>NC_136070.1:883052051-885452051 GCF_964261635.1 Lissotriton helveticus
GGTATGGTTGTCAGTATGCCAAAGCCACTCCCTCATGGCTGGTTTACACCCACACCACACCTATCAAGCACAGGCATCACATGGCATGTGACCCTGCCAATAAAAAGGGCTGGGCGTACGTGCTTGACACCATTTCCGACCTCTCTCGAGGTGTATCCGTTTGGTGTTCATGTGGGCATGAGGGCCCAGGGGCCTGCGACATCACGTTCCGCCGGCCCGGAGGTGACATGATGGCGTCCGCACCACATTACCCAATCATAGAGGATCTATGACTTTTGGCGCACAGACTTGGTGGAACCTGATGTACTGCGGCCGGCACTGGCACACTGCCACGGGTTGGTGACTTTCAGTGCACTGAGGTAGGGGCACCATAAGTGCTGAGCGGGTGTGCAGCCTGCGATAATGCCCTGTCCTGGCAGTCCGGATAGCTCAGGTTATGTGTGCCCTGTTGGACATCAGTGTAGGCCTGACCCATAGGACAGCGGGGGCCTACCGCCATGTGGTGTGGCCTTGTTGCTCACAGAGTTAGTGGCACCGCAAGGGCTGAGCGGGAGTGCAGCCTGCGATGATGCCTGGCGCACTGGTATGTCCTCTGCCATGGCGAAATCAAGACCCAGCACCAAATGTGAGAGCTGGTGGTCTGCGGAATCGGGCTGCATGATGAGGAGGGTGCCCTGCTCCCGGGCTTGGGGCTCACAGTGGCACGTAGTGGGCCCTCTTTTCTACACGCAGGTGGCGGAAGGTGAACAGTGAGACCTGGATACGCACGGGTGGGCAGACACCTCTGGGCAATGGGAGGGGATGGGGTGCAGCAGCCTGGGTGTGCAGGGGCGGGACCTCAATGTAGGTATGTGTAGTTGTATGTACTTTGCCATTGCTGAGTCTATACTTTGTTTCAGATGAGTGAGCTTGAAGGCCACAGTATGTCCCGGCACATGGTTGGAGACACACCGGTGGTGGAAAGGTGATCAGTGAGGCCTGGGTGCGTAGGTGTGGACAGCCACCTTTGGGCTGTGGGTGCGAGTGGATGGTGTGCAGCAGCCTGGGTACGCAGGTGTGAGCAGACACCTCTGAGTTGTGGGAATGAATGGGGTGCAGCAGCTTGGGTGCGCAGGGCCGGCAGTCACCTCTGGGTGGTGGGAGTGGATGGGGTGCAGGAGCCTAGGTGCGCAGGGGCAGGACAGCGATGAAGGCATGTGCAGTTGTATGTATTCTGCCATTACTGATTCTATACTATGTTTCAGATGAGTAAGCTTGAGGGCTGCACTATACCCAGGCGCGTGGTTGGAGACACACCGGTGTCTCTTCCTTTCTCTCTCTCACACTCTTTTTCTTCTTCTTCCTCTCTCTCTCACTCTTCCTCTCTTTCTCTCTCTTCCTCTCTCTCACACTCTTTCTCTCTCTCTTCCTCTCTCTCTCTCACCCCTTCTCTCTCTCTTCATCTCTCTCTCACTCTAACTCTCTCTTCCTCTCTCTCTCTCACTCTCTCTCTTTCTCTCTTCCTTTCTCTCTCATTCTCTCTCTCTTTCTCTCTCTCTTGCTATCACATATATTTGTCGGGGGTCAGAGGGTCACTCTTGTGTGTCCGAGCTGCATGATCATTGGCTCCATGGCATCTGTTGTCATTCAGGTGTGGCTGTGGGCTGGGCTCCCTTTCATGTTGCAGGTTGTTGAACGACTTTACACCAGGTCAGAGCAGGTGTTAACTTCCTGGTGCTAATGCACCTTATCGATTGTTTTGTGTTCTCTTCACCGACCTTGCTGGTCGTTGAGAATGTTGCGAAGTGGTGTGTTCACTGCTTTTTGCACGGTAATGCCTACTCTGCATCTCATTAGCAATATTTTCCGGGGTTATATGTGACGAGTTGTTTGAGGCTGCTATCGCTGGTAAACTAGTGATATAGGCTGTTTGCACCAGCTTGTGAATAGTGCGTTTAATTTATCACCATTTTGGCTGGATAAAGTGCTGTTCACTCATCGACGTGTCCTTGAGAATATGCCCCTCGGTGTTTTAAAGACCTGAGAAGTACTCAAGTACCGCACTGAGAGCTGCGCACCCAGCGCCTTCACACTAGGGGGCTGCGCTGAGAGCCACGCACCCTTCGTGTTCACTCTAGGAGGCCACACTGAGAGCCGCGCACCCTTCGTGTTCACACTAGGGGGCGGTGCTGAAAGCCGCGCTAGGGTCACAACTCCATACTTTTTTGGAAAAAAAGCATTCACTTTCTTTAATTTACATTCCCCTCTGGGACCACATCCCCTGAGGCATGCCCACATCTACATTTTCTTTTTTTTACGGGAAGGGGGCTGTGTGCCTCCCCCCCCTCCCAGGCCACTACTGGCCCCAGGGACCTCATCCCCTGGGGCCTGGCCTCTCTGTTGGGGACCGTGAGGGTAGCCCCAATGGCCCCACGGTCCCGCCGGAACCCACCCATTTGAGATGTCATCAGTGATGTCATGAGTGATGTCACTGACCATGTCATGAGTGATGTAATATGTGACGTCATCAGCAGTGCATTGCACGCGCATGTTATAGTGAGTCCAACTAACTATAACGTGGGAATTTCAATAGTTTTATGCGAGTACAATTTCCACCTAACTATAACTGGTGTGAAACCTATGTTTTTTTCAGTGAATTTAATAGGTTTTTTAAATGCTAATTCCTAACTATAACTGGTGTGAAACCTATGGTTTTTTCAGTGAATATATATATATATATATATATATATATATATATATATATATATATATATATATATATATATATATATATATATATATATATAACATTTCTATGGCAAAATGAAACCCCTCATTTTGTTCCTTTTCAAATTAAATGTATTAAGTGTTACCACTTTATTCCAATCAAGATGACTTCAGGTGTGCCATACTTTTGTCATAAGTAAGTCTGTTAGCGTTCTAGTTGTTCTTTAGAACACTCTGGGACATTCTGTCATTGGGCTATAGTTGGGCTACATCTGGCTGATATTTGGGCTACATTTGGGCTCTTTTGTCTCTGGTGGCCATCTTGGGAGACTGCATATCAGAATTTTTTTAATGAAATATAAGAGGATTTGAGAAGTCACTCAAAATGTGCCCTAATTTTTCTTTCTTCAGCACTAATCATAATTTCTATGGCAAAATGAACCCCTCATTTTGTTCCTTTGCAAATTAAATGTTTTAAGTGTTAACACTTTATTCCAATCAAGATGACTTCAGGTGTGCCATACTTTTGTCATAAGTAAGACTGTTAGCGCTCTAGTTGTTCTTTAGAACACTCTGGGACATTCTGTCATTGGGCTATAGTTGGGCTACATCTGGCTGATATTTGGGCTACATTTGTTTTTTTTTGTCTCTGGTGGCCATCTTTGGGCTACATTGGGCTACATGGGGCTACATTGGGCTACATTGGGCTACTTTTGGGCTCTAACATATATATAGCCCAATGTAGCCCAATATAGATTTTTTCAAAGTTAATTTTCGTAAAAACCACTGGAGTATATATCTTGAGACATAGCAAAGGCACATCGGGGTACCAGTCCCTACAATTTTGCCAAGTTTGGTGGAAATCCATTCAGCCGTTCGGGCTAAAAGAGAGTCCAACCGCCTTATGGAAATTAACATGGGGAAAACACGTTTTGGGACCCCCTTTTATCTAGGCCCCCGCTTGACGGATCCCCCCGAAACTTTCAGGGAAGGAGCGGAGCGCAGCGAGGCAACGTTAGGGAAAATTACAGGCAGATCCCTCATTCGGCGCCAAAGTTATTCCCAATAGAATGTTGCGGATTTCCTATGGAAAACGATCCTAACTATAACTACCTACTGGCGACCGCCAGTAGGTAATATATATATATATATATATATAAATATATATATATATATATAAAATTTCTATGGCAAAATGAAACCCCTCATTTTGTTCCTTTTCAAATTAAATGTATTAAGTGTTACCACTTTATTCCAATCAAGATGACTTCAGGTGTGCCATACTTTTGTCATAAGTAAGACCGTTAGCGTTCTAGTTGTTCTTTAGATCACTCTAGGACATTCTGTCATTGGGCTATAGTTGGGCTACATCTGGCTGATATTTGGGCTACATTTGGGCTCTTTTGTCTCTGGTGGCCATCTTGGGAGACTGCATATCAGAATTTTTTTAATGAAATATAAGAGGATTTGAGAAGTCACTCAAAATGTGCCCTAATTTTTCTTTCTTCAGCACTAATCATAATTTCTATGGCAAAATGAACCCCCTCATTTTGTTCCTTTGCAAATTAAATGTTTTTTTAGTGTTAACACTTTATTCCAATCAAGATGACTTCAGGTGTGCCATACTTTTGTCATAAGTAAGACTGTTAGCGCTCTAGTTGTTCTTTAGAACACTCTGGGACATTCTGTCATTGGGCTATAGTTGGGCTACATATGGCTGATATTTGGGCTACATTTGTTTTTTTTTGTCTCTGGTGGCCATCTTTGGGCTACATTGGGCTACATTGGGCTACATTTGGGCTCTAACATATATATAGCCCAATATATATTTTTTCAAAGTTAATTTTCGTAAAAACCACTGGAGCATATATCTTGAGACATAGCAAAGGCACATCGGGGTACCAGTCCCTACAATTTTGCCAAGTTTGGTGGAAATCCATTCAGCTGTTCGGGCTAAAAGTGAGTCCAACCGCCCTATGGAAGTTAACAAAACACGTTTTGGGACCCCCCTTTTATCTCGGCCCCCGCTTGACGGATCCCCCCGAAACTTTCAGGGAAGGAGCGGAGCGCAGCGAGGCAAAGTTAAGGAAAATTAAAGGCAGATCCCTCATTCGGCGCCAAAGTTATTTCCAATAGAATGTTGCAGATTTCCTATGGAAAACGATCCTAACTATAACTACCTACTGGCGACAGCCAGTAGGTAATATATATGTGTATATATATATATATATATATATATATATATATATATATATACATACATACATACATAGGTTTCACACACGTTATAGGTAGGAATTAGCATTTTAAAAACCTTGCAAATTTTTTTTAAAAAACATAGGTTTCACACATGTTATAGTTAGCTGGACATTTCACTCATACAAAACATTTTAAATTCCCCCATTATAGTTAGTTCAGCTAACTATAACTCGCGCGCCCGCAATGCACTGCTGATGACGTCACATATTACATCACTTATGACATGGTCAGTGACATTACTCATGACATCACTGATGACATCTCAAATGACATCGCTGATGACATTACTGATGACATCATCCAGTGATTGTGTGTCTTTCTGAAAAAATAAATTATTTTTATATATGTATATCTAAAGGTCGATGGAAGAATAAATGGTTAAATAAGTGTCTAAATGGATGGTTGTTTGTGAAATTGATTTTATAACTGACTTATTAATTGTATCTTAGTGAATACATGTATTAGCGAGTATTGTTTAAATATTTAAATATCTGTATCAGTGTCTCACTTTGCGTATAAGTGGCTGCATGGGTTGGTGAGTAGCTACATGAGTGTCGATATGGGTTATTAGTTGGTTTTTTGAGAATCCAAATTAGTGTCTGAATGAGTCGGTGGGGGATATTACTTAGTGCACAGATGCATGAATGACTCACTCACTGTTTGAAGACAGCATCTGTGCAGGACTGTATGGGTGGATGAGTGTGTGTATGGGTCTGTTAGTGAGTGAATGACTGTCTCAATAGTATCTTTATGAGTAACTGCATATGTTTTAATCTAAAGTAAAGTCCACATTTGTAAAGCGCACAATCACCCGTAAGGGTCTCTAGGCGCTGGGGGCCGTCGGGAAGATTAAGCGAGCTATTGCCCAGAGTCACATGGTGCTGGGCTAACCTGCCGCCGGAGCCTGGGATCGAACCGTGGTCCCCAGATTCCAGCGTCAGTCGCCCTGGCCGCGGCGCCACACCTCTCCCTTAGTATATGTGAGTACTGATGTATATAAGTGATTATATGTGAGAGTGAGAGATTGGACGAGTTTCTGTATAAATAAGTATGTGTTTCTATAAGTGATTGTTTAAGAGAGTAGGTATGTGCACGTTTCTGTAAAAGAAAGTGTAGTGGTGTGAGTATAGCTGTATATGCAAATAAATGGATGTTTGCATGTGTGAGTATGTGTGTGAGTAACTCTATGGATGAGTGTCGGTGTGTAACAGGATGTATAGGTGTAGGAGTACATATGATGAGTTAGTACATATATGAGCGACTATATAGAACTGTTGGTGAATGAGTGGATGTGTATGTAATAATAATAATTACTTTGTTATGGTGAGCAGTCTGTTGACCTCAATGTAAAGAGGCAAGAAGAGCACCATTGCCCAAAACATGAATTTTTAAAAAAACGTTTTTGTTCCTGTTCCACAGTGTTTTTGTTTACATTTCCATTTTTTGGTTTTAAAAAAAATATATATATATATAAAAAAACTTGTTGAAAAAATACAAAAAAAATAGAAAACTAAAAAGACAAAAAAAAAACAGCTCTTTTCAGAACTACCTTCAATGGTCAAAGAAAGAACTATATTTCTATGTTAGTGTGTAAAGGTTTGTCAGAATGAATGTGTAGTTCATAAATTAATGAATGAATACATTATTAGTGTATGGTGAATGTGAAAGTACAGAACTATAAGGAAGTGCTACAGCATAAATCTATAAGGTGTTTACCTATAGTATACTGCAGTACCTCCAAAGCACTTGAATATAACATTTGCACATAAATATGTTACAAGTCTATGCTTCAATTTGCACAGCTGGTGAAACTGCCTGGATACATTTATATGTGTTAATGGCGGATTTACAACCCCCTTGTGCCTCTTTTACACAGCTGTTGCGTCACTTTTGTGACGCAGCAGTGGTGCAAAAGATGTGCCATGGTGTGTGCTATTTACAATGTGATGCATTTGGAAGGTGCATCACATTGTAAATCCCTGCGCCAGAAGGAGGCTTTCCTGCACAGAGGGGGGATGTTCTCCTAAAAGTGACTAAGTGAAATCTATAAGATTTCATTCAGTCACTTTTGGGCTTCTACTGCATCAAAACCCTGCACCTGCTTGAAACAGTTGTAAGGATTGACACAGCATTATGAGCATAGGGCCCAAAGAGCATTGCTGGAGATGCATTGCGCTTCCAACGCAAGTCAAGCAATGCGCCATCTTCAGAGCACAGATACATCACATATCTGTGCCGTTTTTGCCCCATAGTGCACCACATTGTAAATACGGTGCATCCATGGTGGTGATGTCACAGTGCACAATAACTGGCATATCTCTGGGGATGTACCACTTATTGTACATCTACTGATTACTGTTTTAATGTAGTGAATGCCTTACTACACACTGATCAATGAGTTGCTACAAAACTATTCCAAGAGTAACAGAGTGTTTGGTGGATGTGGAAGGATAGAGACTGCGGAATTCAACATTTAAAAGGCAAATTTGCAGGTGCATAGACCAGTGTATGCATAGTCTATAGGGGTTTGAAGCACTCCATGCCCTAAGGCCCACTTTGCACCATGAGTACTTGGCTAATAACATAGGGCCTCATTGATGAGATTTTGCCGAAGGGAAGTGCAGCAGGCCTTCCTGCTGCACTTCCCTACGGCAAAAGAAATAGGCAAGAAGGCGCCATATCTATAAGATACAAAAGGGGATGATGGACGGAGCGTTCGAGCAAATCAAACACTCACCCCCAGTCAACTGATCTGGGTTAAATCCATCACCATTCTTTAGCCCACTCAGCCACCCCATTTCAGACATGGCTATATGCAAATCAGTCTGACCCTGTGCCTCATGGGAACAGTCCAGCCCGAACTGCCAAGCCATGTCTTCCATGGACCGGAAACAAGCATCCTGGGACCGGTTTCGGATTCATAATCCTCATCAGCCAGGCTATCTTGAATCCAGTGGCCAAGTGAGCAAGGGACTCACGTCTGAGCATACCCTGCCAACCTTAGGGCGAACAAAGCGATACAAAAGGGGATGATGGACGGAGCGTTCGAGCAAATCAAACACTCACCCCCAGTCAACTGATCTGGGTTTAATCCATCACCATTCTTTAGCCCACTCAGCCACCCCATTTCAGACATGGCTATATGCAAATCAGTCTGACCCTGTGCCTCATGGGAACAGTCCAGCCCGAACTGCCAAGCCAGGTCTTCCATGGACCGGAAACAAGCATCCTGGGACCGGTTTCGGATTCATAATCCTCATCAGCCAGGCTATCTTGAATCCAGTGGCCAAGTGAGCAAGGGACTCATGTCTGAGCATACCCTGCCAACCTTAGGGTGAACAAAGCGATACAAAAGGGGATGATGGACGGAGCGTTCGAGCCAATCAAACACTCACCCCCAGTCAACTGATCTGGGTTTAATCCGCCACCATTCTTTAGCCCACTCAGCCACCCCATTTCAGACATGGCTATATGCAAATCAGTCTGACCCTGTGCCTCATGGGAACAGTCCAGCCCGAACTGCCAAGCCATGTCTTCCATGGACCGGAAACAAGCATCCTGGGACCGGTTTCGTATTCATAATCCTCATCAGCCAGGCTATCTTGAATCCAGTGGCCAAGTGAGCAAGGGACTCACGTCTGAGCATACCCTGCCACACTAAGGGCGAACAAAGCAATACAAAAGGGGATGACGGACGGAGCGTTCGAGCAAATCAAACACTCACCCCCAGTCAACTGATCTGGGTTTAATCCATCACCATTCTTTAGCCCACTCAGCCACCCCATTTCAGACATGGCTATATGCAAATCAGTCTGACCCTGTGCCTCATGGGAACAGTCCAGTCCGAACTGCCAAGCCATGTCTTCCATGGACCGGAAACAAGCATCCTGGGACCGGTTTCGGATTCATAATCCTCATCAGCCAGGCTATTTTGAATCCAGTGGCCAAGTGAGCAAGGGACTCACGTCTGAGCATACCCTGCCACACTTAGGGCGAACAAAGGATACAAAAGGGGATGATGGACGGAGCGTTCGAGCAAATCAAACACTCACCCCCAGTCAACTGATATGGGTTTAATCCATCACCATTCTTTAGCCCACTCAGCCACCCCATTTCAGTCATGGCTATATGCAAATCAGTCTGACCCTGTGCCTCATGGGAATAGTCCAGCCCGAACTGCCAAGCCATGTCTTCCATGGACCGGAAACAAGCATCCCGGCACCGGTTTCGGATTCATAATCCTCATCAGCCAGGCTATCTTGAATCCAGTGGCCAAGTGAGCAAGGGACTCACGTCTGAGCATACCCTGCCACACTTAGGGCGAACAAAGCGATACAAAAGGGGATGATGGACGGAGCGTTCGAGCAAATCAAACACTCACCCCCAGTCAACTGATCTGGGTTTAATCCATCACCATTCTTTAGCCCACTCAGCCACCCCATTTCAGACATGGCTATATGCAAATCAGTCTGACCCTGTCCCTCATGGGAACAGTCCAGCCCGAACTGCCAAGCCATGTCTTCCATGGACCGGAAACAAGCATCCTGGGACTGGTTTCGGATTCATAATCCTCATCAGCCAGGCTATCTTGAATCCAGTGGCCAAGTGAGCAAGGGACTCACGTCTGAGCATACCCTGCCACACTTAGGGCGAACAAAGCGATACAAAAGGGGATGATCTGGGTTTAATCCATCACCATTCTACGCGACTTCCGATTAAGAAACTCTGGACGAGTACAGACGCCGCTGCTGATTTTCAGCAACACGCCATTGCTAAACAAGCGCCTGACAAACTATTTTCAGCCATAGAAAACCCAAAACACCGACAAAATAACATATGAGCCTCAAAAGAGTGGCTGTTTGGCTGCACGCCATCTACTAGCAAGATTGGTTTCTGTCTAATGACAAGATTGTTGGTCCTGAGGAGAAATCCGCATTGGGGATTCCGAAACGCTTCGACCTGTTTGATTGGGTCCTGTTGTCAAAATTGAAATCAGTATATAAATAGGGTCTATTAAATAGGATTTTACTGATATATAGGTGTTTCGCACATTGATTACTAGGTGTATTCATTGTTTACAAGTTTACACGAAAAAATATTTCTTTGACACTAGGCCCCCAACAGCATTTTTTTGCTTTTTGGTATGAATGGAGATGGATGAATGTGTTTGGCCAAAGTGAATGTGCGGATATGTTGTAAATATTGTATAAATTGCATTGTATTATATGCTGTCATTTGTAATGTGTTTTCTCATTCTTTGTATATACACATGAAAATAATTTACTTATGAAAATTATTGTTGATCCACTAGTGCTAAATAAATAATTAAACTAGTGACGCAAATAAAAAATCGGATCCTTATGTCTTATCCATAGGGGTTATTAAAAAAATTAGTCAAAATAGCTCCAGTATTGGCATTTGTGTTGTTTTTTTAGGCATTGCTTTCCATAGCTTTTGTGCCTGATTATCATAGTAGCGCTGTACTCGCATTGCCTTAAAAGCTGTTGTGCTTGACTTTGTGCCTGATTATCATCGTAACGCTGTGCTCGCATTACCTTTAAAAACTGTTGTGCTTGACTATTATCATAGCGCGGTGCTCGCATTGCCTTAAAAGTTGTTGTGCTTGACTAATATCATAGCGCTGTGCTCGCACTGCCTTTATATATTGTTGTGCCTGACTATCATCGTAGCACTCTATTGCCCATTACTACCATTGCATTGCTCACATTAATTGGTAAATTAATTAGTGACTGATTGTGCCAGTGCCACTGCCCATAGCTATACTCCTCATTGTGCCCCAATCTCGTCCTGTTTCTCTTTTGTTTTCTGCTGCCATTTTGTTGTTGTTGTGCCTCCTAGCCCGTCTCTCCACCCCGCTCCCGCCTCCCAGCTACTCCTCTCTCGCTCCACCCCCTTCACTATCCTCTTATGACAGATGCACTTTCGCGCAGCTTTCACGCGCAGCGGACGCGCCCCATGCACGCCGAAGGTGCGCCAAAGGTAAGCCCGTCTACGCCCGTCCGCGCCTGGACCTCGCCCAGCGCCAAAGCCCCTGGCCCCCGCAAAATCCACTCCTCCCACATAACGTACGACGCCGCTACCCTCTCAGCACTTAACCCTGGCCGACTCCCAAACTGCTACCAAGCCGCCCCAGGACACACCCATGGACCCTTCACCTGCCACTCCTGCAAGTTCGACTACACCAGAACCCACACAAAATCCATAAACTCCAAACAGAGCTCCGACACTAACCACCTGAAGTGCATCCTGCTCAACACCCGCTCGGTCCACAGACACGTCATTGAACTTTGGAACCTACTAGACACCACATCGCCAGACGTCGCCTTTCTTCCAGAAACCTGGATGAACGCCCATCAACGCCCGACATCGCCATAGCCATCCCGGACGGCTACAAGATCGTCCGAAAGGACCGCATCAACCAAACAGGAGGAGGCATCGCCATCGTCCATAAGAACACCATATGCATCATGACCAGCTCTGACGATACCCTCGCAGCCGCCGAACACCTTCACTTCCAGATCCA
Organism: Lissotriton helveticus; assembly: GCF_964261635.1. Taxonomy (NCBI): domain Eukaryota; kingdom Metazoa; phylum Chordata; class Amphibia; order Caudata; family Salamandridae; genus Lissotriton; species Lissotriton helveticus. The sequence goes on from NC_136070.1 coordinate 883,063,561, forward strand.
CACCGACCCCAAGACCACACTCAGAGGCACCCTCATCTACAGACAACCAGGACCCCGCACACAATTCAGCGAAGACATCACTGACTTCATCAGCCCACACACCCTCCCCTCCGAGGACTACATTCTACTGGGAGACCTCAACTTCCACCTGGAAAAGAACAACAACAGCAACACCACCACCCTTCTTGACAACCTCGCCAATCTCGGACTCAAACAACTTGTTGACACCCCCACCCACTATGCCGGGCACACGCTCGACCCAATCTTCACCTCCAGCAAGCACATCTCCTTCAATCACACCACAGCTCTCCATTGGACTGACCACAGCTGCGTTCACTTCAACTACAAAAAGACTACGACCCACAACCACCCACAACCAATTCCCCGCAGAAACTGGAACAAAATTACCACCGACCAGCTCATCACATCGCTTCACCAAAACCCCCCCGCCGAATCATCGGACCCAAACCAAGCAGCCACCAACCTCACACAATGGATCACCCACAGCGCTGACGAATTAGCACCCTTGAAAAACCATCAAATCAAGCAAGGTAGCAAAAAAGCCCCCTGGTTCAATTATGACGTTAAAAAATCCAAGAAGATATGTCGCACCCTCGAGAAAGCCTGGCGAAAATACCCAACCACTGACAACCTGGCCACCTTCAAGAACGCCACCCGCAAACACCACCAACTGATCCGATCCACCAAGAAATCAGCATTCAAGGATCGACTCGACAACAACGCCCACAACAGCAAAGAACTATTCAGCATCGTCAAAGAGTTCACCAACCCCACTGCCGGCACCAACGACATCACTCCCTCCCAAGACCTCTGCGACTCTCTAGCCTCGTTCTTCCACAACAAATTTGCTGACATACATAACAGCTTTGGAGACCAGTCCACCCCACCCACCTCCGACTAAAACCCCCCTCCAACAACCTTTGCGCCTGGAAACCAATCACCACTGAAGACACCATCCGCCTGATGAACTCCATCCACTCAGGATCGCCAAACGACCCATGTCCCCACCACATCTTCAACAAAGCAGACTCCATTATCGCACCCCATCTCCGAGACGTCATCAACTTCTCCCTCAACTCCGCTACCTTCCCGGAAAGCTGGAAACATGCCGAACTCAGCGCCCTCCTGAAGAAACCCACAGCAGACCCCACTGAACTTAAGAACTACCGTCCCATTTTGCTCCTCCCATTCCGTGCCAAAGTCATCGAGAAAGCCGTCAACAGTCAGCTCGCCGCCATCCTTGAATCCAACAAATCCCTCGACCCTTCACAGTCAGGCTTCCGAGCCAAACACAGCACCAAGACCGCCCTCATCGCAGCAACAGACGACATTCGAACTCTACTGGACAACGGAGAAACAGCTGCCCTCATCCTACTTGACCTCTCCGCAGCCTTCGACACAGTCTGTCATAGCACCCTTATACAACGCCTCAGCAACGTCGGAATACAAGGAAAAGCATTGGACTGGATCATCTCTTTCCTTGCCAGAAGAACCCAGAGAGTCCGCCTCCCCCTTTTAGATCAGAGGCCACCGAAGTCATCTGCGGCGTACCACAAGGATCATCACTCAGTCCCACTCTCTTCAACGTATACATGAGTCCCCTCGCATCCATCGCGCGCCAACATAACCTCAACATCATCTCCTACGCAGACGACACCCAGCTGATCCTTTCCCTCACCAAAGACCGAAACACCGCCAAAACCAACCTACACGAAGGGATGAAAGAAGTAGCCGAGTGGATGAAGAACAGCCATTTAAAACTGAACTCGGACAAAACGGAAGTCCTCATCTTAGGATCATCCCCCTCCGCCTGGGACGACTCATGGTGGCCACCGGCCCTGGGAATCGCACCCATACCAACGGACCACGCACGCAACCTGGGCTTCATCCTGGACTCCTCCCTCTCGATGACCAGACAAATCAACGCCGTCTCATCATCATGCTTCAACATCCTACGCATGCTCAAAAAAATCGTCCGTTGGATCCCCACCGAAACAAGAAAGTCGGTCACCCATGCACTGGTCACAAGCCGACTGGACTACGGAAACACCCTTTACGCCGGAACCACAGCCAAACTACAGAAAAAACTCCAACGCATCCAAAACGCCTCAGCCAGACTCATCCTAGACATCCCCCGCCAAGCTCACATCTCCGGGCACCTGAAAGACCTCCACTGGCTCCCCGTCAACAAGAGAATAATGTTCCGTCTCCTCACCCACGCACACAAAGCCCTCTACGAACTAGGACCCGAATACCTCAACACGCACCTGTCCTTTTACACCCCCACCCGCCAACTACGATCGACCAATCAAGCCCTCGCCGCAATTCTACGCATCCAAAGATCCACTATAGGGGGAAGCTCCTTCTCCTACTTAGCGGCCAAGACCTGGAAATCTCTCCCCACCTACCTCCGCCTTACACAGAACCACCTCTCCTTCAGAAAACAACTAAAAACTTGGATATTCGACAAGTAAAGTACCCCCCCTCCCTCAAGCGCCTTGAGACCCTCTGGGTGAGTAGTGCGCTATACAAATTTTAAACTTGACTTGACTTGACATCATCATTCCATATTAGCATCTCGGTTTTAGCAGCGTTAATCTCATAACCAGACACTCGCCCGAAATCCAAAGCAGTTTTTAGGACTGCGGGAAGCGCTGTCTGTGCCTCAGATGTGAAGATGAGCACATCATCCGCATACAGGGTCACTTTTGTCTCCCATCCCCTATAGATAAAAGGTTTAATGTTAACATCCTCCCTCAATAGCTGAGCGAAGAGTTGGATATATAAATCAAATAGGAGAGGGGAGAGAGGGCAGCCCTGCCGCGTCCCTCTTGAGATGACAAAGGGGTCCGATAATTCACCATTAACCCGAAGACGGGCAGTGGGACTCTGATATAAAAGACCGACAGCTCGACGAAAGCCCTCACCTAAGTTAAACCTGGCCAAGGCCTCCGACAGGTACAACCAGTTGACCCTGTGGAAGGCCTTCGTTGCGTCCAACGTGAGAGCCGCGAAAGGTATATTCTTGGTCGAAGCCATATCAATGGCCCCTATTAGATCATATGTTAGCTCATATAGTTGGTGGCCCTTTACAAATCCTTTCTGGTCATGATGTAAAACATCAGGGGCCACCACAACCAACCTTTTTGCGAGAACTGTAGCGAAGTTTTTGTAATCTACCTTCAAGATTGAAATTGGCCTATAAGACCCGCAATCATCAGCTGGCTTCCCTGGTTTCAAAATTAGAGTAATTGAGGCACTGTCCCAAGATTTTGGGGGACACTGGCCACCAAGTAAGATTTTATTAAACAGAATGGCAAGAAAGGACACTATTTCTTCCTGTAAAACTCCGTACATTTCGGCTGGGAGCCCATCAGGACCTCCGGCCTTCCCTTTCTTGGTATTCTGGATAGCCAACCTGACCTCTTCTTCACAGATAGCACTGTCCAGAAATAGACGCTGCTCGGTGGAAAGTGTCGGGAGAGAGATCCCACTCAACCAACTCTTAATCAATTCTGGGTCGATTTTTTTATCTTCGTGATAAATTGATTGGAAGAAGTCTCTAAATGCCAATCTAATGTCTTGATCTGAAAACATGTAGTATTGTTAAGAGTAATTGAGGCTATATTATTGCGTACCTGGTCTGTTTTAGTCTTCCAAGCCATTAATTTCCCTGCCCCCTTGCCATATTCAAAATGTGCTATTTTGCTAGCCTCCCATTTTTGCTGAATCGTTTGATTTAAAACGGAGCTTAATTGACCTTTCAAAGCCAATAGTTGATTATGAAGTGGCTTTAACATGGAATCCGGAGAGGAAGAAATAGCATCTATATCAAATTGTAATTTTGCTATATTTGTTTCTAGAGAAACAATCTCTTCCCTATATCGTTTCCTGCGATATATTACTTTACCAGTAATATGGCCCCTCAGAAAAGCCTTAAAGGAGTCCCAAACAACCGCGAGGGTCGCCGAGGCAACATTAAGGCTAATAAAATTATGGGCTTCTGTTTTAAGATATGACAAATCATCTGGATGTGAGAGTAAAGAGCGGTCAAATGACCAAGTCCTGGGGGAGATCTTAATAGGCCCCTCAAGTTCCATAAAGACCGCTGAATGGTCGGATAGGTGTAAAGGAAGATAGTTAATACCCTTAACAATATCTACCAATCTCTGGCTGATTAATATATAGTCTATCCTAGACTGGTGATGGTATTTATAGTTTCAAAAGGAGATACCCTGTTGCTGTCCTGACCTTACTCTCCAGATGTCAACATAACCATAATGTTTCATTGAGCTAAGGAGGAAGGTCCTAGTTTTAGATAGAGCGAGGGGGCGACTATTGATAGATTTATCTAAGACAGGGTCCAACACTACGTTGAAATCTCCCGCCAAGATAATTGGCTCGGGAAAGGACAGTAAATGTGAGAAAATAGACTCTAAAGTTGTAGGGTCATCTTGATTGGGTCCATAATAAACCACAATTGTAGATTGTGCATCGGCTATGACTGCAGATGCAATGGCCCATCTGCCACCTGGGTCCACCAAATGCGATACTAGCGTAGCTCTTAACTGTTTTTTAAAGATAACTGACACACCTCTAATATTCATTGTTTGAGATGTGGATACCGCAAAGTCAATCCACCTATTCTTCTTAACAAGAGCAGACATTTCAGTCTGGGTTAGATGAGTCTCCTGGAGTATAATGACCTGCGCATCCGAGTCTCGTAAATGCTGGATGATTTTATCAGCTCTTGGTTTGGTGCGTAGGCCATTAACATTCCAGGAGATATATTTTAAGCTATCCATTCTTACTAACCCTAACTCGATAAAGAGGCTCAAAGAAAAAAAACAGAGGAGAGCTTAACTGCAACACAAAAGATCCAGACAATAGTTGCTTAATGTCAACCTCAACGAAAATCAAATGGACAATGAGGACAATTTTACATTTCTTCCACCACCCAATACCCAACTTATCCCTGTGCCCCCCCTCCCCATGGAAAACCCTTGCAATATCTAACCGGAACAAGTCCAGTAGATAGTGCCCCTCCCTGAGCTCCCGCTGAGTCACCCAGTCTATCACCCAGATAGCTGTATTTTTATACCAAGTATACTAGGGGGAGGTGCATTATATTTCACCATTTACAAAAAACAATTGAGAATGTTAGAAGAATTCCCGAGAGAATTAACTTTAGAACAAGACGATTAGGCAAGGATAATATTAAGGGGTAACATTTAGAGGGAAGAACTTTTGTATCTAATCTATTTCTATTTCTGACACCCTCAATTATATAATTATATAAACACCCCCCTTTTTTTTATACCTTCTCTTTCCTATTATCTTACTTTTTTTCCCCTTCCCCTCCCCCCTTTTTTCCCTTTTTTTCCCTTCTCTTTCCCAAATTATCCCCTTATTGTTTTTTTTTTTTTAAATAGTGACAAAATTTTCAAACCATACTAAATAGGTCTATGATATACCTAAGAAAAAATTGGCGTAATAGAGGGTACCACCCTATGCAGAAAAACTCTTATTACCCAATTCTAATAATAACTCATCCGCTGCCTGCACAGATCTAATATTATGCATCTTGGTTTTCTGCATACGTTTTATAGCAGCTCGAAACATAAGTTGGGCGGTTGCACCGAGTTTTCTAAATGCGTCTACGCGCCTCCCAAACTCCCACTGCTTTTCCAAAGTAACTCTGGAGAGGTCAGACCTAATAAGGAAAGTAAATCCCTTCCCAGCCAATGACTTCTGTTTCAAGGCCAGATTAAGGATCTGTTCCTTTAATAGATAGGTGTGAAAGTTTGCAAGGATCTTGCAAGGTTTGGTTCTTTGAGGGTTACGCCTAAAGGGATCCCTGTGGACCCTCTGAATATCAATAGCAAACTCCTCAATTGAATGGTCTAGGCATAAAGACTCCTTCAGTAGTATGGTGATAAACTGCTTAATGTCCGAGCCCTCAGACCCTTCAGGGACATTAAGGATGTATATGTTACACCGTCTAGCGTTGTCCTCCAAGGTCTCCATCCTATCACTTAGAGCCACATCTTCACATCTGAGTTTAACAATATCCTCCTTTGCCTGGTCCAAGTGAATCGATAGTGCAGCTACTGTCTCTTCCAATACCCCTGTTCTTGACGTAAGCCCATCAATCTTGCTGTCCAGAGATTCACAGTAGTTTCTAATCTCTGCTTGGTTTGCTGATGACTCTTTAAAGCCTTTCTTTATATCCAAGGACAAAGAATAAAACATAGCTAAGAGGGAAGCGTCAGTAATACCGGAATCAGAGCTAAGGGCCACGTCCGCTGCCGTAGCACTGGAAGAGATAATAGCGGTGCCGTGCTGATCAGTGGATTTGTCTACGCCATCCCCTGCTGGTGCTCCTATATCAAGTGCGATTCCCTCTTCATTCAAAGGATTTTGAAATGATAGTGGAAGAATTGCCAATAGATTAACATTAGGTGAGGCAATCACTTCTGTCATCAAATCGGGGACACCCGATTCCCTGGGGTCAAAAGGATTAGGAAATGCCAATACATTCCCCAAGGGAGGGCTAAGAGGCAATGTTATTACCGCTTCAAGATCTCCTTCTGGTATAGGTGACAGGGGGGCCGACATTGAAGCTGAGGCAGACAAAGTATCCGCATCCGAGGACATGGCACGATCCTCTGCGAGATCAAGAACCTGGGGGACTGCTTTGAAATAGGAACGAAGTGAGGGTGTAATTTTTGACCGCGAGCTGAGTATCGCTTTAAAATTCTTTGAAACTCTAGGGGATCTTGCCCATTTTGATTTTGCCTCCGTTGATAAAAAAGAGGAAGTTTTCTTCCTTACTGAAAGTAACTCAGGGGTCAGCAGAGGGAGGACAGGCTTCAAAGGTTCTACAGGCACCACTTTCTTTTTGCACCCACGTTTACTCTGATTTTGACAAAAAGGTGGAATGGGAGGCACTGATACAGGTGCCAATGCAGATGTTGTTGCGGTAAATATAGAATTAAAACTCCTACCACAGTCAAGTGTATCGTTTACCTCTGACCCTTCCCCCAATGCAGCAGTCGTCTGGGCGTCTCTCCCGGTCGAGTCTTGGTTTCGAATCACAATTCCTTCCACAACTGCTGTTAAGCCAAAGGAGGTAAGCACGAAATGTTGTGCCTTCCTCTCCCTTCTCAGCTCCAGCGCGGCAGCCTACCACAGCCACAGTCCCAGCGAGGAATTCTGAAGACTGGTTAACGCCGCCGCAGTGGAAACAGCAGAGAGGGGCCGAGAAGGGGCCGCACAATCACAACACAAACCTCCTGGCATAGAGCAAGAGAGCGGACTCCCCCAAGAGAGAACGCCGAATTCCACAAAGAAAAAAAACTTTCAGCATGAATTGCCAACCTGCTGAAAGTCTAAACGGTCCATCGGCACACAAATGTTCCTTGTCAAAAAAAAGGAAAAAATGAGATGAGAAGCTCCGACGGTGAGGACAGGGTGAGCTCTAGCAGGAGCTCGTTACGGAGCACTGCCGCAGCTTAGCATGCTGCGGCCATGTTTTCCTCCCCAAAATTGAAGGTATAAAAGACAAGATTACCAGTGCATAAAAGACTGCATGTAAAGTCTATAGGAGTTTGAAGCAGTCTATGACCTAAGCCCTATTTAAATGTATGAGTACTTAGATACTGAGGGGATAATTACAGTTCTGCAAAGAAAATCCCTCCCTCAATTTATAACAGTTTCAGTTTTATCACAGTACATACATAATTAAATACTGCTGAAAGGCTCACTTCAATTCTGAAACAGTAGAGTGAGAGTGATTGCTGAAAGTCTAATGATACAGACAGGGGAATTCAATGTATAAAGGGCTAGTTTGTATGTACATAGAAGACTGCATGCATAGTCTATACAGGTTTAAAGCAGTCCATGGCCTAAGGCCTACTTTCCTCCATGATTATTTGGGTACTGACTGGATAATTACAGTTCTGCAAGGAGAGTGCCTGACTGAATTTAAAATAGGTCCATTTTTAGCACAGTGCATAGATAAGTACATTCTGCTTAATAGCTCAGTACAATACGGAATCAGGAATCACAAAGACTTTGCTGGAAATGAAAGGATATAGACCTGGAAATAAAAGGAATAAAAGACAAGTTTGCTGGTGCATAGAAGAGTGCATACATAATCTATAGGGGTTTGAAGCAGTCCATGCCCTAAGGCCCACTTTGCACCATGAGTCCTTGGATACTAGCTGAATGATTACAATTCTGCAAGAAGAGTCTCTCAAACCATTATTATTTTCTAATCATACATGTATTCTTGTATCATTTCATAATTTAATACAGCTTCTAACATGAGTCCATCTGATATTTCATTTTCTTTATTATCAATTTCAAAAGTCATATGGTGAAACTCAATGTCCTCTAATGCTTGCACAAAATCAGCATCCAATGTTTCATCTAAAAAATCGCAGGTAATATCCGCAGCACCAATATTTTCATCTTCATTCTCGCTCCCCATGAAAGGTATATTTAGCTCCTCTATGAGAGTGTTACTAATTTCAAAACTATCTTCTATATTGTTCTGTTCTTCTTCAATAGTGATTTTTTTTGTTGTTGTTTCTTGTAGAAAAAGATAAACACTTAATTTTATCATTTTTCCTAATACATAATACAAAACTAGCTTTATCAACTATTTTGCCCTTTAAAAAATATTACGAAAATACCATTCTCAAGTACTTTATAAGATTATATCAATAAAATTGCTTATATTAATTTTTTGTTATAACAATTTCTTACATTTTCATACCAGTCACTCCTTATCACTATAGGAAAAAACTAAGGCTATTATAATAAAATGCAGTACTAAAAAAAGTACAATATTCATTCATTATTCCTTAATTTCGATCAATTAGATCATAAAAGGTAGCGGCACAATAGTACAAAAGGTTATTACAATTCTATCAACAATATTTTTTTAAAAGTTTGCAATTCCCATCCCGGCGGACGAAACAGACAATAGCAAGGGTTTACCTTTCGTACATCGTACATTAAGTGTCAATTTAAAAATCAGAAATGCATTTTAAAATTTTAAAACTGTACCAGTCTGTATCAATGCATACAGCTGGTGCGAATATGCCACATCGCAGATACAAATGTTGATACCGCAAACACAATTGGAGGTGATACATCTATTTTTAGAATTCTGTAGGCCGACAGGTAGTGTCTGAACCCCAGATTTTTAAGTAGGGGAACAAGCCAGTACTTTCTTGGTTTGTGGTAGGCCTTACAGAAAAAGATTAAATGCAAATCAGTTTCTTGTTGATGCAAGCATGCTGGGCATAAGTCTGAGGTGGGGGGATGGGACCAGGTACAGCTAAATGCGTTGAGGGGAAGTGTGTCATACCTCCACTGAAAAAATAGTTTTCTTGTCAAAACAGGGCTAACGTTGTCGAGGACAAGTTCTCGTTGGTAGGAGTCTTTAGTTTTAATGAATGAATGTGTTAGAGACCCCATACTAGAATTCTGTAATAGTGATGTTTTTTTTAATTCATAGTAGTCTTTCGATAAAGATTTACAGGATACCCTGTTACAAGCGTTGGCTGGATCCAGCCACAGTTCCGGCCTTCCTAGGCTCTCACATGTATGTTTGATGTATTTCAGCCAGGGAATGTTCTTTGATTTTACTAGAGATAAAATCTCTTGCAACTCCGTCCTCTAGCACGAGAGTTCGGGGGTGCTCCAAATTCTGCGCCAGAAAGTTAAGCGTTTTAGCCCCAGTTCTTCCTCGATGGTTCTTAAGCCCAGGTCTAATCTCAGCGGCAGGAGTGGAATACTTGGTGGTAAAGCCACCATCAGCCTGATAAATTTGTTCTCCGTGAAAATACAATATATCTATTCACCTTACCAGTTCCAAAGTAGTAGATATGTTGTAGTAAAATGCAAAGAATACAGGTATACTCAGTATATATTTTTTTTTAATTTCTTTAAATGTGTTTAAAAGATACAAACCATCCTTACACATACTTATGTACTCCATCCACGTTCTGTTACTTCAGCTCTCTAGAAGTACATCCCATCGATCATTTTTAACAGTTACTTATACTTACCTTCAAAATAATAAATTAAAATAAATAATAATTATTATAAAATTAGCATCTGTAGAAGACAAAAAAAATATTTACAATTTATCTTTTAAAACACAAAATAATTTGTAAAGCATTTTATTTGCCTTTTTTGCTGTTCTTAGAATATATTGAATTTCACTAGAAACAGTGAGTTCAATAGTACTCATCACATAACAGCGGGCAAAAAAAAAGACAATCAAGAAGATTATTTAAAAAGAAAAAAACCAACAATCTCAATAACAATCTAAAAAATAGAAATAAAACATATGTTAAATGTTTTTTTCTTGGACCAATTTCTTACATAACTATGAGGTATGTCAAACAATCTTAAAATAACAAAACACTATCATTAATTTTCTTCCATTATACATAATGTTACTTACAAATATATGCTGACAAAATTTACAAAAACCTTTTTCCATATGCAAATCACAATGTAAAATTACTCTACAGTTTACACATACATGCAAATTCTTTTCTAAACCAGCAGTTTTACTTATTGATTTCTCTAAAGAATCCAATTTCATCTTCAACTTTTCAGTCAAAATAATGGTGATTCCTTCATCTACTATTTTATCAATAGCTTCCAATTTTATAATTTCTTGTTTTTCCAACTTTAACATTTCTTCATTGAATATAGAACATTCACGCAATGTTGGCATTAAGCAGATTACAGATTTGTTTTCTGCAATTCTCCTATATATTTCCTCAGGAACAATATTTCCATTTGGAAACAAATTGGGAAGTAATCGTCTCTGTAAAGCTTGTTGGCCATGTTCTGTCACTTTTCCAATTCTTATATCTTGAAGAATATTTCCATAATCTGCATAATTTACCTGACGCATAATTGTGATAAATTCCTTATATTGAAAAAATGACCAAATGTTAACATTTCCAATACTCCCCAAAGACTATAAGGTATCTTCATATCCTTTTAGAGGAGAAATTTGTAGTAGATCTCCAAAAATTATGACTTGTTTTCTTCTAAATAATACGTCATACTCTGTTTTAAGAATGTGCTGCATTCTTAAATGCACAAAGGCAAGCTTTAAGTTTGATACCATGCTTACCTCATCAATAATGAGAAGTTTAATTTTCCTCAAGACTCTTGAAACTTCACAACAAGCTTCTCCAGATAGCTTGTGGTACTCCAATGTGTTTTCATGCTCTACTGGTAGCATTAATAAACGATGTAAAGTAATTCCTTTAATATTGTGGGCAGCTAATCCAGTTGGAGCAGTGACAACACAAGACAAATGCGACTCAGTTGTTTTCTGTAGAAAAGTTTTTATTACTTTAATTAAAAAACTTTTCCCTGTTCCAGCTTGTCTACTCACGTACATTCGGATAGGTTCAAATGATGAGCAAGAGCACTCTTTCTTCTCATGAAGTAATCCATGGTGCATCTGTTCTCTCACTTGCTCATATATTTGTTTCTGCTCAACATTTAGTTGTTCTTCCAAATTTCCTACGTTTGTTACATCTCCTTGAGCTAGATACATTGCTGTTTCCACATCTTCCATAGCAGTTGCTGCTTCATTTTGAACAATTGATTCTCCTAGTGGGTCCTGACTCAACGGAGCAGAAGTTTGACTGTCTTGAGAACTGTCTGTAGCAATCTCAGCTGCAATTGTAGCTTCTTGCTCAATTTCGTCGTGTAACATTTTCACATAGTTAGCAAAAACAGGACATTCTATAGTATCTTTACTTGCATTGAAGGAATCTTCATAGCTTTTGAAATCTCCAAGTAATTCCAATTCTGAACGCCATGGCTTGAAAAAATGCAAAAGAGCTAAATAGTAAAATTCCCTTTTGTCAGGTGTTTCGTAACTCAGTTTACGGTGATTAATCAAATGTCCTTTTCTTTGTTTCACCAAACATCCTTCAGAATCAATCAAGGCATATATACCATTATTGATGTTTTTGGTAATATTCCGTTTAAAAAATATCGTTTTGCAGGACTTCATAGAGACAAACGTCTCAAGATGATGATTTCTATTTGAATAATATGTATCCAACATATTTGTTTTCACAATATCTGTACTCTCTGGCTCTTTTTCAGCTAAATATTCAATTTATTGTACAGATTTAAGTACTCAGTTTCGAGTTGCAGCAAGACCTAGACTCACCCAAATGATTCTTCTAGATTTGGAGGATAGACTTGCAGATGATAAGCGAAAAAGAGCATTCATATGCTCTAATTTCTCGATGAGATAACATCTTCAAACTGTAAGTATATAATTTCTTACTTAGACTCTTCTCGTGAGAAATCCCTTCCCACATTTCATTCAATTCCGTCTTTTCTGATTTTGCTATGTACGATGTTACATATCGAGCAACAGCAATGGAATTGTCCGCAACATATTGAATGTCCATATTAGCATTCCACATGGACAATATGACTGGGTTATAGTCATTTATATATTTTGATTCTTCATTTCTTCTTAAGTTGTAGGTATTTTTTAGAAACGTTCTTGTGATAGTATGTCGCAAAGATGACATAAAACTGTTCACTCTTCCTTTCGATATTACAGGTCGTGGAAATGCAAAACGGCATTTGGTATAGAATTTGTCCTTAGGTTTGTACTTTCGACGACAGTATTTCCCACAACGATGGCTTTGGAATCGTACGACTTGTTGTTCTAAGTCCTTATCTTGTGTACTTTTGGGTATATCACATGTAGCATATTCTTCAATAAAAGAAAAGACAGTATTATCTGAGTCTGTTTCAAATTTGGGAGCATCTTTGATCCATATCAGCATATGTATGTGAGGAGCACCTCTTGCGTGATACTCCTTTCTCCAAAAGAAGTCCAGGACCTCTTCAAGAGCAGGTTTTGTTTTATTGGTGATAAAAGACATCATAGCTTCAAATCTATGATTGAAATATCTGCATACATTAACTGGATCCAAAGAGCACAATTCTCCAGGTATATTGTATTCAATATTTAGTATATTTGTATTTGCCTCTCGAAGAAATTGAAGTAAATCATCCCAAGCATATTCAGCACAGCTTAGAGTAAGGAACCATGTAGGAGTTCCTAAGTTCCTTAGCATACATTTACGTTCTCCATGACGACGGTACCAGTACTCATTAGTACCACGCTGACATGCCATGAGATTAATAAGCTGATATTCCAAAACATTATCTTTCTGGTGTACTTTATCCGAAACATTTTGCAGATTTACACCTGTTTTCAATATATGATTTACTGCATATGAAAGTCCAGACAAATCACTCTCAAACAAAAGATGAAACAAATATGGAATACATTGTCGAAATCTTGGATCTTCTGCATACATTCTTGATGTCCGGCATTCAGATGCAGAATTCTGCACAGGTCGGTCATAATATCGTCCTCCTTTACCTGTGGGAAACAACTGAGGGAAACAACGAGCTTCCAAGCTTTTTTCCCATACACTAATTGGACTTCCCTTTGCTTCTTTCATTTGGAATAACTGTATAGTATTCCCCATCACTTCTTTAGAATGCAGTGGATGAACACTGTAATGTTTGTAGATTTCTTCAGTTCTGGACACATCCACTTTTTCAATTTGTCCAGATGGCAAAGCATTATCTTCTTCTACAGTTATTTCTTCTTCTCTCACAAACATAGTTTTATAATATTGATTATTTTTTTACCAGAGACAACGTTGCCTTTTTCACTTTCCTAACATCCACTAATTTCTGCCAGATTTTCTTACTCTTAGTAGGAACGCCATTAACAAGAATAACTAAAGGTTCATCTTCTACATTTTCTACACAAATTGTTTCAATATTTGTCTTTAAATCTAGAGGCAAATATACAACTCTCCCCTTTAATCCTCTCTGTAAATCTGAAGGAGGCAATTTCCCTGTCTTAGGCTCCATACGAACAATAGCCTGAAAAGGATGCACACATTGAATAAGAATAGACTCATAAGTATTTAAATCTATAAGTTCAGAAGGAATATTTACCAACTCAAGATTATTATGCACAGCTCTAGCAGGCATTTTGTTCTCGTCTAATTTGTTATAACAATATTTACAAATACGCTGATCAGAACCAATATCAAAACAATTCTCTACCAACAAATACGTTGCAAATTCCTTCCACTCATTAATTTTTTCCTTTTCACATTTTAAATACAGATCAACAGTCCTGGTCTGATTTTTATAATGAGTATGTCGACAACAAATACAAGAATAATTTGGTGTTTCACCTGAAATCACCTTGAACTTTGAAATTTCTTGCTCATATTTTTCTGTACTACAATGTTGTACATTCTCTTCTACATTTCCTTCTATTAACGTATCTATTTCTGCACTGTCTTTTTCAGGACCAAAGTAACTAACCTGAATTTCATCACACACGTTCGTTACATCTGATACAGATCCAAGCAAAAGAGCACTGGTCAACTTTTTTAACATTAGTGCTGGACTTTTTGCATAATACAACCTTCTGACTAATTTCCTCATTTCAGTATGATGTACTGCTAACATCCTGAAATGGTGAAAAATACTTCAACATACTTTTTTAGAAAGACAAGCCAGAGAATGACCTTGCAAACCAGTATTTTCTCTCACTCTGCAAGGGTCTAGTCGTTGCAACATCTTAATCTTTAGTTTAACATTTTTCTTAGTATTGTTACGTAAGAAATTGCGTAAAAAATCAATAGATTCCTACCGCACACTACAAATACTACTGCAATTCCAAGTGTACACTGGACCTTTAGGACGTCTCCCTAAAACTTCATCAGCTAACACCTCTTCTACATTTCTAGGAACAATTTTCTCTTTCTCAATAGGACAACCATTTTTAACCTCATAAGCACGACCAGTAGTGTCAACTGCATGCAACAAATCATTACTCTGAAGATAACTCTCTTCATTAAAAAAAGGCTCAGAACTTGAACTATGTTTCCATTCACCCCAAAAAAACTCAGAAAAATTACTTCTGTTAATTACTCTTCTCCGCTTACTTTTGGCCTTCATTAAATGGATTGGCTTATCTAGTGACCGAATTCTATTGATGACTAAAACAAACCAATCCAATCCAATCCAAAAATCTTTATTTCGGCCGTATAGACCATAAAAGATGCAATAAAATACAATACATACATATAAAATACGGTATAAAATACATTATAGAAAAGTCTCTCTCGACCAGCGAGGGATAGAGGGTGCAGCACAGTACCATGATTCAGGGGACTATTTTCTTTCTAATTATCCATACTGCCATTAGGAATTTGGATACAGCAAACACAATGTGGCCCAGAGTACTGGTTTTCATAACTCTGTATGCCTGTGTATACTTCCTGAACCCCAGGTTTCTACAGAGCGGCGCTATCCAATATTTCCTGGGTCTATGATAGGCAGGGCATACAAACATGATATGGAGGTCATCTTCCTCATGAGTGTTGCAGCATGGACACAGTTTGTCACCCCCTTTAGTCCATTTACAGGTAAAAGTTTTGGTAGGGAGTGTGCCAAGCCTCCATTGCACAAACAATTTCCTCGCCAGTACTGGAAAAATAAAGTCCATAAAAGGTTCAAAAGCATAACATTTTTTGGATTCCATGAATCGTGCAGTGAGGGTGCCGCTGTTGTAAGCATTTGCCATAAGTGAAAGGCTCTTGTCCTTATAAATTTGGGTCAACGCTTTGCGTGAGATCCCTTGGCAGCCTCGAACAGGATCGTCCCATAGCTCTGACAAGTTCATACTGGTCAGTTCATTCTTTACGAAAGCGAGCCAGGGGATTTTGCTATTGCGGTTCAAACTCATGACATGGATGAGGTCCTGTCTGTAATGGTGTAGTTCATCAGTGGACCATAGCCGGTGCCAGAACTTCACTGGCTTTGCCACAAGCTCTTCAGCAATAGAAGGCAGACCCATATCTAATCTTAGTGGCAGGAGTGGCGTGCCTTGCGGGAGAGCTAGTAGGCGCCTTAAAAAGCTGTTTTCCACCCCTGCCAAGTCTTTGCCTGCTTTATGCCCCCATAGCTCACTGCCGTACATGGCCGCTGCCTTGGCTTGGGTCCTATATGTTTCAAGGGCCGGGCTTAGAGGCTTAAAGGTGGAAGTATTTGCCACCCTCAAGATTGCACCCGATAGCTGGGACAGTTTAACCCTTGATCTAGCTATCTGGCGGTCCCATGATAGATTTTCCTGAAGTGTTACCCCCAGATATATGAAAGTAGAAACCCTCTCAAGGCTAACGGTACCCAGGGTGGGATTGGGTCTGGCTTTGTTAGGAGGATTAAAAATCATAAACTTGGTCTTCTCTGTGTTCACCTCCAACCCGTGTTGGCGACAGAAAAGACCAAATCCGTTCAGGATCCTCTGAATCCCCATGGGAGATTTGGAAAGCAGGAGGGTATCATCAGCAAACATGATTGCCGGGACCCTCCTGCCTGCCAAAAGTGGGGCGTCATTGTCCTTAACGTTATCTAGGTGTAGTATAACGCTATTAATGAAAAGACAAAACAGGGTCGGTGCCAGGACACAGCCCTGCCTGACCCCTCGATGGACTGGAAACCTGGACGAAAGCTTACCATCCCTCCCACACCTCACCTGCGCATAGTTGTTCTCATGCAGCCTGGTTATAATGCTGAGTAGCTGGGGGGGTACTCCTAACTTTTCCAAGACCTCCCACAATTTCCTGCGCGGGACTAGGTCAAAGGCTGACCTCAGATCCACGAAGACCATGTACAGCCTTCCCCCCTCTAACCTCACCGTCTTCCAATAGAGGAGGACGAGGCGGAAAATCTGGTCCATGGTCGACGTGTTCTTCCTAAAGCCAGCCTGCAGGGGGCTCATAATATCGTTGTCCTCCGCCCAATCCAACAGATGGTTGAGAATAAGGTGCGCAAAGAGCTTTTGGGGTACATCTATCAGGCTAATCGGCCTGTAATTGGCCGGGAGCAGAGGAGACCCTTTCTTATAGATCGGCACAATCTCTGCCCCCAGCCAAGAGCCGGGGACCGCCATACCTCCTAAGATGGCATTAAAAAGAATAAGGAGGTACGGACCCCAGATGTCTGGGTGATGCCTAAAGAGATCCCCCGGTAGTTTATCCAGCCCCGGCGCCTTTCCCAGCGCTAAGCGCTCCAGAGCAGACACCACCTCCCCTAAAGAGAATTCCAAGGCCATATCCGACGTACTTATGGGCACTGCCACTACTCCGTCTGGCCATGAGGTAGTGTCTTGGTAGAGTGCCCCAAAATGGGCCTCCCAAAGCGAGGGGGCGATGTTAGGTTCAACTGCTGTTTTGAGTTCCCCCGTCCCATTGTTTACCAGGGCCCAGAATTTCCTGGAGTCTCTAGCTTTTAGTGCTTCAGACAGGTCATGCCAGTGATTCCAGTCCCACTCTGCCCTAGCATTGGCCATTGCTGCTTTGTACTCCCTCCTGAGATCTCGAACCTTACCCTTATTAGAACCCTCCTTGATTGTAGCAATTAGCTCGGATTTAATTGCCCTACAGGAGGAGGTGTACCAAGTGGGGGCACGAGTCTTTTTCCTTCGAATTTGTGCCACCGGATGGAACACCTCTGCAAGGTCCCTTACTAGTCCCTGGTGAATGCTGGCTAATTTCTCATTATAATCCGAGGGTCTTGGTTCATTTATGAGCGCATCCACCTCCTTGAACCTGGGGAGTGCCAGACCGTATAACTTATTTATGGCATCTTCTGTACTGAGGAACTTTCCCCATTTAACCCGACGCCTGTTTGTGGTGAGGAGCATATCCCCCTGATCCTCTCTGCAGACATTAGTAGGCGTTCCCGCTAGGGGCAGGGGATGCTGGATCTCCAGACGGAGAGCATTGTGATCGCTATCCGACCTTGGTAGCACCCTAAAGTCAAGGACTTTTGGCCACAATGTAATATCTAACATTATATAATCCAGCCTTGACTCATGGCCCTTTCTGTTAAAAGTGCACAATGAGGGGGTATCGGAAGGGGTACGGCCATTACATGCCCTCAGAGCAAAGTTCAAGGTAAGGGACATGAGTTGCACTGCTAGTGGGGACCAGGCTTTAGGGTGAGGCGAAGACGAGGGTGGGACCCCCCAGTAATCATCCTCAGCGGTGAGGGCGCCCTCCTTTAGTCCTTCTAGGGGTTCGAAGTGGCAGTTAAAGTCCCCTCCCAGGACTATCTTTTGATCACCTGGCAATTGGCCTAGGAAGGAGGACAATTCATTTAGGGTGGGGGATTCGTTTGGCGCGGCAACTGGTCGCGAGTAAACATTAACAATGGCCCATGTTGTTTTGCCAGGCCATGTGAGCAACACGCACTGGATGTCCTGCGACGACGTATGCATCTTTTCCGCCTGACACCCAATGTGACTCGCTATCCAGATTGCCAGGCCTCCCGACGGCCTCCCCCTCACGCTCCATTTTGCTGGGATTTCAAAAATTTCGAACCCCCTTCTGGTCTGTGGTTCCCTCGCCCATGTCTCCTGAAAAAGGAAGATATCGCCACCACTTAGTAGGAGATCCCAATCCGGTGTGCCTTCCTTATTTGTGATCCCTGCCACATTCCAGGAGAGAATTCTCAACCCTGGACCTTGTGGTAGTGATCCTGGCCCTCCAGGGGGAAATGATGCGGTGGCTATAGGGGGGTCAGGGACTTGCGGGCCATTAGTAGTAGCCGGAGTGATAGATGATACATCCACCTCCGTTAACTGCGAACTGTGACCAGTCCGGACACTTAATAGTGACCCTTCTTGACCCGGGATGCCTTCCAGGGTAACCCTTCGATCTTTGGCGATGTCCTGTGGCCTGAGATCAGTACCATGAACAACACTCCCTTCCCCGCTACCTAAGGCCCCACAAGCTGAATTTCCAGGACTCGGATGAGTATCCCCCTTTTGTGGTCAGTCCACCTGATCAAGTCCGGAAAATCTATTGTGGTGGATAAAGTTACCAGGAACGGGAGGTACATAATGCTTGGGCCTGTAACGTGAGCCATCTACAGCAAAGCCCACTCTAGTCCACTCCTGCTCCCTCCCCACCTCAGTATTACAAACATTTGGGTAGAAGTGTGAGAGGGACACTAATTCAATGGTGGACTTATCAGGCCTTACAAGCCAGTTACAAATATAGGTGGCGACCTGTGGGCTTTTAAAACTGACAATAATACAATCCTCCGCCCTATTCTTTGGGGTGAAACCAATCCATGGAATTCTCCTAACCATCAAAACCTCACCTTTCAAGTTCGGAGGGAGGGGCCTGTTAATATTGAGCCAGCTTATTACCTTATTGCGTAGGGAATCTTGCGGCTCCCTTGTGTCACCGGTGAGCTCAGGCACTCCCACCAAGATCGCCGTGTAAGGTACTGCTTTGGGGGGCAAATTGACCACCCTACGCCTAGCATTGGGGCTAGAAGTATGGCCGGTAGGGCCATTGGCCAAGTTCTCATTTCTCATCGGTTGGGAGGATGCAGGTTGCTTAGATCTCCTAGGAGCAGGAACAGGGGGCCTTGACGTTTGGGAAGATAGTAGGTGCGTTTGTGGGGCAGGAGCCCCGTTATTGCTATGCAGGGCCCCTGACTGAACTGGTACCACGTGTGAAGCCTGGGAGGTCGTTGCAGGAGTCGGAGGTCTATTCCCAATGGACTCCCGGGGGGCTCTTAGAGCATTTGGGCCCGGACCATGACTGTTCTTTTTATGAGTGTTTTCTATGGCCAACAGTCTAGCCTCTATGGCGTCCAGTTTTACAGACAGAGGGTTCAACAAGTTCTTAATGATGTCTGTAAGTGAACTAATGAACATGACTGTGTTATTAGGGGGCGCCCCACCAAATATAAATGGGCCTGAACACACTGGTAAGGCCGTAGCTGAGGAGGGGCCTGAATGGTCCGGCCTAGGCCCTGGGGAAGTGACCTCAGGCAAAGCCGAGGTGTCTGTGCTAACATCCAAATTTTGCCTGATTGTGTCAACTTTGGCCCTCTTTGCCCTTTTTAATTTCCTCTACCATTTCCTTTTCGGTGGTTGTTCCACTCCACTGCTTGCTGGAACTGTGTGAGCAACAGCCTGGCCCACTTCCTGCGACTCAAATTCCATGGAATCCGCATTAGGAGAGGGAGCAGCGATCCCAGATGGCCGTGGTGAATCTCTGTCCCTCTGGTGGTTTGACGGAGTTCTTAGTTGCTGCAGGACTGACTCAATAGTCTGGTCAATGCTGTCCAAGAGTGACAGATGAGTGGCGTCCAATAGTAATGGGGTACTATCATCAATAGAAGAGTCCGTGGAGTCCAATGACACATTTTCTACTCCCATCTCGGGGTGAGTGTCCAGCACTGAATTACATTTATTAGCTAGAGCACTGGCCTTGGGGAAGAATTTATCCAATGTACTAGTACACTGTTGTGCAGCTTTACTCCTGGAAACCCTGGTTGCCATATTGCAGTTGGACACAAAGGGGCCGTAGAAAGCAGGCGTCAGAGGGGTGGCCCGGTCCGGTAACTACCGGCCTCTAACGGCCTAAAACGGCCCGCCCTTTGCCCGGGCTTCGCCCGGCGACCGCCCGCGCGCGTCCCGCAATGCGCGTGTGGGAAATGAAGATATAGGTGTTTGGGGTTACGAGGCGTGGCCAGCCGGGAAGAGTCCCAGGTGCGGCATCTGAGCTGCCGCTGGGCTACCTAGGACTCGCAGTCCCGCTGCGCCGATGGGAAGCGTCCAAGTCCTTCCTCTGGTCACACGAACTCCCCACTGTAGCCTCCTGGATCGAGCAAATGGTCCGCTGTCACTCCAAGCCTTCGAGCGGCTCCCGCGAAGCGGGGGCCACGAGGCGCGGTTTTAAGGGCTCTGAGGAGAGGCGCGGCCAGCCGGGAAGAGTCCCAGGTGCGGCATCTGAGCTGCCGCTGGGCTACCTGGGACTCGCAGTCCCGCTGCGCCGATGGGAAGCGTCCAAGTCCTTCCTCTGGTCACACGAACTCCCCACTGTAGCCTCCTGGATCGAGCAAATGGTCCGCTGTCACTCCAAGCCTTCGAGCGGCTCCCGCGAAGCGGGGGCCGCGAGGCGCGGTTTTAAGGGCTCTGAGGAGAGGCGCGGCCAGCCGGGAAGAGTCCCAGGTGCGGCGTCTGAGCTGCCGCTGGGCTACCTGGGACTCGCAGTCCCGCTGCGCCGATGGGAAGCGTCCAAGTCCTTCCTCTGGTCACACAAACTCCCCACTGTAGCCTCCTGGATCGAGCAAATGGTCCGCTGTCACTCCAAGCCTTCGAGCGGCTCCCGCCAAGCGGGGGCCGCGAGGCGCGGTTTTAAGGGCTCTGAGGAGAGGCGCGGCCAGCCGGGAAGAGTCCCAGGTGCGGCGTCTGAGCTGCCGCTGGGCTACCTGGGACTCGCAGTCCCGCTGCGCCGATGGGAAGCGTCCAAGTCCTTCCTCTGGTCACACGAACTCCCCACTGTAGCCTCCTGGATCGAGCAAATGGTCCGCTGTCACTCCAAGCCTTCGAGCGACAACAGTTTTTTTTTATTCAAAAGTTTTCTCAACTACTTTTTCAATACATTTCTTTTTCTTAGAAAATACAGTTTTTTTTTACAATTCTTTACTACCTTAGTCAAATTAGACAATACGCTATTATAGAACATCTTCTTCCCTATTTCCTTATATTCGTTTTTCTTCCTTTTGCTATACACATTTTTTTCAGAAGATGATTTTCCATGGTTCTTCTCTTTCCTCTTAGTTGCAGATACAGTAATACTATTTTTGTCTTTGTACACACTACTCTTAGTGTTTAACAATTTTCGCAGAAACGTCTTAGTTTTCTTACCAGGACTTTTTGGTTTTTTATTAACACATTGTTGTTCAGTTAAATCTTGTAGATGACTTCTCTAAACTGCTTTCTTTTGTTCTTTCCTCTTTTCAGTTTTTGTAGGCATGATGACTTTTTTCAGTGGTGATCAAAAGAATCTATTATAAAAAATATAGATCACTTTAGAAAAATAAATATAGTATGAAAATAGAAGGAGTTACAACAAGAGAAAGAGGACTAGGAGACAACGAGAAATTTAAATAGAAAAAAGAATGTTAGCAAACACTGCAGTATAAGGGGATTAAGAGACTATGAAAAGACTGGAAAGTATGAAAAGTTAAGAAGGAGTATGAGGAGAAACTTGGTAGTATGACGAGAGAAGGGAAAGTATAAGAAGAAAGAGACAGACTGTGAGGAGACAGGGGAGCAGTATAATAAGAGAGACAAGGACAATATACAGAAAACAAAGAATATGTGGAAACAGGCACTAGTATAAGGGCAAAAAAATATATAAGGAAAGAGGGGTGAATATAACAAGAGACAGTAGAGTACCTGAAGAGAGCAGGGATAATGTGATAATAAGAAGAAAAAGGGTGTACAAAAACAGGGGATACACTACAAGGAGCAAGGAAGGAGAATAAACAGATGGTAGATTATGAAGAGTGAAAAGAGTATGACGAAAGAAGGAAGAGTATGACAAGACAAACAAATATAAAGAGAGAGGTCAGTATGAAAAGACGGGGAGTATGAGGAAAGTGCTGCAAAGTATACACAGGGAGTCAAGGAGGAGTAAGAAAAGAGAACAGGAAAATGAACAGAAACTGGAAGTATAAAGAGAGACAAGACAAAATTAAAACAGAAAAAGAATATGAAGAAAGACAGGAGAAGATAAACACAAAGAAAAGGAGTATAGGACAAAAGGGAATATAAGTAAAAGAGAATAGTGTGAGGAGACAGGGAGAAGTAAGAGAAAAGAGAAGAAAATATGAAAACAGGAGGGAGTGTAAGGACAGGGGTGAGAATGATATGAGGAATATGACAATAAGAAAAGAGAAGAATATCAGGACAGAGTCGGGAGTATAAGAAAAGAGATGAGAAGTGTGAGCAGAGAGAGGAGAGGATGAGAAAAGAAACAAAAATAAGAGAAAAAAAATGTGAAGTATGTGCAAAGAAGAGCGAGAATAAGAAGAAAGGGAGAATATAAGGAAAAAAGAGTATATATGAGAAAAGAAGAAGGAATATAAAGAGAGAGAGAGACAAAAATGTGGAGAAAAAAGAAATATAAGAGAAGACTGAGTGTATAAGGAGAGAGAGTACTATGAGGAGACAGTAAAAACTATGATGACAGGGATGAATATTAAGACAGGAGAAATTATGAAGAGTAGGGGAACTATGCAAAAATAAAGGCAAATATGAAGAGAAAAGAGAAGTATAAGGAGAGAGGGAAATATAAGAAAAAGGAGGTTGTATAATCAGAGAGAAAGGAGTAAGACGATAGAAGAGGGAGTATGATAAGAGAGTGTAGAAAATATGAAAAAAGGGGCAAATATAATTCCTTAATATACACAGAGACACAGTGTGATATTAGACAAAAAATATGACACCATGCATATTACTATTTACTACTATATCCTAGGGAGGATTAAGTAGACAGAGGAGGGAGAATAAAAAGAAGGGGGACTATTAGGAGACAGAGTAGAAAATGAGGACAGAGGTGGACTAAGAGGACAGGAGAGACTATGAGAACAAGCAGCACTATGAGGAAAGACAAGTGAAAATAAGGAAAGAGGGGAAATATCAGAAGAGAGGGGACAGTATAACCAGAGAGAGGTAGACTGTGAGGAGAGACAGGGGAGATTATGGAAAAAGGTGCAAGTATAATTCCTTAATTTACACAGACGATCAGTGTGATTCTAGACAAGAAAATGAAAACCATACATTTTACCCAAACACATTTACCACACTTAAAAGTTTAAGTGACTGAACAAATTCCATGTATATAACCACCACATTTCAATGGACAATCCTGACTCATTTTGCAAATACATTTCCAATGTGCTGCATTATTTTGTGCCAACATTACATCCAAAAATGTGACACAATAGAACAAGAAAGAGGCCCAAGGGGCTTGTAAATCTGGCCAAGAGTGTATACAGCAGTCTATATATACTGACTGGGGAATTGTTAAGATAGAGGTATGATGAGACAGGGAGGATTACGAGGTCAGAGAAGGGAGTATAAAAAGAAGGGGAGCGATTAGGAGACAGAGGAGACAATGAGGACAGAGGGGGACTAAGAGGACAGGAGGGACTATAAGAACAAGCAGCACTATGAGGAAAGACAAGTGAAAATAAGGAAAATGGGGAAATATCAGAAGAGAGGAGCGACAGGGGAGATTATGGAAAAAGGTGCAAGTATAATTCCTTAATTTACACAGACGCTCAGTGTGATTCTAGACAAAAAAATTTCAACCATACATTTTACCAAAACACATTTACCACACTAAAACGTTTAAGTGACTGAACACATTACATGTATATAACTACTACATTTCAGTGGAAAATCCTGACTCATTTTGCAAATACATTTCCAATGTGCTGCATTATTTTTTTGCCAACATTACATTCAAACATGAGACACGATAGAACAAGAAAGAGGCACAAGGGTTTTGTAAATCTGCCCAAGAGTGTATGCAGCAGTCTATGTATACTGACTGGAGAATTGTTAAGAGGGAGGTATGATGAGAGAGGGAGGATTAAGAGGTCAGAGGAGGGAGTATAAAAAGAAGGGGGACTATAGGAGACAGAGGAGACAATGAGGACAGAGGGGGACTAAGAGGACAGAAGGGACTATGAGAACAAGCAGCACTATGAGGAAAGACAAGTGAAAATAAGGAAAGAGGGGCCATATCAGAAGAGAGGGGACAGTATAAGCAGAGATAGGTAGACTGTGAGGAGAGACAGCGGAGATTATGGAAAAAGATGCAAGTATAATTCCTTAATTTACACAGACGCTCAGTGTGATTCTAGACAAAAAATCTAAAACCATACATTTTACCAAAACCCATTTACCACACTAAAACGTTTAAGTGATTCAACACATTCCATGTATATAACCACTACATTTCAGTGGACGATCCTGACTCATTTTGCAAATACATTTCCAATTTGCTGCATTATTTTTTTGCCAACATCACATCCAAAAATGAGACACAATAGAACAAGAATGAGGCCCAAAGGGCTTGTAAATCTGCCCAAAAGTGTATGCAGCAGTCTATGTATCTGACTACAAACGCGACGAGACACAACTGTGAGGAGTTCTGCCCCTCGCAAGGGGTGCCACTGCCGTGAGGGGAACGGCCATTCATTAGAAGCATCTGGCAGCGCCCGCAGCCCCCATTACTACATCCCCCAGGGGGCTGCGCGAGGCGAGGTGCATCGGCCGGGCGTCACAGGAGGGCGCCGGAGGGCTACAAAGCCGGCCAGGACCTCCCGCGGTGCGGGACGTGCGCGAGCATGCCCGGGCAAAGCCTGGGCCAAGGGCGGGCCCGTCCGCGCCCGTCAAAGCCAGGAGGAGCCAGGGCAGGGCCACCCCTCTTAGCTTTGGTGAACGTGACTGGATTTTTGTTGGTGCTTTTAAAGGTACTGTTGTGTTCAATAATCTTGCTCCCGGAGGACCTATGGACTATTATATTACTGCGATTACCTTGCTTGCTATTTGTGCTTTTGTGATTACCCGAGTATTATGTGCATGGGGAAGAGGAAAGCCCAGGACGAGAGTGGGGAGGGAACCGAGGGAGTGCTAAAGAGGAATAGCAGGAAAAAAGCAAAAAAGTCATGTAAGGCCATCACCAACAACAGTGTCATTAATCGGATCGATACACTGATTAGTGAGGGTAACGAAATCCTTAAATAGCCCCTCTTATCCCTGCTCATAGTAAAAGCCCCACCCCAACGAAAGTTACAGGTGGATTGTGTGCAGCTAGCTATCCCAGATATGTTTTGTAAATCCAAAAAGAATAAGCTACCTAAAGCAGCTAGTGAAAACAGGTTTGAAGTTGTGCCCCCTGATAGCATTATTGCTTCTAGTGGTGGGGGGATAGTGCTAGCACCATTGTTCCCTCTTTCTGCACCTCTCCTGGCTATTTCTGTACCTCTCATGGACCTTTCTGCAGTTCTCTTACCGCTTTCTGCACCTTTGTTGCTTCTTTAGGTACCCTTCTTACCTCTTGGGTACCTCTGTTGCTTCTTTCTGCACTACTCTTGCTTCTTTCTGTGTTCCGTTTCCATCGTTCTGCAGTCTGTTTCTCTGATCCTGCACCACTCTTGCATCTTTCTGCATCCCTATTCCCTCTTCCTGTACCTCTTTTGCCTTTTTCTGCAACTCTCTTGTATCTTTCAATACTTTTCTTACACCCATGTCTCCTCTTTCTGTACCTCTCTTGCCTCTTTCTGCAACTGCCTAGCCTTTTTCTGTACTTCTCTTGTTTCTTTGCGCACTTCTCTTGGCTTTTTCTGCACTTCTCTTGCCTGTTTCTTCTTTTATACTGCTTCTTTCTGGACTTCTCCAGCCTCTTTCTGCTAGCATGTTGCCTCTTTCTGCATCTCTGTTGCTTCTTTCTGCAATTCTCTTGCTTCTTTCTGCTCTTCACTTACTTATTTCTATACCCCGTTTGCCTCTTTCTGCACTCATCTTCCCTGTTTCTGCACCTCTCTTGTCTCTATGTGCACCTCTGTTGTCTTTTTTGTATCTTTTTTTGTATCTTTTCTTTTTGCACTTCTCTTGCCTTTTTCTGCACCTCCGTTGCTTCTGCACGTCTCTTACTTCTTTTACAACACTTTTTGCCTCATTCTGCACCTCTTTTATTTGTTTCTGTATCTTAGACATACACAAGCTCCAGTCTATAAGTGTTATTGTAGTAGTATGTGTAGTATTCAACAGGAATCTATTGATATATTACACATTTTCTTACAAGAATATGCTAAAAAGAAGTGTTAAACGGAAGATTAGGATGTTGCAAGGACTAGATCCTTGTAAAGTGAGAAAATATACTAAGTTGCAGGGTCAATCTCTAGCTTGTCTTTCTAGAAAAGAATGTCAAAGTACTTTTCATAATTTAAGAATGTTAGCAGTACAGCACTCAGAAATGTGGAAGTTAGTAAGGAGATTGTACTACGTAAAAAGTCCTGAATTAAATACATATGAGTCTATTCTTATTCAATCTGTGCACCTGTTTCAGGCTATGATTCATACGGAGGCTAAATCAGGTAAGCTGCTGCCAACAGATTTACAAAGATCTCTGAATGGAAGAGTTGTATACTTACCTGTAGATTTTAAGAACATTATTGAAACTGTTGGTACAGAGAGAGAGGAAAGTGAGCCTGTAGTTATTCTAGTTAATGGTGTACCAACAACGAGTGCGAAAATCAGGCAAGAGTTAGTAGATATCACCAATCTACAAAAGGCTACATTATATCTTGTACAGAACAATATTTAGTATAAAACTGTTAATGTGGAAAAACAGGAAATATGTTTGGAAGACGATACAGAAATTTCAACTGGCCAAATAGAAGAAGTGGACAAGTCCAGGAGTGAAGAGATTTACAAACATTACAGTATAAATCCTCTTCATTCAAAACAAGTTTTTGGAAACACTATTGAATTATTTCAAATGAAGAAAGCAAAGGGAACTCACATGATTGTATGGGAAAAAAGTTTAGAAGCTCGTTGTTTTCCACAGCTGTTCCCCACTGGAGAAGGTGGATGATATGATGAAAGAGCAGTCCAGATTCAAGCTTCAGAATACCGCTCCACGGGATTGTACTCAGAAGATTCAAGATTTTAACAGTACATTCCTTATATATTTCATCTTCTATTTGAAAATGACTTTTTTGGACTTTCATATGCAGTGAACCACATATTAAAAACAGGGATTCATCTTACGCATGTTTCTGCAAAGGAATTTATGGACAAAGTTCAACAAAGAGACGATCATTTAGAATTTCACCTAATTCATTTGATGGCATGTCAACATGGTACTAATGAATATTGGTATTGTCGTCACGGCGGGGCGAACTTAAATGTATGTTAAGAAACTTAGGTACCCCTACGTGGATTTTAACACTTAGCTGTGATGAATATGCATGGGACGATTTTCTTAAATTTCTATGACAAGCAAATTCAAGTGTAAAAAACATTGAATTGAAGACAGCTTAAGAACTGTGTTCCTTGGATCCTCTGAATGTGTCCAGATATTTTAATCATAGGTTTCAAGCTATTGTGTCTTTTAACCACAATAAAAATAATCCACCTCTTAGAGAAGTTACTGCTTTCTTTTTTTAGAAAGGAGTACCAAGCCAGAGGTGCTCCTCATATAAACATGCTATTATGGATCACGAATGCACCGAAATTTGGAACTGATACCGATGAAAGTGTTTGACTTTCATCGAAGAATATGTTACCTGTGCCATTCCAAAAAAAGGATGAGAAAAGAGGTTAGGACAACAAGTTTTACATTTTTTAAGTCATTTATCTGGAAAATATTGTTGACGAAAATGCAAGCCAAAGGCAAAGTTTCATACAAAATGTTGTTTTGGTTGCCCACGTCCAATAATTTCAAAAGGAAGAGTCAATATTTTTATGTCAGTAGTAAGATATACTATAACTAGAAAATCACCCAAGAATACATACAACATAAAAATAACTGAAGATTCATATCATAATAATGACTACAATCCAGTGATTTTGACATTGTGGAATGCAAGCATAGATATCCAGTATGTTGCAGATAATTAAATTGCTGTTGCTCGCTATGTTACGTCAAATATATCAAATTTGAAAAGACAGAGTTCAAAGAAATGTGGGAAGAAATTTCACAAGAGTAGAGTCTTAGTAACACATTTTACAGCTTTAGCTTGAAAATGCTTTCCCATCTAGAGATTGGATCCTATGAATGTTCGGATCGGTTGAGCTCTGCCAGTTTATATTCAAAGTCAAGAGAAATCATTTGGGTAAGTCTAGGTCTTGCCGCCACACGAAATAGAGTATTGAAATCTCTAAAAGAAATTGAACACTTAGCATTGAAAATGTTGAATACGTACTATCCCAAAAACCTTTTTCTCTATGAAGTACTGCAACATTGCAGCTTTAAGAGAAATGTTACAGAAAATATAAATGAAGAAAAATATGCAGTAATTGGATGTGATATGTGTTTGGTAGAACATGCCAAAGGAAATCTTATTGACCACAGAAAACTCAGTTGCAAAACTTCATATCAAAGGGAATTGTTCTATTTAGCACTTCTGCAACTCTTCAATCCTTGGTGTAGTGAAATGGATTTACTTGGAGATTTTGTCCACTATGAAAATTCTTTCAATGCATATAAAGATAACATTCAATGCACAATTTTCCCTACTTATCTACAAATGTTAAATGAAGAGATTGAGCAAGAACTACGATTGCAGCTAAAAGGTAGAGACAGTTCTCAAGATAGTCAAAGTTCTGCTCCACTAAGTCAAGATCCACTAGGACAACCAATTATTGAAAATGAAGCAGCAATAGCCATGAATGAAGTAGAAACGGCAATGCAAAAAGCACCACAGGATATTATAGAGTTGGGAAACTTGGAAGAAGTACTAAATATTGAATGAAAAGAAATATATCAGCAAGTGTAGGACATATACAGCATGGTTTGCTGAATGAAAAAAAAAGAATGCCAATGCACATCATTTAACCCTATTCGAATGTACATCAGTGGTCATGCTGGAACAGGAAAAGGTTTCTTAATTAAAATTTTCACCAGTTATCTACACAAAACTACTGAATTACATTTATCTTGTGTTGTAGCAGCTCCAACCAGATTAGCAGCACACAGCATTAAATGGCTTAATATACATCCATCACTCATGCTACCAGTTGAACATGAAAATAAATTGGAATATCAGAAGTTATCTGGAGAAGCTTGTTATGAAGTTTCAGGAGTACTGAAGAAAATGAAACTTTCAATCATTGATGAGGTGAGCATGGTCTCAAACTAAATGCTTGCCTTTGTACATTTAAGAATGTAACAGATTTTAATAACAGATTATGATGTTCTGTTTTGAGGAAAACAATTGTATTCGGAGATCTACTACAACTTAATCCTGTGAAAGGGCAACAAGTTTTTAAAACACTTGTCCTTGAAGTCACTAGGAAATCTTTGGGAAGTAATGGAAATGTGAACATTTCTTCTCTTTTTGAATTAAGGATCTTATTAAGAATATGCAACAAGCAAGTGAGGAATATTATGAGAACATTCTTCAAGATATAAGAATTAGCGTTTAGTCAAAACATGAAAAACAAGCTTTACAAAGTCGCTTACTAAGGAACTTGTTTACAAACAAAAACATAGCAACTGAAATAATGTACAAAAGAAGCCTATAGATTGCCTAATGCCTATACTTCAAGAGTGTTCTACATTCAATCAAGAACTTTTGAAATTGGAAAAAAAAACAATAGTGAAAATGGAAGCTATTGATAAAATGAAACACAAAGGAGTTACTATTCTTCTCGCAGAGAAATTACAGTCAAAATTGGATTCTTTGGAAAAGCGTGTATCTAAGACTGCAGGTTCAGAAAAGACTGTTTGTATGTGTAATCTATCGGGTAAATTTGCGGCGTAGTTTGAATGTAGAAGGAGGTTTAGTAAATGGAGCAATGGGAAAAGTTGTCGATTTTGTAAATGTTCAGAACAGAGATGGTATTGAATTTTTGAAGAATAAATGTGATCAGATTAAAGAGGTTAAACGTATTGGAAGTTGTGCTGTTGTTTTTTGCTTGTAAAAGACTTGTATGTTCGTAGAAAACAGTTTCCTCATTCTTCAGCATATGCAGTAACCATTCCTAAATCTCAAGGTTTGAGTGTAGACAGTGCTTTGGTATTGGAAGTACAGGGTTTAACCCCTCCCATGCACATGACGAGCTGAGCTCGTCATGAGCCACGGTGCTCCGGTGCTCATGACGAGCTCAGCTCGTCATGGCCCATGGAACGCTCAGGTGTGGGGAGAATTCCACTGCTGTGCTGAGCGTTCCACGGGAGTCGGTGCACCTGTGACGAGCTCAGCTCGTCATACGCACAGGAGCGCCGTGCCTCATGATGAGCTGAGCTCGTCACGAGCATGCGGGCGGTGTGTGCGCCCCCCCCCTCCCCCAGCACAGCGGGGGAATTACCCCCGCAGCGAAGGGGTTAAAGAGGTCATGGTATATGTTGCATTTTTTTAAGTAAGAACAATATCTGGTTTGTATTTGAATGATGTTTATGAGAAAAAGATTAGTGCTGATCCAAATTGTGTAAGAGGGTACAATCGTTTAAGAAGAGTTTATGCTCCTGATTTAGGTGAATATTCTGTATATCAGAAACGTATAGTGTGTCCAAAATGGAAATATGACAAACATTCTTCTTAGATTCAAAAAAAGCAAACCATACAAGAGAATCCTGAGGGTGCAAAGAAAATGATAATGGAAACTGTTGATGATATTGTAGGATACATGTGAGAAAATAGTTCAGGTATCAACTGCTATGCTAATGTAATTGCGAAGGTTGTGTTTTATCTAGAAGATCTTCATCATGAAAATATGAAAAAATGAGAAAAAAGATTCTGTTCTTTACTACATTATATTTTTCAGAAGTTGGTAACTGACGGAAGTAACATCCACACTGCTTCTGGGATATGGCATCTTTTGGTTATATGTACTGGTTCATTGAAATTTACACTCAATATACAGAAAGATGCACAATAATTTCCTATGTTTATGCTTGGAGTATTGGAAGATGAAGGAATATAAATTGAAAATGTGTTTGGACTAAGTTACAGATGGTATCATAAATGTGAAGAGTGTCAATTTTCTTCTACCACTGAAATAGATACTGAACGATTCATATACTTGACAATACCAGATTGCAAATCAGTATCTTTTAAAAAATTAGTAAAGACAGCAAATCAAGATATGAAATGCTCTCATTGTAAATCAGAAATGTTGTCAACATTATATATAGAAAGATTTGGAAAATATGTAATTTCAATTCTACAACATTGTAGAGCAAATGTGAGAAAGTTGGAAACCAAAATAAACTGCTTTGTGGCAAGACAAGTACCAATTTCAGGAAGAACTGTTAAAGCAGTGGCTATTATTTTCCATGATGGACCTACTACAACATCTGGACACTTTACTGTGTATTTAAAGTACAACAAAGGATGGACACCTTGCAATGATGTCCGTTAAGAATTCAAATGTAGGTTACAAATTACCAAAGTCATATCTGATATTTTTTGTAACCAAGTTTTGAAAACATCATTTGGCCTATTGGAAAGATGTGAACATGAAATAACATGCTTATTTTGGATATTTTGAATGCAAACGTTTCGGAAACATTATTCGGCCTATTGGGAAGATCTGAACAATTAATATATGGATTATTGTTTGTGATAAATCATATTGCATTTGGAAAATTGTATTGAAAAACAAGTAGTTTATATATTTGTTGTCTATATTATAGGAGATATAAATGAGAGTGTACATTTTACAAAATATACTTGAGAGAAATAGAAATACTTAATGTAGTTGAAGAATGTCATTAAGAAACTGTTGATAGATAAACACATAGTTATACATGTTCTAAATAATGCTCAAAGCTGATTTGGGTTTTTGTTTACTGTTGCATGATGATAATTCATTGAAATCACCGTGTATGGTGAAATTCAATAGAATATGAGAACAGCAAAAAAGAGAACCTGAAAATGTTATGTAATTCTAAAATTATGTAGTGTTCTTAAAAGTATAATATTATATTTGATAACAGTTTTTCTTCTTCTTTTTTCCAAAAAGTAATGTGGAAGTTTGAAAAGATTTTAAATTTAGGTTACAACAAAACTACGGCAAAATAGTTCCATTGAGTTTTGTACCTAAATTAGTAAAAAAGGTAAGAAGAAATAATGTAATATGCATGCTAATGTGAAATAATGTTTAGAGCCAGTTTTACTGCACTCATCTATTCCCTCAAACACTACCCTTGCACTCATCTATGCACTCAGGCAATATTCCCACACTCATTCAATTTACTGAGGTACTCCCCATATACTGGTACAATCACCCAGGCACTACCCATGTGCTCATGCAATCACTCACACACTATCCATGTACTTATCTATGTACTCAGGCACTACCTGTGCACTCATGCAATTACCCAGGCTCTACCCATATACTCATCTATGCACTCGGACATGGCCATAAGCAAATCAGTCTTGACCCTGTGCCTCATGGGAACAGTCCAGACCGAACTACTAAGCCATGTCTTCCCTGCACCGGAATCAAGCATCCTAGGACCGGTTTCTGGCTATCAGCCTTCATCAACCAGCATAGCTTGTCTCCAGTGGCGTAGTGAGAACGGGACCCACGTCTGGGCATACCCTTCCCACATAGGGTGAACAGCAAAACACACAAGTTGATAGACGGAATGTTGCACAATGGCAAAGCATTCACTCCCAGTCACAGATCTGGGTTTAATCCATAGTTATTTTGCTCACCAAGCCACCCCAGTTCAGACATTGCTATATGCAAATCAGTCTTGACCCTGTGCCTCATGGGAACAGTCCAGACCGAACTGCCCAGCCATGTCTTCCCTGGACCGGAATCAAGAATCCTAGGACCGGTTTCTGGCTATCAGCCTACATCAGCCAGGATAGCTTGACTCCAGTGGCGTAGTGAGCACAGGACCCACGTCTGGGCATACCCTTCCCACATAGGGTGAACAGCAAAACACACAAGTTGATGGACGGAATGTTGCACAATGGCAAAGCATTCACCCCCAGTCACAGATCTGGGTTTAATCCATCAGTATTTTGCTCACCAAGCCACCCCAGTTCAGACATGGCCATATGCAAATCAGTCTTGACCCTGTGCCTCATGGGAACAGTCCAGACCGAACTGCCAAGCCATGTCTTCCCTGGACCAGTTTGGTCTGGACTGTTCCAATGAGGCACAGGGTCGAGACTGTTTTGCATATGGCTGGGTCCAAACTGGGGTGACATGGTGAGCAAAAGATTGATGAATTTAACAAAGATCTCTTGACTGGGGGTGAACGTATGATTTATTCAGCATTCCATTCATCATTTGTTTGCGTGGCACTTTTCAACCTAAGTTGGATGGGTATGCCCAGACGTGGGTCCCTTGCTCACTGTGCCAGTGGATTCAACCTAGTATGGCTGATGAAGGTTAATACCCTGAAATCGGTCCCAGGATGCTCGTTTCTGGTCCAGGGAGGACCTGGCTCAGCAGTTCGGTCTGGACTGATACCCTGAGGCAGTGGGTCAAGACTGATTGGCACATGGCTAGGTCTAAACTGGGGTGGCATGGTGAGCAAAAGAATGATGAATTTAACCCAAATCTCTTGACTGGCAGTGAATATATGATTTATTCAGCATTCCATCCAACATTTGTTTGCATAACACTTTTCATCCTAAGTGGGATGGGTATGCCCAGACCTGGGTCCCTAGCTCACGGTGCCACTGGATTGAAGCTAGCCGGGCTGATGAATTGTAATACCCAGAAACCAGTCTCAGAACAATGGATTTAACCCAGATCTCTTGCCTGGGGTGAATGTATGATTTATTCAGCATTCAATTCATCATGTGTTGGCGCAGGGATTAGGGCAGATGGAATGGCCTCTGGCTAGACCTTGTGCCAAATTCAGTACACATATCCATCCTGACATCCTTTGCAGACAGTCTTTGTAATATGTATTAATATTCTGCATACTATTATCACCCTCCTGATGTTGATGCAACTCTTCAACTTGTGCAGTCTCTTCTGTACCTTGTGCTTGCTGCATCTCATCAAAGATTTTCTGTTTGGAGGCAAAGCACGGAGATGTTTCCACAGCACATCTTTTGCCCACGGAGTCCTGGCCGGCTTTAACCCAAATTGAGCAGTTGCCCGCAGAAATGGCTGTAACTTCTTGTGCAACTTTTTTAATGTAAAGAACTGACACATCATTGATACTGTTTCTAGACTAGATGGTGGTGCTTCTGCAGGTATCAAAGGCAGGGCAATAACATCATCATCCTCCGATGATCCACCTGGGGAAGGGTGGGTGGTGTGTTTGTGGCTTCTGTTATGGAGTTTTGTCAGATGCTATGATGCACTCGGATTGTCTAAACAGCAACGGGGCTCTGCAAAATATCAATATGCAAATAGTGTTCTGAATTATCATGTGTTTTTTCTATAAGCTGTGGATTTATTGATGAGTAGTGTCAGATGGCTGCTTTCATTTTTATTTACTGTGGAGAATTGACAAATGGCTGCTTTCATTTTTGTTGTTGTTGCTGTTGTCCCGTTGGAACTGCAGTACAATTGCAGGACCCATAGAGCAAATGATTGACTCTGTATCCCTCCTGCAAGGTCTTTATCGCCCAGAGTGGGCATGACTGGGGGTGAATGTATGATTTATTCAGCATTCCATCCATCATTTGTTTGCGTAGCACTTTTCATCCTAAGTGAGATTGGTATGCCCAGACGTGGGTCTCTTGCTCACTGTGCCAGTGGATTCAAGCAAGCCTGGCTGAGGAAGGGTAAAACCCAGAAACCGGTCCCAGGATGCTTGTTTCTGGTCCAGGGTGAAACTGGCTTGGCAATTTGGTCTGGACTGTTCCCATGAGGCACAGGGTCAAGACTGATTTGCATATGGCTGGATCTAAACTGGGGTGGCATGGTGAGCAAAAGAACAATGGATTTAACCCAGATCTCTTGCCTGGGGGTGAATGTATGATTTATTCAGCATTCAATTCATCATTTGTTGGTGTAGGGATTAGGGCAGATGGAATGGCCTCTGGCTAGACCTTGTGCCAAACTCAGTACACACATCCATCCTGACATCCTCTGCAGACAGTCTTTGTAATATGTATTAATATTCTGCATACTATCACCCTCCTGATGTTGATGCAACTCTTCAACTTGTGCAGTCTCTTCTGTACCTTGTGCTTGCTGCATCTCATCAAAGATTTTCTGTTTGGAGGCAAAGCACGGAGATGCTTCCACAGCACATCTTTTGCCCACGGAGTCCTGGCCGGCTTTAACCCAAATTGAGCAGTTGCGCGCAGAAATGGCTGTAACTTCTTGTGCAACTTTTTTAATGTAAAGAACTGACACATCATTGATACTGTTTCTAGACTAGATGGTGGTGCTTCTGCAGGTATCAAAGGCAGGGCAATAACATCATCATCCTCCGATGATCCACCTGGGGAAGGGTGGGTGGTGTGTTTGTGGCTTCTGTTATGGAGTTTTGTCAGGTGCTATGATGCACTCGGATTGTCTAAACAGCAACGGGGCTCTGCAAAATATCAATATGCAAATAGTGTTCTGAATTATCATGTGTTTTTTCTATAAGCTGTGGATTTATTGATGAGTAGTGTCAGATGGCTGCTTTCATTTTTATTTACTGTGGAGAATTGACAAATGGCTGCTTTCATTTTTGTTGTTGTTGCTGTTGTCCCGTTGGAACTGCAGTACAATTGCAGGACCCATAGAGCAAATGATAGACTCTGTATCCCTCCTGCAAGGCCTTTATCGCCCAGAGTGGGCATGCCAATGCCCCCATCCCCTCAAAAAATGCCACAGACTTTCTGCCCCACAGGAGGCAGTTGGGGGCAATAGCTCCTGATCAGCATTTTTGTACATAGGGGTGGAGGCTGGCCAGAATGGGCATACCAATGCCCCCACCTGACAAAAATAGTCACTGCCTTTCTTCCCCTCTTGGGGGCATATTGGGGCAATAGCCCCCGATCTGCCACCCCTAGGACAGCAGAAGGCCACTAGGCACTAGCCTTTTTTTCACAATGTGCCTAGCTGTGAATTTTGGGCCCGAGAGCAGCCGGCACCTAGGGAAGTCTAGCAAACCTGTACATTTTTGAAATTTAGACGCAACAGGGAAACCAGAATGCCATGACTTGAGTGCCTCTCATCAGATTCTGTTACCCAGAATCCCTTGCAAACCTCAAACTTTGTAGAAAAAAAATCCTCACATTTCTGTAATGGAAAGTTCTGGAATCTGCGTGAATCCACATTTTACTCGAGAGACCAAGGGAAACGCTGGGTGGTAGGACATTTGTGCTGGCACAGTGATGCCACACAAAAATTGGTGGAAAAGGGGATTTTGGGTAGGAAAACTTTGGGGGATCCACACAAGCCATACCTCTCTAAACTCCCCATTGTGTATAATTTTCAAAGATATCTGGTTTTGGTAGATTTCCGTAGATGGCCGCCAAGATCGGGGCCAAAAACCAAGGTGGTTTATTGATAGGTAATTTTGATGTCTCCACAACACGTTTGGGCCCTACCCTGCAGCGGGCAATTGGCCCACCCACACATGTGAGGGACCATATTTATAGGGAGACTTTGGAGAATGCGGGATGGGTGGAAGTTTGTGGACCCACACACATTCCAGTACTTTCCATCACAGGAAATGTTGGGACAATGTGTATTTTTGTTTTACAAAGTTTGAGGTTTGTAAGGGATTCTGGGTAAAAGAACCTGGTAAGAGCCACACAAGTCACCCCTCCTGTATCTCCCTGGGTGTCTAGTTTTCTAAAATGTATAGATTTGCTAGATTTCTGTAGTATCTTGGTATTTCTCTATGCTGTCCTTCTCTACCTCTAATAGAATGTTCATATGATGCATCTATCAGAATGTTGGTGATCTGCCTAGGAGTTTACAGTTGGCTGGGCTGAGCACCATGATGGATGCTCCTGGTGGGGTCTCTCTGTGCATCTTGGATTAAATCATCACTTAAATACTACATTACTTATGGACTTCTCATCATTACATTTATGGCGACGATCTTAAGGAAGAACCTACACCTGTCAAGTCAAGAAGTACTTCAAACTAAAAGATATTAAGAAAGAAAACAACAATTTATGAAAAGACCTCCTGCAACAAGAAGAACTACCCCAACTGCCAGCATGACCCCACCAGTGACCTACAACCGGTCGCCCACAGCAGTCTGGCAGTCGTCCTGTGTAACAGTGAGTCTACAAATTTTAACTTAGAGCTGTGCCCTGACGCTGGGTAAGCCAGTTTGTTTTGACTTTGAAACTCACGCTTTATCCTTACATGAGGATAAACATTCCTCTTGCCAACTCTGCCTATTGTCCTATTTACAAGGAAAGTCTTCTTTATACTGTGTTGGAGCTGTGCCCTCAAGAGTAAACCCAAATCTTTTCAACTTTTGGCTCATCCTATGTTGTGCCTTCACATGAATGTAAACTTTAATCTCTCTGAGAAGATGTGTGACTATTTAACTATGAATACATTAAGCAGTGTTGACCTTATTGGTTACTTTTTATTTAAAGTCTTAGCCAAGAAGAGATTTTTTTTACAAAGCGAGTTCCATGATTTTGACTGAGCAATGGATGTGGTTAGGTGTTCTCTGCTTGCTGTACACGTTTACCGCCATGCTTGCCATAGCATAGTTTTTGTGGAGATTTCTTATGTATATTATTTCAATTGTTTTTGAGCGAAAATCGAGTGAAAATCGAGCAAAAATCGAGCCACTGAGACTTTTGACAGTTTAACTGCTTCACTCCATTTAAATATGCAGCGCGTGTGCCAAACTCTTACCTGTTGTTTTCATCGGAGCCTTCTTAAGAGTTTCTATGACGCCGAAGTGGAGCTTCTGTGACGCGTCGTCTTCTGCCTGATCTCCCGTTGTTGAA
The DNA here is from genome assembly GCF_964261635.1 of Lissotriton helveticus. Classification (NCBI taxonomy): domain Eukaryota; kingdom Metazoa; phylum Chordata; class Amphibia; order Caudata; family Salamandridae; genus Lissotriton; species Lissotriton helveticus. Next base: position 883,102,159 of record NC_136070.1, read on the forward strand.
ACACGGCGTGAACCACTCGGGAGGACGCGAGAAAACGTGCCTCCATTTTGAAATGTTCTGCCAACCACAGCGTTTTAGTGTTTAAACATGCTATGATTGTGGGTGTCTGCATCGTTCTGCCAACCACGATGTTTCTGCCATGATCAATAAAGTTTTTTTTTCTTTTGTCAGCATGAGCTAAACTACGACGTGATGTCCTCAATCTTCTCGGCATCTGTTTGTTTTACAATTAATCTTCCGCTTCTTAAATACCAGCGCTAAAGTTTCTTCAACAGTTCTCGATTCTCCGTTTTTCCGAAGCTGCAGACGGAGCGCTCTGTGAAATCGAAGGTACTGTGGTTTTTTTTCTTGGTGTTTTTGCTGGAAAATTGGAGGTGTACCCACAGACTGTTATTCTTTTCTGTTTGGATATGTCTCGGGGGCAAGAATCGAGCTCCGGAGTTTAAAGCACTCAACCCGTTAACTTTCTTTTGTAGCCCTGTCATGTCCTGCATGCTCATTCTGGTTTGCCTGCACTACAACATGGTGACAAGTACACCTTATGACTTTTCAAAATGTATAATGTTTTATAGTGATGACAGACACACACTTGTCGATTTGTTAATGTTAACTTTAACAAAGAAGTAATGTTAATTTTTTTTCACGGATTTATGAAGAGTTTATGCTTTTAGTATATCTTTACAGCATAGTATTTTCCTTAATGTGTATTTTAGTGTGGGTGTTGTTAGCATAAGGATGGGTCTATAGTCCCATTTTTCATTAGTAATATGTTTTTTTGTGTGGGGGTTCGGTTTTAAGTCCCGTCACCCCAGTATGCCAGTTGGCATAATGTGTTCACTACATTTACTGTGGGTTTCAGTCCCACCTGTTTGTTTTGCTATGGGTCCCAGTCCCATTTGCTTACAATTACTGTGGGTATTAGTCCCACCTGTGTAATTTAAATGTTTGCGATGGGTCATAGTTCCATTTGCTTGTAGTGGGTTTTAGTCCCATCTACTTTATTTAATGTTTTGTTATGGGTTCAAGTCCCATTTACTTGCTGTGGGTTTTAGTCCTACTTACGTAATTTCTATTTATTTGCATTGGGTCATAGTCCCATTTGCTTGTAGTGGGTTTTAGTCCCATCTAATTTATTTAAATGTTTTTGCTATGGGTTTCAAGTCCCATTTGCTTGCAATAGGTGTTAGTCCTACGTGCGCAGTTTCTTTGTATTTACTATGGGTTTCAGTCCCATTTGTTTGTAGTGGGTTATAGTACCGTCTACTTGATTTAAATTACTGTAGTGGGTTTTAGTCCCACCTGGCACTTTGTCAGTTGTCCACACGGACCTTGTCTATTTTTGTCTTATGCCTTGATGGGTGTGCATATTTTGTCTCCTTCAGAGGAGCTATGCTTGGGTTATAGTCCTATAGCATTATTGTGTTTTTATTCACTTATACTAGTTTATCAGTCATTTTAAGAGTCTAAGTTTTTAAAGTTTTACATCCACATATTTAGTTTATGTTTTCTCTATTTATGTGCATTTATACTTTCTATGCTAAATATGTTCAGATTCGATCTAATTTTATTGCAACTGTTTACACTGTTATCTCTTGCATTACGTTTTGTATTTTGCTTAGAGGTAATAGTGTTTTGATGAGGTTTCATCTCTACTTTTACTCATCTTCCTTTTTCTTGAAACTAAGGTTTCTTTTGTTCCTTCTCTTTTCTATTGTATTCTTTTGTTTTCTTCTTTTTAAAGTTTTGTAAGAAGAGAAAATAGTTTATATTGTGTAAGAAGAGAGGATGGTTTATACGTTTTTTCCATTCTTCTTTCTTTGTCCTCTTTTTATGAGAATTTTCTCTTTGCTGTTTCTTTTTCCGCTTTTGCTCAATTCTCTTACTTTCAATTCCTCCTGTTCTCCGTTATTGTTTTTAGCTTTTTGTTTTCCGTTAAGAAGAGAGGATAATATAGTATCTTGGTATTTCTCTATGCTGTCCTTCTCTACCTCCAATAGAATGTTCATATGATGCATCTATCAGAATGTTGGTGATCTGCCTAGGAGTTTACAGTTGGCTGGGCTGAGCACCATGATGGATGCTCCTGGTGGGGTCTCTCTGTACATCTTGGATTAAAGCATCACTTAAATACTACATTACTTGTGGACTTCTCATCATTACAGTTTCCCTACTGCCCGCAGTGCTAGGGTTCAAAATCCACAGCTAGGTACTTTCTAAAAAAGGGTCAGTTTTCACTGTAAAAATGTGGTGTGTCCACGTCGCGTTTTGGCCTGCTTCCTGGTCACGGAAACAAGGCCTACTCAAACAAGTGTGGCACCATTTTTATTGGAAGACTTTGGGTTATGAGGGGTGGGTGGAAGTTTTTGGATCCTTGCAGATTCCAGAACTTTCCATCACAGAAATATGAGGAAAATGCTTTTATTTTTTACAAAGTCCGAGGTTTGCAAGAGATTCTGGTTAACAGAACCTGTTGGGAGCCACTCAAGTCACCCCTTCCTAGATTCCTCTAGGCAAATAGTTTTAAAAAATATATATGTTTGCTAAGTTTCCCTAGGTGCCGGCTGAGCTAGAGTTCAGAATCCACAGCTAGGCACTTTGCAAAAAAAGGGTCTGTTTACACTGTAAAAATGTGCTGTGTCCACGTTGCATTTTGGGCCTTTTCCTGTTGCGGGCACTAGGCCTACTCACACGAGTGAGGTACCATTGTTATTAGGAGCCTTAGGGAAAGACAGAATTGTAGAACAACTGTTATTATCTATTATCTTTCTATGCATTTATGACTTCTAAATGTAAGACAATGTGTTAAAAATAAGTCACTTTGTAAAATGTCCTATAATTCACATGCTAGTATCGGTACGCACAATTTGGGAGATGAGCAAATAGCTTCTGCTTCTAAACTCTATTTTGTTTCCATTTCAGAAATACATAGGTGTCCTTAAAACTTATTTTTCACTCTTTATATTTCTCCAAATGAATTGCTATATAACCATTTTACAAAGAAAAACCATTGCAAGATACAGCTCAGTTATTGGCTTTGGGTTCCTCAGGTTCTTGGTGAACCTAAATGTCCTATATATCACCACAGCCAAAAGTGTCCAGCGGATGTAATGATATATTGCTTTAAAAAATGTATCATACTTAGAAGAAGTTACAGGTGAAAACGTTTAACCCCTCCCATGCTCATGACGAGCTCAGCTCGTCATGATCCACGGTGGCCATGTGCTCTTGACGAGCTGAGCTCGTCATAACGGCCGCAACGCTCACACGCGGGGCTAATTCCCCCGCTGTGCTGAGCGTTTTAAAGAAACGGGTGCGGCCGTGACAAGCTCAGCTCGTCATGAGCTCAGCGCCACCATGCTGCGTGACAAACTGAGCTCGTCACGAGCACCGGGGCGCTGTGCGCGCCCCCAGCACAGCAGGGGAATTAGCCCCGCAGGGAAGGGGTTAAACTCATTTTCAATTTTTCTTGTTTTTAACTGTTAGTTTCTATTAAAAAAAAAACTGAAGCACCTACACAAATGACCCATTGCTGAATTTAGAATGTTGTCTACTTTTCTGAAATGTATAGCTTTCCAGGATCCATTATTGCTTTCATACCCATTTCTACCACTATCTGGAAGGACGATGAAAGCACAAATAATAGCAAAAATAGGCTATGTCCCATTAAAATGCCAAAACTGTGTAAATTGTTTTGGTTTTGTGACAAACGTCTGTCTGACCCTGAAAGCAGGGATGATAATGATTTCAGAACATTTATTGGTACCATTTGCAGGGAAAAAAACTGACGCTTTCTTCTGCAGCACTTTTTTCCCATTTTTCCCCAAAAACAAATTGTAGCTGTATTTTGGCTAATTTCTGGGTCCCCTCCAAGGGAATCAACAAACCCTGGGTACCTTTAAAATCACCATGATGTTGAAAGAAAAGGATGTAAATTTGGTGTGGGTACCTTATGTGGACAAAAAAACTACAGGGGGCTAAGTACAAAAATACCCCAAATAACAAAACTAAAGGCTTAGCACAGGGAGGAAAAGGCCTGGCAGCGAAGGGGTTAATGTAAGTTAATATCTTTTTACCATACCAAGATAGAACATCTATTTAATCTTTCAATCAATCAATCAAGACATTTATAAAGCGCGCTACTCACCCGTGAGGGTCTCAAGGCGCTGAGAAGGGGGGGTGCCGCTACTGCTTGAAGAGCTAGGTTTTGAGGTGTTTCCTGAAGGTGAGATGGACCTGGGTCAGTCGTAGGTGTTTGGGGAGGGAGTTCCAAGTCTTCACTGCCTGGTAGGAGAATGATCTTCCTCCGGTGGTGGTTCTGCGAATCCGTGGGACGGTGGCGAGGGCGAGGCTGGTGGAGCGGAGCTGGCGGGTGGGGGTGTAGAACGAGAGGCGGCTGTTGAGGTATTCGGGGACCGTGTTGTGGAGCACCTTGTGTGCGTGGGTGAGCAGCCTGAACGTGATCCTTTTGTCGACGGGGATCTTTGTTTTTGTCAGTCAGATTCTACTATTTTTAACATATTCAGTTAACTCCTCCACTGCACACAGCCTTTGGCCAATCACAGCAGGGAGTTGGAACAAGCCCATCACCTGTAGGTGGCCAACGCATCGCAGCATGCCCTCCATGCTCAGGTTGCTGCTTCTGCTTCTTCTCCTCTCCCCTCTATTCTACATATGCATGTCCCGGTCCCCACCTACTGCACTCAGTGGTCAGATTCCTGCCGCCTCATGCCTGGTCTCTATTCTCGTGCTGCATGCATAAGTCCCCTCCTGACCACCCTTTGTGGCCCATCCCCTCCTCTTCCCTGACCTCTATTTTCTGTGTGCAAGCCTCTGCTTCCTCTTGTTTGCCGACAGTGGTCCATCATGATGCCCCTGTCACTGTCGGCTTGCCCTCTCTGTGCAGCTTGCTACCCCTGCCCCCATCCTATGCCCTCTATTCTCGTTGCATACCCATATCCATCCCTCCTGCCTTCATGATCCATTGTGCTGACCCTGCCCATGCCGACCTGCTCTCTGGGGTCAGATTACAGCCCTTGTCCCCTACACCCTGCCCTCTATTCACCACCCTTGTGCCCCTGCCCCATTCTTAACCTATTGGCAATGTCCTTGCTGGCCTGCTCTAAGTGGTCAGTTTGCTGCCTCTGCTCCTTCCCACTCCAACCTGCACATTTGCAATGTCTGCCTGTCTGTCCCTGGCCCTATCTACTGCCCTCCATGGTAATTAGTGCTGCATTCTCTGCATGCAAGCCTTTCATCTGTGGTCAGTTTGCCCTTTGGCCTACGATATGCCAGACGTTTTGCACCCTAGCCATCAAAAGCTAAATAAAGCCCTTAGTCTTATCTTGAACTGTGAATCTTCCAACCTGACGCCAATGTACTGGTTTTATGTGAATCAGTTGTTGGAAGTTCGGATGATCTCAACAGTCCACTGGATCACTAATATTTACAGTGATATACGTTATAGAGATACTGTGAAAAAAGCACACTGACAGACAAAGGAATGAATTCACAGTCTTCAATCAAATTTCAATTTACAGTTATATTTTCTACCTTGAACTTCGGGATGCTTCATGAGAGCAAGTAATCCATATGAGGTAGTGTTGGTTAAACTCTCAATGCCACCAAGAATGATGTTCATAACTGTCATGACTAAATTCATGATGGAAAATGCAGATGATGGATTGTCTTTTTCCTACAAATAAAATAAAATTAATGCATTTATAATTATTTTATTCTGCAAACCTATAGATCAGCACTGTGGGCAAGAAAGAGGTTGATCCATAAGACATAATTGTGAGCCGGATAGATTGAGATTGCCTGAAGAAATGGTTGGTTGGATAGGTAGGTTGTCAACCCCTGCGTGAATTAGGCAGAATGGCAACCAATAAGCCGAGAAAGAACAACTTATTCCAATGCCTCAGAGCATATAGAGAAAGATACTTTACATGTCTTTTCGTTGCAGAATTCTCATTTTTAGGCTAGACTACGGCAGATCAATGGATAAGCTCTAGGTTGTTGTGCAATAAATAGCCTTGGATAACGAGTTTATTGACAACGTAGTTCTTTAGAAGAATGGACTTGAAAGTAAAGAAGCAGACATTTTAAAAGCAATCCAGTGTAAATCTCCCAGCACTTAAATATATGGTCAAATTGTATTATGACTTCTGTCCTGACAAACTGACACATGGAGGACTGATTTAAGAGTGGCTGGGTTGTGTAGCCTAGTGAGTAAGGCATTTCGCTGCTGAAATATTACAGGCTTCATTTATGAGGTATTGCCTGTAGGGCAGCGCCGCAGGCCTTGCTGCTGCACTGCCCTACGGCAAAAGAAAAGGGCTGGAATGGGCAATATCAATCAGATACAGAGCATTCCTGTCTATTTCGCCACGGCCGGCAACAATAGGCTGCCGTGCGCCAACGCATGCACCTTTGCACTGCATTGTAGGGATGATTATTTTTGTGCAGGAAGGAAAAACTGCATTGTAGGGATGATTATTTTTGTGCAGGAAGGTCGGACCTCTGCGAATGGGGGGGTAGTGGAAACACGTCAGCTATGCGCTGCCGGCACAGATGAGAACGTGGATCGGGCTCTAGAGACCTGGGGCATTATGTTGGGTATCATGCAGGGGACAGATCACTTTGGAGGGAGTAACTCTGATCGCTCTGGGGACGCTACCAGGACACCTACACAGCTTAGCCCCCCCAGCTGGCTCCCCCCTTAGTTACACAATGAGTACAAAGTCTGGTTCCCCCAAATTGACATTGAGGTAGTACCCCATGGCCCATACGCTGGTCCACATTCAAAACCCTCGGAGACCTTGTGGAGACGCTGTGCCCCCACTGCTAGTCCACCCACCACGCATGCTCCTTCCATATCATTCTCTCTCCACCCAGAAGTTCCCGTGCTGGGACAGGGACAAGAGGTGAGGGACAGTGCATCATGTGAAACATTGCCAGAACATTGAACATAGACACATATATACCATGTGGGGTGGATGCCTCTACCGCCAGATGCTGTCAATAGCATTAAATATGTTTAATTGCTTTGTTTATTAAAAAATAAGTAAAATTAAAAGGAGTAATGTGACTGGAGGGTAGCAATTACAGAGGGATTCCCTCTAGGGTGGTACAGAAGTGGCTTTGAAATGGTGTACTTGTAATGAGGGCTAGTTTAAACTGGGAGATCAGCTCCTCCAGGACGCCGTACTGTGTTATGAGAATTGTACAAAGGGGCCCCTTGGCAGGGTAACAGTATATTTCATCCTTGTTTCTACAATACTGTCTGAACCTTGATCCTGATGTGCTTGATACTAATAAAAAAAGATTTTTAGAAAAACAACTACAAAATACATCATGAGAAAAGTGGGAGGAAGGATTCCCTTCACAGTCAGCTATGCCTTAAGCATCTTCGAGATCCAGGGATCAAAGATGAGCATTAAAATCGCCTCCCCAGATCATGCCCAACTCCTTGCCTGCACTGTCACTGAGGAAGTCTAGATTACAGTCTAATTTCATCAAGATACTGCATCTCTCTGCTTCTGGGGTGTTACTGTAAAAGTTCATGATGCCCAGTCGTGAGCCTTTGGCGAATTCCAAACTCAGGGGCATATTATCAAGGACCGGTGTTAAAATTATCGCCGTTTTATTGGCAGTTTCCTGCCGATAAAACGGCGATATTGGGCTTGATAATACACCTTTGTTAATTCCCATAGAAGTCCTTGTTCTGATGTTAACATGTGCTTCTATGGGAATTAACAAGGGCATATTATCAAGCCCATTATCACCGTTTTATCGTCAGTTTCTTGCCGATAAAACGGCGATAATTTGAACACCGGTCCTTGATAATGTGCCCCAGAGTTTGGGGGAATGGGCACTTCCAGGAGAACTGCCGGATCGTCGCGCATCTCCAACTCGTGTAGTATCCGAGGCCGAGTGTCGATCAGGCATGGTGAAAAGTTCCAGAATCTGACCACTGTCTATGAACTTAAGAGATCCTGGTGCAAAAGAGAAGGTGTGAATAAATCACATGAAGATCCGGTGGCTCTTTGAGAAAGGGCGTAGAGGGATACGCTTGGCCCATATGTGATGTTATAAGTGCCTCAGACAGTAATGATTCTGGGCAAATCACTGAGGGCCAGATGTAGGTCACCAAACATCGGTCGGTAACGGCCAATTTCGGCCGTTACCGACCGGTATTTGGTGATTGAGATGTAGGGGGCCTATATTTTACTGAATCGGTAAATTTACAGATTCTGTAAATTTACCGATTCTGTAAAATACCAATTCGGTAAATATACCGAATCAGTAAATCTATATGTAGGTGGCACTGGAAACAGTGCCACGGGCCCCTAAGAAGTCGTTATTTACCATGTAATACAATTGCATGGTAAATAACGAATTCCTGTGTACATGCACATCTGTGCATGTACACCTGTGCCATTTGGCACACATACATGCCCTTAGGGCATGTATGTGTGTCACATGGCACACAAGACTGAATCAGGGGTGCAATAGGGTGTCAAAGGGACACCCTGTCCCCCTTGTCAATTTGGTAATTTTACCGAATCGGTATTTACCGATTCGGTAATTGCCATAGGTTCCTATGGGCCTCTTTTTACCGAATATTCCCGATTCGGTAATTGATTCGGTAAAAATACCTATATCCCGATTGCCAGTTCTTAAATACCGAATCGGTATGATTCGGTATGATTCGGTATTTAAGAATCGGTAATCTGGGATTACCTACATCTGGCCCTTAATCTCCCAGTGCCTGAATGTGTAACGTAACCGGTGCTCATGTAAAGCGCTCCAATACCTTCAAGTCGAGTTTGCGCTATATAAAATCTGCACAAAAAATATGGAAAAGTTGTGAATAACTGCTGAGAGGATAATCAAAAGTTCATGGCCTGTGGTAAAAGTAAGGAGACAATGTATTCTTGTGGAATTATTTACAGACTGCTGGAATTCCAAGATAGCATCTCACAAGTGACCCAGTGCCTCCATATGTATGGTTGACAGTGGCATCGGCAAAAAGTATTACAAGTCAGAGCTAATTGCACCCTTAAAATTGCACGCTCCTATGCACTGGATTTACTTCGGGATGGAACCAACAGGCCAAGAAAACGAGGTGGTAATACAGTGAAACTTCAAATTAACATGTAGAAAAATTGTCCCTGAGCTGACACACATGGAGTCAGTCAGATCTGAGGTACTTCACGGAGCGATGGTAATGTCCCCCCCCCCCCTTTGGGCATGATTTTCTCTAAATTCGATTGACTCCAGGTGAGTAGAATTAAAATAGCTTATGCCAGCAACTACCCCAAGCTGTTTCAGAATAATGTTTCTATTTAGTACAACATATTTGCCCCAGGAGACGTAGTGTGGGGTAAACTCGAGTTTGTTTGTAGGTAAATTGCCTGTGCAAGCTGCTTGCTGCGTCACTACTTCCGGAGGCTTGCTATTGGTGGTATGAGCGATGCCTGTTGATAAATCGGGTCATCTGCAGCGGGTGCCGATACTGAAAAAGCATCCTGGTTCAAACAGTCAGTTCCTTAGAGAACTCACCCATTGAGCTGAATATTGCAGCAGTTGCTTAGAAACTCCATTTCCAATCATATTATTCCACCCAGGACACTATAGAGCCCACAAGGGAAATCTCGCCAACTGATGTGGGGAACGCCTTTGAAGACGATCTAGGGTTCACCCTGACCGAAGTCTTTAGGGCAATTGGGAAGCTTCCTCTGGGAAAGGCCCCTGGTCTAGACAAGATTCCCAGGGACCTATTTTGGGAGCAGCCCAATATTTGGGGCCCATATTTAAGTGTAATATTTAATGCCATTCTAAATGGCATGAAAATCCCCGATACCTGTTCAGGGGCAGAAAAGTTCCCAGTATATAAGAAGGGATCTCCCCTCCAGCCCATCAACTGCAGGCCAATTTGCCTGATTGATATATCCCAGAAGCTGTTTGCCAGGATTGTTCTGGGGTACAAAAGGGGGTGGTGATGGACGGAGCATCTGAATCAATCAAACACTCACACCCAGTCAAGAGATCTGGGTTTAATCCATCACCGTTCTTTAGCCCACTCTGCCACCCCAGTTCAGACATGGCTATATGCAAATCAGTCTGACCCTGTGCCTCATGGGAACAGTCCAGCCCCAACTGCCAAGCCATGTCTTTCCTGGACCGGAAACAAGCTTCCGAGGACCGGTTTCTGGCATTCCAGCCGTCTTCAGCCCGGCTTGCTTGAATCCAGTGGCAAAGTGAGCAAGGGACTCATGTCTGAGCATACCCTGCCACACTTATGGCGGCCAAAAGCGGTACAAGGACACTATAGAGCCCACAAGGGAAATCTCGCCAACTGATGTGGGGAACGCCTTTGAAGACGATCTAGGGTTCACCCTGACCGAAGTCTTTAGGGCAATTGCAATATATTGCAATATATTACTCCCTCCCACTGGCGTTGTGGATGTCCAAGCCTTGACGGATCACTATCTCAACGCTATGACTTCTTTAGTTAATGAAGCTGCACCTATGCAGCTAAAAAGAGCATCCGCAAAAATGTCCAATCCTTGGTACAACGGGAGTCTCAACGACAATAGACGGGCCATGCGAATGGCAGAGCGCACCTGGAGATCAGCTCCCTCCGCACTGCACCTAAAAACGCTGAAGAAAAAGAGAAATGCCTACTTCAGGAAAATAAAACGCACAAAATCGGATTTCTTCAGCCGTCAGCTTGACCAAGCCAAAAATCGCCCGAGAAAGCTGTTTGAGCTAATCAGAACGCAATCCAAGGATCAACCCCAACCACTCAGTACTCTGGGCGAAGCACCCTCCTGTGAAGACTTCGCCTCTTTCTTTATCCAAAAAACAGACAACATAAAGATCGATCTCCTCATTGACGTAAGTCTCTATCCCAAACCGCTCTGCACAGCACCCGCTGAACCAAAAAACAATGCTACATGGTCATCCTTTGCCACCTACTCGGAAGAAGAAATTGGTAGACTGCTCAGTACTGTGAAACCAGCCAATCACCTCTCGGACCCCCTTCCTGCCAACGCTGTCAAAGATCTTACCCTGTCGCTCCTCCCACTTTGGACTAAAATAATCAACAGCTCTCTTCAACAAGGGACCATTCCCGACTCCCTCAAAGTTGGACAAGTCACACCTCTACTAAAGAAACCTACAGCCGACCCCTCTGATCTAAATAACTACCGTCCCATTACCAATATTCCGACTCTTGCCAAACTACTGGAAAAATGCGCACAAACCCAATTGACTAATCACATTAATCAGTTTGATCTACTCAACACTCATCAATCAGGCTTCAGAGTGGATCACAGCACAGAAACTGCTATGATACACATAATTGACGACGCCCTCCAAATCCTAGATCAAAACGATACCTGCCTCCTTATCCTTCTGGATCTCTCCTCTGCATTCGACACCGTCAAACATGAGAACCTACTTGATCTATTAACTACAAGAATGGGTATATCTGGAACTGTGCTCAAGTGGTTCACGTCCTTTCTACACAACAGAACGCAGAAATTCAAGAGTAACAACTTGATGTCTTCTCCAATACCGGTATCGCTAGACGTCCCACAAGTATCCTCCCTATCCCCACCTTTGTTTAACCTAGTCATGGAACCTCTCACCACCTTGCTACAAGCATCCAATGTTCAATTCCACATGTATGCCGATGACACCCAACTTTATCTCAAAGTACAATCACCCAAAGACATTATGCTCCTGAATTCAACGATCAGAAGCACCCAAGCATGGTTGGCCGCTAATCATCTCAAGCTCAATGCTCTTAAAACAGAGTTCCTCTTGATCTCACCTCCTGCGAAGATCACTACCACTCAAATCTGGCTTAAACACTTAACCACACTCAATGTTCATCCCACCATTGTAGACTCAGCAAAATCTCTAGGCATAACACTTGACACCAACCTCAACATGCAGGAACACATCAACAAAGCAACTAAAGGGGCGAACTACCAGATCAATACCTTAAGGAAACTTAAACCCTTCCTTCCAGCCAAAGATTTCCAAACTGCGGTACAAGCTCTAGTCATCCCTCGAATAGATTACGGCAGCATCGCCCTCTGCGGTCTCCCCCTAACTACCACGGCACCCATAAGAGCTTCTCTAAACGCTGCAGCGAGACTCATCACCGGATCAAGAAAACACTCACACATTTCCCCTGACCTGAGAGCCCTGAACTGGCTACCTTTTGAAGCCAGAATTCATTTGAAAATCGCCTGCATCACGCACAAGGCTGTCCACATGAGCTCACCCGGATACCTCGCCCAAAAGCTGTCAATTTCCGGAGGCTCTAGAATCACTAGAGGCACAAACAATCTCCTGCTAAAGCCCCAAAGATTCCGTAAGGAAAAAACGTATAAACGCTCCTTCTCTGGAATGGCACCCAGGATCTGGAACTCACTCCCCCCTGAAATCAGGCTCATCTCCTCTACCATACTTTTTAGGAAAGAAGTAAAAGCTATCCTCATGGCGAAATACACTTGAATTATTACTGGGGATGTTATTTACAGACGCTGTTTCATTCAGTTTTACTGACCTTTTTTGCATTTTTGCATGACTCGTGTTGATGACCTGCCTGAGTGTTTACGCTATCAATTATTTGTACTTGTATTTGTACTTGTATCAGTATTGATGTAGCTGGTGGTCTATGCTCCCACATGTACCTTCCCCACCCCAATACTATATGCTCACACGTTGTTCTTTTCGTCTGTAAAGCGCTCTGATATCTGCAAAGATCTTGTTCGCGCTATATAAAACTTTCAAAATAAATAAATAAATTGGGAAGCTTCCTCTGGGAAAGGCCCCTGGTCTAGACAAGATTCCCAGGGACCTATTTCGGGAGCAGCCCAATATCTGGGGCCCATATTTAAGTGTAATATTTAATGCCATTCTAAATGGCATGAAAATCCCGGATACCTGTTATGGGGCAGAAATGTTCCCAGTATATAAGAAGGGATCTCCCCTCCAGCCCATCAACTGCAGGCCAATTTGCCTGATTGATATATCCCAGAAGCTGTTTGCCAGGATTGTTCTGGGGTACAAAAGGGGGTGGTGATGGACGGAGCATCTGAATCAATCAAACACTCACACCTAGTCAAGAGATCTGGGTTTAATCCATCACTGTTCTTTAGCCCACTCTGCCACCCCAGTTCAGACATGGCTATATGCAAATCAGTCTGACCCTGTGCCTCATGGGAACAGTCCAGCCCGAACTGCCAAGCCATGTCTTCCCTGGACCGGAAACAAGCTTCCGAGGACCGGTTTCTGGCATTCCAGCCGTCTTCAGCCCGGCTTGCTTCAATCCAGTGGCAAAGTGATCAAGGGACTCACGTCTGAGCATACCCTGCCACACTTATGGTGGCCAAAAGCGGTACAAAAGGGGGTGGTGATGGACGGAGCATCTGAATCAATCAAACACTCACACCCAGTCAAGAGATCTGGGTTTAATCCATCACCGTTCTTTAGCGCACTCTGCCACCCCAGTTCAGACATGGCTATATGCAAATCAGTCTGTTCTGGAGCGCCTCCACTCGTGGGTGGATGAGTGTGAGATTCTGAGTCCGAACCAGGCAGGCATCCACAAAAAAAATCCTACCATCAACCACATTTTTAGGCTCCAATTATTATATTGGAAGATGTTGACTTTAGAGGGTCGGAGCCTCTATTTGATCTTCGTTGACCTTAAATCAGCCTTTGATATGGTGCCCCGTGACAAACTTTGAGCAGTTCTAGAGCAACTGGGTATTCCGCCCTACTTGCTCTCTTTGATCAAGTGATTGCATACTGGAAACTTTGCCCAGGTGAGATTTGGGAAACATGGAGAACTGACCCCACGGTTCTCAGTGAACAGGGGTGTAAGGCAAGGGTGTGTTTTGGCCTCCACTCTGTTCTGTTTTTTTATTAATGCCCTGGTGGACCAACTATATGAGGTAGCCAACACGATGCCCCAAAGCTCGCCCGTGGCAAGGTGCCAGCAAGGATGTTTGCGGACAACACCTTGTTACTATCTAAATTGCTCATGGGCATACAAAGGTCCATTGACAGCTTCTCTCTATTCTGCAAAAACAGGGGCCTAGAGATTAATACACTAAAAACCAAGTACATGGTATTTAATCCTAGTAAAACATCTTGCCCTAATCCTACCCTAAATGGTATCCAGCTAGAGAGGGTAGCTGTCTTCCATTACCTGGGTGTCACACTGACGGAAACCTTTGGCTGGGGCCCACAGCAAGAAAAGGCAGGCCTAAGATTAGCACAGATGGCAGGGGGATTAGCAAAACTGTATAGAAACTCCACATCTAGACAACCAGGCCCAGTGACTGAGATATACAAAGTCCAAATCAGGAGTGCTGTAATGTACGGGGCAGAACTTTGGGGACACCTCCCTGTAAGTGGATTGGCCAAAACCGATAACAAGTTTATGAGGCAGCTCTTGGGCCTGCCGCAAAGCATCCCTCTCATAAACCTACGTATGGACCTTGGGAGAAGACCCATAGATTAGGAGATTGGACTGCGACCTCTAACTTTTTGGCGTAGGCTATGGGCACCCCCGAGCTAATAGCCTACCAATCGGAACTGAAAGCGATTATGGGGCTCCCAAGTTTGGGCTAACCACCCTGGTTCACACACATAAAAGATCTGTGCCATAGACTAGGTGGCCGAACCTATGGACCCACCCTGAGGAAGTGTCACTGACAATATCACAGCTTGAACTAGTCAAAACTTATATACAGTTCAGATTGGCCGAAATTCAAGGGAGTACAAAACGAGGCCGCTTAACCCCTGTCTTCCTTAATTTTAAAGACCAGTATTCATTTGAACCCGTCCTTGATGAGGTACATCCGTTCATAGCAAGGAAACTCTATGTACAATTTAGATTGGGTTGCTTACCGGTCCACGCATTTACAAAGAACTGGTCAAAAGCTTCCCCTGTTAGCTGTCCTGCCTGCAATAGCCAACAAGAGACTCCCATTCATGTTTTCTTCTTTTGCCCAGAATATGATGTACCTAGGAGTTACTGGCTTTTACCAATATGCCTGAACCTGGGATACAGACAGTCACGGGAGACCTTTAGAGTCTTGAGAACCGACATTCACCCCGATTGTTTTTGCTGTGTCCCGTTTTCTAAACTCCATGTGGCACAGGCGCCGTAAGTTTTTAACTCCATCCTGCACATGATAATTGTTCCTCTGCCATTTCCTATTATCTTGATTTTACCAACAAATGAAATCAATGTTTAATTTGTTTTTTAAAACTTTTAAAATCTTTTTAACTGTTATGAATTGTTTTAACTCATTGTATATGGCTTTAACCTGTAACGGCCATTGTTGTTTGTATTGTTCAACCTAGCCTTGTATGTATTTTATGTTTTTGCTTTTATGGTCTACAGATCGAAATAAAGCTTGGAATGGTAATGGAAAAAGCATCCTGATGTGGGTGGTGAAAGGTGAGATTCCCCCACCTCGGCACTACCCTCTATGTGGACTAGCATGTTTGCCGAGTTGCGAATTAACAGGGGGTACATTTTAATATCTCTAGAAGGCTATTTGACTGAAGACGGGAGAGTGACCACCAAACCGGCTAGATGGTTATTGCTGGGAACAACCTCTGAGGCAGGATTTAGACAAGGAAGAGGTATGGGGCAGTCAAAGTCACACTTACCCCTTGCCTTTCTAAGCCTTTTGCGTTCCTTCTTCATTTGGGGCAATATTGTAGAAGCTGTTGATTCAGGCAGAGAGACACTATTAATTAATCGTGAGTTGGGAGAGGCAACACAGAGGGTGCGCTCTCTTGTAGTTGTGGTGTCTAGTGGGTCAGTACCAGGTACACACACTCAGAATCAGAGTTAAAGACGGTAATTGGGTCACTACAAAAAGGGCCAGCTTTAGGGCAGTGAGACTGGTGCGGCCGCACTGGGCGCTGACCTGTGGATGGGGGTCCAGACCTCAGAGGGTGTGTTGTGTTTAGCAATAACTTATGATTGGAGAGATGAGGGGCACTTTTGCCCGGTGGTATTGAGAGAATCCAGAGGAGGAGGTCATGGGGTGGGGGCGCCAAAAATTATTGTTGCACCGCGTGCCACCAGCACTGACACGGCTCTGCTTGCAATCTGTGGATTAGATGCTGTGAGACATACAAGAACCATACTGGGGCCTGTAATGTTTCATGGCACCCCAGATAAACAAGCCGAAGAAGGGGGCGGTGAGGAAATCCGGTTAAGTCGAGCGAGCAACTTTTCGGGTACTTGAGCTGTGGTAATCAGTGTTGAGCGGTACATATACAGGGGGCCATGGTTGGCATGGACGTTTCCTTGTGCAGCACTATGAGGCCCCTGAGAGTCACCTACTAACGGGCAGGACACAAAGTTCTCTGAATTCCTGTCCCCCCTACCAGAGGAATAGTTATTAGAAGGCAAGTAATAATCTGTGATCCTTGGGGCTTAGGTAATGGTGATTTCAAGAGAGATATACACGTGTTGCTGGGTCTGGTGGCTCAGTGGACTAATGCCATCACCTGCAAGGTCCTGTGTTTGACCTCATGGTCACAGGTTCAAATCCCGGCGGGTCCACTCAGCTTTTCATCCAACTGAGGTTGATAAAATGAGGACCGTTGGGTAACAATAAACCTCTGTTATTAAGTGCCAAGATGCCTCTGGGTGAACGTGCGCTTTACAAATACTTATGTTATGTACAATCTGGTGAGGATGACATTTGCGAGCTTGTGGTTTCTCTGCCCTCAGTTATAGTAGACACATCGCTCTTGGTAGGCTGTTTGGGGGCTTTATTCTCACCCCCTTCTAGTTGGTTGTCTGCTGGCCTGCCCCTGTGTTCTCAATGACCTCATGGTGGAATAGGTTGATACAGACTATTTGTAATGTTCCCGTGCAAGAGACGAGATCTGGCAGACAATGCTTGATGTCAGGTAACTGCAAGTTAATTATATTATTTATATTCAGTATTTAAGAATAAGTAACCTTAAAGCTAAAGGCCGGTGCCCTGTGTCTTGCTCTAGCGCTGCCACACACCCCTAGTAAGAGGCACTTAGTAGAGCATAGTGGGGCCCGAGCACACTACACATGTTCTCCCAGATTGCAGCAATTAAAAGTTGAAATACTTTGTTTACCCTTCCCTATCTGACCCTGCACCTGTGCTGCATTGTACAGCACACATACAAGTTAGGAAAAGTTTTAAATTATGTCTAGGCATGTTATTTTGCATCTGTTTTTTTTACAGGGATATGAGATCCTACAAGACCCGTTAATTATCTGTATGATAAACTCTGCACCCTTTCATTTTATTCAAGGCAATGATAGCAGGTCACATCTGCTGATATTTACTGGAGGAAAACTGCCTAATTACTTTGATATGCATCATTCGGTGTGGTAGTCACATATTTCTGCTTGCCATGCCCCTTTTCTGAGTAAGAGGTATATATCGGGCTATGTAATACTCACACAAGTGAAAGTTGCTTATCTAGAGAAAGTGCCTTCCAGATCACTTTAAAGAGGCCTCAAGCTTTACCACAATTCCCATAAAGAAAATGTGTTTCAATATACGTTTTGGCTTAATTTAGAGCCAGATTGTTATCAGTTACCAACCTCTGAAAGCTGCTTTATCCTTTCATCTTGACCCACCATCCTGTTTTATTAAGTTGGAGGTCAAACCAGGGGAAAGAAGGAGATAAGACCCTGGATTTTTTAGGGTAATTGAAGAGGATGCAGTTCATCACACTAACAGCATTTCTAAGTCATCCTCAAATGATTCCTTAAAATTAGCAAGTAGAATCTTTACCAGAGTAATTTGCTCATTCAGCCTTTATGAAGATATTTGACCAGTGTTTTCAACTGGGAAAGGGTACAGTATTTAAACAGAGTTTGTATAGGGTATCAGCAGTTGAAAGTTAATCTATTAGTGGTCAAACCAAATACAATGTAACGCACATTACGGGGAGAAATATCAGCATTCCTTTTCAAAAATAGCATCAAGGATGTACTACTTGCAATAGCTGAACATGAACAGGGCACGTATGACAGTATCCACCCAGGGCCGAAGCACTGTTTGTGCCACAGTGAGTGTGACAAAGGACAAAATGGCTCCCAGCCTGCCACTACAGACTGGAGGAGCAGTGTGTACACTGCTAGTTCGACTTTGTTATTACAAACAATGGCAAGCCACTACTCCCTTGACCCTATAATTAAGTCTCCCCTAAAGAAGGCCCTATGGCAGAGAGCTATATATTAAACAGGAAAGATATTTTTCATATGTCCTAACAGCAACACTTTGAAACTGTTGTTTTGGAGGAAAAAGTTAGTAGTCCTGTTGGCTAATACAGGGTTACCAGCTGGCACCCCTGCCTGGCTAACTTCTGAATGGGAATACCTAACTGGGTACTCTAAAGTATCAAATTAATTAATAAAGTGAACAGGACCTGATGCCCAGTTCGAATTTTCTATCATAATTAAACTCCTGCAACTTTTAGAAAGTTGCCACTCTGTGCCCAAATTGGGGAGCACAGAGCCACATCCCATTCAAGGGGAAGGGGTATCAGGGAAAAAGTATGTTTAAAAACATATTTCTTTATCAGCATTTTACATATCACAGCATCTGGTCACATATATGTCAATAGATAGATCAGCATTGAAGTTCACATCGAA
Organism: Lissotriton helveticus; assembly: GCF_964261635.1. Classification (NCBI taxonomy): domain Eukaryota; kingdom Metazoa; phylum Chordata; class Amphibia; order Caudata; family Salamandridae; genus Lissotriton; species Lissotriton helveticus. The sequence goes on from NC_136070.1 coordinate 883,120,862, forward strand.
GACATCAACGTGAAAAGAAATTAGTGGGCTATGCATAAACTGAGTTCTTGTTCATGGAAATGCTTTGTTCTAAATGATACAGTGAATTTATTGACCAGTGTTGTTCCACTTATTTAGGGTGTTACCAAAAGTATAAAGTTACAATTATGATAACTAAAACTATTAAACAGCAGAGTTATGATAACTAAAACTATTAAACGCCAGAGTAGGTCCTTGCAGGCAGCAGCTGAAGCACAATAACATAATCGCAGTACAAGAAACGTTTATTACAGGGACACCAATGTGTGAGATTACCGGAAGACCATGGGACATAGAACAACTGGCTCAGAGGTCCCCAGTAAATCAGGGGGGGACAAGACAGACCTCCCATGATTCCCAGGGGAGCTACAGCCAGGGCAACAAATAAAGGGAACTATGGTGCAAGGGTATGTCATTTGTAAAGGAGCTTGAGCACATATGTATCCCCTAGTGGAGCAGCTACAGCACCTCCTCTAATAAGCAGATTATGAGACATGGTGTTCGCCTCTGTCAATGGCCATTCATATACAAAGCAGAGGCAACAATCCACTGAGAGGCGCTGTACTGCCTTTCCAAGACATTGCTACCAGGCGCCTAAATTAGGCCATGGCCAGGTCTGCCAGTTTAATGTAGAAGTTGTTGCATTTCATACATGTAGCAATCCCTAGCAGTCACAATAGAGAATCAGGAGACAACCACACAACATTCACTGTTGAGATGGTTTCCATTACCTGCACCCACACTTGTGCTAGCGTAAGACAATCCCACACCATATGCGAAAAGGTGGCATATGGGTGTCTACAACATGGGCACAGCCGGGCCACATCTGGAAACTTGTTATGGAACTGGTGTGATGTAAGGTAGGGTTGATGCAGGTAACTGAACAGCATAAACTTCAGGCGGGCATTTTGAGAGACCCACTACTTGCTCTAGGGCTATCCCACACTGTTTCACTGTCTGTGCCGCCCCGAAACACTCCTCCCACCAAGATTTACTGTGCTGTGTATGGTCCCTATCAGTAGCTTCCACAGAAGAGTAGAGCATAGTGACCACCCTTATACCCACCCCATGCATTATAATGCATTGTAGGTCATTTTTATGGAGCCATGCTTCCTGCTGTGCCACCACCCAGATGCTCTGGGTTTCTAGGACCAATGCATTATAAGGCAAGAAAAGACCAGCTCCTAGCCCAAATGTGTCTTGCAAGTCCAGAAAGCAGTACAGGGCACCATCCTCTTATACATTACCTACTTGGGTCACCCCTGTCTCTAGCCACGGAGTCGAGCCATGTGCCACTAGCAAGGCGTTCATCCCAGGTAAGCTTCACACCGTTAACCATGGGACGTAAGGCATTCACCTGTGCCTGTGCTGGGTATATCTATTTCAGCAAAGTTTAGCTATAGGCTATAGCCTGCCCATTTCCCTGGTCAGGCCTGCTGATGTCAGCAATCAGTCCAAAACACCAATGTCACCCATCGCCATCCAAACTGCCCTAATTTCCTCCACATATATCCCCAACCAGCCACTGTAATTGTTCTGCTGCAAAATATACCTGGAGATCAGGTGCACCCAGACCTCCCTCCGGCAGTGGCTGATTAAGCGTTTGAATAGGTGCCCTTTTCGGAGCACCACCACATATCAGATCAGGAATCAACCCCCTCAGTTCTCCAAAGAAGGATCTAGTCAGTACTACTGGCGCTTACCAACCTGTTTATAACCCAGGCGCTAACCAACCTGTTTATTGTCCCAGAAAGCGCCAACAGGAAGAAATTACGTCCCCGGGCCAGACAGGGCTGGTTTAATCATAATTGCAGGGAAGCAAAGACACTGCTTGTCGAAGCGGTTAAATCCAAATCACAATCCAGGACTAGGGAGGCCAGAAGGCTTTACTCTCACTGTTTAAAAAGTGCCAAAAAGGAATGGGAGGATAGCTTTTGGCAGGACCTCCTGGTCGCCAGTCGAAGGAGAGACGCCAAAGGGTTTTGGGACCTGGTGGGTAGCAGAAACCGGCCAGATGACACCTTGAGGACCTGCACTATCACTGCCCAAGAGTGGTTTAACCATTTTAAGGCCCTTTACTCTGCCGTAGAAGGCACACTTATTGATCCTTTTTTCCTCCCCCCTCCACCCGTGGACAGAGGCACTGACCTCTTTTCCGCACGGGAGGTCACGAATTTGATTACATTTTTAACACCACTAAAATCAGCTGGTCCAGCTGGGCTGCCAGGGGACCTTCTCCGAGCCTACCCGGGCGAATGGGGGGTGTTGATCTCTGGCCTCCTTAATGCCATTCTCGAGGGAGGTTCTGTGCCTGAGTCTTGGAAAGGGGCAGAGGTAGTCCCAATTTTTAAGAAGGGTTGTCGAGATTCACCGGGGAATTACAGGCCAATAAGCCTCATTGATTCAACCCAGAAATTGGCGGGTAAAGCTATTTTAGGGAGGATTCTTCAGTGGGTGGATGACAACCATATATTGTCTGATATGCAAGCTGGTTTTCGTTCAGGTACAGGAACTATCGAGCAAGTCTTTAGACTCCTGTTACTTTATTGGAAGGTGGTGGAGCTGGGCAAAGGCAGTCTTTATCTGGCCTTTATAGACCTGAAGACTGCCTTTGACCTGGTTCCTAGGGAGGAACTCTGGAGGGTGTTGTATGGTCTTGGGATGCCCCCTTACATCTTAATGCTCCTCATCAAACTGCATAATGACAACTATGCTCAGGTACGATGGGGACTGAATGGGGAAAAGACCGATAGTATCCCGGTTGTTAGGGGCGTCAGGCAGGGCTGTGTACTAGCTCCCACCCTATTTTCCCTATATGTGAATGGGGTGGTAGAGCACCTGCTTGGCGAACCAGCAGACGCTCCCTCTTTGGGGGGCGTTAGGATTCCAACCCTGTTGTTTGCCAACGACACCCTCCTTATTTCCAAAACCCCCCAGGGCCTCCAGAAGCTCTTGAACCGCTTCCAGGACTTTTGTACACAAAGAGGACTTGTCATCAACGTGGACAAGACCAAATATCTAATTTTGCACCCACCCCGTAAGCTTGGCCGCCCTCCCATTCTGAACTCCATCCCTCTTGAAAGAGTGTCTGAATTTGACTACTTGGGAATTCGAATGAGTGATGTCATGAGCTCGTCTCCCCATATAAACAAAATGACCATCAGTCACAAAAGGGTGGGGGGAGCACTGCTGAAGGAGTACAATAATTCATCTAAACAATGTGTAGCTCCAATAATAGACATCTACAAAGCCCGAGCAGTAACCGCATCACTTTATGGGGCTGAGCTTTGGGGCTTAGGTAACGTGGAAACTTTGACTAAGGCAGAGAATAAATTTCTAAAGGACCTCTTGGCCATCCCGATGAGCACCCCGACTGTTCCTGTGCTTCTGGATACGGGTTGTAAAGCAATCAAGGACCAGGCCCGTTTACAGCCTCTCCTCCTTTGGGCCCGTCTGTGGAGGGTTCCGGAATTAAAATCATACGCAGGCGGGCTGTCAGAGGTGATGGCCCTGGACGGCGGGAGCAAGATCAAATGGCTCAGGGACACTAAAAATCTTTTAGGGGACCTTGGCTTGGGGTCGTGTTGGTCCACCCACTGTGCCCCCCCGAAGGCGACCCTAAAAAAACTATACTGGGAATGGGTCTCTGCTAAGCTCATTAGCAATCAGCGTCACTGCAATTACACCGCAGCTTATCTGCAAATAAAAGACGTTGCTGCCCTTGAGCCTTATCTGGACATAATCACGGCACCTATGGACCGGGGACTTTTTATTAAATTTAGACTAGGTACATTACCTCTAGCTGACCTCCTCTCTAGATGGAACATGCCTGCGCAGGCATCACGCTACTGCGCCCTATGTACTAATAGGCCCGAAACTGTGATCCACTTCCTTTTTGAATGTCCAGATTACGCCCGTCCAAGATCCCACTGGTTGAAACCACTCTGTAGACAATTGGGCACTCGCCTGCACTTGGTGGCTCTACGGATTTTACTATCTGATAAATCCTCTCGGGTAGTTTGTGCTGTATCTAAATTTTTAAAATGGGCTTGGTTGATCCGTTTAAAAAGACTGTCCTTATCTATGTAATATACCTTTAAATAATTTACCACTGATTTTATTGTTATCTTTTATCTGTTTTGCTTTTAAATGTACAGTCTTTGACGATGTGCTGTTTTTATATATTTTGTAATGCTTTTATGATACCTGCATATCGAAATAAAGCAACCAACCAAGTACTACTGGTATTGCAGCAAAACAGTACACAAGCCATGGAAGAACTGTAATCTTGGTTGACAAGGAGAAATGTGTAAAGAAAAAACCCAGGGACTGATGTCTGGGCCCTACCATGGTTGTCAACCAGAAACATTTTGGCTGCCTGATTCACTCTGACACCAAGGTATTGGAAGGTCTCAAACCTCCAAGGCAATCACATGGGCTCCAGCCCCACCAGTAACATTGCAGTCCACACTATATTAGGGTGAAGATACAGGACTTTCCCCAATTAATTCCGAGGCCTGTGATATCGCCAAAAAGTTTTAGCAGGTCATATAAGGGCTTTCTTATTTTATACCCACCGGCATAGAATTACCATTTATTGGAAAAAAGTCACTAAAATAATTCTCCAAACTACTCAAGTAGCTATGAAACAAACCACTACCAAATAATGAAACCATATATATTAGATTATAAAGGCATATTGTGGTTACGTTAAATAAAGTAACCCAAGACATATAAACACACAAAAGACTTATCAGAGGTTATTACACAAGAAAACACAATGAAATTACAGTACGTGAATACAAACAATTTGTTGTAATTAAAGGAAGTCCTTGAGTCAGGTAAATAGAACACGCTGGTTTTAATTAAGCTTAGTTTCAAGTTCAGTTTCAAGTAAATAAGTTAAGATGACAAAAGCACCACCAGGAGCAGCCTCCCTGCTGCTCAGCCTGCATCCACCAACTGCCACTCCACACAACTCCAGACCCTCAGGCATCCCATGACATCACACACATCCAACAATCCAAACATCATCAAGTACACAAGCACTCACTCTGGCTGAGCAGTAGGGAAGAGACAAGTAAGTTATAACATATCCCCCTTCCTTGGGGAAAGTAAAAACAGAAATGATGCGCAAGAGTATGAACATCATTAAATACATTACATAAGAAGTGATGGAAACAACTCACAACATGCATGCATGAAATTGAAATGATGTAGATAAATGAAAAACATCATTAAATATAAAACATCAGAAAGAATGAGATTATTTCACCAATACATGCATGAAAATTATGGAATTGACCAAATACGAAAAATAAAACACTAATAGAGATTAACCCCCATCCCCACAAAATACATTACGGGAGATTAACCCCATCCCCCGCCCTTAGGGAAACAAAGACACACCTCACCAAACATACAGGGCAGTGAAACAAAACTGGGGCACAAACCACCCCATAACTGCAACACATACTACCAACCCACAAACTAACCAAACTAACTGGAGCACTGACCACCCCACAAACTCACCATTGTAGGGCACTATCCACCCTAAAAACGAGCACTGGGGTACTCACCACCCCACAAACTGACCTCCATAGGACACACACCACCCTAAAATAAACAGCACTGGGACACTGACAACCCCACAAACTCTCCACCGTAGGGCACTATCCACCCTAAAAACAACACTGGGGCACTGACCACCCCACAAACCCACCACCGTAGGGCACTATCCACCCTAACAACAAGCACTGGGGTACTCACCACCCCACAAACTGACTTCATAGGGCACTCACCCCCCTAAAATAAACAACACTGTGACACATAATACAAACCCACAAACTCACCACCGTAGGGCACTATCCACCCTAAAAACATACACTAGGGTACTCACCACCCCACAAACTCACCTCCATGGGGCACTTACCTCCCTAAAATAACAGCGCCAGGGCACTGACCACCCCAGAAACTCACCACCGTAGGGCACTAACCACGCCAAAAATAACAAGGACTAGAATACCAACCACCCCACAAACTCACCACCATAGGGCACTAACCACCCTAACCAACAACACCTAAATACACAGCACTGGAAAACTTTCCACCCCAGCAACTCACTACTGTAGGGCACTCACCACCCTAAAATAAAGCGCATTGGCCACAAACCACCCAGGAACTAAAAAATCACCACAGGACAGTATACACCACCACCATGACCTCACCAAAGCACAAACTAGAACCAAAAAAAACCCACACACAACACAAAACATGCATTATAATGACCAGCAATATAATGAAATGAAAAGTCCCGTGCTCCGGTGAGCGGTCTCTCACCCGAGGTCTCCAATTCAGTAGAAAACGCTGTCCTAAACTTGCCAATAGCTGTAGTATTTGGAACCAGATGTAAAACACCAGGGAACAGTTAATATGAAGGATGGTTTGGCTGAGTTGCTGACCGGAGAATCACTAGAAATTAAGCCAGAGTTAAAATGTCTATTCCATTAAAAAAAACGCATGCCTGCCGATACCAAACACCCTCCATTGGTCACGACATCCTCACCAAATAGACTTGCATGTAGTTAATAGAATTACTGCCAGACAACTGCCAAAAGTACATTACTCACTCCCACGACGGTCCGATTATCTCCAAAAGACTTGTAGCCATTGCGCAAAAAACATTTCCATGGTGACTGGCAAAGTAACATGAAACCAATGTAATTCTCAAAAAGGCGGCACAAATCACACGCCGCACCGGGTGGCTCTCGGCACGCCGAAGCTCAAAAGACGTGAGAGAGCAGCATTGAGACAGCCAGCTTCCCACGACGTCAGAAGGAACAGAGAATCACAAATTTGCTAGCATTCGCGCCAAGAATTTGCAATTCTATTAAGGACACGGAGGCGAGGATTATGCTTCTCAATCTTTACTGAAGCTCACAGCAGCCAATGAAAATGCTTGCTTTTCATTACATAAACGTTAAACAACCACACATCCCATCATGACTAGCACATAGGCACGCCCCCCTAGTCCATAAGAGGCCTCTGCCTGCCGCCATCTTCCTCTTTCTTTAAGGCGAACAGCTCCAACAACAACTTGGAGAACCTTGTAACTCCTCCAACGTGGAAGAACATAAACTTCTCAGGCGTAATATCCTGGCAGACGTCGTTGTTCAGTCGTTTTTCTTATCTGAACCCGCAATAAGGGATATGAGACCGTAACCACCATAACCACTGGGTGGGCAAGCATTTATACATAACATGCCGGGTGGGATAATCCTCGCCTCCGTGTCCTTAATAGAATTGCAAATTCTTGGCGCGAATGCTAGCAAATTTGTGATTCTATTGCAGGACCGGAGGCTTCAGATTATGCTTGTTTAACGCTTATTAAAAACAACAGAGGTAATATCCCCCACCGGCTTATAATAATACGTTTTGAAGGTCGATTCAGATGACCAATCTGCGCTACGCATGATATCTTGTATCCTGAAACCCAACATAAATGACTTTGAAGCCATGGCTCCTCTGACTGAATGAGCACCAAAAATGGTGACATCAACACCAGCTTCCTTCATGACATAACGAAGCCATCTGGCAATGGTGGCAGCTGCCACTGCTTTGAAAGGCTTTTGTATGGCAATCAATAATTGAGAACAGCCCTGCGGCCTATTAGCCGCTTTACATTCCTCATACGTTTTTAAACATTTAACCACACATAACTTGTCATTCTCCTGAAAAGCATTATACGAAATATGACGAGATAATGTCTTGGTGCGTCCTGAAATGGTAAAAGAAACTCCTTCCGGAGTAAATACTCTACCTGTAACCTCCAGCGCCCGCACGTCCGATGACCTCCTGCATGCCGAGAGGCAGAGTAACATGGCTAACTTAGCTGACAACTGCTTCCTGGATAAAAGAGAGTTTACTGGCCATCTGTTAAATAACTCTAAAACCAAAGACACATCCCACAACCCGGTGCATTTGGGCTTTGGTGGGTTAGCCACTCTAATTCCTTTAAGCAACTTGCACACCACTGGGTGCATGCCTATGGGTTTTCCATCCAGCTGAGCATGGCCTGCTGATATGGCTGACCTAAAATTATTGACCGATCTATACGCCAAACCCTCGGAAGCCTTATCCAAAGGGAAATTCAGCATGTGGGGTAAGTCTGCCCCCACGGGATCCAGATGTCGTTCCATGCACCAATCCACCCAATTCTTCCAGGCCGAGGAGTATCTTTTCCGCGTGGATGGTGCCCAGGCCTGCTTGATGAAAGCGCAAGTCCTGTTCGAAACACCTGGCAACTGCCACTGTTCCCTGAAAGCCTCCAAGCCATCAGCTGAAGTCTGCCTTCCATTATCAAGGGATGCTGTTCCTGATGAGGGCCCAGCAATAGCGTCTCCGATTCCGGCAGGAGTCTGGGACAATCGCATCTCCACTGCATTAGTTTGGGGAACCATGATTGTGACGTCCACCATGGGGTCACCATGACTACTTCCGCCCGTTGCCTGATCACTTGAGACATCGCTCTGGGGATCAGCATGAAGGGGGGAAGGCATACTGCATCCCCTCTGACCAATCCTGGAGAAATGCATCCGTCGCTTGCGCCACCGGATCCGGTCTCCAGCTGAAGAACCGGGGTACTTGAAACGTCAGTCTGGAGGCAAATAAGTCCGTCCTGAACGGACCCCAAATTCTCTGCAGCCATTGGAACACCTTCGGGAGCAACTTCCAGTCGCTGTAGTCCCTGAGGTATCTCGAGTTCCAGTCCGCCACCTGATTGGACTGACCCGGTAGATACTCCGCAATTATCGATATCTGGTTTTCTAGACAGTAGTGCCAAAAGTCTTTGGCTATTTGCACAAGCATCGACGACCTCGTGCCACCCAACTTGTTGATGTATCTCACTGCTGACACATTGTCCAAGCGCAGGAGGATACAACAAGATGTCTGCCTTGGGGACAACGTCCGCACCGCGAACGACCCCGCGAGCAGTTCCAGACAATTTATGTGAATCGAAAGCTCCTCCGGAGACCATCTGCCACCTGTGGAGATGTCTCCGCAACGAGCTCCCCAGCCCCAACGGCTGGCGTCGGACTCTATTGTTATTTCTGGGAGGGAGCCGAAGATAGCCCGGCCGTTCCAGGCATCTACGTGACCCAGCCACCATTGCAGTTCGGTTCTCACCTCTTGTGTGAGAGGGATACTGTCCGAATACGACAGTCCCTTCTGCAGGTGTCTGATCTTCAACTGTTGCAGGGCCCTGTAATGCAGAGGGCCCGGGAATATCGCTTGTACCGATGACGCCAATATTCCTACCACTCTGGCAATCGCCCTGAGTGATACTGTCTGACTGTTCAGCAGTCTCCTGATTTCCTTCTTCAGGTCCTTCAGCTTGTCTTTCGGGAGGCATAGCTGCGCTATCACGGAGTCGATCGTGAAACCTAGGAAGTCTGTCACCTGAGTGGGTACCATGACCGATTTCCTGGTGTTGATTACGAAGCCCAGATTCTGAAGCAACGTTGTCGTCAGAGTGAGGTGTCGCAAGAGGGTCCGCTGGCACTGATCCACTATTAGGATGTCGTCCAGATAGATTATAAGGCGTATACCCCGTTCTCGGAGGTATGCCACCACTGGTTTCATCACCTTGGTGAAGCACCAAGGAGCCGAGGATAGCCCGAAAGGCAGAACCAAATATTCGTACCATTGGTCACTCCACCGGAATTGGAGGTATCTGCGATGCGGGGGAAATATTGGAACGGAGAGATAAGCGTCCTTCAGGTCCAGCCGGACCATCCAGTCTCCTACCTGGAGTAGATCTGTCAAAAGATGGATGCCCTCCATTTTGAAGTGATTGTATGTGAAAACTGGTTGAAATCCCTGAGGTTCAGAACCAGTCTGTTTCCGCCTCCCTTCTTCTGTATAACAAAGATATTGCTGCAGAAACCGTGAGGACCCTGATGAACCGGTGCTATCGCATGTTTCTGCAGCAACCCGGCGATCTCTTTGTCTATAAAACTGGGATCTTGTTGGGAAAAATGGAGACCTGCAGGGAGTCCTGGTTGAACAGGACGAGAATAAAACTCCAAGTGAAAACCTTGAACTGTTTGTAACACCCAGGCGTCCTGTGTAAGCTCCCGCCACTGCGCAAGGCAGTGTCGTGTCCGTCCCCCCAATGGAAGAAGATAAACATCTGCTACTCTCACCTGAGTTCTGCTGGTGTTTGAAGTTCCCCCTGTTGATATTCGATTGATAACGGTTCCTGTTGAACCTCCTACGGGAGGGGTAGAAGGTCACACCACGGGTGGAATCGTACTCGTTCCTGCCCCTGCCGAAGTCGCCTCTGTGGGAGCCTTGTGGACCTCCACGGCCCGACGAGCAACCCCCGCCTCGTCCGGCCCCGGTAAAAATTCCCTGGCTGAAAGCTCTCTTGATGCCTGACTGCGCTTTGTCCAGAGCCGTAAAAGTCCCCACATACTTGGAGACATCCTTCACAAATTTGTCTCCAAACAATTGACCCGCTGCTAGGGGTCCTGGCTCAGCATCCGCTAGCTCGGTCAAATTACTATTCATCTTCATGAGTAGTGATTTTCTCCTTTCCGCTGAAATGGCACAATTCGCGTTGCCCAGCAAGCAGATGGCACGGTCGGTCCATCCGGCCAGCACGTCCGGGTCCACAGGAGAGGAAGCCTCCTTGGCCGCCAGAGCCAGCTCCAGAATTTTGGCCAAAGGTCCGATTGCGTCCAACATTTTGTCTTGGCATCCTGACCATGCCCTATCCAAACCTCGTTTGGGGTCCTTCGCAAATTTCCTCAAGAAGGTCAAGAGACTTGCGTCAATCTCTGGGGTTTCCGCTACCTTGTCCGGGATGTCAGGGCGAGGGCATTCGGACTTAAATTGGTTCCTCACTTCCCTGGGGAAGCTCCGTCTAATGTTGTCAAGGATATATGCTGCCACCGCCGGAGGTGGCACCCAGTCCTGTGACCTGGGGTGCATGATTTCAGACGGGTCGAAGGTAAAAGGTGTATTAACCGGGGCAATCTCTGCCTGCGCCTTCTTCGCCTTCTTTGGAGGAGGATGCTCCTCCGAAGTATCCGTGTATGTGCCTGTGGTAGTGTCTGTGTTAGTGTCAGTGTCCGTGTCTGCATGGACTTTACGCTTTGCTTTGGCCTTGCTGCCGGAATAAGAGTGTTCCGCCGTGTCTGGTAAGGTAGCTAGGGCCTGTGCATGAGGCCATGTGGCAGTATCAACCGAAGGTTGACCAGAAGTGGATGCTTCAGCTTTTTTCTTTTGTGGCCTGTCATAGCCATGCCTCTTGGAGAAGCCCTCCAATTGTTTTCTGATAGGGCGAAGGGCAGTAGCTAGGGCTTGCTGCACCGTTTGTGGGACTGTAGTTTCCATGGCCCTATTGACCGAAGACTGGACAGAGGCGTCCAAAGCGTTGACCAAATTGTCTTCCAGGACCGCCTACTGCCGTCCATCATATACCTCCTCCTCAGCATATTCCTCATTGTAATGCTCCCACTCCGACATTGCAGGGGTGGCTTATCAATATGCACTTCAGTGAAGTTTAGCACTCAAGGTCTATCTGAACACTGTCCAGCCACAAGGAGGGTCAAAAAGGGGGAGGTCAGCCCTGATAGCACACTCAATACAAATAATTTCAACCCCCTCAGCAAAGCTGTAGTCATAGGGGTCAGAGACCCAGGCCAAACACTGGATATACAGAGCGTGTGCACACTCAACCACTGGCCAATATATTTTACAACCTTCTCAGGCGATATCATAGAGCAGAGGGACCACCGGTATGCAAGCTCGCTAAAAACCGCAATGAAATCAGTTAAGGATTCGCGCCGTGACGTGCAGCCCAAACGCGACTGAAATCCTACTAGAAAGTAGCCCAAATTCAGAGCCACCCGGACCTTACAAGCGTCATCGGCCGACAAGGGGTGCCGTATGCGCATGCGCGAGACGCGCTGAACTGGGAAAGCCGGGACAATAACCAAAAGGCTCACTGTGACCAACGTGGTGTCCGTCTGCCCCCGGTCAACGACCGCTGCTACCTCGCGCCGCTAGGCGCTATGAAAAGCCACCGAGGAAAGAAATTTCAGCCGCTAAGGGCCGCTGAGACGCTAGCGCCCGTGCACAACACCTCCAATACGCTGATCAACCCTGACCAACCCTGAAGACAGGTAATTAATACTTCTCACCACTTAAGTAAATATCGAGTAACATAATCAGTTATCAATTGCGATTTACATAATCAGTTATCAAATGACATTTGCTAAGCAGCAGAGGGGGTAAACAACGTGCACTTAACTCTTGCTGTGAGCAGCAAAGAAAGAGGAAGATGGAGGCAGGCAGAGGCCTCTTATGGACTAGGGGGGCGTGCCTATGTGCTAGTCATGATGGGATGTGTAGTTGTTTAACGTTTATGTAATGAAAAGCAAGCATTTTCATTGGGTGCTGTGAGCTTCAGTAAAGATTGAGAAGCATAATCTGAAGCCTCCGGTCCTGCAATAGAATCCTCCTCGCGGCGTACTCACCAAATAGGTTCTGTGCGCGTTACATTTCTCGTGCACTCCTTGCATAGCATGACAGTTAAACTGCCAACCCCTGCGCAGTCACAATAAAATGAAAATAAGCATATCTTCAACTTTCACGGCAGAAAAATCTGTGCGCTGCTCCTAATAAACTGTAACAGGCTCTCCGCATACTTTCACTTTCATGCAGAAAGTTTGTGCGCTGCTCCTAATAAATTGTACTTCACTTTCATGCAGAAAGTCTGTGCGCTGCTCCTAATAGATTGTACTTTACTTTCATGCTGAAAGTTTGTGCGCTGCTCCTAATAGACTGTAATAGGCTCAGTGAGTGGACAAATGGCATATGGCATATGCTGCGTGCCGTACTTCCTAACTTTGATTTCCACAGAAGTTAAACAAAAGGCTTCGCAGCAGTTGCTTGTTCAGCATCCGATTTCCACACAACTTTTCACAAGGACACGACAAACAGCGTGAGGGCATGCTCTTTTCTCTCGTTGTGCACATCCAGAGTTCTCTGCCCATAAGAGAAAAACCACAGCTGTCACCATAAATCTGCTACCTAGATTTGACATGCAGGGTCAAAAACAGAGCACAACAGAGTGCTCCCAAGCACAAAGCGCGGAAAAAAATATATACATTTCCTCTCAGCACAGCCAAGCAAAGAGGAAAAATCCTGAAAACGCAGACCAAAGCTGTCGCAATTTTGCAGCAAGAACTCAAACACCCTGGGCTTGTAGGCTGTCCAGATGGCAAAATACACTGGTGGGGCTAACCAGGGTGCTTTCTTTTCTTCTGTTTAGTTGCTGTAGTTTCAATATTATTCAGTCGGTTTTAAAATACAAAGTTTTTTGTAGGTTCCTTAATTCTCACAAACTCAAACTCTTTTCTTCACGCCTAGGTCCTTTTAAAAACAACCTTTCCGTTTGTAGGTTCCATTAATTATTTTCCTTTCCTGCACGCTGTATGTTCTTTTGTAAATAGACTCTCTCTTGTAGATTGTAGGTTCGCCAAACATCGCCAAAAATGTTGTAATTAAAGGAAGTTAAGATGACAAAAGCCCCACCAGGAGCAGCCTCCCTGCTGCTCAGCCTGGATCCACCAACTGCCACTCCACACAACTCCAGACCCCCAGGCATCCCATGACATCACACACATCCAACATTCAAAACATCATCAAGTACACAAGCACTCACTCTGGCTGAGCAGTAGGGAAGAGACAAGTAAGTTATAACACAATTATACACATAAATCACGTCACAATTGCGTACACCTCAGGCCTACTAGGAATGTAAATCTTACTTGTAGCCATGGTATCTTATGTGCAAAGCGGAAGCGAATTAGGAGCCCTCACCATGGTAACCGAAAGGGGCGATAAACACGCTCACTAGTTAGTTTGTCGTATCTCTGAACATGTGTCATAGATGGTAATAGGTACACCCTCTGGAAAAGTAGACAGCCTCATTCTGAACACATAAACATTAGATGTGCGTTCTCCATTTGAAAAGGGGGCATGTTAGGGAACGTTACGTCCAATGAATTCAAATAAAGTAAAAGCATTCAAGCGTAAGCTCGGTTGTGTAAACAATTGTGTTTACCCGTGATTATGACATGCTACCTATTGTTCTTGAAAGATTGATGAGATTATGCATGTTTGATTGTACAATACCGAACCATAGATACGCAGTGTACTATCCATCAATGACCATGTAATATCATCATATGATTCCATATAGTGACCCAATGCATTTTAAGCCACATATTTAATAACACGATTGATTTTAAGATATATATCAGGTTTATTGCAAGTATGCTTACGCCTGAATGCATTTGCATTATTTTAATTCATTGGACGTAAGGTTCCCTTATGTGCTCCTTTTTCAAATGGAGAACCCACGCCTAATGTTTTTGTGTTCAGATGAGGCTGTCTACTCTTCCAGAGGGTGTACCTATTACCATTGATGACACATGTACAGGGATATGCCAATCCAGCTAGTAAGCATGTTTCGTCAGCCGTTCGGTTACCATGATGAGGGGTCCTGAAGCGCTGCCACTTCATGCACTCGTTACCATTGCTACATGTAAGATTTACATTCGTAGCGTGCCTGACGTGCACGCGAATACCGTCAGCACCGTAACGTTGGTTTTCTTTATTTCAGTATGAACGCCCCTCCATGGTTAGAGGATGTTTCTACATTTGACTCCGAGTGCGAGATGCCAGAGGTAAGACACAGGCAGGGTCATTCTTAGTATTAATTTTTTGTGCGTACCCTGTAGACTCGACGCAGTGACGAATACTTCCATGTTGTATCCTTTACAGCAGTCAAGGTAGCAATTCTGCTCCTGACAGATTTGGGCGCACAGGAGTGGTCGGCTCCGGTTAGACTCAAATATTTTCCTTCCTTAAACCATTCAGGCTTTTTTCTCTTTATTCTCTGAACATATTCAGCCGAAGGTAAGTGTGGTCATCGTTTCGATGTATTCTTGTTTTGAATCAATCACCTTTCAAGTGATACTTCATTAATGATATGCATTCATGTTTGTCCCCCACTAGGTAGGCGTTTGGAAAGTTCATTTCTTTGGCAACGGAGGTGACGGCCCCGTTTGTTGACACAGGAGTACACGTATTTCATGTTATTGACTCCTCAATGCCTGACGCTGTAGGTGAGTCATTGTACCGCCTCCTATTCACTAAGTAGGGTAACTATTATGTACCACATTAATCACAGGGGTTCTTTCTCATAAAATTTGCAGAACTCCTAGGGAGCACGCTGTGCCCCTCCACTTCAGATTGTTTAAAGAGAAGACCAAGTGCACCTCTCATTAAAGGCAAGGCAGCTCAATTTGACGAATACGATGAGGAATAAGCTGGACTCGCTTTCCAGTTTGAGTATGATTAATTCAACATACATAATTCTCCAACATCACTTCCTAAAGTAGACTTTATTCTTTTTTATGCAGGCATCACACAAATTGGTCCTTAGTCCTGATGAAGATCCCATAGCAATGGTTACCACTTTCACACTCCTTT
Source organism: Lissotriton helveticus (assembly GCF_964261635.1). NCBI lineage: Eukaryota > Metazoa > Chordata > Amphibia > Caudata > Salamandridae > Lissotriton > Lissotriton helveticus. The sequence continues at coordinate 883,136,450 of NC_136070.1, forward strand.
AAGGGGTCGAAATGTCAACATACATGGAAATCAAACGTTATAGCCCAACTAAACTTTAGGGGGCATATGTAGGTAATTTCCATTTTGCGAATCTCAAATAGCAATTTTTAAGGAATCGCTATTTGAGAATTGCAAAATGGAATGTAGGTAATAATTTACATTTTTTTTGTGAATCTCTAACATTCCTTAATTGCGATTAGCAAATTGCGAATCGCAATTAAGGAATGAGTGTCCCATTCAAGGCCCATAGGAATGAATGGGAATACATTCTCAAATTGCGTTTTTCTATGAGAAAATCGCAATTTGGGAATCGCAATTCCAAGGGTGGCAGGGTGTCCAAAGGTCACTTGTTGCAGCCCTGGAATGTGCCTGTAAGTACATGTGGCACACATACATGCCCTAAGGGCTTGTCTGAGCGCCACATGGCACTTTGAATTTCTTTTTTTTATTCATTTTGACAGGAAATTGCTAAATACTATCTATTTGTAGTAGGTGGTATCTTGCGATTCCTTAAGCCAAAATCGCAATTTTAAAGGCACCCCTACAAAGGTAGAAAACACTACAGGGTGTGGCTCTAATCAGTAAGGCTGAGCCTACTACAATGTAATAACAAGGGAGAATGCCAGTACTGATACACTGATCAATGACTAAGTCCAACCAAGATACATAGACCACCGAACAATGTATCTAATGCTATTAAATAGCTTTTTTATTTGAAAAAATCTTATTTTTGATTTCTTAAGAATTCCAAAACATTAAAACACACAAAATATTGTACATAAATATATTAATCAAAAATGGACACAGAAAAAGGTGCACAGAATTCACAGGAATACTTTCATACACACTACTTCAATCATGTCACAAACACACCTCACACATTCATCCTGTACAATGCTCAAACAAACGGGGAATTAATACACCGGATGACAGAGCACTTGGTCTGCCGTAATATAGAAATGAACTCTTGTTGGTTGTACATACACCTTCTAAACTAATAAACAAAGTACTTAAATTCTTTATATCAAAAATTAGGTGTATAATTGCCACAAGTATTGCAGATATTAAATGAGCAACTTGGCAACCAGGCAGACCAAATGGTCTTCGCATTTCGAATCCCACAAATCCTAGGGACTCTCTCCAGGACCAACCAAACTCTGTAGAAAAAAGAAAAAAGAAACTATGTCTCAGACCTAAATGTGAAATTATCTACAATAACATGAGAGTCTTTGCCGCCATGCCTTGACTTCAGCTTACCAGAAAGCGTGTAATCACACTGCTGTATGACCAAGGGGGAGAAAAATCCATCGATCCACCTTATCATTCAAGGGCCCCAAAAGGAAAGATGAAACAGAAAAGGAGAACCATAAGTGCCTCTGTTAGTAATAATGTGGTAATTCAATGCGGTGTTTGGCGGTAAGTATGTTTACCTTATATTAAACTCCAGTGTCCATGGGAGATCAAATGCTAAAGCTTGAGCTGTTCTGGTGATACTACCGCGGCCGAGCATACCTAGGGAGCATAAATATGGCTATTGTAAGAATGGATGTTCCAAATACGATGATTTAGCCAATCTAACTAACGGACAATAGTAGGTTACGCTATGCTTACCTTCGGGCGCCCGAAGACGCGGAAGGGGCTGGCTCGTCAAAAGTCTTATAGTCAATGATGCAGGGCGCAAGTTCGCCAAGCTACAAGGCAAGAATGGAAGTTAATGGAAATACATTTAGCGTCACGGTAATCTAGCCCCCTGGGCACAAGGGCATATAGAGATCTCTTGCTCACCTTAGTTATATTGAATTCGCAGCACCCGCAGTGTCCGCTCAAACGCTCTGCCTTCGCACTTCGAACAGACTGAATGTCGCGCGCGACTATGCGCTGAATTCCTGGGTAATGTAGTTTGTTCTCGTTGCGTTGCGTCTACGTCACGACAATCAGATGTTAATGTTGGAGACGGGGATTGCGGAAGCTGAGAGGGCGCTAGTGAGCAGAGAGAGCGGAGCAGTATCAGTGGCAGAGTAGTAGCAGCTGAGGCTGAGGCTAGAGCTGCAAACAAGACGCATCGCATTTCGGATCACCGTCGCCATTTCATCAGTGCCTGCCGGTCCCAAGCTGCTCGCCGTCGGTAAAGGAACGGCCTCCTCTGGTGCGAGTGGCGCAAAGCCAGGGTCTGCGGGAGGATCATTGGACAAGCTGCGGGACACGGCGGTGAGGCGGCGGTGAGGCGGCGAGGCAGCGTGACGAGGTGAGGCTCATAGCACCTGCGTTTTCAGGAAGCCCCCAGCTCTGCCCCCAGCTCTGCCTCTGTGTACGGCTATATTTGGACATAATCTCCCCGCCTGCAAACAAATGAGGAAGGGGGGTGAGGGAGCATCTGATGTATCACGGATCTCACGGATATCCGCAAGCTGACTGGGGTGCGAGTTGATTCTCATCCCACTTGTTCAAAACAATCCTCCGCTTGGCGCTTGGAGCTTGGACTTCTGGCCATTTCATTTCATTAAATCCACCAACTTGTAGATCTTTCGGACTTGATGAGTATTGCTACCTGTGGCCAGCAGAGTGCAGCAGAGAGTAAAAAAAAAAATAAAAAAAATAGTGAAAATAGTAATAAAAGCACAAACCCTACCCTCCTTGTCATACGCACTGGCCACCTGGTGTGGCAAAGAAGCAGGGCTGTTAAACAGCTTACAAACAAAAGTATACAAGGCAGTTCTAAACCTCCCAAAATCGTCGGCACTGGCGCAGGTTCATCTAGAATTTGGCCTTCTGAATCAGAAGTTTCGCAGTATGGGAACCTTTTTGAAACTCTGTCATAAAATACGCATGTCAAAAGACGGCTCAATGGACAACCTGTGCTGGAAAGAAATCAACACCCAGCAGAAACTGCACGTCCCAAACAGTTGGGGAGGCTACCTGTCCCAATCTCTGAACTGTATAGGAATTGAAGAGATTTGGGACACGAGGCCAGATAGACATACTTTTGACAAAATTGCAAACAACGCGGTCAAATGGGAATCCTATCTGGAAGATAAAATAAATTCCACAAAACGACGACACGGGTGGACTGTGATAAATTCATATTCCGGGATAAAACCACAGACCTATCTGGAAAGCCACTTTAATAGTTCTCTAAAACAAAGATATATAAAACATCGACTAGGCCTACAGTTTTCAAAGGATTTGTTACCATCCTGGAAAAATTGTCACACTGACCCCCATTGTCGTTTATGTGGATATCAAAATGAAACATTAACTCACTTACTATGTGTTTGCCCGGCGCTTAAGGATTTGAGGAGACGGCTTTTAAAGAACATTTTTAACAAATTGAACATTCGGACATGTAGGCAAGCTGTAATTCGATGGCTAGATGGATCATGTCCTATGTTGGCCTGCAGGGGGTCAAATATATAATGAAAGCCCAATCTCTCTTACAGCAAGCTGAACATGAAATCATACCACCAAATTGAAATATATGATATTTATTTTTCATTAGGCGAACAGTTTCTATTAGCTAATATTTTATCATGCGTTTTATGTTCTATGATGATCTAAATGCATCTTGTAATAATTTTTAATAATTTTATACAATAAAAATTGACTTTGACAGACACTATATTCAATCATAAGTGCTGTGGCAAGGTTCGTTTTCCTTATTGCGTCGACGGCGTTTCGACCCTGGAGAGGATGGAGGGTCTCATCAGGACCAACGGTGGGGGGACTTCTAAGGGACAGGATAAGATTGGTCAGAAGGGGATATTAAATGGTACCCAGTAACTTTACGGACAGCGTGGAAGGGTAGTGTGTACCTGTAGGATGAGGTAAGGGTCATGTGCCAAGTGATGGGTGAACCATGTGCAGTAGGTGAATTAAAATCACTCACAGTGAACCCAGCCGGGTTCTGGACAATGAGTCAAGGGAGGGAAACAAAAGGTGAGTGTTAAGAATGGCTCCATATTGTAAAAACGTGAAATAGATCATCACAGATAGGATGACTTACCACTGATGCGAGTACAATCGGCACCCGACGTGTTATCTGGGGGGCGCTGGAGGTTGCAGCGCGAAGTAGTCCAAGTTGGAATTAATTCAGAGGGTGGGTGGAAGCCCAGGGATTGGGCTTGCGTAGATGAGGATAGTACCTATGGTGAGGGATAGGAGGTTAGAGTCTACCGGTTACTGGTTGACTAGAAGGAAATAGAGAGGGCACAGCGAGCATGGCTTACCTCAGGAACTCGCATCGATGGCCTGGGAACAGTCCGAGCGAATTTTCTGCTCCGGCAGAGATTGCCGCGTGTGGTTGGCGTTCTTGTGGAGGAACCGTATATACAGTGAAACGTGCGCAGGGAAACTAGGGTAGATCGATGAGTGCGCGGGGCAGTGTGTGATTGACGATGCTGTGATCGTGGCTGGTCATACCTGTGTGTATGACGGAATATGATTGAGGGAGGAGCCACGATGCGGCCTCATGGACAGTACACATGGTTCACCCATCATTTGGCACGTGACCCTCACCTCATCCTACAGGTACACACTACCCTTCCACGCTGTCTGTAAAGTTACTGGGTACCATTCAATATCCCCTTCGGACCAATCTTATCCTGTCCCTTAGATGTCCCCCCACCGTTGGTCCTGATGAGACCCTCCATCCTCTCCAGGGTCGAAACGCCATCGACGCAATAAGGAAAACAAACCTTGCCACAGCACTTATGATTGAATATAGTGTCTGAATATATCTCTTGTACATATTCATAATGGTCGCTTTCCTGTAAAATATTAACTGCACAGAAACCTTGTAAATACAGTCACTTGTCTTCACCCAATTATTCTTAGGTTCTTCATATACACACTTCTTGCACTCAAAACTGTTTGTAAAAATGTATATATCTTGATTTATTTACATAAATAGTATTGCACTACCAGATTCCTAAGGTGTAAGTCTCGTTTTCTCTCGTTGACATCCTACATAACCCTTGTAACCAACTGCTATTATGCGTTAAGTATTGGCATATCAAGTATATTATACCACTGGAACCACTGTTTCCTATATAAACTTGTGCCCAGGGGGCTAGATTACCGTGACGCTAAATGGATTTCCATTAACTTCCATTCTTGCCTGGTAGCTTGGCGAACTTGCGCCCTGCATCATTGACTATAAGACTTTTGACTGTGGTACTGAAAATTCTGAACTCGTGAATAAAACTTTGTCGTAGCATGACGATTTTTATATCAAAAGACCGAGAATGGCTAGTACACTATGTACAAGCATTTTCGTCATATTCCAGTAACGATTTCACCTCGAAATCATCATTTTCGTCCTGAAACCCTTGGCTTCCATTTTGTGTACGGCAGCCATTTTTTGAGTTGCCCCTACATAGGCTTATAACTACAGCCAAATTCGATTCCAAAGGACACGTACACCTTAATTGACTTCTCTGTGACCTGGGCAAGCTGAAACCATTGCCCCAGGCCGAACCTGCCCGGCCAGTTCCTTTCCCAGTGGCCGAGCGAGATAGCATCAAGGCACAACATGCCATAAACCTTTTCATCGCACACACACCCTGTCTTATCTTACTCACACCTGTCTCTGCTCCCTTCTTTATGGCCTGTTTACTATGGGGATGTGCTGGGTTTTTATTATGGGTTTCTGCAGCTTGTGTAAGAAGGAATGTTGTTTTTTTTGCATGTTTGCAAAAGCTAGAACTGCCCCTTTCCTTTTTGTACTGAGTCATGTAACGCTAAAAACATATAAAAGGCCTCTGTCCTCTTCATTCCTCAGACTACCTCATCCACTTGCTACGGCTTCTGGGTGACGTGGCCTCACTATGTTAAGTTTAATGAAGATGTCTTTTCATATTTTCAGAGTCTGTGCCAAGTTCTTGTTATATTAGTAAGTATTCCCTGAGAACGAAAATTACCAAGTTCTTCAGTTGGCGCCCTAACGCGGGAATTATCAGAGAAGTGACTTTCTGTGGGAGTGATCGTGCCAGGAGACTGAAATAAACTGAGGAGGACAGAACAAGATTCTACTAAGAAGGTACTCTGTGCACGGGGATTCTGGAGATTCTTTGATTCTGCAGCCCAGTATATTTCTGACCTTCCTGATTTTTGATCCTCCACATGATGTCACTCCTGACTGATAACCTTTTTGGCGTGAGTATTCTTAAAAAGACCATTAGGTCATGTAGAACTTGACAGGGAAAATCTGGATAACATTTTGATTAGTAAAAGTAAGTAAGAGTTAAGTATAAGTGGGTCGCTCCCAGTCCTTTGTTCTTTGCTTGCTTAGTCTGGTTCTTAGTTTGATTTGTCCTTAGTTTTATTTGAATATTGCAATTTTCAAAAACCGAGGGTCTTGTATATTTACGAGTGTATCGATAGAGATAGCCCCTTGAAGTTTGAAGCTAGATTAGTGAGCTATAAGATGCCTGATCTTAGCGAATTTGGAGATTTGTGTTGGCCAACTTTGTATACGTTTGGATTAGCCGGCTGTCTCCTAAAGGGGATATCTAAATAGGTTTAGATTTAAAAAACATATTTCTTGCTTGGTGATTTTGTATCCCCAGGGAATTTAAATATGACATAATACAAATCAAGGATCCTTTGTTCTGTGCAATTGTTTTGGGGAGATATGCAGAACGATTTTTGGTGTTCTGCCAGCCAAAGCTGGTGAATTAAGTGTATTGTGGCTTCGTGCACATACAGCAGTCTGTTGGGCTATGTTTTTTGCAGTCTTTTGGAAACTTATTGCGACGTGCTTCTTGTAAATATGACTTACAGCTAGTATTTACAAATGGCTTTGTTTTCGTCCTGAGTGTTGATTTGTGGGTTCAATGTGTGTTTCAATGTCTATATGGATTTCCGAATTAGTGTAACTTCAGTAATAGCTACAGCGCTGTATTGTGTGTCCTGAGTGTTTGAATACTTTCTCTTTATGTCTGCAATGAGCTCTCAATGTGTGCTTGTGGGTTTCTTGATGTTTTCAGTCTGTTAAGTAAAATGTCAGATTAATTAATATTAAGTAGAAATTAAATAACACTCCAGCAATTTACTATGTCACATGCTAAAAATCGCTATGTGTTGGTATTTAATTTACAGACTAAGCAAAAACGCATATGTGCAAACTGTTAAATGCTTAAAAGAGATAAGTTAAAATTCACATTCACTAGGAATATGAAGGCCTCAAAAATAATTGTGTCTTTTGTAGCAAAACGAATTTGTAGTTTTTTTTACTTACATGCATTGTGTACATGTAAAAGGCAAACACTTTTAAAAAAAGTGAATTTTTTCTTGCTAGATTTAAATGCATCTTTTTGCAGGCGCATTTTAAAAAAAAACTTTAAATGTCTGTTTTCAGTAAGACTGAAAGCGTGCCCAGGTTTCAGTTTCAGCCCTGTGCAGGGCCTTTCCTGCCGTTAAGGCAGCAAATGTTGTTTTTCAAAGGCCATGAATAATATTGGAATGTTTATTTAGCCCAGGACTTAGCCGTTAGTTAATCACAGTTGGACTTTTTCATTTCAGAATAGTGTTTTAGAGGGTTACAAAGATAAGGTTCATCACTTTGTATCACTGAAAGACATTCCAATTGCGATTTTCTTCTCTTTAAGCAATTTTTTTTAAAGTATATTTTTGGTTCTGTTGAAAATACTGATTGCCCTTTAAACATGGCGCGAAAATGTCATGTTTAAAGTTAGGCTTTTTGTGCGTAGGCGCATAAATGAATGCATCTAAAAATGATAGGCATGGGATGCAGCTTATATGCACTAATATGTGGAGTTATCATAAAAACAGATAATTGGTTTCATTGAACGAAAAATTATTAATTATGGAAAAATTATTTGAGAAAAAAATAAGTGCTTTTTAAAATCTTTTTTTGATATTTATAAAGCTTAATACTCATACTATGACCTCCTAGCATTAAAATTTGATTTAAGTTATGTGTTACTGTATAATCAGGTAATTTGCATGTTGGTTTTCACTTGGCGCAGGCGTAAAAACTCATTTTTCAAGGGAATTAGATGTGATATGCTTAATGTCCAATCTTTGCAGTCTGTAAAGCACATTCTGAGGATGATTAATGAGTAATATAATTGTAGGATTTTTATTTTTAAGTGCCCCAAAGATAAAAGTCGAGATTAAGTTAAATGTTTTTTTAACACAGATTCTTGTTAGTTACCACAGCTTGAAAGTGTCTCTGGCTTTAGTAAATGCATACATTTGTGTATAATACAAACTTGCGAGTTGTCATTAAGGTTGTTTTTCATAGCTCAGTGAGCCAATGTGCCTGGTGCAGAGGTTTGTGTTTAATATCAGGGTTGAAGGTTCTAAATTTAGCGGGGCCCATTTCAGACGTTCATCAATGTTAGGTTGCTAAAATGAGTACCATTGTATAGGGTGGTAGCAAACATTTGTTCTAAAAACTGGTATGTGTGAACCCTTCACAGTAAATGTAGTAGGCCTTCTGTCTTTGTCATGTTGACATTGTGACCTTTTAAATTCGAGCCTTGTCTCTGTGAAATGCAGAATAACCTTGCTAAACAGGCCTCTGAAAGGTGGAATTTCTGGTTTAAAGTTAAAGACTTAATTCCAAAGGGAAATATAAAAAAGGTTTCTTGAAAGGTATCTTTAAAAGTCCCAACATCATGACATTTGTATTTCTGCTCTAAAAAATAATGTCTGCTAGTACAGAAAACGAAGTGTTGCATTACGTCTTAGACAAAAAAATAAGATGCAGCCTTTTACTAAAATTTTGAAGCCTACATGAATAAGTAAGAACGATTTGCCAATTAAGAAGTTTTTTTTTTATCATGGAGATTGTGGCACAAGGCTAATTTTAGGTGTCAGGGAAAGGATTTTAGAGATATCAAAATAGGACTAGCTATGTTGTGTTAGAGGAAACTCAGAAGGTATATCTGTAGGCAAACCCTTAGGTTTGGACATGAAGCCCTCACACACCAACCTAGTTGGTGTCATGCTTCATCATCGGGCCCACCACAGTGACACCGAATGTGTCGGGACACTGGAGCAGGACGATAGGTCGCAGGAACCGCTGATCGGAAATACCGGTCTCCTTTCCCTCCCTGCCAAGTGACCCATGAGGCTTTAACAGCAAGTAGCAAGTTAAAGCAGAGGGAATCCCCCTCTTACACGTACGGCACCTTAGCGAGTGCAACACTTTTTTACCATACACTTTCACTTAATATAGTTTATTTTTCACTCACACATACTCATTTGGTCCTGAGGAAAGCCAGTTTTAATCAAAAGGCCTGGCTGAAACATGTAGACCACAAGGACGTAGGAGCCCCTAATATACTCCACAACGTCCACAGCCTTTTTATCTTGCTAACAGGGGCCCAGGTATTAAATTTACCTCTTACCCTCGGGAACTGGGACCACCTGGATAGCTTTTAAACCTTTCACCTTCATTCTCACCAGCACTGCACACTCAGTAAGAATACCTGCTCCTCAGTAATCTGGAGTCGCAGCACACCCGGGACACATTCGGTGTCACTGTGGTGGGCCCGATGATGAAGCATGACACCAACTAGGTTGGTGTGTGAGGGCTTCATGTCCAAACCTAAGGGTTTGCCTACAGATATACCTTCTGAGTTTCCTCTAACACAACATAGCTAGTCCTATTTTGATATCTCTACATATAACCAGGGGACCCGGACTGGCTTACCCAGTCCTCTCTCTCCCTTTTGATTTGCTGAGGGAAAGGATTTTACCTCTAAAAGTTAAAAAGGCTTCATGTTGCAAGGTGACTGACAAGATGGTAACAGTTAAGTAATGGAAATTTATTTTAGTGTTTGTTAATGTGTATCATGTTTTGTCTTCTGCTTAAAAGTTACAATTGATGTCTGTTTGTTATCTGTATTATCTATACATATTGTATATGTCTCTCTTTTGTGTGCTGTGTATTTTTTTTTTCCTTTTCGCTTCTGCTCACAGATCATTCATGGATTGCTCTGGGGGCTCAAGACACGTGATTTTGGTTGGTTGAAATGAGATGGGGTTTTTTTTTTTTGCGCAACTCCCTTGAAAAGAAATGTCCATGCGTTTTTCATGTTTGTGTATTTTGTTCTATCATGAATTGTTCTTGCTGGTTCTGTGTGTCCGAAAGTTGTATTTGATAGCAGATACCAACTATTGGTGATCTACTGTCAAACAGGAGGGTATCCTTACACGGTATTGTGCGTCACCGCTCACGAGTATATCTGATGGCTTGACGTCCGTTTTGTGCGTTTTTGCATGTTTTATGTTGTATGTTGCCGCTTAAGAAATTATTACAAATTCACCCGTGTTGTTGTGAGGGACATGTATGACGATACGTGTCGCTGTCAACAGTTGGGTAAAATTTTCGCTGATACTAAAATTCACAGATATGATTTTTTTTTTACATATTGTGAACCAGACAGACAACACTTCACCAGTGTATGTCAAATTTGGCTATAAGTATTGAAGAAAAATAATAAGCAAATTGTGTCATTTGTAGTCACGATACTGCCCTTTCCTGTAAGGAACAGGCAGCCCTAAAATTATATATCCTGATTGGACGTAAGGATAAATTATAGATTTGTGACTCTTGTACATGGTGACCTAATTTCTATTTCACATTAGTCAGTTTTATTCTGCTTCCTAAGTGGCTTTCCTATCGCTCTGGACCGGAAAAGAAACCGGGTTTCATTTTTTCCTGAAGAAGGAACTGGAACATTAGCTGAGATTACCGTATATGGTGTAGTAGCCAACGGTAGAGTTAAATTTGTAGACTATTGTGATTTTTTCTTTTTTTGTGTATCACCCATACTCTTGGTATTGCGTCACATGCCTGACTATCACCCAAGCACATCAGGCCTAGTTATTGGGGATTTTAGCTGTGTCCTATTCTCTTTTCCGTATTCCTTTCACCAGTCAACTTTTATTTATTATTAGTGTATTGTTCAGGTTCGCACTTTTAGATTGCAGTAATGTACCATGGACCCCCATTTTATGTATAATTCCCTGTTGCATAACTAGACTGGTTTCTAAGAATTTTCTTTAGGCCTATTCTGATGTTTTTCCAGTCTAACTGTTAGGACTGTTAGGACTGATTAACTGACTCAATACTATAGTAAGATAAGCCTTCCACCTCAATAGGAGACACATTACGTTTTTTTAATATGACAAATTCAATGCCTATTCTAATTTGGATTTTAGTTCCTTTTTCTGCTGCTTTAATTTTAATGGACCAGATGTATTTTAAATAATGGAAATACCAGGACTCTCTAGTTCTTGTCTTTTGTTCCCACATCTTGATCATTAGCTTTTGCATTGCATAGTCCCACCTGATGCACAATTATTATGATAAATGTATGTGATCCCGCTTTTGAGATGTTCTAGATGAGGAATTTAGGAACACCTATGTGTATCATTGAGATAAAATGTGTTTGCCCCATTAGACATGCCACTATGTGTGAGGACATCCATTCAGATAGAATTCCCATGTCGCTATGATGGTGAAAGATATGCTCCCACACGGAAACCCAATGGAAGAGACTAGAGGCACTGTTTTGCCTATTGCCTTTGTTTTTGTATTGCCTTTGAATGACAGTGTATTTCAACGCAGATTTGTCCCATGGCTGTGGCCACCCCTTTTGAAGATCGCAGGCCACCTGTTTGCAGTCCCCTTGTTGTACAGTGAACTGTTTAAAGCATCGCACTTGCTTCATCAGAAGGCGTTCAACATCAGAAAAGAAGAAGGAGCTGGTTTTGCCACAGCCCCTTGAGATTTCAGTGCAAAAGAGCGCCTGTTATGTGCTGGTTAACCTCTGACAGTGTGCAGTCCCTTGAGATTTCAGTGCAAAAGAGCGCCTGTTATGTGCTGGTTAACCTCTGACAGTGTGCAGTCCCTTGAGCCCCTTGGCCTGAGTTTTGGCCACGCACCCCTTTTTCCCTTGCTTCAACGGAAGTGCAGTGCACGGGAGGATCCAAGAGTGGCAAAAGGCACTCCATTCTGGTGCCCATGAAAGAGTGGCCTGAGCGTCCTCTGACACTGAATGATGAGTGTTGGAGTCTGAGAATGGTCGAGAAGAGCACAATATCTGTAGTGTCTGCCGCAGAGGAGACATACGGTACACTGCCTTGAGACATTGAGACTTTTTGAATGAGCTATGAGTGTTTGCCAGGAGGGCACTCCAACAGATACTGAGCATCAGAGCATGGGAGGCCTGAATCCAAAGGCCCATGCAACAATGGGAGCAGACTTGATTGGACAATAGAAGTCTGCCAGAGAGGCTTTTTGAACAGACTCTGGGCATAGTTGGTTTCACAAGAGGTTTCCGTGTGATTGTATAGACTAAGTGTTAGGAGAATTATTTTATTGTTCAACTGGCATTATTTTTAAGTAGTATTCTGTTTAGTAAAAGCAGAATAAAGTCCATTTTCTGTGAAAGAGTATCTCCTTTTCACCTCAGAGCATTAATGAGGGTCACCACTGTTTCACTTGAACATATAATGAATTACAGAAATGCATAGGAAGACCTAAAATGTTACTAGATAATTTTAAGATTTACTTTTTGCTTAGGGTTGTGAAAAAGTATGATTTCATTTGTAATAGCGGTCACTACTTTGTCTATATGTTCTTAATGACGTGTTTTCTAGTGTTTTATAAACATGGCATTGTCTTTTATGGGTGGGATTGTTTTTGCTGCCCAATTCACATCTGTTCCCACCTCCCAACCTATGTCTCTTCCTACTTCTACTTCTTTGCATACTTTCCAGATTTTACGTGCACATGGACTAGTTAGGAGGTCAGAGTTTACTGATAATTCCTTTTGTACAGTTTCTGCATCGACACCAGTTAGTAGTGAACATCACTAATTGTTGGGTGTGTGGTCTTATACCACATACTACAGATAGAGGCATTCCCTATTTGGTCCTGCCATATATGGCCTTTGTGCTACTGCGTGTGTAAGGAGACCTGTCCTGAGAGAGTCGCTAAGTAATAGGATTATGCTTAAGCAACATCTTGATAGACCTGGACTCAGACTAGCGTGAGTATAGGTTATTGCCTATGTAAGGGCAAAAGAAGCGTCTGTGGTACTGAAAATTCTGAACTCGTGAATAAAACGTTGTCGTAGCATGACGATTTTTATATCAAAAGACCGAGAATGGCTAGTACACTATGTACAAGCATTTTCGTCATATTCCAGTAACGATTTCACCTCGAAATCGTCATTTTCGTCCTGAAACCCTTGGCTTCCATTTTGTGTACGGCATCCATTTTGTGAGTTGCCCCTACATAGGCTTATAACTACAGCCAAATTCGATTCCAAAGGACACGTACCCCTTAATTGACTTCTCTGTGACCTGGGCAAGCTGAAACCATTGCCCCAGGCCGAACCTGCCCGGCCAGTTCCTTTCCCAGTGGCCGAGCGAGATAGCATCAATGCACAACATGCCATAAACCTTTTCATCGCACACACACCCTGTCTTATCTTACTCACACCTGTCTCTGCTCCCTTCTTTATGGCCTGTTTACGATGGGGATGTGCCGGGTTTTTATTATGGGTTTCTGCAGCTTGTGTAAGAAGGAATGTTTTTTTTTTTGCATGTTTGCAAAAGCTAGAACTGCCCCTTTCCTTTTTGTACTGAGTCATGTAACGCTAAAAACATATAAAAGGCCTCTGTCCTCTTCATTCCTCAGACTACCTCATCCACTTGCTACGGCTTCTGGGTGACGTGGCCTCACTATGTTAAGTTTAATAAAGATGTCTTTTCATATTTTCAGAGTCTGTGCCAAGTTCTTGTTATATTAGTAAGTATTCCCTGAGAACGCAAATTACCAAGTTCTTCAAGATTACCGTGACGCTAAATGGATTTCCATTAACTTCCATTCTTGCCTGGTAGCTTTGCGAACTTGCGCCCTGCATCATTGACTATAAGACTTTTGACGAGCCAGTCCCTTCCGCGTCTTCAGGCGCCCGAAGGTAAGCATAGCGTAACCTACTATTGTTCGTTAGTTAGATTGGCTTAATCATCGTATTTGGAACATCCATTCTTACAATAGCCATATTTATGCTCCCTAGGTACGCTCGGCCGTGGTAGTAACACCAGAACAGCTCAAGCTTTAGCAATTGATCTCCCATGGACACTGGAGTTTAATACAAGGTAAACATACTTACCGCCAAACACCACATTGAATTACCACATTATTACTAACAGAGGCACTTATGGTTCTCCTTTTCTGTTTCATCTTTCCTTTTGGGGCCCTTGAATGATAAGGTGGATCGATGGATTTTTCTCTCCCCTTGGTCATACAGCAGTGTGATTACACGCTTTCTGGTAAGCTGAAGTCAAGTCCTGGCGGCAAAGACTCTCATGTTAATGTGGAAAATTTCACATTTAGGTCTGAGACATAGTTTCTTTTTTCTTTTTTCTACAGAGTTTGGTTGGTCCTGAAGAGAGTGCCTAGGATTTGTGGGATTCGAAACGCGTAGACCATTTGGTCTGCTTGGTTGCCAAGTTGCTCATTTAATATCTGCAATACTTGTGGCAATTATACACCTAATTGTTGATATAAAGAATTTAAGTACTTTGTTTATTAGTTTAGAAAGTGTATGTACAACCAACAAGAGTTAATTTCTATATTACGGCAGACCAAGTGCTCTGTCATCCGGTGTATTAATTCCCCGTTTGTTTTAGCATTGTACAGGATGAATGTGTGAGGTGTGTTTGTGACATGATTGAAGTAGTGTGTATGAAAGTATACCTGTGAATTCTGTGCACCTTTTTCTGTGTCCATTTTTGATTAATATACTTATGTACAATATTTTGTGTGTTTTAATGTTTTGGAATTCTTAAGAAAACAAAAATACGATTTTTTCAAATAAAAAAGCTATTTAATAGCATTAGATACATTGTACGGTGGTCTATGTATCTTGGTTGGACTTAGTCATTGATCAGTGTATCAGTACTGGCATTTTCCCTTGTTATTACACCCCTACACAGGGGCATATGTCAGTAGGCGTTTGCAATTCGCAAACGCTGGAATTCGCAGAATTCCAGCGTTTGCGAATCGAAAACGGCCTTTTGGTATGTAGGTGGCACTTAGCAAAATAAGGAATCGCAAAAATTGCGATTCCTTATTTTGCTCAAGAGTTTAAGGAATCGCAAAATTGCGATTCCTTAAATGCTTGAGCAAAATAAGGAATCACAATTTTTGCGATTAGCATACCCCGGAATTCGCAGAATTCCGGCATTTGCGAATCGCAAACGGCCTTTTGGTATGTAGGTGGCACTTAGCAAAATAAGGAATTGCATTTTTTTTTGCATGTTCTTTTGGCCTGTCGTTGTCCATGTAGCTCCAATTTTACAAGGGGAGCGAACACCTCAAGGGAAAAAAAGTTTCAGATTTTGTGTTTGGAAACTTTACCGATGTACTACTGCCTTGGCTTGGTTTGTTGCTGTGTAAACAGGGTGATGGGATGTGCATGGGGTAAGGTGAAGGCGAGACACAGAGAGCTCCTTTTCTAGGTCCATTGTATCCTAGACCTCTCTGGCCAGACTACTAGATGAGTGCCAATTGTATGAGCATGTCTATTTGGGTACCAGCACCTGACCCCCTGAGAACCGTGTCCTTAGGATACAAAGAATCCATCGAGGGACAACACTGCAAGTATACACTGTGTGACACTCTGCTCCACTATATGACACCCCATGGTATAACACACCACTCCAGTCTATGGCACGCCACACCACTCTATCACATGCACTTCACTCTTCACCACTCCACTCTATGCCCTTCCACTCTTAGACACTGTACAACACTGTACAACATGCCACTCTATCATGTCAATTTACTCAACACCACTTCACTCTACAACACTCTACTCCACTGAATGACCCTACAGTTTATGCCACACCACTCTAAGACACTCCACTCCACTCCACAACACTCCAATTCACTCTACAATACTTGACACCACTCCACTCTACATCACACGACTCCACTCTATGATATGCCACTCCACTCAACTCCTCTCCACTGTAAGGCACGGTACAACGCACCAATCTATGACACCCCACTCCACTCCACTCTACCACACACCACTACACACTACACCACTCTACTTCACTCTCATGACAATGTGCAACATACGACTCCTCTGTACTCTATGACACTGTATGGTACCCCACTGTCAGCCACTCAATTGTATGCCACTCCACTCCACTCAATGCCACTCCACTACATGTCACTCCATTCAACCTCACAACACTTGCACCATTCCATGGCACTCTACTCTATGCCACCCCACTGTACAACACTGTATTCCACTATTCAGCACTTTTTGGCACTCTAAATACCTCCTTCTATGCCACCTCATGACACGTCATCCACTCTACTCTATGACATGCTACTCCAAGATACTCCACTACTCCACTGTACACCACTCTACTCTATTTCAATCTGTACCACTCCACTCTATCACACTCTATGCCTCTCCACTCTACTGCACTCCATCGCACTTTATTCCACTCTACGCCATAACACTCTATGACACTCCAATCTAGGACACTTTAGTCCACTATTCACCACTTTATGGCACTCCATACAATTCCTACTCTGCCACTCCATACCACTTAATACACTCTATTCTATTATGTTACTCCACTCTTCACCACTACTCCACTGTGTACCATTCCACTCTACACCACTGTGTGCCCCTCCACTCTCCCACACTATATGCCACTTCATTCTAACACATTCTACGACACTGTACTGGCGCCGCGGCCAGGGCGACTGACGCTGGAATCTGGGGACCACGGTTCGATCCCCGGCTCCGGCGGCAGGTTAGCCCAGCACCATGTGACTCTGGGCAATAGCTCGCTTAATCTTCCCGACGGCCCCCAGCGCCTAGAGACCCTTACGGGTGATTGTGCGCTTTACAAATGTGGACTTTACTTTACTCCACTTCATGCGACTCCACTTCACTTCATTCCACTCTACCAGACTCCACTCCACAACACTCTATTGTATGAAACTACACTCTACAAAACTCCACTCTGCAACACTCTCATTGACTCTACTTTACAACACTTAAGTCAATGACACTCCACTCTACTACACTCTATCCCATTCCACTCTACAACAATCTGCTTGACAACACTCCAGTCATCGCAACTACACTACGACATGCCACTCTGCTCTATGACATGCCTCTCCACTCTATGACATGCCACTAAACTCTACACTACCCCACTCTAAGCCTCTCTACTCTAAGGCATTTTGACACCCCACTCTATGTCGCACCATTTCACAGTACTCTAGGACACACAACTCCACTGTATGCCACTCCACTATACTCCATTCCACTCCAAGCAACTTCTCTCTATGCCAGTCTGCTCTACGCTACTGCTCTCTATGTCATGACACTCTACACCACAACACCATGCATCATGATACTGAATCTCATTGCACTCTACAACGAGATACTCTATGACACTCCACTCTGCCACTCCAATTTATGCCACACCACTCTAATTCACTCTACGACACTCCAATTTCCTCCGGGGTACGACACTCCACTTTATGCCACTCCACTCTACAAAGCTCTATTTGTAGGAAAGTGCATCTTTTTTTAAATGCTCACCCCCACTTTTTGCCTGGTATTTGGTCTGATTTTGACTGTTCTCCAGTGCCAGATCTCTTTCCCAAAAACTGTGCATTTGCTTGGCTCTCACTTCCTTGTTCAAAATGACCACAGGCCTCTCAGATGACTAATACAAATGAAAGTTGAAAACACCAAACTGTTGAGGTGGTTCCTCTCCCTGCAGGGTATGGACTTTACAGAGGAGCACAAGCCTGGGACTGACCATGCCAATGCAGATGGACTTTCCAGGTTTTTCTACTTAGAAGATGGAGACTCTCTTGGGAAAGGTTAGTCATGTTCTGTTTTATTTGGGGTGGGGGTGTAGAAAAGAGTTTCTTATAGACATGGTCACCTCCACCGTTTGCATGGTATTTGATGTGATGTTGACTGGAAGTGCATTGGGATCCTGCTAACCAGGTCTCAGTGCCAGATCTCTTTCCCAAAACTATGCAATTGTACCCCCATTTACAATACCTAGAGCAACCTCTGTAATGTCCCAGTAAATTTTACCAAAGGTACCTAGGACCTGATGTACCAAAGAGGGCTCTTAAGGGCTGCAGCACCTATTATGCCACCCTAAGGGACCCCTCACCAAAATCATGCAGACTGCCATTGCAGGCTGCGTGTATTGGTGAAGACAAAAGTGAAAACGCGACAAGTCACACACCCTCTGCCATGTCCCCTAACACTGCATGTAATATCTGTACATAATCCCTACAACAGGCCCTATAGCCCTAAGGCTGGGTGCATTATATTACATGTGTGGGCATAACTGCATGAGCAGATATGCCCCTATGCTGGTCAGTTCAAATAATGCTAGTACACGTGCCGAACACTGGTAATCATGAACGCGTCAATTGAACTATGCATGTTTGGTATCAAATATCACGTATCAAGAAACCCACACTGATTCTAGTAGTGGATTTATTAATACATATACCCAGAAGTGCCCCCTGAAAATCTACCAACTAATGGTTTGCTGACTGACTGGTCCTAGCCAGCCTGCCACCACACATTAGTTTCTGACACCCAAGGGTAAGGACCTTTGCTCTCAGGAGGTCAGGAACAAAACCTGCTTGGGCAAAGGGTGTTTACACCTCCTTCCTACAGGATGACCTGTGAATTAGCATCCCAAGAGCCTGCCATCTTTGGTATTTGATTCTGGATTCCCTCACAAAGGAGGATGCCAACCCTTCTTGACCAGAGCCCATTTGGCATCAGGATTGGCGTGGAAATTAGGTAACCAGACTAGTATCACCCCTAAGGTGCATTACCTGAAATAGATATGACTTTTCAGAGACTGCCTCATTTTGTGATGGCAAACTAAGAAACTCTGGGAAAGGCTTAAACCCACAGGAAGTAGTCATATAGGGGCATTGTGATCTCCATAGTGAGCAGCCCATTGGCTACTAGGATACACTACCCTAACACCCCTAAATCCAGTACTTTAAGAAGCCCCTGGCGCCAGATAATCAGATTCTGCTAACCAAAAGAAGAAGAAGGACTGAAGAGCCAATTGAAAGAAAGAACTATGGAAGAAGCAACTGACTTGGCACTAACCCTGCCAGCCTGTCTGCTGTGCACTAGACGATTAGGCAAAGTCGACTCACTCTGCAAGCTACTGTGCCTCCAAAAGTCTAGGAGAACTGCCACCACTTCTGCGTGGACTCAGGAACTCCTGCGGCAAAGCTGAGCTTTTCCTCTGCACCTTGCAGCAATCCAAGACATCAGAGAGAAGTCCAGATCACCAAAAACCCGACACCGGAAAGCACTACTTCACCCATCATTCTGAGCCTGGGTTGAAGTGGACCAATGGTGCTAGCAAGGTTCTCCAGCCCTCCAGAGACCAAGCCTACCTGGCACTTGCCCACTGTAGACTTCCCGCCACCACCTGCAAGGTCTGTTTGTAGGCCCCCTCCATCGCAACCACTCCCAGTAACGAAAACTCGATGTCTAAGGACACCTCTGCATCCGTTGAGCCTGGCCTGTGGAGAAGAGAACTAAAGGTGTCCCCATGTCCCTGAGCATCATGAGAGCTGAGCTCACTTATTGGTTCAGCCTGAAAAAATTCCCAGTCCAAATCTGCAGCTTCTTTTCAACCAGACTGATCTCCATAGACAAACATTGGGCACCCATTGCTGTATTGCACCTTTGCACCAGGCGAATCCCAGTGCCGCCCGCGGTGTGACCTCTTGGTGCTGCCTTGGACTTTGCCCCATACTCACCTTAAGTCCAGAATGATTGATCTTGTAAGGCACTGTACTATACCTGTATGCAGTCCTTGTTTTTCCTCCATATGATAACATGCAGCTCCTGAAAATTGCACTGTGATGACTTTTGAAGGTATGTTCAAATTTTTTTTTGCAAGAGGAAGAAAGTGCCCCAGAGTCTCCAACTTACTGTTACTGTCCAGCAGGTGCATCCCAGTACTTTGTCCATCTCCTGGTCACTTGTTATTTTGATTTGGAGCTGCAAGGATCCTTCTTTGTATCTGCTGCATATTCCATTGGATTAAAGGATTTTGTATTTGAGATTTCACAAGTTAAAAAACTGCTGTATAAGAGTTTTGTTAGTTTGACATTTTTTTAATTGATTTTGGTGGAGGTGGCCTGCGATTTCAGTTGGGGCCTAGTTATTTTTTTGCATGTCATTGTTCTTATTTTGTAAAAGAAAAATGTACTACAGATTATTACATTTTCCCCATGTTTTTTAAGTAAATTTGCAATATTCTTTACTTTCACTATGTGGCCTAGTCTGCCAAAAGGCCTGGCAGGCAGTAGGCCCAGTACTAGTCATGGGTGCATACAACAACTGTTTCTGTGTTGTCTGTTGCATTGAAACATTTTGGCCAAGGATGGCATTGGATTAAAATACAAAAAGTTTTTTTTAGGTTATTTAATGTTTGTTTTCCAGGAGACAGTGTATAGATGGGTAATACCTTTGGAGGGCGTTTGTTGTTGTAAACATTTTTAGCACTGTTAATTTACGTTTTTGAAATTGCTGAATCAATGATGTGTCCTCTATGTTACCATGCCTATTTTGTCTGCCCAGTGTGTCTGTGTCTGTTTGCCATAAGCCACAATTTGCCTTTGTTCCCCAAGCCATGTGGCCAGAGGCCATTTTGTTTAGACTGATTAGTCTGTGTCCATAGACCTGCATGTGTTCTTTGTCTTCCAGGCATCCTACTTGTTGTTGTGATGAGTTACCATGTGTCCTGGGGTTATTTTTTGTAGGCATCCAGTGTGATTTTACCCTAGGTCTGCATGTCTTCTTTGTTGGGATCTTGCCTTCTTGCTTGTTGTTGTGACCATGTGCCTTGCAGCCATTTTGGTTAGGCAGATACTGTGCTTTTGCCGTAGGGCTGCATGTGGTCTTTGTTGTAACCATATCTCCTTGCTTGCTGTTTCACCATGTAGTTGGTGGCCTATTTGTGTAGCCAGCCAGTGTGGTTTTCCATAGACCTATACGTCTTCTTGTTGTGGCCATGACATCTTGCTTGTCTTTGGTGTTGTAACCATCTGGCTGGTGGCCACTTTGTAGCCGGACAGTGTGCTTTTGCCATAGGCCTGCGTGTCTTCTTTTTTTCCAGACCTCCTGCATCTTATGACCATGTGGCTTGTGGCCATTTTGCGGAGGCATCCAGGGTGCTTTTGCCATAGGGCTGCATGTGTTCTTCTTCTATTATTGTGTTGTGGTCATGCTGCCTTGCTTGTTGTTTGACCATGTGGTCGGTGACCATATTTCATAGGCAGCCAATGGACTTTTTG
Source organism: Lissotriton helveticus (assembly GCF_964261635.1). Classification (NCBI taxonomy): domain Eukaryota; kingdom Metazoa; phylum Chordata; class Amphibia; order Caudata; family Salamandridae; genus Lissotriton; species Lissotriton helveticus. The sequence continues at coordinate 883,157,844 of NC_136070.1, forward strand.
CTTTACGGAAAACAGAGCAACAACTCTGGCTAACATGACAGATCAAGTATCAGAAATGTATGCACTCATACATGAGGTGAAACTAACGGAGACACATGGAGGATCAATCTTCCAAAAACTCAAACAATAAGAATATCTAACTAGACCTGAACTCAAACAAAGATTACATGCTTCGACATTGGTCCAATACCACAAAGCCAAACGGATTCCTGGAGGCCTACGACTATCCATTAATCCAATGCTATTTAGGTTTCATTTAAACACTAATTTAATGGAAAATGGTATGCAATGTTAATTAAATGTTTATTGGACCTTATTTTATTACTTAATGAGGAACTATCAAAAACCATTCGAGAATTGGAAGAGGACATTTTCAGTCTAAAAAGTGAATTGGAGTTAAGGATGGAAAATGACACATGGAAGATTACCCTAGAAGGTATCAACCAGAAATTGGACAAATACAGTAGAGAACTCCAAGTGGGAAAATTAAGGAAATACAAAAGAGACACAGTAGATTATAAGCTAAACGAAGTGTATATGTGGGTGGAAATCAATGCATGAAGGAGATTTAACACAAAGAAGACAACAAAGTCATCTGCAGGGAGTAGAGCATCCGACAAGGACACGGAAGCAAATAAGGAGCATATCAAATTGACATCCATAGAATCAGCTCAAACTGGACCAACCACAGAATCTGGAGAAACCGTTCACCCAAACAAATTGGTGACTTTTTTTCTCAAATTCCTGATGAAAGGCAACCTTCAGCTCAAGCAGGATGAAGAACACAGGGGGCAATCGTCAAACAAAGAGATGACAATGAAAAGGGATGAAAGAATTTGCGCAGCTAAAACAAGACTTAATAGTTAATATATCATCCACCAAACTAACACACCAACAAACAAATGTCTTAAACAAAGGCATGTGCTTTGTACCTATGACCTCCACAAATGAATTGGAAACTGAGACAGCATTTTTTAGGTTTATGCGCATCTTATGATTAAGACACTATTTCACTCACATTGTGACAGATAGTCCAAACCAAGAAGCACTAGAAGTGACACAATTCAAACCGAAGAACACATACCAAGCTCCAGTATCTCTTTAATTGTTAGATACATTTGAGATCATGGTGAGGAATGACATCAGGAAGTTGAATTTTGAAAAAAGAAGTGGGCAGAACTTAACGCTATATGACAAGAAAGTGATCAAATCATGTTTCAGCCAGCTGATAAAGGGGGAGCGCTGGTTGTTATGGATACAGCTTATTACTAATCCAAAGTAAATGTGATCCAGCCATACAACTGATTGGAATCTTAAATGAGATTTTGAAAAAAGCTGAGGACATGGGCTGGATAGATGAGAAGACCAGATTATACTTAACAACAACAAACCCATGCAGACCTACACTAAACATGATGCCAGAATTACACAACGATTTGAAGGATCCACCATTTTGATCAATAGTTTCAGGTTGCGGATCATTATTCAAACCTTTGGGGAAGTATCTGGATCATATTCTTCAAAGTCTGTACAAACCTGGCACTCCTACATCAGGGATACCAAAGATTTTTTGCAAAAACTTCAAGCACTAGAGGCATTGACGTAAAAAACTTGGCTACTGAGCACCATAGACGTAATGGCACTCTATACTTCCATTCCTCATGCTGAAAGGATGGAAGCAGTTGAATAGGCATCGCTACAATTGTCCAACATCAAGGTAGAGAAGGTGTTTCTATTGGAATTATTATATTTTTTTTTGCACCACAGCCATTTCCAATCGTATGACAAATTCTTCGCCCAATTGACAAGAACATGAATGGGTTTTTTGGGAGCACCTACGTATGCTAATATATTTATGGCACAATTTGAGGAAGAACATATTTTACATATACGAAGATGGCATACAAAGATTGTACTATACTGCAGATTCATTGATGATATATTTATAATATAGAATGACACGAGGAGTGAGTTATAAAATATGATTCAGACTTTAAACATACAGAACCTCAGAATAGGGTTCACACATGCCATTGATGAGTCACACATACATTCTTTGGATGTATTGGTGGTAGAGGCTCATCCAGGGGTCTTAGATATGGCCAAGAGCAAGGTTCATCTGCTATTGGAAGGAATAGCTAGCTCTACTTTTGACAATGTTATGGAGATAATGCGCCATAGACATGAATCCCTATATAATGAATTAAGGGAACTACTCGGAAAATCATCAAATCCTCAAAAGAAGGAAAGCATTAGTACACACCGGATGTAAGTCCAGCAGGGCGTCTGGTATAGGAACGATTGTAGGCTCCATAAGATGGCGCTCTTGAAGGCAGTTAAGCAAAAAGTATGTACTGAAATAGTGGCCAGTAGAGCCAAATATAAGCAATCAATTGAATCTGAAAAGAAGGAGTGGGAAGGCTCTCTGTGGTCATCTCTACGAAATGCCTTGTCATCCACAGACACAAAGAGCTTTTGGTGCATAGAAGCATACTGACTAAAAGGAAAAGAGAGAGCCCTAGAATATATAGTCCAGCCAGAAGACTGGGTAGTATATTTTGGCTCTCTCTATGAGTCTAGGGATGCTGTAATGGAGAAGACATCTCAGGGTCTAGCCCTGGGGTCTGTAAATGAGAGTGGAGGTCTTTCTTTCTCTATTGAAGAAACCCAAGTTGCAATTTGCTCATGTATATCGGCCGGTGCCCCGGTCCAGACAGGATCCCAAATGATCTTTATAAGGAGGGTACAACACTCTGGGGTCTTTATATAAATTTCCTGACCAACTCAATTCTCAATGGTACCCCTATTCCTCCATCATGGAAGAATGCAGACGTTGTTCCCATTTACAAAAAGGGGGACAGAACAAGGTCATCTAGCTATAGGCCTATTGGTTTTATAGACTTCCTGCAGAAGATCTTTTGTAAGCAAATATTGGGTTGGTCACAGGACTGGATTCTAGAGTCCAGTACCCCGAGTGATCTTCAAGCAGGTTTTCGAGTGAAAATAAGTACCCTGGATCAAACTTTTCGCCTATTGTGTATCTATTGGAAAAAAGTGCAAGTCTTTGGAGGAAAGCTTTATGTGGCCTTTCATTGACTTGTGTTCTGCCTTTGACCTTGTCCAGCGTGCAAGTCTTTGGAGGTTTCTAAAGGCGCAGGGCATACCAAGCATTCCTTTAGGCATTTTAATTAAATTACATTCATCGAACACAGCACAGGTGAGATGGGGCCCAAATAACCAAGTTACAGATCTGTTCCCTGTCCAGTGTGGAGTAAGACAGGGCTGTGTTGTAGCCCCTACACTTTGTATTCTTTTTATTAATGATGTCGTTAATTTTTTTAGACAGAGTTGGATAGGATGCCCCAAATTTTGCATTAAGAGAGTGCCCGCCCTTCTCTTTTCTGATGATATACTTTTAATCTCATAATCTCCACAGGGATTGCAGCAGCTTTGAAATGATTTTATCAAGTTCTGCGATGGGCGAGGGCTGGTGCTAAATGAATCTAAAACTAAATATATGATTTTTAGGAGCAGCAAACCTCACTAAAAGACCTGTGCTAGTTGGCAGTACTAACCTGGAGCGAGTTCTTGCCTTTGATTATCTAGGTATTCGCCTGACACCAACAATTTATTGGGAAACACATATTGAGAAAGTTAACATGCAATTTATACACCAGACTGCCAACATCACTAAAATACACAGGAAAACTTTGTCAAAACAGCTCGCACCAGCTCTGTAAATCACTTTATGGAGCCGAACTGTGGGGCATTGGGGTGACAAATTGTTTGTCCACAATTGAGAATCGCTTCATTAGATCTTTGGTAGTTTTACCTGCAAGTACCCCGCTGCTGCCACTATACTTGGATCTCGCACAAAAGCAGCTAGCACATAAGCTAAGCTATAAACTTCTCATGTACTGGCACATGCTGTGGACGAACTCTTGCCATATAAAGAACCACTTCTTGAGCTTTTGAAGGCACCTTGATCCCCTGGTTTAGATCACTAAGAGAGTTACTGCTGAGACTTGGGATGGAGGGCTTTTGGATTGACCCAAACAGTCTGGTAGATATGTCTCGAAAGAGCCTGAAAGAAAAGTTTTTGGAAGTAACATCATTGCAAATCTTGACTAAAGCAGAAGGCCGATTGACTTCTGAATTCTTTAACTTTAAATCGGTTCCCTGTTTTGAGGAAACACTAAATGAAATTGTCCCCCCTTGGCTCGAAAATTATACTTTCAGTTTTGATATAAGACTATACCCACAAAAGTTTTTCGCAAAAAGTTGCAAAATGATATCCCTAAGGATGTTCTCTGTCTGGCATGTAATACTAGCTCTGAATCTATCATTCATCTTTTATTTTTCTATCCTAACTATAAACTTTTCAGGAAAAAATGGATATTACCACTTTGCAAATAGTTGGCAGGGGCCACTATCTAGAAGTCCTAAGAATTCTGTGTACTGCTACACCTAGAGTTGTGGTTTTTGGTCCATCTAGATTTTGGCAGGCATTATGGATAACGCGTTTTAAATGCACCTTGTGATGCACTGCACTTTCTTAAATCTATGTGATCTTACATACAGTTTTATTGAGAGTCTATGTGACCTGTTAAAAAATGTTCATTGGGACATGCACCGTGATCTTGGCCCACGAAAAACACTTTATGATGTATTTTGTTTTTTTTAAGTCATGTAACTATCTTAACTTTTTTATATGATGTTTTTAATTATTTATGTTTAATTGTCTGCCTCTCTTTCTACACTGTGCTGTGTTCTTTTATGACCCTTTGTGATCGAAATAAAGCAATGAATGAATGAAAGGATGTATAAGTAACTAAAACCGATTCAGGATTACAGACCCCAATTTTCTTCAAACCAACTGACAGGAACAATGCATTAATATTTTCTGGTTTCCATCCTAAGATTTAATCCACAACTTATCACTCTTACAGTTCTTAAGGATTAAGAGGATTTCTTCAGACCAGACCACAAGTGAACAGAAGATTATAGGATACAAACACAAATATGTTGAAAGAGGATATCCAGAATACACACTAATGGAATGTATTACAAGGGTGAACCAAATGAGGAGGATATATTTGTTCACCTAGAAAATTAAACCTAAAGATGGAGCTCTGTTTTTTTTCCGAAATTTCCATCAGTTCAAAAGCCATCAAAAGAGTTATTAACACCATGTGGGAATTGTTGCAAAATGAACCTGAATCCAACAACATATTTAAGGAGAAACCACTACATGCCTATATGATAGGCAAGAATTTGAGAGAATTGTTGGCAATACCAGAGAAGAAGCAAGATACAGAGGAACATACAGGTACTAACAAATGCCTGAATTGCACATATTGCAATAATGTCATTACTGGAAGATGTTTAACCCATCTAAACACAGGTGAAATCATAAAACTTAGTCTGATTGCAACACCCGGAATGTAACATACAGCATTAAATGCCCGTGCGGCAAAGTGTATGTAGGAAAAACAGAGAGAAATATCAAAATAAGACTCACATAACATAAAAGTACAATAAGGACCAAAAACAAAACATCTAATGTAGCCACACATTGACAAGAAGAGAGAAATTCAATTTCTCAGTTGAGGTTTCAAATCATTGAGGCGAATGGCGATTACACCAAAAGACTGCTTCACCGCGAAAATTATTGGATTAAACGATTGGATTTGTTATTACCGAAGGGACCGAATGTCAGACTAGACATGAGCTGTTATATGTAAAAGTAGAGCATTCCAACATTTTACACAAAAAGCATGAATCAGGTCTAGGAATCCACACACCATACATGTATGAGTGCAAATGCCAAATCTTGCCTCCAGTACACAATATTGATGAATACCTGGTGATACACACTATACAAGTATAACAAATGATGGAGAGGGGGTGGCTATTTAGTGATGGGCTCACAGGTATATGCAGTGCAATTTATATGGTTTACATGATTGCTTGCAGTGATGGGCTTGTTCAGAATGGTGCAATAGGAAGAACAGTTTCCTCATTGGGTTAACTTGAAAATACCGATTGGGTTACCTCAAACGTGATTAGTACACCTCATAGTAGCAAAAGGGGGGGGGAAATGGCCTCACTTAGGACATTGAAGAAAGCCCTCACTCACCACTTAGTGATGACATGCTTCATCATAGGGCCCCACCAAAGAGACCGAGTGTCTCTTTGGTGTGCTACAACGCAAGGACTACTGCGGAGCAGGTTAGTGAGATTTAGAACGTGTTTGTGCAAACTAAACTAATGGGTGATGAGGGTATTAAAAAATGTCTGTAGTGTATCAAAAAGGAACTTTATTCTATGATCACTAAGGACATTATATTAAGATCTATGTGTATGGAAGCAGTCCATATTTAGTTGAGTGGTAGATTCCTAGATATCAGTCGAAATGTTTCTTGCCACGAAACGGTGTAATTTTACCAGGCAATTCTTCAGGACTAAAAATGTGTTTTAAACCCTGGCGGTATGGACGCCCTAAGGCCCACCCTTACCTAGGGACGTGTAAGTGAAAATAAGGAAAACAGTGAAAAAGTGCAAAAAATATTAGGAAGAAAGGATTGTCTCCCTAATCACTCCTGGTGATTCAACTTTACGGTTTCTGCACTTAGTTGGTGTTAAGGAAGAACACCATGGGTCACAGGAGGGGGTGGGAACGTAATTGGCACACCGCCCTCTACGCTCGGCACCCTCAGTGTACCTGCATCACCCTCTACTGGACCCCAGAAACCGTAAAGTTGAAGCCTCCTAAACCAGGAGTGATTAGGGAGACAATCCTTTCATCCTAATATTTTTTGCACTTTTTCACTGTTTTCCTTATTTTCACTTAAACGTCCCTAGGTAAGGGTGGGCCTTAGTGCATCCATACCGCCAGGGTTTAAAACACATTTTTAGTCCTGAAGAATTGCCTGGTAAAATTACACCGTTTCGTGGCAAGAAACATGTCGACTGATATCTAGGAATCTACCACTCAACTAAATGTGGACTGCTTCCATACACATAGATCTTAATATAATGTCCTTAGTGATCATAGAATAAAGTACCTTTTTGATACACTACAGACATTTTTTAATACCCTCACCACCCATTAGTTTAGTTTGCACAAACACGTCCTAAATCTCACTAACCTGCTCCGCAGAGGTCCTGGCGTTGTAGCACACCAAAGAGACACTCGGTCTCTTTGGTGGGGCCCTATGATGAAGCATGTCATCACTAGGTGGTGAGTGAGGGCTTTCTTCAATGTCCTAAGTGAGGCCATTTCCCCCCCCTTTTGCTCCATAATGTGGTTTAGTGCAACCATAAGACACTCTTTGCTTGTTTATTGATCATAACCGGTGAATAAGAGTGTCAGTCTACTCTCCCTACCTCTCTCTTTGTTTATAGTACACCTCATAGACATAATCAATTGAGATAATAATAACCGTGGGGAGGGTAGTTGAATTCATAATTCGGGACCATAGTTAGGTTTAAGCCACACGGCATTATGTCGGAGTTGCATGCTTTAAAGATCATTAGACCTGGCAGGCCAAGATGGCGGCCATGTTAGAGAGTATACTATTAATGGCATTGTAGTTCGACATCGTGGACTACTGATACGATTTGCACAGATCATCAGGATACTGACAAGGAAAGATTTAATCTATGGTGAAGGTTGACACTAGTCATGTTTGTCTACTGACAGATAAATTAGTAATTCTTTATAAAGCTTGCGAGGTCGGGCGGTTCAAGATGGTGATCGTGGTTACGTTCGCGTGTATGCATACATCTATGGAGGCGTATTTTTGAGTCCGTCGTTTACTATCTTCAACATGTTTTAAAATGCACGCATTTGTTACAAGGGGGAACTCGGGCATCTTGGTTGGAGAGAGTGTCAGCACAAGTTTGAGAATTTGACGTAAGCTACGATTATGACAGCAGAATGCATTTGTTAAGAAGCGGTCACAGGTTAGAGTCGGGGGTAATGTGTGGACTGTTGTTGCTTTTCTAGAAGGTTACATTGAGAGTATACGGAGTGTATACCACGGAGAGAAAGTTATGAGACATTCTTCATGGTGAGATGTTGTATATTGTATATTTGCACGTGGTATAGTACAGCTCCAAGAGGAGTAGGGAAACTCACAAGTGACTTGGTTGTTTGCAGCTCAGAGTGAAAACATTTATGAACCCGAACGAACGAATAGTCGAGAAAGTCTTCCAATAAATAGAAGGTGGGCATATTGTTACCTTGTGACACGGAAATGGTGATGGTGACGCTTTGAATTCTAGGTACTAGGGGACAATGCATGTTTACATTTGGTCACATGAGAGCACTACATAATAACCTGATGTATTCGCATTTACACAGGGTGTCATCAAAACATTCACATAAATCAAGGATTAATGGCATGTGCAGAGCTGTGGGTATATCTTCATGAATGGTGGTAATATTTGGATTATTTTGGCATTTAACGGGTAGAGAAAGGTTATGAAATATGATATCATATATAAGTATCAACAGTATGCACAAACATGGGTTATTGGTTGTTTGATCAATTCAGAGTACTGCAAGAAAACAGTTGAAAATAAATATTTTGTTTGAGCTTTAGGACTGCCCCTGAAGAAGGGACTTAATTGTCCCGAAATGCATTGGGCATGAAGGCACCGGGATGTGCATTTGACGAATTATGGAAGACAAATTGTATAATTTCAATGTAAAAAATGTCTAATGTCAATTCATGTTTGTGAATGAATTCTTTATATGGTATATGATGTATTGAAAGTAAAAATAATGCAGAAAGACAAGGATTAAAAATAGAAATTAAGAAAGTGAAGTATTACACAGTTTTTTTTAATACTGTGGTTTAGAAGAATGATAAATGAATTGTTTGTGAATGGTGCACACTGCATTCAAGCTGATTGGCTTGTTATATTATTTATGTAATGACTTACGGGTGTTGACAGCACACGTAGCAGTGTAGCACCACTGGTCTATCAGGTGAAATGTATTCTCATTTGAAAAAAAAAGGGGTAAAAAGAGGAGTGCACCTCTGATTGAACTAATACTTTTTTCTATAGTCCTGCATGTCTTCTCTTTGTTCCCAATGCCTACATGCTCAGTGTTGCAATTTTTTGCATCCAGCCAGTGTGGCCCTTTGCCGTAGGATTGCATGGATGGTTGAGTAATGGGATAGCAGTTTAATAAACGATAGGCTTGAGGATAATTTCACCTATTTATAGTTAATTTTATTTTTTATTTTTCAAAATGTAAGTTTTTTATTTAAAAGGTTTCAGCAAATTTATTTTATTTTGATGTTTTTCATTTCAATTTTTTTTAAATGTTAATGTTTTTGATGTTTTTAATTTGTTTTTTATTTAAGTTTAAAACAATTGAACCTTTTTCATAACATCTGACATCAATGAATCAACCCCATGCATTGCACACAGCATTCATTTTCTAAGGATTATTCCATTTTCATTTTTCAGCTGCACCTCCCTGAGTCCGACATCCCACGTGGTGCACATAAAGCAAACAGTTACATCTGCATGTTGCTGTTGTTGCTCTTTCTTATCCTTCCTGAGTGTACACCACGAAACTGGACAACAACAGCTGCAGCCAGCAATAGTAGTTCCTCCCAAAGTAGGTGCAGTTTACAAGATTGAGCTTCATGATGAGGAAGTATAGGATGCTGCTCTTTCAGAAGATCCATAGTCTTACAGATCTCCAGCAAGAAAAAGGAGGATTAGTCCACCATCTTCTTCCCCAAGCCCTTCTTCTGATGAGCAAGACTCCACTTGGATCCTGCCTCGGTTTTAGAGTGAGACATGGCATGAGAGGCTAAGGAAAAGGATGTTTCCTGTAAGCCTTAGACTGTAAGCCTAAGCCGTACATAGACAAGGAGGATGACGACAAGCCAGTTATCATAGATGTTAGCCCAGCCCCAGTGGTAGACCGATATTACCCCATCCCAACCTGCTGTGAGGGATGTGGCACCACTGTTACCACCGCCACCACCGCTAGCTGCCATATTTGCAAAGTCCTGGTAGCGACCTACATCCACAACCACTTTAGTAGAAATATGTATTGCAGAGAGTCAAATGTCGAAACACATTCCTACCACCAGTTTATCTGACATTGGCACAAGCATCAGAAAGTGGACCTCCCCAGTTTGAGACTTCTCTACAGTTAGCAAGAAGGAGGTGAATATTGCATATGCTTCATTTGTAGAGCGAGTGTTGGTCGGGGTAAGCTTGGTACAAAATGATACCTTTCACACCTGTATCCTTTCACTCACATATTATCTACATGTCACCCATCCTTTCTCCTTCCATCCTATTTTGTCTTTCCCACTAACCCATATTTCTTAAAGTTCATTTATGAACCGTTGTCTGCTGAGTTATTAGATATTAGAGGACATAACTACTCAACTCCCACTGTATGTGCTAAAGCAAGGTGTTGTTTACAAGTCAGTCAATGCAATTACAGTGAGTATATTCCTATTTCTCAAGAAGCAAACAATGCAACTTATCACTGCCTGCCCCTGCTGCCGCTGGTTCTCCCCCCTCACCAGTGACTGGTACAGCCTTGTCCCCTCCGCTGGAGCCATACTCAGCAATGGTGGTCTGTTTGGCTAGAAAAAACATTACACATTTATAATTTTACATGCCAGATATGCCTCCCCCTGTTTTTTTTTAACGCAAAATACAACCACAAAACAAATATCACTACAGTTCGGTTGCAGTATCTTAATCTTTTATCAAAAATTCAAAACATCACGCTGAGCATTTTGTTGGTTGGCAATCATTGAAAAGCCAGGTGGTAACGCCAAACTAAAACGTTTTGTAATTATGGAGGAGCAGAGCTATAATAAACCTGAGTAATTGAAGTGCAAGGAAGTGTTTCAATAACTGGTCAATGAAGGACATATGGTCTTAGTTGGCAAATGCAATGCAGCAGTCCTCCTCATCCTACTTCGAGCCATGCTACACAGTCATAGACTGCTAGTATACTAGGAAAATAATACTTGCACTACACTGGGGGGTATACCATGACCACTCTCTCGTTTTATAGTACAGTTTGATCATGAGCAAGAAAAACAAAGCCTTCTCAACAAACATGCGTAGAATACCTTTACTGCATTAACTGCATGCTCACTAATGGCAATAACTATTACTATCACAGTAACTGGACACAGGAGTCTCTGGATTACTTTTTAAATAAACAGCGCAAGCGAGCACTAATGAGTAGGATTAGGTAAATCCGACGAGCACCCCTCTACTCTTGGATGATCACATAATATTTGTAGCATACACTTAACTTACCTGAATGTGAGCAGCATGCTTGCTATTTGGGAAAATGGAATATCAGGATAGATAGAACACAATAAATAAATAATTAATACTCACCAAGAACTGCACCCTCAACACCCAATCAATCAATCTACTTATAGAGCGCACTACTTACCTGTGTGGGTCTCAAGGCGCTGAGGGAGGGGGTGCTGCTACTGCTCGAAGAGCAAGGTCTTGAGGAGTCTTCTGAAGATGAGCAGGTCTTGGGTCTGCCACAGCTGGGTGGGGAGGGTGTTCCAGGTCTTGGCAGCGAGAAAGGAGAAGGCTCTGCCGCTGGAGGTTGCTCGTTGGATGCGGGGGACAGCGGCGAAGGCGAGGCTGGCGTAGCTTAGCTGGCGGGTAGGGTTGTAGAAGCTGAGTCTGCTGTTAAGGTAGGCTGGGCCGGTGTTGTGGAGTGCTTTGTGAGCGTGGGTGAGGAGCTTGAAGGTGATACTCTTTTCGACCAGGAGCCAGTGTAGCTCTCCCAAGGGGTGGGTGATGTGGCTGCGGTGGGGGACGTTGAGGATCAGCCGGGCGGAGGTGTTTTGGATGCGTTGTAGTCATCCCAGGTGTATGGCCGGGATTCCTGCATAGAGTGTGCTGCCGTGGTCCAGCCTGCTTCTGACGAGGGCCTGGGTCACAGTTCTTCTGGTTTCGGTGGGGATCCACTTGTAGATCGTGCGTAGCATGCGGAGGGTGTTGTAGCATTAGGAGGAGACGTTGTTGACCTGTTTTGACATGGAGAGGGAGGAGTCAAGGATGAATCCTAGGTTGCGTGCGTGGTCGGTGGATGTGGGTGCCGGACCCAGCATGGTCGGCCACCATGAGTCATCCCAGTCCGGAGGGGGTGGGTCCGAGGATGAGGACCTCCGTCTTGTCCGAGTTCAGCTTTAGGCGGCTGCTCCTCATCCAATCTGCGAGGCCTTCATTCCCTCATGAAGGTTGGTTTTGGCAGTGAGTGGGTCCTTGGTGAGGGAGAGGATGAGCTGGGTGTCGTCGGTGTAGGAGATGATGTTGAGGTTGTGTTGGCGGGCCACTTGTGCGAAGGGGGCCATGTAGATGTTGTACAGTGTCGGGCTGAGGGACGAGCCCTGGGGTACTCCGCCGATGATGCCAGTGGCTTCAGAACGGAAGGGTGGGAGGCGGACACTCTGGGTTCTGTCAGAGAGAAAGGACATGGTCCAGTAGAGGGCCTTCTCTTGAATTCCGGCTTCAGGGAGGTGAGTCTTTAGTGTGCGGTGGCAGACCGTGTCGAAGGTGGCTGACAGGTCCAGGAGGATAAGGGCTGATGTTTTGCCGTTGTCTAGTTGGCAACTGATCTCGTCTGTGGCGTCTGTGGCGGCGATGAGGGCTGTCTCGGTGCTGTGGTTTCATCTGAATCCCGACTGGGATGGGTCTAAGATGTTGTTGTCCTCGAGGTGGCGGGCCAGTTGTGTGTTGGCGATTTTCTCGATGGCCTTCGCCGGGAATGGGAGCAGGGAGATGGGCCGGAAGTTCTTGAGTTTCTTGGGGTCCGCCTTGGGCTTCTTGAGGAGGGTGCTGATGTTGGCGTGCTTCCAGCTTTCTGAGAATGTAGCTGACTCGAAGGAGATGTTGATGACCTTCCGTAGTTGGGGTGCGATGTTTGCGTCTGCTTTGTTGAATATGTGGTGTGGGCAGGGGTCTGATGGTGAACCTGAGTGGATGGAGTTCATGACCTTGCGTGTCTTGTCATAGTTGACGTTGGTCCAGGAGGTCAGGCGGTTGGTGCGGATGGTGTTCGCAGGGAGGGTAGAGTCTGGCGTGGTCGGGGTAGACTTGGTGTTGAAGCTGTCATGGATGTCAGTGATCTTGCGGTGGAAAAAGGTGGCCAGTGAGTCGCACAGTTCTTGTGATGGTGGGATGTCGTTGGTGCTGGGGTTGGAGAGTTCCTTCACGATGCTGAAGAGCTCTTTGCTGTTGTGTGCTATATTGTCTAGGCATGTTTTGAAGGAATATCTCTTGGCTAGTCTGATGAGGTGGTGATGTCTGTGGGTGGCGTCTTTGTGCGCTGTTTGGCTGTCCGGTGTGCGGTCGTGGAGCCATTTCTTCTCCAGATTCCGCATGCACGTTTGGAGGTCTGGAGCTCTTCAGTAAACCAGGTGCTGGTGCGGCTGTTGGAGGGGTTCTTGAGTGGGGCGAGGGTGTTGGCGCAGTCATCGATCCACTGCCTGAGGTTGCGGGCGGCGGCGTCTGGGTCGGTGGGGTCAGTGGGTGGGTTCTGGGCGAGGGTGGTCGGCAGCTGGTCTGCAGTGACTTTCCTCCAGCAGTGGCGTGGTAGCTGTCGGGTGCGCGGTAAGTTTCTCGAAGGTGAAATGGATGCAGCGGTGGTCCGTCCAGTGGAGTTCGGTGGTGTGGTGAAGGTGACGTGGGTGCTGTGGCGTGAGTGGCTGCGGTGACGAGTTGTCTGAGCCCGAGGTTGGCGAGATTGTCGATAAGGGTGGTAGAGTTTGTGTCGTTGTTGTTCTCGAGGTGGAAGTTCAGGTCCCCTAGGAGGATGTAGTCTGTGGAGGCGAGTGCATGTGTGCTGGCGTGGTCGGAGATGTGGTCGCTGTACTGTGCCCGGGGACCAGGGGATCTGTAGATGAGTGTTCCTCTAAGGGTGGTGTTGTGGTCCGTGTGGATCTAGAAGCGCTGGTGTTCGGCGGGGTTGATAGTGTCATCTGAGTGGGAGGAGACCTGGAGGGTGGATTTGTGGACTATGGCTATTCCTCCTCCGATACCGTTGGAGCGATCCCTGCGGGTGTTCTTGTAGCCATCCGGGATGGCTATGGCAATGTCGGGCGTCGAAGAGTCGTTCCACCAGGTCTCGGTCAGGAAGGCAGCGTCCGGGGAGGAGGTGTCGAGCAGGTCCCAGAGCTCGATGGCGTGTTTGCGTGCGGAGCTGGTGTTGAGGAGTATGCAGCGGAGGTTGGTGGGTCCGGTCTTTGGAGGTTTGGTGGCTGCAGGTGCTGCAGGAGAAAGGTCCCTGGGTGCGCTTCGGGCGGCCAGGAAGCAGCGGTGATCTCGGTCTACGTTGAGTGCATGGAGGGTACTGGCCTCGTAGTGGAGTCTGGTGTCGTGGCGTTCGCGAGGTCCAGGGGTTCTGGCGCTGGGTGCGTTCCAGGCGTGGATGGACGCAGACGGGCTTGCCTCTGGCGTGCCTCCAGCGTCGCGGCCGCCATAAGTAGGGGAGGTGGGAGGGAGGGGCAGCTGGGAGGCGGGTGGCGGACGGCAAATGGGAGCAGAGGGCGAGGACACAGACGGAAAAAAGGGGGCGGGCTGCTGGGGAGGCACAAGGGAAACAGCAGGCAAAATGGGCAAGAGCACGGCACAAGACAAGAAAAATACAGTGAAGCAGAACGCACAAAGCACACTGAAAGAAAACCAAAGTAAGCAGAACCAACGCGGCGATCGGGGAACAGCTGCTCAGAGGGCTAGAACACGCTTCAGCAGAGGCAGTAGGGAGTGGGCGCAGACAGGTGGAGCTGCGCGGCGTGGGGAGCAACCTGCCTGCCAGGGACAGGGTCAAGGGTCACTCCCAGCAAGTCTAAGAGGTCCTGGTCTCGGTCCAGGATGTCCGCCCATCAGTGCGTCAGTTGGTGGTGGGTGTGCTTGTCCTCAAACAGCACAAACAGCCCAGTGCACCCTCTCCCAACAGTGCTTCCACTCCCGGAGGGTGTAGCAACCACCAGGTCTGCTGACTGCTGCCAGGGTGGTGAAAGGTGGTGCTGCACATAAAAAACTAGTGCTGCCACCTCCACGTCCATGAATAGTGCACATGGCTGAACTCCTTTTTGGCGCAGCCTATTAGAAGGTAGGAGGCTGCGGCTGGTGGTTTTGGGGGGGCCTGGCACTGCTGCTCCCCTGCTCTGCAATGGCACAGGGTGGGGGCCAGGATAGAGAAGAGTTTTAAGATGGAAAAAAAACATACAAAAAACACACATCAATTAGAAATTAAACATAAAAGACAAAAACACAAAGACACAGGGTAAAGATATAATAAAACATTAGGAGTAGATATGTTTTCGAGGGTTAGGATTAGGAAGATTTAGGTGGAGATAAAAAAAATAGGCCCAGCACCATAAACAGAACAAAAGCCAAGGCAGCTGTGGCCATGCGATCTACGTGTACCATTTGTGTGCGATTTACAGTGCGAAAATGCACGTTGCATTATGCATGATGGAAAATGTCACACAAACGGGAGCGGCAAGCAACTCTACCCACTCGTGGAACTCTGCATAGCTGGGGGAGCTTTTTTCTACTTTGGAGAGCTCTGCATAACTCTGCTATGTGAACTCCGTCCGGGCCTGCTCTTTGCCACTGGCAGACACTCTGCTCCACTCTATTACACTCCATGACACTCTACTCTGCTCAATGACACTCTATGCCACTCCCATTATTTGTTATTCTACTCCACACCACTTGACTCCACTCTACACTATGACCCACTAAACTACTCTATTCAATTATTCCACTCCACACCACTCCAGTCTATGCCACTACATTCTACCACACTCTACTCCCCTCTATGCCACTCTACTACACTGGACAACACTCCACTCCACAACACTGCACTCTCAGACACTCCACTCTACGACACTTTCCTCGACCCTACTCTATGAGACTCCATTCAATGTCCCTCCACTCCATGGCACTCTACTCCACTCTAAAACATTCCACTCCACAGCATTCTACTGCACTCTATGCCACTCTACAGCAATGTATTCAATATACTCCACTCAAGGATACTCCACTCCATGATGCTCCACTCGATGACCCTCCACTGTATGACATTCCACTAAATGACACTCCACTCAATGCATCCCACTCTATGACACTACACTCCTTTTTAAATAAAATATTATCGTTATAATAGTCTATTATTAACGTACCATCTACTATGAAGCCGCCATAAGGCACTTGTTTAACTTGCCTTACACTTACCAATACTATATATATATATATTAATTACAATTTTGTACTACTAATACCTGAAAAAATGAATAGTGTTGGCACAAGCTCTTTATCTTTTGTGATATTTGGTTAGTTCTGAAAATAACTTATTTTACTTTTTTTGTTTTTTTCTGGATTTGTTTATTTTTTACAAAGGTCAACATGATCAACCTCAAAAAATCCTCTTAACAGCAACTAGTAGGACAACAAAAGAAAACCAAATAATCTGTGGGTGGACACTGGTGATCCATGAACAGCTCTTGATTTATTGTCATTTCTCTCTCTCCAGAAGTAATGCAGAATGGCAGAGTAGACTGTATTTTGCAGTACTGTCATGCTGCTTGATATTTTCTCTATTTTTCCTCAACAAATGGATTGGCAGCACAGGAACAGGTACTAATTTAGACCGAGATGTTCGGGCTGGTGCTGGAAAGGCATATGTAGCAGAAGAAGTCGAAGGTGCTGCAAAAGAGGAACAGATGCAGAGGGTGGTGGTGGAGGTGTTACAGATACAGAAGAAGTTGATGGTGTCTTATTAACCAAAGAATTGGCCGCAGTTGACCTTTCTGCTTCAGACGCTTCAAACTTCTGGATTCCTTCTGGCATGCACGAGCCTGGTTGAATTAATTGCCAGCATGTGCTTAAACATTCCTGTGATGCCAAGT
The DNA here is from genome assembly GCF_964261635.1 of Lissotriton helveticus. Classification (NCBI taxonomy): domain Eukaryota; kingdom Metazoa; phylum Chordata; class Amphibia; order Caudata; family Salamandridae; genus Lissotriton; species Lissotriton helveticus. Next base: position 883,174,790 of record NC_136070.1, read on the forward strand.
GAGTACTGTTTTACATTTCCTCTGGAAATTACTTTGTTGTAGAGGTTGCAGGTTACCAGTTTATTGTTCACCTTTTGCCCTCCAGGAGGCAGTGGAAAAAATCACACTCCTACAGATTCTTCCTCCCTTGAACCTCTTCTCCCTCCTTCTGCAAAACACTGGGATCTTGTTCGACAGCCGTTGCACATGTTGAAACATTGCAAAGTGGCTTCCGAAGACAATATATTCATTCTTCAAAGCACGACTACCCTGTTCTTGGAAGAAATGAAAATGAATGGGGCTAAGGGGTATACACTTCCTGTTTCCTAGGCAGACTAAATAAACTATAACTTGCACCTTACCCATGCACTGGGTATACCCTATCATATTACAACACATTTAGCATGTTAAATAATTGAATTCATAACAACACTCATGATATCTCAAGTGACAATATTTATAAGAACATTGTGTATGGAAAAGAGCTGCGTTATAGGTGATTTAGCAGGCCTAGCAAGTTCACAACACTGCATACAAAGGTGCAGGAGTTATATGACGTTTAGGGGTAGTGCACTCATTATAACTTTATGTCATCACTATAACTTCTCAAGTTTGTGTAGGGTTCAGTTGGTTTTGTATACAAATAAATAATAAAATGTTCCTACCTCTAACTCAACCATTATTTTCAATGAAAATATAATTGTATGCATTCAACTAAAAAAACAAAGGTTAAAGTAACATTATAGCTAGGTGAATTTGCTAGCTTCAACATTAATGTTTTGATCTTTTAAAAAAACGGACATTTACCATTTATAGTTAGAAGAGCTAACAAAAGCGTGTGCCCCTGCCATGCACTGCTTATGACATCACTCATGACATGTGCTATGCCATTTATTACATCACTTATGACATCTCAAATAACATTATTGATGACATTTTCCAAGCTTCATTTGCCTGAATATTGCTGAATAAACTGATATAGTTTTACAAGTAGCATAGTTCACATTAACAACCAACCACGGATGTATGGTAAACCCTCATTAAGTGTAGTGTTCAAGGTGAATTCAACTGTTGAGAGAAAGTCAAAATATTGAGTGCCAATTCCAAAACGAAAGCTCTACTACAGACAGTTTTTTCTGTATCAAACCCCTGACACCCACTGAACCTATATTAAGAAATGAACTTGATATCAGTAGACAACTGAGTACTGTAGACAGTGTTTATTTAATCTATAGAGGGATTAAATTCTATGTCACACTGTTTGCTGCAAACAGTGAAACTCTTGTGAAAAACATACCATTGAATATTCAAAAGAGACTACGAAGAACAGTGCACATTTGATGCATCAGTTGTGAAAAAGACACTATTTGCTAAAGTAGCTAACATATGATGGTGCTAAAGATCGTACTACCTGCATGCTTCATAATTGAGTGAAACCTTTACAGATAGCCCTTTGTCTGAAACAAAACAAGCATGCATACATAGGCTAATACCTGGTGCCCACATTCTTCCATGTTAAATATAAGTTTTCATGCTGACACAGTTCTCTCTAATAAATCAAGGCCGCTTGCAAAAGATCGTACCTACTGCGTAGAATCTTTCTACTGTTGGAAACTTTCCATGCTGAAGAAAAACTTGTATGGAACCTAATGAATACAAATCAACTGTCTCTTGCACACAGAGTAACGTTTAAATGAAAATATCTATATCGTGTTCAATACCTCTACACAGCTATGGTGCATTAGAAGCACACATATTTTGTATTCACTTAACACCCATTAGCTGCACTCAAGCTGCAGAAAATCATGTAGAATTAATATGGTAGTTACTCACCAGTATATAAAGGGTAAAATAAACTTGTACACTCATTAAATGATTTCATCAGTATATACGGATTGAACACTATACGATATCTATCATCCATCCTCTTTAAGTACCCTGGTCAGATCATTTCTTGATTCAGTTACCTTGGTCCATTGCCAAACCTTTGTTCTCTAAAAAAGCCTTCTCAAAGCAGACCCTCTCAGAGGATAAATGCTTCCATTTTTGGCAGGGTCCTGTCTAATTCTTAGCCTACTGCCAATGGTACCCTGGATGGAGCCTTAGTGAATATCACCAACTTGATCTCCCAGGCGGTAGAGTCTGTTACCCCTCCCCTCCCTAGTAGGCGCGCTAGAAATGTGCCGTCCAAACCTTGGTATTCCAACAATCTTAGACAACTAAAACACTCTTGTAAAAAACTTGAACGCTGTAGGAGGTCAAATTACTGCCCATTGGCGAAAGTAGCACCAAGAAAGTCCCAGAGGGTGTACTACGAAGCTATTAAGGAGGCAAAAAGCCTTTTCTTTGCAGAGCGCATTGCTGGCTCTAGAAATAATTCAAAGGACATATTTGCCATTGTACAGAGTTTCCTCAATCCCAGTGCAGAGCGGATGGACTTGCCTGTCTCGGCAGAGTGGTGTGAGAAATTGTCAGACTTTTTTATTGATAAAATCCAGGCAATACAGGATTCTTTAGGATCTGATTGCACAGGGCAGGCCGAATTCCACGTCTCGAGCCTGCCTGTTCCCTCTCTGCTCGCTCCCCCACTGATGGTTTTTCTGCCGATTACCCTGCAGGATTCTTTATCCATCCTTCTATCCCTCAAATCTGGGTCTCCTTCTGATCCGTGTCCTGATAGGCTGCTTGCTGAGGTCGCAGAGGTAGTTAACCCGGAGGTGAATGATATTATAAATCTATCACTTCAGACCGGCATTGTACCCCAGGTATGGAAGGAGGCTAAACTTATATCTCTCCTGAAGAAGCCTTCCCTAGATCCAGACACGCTTACCAGCTATTTCCCTATTTCTCTTCTTCTGGCGGTGGCCAAGATATGTGAGTAAGCAGTCTTTAGGCTGATATCCACTTTTGTTGAGTCGTCGGGTGCTCTCCATCCGGCTCAATCCGGATTTAGGGCATCATTTACCACTGAAACCGCTCTTGTGGAAATATCAGAAGCTATAAGGGAGTGTTTGGATTGGGGCGGCAGAGCGGCCCTGATTCTATTTGACCTCTCTGCCGCCTTCGACACGGTCCCCCATCAACAACTTCTCTCTAGGCTCTCTCACATTGGCGTGCCCGGCCGGGTTTAGAAGTGGCTTGAATCCTTCTTAGAAGATCGTACACAGCAGGTCTGGATGCCACCTTTTTCCTCTACCCCCCGCAAAGTGGATACTGGTGTTCCACAGGGCTCGACTTTGAGCCCCCTGCTCTTTAACATCTATATTACACCTCTGATCTTTCTTGCAGAGGAGCTGGGTGCAAAAGTCATAGCCTATGCGGATGACACCCAGCTCCTCTTCACTTGGAAGGAAAGTGAGGTGTCCCCTACAGCGGCCCAGCGTTGCCTTGCCGCTGTCTTCGGATGGCTGGCCCGGGCACAGCTGAAGTGTAATGAGGGTAAGTCGGAGGTTCTTCTCTTTGCTTCCTTCCCTCCGTTCTTTAGGGAGACTTTGTGGCCTCCAGAGCCTCTGTCATCTGGCAACCCTGCAAAAACTTTGGGGATCTGGTTTGGGGAAGATCTCACATTTACTGCTCAGATAAAGCGACTGGCTGGGACGTGCTTCGGTATCCTAAAATCTCTTAGGAAGTTCTTCACTCTGCTACCTAGATCTGCTAGGGAAAAGGTGACTCAGGCACTCATCCTGTCCCGTATCGACTATGCCAATGGTCTATATATTGGACTCCCAGGGTATCAGTCAAAGAAACTACAAGTAATACAGAATGCGGCTGCCAGGGTTCTGTTGAAAATCCCTGGGCGCACAAGTATGAAACAGCACTTACGAGACTTGCATTGGCTGCCTGTGGTCCACCAAATCCAGTTTAAGGCCCTTACACTGGCTCATAGAGCCCTGCACGGTCTAGGCCCGGTCTATCTCCAGAAGCGATTTTCCTTCAACGCTCCTCGCAGAAATCTCCGCTCTGCCACCTTCGCTTCACCGCCGTTCCCCGTTTTCGCAGGGTTCGGCTAGGGGGTAGTTTTCTTTCTGTTAAGCCTGCGGAGGCCTGGAATTCTCTTCCTCTGGAGATGCGTAACATTCAGGACACCATGCTATTTAAGAAACAGTTGAAGACCTTCCTTTTTAACCAACTCATCTAATTTCGCTGCTCTGCTGTTATGGTTCACCAACCGCGCCGGGACACTCTTGAGTATCCGTGCGCGATATAAATGTTTAATAACATAACATAACAGAACAACATAACCTTATATATCTGTAGTTGATTGTCAATGTGAACTGTGTTATGTGTAAAGCCATGGTAATGTATTCAGCAATATGTGGGTAAGTAAAGCTTGGATGGCTGCATTTCTGGGCATGGGAGTAGGCTCCCGGAGCCCCTTGAGCATGGGCTGGTAGACGTGTGGGTCTTCTTTCCTATAAATTATTCATTTGGCCTTAGGGGTGGGCTCCCTGGCACCTCTAATGGCTTGGTGAGGGGGCTGGGCATCCCCATAAACTTACATTAAAGCCCCAGAGCTAGGTTTCCTGGGACTTATGTTAAAAACATGGCTTAGTTGCCATTTGCTGAATTGCAGTAATTGTTTTTTCATTTTTGGACCAAGGGGCATTCCCTCTGGGTCCCCCAACAGGCCAAGGGGGTCGGGGTATCCCTACCCTGCCCCATATATCTTTTTTTCTTACACAACTTTAGGACAGGGGACTTAGTCACCAAGCCCTGTAATGGCTGCCAGTACCATTTTTCTAATGTTGCTGGCAGCCAATCATAGCGCTTGCTTTCGCAGGAGTCTGACTACCATGAGAGCAAGATGGCCCAAGGGAAATAAAACTCCCAATCAGAATGCTCTATTTTTAAATTAGAGCTCTTGTGAGAGCCACAGAGACCTCTGTGAGCCCAACCACCAGAATATATAGTTATTTTTAACCTTAATTTCTCAAAAACTACTCAACGGATTTACACCAAACCACAAAAAACACAATCTGTGGTCCAAGATCCTGCTGCCAGACGAATTTGGTGTAATTCTTTTTCAGCAGTTTTTCCTTTAGCCCTGCTTAAAGAAGTTTATGGCAAATGTATGGAGGTTTTATGTTTTGGGATGAGCCATTTTTCTCAGCCTCTTCTTGACTGATTACCCCAAAAATTTTACGAAGAAACTGAGGTGGATCACCTTTTAAAAAATATATATTTCCTGCAGATTCTTCAAACGGGGCCAATGTTATTCGCAAACAAAAATGTTCTTTCTAGGGTGATGTTTAAGGTGTCATCAGATGTTATCAGTGATTATATTGAACATGTTATGAGTGATGTAATGTCATAATCAGTGCATAGCGGGGTGAAAGTTATATTTAGCACAGTAAACTATAACTGGTAAATTGCAGTGATTCTTTTTACTTACATTTTCACCTAACTATAATACATAAATAGGAAGTAAGACATTATTACCATACCTAACTATAACATCTCTATAATCTCAGTGAATTTCGTATGTGTTTTTTACTTATAGTTAGAACTTTGTACCCTACCAACTATAACTTAATTTCAACTTTTGCTTGTTTCACTGTATTTCCTGTTTTCTTTAATTTCATTCAAAGTATGACCATACAACCATATCTAACTATAACATCATTGGCCTGTGGCAGATAAGCCCAGCACCCAATCCCACAAGGGTTGGTCCGCCACAAAACACTGTTCATGGCGAGCCAATGAAGACAAGCCTATTGACTGTCAAGGGGTCATCAAATCAGTATACAAGGAAAGCCTATTGGCTTTGTCAAGAGGTCACCAAATCGTTATGTTTAGATGAGCCTACTGGCTTTGTCAAGGGATGATCACATCATTACTCAAGGCACACATATTGACTTTATCAAAGGGGGACCACATCAATGTGCAAGGCAAGTTTATTGGCTTACTCAAGAGGTCACCAAATCATATATTAAGGGAAGCGTGTTGGCGTTGCCAAAGGGTGATCACATCAATATACAGAACAAGCCTCTTGGCTTTGTCAGGGAGTATTTTAGAAATAATGCATTTTCCATGAACAATATGAATTTCAGTGCTATGATCATGTTAACTGTGATGATGAGTATTGTCAATTGTCAACAAGTAAGTGATCTTGGAGCACCCCACCCGAAAAACATACTAGTTTTCCAACACATACATTTCAACAGCACACCTTACTAAAGACACGTCTTTCTATAAGGTTTGATTAACCTTTGTTCCTGAGTTTAGATGGTGTTTTGAGAAGTTGTTCAGAATAACCCCTCTCTAAGATGGCGCCCGTCTCGGCGGTAGTCGGTGAGTCCGTTTTTAGTGTTGTTATCCGCTGTTTAGCGCGAGTGAAACTGAGGAGTTACAACGCAATAGTGTGGACGCTAAAGGAAAGGAGGAGGTTGAGAGTCTGATTAGAAGAGAGTCAAACAGCAGGTATGGACAAGGGCATTTTGAGCAACAAAGGGGAGCGTTGGGTGCTCTCTATGGTAGTTTTATAGCTTTTTGAGCTTACTCGTGATTTCACCGTTTTGTAGGAAGACAGGACCAGTATGAGGGACTGACAACATGAAGTAGGAATTGGAAGTCTTGAAAAAGAGAAGAACACGTAATGCTGTTCATGAAGTCCGAGTTCATAGTATCAATAAAGCATCATTGTAGGAAAATCGACAAGGTACATCAATTGTGCTTGTCTTTGTGTTGGAACAGATTGCTGTTGTAAAAGGTTGTTTTGGAAACAAGGAGGTGTGAGGAGGACTCTTTCACTCAGAGAGTGAGTATTGTAGGAGCGCTTAAAAACCATGCTGAGCACAACTGTGGTGTGGTGAGGGGCTCTTTATATAAAAGCACACGACATTCCAGCGTATACACGACATAAGGTGGCACTGAAAAATATCTTGCACATTGTAAATTTTCTAAATTTTCTAAATTATTTGTTTGACAAGGTTTAAATAAACTCATTTACATGTTTAGTTTACAGGCCCCTGAGGAAGAGCTTTTACAGCTTGAAATGCATTGGGCACAGAGCGAATATGGGCAAGAAGTGAATTCATCTTTGAAGCATTGACGATTTTGAGTGTTTTTATAATTTTGTAAATCTGTAAATTCTTCAGACGTTGTTTGAAACCACATTTTGAAAAGGCAGCCTTGTGCCTCAATCAAAAATATGTTAATACAAGCTTTATTACATTTGAAAAATATATGTGAAAGACAGAAGAAAATTGTGTTTATTCATTATTATTATGATTTTTTGATGTTGTAAAAAATGCATGTGAAGTTCTAATTTTAGAACCACACCGGCAACAGTGCACGGAGGTTAAGTGTTTTATGCACTTAAGATAGGAAGTTATAACGCAGGCACGGTAGGGACAAACGTGCTACCTCTGTAGCACGCCTGGTTTAAAAACCAAGTAAATTAAATTGAGTAGGAGAATAAAAATAGGAGTGCTTCTCCAATTTTCGTAGTTTACATTTGTCAGGGAGTGACCACATTGTTATATGAAGAGAAGCCTTCTGACATTGTCTAGAGGTGACCACATTAACTGGCATGACAAGTTTTTTGGCTTTGTCAAAGGGTGACAACAACAATGTACAAGGTAAGGCACTACATCATTATATGAAGACAAGTCTACTGGTTTAGTTTAAGCATGGGCGTAAAATCCGTTCCGTTCGCGGAATTTGTGGATTTTTTGCAATTTCGCGGTCCGCGAATGTCGCGAAATTGCGGAAAAATCCACGAAATCGAGTGCGTGATGGATTTTCAAAAACTGAAGTACATGAAGCACTTACAGGGTTACAGCAGGTGCCCAAGTTGAAGCTAATTTCTTTGTAACCATTTACAAAATGGTTACAAAGAAATTAACTTCAACTTGGGCACCTGCTGTAACCCTGTAAGTGCTTCCTGAGAGGCGCCTCCAGAGTTGTTGCCTACTTGCAACTATTCTCTGACCCTACTCTGAAGCAGGGTCAGAGAATAGTTACAAGTATGGCACAATGCTCCAGGTTGTCACAAAAATTAAACTACAACAGGAAGCACTTACAGATAAGGAAACAGGTGCCGGACTTGAAGCTCAAAATTCAGTAACACATTAACCAGCCCCCGGTTGAGGCTGGGCAGGTGTGCTTTCTCCCCATAATCTACAGTGGTGAACCTGAGGGTGCTGTGATGAACCAGTAGGTGCAGTTGTGAACCAGAGGGTGCTGTGTTGAACCAGAGGGTGGCAGTGGTGAACCAGAGGGTGGCAGTGGTGAACCAGAGGATGGCTGTGGTGAATCAGAAGGTGGCAGTGGTGAACCAGAGGGTGGCAGTGGTGAACCAGAGGGTGCTGTGATGAACTAGAGGGTGGCAGTGATGAACCAGAGGGTGAAAATGATGAACAAGAGGGTGGCTGTGGTGAACCAGAGGGTGGCAGTGATGAATCAAAGGGTGGCAGTGGTGAACCAGAGGGTGACAGTGATGAACCAGAGAGTGGCAGTGGTGAACTAGAGGGTGGCAGTGATGAACCAGAGGGTGGCAGTGGTGAACCAGAGGGTGGCAGTGATTAACCAGAGGGTGGCAGTGATAAACCAGATGGTGGCAGGGGTGAACCATAGGGTGGCAGTGGTGAGCCAGAGGGTGGCTGTGGTGAACCAGAGGGTGGCAGTGATGAATCAAAGGGTGGCAGTGGTGAACCAGAGGGTGACAGTGATGAACCAGAGAGTGACAGTGGTGAACTAGAGGGTGGCAGTGATGAACCAGAGGGTGGCAGTGGTGAACCAGAGGGTGGCAGTGATTAACCAGAGGGTGGCAGTGATAAACCAGATGGTGGCAGGGGTGAACCATAGGGTGGCAGTGGTGAGCCAGAGGGTGCTGTGATGAACCAGAGGGTGGCAGTGGTGAACCAGAGGGCGGCAGTGGTGAACCAGAGGGTGGCAGTGATGAACCAGAGGGTCGCAGGGGTGAACCAGAGGGTGGCAGTGATGAACCAGAGGGTGACAGTGGTGAACCAGAGGTGACAGTGGTGAACCAAAGGGTGCTGTGATGAACCAGATGGTGGCAGGGGTAAACCAGAGGGTGGCAGTGGTGAACCAGAGGGTGGCAGTGGCGAACCAGAGGGTGCTGTGATAAACCAGAGGGTGGCAGTGGTGAACCAGAGGGTGGCAGTGGTGAACCAGAGGGTGTTAGTGGTGAACCAGAGGGTGGCAGTGATGAACTAGAGGGTGGCAGTGATGAACCAGAGGGTTGCAGTGGTGAACCAGAGGGTGCTGTGATGAACCAGAGGGTGGCAGTGATGAACAAGAGGGTTGCAATGGTGAACCAGAGGGAGCTGTGATGAACCAGAAGGTGGCAGTGATGAACCAGAGGGTGGCAGTGGTGAACCAGAGGGTGCTGTGATGAACCAGAGGATGGCAGTGATCAACCATGGCATGTAGAAGGTTGAGTTCTATCGTGTTGCCACCTCCTGGATGAGTCCTTTGACTGGCAGTCTACGTTCATGTTACATGCTCTTCAGCTTCTTCTGGGCCTTAAAAGAAAGGCTGAAATGTGTGCAGATTCTTCGGCAGGTGGTCAGTAACTTGCTGACTGTGATTTCTTTTTTCAAGAAATCTCGCACAACAATGTTAATACTGTGCGCCAAACACGGCACTCTGAAATAGCCACCTTGCTGCATGTCCTTAACTATATTACTGCCATTATCCGTGGAAACATAACCAATCATGCAATTTCTTGGATGCAGCCATTCATGGACCTTCCTGTCAAACTCCTCCAAAAGGTTAGGTGCAGTATGAGATTTCTCCATGGCAAACATGGCTACTGTTGCATGTTTCCGAGTAGCTTGAAAAACTGTGTCTGAGTCAACACCTGTTTTTAACTTGTCTTTAACCTCTGTAAAAGGGACCCAGTGTGCAGTGATGCACATGTAATCAAGGGCTTGGCAACTGGTCCACATGTCTGTTGTCATGTGGATAGTGTGAACAGCACTCTTCAGAATAGCTGCGCCAATCACCTCCAGCACATCTTGATGTAGTGCTGGAACAGCAACTCTGGCAAAATAGGACCGGCTAGGAACCTTCCAATTAGGGCAGACTGTTGCAACAAATTCTAAAAAACCCACCCCTTCCACGAAAGAAAAAGGGAGAAGGTCCAGCGCTAGCATTTTAGCCAGCTTTGCGTTATACAGATGTGCCATTGGGTGGTTGCGTTTAAATAGCGCCTCCGACCAAAACATGCTTCTAATAGTGATCTGGACCGTTTTATGTGATGATTATGATGATGAAGACTTCTTCAAACCAGTTAGGCTCATTGATGTACTTTTTTGCATTGGTGTCTCTCCCAGACTCTTAGTGTGCCTCATACATGTTGCAGGGGTAGAGGGTGTGGGCACTACCACTGCAGTGCTGCTGCCAGGGGTACTGGGCGTACTAGAAAAAATGTCGGTCAGATCTTGACTTCCCCCCTGCATGAACAGCCCCTTGTCATCATCAGATGCAATGTGAATGGATACATTTGGATCAGTTCTACTTTTGGCTGCCCGGATCTCCCTTAGGTGCGCCTCCCACTGAACAGTGTGGTGTTTTTGGAGATGACCTCTCTGGCCTCCGATATTATAGTTGGTACCAAGCTTACCCCGACTAACTACTATTTTCCAACTCGAACAAACGACCATGTTTTCCGCCTTTTTGCTAACACTAAAGAAGTTCCAAACTGGGGAGTTGAGATTTCTGGTGGTGGTGGTGGAGGTACTACTTTCAATGCCAGATAAAGTGGAGGATGGGCATGGACGAGTTTGACTCTGTTGTGCACCACTACTAGAGGTAACGGAGGTCGAGCTGGATGGAGGTCCCTGCCGGCCCTTCTGACAAGAAAATATGGAAGCTGTAGGTCGTGTTGGTGTAGTAGTTAACTGCGTTGGTGGTGGTACCAGTGCCACGCCACCCACATCCCGCTCAGCAGCATTTCAGGATACGGTCAAAATGTCTTGCTGCATGCCCGCTGGGGCTGGAGTGATGACTGTGATGACTGGGTCGTCGTCAGACTGTTCATCAGCAGCAGAATACACCACTTCTTGTTCGTCGTCATCATCACCCATAATTGAAGGCCTTGCGGGAACCTTCCTTTTAGGCTTAGATAACTTTGTCGGCTCATGGCGTGCCTCCCTCTCAGACTGCATTGGAGGGTTCCAATAAACTAATAACAATACGGTGGTTGAGGACTAGAGGGACGTTTAAAGACCTTGCCTAAGTATTATCCCCCAAAGGAACTATGAATACACCAGAAAAAACTACGCTAGAAATCCTCTTGTGATTCCTTAGAGTTATCCTAATGTCTCATAGAGTACACAGGAAAAAACGGGTTATGCTAACAGACCATATCACCAGAATGTGAAACACCTGTGATTGTCAGTCAACCGCAGTGAGGATTCCCATCAATGTCTTGTGTTGATCAATATTCTCATCTGGTAATCCTACCAGGGTATAGTGTCTCTTGATCAATGAGACAACCAGAATACCCCTTTGGTCGGCTTGGGGTAACAACTCGCAATCACTCAGTTCTACCACATGGTGTTGATATGATGGGAAACATATAAGTGGTGATTAAAAAGGATAGGGAACTTAACAAGAACAATTTATTGGACATAAGCCCCTTCCTGTTTAAAAACAAGAACAGTGCATCACAATTATCGCAGTGTAAAGAAAATGCTGCGAGATGGCCTATAAGTGACTTAATGTGTGAAAAATAAATTAAAAAAAACACACTAGTGAAACAACAGCAGTAAAGGATATATTGTTCCTTCCACTGTCTGAAGTCCTCTTCGGCACCTGGTGTCTTAATAACATCCAGAGTGTCCGGGGAATGGACCTCACCTCTTCCTGGACCTGGCTCAGGATACGTGAGACCCCGCTCTGTCCGTCGTTGTCTCAGTCAGTGACTGAGTCAGGGGGAGGCCACCCTGAATTTATTTTTCACACATTAAGTCACTTATAGGCAGTAGCATGAATGTAGAACAGAGGCCCTGAAGAAAGCATTGGTCATTTTCCATTATAGGCTGAAACATGTTGGCCATCTCGCAGCTATTTGTTTACACTGCGATAATTGTGATGCACTGTTCTTGTTTTTAAACAGGAAGGGGCTTATGTCCAATAAATAGTTCTTGTTAAGTTCCCTATCCTTTTTAATCACCACTTATATGTTTTTTGCACTGCACTTTCCCATCATATCAACACCATGTGGTAGAACTGAGTGATTGCGGGTTGTTACGCCAAGCAGACCAAAGGGGTATTCTGGTTGTCTCATTGATCAAGAGACACTATACCCTGGTAGGATTACCAGATGAGAATATTGATCAACACAAGACATTGATGGGAATCCTCACTGCGGTTGACTGACAATCACAGGTGTTTCACATTCTGGTGATATGGTCTGTTAGCATAACCCGTTTTTTCCTGTGTACTCTATGAGACATTAGGATAACTCTAAGGAATCACGAGAGGATTTCTAGCGTAGACCCCTAAGTTTTTTCTGGTGGGTTCCAATAAACATCAAGATAATCAGAAGGAAAGGGACTTGAAGAAGTACTTTTAGAAGCCCTCCTTGACCTTTTTCTTGCGGGGGATCTGGAAGACAATGAATCACCATCAGGAGGAGTGGCTTCCTCTGCTGATACCTCCGCTTCAATCTCGATTTCCTGATGTGCCTCTACTTCTGGAGGAGCAAGCATTGTGGGCAGTTGTGCCGCTCCATGCGCCTCTAGTTGCGCCTCTCCATGCGCCTCTCCATGCACCTCTACTTGCGCCTCTACTTGCGCCTCTCCTTGCACATGTACTTGCGCCTCTCCTTGCGCATGTACTTGCGCCTCCCCTTGCCCATGTACTTGCACTTATAGTACTTGCACCTGTGGTTGTTATTGTGGCTGTGGTTGTTGAACACTCGTCAGCTGAGTTACACCCGGCGTTGATTGGATGCTACTTTCTTGCGATGAGCCAACATCACAGGTCAATGGTGATTGAACAATTAAAGTGGCTGCCTCTGCAACACTCATGGGCTTGGACCTAACTCGGCGTGGTGGCACTTAGCCCAATGAAGTGGAGGTGCTGCTCCCAGCTTGGTCCCCAGCGGACACCGCTGCTGCAGGCGTAGTTTTTTTTCCCCCCAAAAAGGTGTCTGTGGGCACACCAGTCTCCTTGGTAGGTGGTGCCCCTTGCTTCTTCTGCTCCTTCTTACTGGCAGTGGCACTGGCAAATTGTTTCATAGAGGCGCTACGGCCACCTTTCTTTGGGCCCATCTTCTTCAGATGTCAGAAGAGCAGGCCGCAGTTGCACGAGTTGCGGAGTTGTCTGTGGCCACACGTAACGTTACGTGACATTTTGCTGCACACACCGCTGCAGGAATTCTTCCTGGCACTGGTGGTTCTCTTGTGCACCTAAAAGCAAAGGAAGCCAGAGGAACATCCGTTAAACACCCCAAAAAGTTGAAAAAAACACAAAAATCACCACAGTCCAATGCCATTCATGCCCTCAATGATGTTTAAATTCAAGACAACCCACAGAAAGACTTGGTCCATGCACCACTCACTACCACTGGGCATATGGATGAAAGCAAGGCAAACTGGGTGCAGGCCTGAGTACACTGCCTGGCTTCAAAATGGCCCCTTGACCCCCACCCACATGGCCAGGCCCTGCCTGGACCAGGCCTCAAAATGGCCCCCACCCACATGGCCAGGCCCCAACACCACCCCAAAAAGTCAAAAAACACACAAAAATCACCACAATCCAATGCCATCCATGCCCTCAATGATGTTTAAATTCAAGACACCCCACAGAAAGACTTGGTACATGCACCACTCACTACCACTGGGCATATAATGGATGAAAGCAAGGCAAACTGGGTGCAGGCCTGAGCACACTGCCTGGCTTCAAAATGGCCCCTTGACCCCCACCCATATGGCCAGGCCCTGCCTGGACCAGGCCTCAAAATGGCCCCCACCCACATGGCCAGGCCCCAACAACACCCCAAAAAGTCGAAAAACACACAAACATCACCACGATCCAATGCCATCCATGCCCTCAATGATGTTTAAATTCAAGACACCCCACAGAAAGACTTGGTCCATGTACCACTCACTACCCCTGGGCATAATGGATGAAAGCAGGGCAAACTGGGTGCAGGCCTGAGCACACTGCCTGGCTTAAAAATAGCCCCTTGACCCCCACCCACATGGCCAGGCCCCAACACCACCCCAAAAAGCCGAAAAACACACAAAAATCACCACAATCCAATGCCATCCATGCCCTCAATGATGTTTAAATTCAAGACACCCCACAGAAAGACTTGGTCCATGCACCACTCCCTACCCCTGGGCATAATGGATGAAAGCAGGGCAGACTGGGTGCAGGCCTATGGCACAAAGCACACTGCCTGGCTTCGAAATGGCCCCTTGACCCACAACACATGGCCATGCCCCGCCTGGACCAGGCGTCAAAATGGCCCCCACTCACATGGCCATGCCCCAACAGCACCCAAAAAGTTGAAAAACACACAAAAATCACCACAATCCATCCATGCCCTCAATGATGTTTAAATTCAAGACACCCCACAGAAAGACTTGGTACATGCACCACTAACTACCCCTGGGCCTAATGGCTAGTGAGGCTTTACAGGCACCCCAAAATTAAAAAACAAAAATTCCACATATAACAGTGAGCTAAAATTCCATGAGATAAATGAGATTTAAGTTAAAAAATACTCACAGAAACAGTTTTATCATGCACCCATGACTAACCCTGGGCCTACTGGATACTGTGGCTACCCACAGTATATATTTTTTAAAGTTGTGAAAAAGTTTTAAAATTGTAGTTGCAGCAACTGCAATGCCCCCAACAAACAACACCAACTTACTTGTAAAATCTCAAATCCAAAAGTGATCCAAACTCCAAAGTCCAAAAAGTACTCAAATACAAATATCCAGCAGCAGCCACAAAAAGTAATCCTTCCAGCTCCAGATCCAAATCAAAAGTGACCAGGACATGGACAAAGCACTGGGAGGAGCCTGCTGGACAGGAACAGGAAGTTGGAGACTCTGGGGCACTTCCATCCTCTCACCCCCCCCAAAAAATGGATTCCTTGCACAAAAAAGTGCAGCCAAATGTCAATCTGAGGAGTTATTCTGATCAAAATCATCATTTTCAGAAGGTTTATGCTGCCTGCAGTTGATTTCTCGTGCAGAATTGCAATTTTTGCAAGTTCGGGAAAGCGAGCTGTTCAAATCTCCCGCCGGAAGGCAGCTGCGCTTCGCATCTACGTGTTCGCAATTGTTTACTCCCGCGATGCGTGATCGCGGGCCCTTATGACGTACTCGCGTTGTCAAACTCTCGCTTTGCAAGATGGCGGGCCGCGATGACGTAATCGCAGTCGAAAAACTCTCGCACGATCACGCAGCAAGATCCAAAATGGCGCAGCACATGCAAACCGGGAGAAAAACAACTCGGCAAACACAGAATCACGGTAAGTCAACGCCGCGCGCGCGATATTGTATTTTTCAAGCGCGACCAAGCAAAAAAATCCGCCAGCTTGCGAATTTCGCAGGATTCGCGGACCGCGAAATTGCCAAAAATCCGCAAATTCCGCGAACGGAACACATTTGGTGACCACTGTTGATTTCCACATCTTCTGACTAAGTAGAACTCTCTATTAATGTGTTCATGCACACAATATGATGTTGGTGGAAGGTCACTAAGCGGGACTGATCTCTTGGGTTCTTTTTCCACACTCAAACAAAGGGCCTGATACACAAATGCAATCTGAGACAAAAGTCTAACTTTACTACTTTTTGTAATCGCAGAGATAATTTACAAAACATATCTTTACGTCCGCAGTTGGGCCGCAATCTCTGCACCTAGGCCGTACTCTCGACACCTGGGTCATACTCTCTGGCTCGGGCCGTACTCTCTAGCTCTAGCTGGATGAAGTGTAATCAATGCGCCGGAATGCAGTTTTTACAAAAAGGAACATTAGGAACATGTGATGAATGGTAGAGGAGGTCATGAAAAACAGTCTGGGCAGGGAAAAGGGTGTGACCAGACACTTCATCATATCCCAGTAAAGTTTGCTCCTTTACAACATGGTACATGCAGTCCACAATTTACTCTCCCCTCATTGTTGAATGTAGTGCATTGATCATACGTCATCCGGCCTGAGCCGGAGAGTACAGGCTGGGTGCGGAGATTACTGCTCGAGTGCAGGGATTCCAGCCCCACTGTGGACGCAAAGATGCGGCTCGTAAATGATCTCTGTGAATATCAAAAGTCGTAAAGTTGGACTTTTGTCTCAGGTTTCCTTTGTGAAGCGGGCCACAGGTTTTTTTATGTGTCTTTAAAATTGAATTCTCCTTCTGTCTCAGCAAATCCTCTTAGAAACTTCACAGCCGTAGAAGTTAAAGCTCCAATCTTTTTTCCAATTTTGCTCTTAACATCATCACCCATAAGAATATGCGCCTTGACAAGAATACTGGACATCTCCGGGTCATGTTTCTTGTACAGAACATGAAGCAAGACAAAGTGTCTTTTCACGCCTGTTTCATGACATATAGATAACTCTGACAATCCTTGACTTATGAACATTGCAACAAATTTAAGTAGTACAATAATAACATCTTTGTCATTTGACAGTACAATGACTTGATTGGAACCATTTAAAACAGCCCACTCAACATGTGGCACAACACGAAGGTCAGCTTTCTCCGAATTGCTGTTACGTTCTTGAACAATATGGCAGCTACCTTTTGAATATATGTCTGCAGACCCCAACTCCTCATTGAGAATTGTTGCACATAAAATAGTTGGGGATGCAGAGTTCAAGAAGCATCAGCAAAGTTTTGGTGAGTTAACTTCTCTAAGTTCATCTTTCTCAATGTTGATGACCAGAATTTATCAAGTTGCAAAGGTATAGATATCACATTTTTGATGCAGGCAAGATCAATTTTCCACTTGTAGAAATTTTCTGAGTCTCTCCCATTCTTTTGCAGATAGTTCAAGATTACTTTCAAAGACAATGGGAAGATCTTGCAAACACGTTGATATCTGTAGAGCAGTCTGAATGACTGTGGCATTCTGAGCTTGTCCTGTTTCTGATGTCATGCTGTCATGAGAACCTAGGAACCAACACTGGGTGTCGGTATCCAAGGTAAGGGAATGGTCATTTGAAGATATACAGATGAGCTGTTGGTGGTACTGGCTAGGACGCTTATGGGCTTCTTCTCACTAAGAAATAAATGAGAAGTTCCTCTGCAAAACCTGTCTTTTTGCATGATCCTTTCAGCCACCTTCAAGGATCTTACAATGACCTATGCAGAATTTTGCATGGATGAAATCTTAACCATTCGTAATTGTGACATACAGCCGACACAACAACAGCAGTTTCCAATGAGGACATCTTTTGGAATTGAAATTCTTCAGGTGAAAGTTTATTTTCGAGCTCTCGTTCATGTTTGTGCTTCACTGGCTTGGTTGCAGAATCTCCATCAAATAAGGGATTTGCTGGAAAAAGATCTTGTCACAGAATGCCCTTGATAAATTCACCCCTTTCTTTTGCTAAATCCATCTCTCTATGTGCTTGCA
Source organism: Lissotriton helveticus (assembly GCF_964261635.1). Lineage (NCBI taxonomy): Eukaryota > Metazoa > Chordata > Amphibia > Caudata > Salamandridae > Lissotriton > Lissotriton helveticus. Next base: position 883,192,346 of record NC_136070.1, read on the forward strand.
AAAGTTGCTTTTTTGTAACCTGATTTTTAGTGGCTGGTCTGGCCAACTCTTACTATGTCAATTAAAGGTGGAATTTTAGCTTGAGTGATTATGTCAAACAGCTTTTTCACTTTCAATGCAAGTCTCTCATGCTTCAGTTCTGTATATCGTTTCGAGCCATGTTTGAGGACACCTAGCAGACGTGTCTATATATCGTTGCCCACATCATTTTTGGTCACGAATTTGAGTAGTCTCACAGGCTCCATCATTTCAAAGGGGTTTCCTTGCAGCTGCATGAAATGAAGAAGGCTGTCAACATGCTTTTAAAACATTCCCTTCTCTTTCCCACAAGTTCAGGGTGAGGAATAGTTTCACGATTGGCCATTCATTTTGAATTTGTCAAGGACTTAATTATAAACTAGCTGCCATTGATCAACATATTCACTTTTGCATATCTGACCAGCAATTCCCTTGGAGCTTTTCTGTGCTTTTCATATCTGGAGCCACAGCATTTAACCTTCCTTCTCTGTCTTTCACCACAAAATGTCTTTGGATTAATTTTCTGTAGAGGTATGGTTTTTCCACCTCTAGCTTCTTCATTAAATCCAAATACCAGGACCCATATCTCAGGTTTAGGCAATCAAATTTGTGAAAAACAGTAATCAGTGACTCCACAGTCTTCACGTGCAGCCCACAATCACCTTCTTGGTCAGCATGCACCACGTTTTTCACTAGAGCTATCATGTGTAAAACATTTCCTCAAGACTTGCAAAGTATTGGTTTTCCTTCACATTCTTTGAAAAACTCTACAAACTTTGTTTTCAGGTTTTCCGAATTTGAGCTGAGTATAGTGAACTTTGCCTGGCTTTGCATGATGTCTTTTGAATGAAATGCACCCTGTGCCTTGTTCACTTCGGAGATAAGCTATGCAAAACCTAATTTGTCATTCTTGTTCCAGAAAGCATTCCAACACAATGTTTCCATAGCCTCAAATACGATGAACATACCTTGTAACAAACAAAAATAATGATTTCCTCTAGATACTGACTGTACTGTTTTGCTTCTAAAGATTTTAGTATCAATAAGTGCTTTGTCTTTGCCACATCCACTGAGATAATTTCCTGCACACCACAACAATGCTTTTGCCATGTGGGAAACGCCCATCATTGGATAAAGATTATTAAATACAATTGGATTACTCGTAAACATTTCAGCTACAATACCGAAAACACCTTCATTGCAGAAAATTGGCAGGATAGGCTGGTCTTCACGATAAGCAGGCACATTTTGGATTTTTTTTCAGAGCTTTGTATACTGTTGCCTAGTTTGTGACTGAAGATGGTATTACTGGTAGAAAACCAACCTTCTTCAGTGGGATGGTATTCTTGGAGATCAGAGCATGAATTCCAACCCATAGGCTTTTCTTCATCCATCAGTCTGCAACAAATAAGTGATATGATAAATTCAGTTATATCAGCTATGCAAACCACAGCATTAGTTAGAAAAAGATCCACGTCCTAAGCCACTTTGAAACTTTCTCGTAGACTGGGACTTATTGATGGCTTGCAGTGATTTTGCACATGTTGACAGGGCATTTTGGTTATAAGTTTGCAGCTTAATTTGTTTCAGCCTGCAGCTGACACAACATGTTTTCGAGCAGCTAATTCATTGGTACAGTTTTCAAAAAGCAACATGGCAGTATCATGTGAGCAGGTGTTCCAGACAAATAAAAGCTGCCTTCAAAAGCCATATTTTCAAGAGCAACCATTGTAAATCCTGTCCTGTTAAAGTGACTTGGAAGTGGTGTGCTGTCGGATTCATAAGATTGCGCATCATGATCTGCTGGCAAGTTCCTGCTCCATATTATGTCATTATAAATTGTTGATAGACCAATTCTAATAATTAAGTGATTATGGGCCCTCTACTTTTGCACTTGTCATAGAGTGTGTGTGCACTTATCATTGTTAACAGAGTTTCCTTTTTGCAGTGATGTAATTCATAAAACATGATTTGGAAAAGACAGCACATTTGCACTGTTGGTTCATGGGATTGTCTTCCACTTCTTCGCTTATCTGTCGAAAGTCATCATCAATGTTGTTGGCTTTTGTTCTGAAGTCAAGTTTGGAACAGTTTGGCTTTGCTGATATTAAACAATGATGTAAAAAATATTAAGACAACATCAGGCATTCTTGTGGACTCCCATGATTTGCAAAGTAATGGGGCATTACAAAATGTGTCACTATGTCCAAAATCGAAATCCTTCAAGACATTTAGTAAAATGTTTCCAGCTGATTTTACTTCATCTTATATTCTTATTTTCGCAGCAAGAACTTCAGGAGTCTAATCAGCTTAGAACACTGTTGTAATGTACTTTGCTGATCTCTTTTGGTTTGTGTTGTGACATACTGTAGTTCTATTCTACTTGTCCATTCCTTCTACTCCTCATGATTCCATGCTTCAGTAGAGTCTTGGAGCCTGAGGGAGTTGGAGAGTCTGGAAACAAGTGTTGGTGATGTTTTACATTAAAGCCTTTTAATGGACTTTTCTGGTGTGACAGTACTTTTTAACATTGGCGACGTTGGGCAGCTTGGAAGGGACAAGCTACATCACCACCTAACCCTGAACCCATCTTTCTATTGGATTAACTGGATTTGGAATTACTTTGGATTTGTGGATTTATTACTTAACTTTCTTCAACATCAAAAATTGTAAAAAAATCTTCTGGATTTCTTTGGACTAAGTTTTAGACTGATTTGATCTAAACCTAACTGATCAAAACCTCAATGTATTCGACGTATTGGACTTTACCCTATCTGTTACAACTTTGCCTCTGATTGCAAACAGACTGCCACAGACTGCGCCAGGTAACGCGTGTATTTGCTAGTCTCTACCGTTTCTACCCCGTTTCCGTGAATTTTCCCACGACGCTGGGGGCAGAAACCAACTTGTTTACTTTCGAGTCTCAACGGCCTTACTCTTCCTCCTCGCTCCATTTCAGTTTCGAACGCGCTAGTATCGCGCTGCTTGTCTGCGTGTCCTGACATTGCGCCGTCCTCGCACTCCTCTTCCTGCTTCCCGACCGGCTTTGCGTGTGACTCTTGGATCTGGTAACGTCACACGCATGCGTGCCGCCATCTTTGTTTCTTCAGTTGCCTAGCTACAACCTGCTACACGGACTTGGGAAAACACTTGATTGTTTTCACTTCGCTTTCACTTCGTTTTCCACTAGACTTGAACGTTTTGCAATACTTATTGGATTTCTAACGTTTCCACGATTGGTGAGATTTAAATTGAATTGGATTACTGACCTCACTTTTTGGCCATCGTTTTTTTGCCCTGTATTACATCAGACAGTGTATCATTTTTACTATATATTTTTATTCTTCAGTCATTTATTGTTTGTTTCAATTTAATTGACTATGAGTTCCTCTTCTTCCATGACTCAACCCCCTGCTTTTCTATGTGAGAAAGGTGAACCTATTCTCCCATGGAAAAGATAGAGAAATCTTTTTGACTCTTATTTACTAGCTATAGGTGGAGAGAAATTTTCTGCTGTAAGGAAACAAGCAATTTTACTCCACAACTTAGGTGTTGAAGGTCGCAATATATATGATAGTATTGATGAGATACCTTTAAATGATGGTTCTGGTGACTCTCCCTCTGATGTTTTTCACATGTCTCTAAAAATGTTAGAAGACTATTTTGGTCCCAGGATTAATGTTGTTTTAGAACGACATAAGTTCTTTATGAGAGTACAAGAACCTAAAGAAAAAGTTGGGAATTATGTGGCTTCTTTGAAAACCCTGGCACGTACTTGTGAGTTTGGGGAACTTACAGATTCCTTGATTCGTGATCAACTAGTCAGATGTACTAATAGCCCTAGAGTACAAGAGAAACTCCTATCTAAAAATCCTTCTCTGAGGGAAGCTTTAGCCATTGTTGAAGGCATAGAAAATACTTCAGGGTGGGCTAAAGAGATGAAAGAACACAAAATTTCTCCTGATGGTTCTTCCGCCTCCAGCAGTATTCATGAAGTTACTCAAGCTATGTCCCCTACTCAAATTTCTTCTTCTGATGACAATATTTGCAAGGTTATGCAAAACCCTAAAATGAAAGTTCCTTTTGATAGTAGTAAGATCAAGTGCTACAGATGTGATAGTTCTAACCATTCCTCTTCTGTTCCCAACTGTTATGCCAAGTCTTCCACATGTCTGAAATGTGGTATAAAAGGACACTATGCCAGAGTTTGCAAATCCACAACTAAAGTACATTCTATTGAATGTCCAGTTTCTTCCCAAGATGCTCCCAGAATGGTCATTTCGAGTGTCACAAGTGATGGCAGCATTGATGCTGATCCTATTTTCAGGCCTGAATGTAATGTAATAATTGGTGGCGAAAATGTCATAGTTCTCGCAGACTCTGGCTCACCATTCACTCTAATTGGAAATAAAAATTGGAACAAAACCTTTTCCAAAGTTGATTTATTTAAACCTGATATTAATGCTGTTCGTTACAATGGTTCCCGTATAGAAGTGTCAGGTTATACTGTTATGAGAATTAATTTCAAAGGTCGTGAAACTGTTGGTAAAATCTATGTTGCTTACAGAGGTGACAATCTTTTAGGTTGGAGACATCAGAGGGACTTGGGCATTATCCTCAATCCTAATGCCCTTAAACCCTCTGATCATGTAATGCTTATTGATCAAATTTTTTCTTCCAACATGTTTTTCGATGAATTCCCCAATGTTTTCTCTGACAAACTAGGTTTACTGAAAGGTTTTGAGCATCGCATTATTTTAAAAAGAAATGCAATTCCATGTGTGTATAAAGTTAGGAAAGTTCCCAATATGATGATTGCCCCACTTAAGCAAGAACTTTCTAGACTTATGGAGTTAAATGTTATTGAAGAGATTGAGTCCTCAGAATGGTTGGCCCCAGTAGTTTTGTCCCCCAAGGATGGTGGAAAGAGCATTCGCATGTGTGTGGACCTTAGAGGGTTAAACAAATGCATATGGGTGGATAGACAACCTCTTCCCAACATTCCTGAATCAATCACTATGCTGACTGGGGCTAAAAACATTTCTGTATTGGATTTGTCTTCAGCTTACCACCAGGTTCCGCTTCACCATGATTCTAAACACCTCACTTCCTTTGTTACACCTCTAGGAGTGTTTCGTTTTGTCAGGATGCCTTTTGGGTTAGCATCTGCAGCAGCCTGTTTCCAAAGAATTATGAAATTGGTAGTGGGCGATCTTTCTAATGTCATTTTTTTTCAAGATGACATTTTAGTTTTTGGCAGGGACAATATTGAACATGATAGTGTGTTGAGGACAGTTTTATCAAGATTAGCAGACAAAGGTTTAACTGTAAACAAAGCAAAATGTAAGATTGGTGTAACTTCAGTGACCTACCTTGGCCATGTAATTTCTGGGGAAGGTATACAGCCTAAGTTGGAATTGGGTAAAAGTATTGCAGAAGCTCCTACTCCTTGTGATAAAGATCAGGTCAGGTCCTTTCTTGGTCTAGCCGAATTTTATGCAAAATTTATAAAAAAAATGTTGCTTTTGTTGTTGAGCCTATTAGGAATCTTCTCAAGAAAGGTGTTCATTTTGAGTGGAATGCTGGTTGCATTGAAGCGTTTCAGATTGTAAAAAAATCTATCAGTCAATTGCCTAGTTTGGGTCATTTTGATACTAAGAAGAAAACCTTTCTCACCACTGATACTAGTCTGTCTGGGCTGGGTGCAGTTCTTTCTCAGTTGGATAATGGTGAAGGAAGAGTTGTGGCATTTGCTTCCAGAGCCTTAAAGAAAGCTGAAAGACAATACTCTTGCATTGAAAGGGAAGCTCTTGCTATTGTCTGGGCTATCAAACACTTCAAGTTTTATTTGTGGGGTATTCCTTTTGATGTTAAATTGGACCATAAACCTTTGATTCAAGTATGTTCATGCATGGAAAGTGAGAGGTTAACTCCCAGACTTAAACGATGGAGTGAGGGATTAAAAGAATTTAATTTCATTGTGTAGTATTTTCCTGGTTCTTTGAATAAGGCTGCGGATTGTCTCTCACGATTACCATTACAAGATGAGACTGAACTTCTTGACTTAGACAGTGTCAAAGTATCCTGGGTGAGTGAAAGTGCCATAACCTTAGAGGATTGGGTTGGTGCTCAGTCTAATGATCAAATTTTTCCTTTGGTAAAAGATTTTGTGGTTAAAGATTGGCCTATTAACAGTAGAGATATTTGCAAAGAGCTTTTTCCTTTTTGGTCAGTCCGAAATGAACTTACTATTGTTGATGATGTCGTCATGAGAGGTGATAGGTTGATTCCCCCCCTCTTCAGTGAGATCGAAGTTAATCAATCTCGCCCATGATGGACATATGGGTAGGAGTCTTACCAAGGCACGTTTGAGGGAAAGATATTGGTGGCCCAATATGGATAGTGAGGTTGAACTTGTGGTTAAAGATTGTTATCAATGTGCCATTAATGATAAATCTAAAGTTATAAGTAAGTCTCCATTGTCGCCAGTAACCATTCCTGACCAACCTTGGTCCAAACTGGGTTTGGATATCATGGGTCCTTTTGATTTGTTGTTGCCATCTGAAAAATGTGTGATTCTCCTTGTTGATTATACATCCAAGTGGGTGTCCACTAAGTGCGTTGCCTCAGTCACTTCCAAAGTGGTCATTGATTTTTTACGTGATGAATTTGTGTCTGAAGGGTTTCCCAAATGCATTATTACTAATAATGGTGTGCAATTTGTTTCAACAGATATGGACGTCTTTTTGAAAGATCATGGCATAACTCATTTCAAAACTGCGCTTTATGCACCTCAGGCCAATGGTCTTGCGGAGCGAATGAATCGTGTTGTCAAGGGGTGTGTACAGAGAACTATTGACATGAAAAGTTCTCTAAAGGATGAATTGCGTGATACTTGGTGGGCCCATCGCACCACTGTCAATTACATTTCGAAATCCTCTCCGTTTTTTTTGCTACGTGGCAGGCAAGCTTGTTCTAAGTTAAATCCTTCATGGCTTCCTGCTCAGTCCCTTCTCCCTTTGGATAGGGGAAATGTGGAGGATAGAGTTCTCTGTTATCAGCAAAAATACAAAGAACGATATGATGTTAAAAATTCAACTAAACCTGTGTTGTGGAATGTAGGTGAATGGGTTTTGGTTAAAAAACCAAGGTTTTCTGAAAAAGATGTTTCTGAGTTCATGGGTCCTTTCATGATTACTAATATTTCCAAGAATGTTGTTACTATGCAAAATGGTTGTAAATGGAGTATGTCCAGGCTTGTTAAGTTTTCTCATGTGGTTCCTCCAGCTTGGACCATTCTACCTCTTCTCCTCCTTCTTCTGCAGGTCAAAGTGGAGTGTCTTCTAAGAGGTTTCCACAGAGAACCCATCAAGCTCCTGCACGTTACAGAGACTTCGTTTAAGTTTATTCTCCTTATCTTGCTTTACTATTTACTGTACCATCATTTGCGCATACAGTGTTAGTATGCATATGTTTTTAATTCTCTACTTTTATTTTCCATTTTCTTTAGTATAGGGGATGTGTTGTAATGTACTTTGCTGATCTCTTTTGGTTTGTGTTGTGACATACTGTAGTTCTATTCTACTTGTACATTCCTTCTACTCCTCATGATTCCATGCTTCAGTAGAGTCTTGGAGCCTGAGGGAGTTGGAGAGTCTGGAAACAGCTGTTGGTGATGTTTTACATTAAAGCCTTTTAATGGACTTTTCTGGTGTGACAGTACTTTTTAACAAACACCATAAGTGGCTCTTACCTTTTGCTGGGCTGACAAAAACTAATTCTGTCATTGTATATTTCCACCCAAAAAAACCTTAGTTTCATTATTAGGGATAAATGCAGTTTGATCAATGTTGACCATTATTTCTCTGATCTTGATATGAATTCGTAGCCAGCTCTCAAGAGTGGCTTTTAAACTTTCTTTGCTTTTTCAAAGAGTGCAAACTTAACTGAAGGCTGGTGGTTACGTTGCTGCTGGGAGCTCATTGTACATTCATATTTTCGAATGTATGTACCCGTGCAGTTTGGCTGGGCGCACAAATCCTCTGCACATACATTCAACTCAAAGTTTAGATGAGCTACTCAGCTGAAAACTTAATCGTGCAAGAAAGTAGCTGCAGATAAAAACATGTTTGCCATTTGAGACTCACATACTCTGTACTTTACTCTTTCTCAATCATTTTGACCCTTGTTCTCGCTAAACCACAGATAACACATCGAAGAGCCTCTGCTTCCTAATTGGTTGGTTGAGGTGGATGAGGGGTAGCCAGCGATCTTATAAGTGGATGGGCATTAGGTTTGGTTGTCATCGCTTTCTCAGAAGACTCGGATTCTTGCTGTGATTCATTGGTTTCTGCTATTTTTTGTCAATTTTTTCCCAATATTTTTCCATTGTATATGAATTGGAGCACTTGTTAAAATGATAAAATATATGATTCTCTTAACGAGTCAGTTTACATTTTAAGGGAATTTCGTCTTGCTATAGTTCTACAATATCTCGAACTCTCTTCTGTCTAGCCATAGTGTATGTTAGCTTTTCTTTAGGATTAGTTTGGCATTTGAAACATTTTCTTTTGTTGAAGAAGACCTCAGATTTATTTGTTTGCAACACTCTGTCTGGAAGTAAAGATCCTCTGCTACCACCTGCTTCACTTATGCTTACAAATTTAAATCAATGGAAAAAATGAAACAAAAACAATACTAAAATAAATTACAATTATGATGGCTGTGATTTGTAAAACGGCGGAAGGGATGTGTGGAGGAGTTATTTTCTGTCTCTAAAAGACTACTTGACCCCAAAACCTATGTTTTCACACCATAATGAAGTATATAGGCCTCATGTTTCCTGAAATAATATGTCATCACTGCAACGCATCACCCATTTTAAAAAATGTTGTCCAGAAAGTCAGCCCGGATTAGCAACTTCTACCCAAGCTAAATTACTTCTCTGATGATACAAAAACACAAATAAAAAATGAAAATCTCTGGACAACAATTCTTTTACGGCGCTATATCAAGGGGCCAGGGCTATTTTGAATACTACAGAGCACATGATAGAGGTTTGGAGGAATTTAGCATTGACGCTGTGAGGTAGAACCCAGTTTTATGGGTGGTTAATTGTGAGAGAATGTCTTTAACTACAGCTCCTAAGATTGTTGAGTTTAGTTAAAATCAAGTCTGAATATGTTGGTGATTAAATGTTTCACGACCCACATGTAGTTTGATTTGGAACTTAGGGCCAGATGTAGGTGGCCAAATACCGGTCGGTAACGGCCCATTTCGGCCGTTACCGACCGGTATTTGGAGTATCAGGTATGTAGGGGGCCTTAAAATTACCGATTCAGTAAATTTACAGATTCGGTAAATTTACCGATTCTGTAAATTACCGAATCAGTAAATTTACCGAATCGGTAATTTGTGATGTAGGTGCCACTGAAAACAGTGCCACAGACCCATCAAAATTCGTTATTTACCATCAAATACTATTTGATGGTAAATAACGAATTCCTGTGTACATGCACATCTGTGCATGTACACCTGTGCCATGTGGCACACATACATGCCCTAAGGTCATGTATGTGTGTCACATGGCACACAAGCCTGAATCAGGGGTGCAACAGGGTGTCAAAGTGACACCCTGTCCCCCTTGTCAGTTCAGTAATTTTACCGAATCGGTATTTACCGATTCGGTAATTGCCATTGGTTCCTATGGGCCTCAAGGCCCATAGGAATCAATGGCAATTACCGAATCGGTAAACACCGATTCGGTAATTACCGAATATTACCGATTCGTTAAAGTATTCGGTAAAAATACCTACATAACATTTACCGATTTGTAAATACCGAATCGGTAAAATTCCTATTTACGAATCGGTAAATGACATTTACCTACATCTAGCCCTTAGTCTCAGTCTACGAGCATTCAAAAGTCTAGGTCCTTTTATGCCAAGTGATTCTCCTCTGTGTTTTATACTCTTCAATAAGTATTGTATTATCTGATTGGTAAACACTGAATTAAAGTCTCGGCTAGGATTAGTAAAAGTCAGTTCCTATAAGTAAATCCTTGACCTAATATCATTTATAATTAGATATTGGTTTGATTCTCTGGCCCCACATCCAGTTAGAAGTAGATTTGTGTCACCAGAGTTAATTTGAAACGTTACCTGGTGCAACTCAAGGAGCTGAGCCAGGGAACAAATGTAGGTGGTTAAGAAGAACGCATGAGGACTACTCTAATGACCCAGTTATGAATTTTTAAAGAAATTTGATGAGAAACGAATGCACATATAGCCAAATAGAACCAAAAATTGTCATTCACTGTTCAAGCCCCTTAAGCAGCACAGTGAAGACTTCATTTTTGTGGCTGAGGGAATGACCAAAGGTCAGAAGGAATGTTATGGTGTCCTCTTCCAGTGAGAGGAGGCATGTTTCCTGTTACTAGAAAGACAATTCTATGGATCTTTAGGGATGGAATACTGACTGTTAATTTTGGAGGAAGTGGCTCAGTTCCACATTGTCTTGAAATTATCTTTTCATCCCCATTTCAAGATTTAGGGCCAGATGTATTTAGCTTAGGGTTTGCAATTACCAAATACCGATTTTATATGATTCACTCTTTGGTAATCACAAACACCATTGTACACATTTGTCATTGAAACATTTAGCTGTTCCCAGTGAGTCGCAAATAGAACTACCTTATTATTATTCATGAGGTAGGTCTCCGTTTGCGCCCCATTAAGAATCATGAAACTCACAGGGATGGTGGCCTGCTGGGGGTCAGCAGATGACCATGTTTGTGATAGCTTTTCAATAAAGCAATGACAATATTTTTTAAAATGCAGCCTGGTTTCCTTGTAGACAAACAGGATGTATTTCAAAAAGATAAATGAAAATTCGTTAAGAGTAGGTAGCGGTCCGTGAGACCACTATCTGCTCTAAAAATGTTTTTACAAACATTCACAAAAGGAAACAGGTCCCTTGAGGACACTTCCACACTTGTGATTGGGTTACAACCTACTTGGAGTAGAAGGTAAAATGAGAATGTTTTGCAACCACATTTCAGTCATGATACATCCACACATACCAAAGTGAATCAAAATTAGGGGCCAGATGTAAGTAGGTAATCGTTTGAGATTACCAAATAGCACATGTTTGCGATTCGCTATTTGATATAGAAGACACCAATGTAAAAATATGTGCTTTACACATTTAGTGAGTCCCAGTGGGTCGTAAATAGGCCTAAATTACCCGCTGCATCATCCTCAACAGCAAACTCTCCATAAAATGTCAAGTCAACGTTGTTTCCACAGGCTCCGCAAAATCTTCAAGTGGCTCCCCATCAGCACCAGGAAGACTGTTATGCAGGCCCTCATCACCAGCAGACTGGACTATGGCAGTAGGCACCACTTCTGAACTCATGCAAAGGCTCCAGACGAGCCAGTATGCAGCTGCCAGACTAATTCTCAACCTTCCCAAGAGAACCCACATCACCCAGCATCTGAAGGACCTCCACTGACTCCCGGTCCACAAGAGAATCCAGTTTAAGCTCCAGACACACGCCTACAAAGCCCTCCACAAACAAGGACCCGCCTACATGAACCAGCATCTGCAAATCCATTGAATCCCAAGGAACGTCCGCTCCGCACACCTCACCCTTGCACAGATCCCGCGCATACACCAATGCGGCACTAAGAGGATGTTCCTTGTTCCATCTTGCTGCCAAAGCTTGGAACACCCTCCCCTTCCCCTTCCCCCTTCACCTCCACACCACGCCCTCAATTATCAACTTCAGGAATGGGCTCAAGACCTGGCTATTTGGCTGAAACCTACAGAAAACATCTGGATATCCTCGTGGGTGACGAGCCCCGCTTTATAAATCCTGCTTGATTGATTGATTGACCTACCTCATTCATTTTCATGAGGTGGGTCTTGGTTTGCGGCCCATTGGGAATCTCAAAAACCACAGAGATGGTGGCCTGCTGAGCTCAGCAGACTAACATGTCTGTGAATGCTTTTATATAAAGCAATCTTTTTTTAAATGCATCCCATTTTTCCTAAAGGAAAATGGCAGAATGCAGTACACATAGAAAGTGGAAGTAAATAGAAGAAGTAACAGGGACAAATAAAGATTTTTCTCCTAATTACTCCTCCCATTGGTGGGGTATTTTTTTGGCACATCCCCAGGTTTGCAAATTTTGGTAAATCTGGGAATGCATCAAAATCCATTTGAGTTGTATGGTAAACCCCATGCAACTCCCACGGAACACCTTCCGAAGGCAAAATAAGGCAGCATAGTCATTTGTGCTGCGTTGCTTTACTCCATAATTATGGAGCCACTCAGGGCCATGCCAAATGGCCTTGTTTGGCTTCATAAGTATCACTTTAGGTTTCCATCACACATGTATCACATTGCATGGTACACACGTGATGCAAACAGAGTCATAAATATGCCTCTGGATGTTTATGTTGAATCAGCAAATAAAATGTGGATATCACAGAGACAGATTTTAATCCTGTGTTACTGCAGACATTTCCTGGCACCAGGTGTTTGTTTTGCTGCAGTTAATAGAAAACGGGTGCAGTAAAAGAAGATGTAACTGGAGATCACAGTTGAAAGAACATAAAGTACTCTGTATTTCTGTTACTATTATGAGAGACCATTTTTTTTTCTCCACAGGGAGAGTTCTTAATGTTGTGTACTGCTTCATTCTACTTCTCTCTTTTTTGCTCTGGAAGGATGAAATACCTCAAAAAAATCTCCTTTCCACAGCCCACCACAGGACTGTCCATTCATATATTTATGATGCCCTCAAATAATGCCGAGCCTTGTAAGACACCTTTTTGTGTCTTTTTTACAATATTTATTATACAATGTTTTCTATCAATGTCAGCTAGGAGGTAGGTCATAGTTTGCCCCTTGCAGGACTTGACCTAAAACTTGTGAATGAATGCTGTGAATGTTCGGGTTCAACAAGTGCAACTATGTTTAAAAGCGTATTGGAAGCAGTAATTCAACCCTTAAATCGACTACGATATGCAGTCAGCAGAAGGCTGCGGACTCCACACAGTCATCTTTTAGCAGCTTGTGCTACTGCAGTTTTAGCATGACTTCTGCTGGATTGTTATTATTGGCCTCTAATAAAGCAGGCAGCAGAAAAGCAGTTTCCTGTGCTGCTCCATAGAGACAGCCGGATCTGTGTTCTCCTGTACCACTTCTTTGCATCACACATTTTCATCTTTTTTGATACTGTTCTGCCAGGTGGGCAGCCTTTCGCATCTTATCATGCTCTTGTACACCCTCTAATGTGTTTTTTTATTTGCCTTACAGTGTAGAAGCCAGGTTTCACAGGACCTTGTTTTCTTTGAGATCCTTTTCTTAGGTCGAGCCTGGGCAGTGTGCATGCGTCATATGCAAGATCTGCTGTATTCGCTATATGGAGTGTAATCCTGCATGCTTCTTGCAAATGGTTCATTCCTGCATCGTTTTTATTTCCTGTTTCCTTATTGGTTGGTGCTCCTGAAACATGACTTCTGTTTCTAGCTCTGGAGCACTGGCCACCTACAGATTCCTTAACCCCTTCGATGCTGATGACGGAGCGGTTCCGTCATCAGCATCGGTTGGGCTGTGCTGATGACGGAACCGCTCCGTCATCAGTACAGCCCTGGGGGGGAGCGCTGGCGCTCCCCCCCTGGGGCATCGATCGTGATGGCAGTAGTGGGGGTGGCAGCGGAAGACTTCGCGCTGCTCCCCCCGGCCCCCCCGCACTTCCTGGTGAGGTCAGCGCGCTGTCGCGCACGCCGACGTCATCAGGAAGTGCTGGACGCGCTGGAAGCCATTTCTTTCCAGCGCGTCCAGCTGTAAGGTAGGTTTTTTGGTCTCCGGTGGGGCGGGGGGGCCATTTCTCGGTGCCTTGAGGCATCGGGGGGGAGGAAACACTGTTTCCTCTCCCCTGATGTCCCAATGCAGGGCATTACTGGTTCAGGATCGCGCACAGCGTCGCGATCCTGCACCAGTAATGCCCCCACTAGACACCAGGGATGTTTTTGTTTGGAAAGGAAGCGACCCCTTGGGCAAGGGTCGCTTCCAGGGGCACATTGTTTATAATTCAGACTTTTCTGCCGCCCCTGGGTCGACATCGCTCGTTTTAGCGAGCGATCTCGACCCAGGGGGGGCAGAAAAGCCCACTAGACACCAGGGATTTATTTATAATTTTAAAGGAAGCGACCCCTTGGGGAAGGGTCGCTTCCAGGGGCTAATGTTATGTTTTCAGACTTTTTTGCCCCCCCTGGGTCGACATCGGTCGCTTTAGCGAGCGATCTCGACCCAGGGGGGGCAGAAAAGCCCACTAGACACCAGGGATTGTTTTTGTTTGAAAAGGAAGTGACCCCTTGGGCAAGGGTCGCTTCCAGGGGCACATTGTTTATAATTCAGACTTTTCTGCCCCCCCTGGGTCGACATCGCTCGTTTTAGCGAGCGATCTCGACCCAGGGGGGGGGCAGAAAAGCCCACTAGACACCAGGGATTTATTTATAATTGTAAAGGAAGCGACCCCTTGGGGAAGGGTCGCTTCCAGGGGCTAATGTTATGTTTTCAGACTTTTCTGCCCCCCCTGGGTCGACATCGGTCGCTTTAGCGAGCGATCTCGACCCAGGGGGGGCAGAAAAGCCCACTAGACACCAGGGATTGTTTTTGTTTGAAAAGGAAGCGACCCCTTGGGCAAGGGTCGCTTCCAGGGGCACATTTTTTATAAATCAGACTTTTCTGCCCCCCCTGGGTCGACATCGCTCGTTTTAGCGAGCGATCTCGACCCAGGGGGGGCAGAAAAGCCCATTAGACACCAGGGATTTATTTATAATTGTAAAGGAAGCGACCCCTTGGGGAAGGGTCGCTTCCTAGGGCCATCATGTTTCAATCTAGACTTTTCTGCCCCCCCTGGGGGCAGATCGCCCATGTTAGCGCATGATCTGGACCCAGGGGGGGCAGAAAAGCCCACTAGACACCAGGGATTTATTTATAATTGTAAAGGAAGCGACCCCTTGGGGAAGGGTCGCTTCCTAGGGCCATCATTTTTCAATCCAGACTTTTCTGCCCCCCCTGGGGGCAGATCGCCCATGTTAGCGCGTGATCTGGACCCAGGGGGGGCAGAAAAGCCCACTAGATACCAGGGATTTATTTCTAATTGTAAAGGAAGCGACCCCTTGGGGAAGGGTCGCTTCCTAGTGGCCCATCATTTTTTTTAGACTTGTCTGCCCCCCCTGGGGGCAGATCACCCATTTTTTGGGCCACATCTGGACCCAGGGGGGGGTAGAAAAGCCCACTAGACACCAGGGATTTTAGTATATTTATAAAGGAAGCGACCCCTTGGGCAAGGGTCGCTTCCAGGGGGCATTATAAATATTGTAGACTATTCGCCCCCTCCCCCTGGGGGCGGAGTGGCTGTTTTTTTTACAGTTTCTGGTCCCAGGGGGGGGGGGATAGAAAAGCCCACTGTACTCCAGGTTTTTGTTTTTTATAGGGAGCGACCCCTTGGCCAAGGGTTGCTTCCTTGGGCCCATTTGTTTTCAGTATGTTCTGCCGTGTCTTTATTTGGCCTCTCTGACCTCCGTACGGTTGCTTCCAGGGGGCCCACGTTTATAATGATTTATAATCTTCCCCCCTTGGGGACAGACACCCCATTTGTGACATACCCTGTGACATAGCATGTTGTAATGTGTGTTGTTTTTGTTTCTTCTAATGTGTATTGTTTTTTTTCGCTTTAGATTTTTGCAGTGTGCGGTTCTGTTACTGGTGGTTCTGTGGTTCTGCTGTTTCTGTAGTTGCATGTGTTTGGTAAGAGACCTTTTTTTTGTTCAATTGTAATGTAATTGTTTATTTTGCAAAGTGTGTAGTAATACGAGTATGTGTTGTTGCTGTTTGTTGTGATTGTAAAACATGTTTTGCATTTGTTTTTGATGTGTCCTTCTGTAGATGTAAGTTTTTTTTTTCTTCTTTCTAGTGGGATATCGTTGCCTATTTGCTGTGTCTTTGCAGAGTAGGTGCTGGTGAGTGTAGTTGTGTCTTGTAAGTGAATTGTATATTTTTTCTAAATATATTTTTTGGTGAAAAAGTCTTACATTTTTATCTTACTTTGCACAGTGTTGGGGTTGTTGAGTTGTTTGTGCAGACTCCTTTATTTGTAAGGATAATGGCTAGCCGCCGGATTACTGCTCAGCAAGTTGTTGGAATGCTTTTTGATTCTTCCTCTGACCATGGTCCAGAGTCTGACTCTGATTCTGAGCCAGAGGTGGGAGGTGAAGATTCAGGTAGTGAGTTTTCTCTACACATGGCTTCATCTGATGATGAAGACACTTTGAGTGCTGATGAAGCTACTTTTGGTGTGGATGATGTGCCTGTGGTTGGGGAGGACATTGCTGTGTTTACAGTTTTGGAGGACATGGTTGTGCCTGTGGTTGCGGAGGACAGTGATGTGCCAATTGTGCGGCAAGAGACATCTGGGCTGCAGCCTGGGGCTGCTAGACTTCCAGTTGGTGTTGTGAGACAAGAGTTAGCTGGGCGGCGGCCTGCGGCTGCAAGACTTGACGATGAAAGTTCTGACCTCTGGGTTGCACCAGGCATGGTGCAGCCGGCATTGCCTGAATTTACTGGTGTTCCAGGGTGTAGTGTGAACACTAAAAACTTTTTGCCTATTGATTTTTTCAAGTTGTTTATGGATGATGTGTTTTTGGCAGAGATTGTAGAGCAGACTAATTTGTATGCTGAAATTTTTTTGAGGGTGAACAGTGCCAGCCTTAAGCCCCACGCTAGAGCTACCCGGTGGACTCCCACCCATTTGGAGGAGATGAAAAAGTTTTTGGGTTTAACTCTTTTGATGGGCTTGCTTAGGAAACCATCAATGGCTTCATATTGGTCTACTAGTCCCTTGATGGCAACAGCTATATTTCCGGCAGTCATGACTCATGATAGGTATTTGCTTCTGCTGCGGATGATGCATTTTGTTGACAATAGTCTTGCTTTGCCACGAGATCACCCTGATTGTGACCGTCTTTTCAAGATTCGGCCTGTCATTGATCATTTGGTTGATCGATTTTCTGAGATCTTTTATCCTGGGAAAGAAATTGCAGTGGATGAGTCTTTGCTGTTGTTCAAGGGCCGCTTGGTATTTCGGCAATACATTCCTAGTAAGAGGGCACGCTATGGAATCAAACTGTATATGCTGTGTGACAGTGAGACTGGATATGTCTCTAATTTCAGGGTGTACACTGGTAAGGAATCCAGGATTAACCCCCCTGGTTGTCCGTCGACTTTTGGAGTGACTGAGAAAATTGTGTGGGAACTTGGTCGTGGATTTTTTAACAAAGGCCATCATTTGTATGTCGATAACTTCTACACTGGTGTGCGGTTGTTCAGGGAATTGGCCAAAGTGGACACTGTTGCTTGTGGCACAATCCGCTCAAACCGTAAAGGTTTCCCAAAAGAACTTGTTTGTCGAAAGCTTGCTCGGGGACAGTGCAGTGCTTTGCGTTGTGAGGAGCTTCTAGCTGTGAAGTTTACAGACAAGAGAGATGTCTACATGTTGACTACAATACATGATGAAAGCACTGAACCGCGGAATGTTTGGGGTCAGGTTGCAGAAGTGCGCAAACCTGTGTGCATACTGGACTACAATAAGTACATGGGTGGTGTTGACAGAGTTGATCAGAGGTTGGAACCGTATGCTGCTCTTCGTAAGGCTTACATTTGGTACAAGAAGTTGGCTATCCATCTTTTCCACTTGGCAACCTTTAATGCTTTTATTGTGTTCCAGAAATCTTGTCCCCAGTCAAAGTTGACTTTTGTAAAGTTTCAGGAGTCTGTAATAGGCAGCCTTGTTTTAGTGGAACAGGCAAGTGTTCCTAGATTTGGAGTGGTGGAGGATGTTGCCAGATTGAAAGATCGCCACTTTTCTGATCATATTCCTCCTACACCCTCAAAAGACTTTCCCAGTCGGAGATGTAGAGTCTGTTGGCAAAGAGGTTTGCGGAAGGAGGTTCGCATGTACTGCCCCGACTGCCCTTCAAACCCCGGGCTGTGTGTACCTGCTTGTTTTAGATTGTACCACACGCAAAATAATTTTTGGGAATATCAATGAGTGGTAAAGTGAACTGGTTGGTCTTTATTCTGTAATAGTTATTGTTCAGTTTCAAAGTTTGTATTTGTGTAGTCTTTTTAGATTTAGTTGTTGAATTAGTAGATTTGTATCAATTTGCAATTTGTTTTTGTTTCTCTTTTATTTAAAAAAAAAAACTAAAGTATGATGTTGGTTTGCGTGTAGTGTCCATTGTCTGACTGTGTGCATGGTTTGGTGCTTGCCTGGTGTTGTGTTTGGATTTGTCGTTGGCTGGTGGTGTTCGTGGAGTGGTGCTTGACTGGTGGTGTGTGTGGAGGGGCGCTTGGCTGGTGGTGTGCATGGAGTGGTACTTGGCTGTCTGTGCACGGAGTGGTGCTTGGCTGGCGGTGTGTGTGGAGTGGTGCTTGGCTGGCGGTGTGTGTGGAGTGGCGCTTGGCTGGACGGTGTGCGTGGAGTGGTACTTGGCTGTCTGTGCACGGAGTGGTGCTTGGCTGGTGTTGTGTTTGTGGAGTGGCGCTTGGCTGGTGGTGTGTGTGGAGGGGCGCTTGGCTGGTGGTGTGCATGGAGTGGTACTTGGCTGTTTGTGCATTGTCTGACTGTGTGCATGGTTTGGTGCTTGCCTGGTGTTGTGTTTGGATTTGTCGTTGGCTGGTGGTGTTCGTGGAGTGGTGCTTGACTGGTGGTGTGTGTGGAGGGGCGCTTGGCTGGTGGTGTGCATGGAGTGGTACTTGGCTGTCTGTGCACGGAGTGGTGCTTGGCTGGCGGTGTGTGTGGAGTGGTGCTTGGCTGGCGGTGTGTGTGGAGTGGCGCTTGGCTGGACGGTGTGCGTGGAGTGGTACTTGGCTGTCTGTGCACGGAGTGGTGCTTGGCTGGTGTTGTGTTTGTGGAGTGGTGCTTGGCTGGTGGTGTGTGTGGAGGGGCGCTTGGCTGGTGGTGTGCATGGAGTGGTACTTGGCTGTCTGTGCACGGAGTGGTGCTTGGCTGGCGGTGTGTGTGGAGTGGTGCTTGGCTGGCGGTGTGTGTGGAGTGGCGCTTGGCTGGACGGTGTGCGTGGAGTGGTACTTGGCTGTTTGTGCACAGAGTGGTGCTTGGCTGGTGTTGTGTTTGTGGAGTGGCGCTTGGCTGGTGGTGTGTGTGGAGGGGCGCTTGGCTGGTGGTGTGCATGGAGTGGTACTTGGCTGTCTGTGCACGGAGTGGTGCTTGGCTGGCGGTGTGTGTGGAGTGGCGCTTGGCTGGTGGTGTGCGTGGAGTGATGCTTGGCTGGTGTTGTGTGTGGAGTGGTACTTGGCTGTCGGTGTGCGCTGAGTGGTGTTTGGCTGGCGGTGTGCATGGTCTGGTGCTTGGATGGTGGTGTGGGTGGACTGGCACTCGGCAGGCGGTGTGTGAGTAGTTACTTTCTGTTGGTCACTACACACACTGCTAGTTGAGTGACACTCCACACAGTCCATCATTTTGTGTAGTTGCAGTGTCCGAAATGTGGGCGTGTGAAAGTGATAGGCCCTTGAATGGCGCTGTTTGCTGGTGTGAGTGTTGGAATGTGATGGGTCCGCGGCTGGTGGTGTGAATGTTTTGTATGTGTCACGCGTACGAAAGGTGTATGAATGGCCTGTAAAGAGGTTGGTGCCTTGACGTGGCTTTACAGCTCACGAGCTGTGAGTCCGTGGTTCAGTTTATCATACTTTCAATTATACACAGTGTATTTCATTTTTGTGAAATTACTTGCGTATACAATTGTATGTACTGAATCATCACTCACCCTCGTGCCAAATCCAACCAGTATGTGTGTGTGCTTGCGGATTAGATGGGTGTGCAGTAATAATTGTTTTTTTTCTCTTTCATTTTTTTGAAATATCTTGTTAATAAAATTTTATGTACTGAACCATCACTCGCCCTCGTGCCAAATCCAACCTGTATGTGTGTGTCTTTGAGGAATAGATAGCCGTGCTTGAATGTTTGACTTTTGAGTAACTCTGTTAAGGTGTGGTATCCTTTTACTCGGGAGAACAAGGGGAACGCAGGGTGGTAGGACTTTTTTGCCGGCACGGCGATCCCACGCCAAAATGTTTGGAAAAGTGCTATTTTTACCTATTTTTAAGGTTTGCAAAGAGTTCTGGGTAGGAAAACATTGGGGGACCCACACATGCCATACCTCCCTGGACTCTCCCGGGTGTCTAGTTTTCAGAACTGTTTGGGTTTGCTACTTTCCAAAGAATACCACCCATCCCCGGGCCAAAAACTCAGGTGCCCCCCCCCCCAAATCAAAGTTATATTGCTTCAGGGTATTTTATATTCACCACCGTTAGATTTGGACCTTTTCCTGTTGCAGCCACTATGGCTACCCACGCAAGTGAGGTACCGTTTTTATCGGGAGACCTGGGGGAACGCTGGGTGGGTGGAAATCTGTTGATCCACGCAGATTCCAGAACTTTCCACCACAGAAATGTGAGGAAAATGTGTTTTTTTGGTCAAATTTTTATGTTTGCAAGGGATTCTGGGTAACAAAACCTGGGGGTAGGCAGACGAGTCACCCCATCCTGAATTGCCCTGGGTGTCTAGTTTTCAAAAATGTATAGGTTTGCTAGGTTTCCCTAGGTGCTGGCAGAGCTACGGCGCAAAAACAAAAGGTAGTCTTTTTGTCCGAATCGTGCTAAATTTCACTGGGAAATTGAGGTGCGACCATGCTGCGTTTTGCGCTGTTTCATGTCGCAGCCACTATGCCTACCCACGCAGGTGAGGTACCATTTTTTTTGGGAGACCTGGGGGCACGCTGGGTGGGTGGAAATTTGTTGATCCACGCAGATTCCAGAACTTTCTACCACAGAAATGTGAGGAAAATGTGTTTTTTTGGTCACATATCTATGTTTGCAAGGGATTCTGGGTAACAAAACCTGGGGGTAGGCAGATGAGTCACCCCATCCTGAATTGCCCTGGGTGTCTAGTTTTCAAAAATGTATAGGTTTGCTAGGTTTCCCTAGGTGCTGGCAGAGCTACGGCGCAAAAACAAAAGGTAGTCTTTTTGTCCGAATCGTGCTAAATTTCACTGGGAAATTTAGGTGCGACCATGCTGCGTTTTGTGCTGTTTCATGTCCCAGCCACTATGCCTACCCACGCAAGTGAGGTACCATTTTTTTCGGGAGACCTGGGGGCACGCTGGGTGGGTGGAAATTTGTTGATCCACGCAGATTCCAGAACTTTCCACCACAGAAATGTGAGGAAAATGTGTTTTTTTGGTCACATTTTTATGTTTGCAAGGGATTCTGGGTAACAAAACCTGGGGGTAGGCAGACGAGTCACCCCATCCTGAATTGCCCTGGGTGTCTAGTTTTCAAAAATGTATAGGTTTGCTAGGTTTCCCTAGGTGCTGGCAAAGCTACGGCGCAAAAACAAAAGGTAGTCTTTTTGTCCGAATCGTGCTAAATTTCACTGGGAAATTGAGGTGCGACCATGCTGCGTTTTGCGCTGTTTCATGTCGCAGCCACTATGCCTACCCACGCAAGTGAGGTACCATTTTTTTCGGGAGACCTGGGGGCACGCTGGGTGGGTGGAAATTTGTTGATCCACGCAGATTCCAGAACTTTCTACCACAGAAATGTGAGGAAAATGTGTTTTTTGGGTCAAATGTTTATGTTTGCAAGGGATTCTGGGTAACAAATCCTGGGGGTAGGCAGACGAGTCACCCCATCCTGAATTGCCCTGGGTGTCTGGTTTTAAAAAATGTATAGGTTTGCTAGGTTTCCCTAGGTGCTGGCAGAGCTACGGCGCAAAAACAAAAGGTAGTCTTTTTGTCCGAATCGTGCTAAATTTCACTGGGAAATTGAGGTGCGACCATGCTGCGTTTTGCGCTGTTTCATGTCGCAGCCACTATGCCTACCCACGCAGGTGAGGTACCATTTTTTTCGGGAGACCTGGGGGCACGCTGGGTGGGGTGAAATTTGTTGATCCACGCAGATTCCAGAACTTTCCACCACAGAAATGTGAGGAAAATGTGTTTTTTTGGTCAAATATTTATGTTTGCAAGGGATTCTGGGTAACAAAACCTGGGGGTAGGCAGACGAGACACCCCATCCTGAATTGCCCTGGGTGTCTAGTTTTCAAAAATGTATAGGTTTGCTAGGTTTCCCTAGGTGCTGGCAGAGCTACGGCGCAAAAACAAAAGGTAGTCTTTTTGTCCGAATCGTGCTAAATTTCACTGGGAAATTGAGGTGCGACCATGCTGCGTTTTGCGCTGTTTCATGTCGCAGCCACTATGCCTACCCACGCAGGTGAGGTACCATTTTTTTCAGAAGACCTGGGGGCACGCTGGGTGGGGTGAAATTTGTTGATCCACGCAGATTCCAGAACTTTCCACCACAGAAATGTGAGGAAAATGTGTTTTTTTGGTCAAATTTTTATGTTTGCAAGGGATTCTGGGTAACAAAACCTGAGGGTAGGCAGACGAGTCACCCCATCCTAATTTGCCCGGGGTGTCTAGTTTTCAAAAATGTATAGGTTTGCTAGGTTTCCCTGGGTGCTGGCAGAGCTATGGCGCAAAAACAAAAGGTAGTCTTTTTGTCCGAATCGTGCTAAATTTCACTGGGAAATTGAGGTGCGACCATGCTGCGTTTTGCGCTGTTTCATGTCGCAGCCACTATGCCTACCCACGCAGGTGAGGTACCATTTTTTTAGTTTCCCTAGGTGCCGGCAGAGCTAGGGTGCAAAAACTACAGGTAGGCACTTTGCCAAAAAAGGGTCAATTTGTAACTGCTAAATTTAGGTGTGACCACGTTGCATTTTGCGCCGTTTCCTGTCGCAGGCACAAGGCCGACCCACACAAGTGAGGTACCGTTTTTATCGGGACACTTGGGGTAATTCAGATTTGTAAATCAACTGTTATTACCAATTGAGCTTTCATGCATTTCTCCCTTTCAATGAAAGACATTGTGTAAAAAAAAATCTTTATGAAAAATGACCAATAATTCTCATGCTAGTATGAGTATTCCCAACTTTGAAAATGTGCAATTATATACTGTTTCTAAACTCTATAATTTATACCCAATTCAGAAATACATAGGTGTCTTTCATACAGATTATTCCATGTATACATTTTCCAAGACAAAGTGCACTATACCCAGTAAATGAAAAAATACCATTGCAAGTTGCTGCTCAGTTTTTGGATCTGGGTTTGTCGGGTTCTTGGTGAAACTACAAGTCCTATATATCCCCACAACCAGGAAGGTCTAACAAATGTAACGGTATATTGCTTTCCAAGAGCTGTCAAAATTAGAAAAAGTTATAGGTGAAAACGTTGAGACAAAAGGCTGTTTTTTTCAACAAAATTTCAAATATTCCAATATCTAACTGTTAGTTTCTATTACGAAACCTTCATGGATTTAGACAAACGACCCCTTTCTGAATTCAGAATTTTGTCTACTTTTTGAAAATGTAAAGCTTTCCAGGATCCATTATTGCTTTCAAACTCATTTCTACCATTAACTGGAAGGAGGTGGAAAGCTCTAAAAATAGCAAAAATAGGCTATGTCCCAGAAAAATGCCAAATCTGAGTGAAAAATTTCGGTTCTCTGACAAAAGTCTGTCATTCCCTGAAAGCTGAGAAAATGGAGATTTCAGCCCCACAAACCCTTTTGTGATACCATTTTCAGGGAAAAACCCAGAGGCTTTCATTTGCAGCGCCTTATTCCCATTTTTCTGAAAAAAACAAAAAAATCACTATATTTTGGTTTATTTATGGGACCCCTCCAAGGGGATCCACAAACCCTGGGCACCTTTAGAATCCACATGATGTTGGAAGAAAAGGACGCAAATTTGGCGCGGATCCCTTATGTGGTCAAAAAGTTACAAGGGCCTAAGCGCGCACTACTCCAAAACGCCAAAAAAAGGCTTAGCACAGGAGGGGAAAAGGCCTAGCAGCGAAGGGGTTAAGCTTGAAATTGTTTATGTTTTCCTTTGGGGACTACTTCTTTTATTTCTTGCCAGTGTTACTGTGTAGTGTGAGTGCCTGTTCCTAGTAACTTCCACTGTTTGTTTTATCATCATGTCCACCACTTTAGGGCCGCCGCACTCATACCTTGTATGTACACGCTGGCCGGCTTAATGTTTTAGCATGGCACACGCTATCATGTTTCTTTCCACGTGCATGATTTTTATGCACACAAGCACCGCAATCTACATTTAGCACGGCGCCTGATTTTATTCGTTTTATTTATTTATCATTGCACCTGCTTCACGGACCGCCACAAGCATACACTTTTTGTCCACAGGCGCTGCACTGGTTTCAGCACAGCGCCGGCTTTCATGTTTACACTGCCCATAGCTCTAAGTCTTACAAATGCATGACCTATTGCATTGTAAATGCCCATTCTTTCTATCAAGTTCTGCTTCTAAGATGTTTTGCTATGAAGTGAGATGTCACAGAGCGTTTTGCACTCTTGATGGATAAACGTTTCCATGCGTCAGGCAAAAGAGACTTGCTTTGCATTTTCATCAAACACAAGTATTTATTGATTTGATGTGTCATGTTAGTCAGCTGATCTGTATTTGGTGAAAGGAATTGTAACAAGGTTGCTGACTTCACCGGTGCACATTTAATAAACAGTGTTACTTCAACCTTCTTCAGACTCTCTATAGCAAAGGTTATCACAACTGTAGTTAGCAACAAAAGAATTGTGGATCAACGGGCTACAGAAGTGCTACCAGTCCTTGGAAGAGGAACTAAGAATTTGAACTCTGCTTCCGATCGCTAGAGGGGTGTAGGCAGCCCTATATTTTATGTAACCTCCTAGCGGGGATAGTTTGACATAGGCAGCGGATTATGGACCCTGGCCCTTTTGGTCAGTGGGAAGGCCCTCATCTTCTCAAAATCCTCATGTCCTTTTCATGATTTTGTTCACTCCTGATTCAATAGAATTACAACTGACGGCACATTTCTTCTACCATTTTTTAATATATGCTGAGGAAAATGTGGGTTTATATAATTTCCCTTTTTCAGTTTTGTTTGTGTAGCAGAATCTGTTCGTCTTGCAAATATACTTTTTTTCCTGGGGATCTGTTTTAATAAGGTGTCCTGACATAACACCCATGGGACTCCAATTATATAATTAATTTATTTTAATTGACGTTTTTAGAAGTGCTTCAGGCTTCATGCATATTTTTGTAGTAACTGCCACCCATGTTTGCCACAGAAAAAATATTTCTATGGTGACACTCTCTCTGGCTGCTTCACTCTTTTTTATTGTTTATCTTTTTAAACAAACACAATTATCATAAACAAATGAAACGATTTACATGAAGCCTTTTAAACCTGTGTCTTGTTTGCATCACAAATAATCCTAAATTTACTAAACAGAATTTATCTACTAAAAAATGTGTGTGGATTTAATATTTTAATGTTTACGAAATCATTTTGATCTTTTTTAAAATAAATAATTAAATGAACACATTTTCAGACTTTCAAGCTGTTAATTTTCTAAAAAGACCACCCTTGTGCAATGTAAGGTATTCCTGAGTAGAATGACCTAGATAAACTGGCTTGTATATCTTGGTTCCACAAAGCATAACCCAGAGACTAGAGAAATGTGCTTCTCTTTTTCCATAAACATAACAAATGCCCTCTTTTACCTGAAAATATTAGGCCTTTCTGATAGCTCATAACTTAAATACCATAATGGAATTAAATCCAAGAATAGAATCAACCTAGTTATCATGATTTTAGAAGTAATGCATGGTTTAAATGTATGCAATGATTCAAAACTAAATTCTATAGTTTTGGAAAGAACAGAGGAGAGCTTGAAAAAGAACACACAAATCAGTGCTTAATTTGAGCCAGGGGGTTCCAGTATTTGGCACCGCTCTCATTTGTCAGCACTGGCACTTCTAACAGTCTGCCACATGGACGAGCTGTCTATCTAATTTAGAGATGAGCTCTACAACAGTTGTTAATAAATTCAATATACATTAAAACTTACTAATACCTGCCACCCAAGCCATTCTTACAGTTTTGAGGGACTAAAATAGATAGAATTGTCACTTGTTTAAAAGTGGGATTTTAGTACTTGTGTTGGTACTATCATTGGCTGCGCTCACAGGACAGCAGGTGGTGCAAGCTGCAGTGACCTCCTGATGAAGTCCCTGCATTCTTTTTACAAATTAGGCACTGACACAAAATACTGAATATTTTGGGGGTTTAGTCTCGCTTCTGCTATGGGTTTAGATCAACCTGGTCCAACACCAGGGGATGATAATTTGGACAAAAGACTTCTAATTGTTTTGAGTTTGCTTTCCATGGTTTCATGGAAATCCAGAATTAGTCATCATAACAGATGATGAATGTAATGAAATACTATTTAAATCAGTATGTGCTAGTGTATCACAGTTTACAAAAAGGTGAATCAAGTGGATTTGCACTCCTATTTAAAATCATGACGAAATACATTTGATATGGTCGAAAGGAAGGGGGAAGTTTACACACAATGCAAATGGCGTGGTACAACAGAAGAATCCTTAATATAAGTAACCTGCATATATGAAGC
This sequence comes from Lissotriton helveticus, assembly GCF_964261635.1. Lineage (NCBI taxonomy): Eukaryota > Metazoa > Chordata > Amphibia > Caudata > Salamandridae > Lissotriton > Lissotriton helveticus. The sequence goes on from NC_136070.1 coordinate 883,218,993, forward strand.
CATGAAAGCCTTGAGGCACTACTGGCTCCAGGCAATATTATTCGAAATCTAAATGTGAGGACATCTAAAGCTGCAGTCCTAACCTGTCAAAAAAGAGAATCATGCCAGCTATCTGGGCGCTTCGTAAAGTTTGAGAAATCAGTAACAGAAAAACAAAAATAGTCACCATGGCCTCTGTAGGCACGGATCTCCTCAAACTGCCCTGGTTCATATAAAGAAAGGAAAGAGGCAACAGACAATTTAAGACACCCCTGATGTCCTGGGCACCAATGCCTGACTTCTATGGTAGACATCCCTCAGAGCTGTACCCTACCAGTAAAGAAATACGACACAGCAGGCACTTTAAAGCAGGTCACCGCTACTCTATCAAGCAAAGGTTCACTTGAGCCGAAATATTGATATCTTTATTATAGAAAGCGTGAAGCACTTTTTTGACTCTTAGGGACTGCATTCATTTGGCGGCCACACTTTACTTGCATGGACAGTCCTCAAACCCCTTTGAGGTTCTTATACTTTGCTACTGTATGCATTTATTCTGCTTTTAACTGTTCAGTTTTGCATGTGTCTCTTTCTGCTGAGATGTAATGATTCTAGATAATTGAACATCAATATATTTTTAAAACTAAATAATTTTATGACTAATACAGAGAAAATTCAATCTGTCGACAAATCACTTCTTCAAATATCTACAAGTCAGAAGTTTCCTACAAAGCAAAAGAGGGGGAATAAGAGGATTTGAAAAAAATAACATATTAGAGATAATAGAAACTGGAGTAGATTGCACAATTAAAAGATTTTATCTTGAACTAAATGAACAAAGACCGGATGATATGGCGAAATGGGGGGAAATCTGGTCAACAAAGCTGGGCATAGAACAAGAATGTTTTAAAATATCATTAGAACTAGGGACGAACATTCTATGCTCTGCGTCACTACAAGCTCAGCATTATAAGACGATGTACTGGCTTTATTATACCCCGGCTAAACTGGCACAATGGGGAGCGACAACTGGTATAAATTGCCCCAGGTGCACGAGTGTAGATGCAGATGCCATTCACATGTTTGTAAGATGTCCCAGTTTAGTCACAGTACTTAAAGAAATAGAAACGTTTCTACAAAGGGCACTAAAACTACCTGTTAATCTATCACCTGCGATTATTTTGCTAGGGGTAGATGGAAACAATGATGTTGAGACAGGGAATTATTTTATCTTCGTGGCCATGGCAGTGTACAGATTGTGTGTTACCACCGCATGGTTAGATCAAGCGGCGCCATCATTTCAACTATGGTTAGCTAGGTTGCTGAGCATATACAATTTAGAAAAAGCGATCTACTCCAGAAGTGGGAAAAGATTGAGGAAATTAGGTCTGGACATATGGGAAACAATAACGAAATGGAAGGAAGAAGGTTGATTTGTACAGGAAATATATATGTACATAATTTTGTATCTAATTTGTATAAATCTGCATGTAAATAGTAAATGAGGTATAACAAGGTATAACTCCATAGAACACATATAGAAAGTATAATCGATGTCAATATGTATGTATAAGGAGAGCGATTTCACCCAAATAAGGGGTAATGTATCATTTTGGTATTTAGATAACGGTTCTTTCCTATATTTTTTTTTTTTTTTTTGTTTGGATTTATTTTAAATGAAATGTATGGTGTAAAAATTGACAAGTGTAGGAAAAACTGTATTTTCTTTATTTGCTCCATGTCCCCTCTGTGCTCCAGAGGGTGGGAAAAATTTAAAAAAATTCTGTGAATAAAAAGATTTAAAAAAAATAAATAAATAATTTTATGACTAATTCTAATAAAGTGCATGCATGAATTAAAATGACCGCAGTACAAGTATTCTTCCATGTAGGTTTGATTCCATTATTCGCTCTTCATAGAATAATAAGTGCAATATCCACAGAGAATAAAAATACCTGGGAAAAAAATCACCAAATCCCCTCTCATTCTGGATAATTAATGGAATTATGTAATAGAACTAAGCAAAATTCTCGAAGCCTATAAATGAAAGATCATTTATTTAACTTGTGTTTTTTAGGTCTGAATGCTAATCCCAAACCTTTAGAAAAAAAGCATCCAGCTTAAAAATGTGTTTGGTTAATATTCAAGGCAAATTTATTACTGGTTGATCGTGAATTAATATGGACATTTGCTCTATAAATAAACATTGCTTTAAAAGTTAATTATGCAAGTATACGGCTCATCTACTACTTGTAAAGGATAAAGATAGAGTACCTTCTCTCTTTGAATGAGATAGCAGTCAATGAAATCCCTTGGATTGTTGGGATCAATGGTTTTTTGGTTCTGTTCTACTCTTTCTACTATGAAATCTTCCAGATATTTGAATAGTTCAAACATTCTCTTGTGAGGTCCAGGTAAGTGATCCATTATCCTCGGATACATCTCATAGAGCTGAAAAGAGAAAACCAAAGCAAAATAAGCAACATCAGAAAATTCTGCAGTAATTAGCTTCAATGCCAAAAACATATTTTAATATATAGTGATGCAACTGAATTCCTGCCCTTCATGGAAACCTCCAAATGTTCAACTCACTTTGCATAAAAGTTTACTTTAAGAAATTTTTATGAGTGTAATTGCTGGGGATGCATGGTTAAGAAACACCAGGGCTCTGCTGCAATCCGGACCCATATTGGCATTATCCTGCATGTCTACACTAAGACTGCCCTACTGAAAGTTAGGGGGTCTTCCCTACAGTCACATACCTGGCAGACGGCATATGCAGGTGTTTCCAGCTGATGCCGGTAGACCAGAGGCAGGCTTTTGCACGGAGCTCCTCACTGCTGCGGTCTGAATGGTGCAGTTGCGCAGCCCGCATTTTGTTGGTAGCTGCTGATGCTCCTCCTGGCCATTGATGGGAAGTACGACCAGACCTGAAGCTGGGCTGGGAGCCGGCAGCAGTGTAGACGGCAAGGTGAGGAGAGGGCGAAGCTGTGAGTGTGAAACGAGGTGGCCTACCACCCGAGATTGACTAGTTGTGCCTGAAGGAGTGCTGCAGGGGCTCAGGCACCCGTTCAGCAGTCGGTGAAAGTGGAGAAGAGCCGTCTGGCTTTTGGAGGAACTGGTGAGCCCGTGGTGTTTTTCCCTGACCCAGCTTGAGATGGTACTTTAAGGTGACTTATCCCTCCAATTACCCCCTTAGGTCCACAAATGAAGGCACTGTCCCCTCTAGCACTGAGTCCTCCAGGAATAGAGGAGGCCTGTCGACTGGAACCCTCCGACTTTGAGACCTGCGTGCTGCCACCTCCCCTCAAGTTCTGTTCTTGTTAGGTGGATCTCTGGTAAATGGTGAACTGAGCGCCAGGCATTGCTGCATTCCCACCTGCTACAAAGAAGGGCTGCTTGGGGCCTGTTGCACACCCCAGAGTGTAGTGACTCCCTGTGCCCTGTGTGTTCTTGGTGTGACTGGGGATAGAGTTGAGGATACTCCTCCTGTGCTTTGGCGAATGGATGCTGGTGGTGTCCCTGCACTGAGTGATACTGAAGGGTGAGGTGAGTTTGGCAGACCCCCGTTACTTTTCCGAGCCTGCTTCTGGTATGCTGACCTTGATGGGTGTGGGAGCGTTCAGACCCCCCATCTTGCCTCCTTCTAGGTGGTCCTGAGAAGGTCCCTGGGTAGGCATGGTTAAACCAAAGACTTCCAGGCTCCAGCCTCTCCAGAGGTCCTTCATGGCTATGTTGGCAATCTCCCCTGCAGTGGCGGACCCGATCAAGCAGCTGTAGAAACACACTTGAACACCATACTGGGATGTTTGACAAAGTGCTGCAGGCAATCCAGGACTCAAAGATAGCTCTGGGGACCTCAACTTTGGGTCATTCAGATGGAAACAGGACTCCTGGGGGAAGACCAAACTAAATTAGTGGAGGGAGTAGATGAAGCAGAATCCTCTGACATCCATGCGGCCCTCATTAGTCACTACCAGCAGCAAATGATGGTGGTACAGGCTGAGATACGTGCCCTCAAGGTCATGGAAGAAGATGCCGAAGGACGATCGATACGCAATAATGTCCACTTTCTTGGCTTTCCTGAGAGAGTGGAGGGCCCCAACATGGAGCTCTTTCTTGAAGATTGGTTGCTAGTGATGGTGCTTTATGACTGACCGCCGAAGTTCTTTCCTGCAGAGTGTGCACACCGTATTCCTGGCAACCCTCAGGTCTTTGATCGCTTGATTGCTCAACTATAGGGACATGGATTTAATCCTACAATTGTTTTTAGTGAAGGACCCCTGATCATACAATGGTAGCACATCACAGCTTATCCTGATTATCCAGAAGAGGTGCAACACATTTGGAGCAGTGAAGTTGCAACTTCAGTCATTAGGATTGAAGTGTGCCCTGCTCTTACCAGCACTGCTCCGGTTGATTGACTCGAATATAACACATTTTTTATCCTCCCTAAAGAGGCCTGGGCGTGGCTGCACACCAAGGGCATCAAGGAACAGGATGACGAAGCGGCCGCTGGTCTGATGGGTGTCCCAGGCAGCAGCACAATTTGTCACAACTGAGTCTTTGGGGCACTTGGACCAGGGTCCACAGATGGGAACTTCACCATTGTATCAGCGATGTCACCCCAACGAGAGATGCTGGACCTGTGATTGTATACTGGATTGGTGAGTAAGATAAGTGGGAGAAAATGGGTGGGCGGCAATTCAATGTCCAGAGATACTGCATAGGAGCATGGTTGGCATAAGCAGATATACTCTTACTGTGGGACTTGAGGTGCTCATCCGATGGGCATAGGTTGCTTTGGCCTGTTGTGAACTACATCAGCCTCACTATTCCGTCTGACCCCCAAAGACTTATGTACGGACTGACTCAGTCCAACAGTGGTAGCTTAGGCCACCATATCCACTGTTGGGAGCATTGTGGCGGGATGCCTGTCGGTATCTGAGACAAGGGAGTGGGTGTTATGGTTAGTGATCGGTTCTGTTTTTTATTGTTTAATACTGTGCCTGAACTGGATGCGGGGGACCTGGTGGGGCTGGAGGCCTATTGGGGGTGCGTGTCTGCCCATAGGCCCTGAGACGGGGGCGCTAAATGTTTGTCATGGTGGTCACATACAATACACTGACATGGAACACCAGGCAGATGGTAACCCAGTTTATGCCCAGCCTGAGGGCCCTGATGGAGGCCCATGATTCGGTCAAAGGTGGAATGTGGAATAGTTGACTCCAGGGGACCTCTATTACGATGGCACTCTATGCTCTTTCCAGGATTCACACGATGTCAATTGCCTGCATGCTGGCCAGTTTTTAACGTATAATGCTGAAACTCAGATGTATATGGGGCGTATGCCAGGCAGTACTGGCCCTGCATCAGGGGCTGCAATGCGTGTTGACTCATGGATTGGATTGTAAAGCAGTTACGTTTTTTACATGGCACTGCAGTCTAGGGATGCTGATCTTTCCCTATCAGGCAACCTTTGGTGGCAGGAAAGTCTGGGTATCATGTTGACTGACAAGCAATGGAGGATGGCACTGGAGCAGGTCAAATGAGTTTCCTGTAATATCAGACTGAAGTTTATTCAATTCAGTGACTTACATTGTACTTACCTTACACCCCACTGGTTACAAAGGATGTTCCCGGACATAGCATTGACATGCATCTGGTGTGATTACCAAGATGCAACCTTCCTACTTATGGTGTGAGAATGCCCCCCCCCCACTAGCATGGTGTTGAGTGCAAGTCATGGAGCACATATCGGAGATACTGGAAAGGCCTTTTCTGACAGATCCAATGTATTGTTTGCTAGGGATCACTACGCGCTTAAAATGTTCCTAATCTCAGATTACGTTTGCTGATGTAGCAATGGCTTTTTTCAAGCACCTAATAGCCATGTCCTGAAAGGTGGGGCAGCTGTCTATGATTGACTGTTGGCTCCAGGTTGTGTTCCATTGAGCGACTGCTGAAACTGATGCCTTGACGCAAAACTGTAGGGTGAGGGTGTGGCAGACTGCAACACAAATTTGACACCCTTGCGTAAACTCTACTTCTTACGGAGACACCGGGGGTGAACGGGTGCTGACTTATAACAAAGCTAGTGCTCAACTGCCACTGGCCTGTTCCTTCCTGCTCCCCCCCATTGGTGGGCCAATTCTGCCCCTCCCTGCTCATACCTAATCAGCTTGATTGTATCTTGCACTGTTGAAGTCCTACTTAACAGTCCATGGGGTCCCAAGCAGTTCAGTGCAGGTTTAGTTTCGTACTTGAGGCACCAGTTCAAAACACTGTCTGAGCTTTATGCGCTTACAGAACACCCATATATTGTTGACACAGGGCGTGGTTTGGCTTGGCCTGACAGCCACCCCATCATCTGAAGAGCGCTTACAGTTAGCACAGGGAGAAACAAACTGCACATGCCCACTAACACTTCCACCACTGCCTCAAGCACCTGCATCACGTCACTAACATTGATGACTGTTCATTGATATCTATGTTGCAATTGAGATTCTTATACACAGTTTCAGTGTTCATTGTTGTACAAACTTGTATATGCCAATAAAGACCTCTTTTTTAAAAAAATGAGAGCAATTGCTTGTTGCCAAATGGAAACATCAGTATCTATAGACCACTTGCTTAAAAAAAAAAGTTAGATCAGGACTGGAAAAAAAAAACAATGGTTTGTGCTTGGAATTTCAATTTCTTAAAGTGTGATGTGGATTCAGCTGTTATTACTTTTTTGAAACAGCCCGGAATCACAAGGTCTTTTGGTTTAATACTGAGCCATGCAAAGTGATTTGTGAAAAACACAAAAAGTAAGGCATCACTGCTCATAGTGCTGCCTTGCAATACCTTGTGTCAGATAGGCATTACATGGGTGAAGTTCTCATTCATCCAACCATGCATTTTGATGCAAACTCATATTTACTTAAGACTTCTGAATTTGGGTTTGCTTCAATATGGTGTGCCTACCGAAATGGGTATCTCCTAATCACTTCTTCTTTGTATGTGTGCTACATTAAGCAGCACACATGGAAAGTGGAATAAGCCTTAATGGATTTTTGTACTGGAATGTATCCCGTAAGAGTGCCTGTATTGGCCCTAGGCAGTCTCAAGTGTGACAGCACTAGGTAAAAATAGAACTGTGCCAACTCTTTAAAGATGGCACAGTTCTGTTCTCTATTATTCACCCAATGCAGCGCCGCAGCCTGAGTTGAAGTGCTCCATTGCATGAAACTTTAGTGAATCTAGGCCTAAGAGATATTCTGCATCCCTGAGTGACACTAAAGGGACCTTCAATTGTAGTTAGGGAGCTGTAAAATTGGTGTGGAGCAAATACTTCATTGAAATTATATATGCCATAATGTTGTATCTTATTGTTCCACCCAAACAATGTCAAGCTGACACCAGTGATACACAAATCCTATAGATTGTTCAACAATTCTACTGAAAATTACATAGAAGTCACAGGATGAGATGGCATGCGAATTACAGCAATATCAATGACATTGCAACGCTTTATGAGAATGAAAATCCCATTACATATGCCATGAAATAACAAATAGGCTACCAAAGCAGTGAGTGCACTTTTGAACCAAGGAACCAAAATGAACAATAGGTGCCACTAATGAATTAGGCATCAACTATCAACCTTAAGTATATTATGGACATGCAGTAATTTTGTCTTCAATAATACCATGTCTATATTAAAACGAAGAACAAAACAGACAAGATGATAGACGGAATGTTGCACAATGGCAAAACATTCACCCCCAGTCACAGATCTGGGTTTAATCCATCGTTATTTTGCGCACCAAGCCATCCCTGTTCAGACATGGCCATATGCAAATCAGTCTTGACCTTGTGCCTCATGGGACAGTCCAGCCCGAACTGCCAAGCCATGGCTTCCCTGGACCGGAATAAAGCAACCTTGGACCGGGTTCTGGCTATCAGCCGTCTTCAGCCAGGATAGCGCCACTCCAGTGGCTTAGTGAGCACGGGACCCACGTCTGGGCATACCCTTCCCACATAGGTTGAACAGCAAAACATACAAGATGATGGACGGAATGTTGCACAATGGCAAAACATTCACCCCCAGTCACAGATCTGGGTTTAATCCATCGTTATTTTGCGCACCAAGCCATCCCATTTCAGACAAGGCCATATGCAAATCAGTCTTGACCCTGTGCCTCATGGGAACAGTCCAGCCCGAACTGCCAAGCCATGTCTTCCCTGGACCGGAATCAAGCATCCTAGGACCGGGTTCTGGCTATCAGCCGTCTTTAGCCAAGATAGCTTGACTCCAGTGGCTTAGTGAGCACGGGACCCACGTCTGGGCATACCCTTCCCACATAGGTTGAACAGCAAAACACACAAGATCATGGACGGAATGTTGCACAATGGCAAAACATTCATCCCCAGTCACAGATCTGGGTTTAATCCATCGTTATTTTGCGCACCAAGCCACCCCAGTTCAGACATGGCCATATACAAATCAGTCTTGACCCTGTGCCTCATGGGACAGTCCAGCCCGTACTGCCAAGCCATGGCTTCCCTGGACCGGAATCAAGCAACCTAGGACCGGGTTCTGGCTATCAGCTGTCTTCATCCAGGATAGCTTGACTCCAGTGGCTTAGTGAGCACGGGAACCACGTCTGGCCATACCCTTCCCACATAGGTTGAACAGCAAAACATACAAGATGATGGATGGAATGTTGCACAATGGCAAAACATTCACCCCCAGTCACAGATCTGGGTTTAATCCATCGTTATTTTGCGCACCAAGCCATCCCAGTTCAGACAAGGCCATATGCAAATCAGTCTTGACCCTGTGCCTCATGGGAACAGTCCAGCCCGAAATGCCAAGCCATGTCTTCCCTGGACCGAAATCAAGCATCCTAGGACCGGGTTCTGGCTATCAGTCGTCTTCAGCCAGGATAGCTTGACTCCAGTGGCTTAGTGAGCATGGGACCCACGCCTGGGCATACTCTTCCCACATAGGGTGAACAGCAAAACACACAAGATGATGGACGGAATGTTGCACAATGGCAAAACATTCACCCCCAGTCACAGATCTGGGTTTAATCCATCGTTATTTTGCGCACCAAGCCACCCCAGTTCCGACATGGCCATATGCAAAACGAAGACATTTCAGCTCGAAATTCACAATTTTCATTCTGGTAAATAAGTTGTTACCGTAAAAAAAGCTTTGTTTCATTTTCATAATAAAACTGTATGTGTATGCAACTTCCACATTTTAATTTAAGCAAATATATATCTTGACCCCTAGCTTCAGTTTGTGATTTTCTCCGAGCAATAACATATAACATTTGGTATGGCAGGGGTAACGACAATTTGATCACAAATGGTAACAATATGACATGAATAGGGTACTAATTTTTCAAGGATGGTCAAAATGCCATTTATGAACGGTATGCCATTATGTGTTCATTTACAAGGGGCAATACATTTGAATATTATTCGAGGTAGATGAATATACACCTCAAGGAATTATCACAACCCTTGTTGAAAAGGCTTCTTGTAGCGTGTTGGTGTCCCTATCTCTTGGATGGGAGGTCAGCCTTATGACCATTGGAGTTCACTTCTCTGTGCTTGGTATGTGACAGAGCAGGCCAAGTCATTGATGGTTCTTCCCAGGTTGCAGATAGTGGTTTAATTTCTCTTCTGATCTTCCTCAGGTCCAGGGTTGTTCTAAGGTGTGTGCATGGAGAGGCCACACTTAAGGCTGGCATAAATCAGTGGTTGGGAATGACTCCTGGGCACATGCTAACCAATGATGTAAAAGTTCCTGGGCCAAGCCATCCTACTTTGGGCATTTTTAAAATGGTGAAATTCTTCAACCAAACTTAACTTGATCTGTGAAGGCTATGCATTTGTGTGGGAGCATACTATAGTGTCCTCTTCATCTAACTCAAAACACCAAAACCATGAATATCTAAGAAATTATTTTGCATCTTTTCAATTGTTCCTCCTGTGGCTTATGCAAAATCCACAGACGGAAGACTAGTAGAACAGAAGTAGGGTTTTTCAGCAGCCAGACAGTGGACGAATAAGAATTTTTTGGAGTCGTGTTTCCATTCCTTTCTAGTTCATCCCAAAGTGTTCTATGTAAACCCAGCAGACCTTTCAAGCAGGATTTGACATTCAAACACAAGATTCACCACTGTCATATCAGAAATTTGCTCACAGTCCAACCCTGCTAAATCTGTCAGATTCAGATGAGTCATCTCTGCCCAAAAAGGTCATCCTATTGTTTGCTCATGTGAGGCAGTTTGCACCTTTTTCACATGTATTTAACTGCCAAATACTGTTAAGAAGAATTGGTAGGGCAAATGTAAAGTGATCCTCCAGGACATCAAGGCAAGCAAAAGGTAATGTTACAAAAGTTATTTTTGCTTAATATTTTCTTTTTAAAATAAAATTGGATTTTAATAATCATTACACAAATAGTTGTTTAATAATTAGGATTTTTAAATCTGTAGTCTGGTTTTCTACATCGGACAGCTAGGCCCAAGCCAGTGAAAAATAGCTTTTGGGTGCTCATCACTATAAGGACATATTAACATTAATCTTATATACGGTCTACTTTTAAAAACCATGCCGCCTGCCTTGTGGACCACAAGCTCCACATAGGGATGCATTTTTAATATTTGTAAGGGAGACCTGGCAAAAGGGTTTATTTTGACACATTGAATTGCAGTGTTTGATCAGCAATAGTCATACACTGGTAGGCCTAAAGCTGTTTTTACCTTTTCCTCTAAAGGATAGCATGATAGAGACTGCAGACCGCCAACAGCATTTAATTTATAGGCCCTGGAATACTGGGCGAGCATGAAGGAAAGGCAGGTTTTTCACACTTGGCCAGAATATTTTTTAAAAACATCTGTAGCGCTGTGTCAGCATGGTCATGGATGTTTAAGCTTTAATAGAAAGTATGTGGATGAGCCTTGGTTCCTGCACTCTACACAACACTCTAAAGCAGTCAGCAGAGCTACATATGACTAAGCATTATGGGGCATGAGCTAGTCCACTTTTGAGAGACATCAGAAACCACATGATTTAAACAGGCGTTTCAGCTATCAAGTGTTCCTAGTCATCTATAATTATAAATTACAAGTGGAATAATAATGCTAGAAGAAGATGTCTTGCTTGCCCAATAAATAATCTATGTATTACAGCAAATGTGATATATGTATATATATATATATATATATATATATATATATATATATATATATATATATATATATATATATTGAAAAAACCATAGGTTTCACACATGTTATAGTTAGCTGGACATTTCACTCATACAAAACCATTGAAATTCCCCCGTTATAGTTAGTTCAGCTAACTATAACTCGCGCGCCCGCAATGCACTGCTGATGACGTCACATATTACATCACTCATGACATGGTAAGTGACATCACTCATGACATCACTGATGACATCTCAAATGACATCACTGATGACACCATCCTTGTGAAAGAGTGGCAGACCTCCTCTCAGCGTAATATAACCTTTGATACACACATTCAAAAATAGAAACTAACATTTTCAAAAAAATTGAGATCCCAATACCAGTTACAACAACCTATTCAGTAATTCCACCATCTATATACACATCCACTCATTCACCAACAGTTCTATATAGTCACTCATACATGTACTCACTCATCATATGTACTGATACACCTATACATCCTGTTACACACCGACAGTCATCCATAGAGTTACTCACACACATTCTCACACATGCAAATAAACATCCATTTATTTGCATATACAGCTATACACACACTACCACACTTACTTCTACGGAAACTTGCACATACTTACTCGCGCACTGTTACAGCGCGACTCTCGTGGCGGATGCCTGGCGGAGCGAGCTTCAGAACTGAGTTTTTTAAAAAACTGAGATTGTATTTCCCTTGCTCTCTATTTTTAAATTGCACTGCACGGCTTCTCTGGCCCGTGCCATTCTTTTCAATTGTATTTCTCTCTGCCTTTCTTTTCTCTCCTGAGGCGAAAAGCCGGGAGATATCTCTCTGTACTGTTTTAATCACTGTTATGGGGATTCTATTTTACACTTTTTGGGGGGCAGTCGAGCACCTACCTGTCTCCCTTGACTGACGCGCCGCTCTTCCCTGTCACCCTTTCGCCGTGTTCTATCTGGGTGTCTCCCTCTCAGCCGATTAGGAGCTGAGGGGTATTGCGGGACGGGGAGGCTGCGCACTAGTCCGGCGGCCATCTTGGGTGAGGCAGGCTTGCTAGTCGGCGGACTAGGCTTGCTGCCTCATGGGCGGGACTATAAATTTAGACTTTTTTTTTTGTTTTATTTTTTTTGTTGAGAACAGTAGTCCTTAGCATAAATAAGATCAAATGAAAAATAAAATATAGGCCATGGTAGGAGACTGTATTCGTCTGTATCCAGCCGGACACAGCTATTTATTTTGTAGTGAATCACAAAATATTTAAGAATAGTTACAGTAGGGCACAATCCTGTACCGTACCTAGCACGAACGTGTCTAGAAAGGGGATAGGGGTGTGGGGGCAACAGGCAAAGACTGAGCATAGTTGGCCACTTTGTGAATCAGTAAGTTCTACCCAAGTGTTGCCAACCTGTTTACACACAAAACTAAAATACATAATATTAAATTGTGGTAACAGTACAAGGTTGTCGACGTTTCGATCTCTTAGCTCTAAAATACATGAGATCATCATCAGGACTGAGAATAATAATATTTGCCTGGCATTTCACAGTTTAAACCACCAGTTATTTAAGGGGAAAAAGCGAAAGAATAAAAATAAAAATAAAAAATGAAGATAGAACAGGGGGAGAGACAAGCAATATTAATCTCCCCTCTCCGCCGGGGTTATGCTGTGCTGGGTCTGATAGCGCCGGGACACTCTGCTTGAGTAGCTGAGCGCTCAACAAAACACCAGTTAACATAACATAACTCTCTTAAACAATCACTTATAGAAACACATACATATTTAAACAGGAACTCTTCCAATCTCTCACTCTCACATATACCCACTTATATACATCAATACTCACATATACTCACATATACTAGATTAAAACATGTAGTTACTCATAAAGATACTATTGAGACAGTCATTCACTCAGTAACACACCCATACACACACTCATCCACCCATAGAGTCCTGCACACATGCTGTCTTCAAAACACATACAAACAGTGAGTCAGTCATTCATGCATCTATGCGCTAAGTAATACCCCCACCAAACCATACAGACACTCACACTGATACTCAAAAAAACAACTAATAACCCATATAAACACTCATGTAGCTACTCACCAACCCATGCAGCCACTTATACACAAAGTGAGACACTGATGCATATATTTAAATATTTAAACATTACTCGCTAATATAAGTATTCACTAAGATACACTTAATAAGTCAGTTAACCAATCAAGTTTTTAAAAAAAAACATCCATTTAGACACTTATTTACCCATTTATTCTTCCATCGACCTTTAGATATACATATATAAAACATATTTATTTTTCAAAAAGACACACATTCACTGGATGGTGTCATCAGTGATGTCATTTGAGATGTCATCAGTGATGTCATGAGTGATGTCAAGGACCATGTAATATGTGACGCCATCAGCAGTGCATTGAGGGCGCGCGAGTTATAGTTGGCTGAACTAACTATAACGGGGGAATTTCAATGGTTTTGTATGAGTGAAATGTCCAGCTAACTATAACATGTGTGAAACCTATGGTTTTTTTAATGAATTTGCAAGGTTTTTTAAATGATAATTCCTAACTATATTGTGTGTGAAACCTATGGTTTTTTCAGTGAATTTGCAAGGTTTTTAAAATGCTAATTGCTAACTATAACGTGTGTGAAACCTATGTTTTTTTTAGTGAATATATATATATATATATATATCAATCTGCCTTGAAGACTGAGTGGATGTATAATGGCCTGAATGGAGGATTTAGTAGCAATGTGATTGCCTGTTTAAGTGACTAATTTAAAGTGTCTCACTAAATATATGGAATAGTGATTAAACTGTGTGAATACCTGTATCACTCTATCTATCTCTTGTTGTGTAAACTACTACCTAAGTTGGTTACTAGCTATGTGAAAGTCTATATTAGTTATTAATTAGTTAAGTGAGTATTTGTATCGGATAGTAAATGTGTGTGTGGTTGAGTGGGAGGTGTGTGACTGTCCAAAGATGTGTAAATAGTTGATTTACTAGGTATATAAGGTTAAGACTGTATGTGGAAAAAGTTGTTTGGGTGAGTGAATCTCTTTATGGGTATGGTGATGAGTAAATATATTTCTCAATGATACATGTCTAACAAACTAGAAATATAAAAGGCAGTGTATGTGACAGTTGTATATAAATAAGTATACATAACACTCAGTGATTGTATGTGTGACTATCGAAAACTGTATACTTGTAATAGTAATTTTATAACACACTAAGTATGAGTTACTATCTATACGAATAAATAAAGTGGTGTTTGTATAAGTGTGTAGCTTAGTAAATGTAAGTGTGATCAATTGTTTGCATAAGTGAGTAGAATGACTGCATAAGTGAATAGGATGTATGCTGGTGTGTAATGGTGATGCAAGTGTATAAGTATATTTAATAGTGTTCTGTTGATCATTGACAGCATGTATGAGTGAATCTATAGGTAAGTGTTTAGATGTGTCTGTAGATGTAGGAATCACTTAGTGGGTTTTTAGAAACTGGTATTGGTGTGTCAATGGCTTCAAATATGGTACTCTGTATTTTACAGTGAGTGATGAAAGGTTATACTTGTGTATGATGAAGTGTATCGGATTGTCACGTGGATGATGTCATCAGTGATGTCATTTGAGATGTCATCAGTGATGTCACTGACCATGTCATGAATGATGAAATATGTGACACCATCAGCAGTGCATTGCGGGCGCACAAGTTATAGTTAGCAGAACTAACTATAACTGAGGAATTTCTATGGTTTTGTACGAGTGAAATGGCCAACTAACTATAACACCCGTGAAACCTATGTTTTTTCTGTGACTTTCTAAGGTTTTTTAAATGCTAATTTCTAACTATAACGTCTCTGAAACCTATGGTTTTTTCAGTGAATTTCAAAGGTTTGTTAAAGGCTCATTTTTAAGTGTGATAGTAGTTATACCTTTTTTTTGTACTGATTTTCTTCAGTTTTGTAGCTGTTTATTTATGAATATTTTATTCATTAAGTAACCTTATATATTTTTCTGAAGATTGCATAAAAATATTTTAAAAAACTTCAAACTGAAATATTGATTAATTTTTTTGTTTTTATTTTTTATTTGAATATATTTATAATATTTTCTTTAAAAAAAAAAGTTCCCAATTTTTTTTTCGGAGTCGCGCACTCAAAGCGTACACATCACGGTGGGTGCGTGGATTCTAGACGCCATTTTAGAAAAGTCGTGAAGGATCCGCGTACGGTGTGCGAAGGCTGCGTGTTTTTCCGTTACATCATATACATTTATTATTACGTGATGTGCGCGATTGATATGCGACCAGCCGCGACTCCTGCTCCCGCGCATTCGCGACACATGCGCATTACGGTACGAGACGCTTGCACGATGGCGGGTCCGGCGTGACGTCATATACGTGCTGGGGCACGCTGGGTGCATTACTCCCGCAAAAAAAATTATGTTCCAAAATATATGTATGTGTCTTTAATATACATATTAGGGCAAGAGATTATCTAAGATATTCATAAAAATATTATATTTGTACTTAAAATAAAATGTTATTTATAAATATTTTTTCGGGAAGTCGGGTGCGTGCATCATGAGCGCAGAGAACTAGGTCAGCAGAGCTGCTGTAGAGCCAGAGAAACCAGGTCAGCAGAGCCGCTGTAGAGCCTAGAACCAGGTCAGCAGAGCTGCTCTAGAGCCTAAGAAGCAGGTCAGCAAAGCTGCTCTAGAATCAGAGACCCAGGTCAGAAGAGCTGCTCTAGAGCCAGAGACCCAGGTCAGCAGAGCTGCTCTAGAGGCCGAGAACCAGGTCAGCAGAGCTGCTGTAGAGCCAGAGAAACCAGGTCAGCAGAACTGCTTAAGAGGAAGAGAACCAGGTCAGCACAGCTGCTCTAGAGCCAGAGAACCAGGTCAGCAGAGCTGCTTTAGAGCCATAGAACCAGGCCAGCAGAGCTGCTCTAGAGGCAGAGAACCAGGTCAGCAGGATGCTTTAGAGCCAGAGATGCAGGTCAGCAGAGCTCTTTAGAGGGAGAGAACCAGGTCAGCAGAGCTGCTTTAGAGCCAGAGAACCAGGTCATCAGAGCTGCTCTAGAGGCAGAGAACCAGGTCAACAGAGCTGCTTTAGGGGGAGAGAACCAGCTCAGTAGAGCTGCTTTAGAGCCAGAGAAGCAGGTCAGCAGAGCTGCTCTAGAGCCAGAGAAACCAGGTCAGCAGAGCTGCTTTAGAGGGAGAGAACCAGGTCAGCAGAGCTTGTGATGTATTCCTATAGGTTCTGAATCGATCCCCCTATTCCTGACCATATTCTGGTTAACAAACTAACAAGTTAACTAGCAGTCAGCCCATGAGGCAGCAAACCCCCATGATGCAGATACCGTTATCTGACAAAGCCACACTACGGCACAGGAACGTGTTATCTGATTAGGTCACAACGCTTGCGATCTAATTAGACAAGCGATATTCCTCCAGCCCCTGATAAGGCATACGGAGTTCTCATAACAAATCAAACCTATGACAACCTGGGAAAAACCCTGCGGCCATTGTTTTGATTTCACCGAGAACTTCAGCAAAAGAATGTGCTAACGACCTGGTCGTATGACATCCTTATTGACGTATCTATGTCCATCCTTACGTCAATCTCGGCACCTTAAAGGTATAAATATTACCGATATTGCCCTATGCAAACACACGCGGTGGTTACGAGACGGAGCAGCCATACTTGCCGAAGCCCAGAGCAGAGCAGACCCCGCTGGCGCAGCCCCGCCTTCCTGACGCGCTGAGAACGAGACACGCTGCTTTCTCCTGCCGAGAAATCCAGCACCGGCGCTTCTGGGTAGCCCTCGCAGGCAGCCTAGAATATCGAGACCAGAGAAGAGAGATACCATCCCTCATTCATCCTAAATTCCAGGTACAGAACTGAATAACCCCTCGCAGAGAATTCTTTAGTCAGTCACTTGGCAAAAACAAACTTAACTTAAACTGTAACTTTCTATTCCCGCCCACGTATTAGGCTTAGGTCAGGTACACGGGGTAGGCGTATCTAGAAACACCAGTTGAGTACGTTTAGTCAAATGTATATGTGTATGTAATATATTTTATTCATTTTAAACCTTCATATGGCTTAGAAACCATATCAATGTTTTTACAGTATTATTTTATACTTCTGCTTCTAATGTATGCACTTTACTTAACTATAAGTATTGCAATAATATCGATCCATTTCTCTTGTACGAGAAAAGAGACTGATCAATAAATAACATCTTTTATTGAACACGCCTGTCTCTTCCTTTTCTCTACATTCTGATGAGACTAAGAATGCACGTACTGACTGAGTAAAATAAATTGCCTTTTGTTCACACGACTCTCGAGATACACTCTTGATTAGGGGAGAGCAAAGTTGTCATGTTCTATGGTTGTCAGAAACTAAATCCCTTCTTGTCTAATCAGGGAAGTTAATTCCTTCCTGAACATTCGAGAAAGTTTCTAGTGAACTCTGAGTTAGCTGGCAAACCCAAAACTTTAAGTCTAATATCGACAGTAGTAGACCTAGTTAACGTCTGGTCTAGGCCTTTACTATTGAAGGTATTATTCCAATGCGCAGAGCCTATTGGGATAATAGGAACTACACTACATGGCGCCCAACGTGTTTGGAAAGGGCGATAAAACTAACGTAAGACATTTAGAGTAACTCAGTCGTGCTTTCTCACTCAGACCCCTTTTCCCCATAATACTCCAAAGACGTCTGGAGTGGGTGAAAGGTAATATCCTCCAAAACCTCGCAGGAGGAAACTCCTATGTATGGTTCTTGGTTTAGTCAACGTTGAAGGATAAACCGTTCCAAAATATTGTGCATCTAATCTTTCGTTTCCATAAGAAACATGATCTGCAAACAAACAAAATAACCATCCTGTCGGTAAAATGGTAGACAGTGATGAAGAAAGAGAGGCAGTTAGATTAGCAGCTGACATAGCAGCAGCTGATACTGCACTGCAAGACGCAGACCCGGATATAATACTCATCCCGGTCATCAAAAGGAAATCTATAACCTTCAAACTTATAGAAAATGGACTGACACCTAGAGGTGGCACAGTCATATTCGTAATTGAGGCACACGAATATCGGCAGACAGAGGTATACTATTCATGGATACATTTTCCAGCAGCAAATGCTGTAACAAAGTACTTCCACTATTACAAAATAGAGGAACCTCCTGAAACGTACACTCCTTTCGAGGAGGTGGAAGTACCACTCAAATTTCAAGAGCACCTGCTCTTATTTGATGGCGCCCTAAAACATAATAATCACATCACCAGGCTCGGTCCTTTAGGTAGACCAGGAGCAACGTGGCCGGTCCTAGCCGGATACACACCACATCCAGACATCAATGGGATGTCTGCAGCAGAGCTGTTAACACAGCTAAAACAATTAATTAAAATACACAGACAATTAGTCCAATATGTGATGCGGACTTATACAATTCAACTAGCAATTAAAATTCCACAGCTGACCCCTCACCAGGGGAACACAAATAAAATTACACCACAGAACATACAATCCTGCCTAGGTAAAGTACCAGCTAAACGGGAACAAATACCATTCTGGTTAGCACAAAAAATCACCCAAATAGAGGCTGTGTTTCCAGACACCACCCCGTTAGAAAAACACAGGATTCTGACTATCTGTCTTCCAATGGGAATCGCACCACACGTGGAGGACTGTGACACTTGGGGTACAGTCTTTGCTTCCATCTACACAAAAACGCACGGTGTTCCATCCATTTCGGTAATACCAGATGTGCTAAAACAAATTCAAGACGAATATGGTCCGAACCCGCTTTAACTCTTGGTATGAAATTACTAAAAGACTTCAAGCAGGTCTCAGCTATATTATTAGCCAACATAAAAGGAGAAGCAGCAAACGTGGCGATCCGCCAGAGGTTAAAGGAGACAGATATAGCAGACCAACCAGCTGAAATTGCCAGAATCATAGAAAAATCCTATGAGGAACTAGGTAGAGATAGTTTAGGTGGAATACCAGTAAAACCACAACTGATTGAAAGTCCTGAAAAAATATTTTTTAATAATAATTCAACATCACAGAAAAAGAGCTGGGATGGAAACAAACAATCCAATCCTAAAGAAAAGAAATTCCAGTCCAGAGGAAGGTCTCCTAGGCGAAGAGAAAAATCTCCGAACCAAAGACACAGGTCACCCCAGAGTGACCCCTCTGGGAAAAGATATAACCTTAGAAATAGGGATAATATAAAGAAGCCTGATAGATATCAAGACATTGATACACGTCCCTCTCAATCTTTTCAGACTTCCTCGCAGAAATCGGAAAGAAGAGGACGATCAGAACAAAGAGAAGAGCACGCCAAGTCCACAGACAAGGAACCTGCTCAGCTAAAAAAGAAATTACAATTTCCAAAAAAGAAGGTAGCCAGTATCAAGGTAGTTAACAATGCCGAGAATACTGAGGACACAACTGAAAAACGGAGAATGGGCTCAGACAATGCTAGACAGCGCAGCAGAAGTGAGCATAGCTCGCAAAGTCCTTATGAATCATCTGGAGACAGTGGACACGAATGAATATCTTCAAGTGGAAACTGCAGACACCAGAGTTAGCAAACCTCACAAAATATACGAAATAACACTACGTATAGAGGGAGATAAGACTAGGAAAATAAGGGGACTATTTTGGGATAATCTCTCCAAGGGCTATGACATCCTTCTAGCTGAAAAGGACTGGCCACCAGAGTTTGTCAGGGACTGCCCTCATGGCGAAGAAATAATTATGCCTGCCTTCTCAAATCACATCCCAATTCATAAAAAATACACACTTGCTAGAAAGTGGGCAGTAGCTCTAGCTCCTGCTTTATATAAAAATCACGTAGGATGGGATGAGGACTCTCCTCCTCACAAAATCCAGTTAAAATCACAACCTACTGCACAAAGGCAGTACCCAATTAAGCAAGAAGCTAAAAAACAGGTAAAAGAAATTCTAGATCAGCTAGAATACCAGGGGGTGATTGAAACTTGCACCTCACAAATGAACAACCCTTTGTTTCCGGTCTCCAAACCAGACAATTCATATCGTCTAGTTTTGGATTACCGACACCTTAACTCATGTTGCAAAACTTTTGCAGTGCAAAACTCGCATAGTGCTGCACTAATGAATAACATAGTGCGCAAAAAATACAAAACAACATTAGACATCTCTAATGGATTCTTTTGTCAAAACATAGCACCAGAGAGCAGATATTTGTCTGCGTTCTCAATAAATGGCACTCAAAAACAATTCTGTCGGTTAGCCCAGGGGTACAAGAACAGCCCGGGAGTATTCTCAGCGAGAGTAACAGAATTACTACAAATATATGACGATGAAGCATTATCGTATGTCGACGACATATACTTAACAGATGATGACTTGGAGACTCACTTGAAGAGAGTGAACACAATAATACTTGGGTTCGCAGCAGAGGGTTACAAATTCAACTTTAAAAAATCCAGAATTGCCCATCTAACAGTCCTGTTCTTAGGATATGAATTATCAAGTGAAGGCAAAAGCCTGGCTGACAATTTTCTAGAACAATGTGCCGTACTCCAAGCACCTAGAACACTAAAAAACCTACAGTCAATTCTAGGCTTCCTAAATTTCGGAAGAACATACATTGCAAATTACGCAGAAAGGGTCAAACCCCTTTATGATCTAATAAAACCAGATTTTAAAAGATCCAATTGGACTCAAATACACACAGAAATTCTGAGATCCTTACAAACAGACATGTTAATTAAAACAAAATTAGAAACACGTGATAACACACGCAATCTTGTGATTCGAGTCATCCCAGGGAGATGCGGATTCACATACCTGACCTCTAATGAGGGAGAAAAGGTACCAATTGCATTCAAATCACACTTGTACACAGAAGCTGAACAGAAATTCAGCATTGAAGAAAAAATTGTTCATGCAGTTCAAACCGCAATAGCTAGAGAAAAAGATCAAGCGGACGGTAGACACATCACAGTCAGAACAGCTGAATCAGCCTTTGAGGCATTAACAACACCGTGTAATTTACCAACAACAACATTGAATCCGGAATGGAAACAATGGGTGAATTCCATTACAACGGACAACGTATACTACTACTTTGATCCAGAACTAGAGGAATTAAAAAATCTAGATTATGAAAGAACATTCCCTCTGCCAATCGACATTCTGCCTTTACGACATTACGCCTGTGTAATTTATACAGACGGACATGCTCAAACCCCCGTTTGGGGAGAACAAGCATACAACCCCACATGTGGGATTACAAAAGAAGTGTGGCGCGGAGGTAAACTAAAACCTCTTTTAACAAAAACACACTCAGTAGAAACTAATTCAGAACAACAGACTGAAATAATAGCATTGAAAATGGCGCTAGATAATGCGGATCGCGAATTCCCGACACTTATAGTGTCAGATTCATATTACTGCATCAAATCATATAACAAGGATTTGCAGACATGGATTCAAAACGGTTACAAAGATGACACAGATGCACCAATAAAGCAGAAACTGCTCTGGGAACAAATAGCTCTTTTACAAAAAGAACTACCAAAGACTCACGTGACACACTCACTGAGTCATCAACGTGATGGCGTTCACGTTGCAGGGAATTCATTGGCTGAAACAGCCACAGCGGCAGCCACTAAATCGGCTCCCGTAGTTCGAAAAAAGCGTACATTAAAATACATTGACGGTGAAACAGTGCTGGCGGTGAAAACGTCATCAAAAGGCGACTGCTCAGCGCTACCGATCAACTATCCACTCAATTATACATACATAATCGTTGCAAACTCCGTCCCTTTTGCTCGAATCCCTGGAGTGGGGGATAGAGTGATTCCAAACATGGACAGGAGAAACTTGTTAATCGCAGACGCACATATGGGCGAGGGTCTCAGACACCTCAAACTAAAAGATTCTCTGGAAGAATTACAATCAAGGTACTGGTGGACACCATGTTTGTGAAAAACTGCCCAAACTGCAACAGAAATCGCAGTGGGGAGTGAAACAGTGTAATACCTCGTCGTTTCACTCCAGAAAAAATCAAGAGTAAAAAGCAAGGCTTGCGATTAACATATACAGGCTAGTTTCCACTTATAATGTAGATCACCAGCACTCGGCTGACGTCTGGACTGTTATACAAAGATTTGCGAGTCTAAATGGCATATACGCTAAGAGCATGCTACGTTTGATCATTGTTTTCACTCTAGCCTTCCAGCCTGATGGGAAACATGACCAAATGAACATAGCACAGCGGGAATCTTCTCACTTCCTTCCTGAGGGATACGGGATGGTGTAAAGAAAAAACCAAGGCATAAAGCAATCTATAGCGGAAAGGATATTAGGTTCGGGAGCTGGGTGGGTCAAACATCTAATAAGTGTCCAACATAGTCTAAATAACTTGCCAAGAAATTCTCTGAAGGGATTCAGTCCGTACGAATTATTATTTGGAACTAGGATGTTGATCTCTGACCTTGATAGTCAGACTTCAGTGGTGAAAGAAAAAAGCTTTGATATCAAAGACCGTTTGGCTATTTTGCAGGACTTAAACAAAACAAGAAAAGACCTGAGCAACATAAAATTGAAACAACAGCCAACAACCACTGAAGAACCACCACCTGTCCCAGCAAGACCTGTCTGGATTCCAAAAGTCGGGGATCTAGTCAGGGAGAAGATCGCGGTAAAGAAGGAATTTGGGCCTTCTTACAGAAAAGCAGTTCCTGTCTTGTCTGTCAATGGGACAAGATCAGTTGTACTACCGCCACTTGCTGGTAAAAAGGAGAACCGAGTTGTATCCATCGACCTGGTAAAACCACAATCATGTGGCCGATAACAAATAGTAGGCCAAGTGGACTCCCAATAAGTAGCAGAACACCAAGGTTTGCAACCAGTACAGAGGTCCTAACTAAGAGGCTCATCACATTCGAAACGCCTACAAAAGAACAACGAGGACTATGCGACAATGCAATGGAACTTAGACCTCTGAAAACCCAAATAAAAACATTTAGCAGAGACACACCAATCTATAATGAAGTACCAAGTGCAAATGCAAGAAACAATGATCCTGAACCAATTGGAACAATTGACAGAACTGCATCCGGCTACTTCATAAACTTCGATGATTCCTCTGAAGGCTTCAATGAATCAAAGACACAGCCATCATCAAATACCTTTAAAGATAAAGCTAAAGAACTTTTGAAACAACTGAAAGAAACATATCTGATTTCTCCATGGATCGAATTTTGGGTGGGTTTTGGTGCATTTATCCTCATACTTTGGCTCATCATGGTACTAACTTTGGGACGCTTCATTGAGGGAAAATATGCTAAAATGGACACAGCAAGTCAGAAAATCAACTTGATCCTCAAACCACACACATCTTCACACGTCGAGAAAAGAGAACTTTCTTCAGCCAACTTCACAGCCAATCCTATACCGGGTGGGGTAGCATGGGATAACACTGACTATGAAATTTATGGTCCGGTCGAAATCCTGAAATATCCACACCAAATTAAGATCTCATTGAGTGACTTTGTAAAACCAAGCTCATTTGCTGATGATTAGGATTTCGAAAGCATTAATAACATGTTGTCTGACTTAGTAATGTCTGCTAAATTTACCAAACATGATTATTTACAGGGTTCTACAAATTATGATAGTATGTACTGTTATAACCACTATGGTAACCATTTTTTACATAGATCTGCACAACCTAGAAATGTTTTAAATTATAATCAATGGGAACATTGTGCAACACCTCCAAAAGGAAGCTCAAGAACCGTTTACGACAAATATTCATACTTTTCAGGTTTTAACATAAGTAATGCTGAAACATTTTATTTCAAATTGTCAAATAAGACAGGGATGAAGACCATGATAACAAACACAAAATTGATATATTCAGACTCATTCTTTGAACAAATGAATACTTTTGGTTTTGATTATTGGGACAAAAATGTTGAATTGAAAAGTGTTTGGGGCACAAAAGAATGGCAAGTACAGGGTATAGAATCTTTGTTTAGAGCCTGCATGATCCCAGAACAAATTATATTTTTAAATGACACTGTTCAACAAACCACCTGTCTTGGCCTAGCCAAAATCAAAGACTTAAATAAACCGTCTATTCCAAAACCAACAATGAACAGCAATAGTTCTACAGATGAAGAGATAGACGTAAATTATGTATTAAACCAAAACAGAACACATCCAGATTGGAAACAGTGGTTGATCTGGCCCACAGATACTAATAACTGTCAAGACAGATTCCTGAACAAAACACAGGGGTTCAAAATGACCAGGCCAGACCCTAGATATCCTCAAAGACATCACCCAGGGATAATAACCACCTACAGTGCGGGCAAATTATGCCTTCAATGGCTACAAACTTCCACACTGGCAGAAATTAAGCAACACCTAACTTTACTTACTGATGGTGCTGACTTGCGTGATTTCACTATGGGACCGTGCAAACAGCGTCAAAAACGTTTCATAGCAGCCTCTGTATATGCAGCATACAATGAGGCCTGGAAGGTTACTCAAATTGAAACAGCAGAGAGAATACGGGAAATTGACCGTATTAATTTGGAAAAATCACTTTCCTTAGTGGACAATGGGTTAATGACTCTGTCCTCCAGAATTTTTTCTTTGGACAGCATTGTGTCTTCAGCAATCGACATATTATCGCAAGACTTGCTGTTGTTACAACACGGTCAGTCTCAATTGCGTTCTATTGTACAGCTTGGCTGGACGTTACAAAATCTGCGTTCAGGCTATGTGCCTTGGCGTTTAATCAACACAACGTCACTATTCTATATCTTTAACCTTACTGATAAACAAATCAGTATGGCCCAAAAGGGAGCTGATTATACAATCCTGAGCATTGAGAAACTTGAGAGATTACCAGTGACAATGTCAGAACGACCTGTCAGTGAATGGATAATACATGGAATAATAAATATTCCAATTTCAACCTTCAGGTTTCAATACTGCCAAAAATATATACAGGCTGGCATGTACGAGAAATTGGGAAAAGGGTACATAAAAACAACATGGAACCTGCCCTATTCACATGCATGTGTCAGTAATAAAGGACAGAAAGTGTTTCTTAGTGGCAATAATTGTGCAATGTCACTAAGCGGTACACTTCTGTGTAACGGAATTAGTTTGCACGGAGCCTGTGAAGGGAACTCAAATAACCTTTCATGTCACCAGCAAGGCGCACCTGCAACAGAGATAGAACCATTCTTTCAAAGACTCTATAATGGGAGTTACATCCTAATTGTAGATCACAGATGTTGTAGTCTTATGCCCGGGACTCCTTATCTCGTAACTACGACTGCGAAGGTCAAGTGCTGTGGACACTCATTGTTCCCCAGCTCCTTTCCAGACAGGGAGGCAAGGGCATGGCCCAACTTGAAAATTACTTCTATTCAAATAGATACTTTAAGCAGAATGAAAACAGTGCTTCTTCAGACGCCGACCAGGCTCACGTCATCAAAAGAAACGTATGATCTCCAAGTCGCAAGGACGACTGCAGAGATACATTCATTGTTATCAACTAATTCCCCCATACATTTCGCAGAAATCCTGAATGAAATCTTAAATATTTCTGATACCAGTGGGGTCTCACAAGTTTTTAAGACAGTATTTTCGATGGCATTAACACCATTCAAAGCCATACTGGGTATTTTTCCAGATTTCGTCCACTCGATTTTTGGCGGACTTCCCCTCATTTTAGGACTGATTGCAGGAATCCTATTCCTAGTCCTCATTTTTCGTTATGGCAAACCATGTCACAGACAAAACACCTGCGACAAGGGAAGAAACAATCCTAGCCATTGGATACCGGGACCGGATATCAAGAATCCTGGGACTATCCCGGCTTAGAGACCTGAACATGACTTGGTTTCTATCATTTCGACCTATGTGGCAACGATGTGTTTTACCTGTATTAAGGTGCCTGCTATGCGGAGAAGAATGCGTGTTAGACACCTGTCTGACGCTACAATCGGATGCGCCAATGGATGCAGAAACATTGTTGAGTCCGATCAAGGCTCATGCTTTGTGCTGCCCTCAAAGGCTACCAATCCTGATGACGGCATTCGTGGAAGCTTCACCACTACGATTAAGGGGTAGTGAAGTACAAGATGAAAGCAGCATCGATCAGGTACGACCTTCTGTCAGCAATCCAAATCAGAATGTCAATGGAGACAATCATGCGCACGAATGCATGGTTACACCTATTTCCGAGTTAGTGGAACTCTCCCAGGAAGCTGTTGACAACTTTTTCGAAAGCCTAAATGATATGATGTTCTCACCAGAGCAGAAATAGAGACTTTTGAACAAACTCGTACACGGCGTTCCTTGAATTTGGCCTTCAACTTTAATAATAGAGTCACATGAACAAACTTCGCTCCAGTTCACGGACAGCAATTTTTTCAGCAGCCCCAAAATATTTTTGCATATTTTTCGGGACACTATCTTCTGCTTAAAGTAAGAACTATTCTTAGAGAACTAAGATTTCTAAACTTAGATAGCTTATAGACTTTAGCTGCCCGCTGGCATGTTCATAAATATTTTATTCTGTGATGAAATGGTCTCGAACTTTTTTTTCTGTATTAAGAGCCATTTCATGTGTAAATTCTCATATACCGAATAGCAATAATGTATACAAATGCGTAATTACTTTATCATTATTCTACGGCTTGAGTGCATACAATACATATGACTGCAATTTTTCCGTATATTTGTAAATTTCAAAATGCATTTATGTATTTTGGGGTGGTAAGGTATACACACTACTCTATAGTATGTTATACTATGTTTTACTATGCATAGATTAGTAAATATGACCATAGTTAGCGTGGAGTGGGTGTGATGTATTCCTATAGGTTCTGAATCGATCCCCCTATTCCTGACCCTATTCTGGTTAACAAACTAACAAGTTAACTAGCAGTCAGCCCATGAGGCAGCAAACCCCCATGATGCAGATACCGTTATCTGACGAAGCCACACTACGGCACAGGAACGTGTTACCTGATTAGGTCATAACGCTTGCGATCTAATTAGACAAGCGATATTCCTCCAGCCCCTGATAAGGCATACGGAGTTCTCATAACAAATCAAACCTATGACAACCTGGGAAAAACCCTGCGGCCATTGTTTTGATTTCACCGAGAACTTCAGCAAAAGAATGTGCTAACGACCTGGTCGTATGACATCCTTATTGACGTATCTATGTCCATCCTTACGTCAATCTCGGCACCTTAAAGGTATAAATATTACCGATATTGCCCTATGCAAACACACGCGGTGGTGACGAGACGGAGCAGCCATACTTGCCGAAGCCCAGAGCAGAGCAGACCCCGCTGGCGCAGCCCCGCCTTCCTGACGCGCTGAGAACGAGACGCGCTGCTTTCTCCTGCCGAGAAATCCAGCACCGGCGCTTCTGGGTAGCCCTCGCAGGCAGCCTAGAATATCGAGACCAGAGAAGAGAGATACCATCCCTCATTCATCCTAAATTCCAGGTACAGAACTGAATAACCCCTCGCAGAGAATTCTTTAGTCAGTCACTTGGCAAAAACAAACTTAACTTAAACTGTAACTTTCTATTCCCGCCCACGTATTAGGCTTAGGTCAGGTACACCGGGTAGGCATATCTAGAAACACCAGTTGAGTACGTTTAGTCAAATGTATATGTGTATGTAATATATTTTATTCATTTTAAACCTTCATATGGCTTAGAAACCATATCAATGTTTTTACAGTATTATTTTATACTTCTGCTTCTAATGTATGCACTTTACTTAACTATAAGTATTGCAATAATATCGATCCATTTCTCTTGTACGAGAAAAGAGACTGATCAATAAATAACATCTTTTATTGAACACGCCTGTCTCTTCCTTTTCTCTACATTCTGATGAGACTAAGAATGCACGTACTGACTGAGTAAAATAAATTGCCTTTTGTTCACACGACTCTCGAGATACACTCTTGATTAGGGGAGAGCAAAGTTGTCATGTTCTATGGTTGTCAGAAACTAAATCCCTTCTTGTCTAATCAGGGAAGTTAATTCCTTCCTGAACATTCGAGAAAGTTTCTAGTGAACTCTGAGCTAGCTGGCAAACCCAAAACTTTAAGTCTAATATCGAAAGTAGTAGACCTAGTTAACGTCTGGTCTAGGCCTTTACTATTGAAGGTATTATTCCAATGCGCAGAGCCTATTGGGATAATAGGAACTACACTACAAGCTGCTTTAGAGCCAGAAAACCAGGTCAGCAGAGCTGCTTTAGAGCCATAGACCAAGGTGAGCAGAGCTGCTGTAGAGGCAGAGAATCAGGTCAGTAGAGCTGATGTAGAGGGAGAGAACCAGGTCAGCAGAGCTGCTCTAGAGCCAGAGAATCAGGTCAGCAGAGCTGCTCTAGAGCCATAGAACCAGGTCAGCAGCGCTGCTTTTGAGCCAGAGAACCAGGTCAGCAGAGCTGCTCTAGAGCCTTAGAACCAGGTCAGCAGAGCTGCTCTAGAGCCAGAGAACCAGGTCAGCAGAGCTGCTGTAGAGCCAGAGAAACCATGTCAGTAGAGCTGCTTTAGAGTGAGAGAACCAGGTCAGCCGAGCTGCTTTAGAGGGAGAGAACCAGGTCAGCAGAGCTGCTTTAGAGCCATGGGACCAAGTCAGCAGAGCTGCTCTAGAGCCAGAGAACAAGTTCAGCAGAACTGCTTTAGAGCCAGAGAACTAGGTCAGCAGAGCTGATTTAGAGCCAGAGAACCAGGTGAGCAGAGCTGCTCTAGAGACCAAGAACTAGGTCAGCAGAGCTGCTCTAGAGCCAGAGAGCCAGGTCAGCAGAACTCCTGTAGAGCCAGAGAACCCAGGTCAACAGAGCTGATTTAGAAGGAGTGAACCAGGTCAGCAGAGCTGCTTTCGAGCCAGAGAACCTGGCCAGCAAAGCTGCTTTAGAGCCAGAGAACCAGGTCAGCAGAGCTGCTTTAGAGCCAGAGTACCAGGTCAGCAGAGCTGCTCTAGAGCCAGAGAACCAAGTCAGCAGAGCTGCTTTAGAGCCAGAGAACCAGGTCAGCAGAGCTGCTTTAGAGCCAGAGAACTAGGTCAGCAGAGCTGCTTTAGAGCCAGAGAACCAGGTCAGCAATGCTGCTCTAGAGCCTAAGAACCAATCCAGCAGAGCTGCTCTCGAGCCAGAGAACCAGGTCCGTAGAGCTGCTTTAGATGGAGAGAACCAGGTCAGCAGAGCTGCTCTAGAGGGAGAGAACCAGGTCAGCAGAGCTGCTCTAGAGCCAGAGAACCATTTCAGCAGAACTGCTTTAGAGCCATAGAACCGGGTCAGCAGAGCTGCTTTAGAGCCAGAGAACCAGATCAGCAGAGCTGCTCTGTAGCCTAAGAACTGGGTCTGCTGAGCTGCTATAGAGCCAGAGAACCAGGTCAGCAGACCTGCTATAGAGCCAGAGAAACCAGGTCAGCAGAGCTGCTTTAGAGGGAGAGAACCAGGTCAGCAGAGCTGCTTTAGAGCCAGAAAACCAGGTCAGCAGAGCTGATTTAGAGCCATAGACCAAGGTGAGCAGAGCTGCTCTAGAGGCAGAGAATCGGGTCAGTAGAGCTGATGTAGAGGGAGAGAACCAGGTCAGCAGAGCTGCTCTAGAGCCAGAGAATCAGGTCAGCAGAGCTGCTCTAGAGCCATAGAACCAGGTCAGCAGTGCTGCTTTTGAGCCAGAGAACCAGGTCAGCAGAGCTGCTCTAGAGCCTTAGAACCAGGTCAGCAGAGCTGCACTAGAGCCAGAGAACCAGGTCAGCAGAGCTGCTGTAGAGCCAGAGAAACCAGGTCAGTAGAGCTGCTTTAGAGTGAGAGAACCAGGTCAGCAGAGCTGCTTTAGAGGGAGAGAACCAGGTCAACAGAGCTGCTTTAGAGCCAAGGGACCAAGTCAGCAGAGCTGCTCTAGAGCCAGAGAACAAGTTCAGCAGAACTGCTTTAGAGCCAGAGAACTAGGTCAGCAGAGCTGCTTTAGAGCCAGAGAACCAGGTCAGCAGAGCTGCTCTAGAGACTAAGAACTAGGTCAGCGGAGCTGCTCTAGAGCCAGAGAGCCAGGTCAGCAGAACTCCTGTAGAGCCAGAGAAACCAGGTCAACAGAGCTGATTTAGAAGGAGTGAACCAGGTCAGCAGAGCTGCTTTAGAGCCAGAGAACCTGGCCAGCAAAGCTGCTTTAGAGCCAGAGAACCAGGTCAGCAGAGCTGCTTTAGAGCCAGAGTACCAGGTCAGCAGAGCTGCTCTAGAGCCAGAGAACCAAGTCAGCAGAGCTGCTTTAGAGCCAGAGAACCAGGTCAGCAGAGCTGCTTTAGAGCCAGAGATCTAGGTCAGCAGAGCTGCTTTAGAGCCAGAGAACCAGGTCAGCAATGCTGCTCTAGAGCCTAAGAACCAATCCAGCAGAGCTGCTCTGGAGCCAGAGAACCAGGTCCGTAGAGCTGCTTTAGAGGGATAGAACCAGGTCAGCAGAGCTGCTCTAGAGGGAGAGAACCAGGTCAGCAGAGCTGCTCTAGAGCCAGAGAACCATTTCAGCAGAACTGCTTTAGAGCCATAGAACCGGGTCAGCAGAGCTGCTTTAGAGCCAGAGAACCAGATCAGCAGAGCTGCTCTGTAGCCTAAGAACTGGGTCAGCAGAGCTGCTTTAGAGGGAGAGAACCAGGTCAGCAGAGCTGCTTTAGAGCCAGAGAACCAGGTCAGCAGAGCTGCTTTAGAGCCAGAGAACCAGGTCAGCAGAGCTGCTCTTGCTGACACTGACTTACTGACACTGACTGACTGACACTGATTGACTGTCACTGACTGAATGACACTGACTGACACTGATTGACTGGCACTGACTGACACTGATTGACTGACACTGACTGACTGACACTGACACTGACTGACTGACACTGACTGACACTGACTGACTACTTTCCACTACTCTACTACTCACTCTCTACTACTCTCTACTACTCTCTCCACTACTCACTCTCTACTACTCACTCTCTACTACACACTCTCTACTACTCTACTAATCTATACTACTCACTCTCTACTACTCACTCTTTACTACTTTCTACTACTCACTCTCTACTGCTCACTCTCTACTATTCACTCTCTACTACTCACTCTCTACTACTCTCTCTCTATTACTCTCTACTATTCACTCTCTACTACTCACTCTCTACTACTCTCTGGTACTCTCTCTCTACTACTCACTCTCTACTACTCTACTACTCACTCTCTACTACTCTACTACTCACTCTCTACTACTCTCTACTACTCTCTCACTAGTAATCACTCTCTACTACTCACTCTCTACTATTCACTCTCTATTACTCACTCTTTACTATGCTCTACTACTCACTTGCTACTACTCTCTACTACTCACTCTCTACTACTCTCTACTACTACTCTCTACTACTCACTCTCTACTACTCACTCTCCACTACTCAATCTCTACTACTCGCTCTTTACTACTCACTCTCTACTACTCTACTGCTCTCTACTACTCTCTCTACTACTCGCTCTCTACTACTAGCTCTCTACTACTCACTCTCTACTACTCTCTACTACTCTCCGCCACTCACTCTCTACTACTCTACTACTCACTCTCTACTACTCTCTCTCTACTACTCCTTCTATTACTCTCTACTACTCACTCTCTACTACTCGCTCTCTACTACTCGCCCTCTACTACTCTCTACTACTCACTCTCCACTACTCACTCTCTACTACTCGCTCTCTACTACTCTCTACTACTCACTCTCTACTACTCTCTCTACTTCTCACGCTCTACTACTCACTCTACTACTACTCACTCTCTACTACACACTCTACTACTTGCACTGTACTACTCTCTACTACTCACTCTACTACTCACTCTCTACTACTCCCTACTACTCACTCTACTACTCACTCTCTACTACTCCACTACTCTCTACTACTCATTCTCTACTACTCTACTACTCTACTACTCTCTACTACTCACTCTCTACTACTCTCTACTACTCACTCTCTATTACTCACTCTACTACTCATTCTACTACTCACTCTCTACTACTCACTCTCTACTACTCTCTTCTACTACTCTCTACTACTCACTCTAATACTCAGTCTCTACTACTTACTCTCTACTACTCACTCTACTACTCTGTACTACTCACTCTCTACTACTCTCTCTACTACCCTCTACTACTCTCTACTACTCACTCTCCACTCTCTAATACTCACTCTCTACTCTCTACCTCTCTCTCTACTACTCTCTACCTCTACCTCTCTACCTCTACACCTCTACCTCTACACCTCTACCTCTCTACCTCTCTCTACCTCTCTCTACATGCACACATATGCACATATATATATGCATATGCATTTATATATACCTTAGGCAAAGAACGGACCCAGCCGGGCTCCAGTACGCAGCCAAGCAGTCCAGATACACCACTGCACAAACGGGATCCAAAACGCAATTTCTTCAGGTAAGAGTGATTTTTATTTTACGAAACCATTTCGTGCAAACAAGGAGGACGGTCGACGCGTTTCGGCGATTGCCTTCAACTGGACCATAGAGTCCCGCAGTCCAAACAGTCGATTTAAAGTGATAAGTGCATAAGTCCCTTCTTCATTTCCTTTAAAAATAGACTAGACTGATAACCCTACTAGTCTGCTCTTATTCAGTGGCCATTTAGGACATACATTTTTATGATGACTTTCTGAGGCCGAGAAATGTAATGGTAAAGTACCTTATGTCAAGAAAGGCAATTTAAAATTTATTTTAACTTTCTCACAATCAATATAAAACATGTTTTAAAATTGCATGTTATAAATCATATCATAAAATGTCATATAAACGGAAATATCGGAAAGATGTCAAATGTGTAATCTTCAATTATCATAGGATGGAATAATGAAATTCATAGCAAAAAGGAAGGATAGCGAAGGAAAGGGGAATGGGGGAAGGACAGAATAGCAATAATCTATCAGATGGATCAAAGAACAATTTTGTTAATAAAGTGCCATGTGCATTGTGCAAAATATCATGTGTAAACATTTAATGTGCATATATCTTTTATGTGCAAAAACTCATTCATTTTTTTGATTCTTTTGAACCATCCAACAACCTTTTCTTTACAAAACCCATCCTTTCTATATGTATAAAAGAGTTTGCCATCTCCCTGTGTTCAATCATGCGGAAGTAGACTTTCAAGAAATAAACACAGAGATTAACAGATTTGATGGTTTTGAAACAAAAGAGTAATAAGTAAATAAACTTTCTTCAATCCTTCCATATACATAACCCCAACACAGTATTTTGACTCTATCTACACGTCTTATATTCCTGTTTTCATCTTCCTAATTGCTTTCTTAGTTTTGAATTATTATTAGATTTATCATAAGGGTATTATCACAAGGTACATCAATTTTTTCAATTCCCATCAATTAAACATGTTCTTCATGTGAAGTCCAAAAAAGTTCAAAAAAGTTTTTCTTCTGCAAGTGCACATGTAACTCAGCATCCAAATTATGTCCAAAAGGACTCTCTGTACCCAACGCCAGAATGAACCTTGATTCTGCTCTTCTTAAGTCTAAGGTTCTATCTCCACCTCTTTCATTTGGTTTTACCAATTTTGTACCAAAGAATTTAAGTTCCTGGTTGTTACTTGAATGTTTCTCCAGAAAGTGTTTGGCCATTGGATAAGAGAGATCCTGATTCTTGATTGCCCTTAGATGTTGTAATATACGTAGTTTAAGTTTATTTACTGTGCTTCCAACGTATAATTTGTGACATGGGCATTGCAGAACGTATACTACAAATTTGGATTCACATGTTATGTGGTCAGTGATATTTTCCTATTTTACGTTTTGTAATTGATATGAGAGAGTATTATGGCCGTGCTCGCAGGCTTTGCATTTCGAGCATTTCCAAAAGGCAGGTGTTGTTAGCCATGATTTTTTACCTTTCTCATTTTTTGGATTATAGGTGGGTAGATGACTTTGTCTGAGGATGTCACCCAACGAAGCTGTCTTCCTGTATGTTATTTGGGGGGTGGGTGGAAGTTTTTTTTTTCAATGAGTTGTCCAACATTAAGATTTTCCAATTTTTCTTTATGGTTTTTTTCAGACTTCTATTTTCTGAATTGAAGTCCATGATGATACGAGTTGTTTCATCATTGTTCACCCTCTCCGATGTTTCCAGTAATGTGGATCGTGGTCTTTCTTTGATTTTCATTTTTGCCTCTTCAACAACCTCCATAGGATATCCTCTAGCCAAGAATCTTAAGCTCGTGTCTTCAATGATCTGTTCAATGTCCTTATCTTCCGAGCAGTTTCTTTTTACGCGGAGCATCTCTCCATATGGGATGCTCCACTTTAGATGTTCCGGGTGTTATCTGCTGGCATGAAGAACACTGTTGGTGGCAGTGGGTTTCCTATGTATTTTTGTACAGAGCCATTGATTTTTGACAAAGACCTCCACATCCAAATAAGTCACTCTGGTTTTGCTGCTTGACGATGTAAATGTTAGATTTTGGTCATTGTGGTTTAGATCGTTTATAAATTCTGCCAAGCAATGTGGGTCTCCTTCCCACAAGACAAATAAATCGTCAATATACCTTATCCAGGTTTTTATACTGGACTTGTACCTACTCTGTAGTATGTTTTCCTCCCATACTGCCATAAAAAGATTGGCGTATGTAGGGGCAACAGATGTCCCCATAGCAGTGCCCTGCTTTTGGAGATAAATCTCCCCATTAAAAAGAAAAACATTATGAGTAAGGCAGTAGTTCAACATTTCCATTAGCATTTCAGAGTGTTCAAGAAAACTTAGTGATCGCATGTCCAAAAATTTCCTCACGGCTGACAGTCCATTTTGATGTAGGATAGACGTGTACAGTGAGTTCACGTCTATTGTTACCATGATTAGATTCTCATTCCAGGTCATATTTTTCACTCTGTTAAGGAAGGCTGTTGTGTCCTTAGGATAGGATGGAAGACGTTTCACATATTCCATTAAGAACACGTCTACAAAATGTGAGGTTTTCTCAAGTAGTGAACCCATAGAACTAACTATGGGTCTGCCTGGTGGATCAATGAGGGACTTATGTACCTTCGGTAGAAAGTAAATTGTTGCTGTTATAGGGTTCTCCACCTTCAGATACATATATTCCTCAAAGTTTATGAGTCCTCTGTCTTTCCAGTTTAGAAGTAGCGTATGATATTCTTTAGTCCAGCGTTCTGTGGGGTTAACCTCTAACTTTGTATAATGTTCTTGATTGTTCAATTGTCGATAGGCCTCAGAGATATATTGCTCTCGATTTTGCATAACAGTATTTCCACCTTTGTCTGCGGCCTTTATGATGACGGTTTGATTTTCTCTCAGTTCTTTCATGGCCTTTTGCTCTCCGATCGTGAGGTTCCATGATGTTTTATCATGTCTTTTTTTCTTCTTTGTTAGCTGGTTCATTTCCTCTACAACAATTTCGTGGAATAGATCTATTTTGTTGCCGGGCGGTAGTTGTGGGCAGAATTTTGATTGTGATTTAAGCCCACTATCTCCATCTTTATTGGTCTTGATGCCTTCCCTCTGGCAGATGTCGATATCGGTTTCATTTTCAGTGGACTCAAGAGAATTATTTCCTGTAGTGTCAGTCTGTAGATTTGACATTGCCCTTAAGGCTGGTAATTCCTTTCGAGTCAGCATGGATGTTTCAGTTGGTGTCATACATGAGTTGGGTTTGGGGGGTCTCTCCTCAAAATGTTTCTTTAGTTTGGCTTTGCGACAAACTTTGTACAGATCAATGCGGAAGTTCGGGATGTCCATTTTTGTATTGGGGCAGAAGGAAAGTCCTTTATTCAGGAGACTAATATGATCCTTGTTCAAAATCATACTCAAGAGGTTTATCACCAAATCCTTATTGAGTGTCATTTTTTTAATTTTTGTTTTTTCTTTTCTTCTCCTCTTTTGGGCCTTGTTCCTTCTTTTGCTGCGTCTGGTTGCGAGGGATTTGATCCCCTCCCCCTTCCCCATGTCGTTCCTCGGGCTCTTCCTCGTTGTCGCATCTCCATTTGGGCTAGCCTCATTTCCCCGCAAAAATCCAACTTTGCGATATCTGAGTCTTCATCTGTTGAGCTTGGGTCAGAGCTATCATGGACACCATGATTATCATGACTGATACATCTATCCATAGCTGCTCTATTTCTTATTGAGTCGTATTTCCTGGCGAAGGTGTATATTCTGCCATTTGCGTAATCTATGCGGTCTCGATTGAACTTACTCGCTTTCCTTTTTTCAACATCAATTTCATGTTTGAGAATCTTTTTCTCCATGGTTTCCAACAATTCCTTTTTTCTCCTCATTGTTGGGATATTTATCCAGCTCTTTTTCAAGTTCTTGAATTTTCTCCAATACTCCCTCTAGCTTACGTTCAGCATGTATAATCAATGATTTCATGAGCTTTAATGAGCTTTCGTTGGTATCCATTTGCCATTGTTTAATTAAGTCCATGTCTAGGTCATTGAGTGTGGGCATGATTAAAATTCTCAAACCCCTCGGGACTCTTTTAAATTCAATATATTTTTCTAGGGTTGTTTTCTCCCACCACTTATTGACCTCCACGATTTTGGCCTGTTGTAGCTCTTTAATGATGCTCTGAATTGATTTCTTTTTTGTGTCTGAAACTGTTGATGTACTTGTTGAGCTTTGCAGAGCTTGGGCCACCATATTATCATCCAACAATTCATTAGCTCTCTGAGCACGATTAGTTATCCTTTCAGCCAATATTTCAATCTGGTTCTGTTATTTTAGGGTTAAAAATGTTCTTAGGTGTTTGCACTGCGTGTTGTTGTATCTTTTTTCATTTTTTTTTCGTTATTTTCCTTTTTTCAGTATTGGTTCCGTTCCCTTGGTTTACTCGTCTTATAACTATGAGCAAGCCGGTCCGACGTAATGCCACTCATTAATTTCTCAATGTTCAGTAATCAGTCACGAAATCCACGGGGGTAGTTCGGCTTCGTGTACCTCCCGAGCGGCTACTCGCACAGGCGGCTTTCAAGGGCTAACGGGTTCAACCCGGGCAACACACCCACCTTGGCTGCGCGAACAGCGCGATAGGCGGTTACACCACGCCTCCCACCGCTGCCCCGTACTCACCGCCCGGTTTTCGCCGCTCGTCGTTCCGATCACTATTTCGTCGGGTCTCCGGTTCTCACAGTTGTCCTTTTCCTGCAAAAGTTCACCGGGGACCGTGCAACTTCTACTGTGGCAGAGGCGTCAGCTTCAAACTTCCCTCTCTCGATCCGGGGCTGAAATGAGGGTGTGTAGCTGTATCGCCTCAGGTGCGGAGTGCTCGTGGAGTGCAGATGCACCTCTGCACCAATATTCCTTAGGCAAAGAAAGGACCCAGCCGGGCTCCAGTATGCAGCCAAGCAGTCCAGATACACCACAGCACAAACAGGATCCAAACCGCAATTTCTTCAGGTAAGAGTAATTTTTATTTTACAACACCATTTCGTGCAAACAAGGAGGACGGTCGACGCGTTTCGGCGATTGCCTTCAACTGGACCATAGAGTTCCGCAGTCCAAACAGTCCATTTAAAGTGATAAGTGCATAAGTACCTTCTTCATTTCCTTTAAAAATAGACTAGACTGATAACCCTACTAGTCTGCTCTTATTCAGTGGCCATTTAGGACATACATTTTTATGATGACTTTCTGAGGCAGAGAAACATGCATTTATATATATGTATGTGTGTATATATATACATACATATATAAACATATCGTTTGTAAACAAAAGTCTTTTGAACATATATAAAATGCATATCTATATAAATACAAATATAAATGCATGCCTACATATACATATACGCATACAAATGCATGTTATGTACATGAAAGTTTGAAAAACACTAATACAAGCAAAGCTAAAAAGCCACCTAATTACAAACAGAATTGCTTTAACTTAAACGGGGGCGAAACCTATTGCATTTTCAATGCTTGCTTACTTTGGTACCATCAAGAGGGCATTCAGATGTGTCACACATTTGCCATAAATTCGGAATGTTAGCACTCTAGTTGCTCATTAGATCACTGTAATAAAGATACTGCTCACCAGGGAAGTCAGCTGCTGGTATTCAAAGTGCATGTTTCAGTCTGCATGTCAGAATTTTTTAATGAAATAGAAGAGGATTTGAGAAGTCAAAATGTACCCTAATTTTTCTTTCTGCAGCACTAATCATAATTTATGTGGCAAAATGAACCCCCTCATTTCGTTCCTTTGCAAATTAAATGTTTTAACTGTTACCACTTTATTCCAATCAAGATGGCTTCAGGTGTGCCATACTTTTGTCATAAGTAAGACTGTTAGCGTTCTAGTTGTTCTTGAGAACACTGTGGGACATTCTGTCATTGGGCTATATTTGGGCTACATCTGGGTGATATTTGTGCTACATTGTGCTCTTTTGTCTCTGGTGGCCACCTTGGGAGACGTATTTGTTATGAAGTTACCTAATTTTCTTATTTACTACAGTCTCCTCAGTAGGAAATACTTTCAGTTTTTTACTTTGATTCCATCAAGGAGGCATTCAGATGTGTCACACATTTTCCATAAATTCAGTATGTTAGCACTCTAGTTGCTCATTAGATCACTGTAGTAAAGCTACTGCTCACCAGGGAAGTCTGCTGCTGGTATTGAAAGTGCATGTTTCAGTCTGCATGTCAGAATTTCTTAATGAAATAGAAGAGGATTTGAGAAGTCACTCAAAATGTGCCCTAATTTTTCTTTCTGCAGCACTAATCATACTTTCTATGGCAAAATGAACCCCCTCGTGTTGTTCCTTTTTAAATTAAATGTTTTAAGAGTTACCACTTTTTTCCAATCAAGATGGCTTCAGGTGTGCCATACTTTTGTCATAAGTAGGACTGTTAGCGCTCTAGTTGTTCTTTAGAACACTCTGGGAAGCTGCAGTAGAACACAAAGGAATCAACTGACAGTCTCTGCTCTTGTTGGATGTACATGTTTTACTGAGAATGTCAGACTTCATTCTCACATGACTGAGAAAGATAATGTGAATTTACAGAAAATATGCTCTCCCTTTAGCTTATAGATCACCTTCCAAACCTCTGTGGGAAAAGCATGAGAAAATAGTTTTCTCTAAAACATGATTCATGATATCCCAGCAGAAGGCTTCTTCACATGGTAAAATGACCTTAAAACACACCACAACTCCTAAAATTAGTATGGTACTATCAACAAATGATTTATACTCTAACTAAAGTCTTAAAACCTTCTATTAACTGCAATGCTTTTTAATGAGGTGCTATCATGTATATTGGTCCCAAGATGGCTGCCAACAATTTCTGGTTTGGAGTGTTGACAGACAGTTGACAGCCAATCAGCATGCAGCTCGTGCTCCAAATGCTAGATATATATATATTTTTTTTCTTTTGATTTTCTCAGAAACTACTGGAGAGATTTACACCATTTAAGCAAAAGCGTGATCTGCGAATCAGACTCTACCATTTTGCCAAATTTCTTGTAATTCCGTTCAACAGTTCGGGCTGTAGCCGTGTCTAATCGTCCTATGGAAAATAACATGGGGAAAAAAACACGTTTTGGAACCCCCCTTTTTTCTCAGCCCCCACTTGACAAATCCCCCCAAAACTTTCAGGGAAGGAGCGGAGCGGAGCGGAGCATCTTCTTTCAGAAATTCGCAAAGATTCATCCACCGGCGCCAAAGTTATTCCAAATAGAATGTTGTGGATTTCCTATGGTAGCTAGGTCCTAACTATAACTACCTACTGGCTATCGCCAGTAGGTAATATATATATATATATATATATATATATTCACTGAAAAAAACATAGGTTTCACACCAGTTATAGTTAGGTGGAAATTTTACTCGCATAAAACCATTGAAATTCCCACGTTATAGTTAGTTGGACTCACTATAACTTGCGCGTGCAATGCACTGCTGATGACGTCACATATTACATCACTCATGACATGGTCAGTGACATCACTCATGACATCACTGATGAGACCATCCAGTGAATGTGTGTATTTTTAAAAAATAAATATTTGCTATATATGTATATGTAAAAGTTGCTGGAAGAATACATGTTTAAATAAGAGTTTACATTGATGTTTTTTTTTTAATTGATTGTTTAACTGGCTTATTAAGTGTATCTTAGTGAATACATCTATTAACAAGTAATGTTTAAATATTCAAATATATGTATTAGTGTTTCACTTTGTGTATAAGTGGCTGCATGGGTTGGTGATTAGCTACATGTGTGTGTATATGGGTTATTAGATGTTTGTTTTAATATCATTATGAGTGTCTATATGGTTTGGTGGGGGTATTACTTAGCACATAGATGCATGAGTGACTGACTCTCTGCTTGTATGTGTTTTGAAGACAGCATATGTGCAGGACTGTATGGGTGGATGACTGTGTATATGTGTGTGTTACTGAGTGAATGAGTGTCTCACTAGTTTCCTTATCAGTAACTACATAAGTTTAAATCTAGTATATGTGAATATTGTTGTATATAAGTGAGTATATGTGAGAGTGAGAGATTGTAAGAGTTCCTATTTAAATTAGTATGTGTTTCTATAAGTGATTGTTTAAGAGAGTAAGTATGTGTAAGTTTCCTTAGAAGTAAAGTGGTAGTGTGTGTATACCTGTATATGCAAATAAATGGATGTTCAATAGTTTATTCGCATGTGTGAGTATGTGTGTGAGTAACTTTTGGATGACCGTCGGTGTGTAACAGGATGTATAGGTGTATCACTACATATGATGAGTGAGTATATGTAGGAGTGACTATATAGAACTGTTGGTGAATTAGTGCATGTGTATATAGATGGTGGAATTATTGAATTGGTTGTTGTAAGTGGTATGGGTATCTCCATTTTTTTCAATATTTTAGTTTCTACTTTTGAATATTTGTTTCAAGGGTTACATTACAGTGAAAGGAGCTCTGTCACTCTGTCACAAGGATGGTGTCATCAGTGATGTCATGAGTGATGTCACTGACCATGTCATGAGTGATGTAATATGTGACGTCATCAGCAGTGCATTGCACGCGCAAGTTATAGTGAGTCCAACTAACTATAACGTGGGAATTTCAATGGTTTTATGTGAGTAAAACTTTCAGCTAACTATAACTGGTGTAAAACCTATGGTTTTTTCAGTGAATTTAATAGTTTTTTTTAATGCTAATTCCTAACTATAACTGGTGTGAAACCTATGGTTTTTTCCAGTGAATTTCAATGTTTTTTTAATAGCAAATCTTTATAGGTATAAAAAGTGAAAAAATTTAAAACGAATTTTATATTGTATAAATATGTTAATTTAAAAAAAAAAAAAATTCACCCCGGGGCACGTACCGGTGAACGCACGGGTAAGCGCAATGTTACGGCGCGCCCCGGGGCGCGTACCGGTGAGCGTCCCGACAGCGCTATTGCCGCGAACGAAAACAACATTGTGACGTATCGCGTAGCCGCCACGCCTTGCGTCATAAGACACTTATCGCGTAGCCGCGAGATGCGTCTTATGACGCACCGCGGAAGCACACCCGGAAGCGCAAATGATCGCGCAACGTAGGCGCCCCGACGCGCATACGCTACGCACCCCGGGACGCGCCCCAGGGCGCGTAGCGTAAGCGCGTCAAGCCATGTGACTTTAAAATAACACTTTTCATTGGTTCAGAACTTTTTTTTTTCAAAATTTTGAGAAACCCACCCATTTCTCTCACTATTGCTTTGTACTTGGAGAGAGAAAGAGCTGTTCTGTGTATTGTCTTCTTTTCCTAATTTTCCTGATCTACAGCAATGGCTGCAAGGGAGTCATCCAGCAGTGATTCAGAAGGTTTTTTGCCTGAGGACCCTCCTCACCAGAAAAAAAAGAACCACTTCATCTGAAAATTTTATGACATCCCTGAAGGACAAAAAAAAGTTAATGCTGCAAAAGTAACCTGCAAAATATGTGGCAGTATTTTATCGAGAGGCAATCCTCTAAAAAAATATAGCTTTGGAAATGCCAATTTAATTAGGCATGTCAAGAGAAGACACCCAAACAACTTTGCCAGGGAGAGTGTCAGGAACCTGGCACGGAATTTACCAACAGATGGCGGCAGCACCTCCACTGGTGGAGCAACACCTTAGGGACCACCACGTGGAAGAATGGTCCCTAACATACAGCCGGTGTTTGCAGGCATTAAATTTCTGTGCGTGGAGTGTGAGGAACTGCTCTGTTATGGGGAGCAGAGCTTTGAACTCATTGCTATAAAGAGACAGGAACACCGCTGCCCTCCCTGTCCCTAAATTTTCACATTTTTTTGCTCATGTTGAGCAGTTTTGGAATCCCTGTTTTTGTTTTTCCCCTGAAAAAAAATCCCCCAAAAATATAAAATCGTTTTAAAAAGTATAAAAAAAATAAAACAACAAAAACAAAAAAAAAGTTCTTTTCAGAACTACCTCCAATTTATAAAAAAATGCTATTTTTTTTTTAAAAGTCTGTCATTCTTTTATCTCCATGGTACGCTCCCCGGTACGCGTACCCGGCGCTCCCCCGCGAAAATCTAAAAAAAAAAATTTTTTTTTTGTCCTACGGGACCCTTTCATGGCCCCCACATCAAACCTAGGGGCTCAGGGGGGGTGTACCCTGCCCCCTTTTGCTTATTTCCCCCTTTGATTTTTGCCACCTCTTGTGTCTCAATCCTACCGAGACACAAGATGGCGTCCGCTGCGGACTGTTTCGAATGTTGACAGACACCCGAGAACCAATCAGCTTGCAAGTCACGTGGCGTGCCCGGAGCGCTCCCCGGTACGCGTACCGGGGCGCGGCTCTAGATATATAAATTCTTTTGAACCTAAATTACTCAAAATCCTCTGGAGCACATATCTTGAGACATAGCAAAGGCACATTGGGCTACCAGTCCCTACAATTTTGCCAAGTTTGGTGAAAATCCATTCAGCCATTCGAGCTAAAAGTGCGACAGACCGCCCTATGGAAATTAGCATGGGGAAAACACGTTTTGGGACCCCC
The DNA here is from genome assembly GCF_964261635.1 of Lissotriton helveticus. Lineage (NCBI taxonomy): Eukaryota > Metazoa > Chordata > Amphibia > Caudata > Salamandridae > Lissotriton > Lissotriton helveticus. The sequence goes on from NC_136070.1 coordinate 883,262,331, forward strand.
CTTTTATCTCGGCCCCCGCTTTACAAATCCCCCCCAAACTTTCAGGGAAGGACCGGTGCGCCGCGAGGCAAATTTGAGGGAAATTTCAGGCAGATTCCTCAACCGGCGCCAAAGTTATTCCCAATAGAATGTTGCGATTTCCCTATGGAAAACAATCCTAACTATAACTTCCTACTGGCGACCACCAGTAGGTAATATATATATATATATATATATATATATATATATATAGAACAATACATCCCTCGAAGAAGAACGCGGAGTCCAAGGGGATTTCAGGTCAGACAGCTAGTTTATTCCTCATTTCAGCAATGGCGGCGAATGCATTTCGGCATTTGTAGCCTTCTTCAGCGCCCAACAAAGCAGCATGTCCTGTCACAAAATGTTCCTTTCTGTTCAAATCAAAGTTCCAGCCCTGGCGCTCCTCCCCCTAATGTAGTCGACACATCCTGTTAGAGTCCGTTTCAATGTCGGACTCCAACTCCCAGAAGGCACTGTACCGGCACGATTGGGTCGATGGTGTGGGGGAGTGAGGCAGACAGTAGGTCCCGGCTGGCTGACAGGTAGGTGGTGATAGGTTCAATGCCCCGAAGTGAGAGAAGGTCACCAGCCGTAGTCCTTGGTCCCCTTAGAACCGCCGCAGCCAGTACAACACAGAGACAAGCTGCTGGGTCGGGGCAGTCAATGCGGACTATATCGCCCCTCCGAAGTAAAATACCTCGCTTGTCCCAACAACATTCTGTGTCCTCTGGCGGTCGTCGGAGAATATCGATCCCTCGATACAGTCTTGAAGCTGCAAGCAGCTGGGTGCCAGTTAGTTCTCCGAGACTCTTAGCGCAGCGGGGCCATCCGTACTGTGTCTCTGGCAGAGACAGAAAATATAGAACAATACATCCCTCGAAGAAGAACGCGGAGGCCAAGGGGATTTCAGGTCAGACAGCTAGTTTATTCCTCATTTCAGCAATGGCGGCGAATGCATTTCGGCATTTGTAGCCTTCTTCAGCGCCCAACAAAGCAGCATGTCCTGTCACAAAATGTTCCTTTCTATATATATATATTCACTGAAAAAACCATAGGTTTCAAGCCTTATATAGTTAGGAATTAGCATTTAAAAAACCTTTGAAATTCACTGAAAAAACCATAGATTTCAGGTCATATATAGTTAGGAATTAGCATTTAAAAAACCATTGAAATTGCTCCTATATAGTTAGTTGTACTAACTATATTTCGCGCACCCGCAATCCACTGCTGATGATGTCACATATTACATCATTCATGACATGGTCAGTGACATCACTGATGACATCACTGATGACATCTCAAATGACATCACTGATGACATCACTGATGACATCTCAATTGACATCACTAATCACATCACTGATGATATCATTCATGTGATAATATGATGCACTTCTTCACACTCTAATATTACCTTTGATACACCCAGTGTTAAACACAGACTACCATTCTTGAAACCATTGACACACCAATACCAGTTACTACATACGCACACACTGATTGCTAGGTCTATACACACATCCAATCATTTACCCATAGAATCACTCATACATACAGTCACTCATCAATACAACACTATCATCTGCACTCAAGCACCTATACAGACACTCACACTCTGCCACTCATCCATGGAGTTACTCACACATCTAGTCAGTCATGCAAAGAATCAATCACACTTTCATTTCCTTAACTATACAGTTATACACACAACACCTTACTTATTCAAACATATACTAACACATACTTACTTTGTTATACAATTACTGATACAAGTACACAATGATCCATACAGCCACTCGCACAATCAGTGGCTCTTATGTATAGTCATTTATATATGCCAGCTACCCACACACACACTCAGTCTCCCATACAAATACTCGGGCAAACAATCAATAACACATATAGCCACTCATATAGCTACTGATCAACACATGCAGTACAACAACAGACATACTGATGCACACATTTAGACAGTTTAGTCACTAACCCATGCACTCAGTAAGACACATTTAATCACTCACTCATACATTCAGTCATGTACCTACTAAATCTTTCATCCAGACACTTATACATCCACTCATTCTTCAATATGTAAAACATATTTAAAGTTTACAGAAACACACAGTCACTGGATGATGTCATCAGTGATGTCATCAGTGATGTCATTTGAGATGTCATCAGTGATGTCACTGACCATGTCATGAATGATGTAATATGTGACATCATCAGCAGTGGATTGCGGGTGCGCGAAATATAGTTAGTACAACTAACTATATAGGAGCAATTTCTTTTTTTTTTTATTAGAACTAGCGTTAAGCAGAGGATAATACACATTCAGTGAGATACAAAACATTCATTATTTACATTTAAATTAAAAAAATTCAGAAAAATTCAGAAAAAATAAAAAACCATTTAAAGAGCATACAAATAAAGCTTCCAATTTAATTTAACCAATTCCACTTGGACAAAAACCTTCTTTCCAAATTGTTATAGGGTGCCATAGCTCTTTGCCACGAAGTTTTGTTTTGATTCCCCTGGTCGCATATATTGCAGATTCAAAATTAAAGGCTGCGAGAAAGCGAGCTAGCCAAATTTGGAAGCTAGGGGGAAGACTATCCTTCCACCGTGCAGACAAGATTAATCTCAGTACAGCTTTACCTATAAATAACAATCTTTGTTCCGATTTACTTAATTTTAACGAACTGTCAAATCCCAACACATACAAAGTATCGGACTCTGGAAGTTTGTGATGAAAGACCTTCTCCCAAAATAAGGCAATCATATTTTTTAATAAACGTAGCTCGGGGCAGCTGCTGAACAGGTGGATTAGCGTCGCTGGACCTTGTGAGCAACGTGGGCATAGGTCGTTTTCCCTTTTACCCCATGCAAAAAGTTTGGCAGGGGTAAAATATAAATCATAAATGGTTTTGTACAATTGTGCCCTTAAATTGCTAGCCATAAATAATTTATTGCTCATTTCTAGTGTTTTGTCTATATCGATATCGGGATTATTTAATTTTACCGCCCATTTAGTTTCTATTTTCTCGATATCATCATTGACATTTGTTATTAGGATATTATATAGTGTTCCTATCCTAATTTTTACGAGATAGCATGCTTCTATTATGTTGTTCTTCTGAAGATTAATTAGATCTTTTTTAGCTTTTCATTTTGCATGCAGTTGAGCAAATTTGAGAAAGTCCCCTTCTGGGAGACCAAATTTTATTTTAACATCTTGAAATGTAGTCTGTGGGCCATTCATCCAAACCTCGTTAATTGTTCTTATGCCCAGGCTATACAATTTCTTCGCTGTATGTTCAAAATCAAGATCAGAGGTAATGGTCGAATGAAATAGGGGCGTATATCGGTTGAGTTTGCCAATATGTATATGTTTACTTATCTGATTCCAGATCAGCCAGGCACTTTTAATGATCTCACCCTTGATTTGCTTATAATGAGCATTTTCAGTTTTTCTTAATAACATTCCATTGGCTTCATGCCCAAGCATTAGTTCATAAATGGTGGGAATAGTGATGTTAATAGTATCCATGGCAGGGGGTGTTTCGAGAATCATTGGTTTAAGGTGTTTTAAAAAAGCTGCCCAATGATACAGAATAATATTCGGCGCAGTAAGCCCACCTCTGTTAAGCGGAGTGGATAAGTAATGTAAAGATCGTCTGATCTTTCCATGTTGCCACACAAATTTAGAGGTGAGTTTATTAATTGAGTTAATTATCTTAGAATCTATACTTAAAGGGATAGAGCGAAAGAGGTTGAGACATTTCGGTAGTATATTCATCTTCAAATAATTTACTCTGCCTATAATGGAAAGATGTAAACCATTTACCCTATCCAAGTCATTCTTAATTTTATCTATTAGTGGATCAAAATTGTTTTTTACTAACATCTTTATATCAGTGGAAAGGATCACACCAAGATATGTTGCAGTTTTTGCTCTTCTCGTGTCTGAGCATATAGTATTGTCTGTGCACAGTACAATGGTCTTTCCCCTATTCAGAGAATAACCCGAATATTTACCATATTGGAGAGAGTGCAGTTCGATTTCATGTAGCGCTTCGATCGGGTGAGATGTTAATACCGCGATGTCATCAGCATAGGCTAGAACTTTGGTTTCATAATGATTGTATAAAATTGGCTTTATATTATTATTTTCTATTAGTTTTAAGATAAGGGGATTAATATAAAGGGCGAAAAGTAAAGGAGAGCAAGGACAACCTTGTCTTGTGCCTCTTGTTATATTGATGAAACTTGATTCCAATCCTAAAATTGAGACTTTTGCTTTGGGTTGATGATACATAGATTTTATAGATTTAAGAAATTTGGGGCCGAAATTAAGACGTGCCATGGCAACCCACAGAAAGCTCCATGAAACACGGTCAAAGGCTTTCTCAGCGTCAAGCAGGATCATAGACATCTGATCCCCCGTGACAGACATGGCATCGAATAAAGCGATAGTACGGCGAATATGATCAGTTGTCCCCTTACCCGGAACGAAGCCATGCTGCCACGGAGAAACCAGTTGTCCAATGACCCTGCTGAGTCTGAGAGCCATCACTTTGGCATATAATTTGGAGTCCGAATTTATCAATGAAATAGGTCGATAAGAGGTCAACTGTTCGGGTGATTTTCCCTTCTTAGGAAATACTATAATGCTAGCCTCATCCCAAGAAGGTGGGGGAATGCCATTATACTGTACGCCGAGAAATAAATCCAATAATAAAGGGCTTAATAAAGAACTAAGAATCTTATAAATCTCGATTGGCAATTTATCCGGGCCCGCTGCTTTGCCCGAAGATAAAAGCGATAAAGCTTCTACGACTTCATCAATAGTAATCTCCGCTTCAAGTACTTCTCTCATCCCATCATCCAGCAGGTTAGTAGCTGCCGTATTGTTAAGAAAACCAGCCAAAAACATGTCGATATCTTTTTCAGAGTTATTCCCTTCCTCAGAGTATAGATTTTGATAATACTGTTGGAATTGAGTAATAATATCTGTAGACTGAACATAAGTGCGTCCACCCTCTACAATAGAAGTGATATTATTATAGAATTTTTTTTGACGTGTGCGCAAAGCGAGTTGTTTACCTACTTTTTCACCCGTCTCATAGACCTTCTTTCTAAAAGCTCTGTAAGTTTGAGCAGCTTTTTGACTCAATTCAGTATTAAGCTCAGCTTTCAGGACCGCCACCCGAAGCCATTGATTATTGGATTCTTTGTTCTGTTCTATTAAACAGGTGTGCTCTATTTCGGCTTACATTAAATCCTGTAGCTTTATTTCATAAAGGTTTCTATCTTTAATTTGTGCTGCAAATTGAAAACTAGAGATCTCACCTCTTAAAGCAGATTTATATGAATCCCAGACTATATTTCTGGAGGCACTAAAGCGATTTATATTAAAAAACTCCTCAGTCCATTTTTTAATATGTGAAACAAATTCAGTATTGGAAAGTAGTTTCCGATCAAATGACCAGGACCTAGATTGAGTAATAAGAGGATTAAATGTAATTGCACAAATTATAGCATTATGGTCTGAAATTATTCTTGGAATTTTTTTTATAGTTCAGAATGGAAGAAGGTCTAGAGTAGCAAATATGTAATCAATTCGAACCTGCTTTTGATGGGGATGAGAGAAGTAGGTAAAGCCTTGATCATATGGATTGTTATGTAGCCAGATATCAATTAATACGAGATTACTGATAAGTCTGCTAAGGGTTTTATAAACTCTGGGTTTGCATCCTTGGTATTTTGTTTTTGAGGGGACATTAAAGATCAGTGGTATTAATGAGATGTTAAAATCTCCGCATAAAATTAATGGGCCTTGCCATGTAGGCAATTCGATCTCTAGTTCTTCAAAAATTGTGGGGTCGTCTAGATTTGAACCGTAAACTGTACAGATGTTTATACAACAGGCAAGTTTTGAAATAGCCCATCTGCCATGGGGATCTGATAAGTGTCGTACACTTAGACCCAGATTTTTTTTTCCAAGTATTGCGACCCCCCTTATATTTGAGGTCTGTGTGGAAACAGCCAATAAATTGTACCCATTAATATTTAACCATGATTTTTTATCCCATGGCAGATGCGTTTCTTGAAGACAAAGTATGTCTACTGGAGTTAGCTTAAGCAATTCAGCCATTCGTCTTCGTTTATCTCCTGTTAATAAACCTCCAACATTCCAAGTCTGAACATTTAACCTACCCATTATTAATAGAGAATGATTGTCGCAGTGCCTCACGCAAATAATATTCTAGCTCTGTTACTATACTATTTGATCTCTTTTTCCTAGTTTCCTCTGCAATAGAAGCTGGTTCATTTTTTTCTTTTTTTGTTTTCACCTCCCTAGGTGACCCACCCAAGCCTCCCCTTAGCAACCCAACCCCCCTCCCCCTCGAACGCCCCTCCCAATTCAATGGGCAAACAGACTCAACCAGAGTCTGAGTGATGTGAATACAGCAATGTGTCTTAGCAACCGCTTCAAGAAAAACATTAGATAATAAAGAATAAAGGTAAAAGTAAAAGTAAGAATCCAAAGGGTAAAAAAAGAGGAAAAAGAAAGTCAAGATTAGAGAATAGCTTTAGTCAGTATCAGTGCAAATATAGTGTATATATAGTGTATATAGCTTAAAATATTCCTGTGATAATTATAGTACACATAATAACAAATATGACATATCGCTTAAACATGTATAGGAGCGTAAAGCCATTAATTAAACAAAACAATTGTTCAGTTTCGTTCAAAATCTACTAAGCATATTACGAAATTTGGTCTAAGTACGCTTTTGCTTTGATCTCCGAAACGAAGAATTTAGTAAGACCGCCATGTACAATTTTTTACTTTGCGGGGTTATTAAGATATGCTTGTGCACCTTTGTCTTGAAACGGTTTGATCAGGGATCTCAATTGCCAGCGTCTTTCCACCGTTACATGGCAAAAATCTGGTCTTGAAAAGTAAGCAAAATCGTTATATTGTACCTTGTGATCTGGCCTAGCCTTCTCAGCTACAACCTGTCTCACTAAAAAAATTACCGAAATAAACCAAAATGGCTCTAGGGTATATGCCAGGTTTTGTTGGAATATTAAATGGCATCCGGTGAGCCCGTTGAACCTCTACATTCAAATTCCAGTCTTTGAGTGCAGGTATAGAATCTTCTAGTAGTTTAACCACAAATGCTCTAGTATCACCCCCTTCAAGTTTCTCTGGGACACCTAAAATGCGAAGGTTGTTCCGACGTTGTCGGTTTTCAAATTCCTCTAACTTCCATTTGATATCCACTAATTCAGCATCTTGAAGCTTAACACGTTCAGCAGTCAACGTGGTTTCTTTTTCATTGGACATAACCCTAGCTTCCATCTCGGTGACTCTTTCACCTATTAGATTGCAGGATTTGGAAAGTTTTCTGATTACTCCTTGCATTTTTCGGAGTGCAGCCCTTGATTTTTTACTGTCTTGTGCAGTCTCTTCTCTGTGAGCCGCTATAGCCTGTAAAATAGTCTCTACAGCTGAATGAGAAATCTCTGAACTTGCTGGGATATTAGATGTTGTTGCTAGCTGCGGAGATGAATCAGGGGCAGTCTGTATATCCTTGGCACCCTTTTCCTGTATTCTGGTAGTAGTTTTAGATTTAGCTCTAATCGTGTTAATATTAGAATCTTGCTCATCTGTACTTTCATCATACGAGCTAAATTGTAATTCAGAATCTTCAAGACCCTCCAGTGAGTCAGTATCGTCTGACCACCCCGCCGGTACATTTAAACCATTTTCATCAGAGAATGAAAAAAACTCACTGGATTCCTTCTCCTTCTCCACACAAGTCCGACTCTTTAATATGCCTTCCCCTGCCGTTGTTAGAGTCAATGTGCTGCCCTCCTCTAACAAATATGAATCCTCGGAGGCAACTGTTTGTTGTGTAGGGGGTGTAGCTGTAGCTGTAGGTGTAGCTATATTTGAGAGCTCAGTTAGAGTAGTTGAGAGTCTACTAGGGGTCAGCTGACTAGATTGAGCCGTGCCTGGTAAAGGTGAGGTTGAGTCTAGTTGCACCCCCAAAATGTTCCCCCTATTCCAGAAAAAGACATAGTTTGTCATGCAGGCTCTGAAACATGGCTTGCGCTAGTCGGAGCCTCTGAAATACGTAGGACAGGGGTCTGGATAGAGTCATTAATAGTACTTACAGTTTCAATGTTTTCAGTAAGAGGTTGCAGCTCAGAAATAATACAAGTTCCTGTAGTTGATAGGAGCAATTTCAATGGTTTTTTAAATGCTAATTCCTTACTATATATGACCTGAAACCTATGGTTTTTTCAGTGAATTTGCAAGGTTTTTTAAATGCTAATTCCTAACTACATAAGGACTGAAACCTATGGTTTTTCAGTGAATTTCAAAGGTTTTTTAAATGCTAATTCCTAACTATATAAGGCCTGAAACCTATGGTTTTTTCAGTGAATTTGCAAGGTTTTTTAAATGCTAAAACCTAACTATAAAAGGCCTGAAACCTATGTTTTTTCACTGAATTTCAAAGGTTTTTTAAATGCTAATTCCTAACTATATAAGGCCTGAAACCTATGGTTTTTTCAGTGAATTTGCAAGGTTTTTTAAATGCTAATTCCTAACTAAATAAGGCCTGAAACCTATGTTTTTTTCAGTGAATTTGCAATGTTTTTAAAATGCTAATTATATTAGAGGATAACGTTTAAATATGTTAATATCCTTGTGGGACCACCTGAGCAGCCCTAGGGATCCGATTTTTGGAACGAAGCAAGATGCTCTCTGATTGTGCCGTATTTCTTGCCTTCTGCCCCTCTGATTGTGCCGTATGTCTTGCTTCTACCCCCCTGATTGTGCCATATTTCTTGGCTTCTGCCCCCCTAATTGTGCCATATTTCTTGCGTTCTGTACCTTGATTGTGCCATATTTCTTGCCTTCTGCACCCTGATTGTGCCGTATTTCTTGCCTTCTGCTCCCTGATTGTGCCATATTTGTTGCCTTCTGCCCACTAATTGTGCCCGTTTTTTCTTGTCTTCTGCCCCCTGATTGTGCCATTTGTCGGGCCTTCTGTCCCCTGATTGTGCCGTTTTTCGTGCCCCTGCCCCCCTGATTGTATTATCTTTGCCAGTGTTTGTTCGCTGCTGGTATTGCCTTTGCCTGTGTTTCTTTGCTGTCGTTATTGTCTTTGCCAGTGTTTCTTTGCTGCCGGTATTGTCTTTGCCAGTGTTTGTTTGCTTCCGTTATTGTCTTTGCCAGTGCTTGTTCGCTGCTGGTATTATCTTTGCCAGAGCTGTGTGGGCTGTGTGGGCTGTGAGAGCTGTGTGAGCTGTGAGAGTTGTGTGGGCTGTGAGAGCTGTGTGGGCAGTGAGAGCTGTGTGGGCTTTGAGAGTGTGAGCTGTGTGGGCTGTGAGAGCTGTGAGAGCTGTGTGGGCTGTGAGAGCTGTGTGGGCTGTGAGAGCTGTGTGGGCTGTGTGGGCTGTGAGAGCTGTGTGGGCTGTGAGAGCTGTGTGGGCTGTGAGGGCTGTGAGGGCTGTGAGGGCTGTGAGGGCTGTGAGGCCTGTAAGAGCTGTGTGGGCTGTGAGAGCTGTGTGGGCTGTGAGAGCTGTATGGGCTGTGAGAGCTGTGACAGCTGTGTGGGATGTGAGCTGTGTGGGCTGTGAGGGCTGTGCGAGCTGTGAGAGCTGTGTGGGCTGTGAGAGCTGTGTGGGCTGTGTGGGCTGTGAGAGCTATGAGAGCTGTGTGGGCTGTGAGAGCTGTGTGGGCTGTGAGAGCTGTATGGGCTGTGAGAGCTGTGAGAGCTGTGTGGGATGTGAGCTGTGTGGGCTGTGAGGGCTGTGTGAGCTGTGAGAGCTGTGTGGGCTGTGAGAGCTGTGTCGGCTGTGAGAGCTGTGAGAGCTGTGTGGGCTGTGAGAGCTGTGTTGGCTGTGTGGGCTGTGAGAGCTGTGTGCCAGTGTTTGTTCGCTGCTGGTATTGCCTTTGCCTGTGTTTCTTTGCTGCCGGTATTGTCTTTTCCAGTGTTTCTTTGCTGCCATTATTGTCTTTGCCAGTGTTTGTTTGCTGCCGTTATTGTCTTTGCCAGTGCTTGTTCGCTGCTGGTATTATCTTTGCCAGAGCTGTGTGGCCTGTGTGGGCTGTGAGAGCTGTGTGAGCTGTGAGAGTTGTGTGGGCTGTGAGAGCTGTGTGGGCTGTGAGAGTGTGAGCTGTGTGGGCTGTGAGAGCTGTGAGAGCTGTGTGGGCTGTGAGAGCTGTGTGGGCTGTGAGGGCTGTGTGAGCTGTGAGAGCTGTGTGGGCTGTGAGAGCTGTGTGGGCTGTGAGAGCTGTTTGGGCTGTGTGGGCTGTGAGAGCTGTGTGGGCTGTATGGGCTGTGAGAGCTGTTTGGGCTGTGAGAGCTGTGTGGGCTGTGTGGGCTGTGAGGGCTGTGAGGGCTGTGAGGCCTGTGAGAGCTGTGTGGGCTGTGAGAGCTGTGTGGGCTGTGAGAGCTGTGAGAGCTGTGTGGGCTGTGAGAGCTGTGTGGGCGGTGAGGGCTGTGAGAGCTGTGTGGGCTGTGAGAGCTGTGTGGGCTGTGAGAGCTGTGTGGGCTGTGAGAGCTGTGTGGGCTGTGTGGGCTGTGAGAGCTGTGTGGGCTGTGAGAGCTGTGTGGGCTGTGAGGGCTGTGAGGCCTGTGAGAGCTGTGTGGGCTGTGAGAGCTGTGTGGGCTGTGAGAGCTGTGTGGGCTGTGAGAGCTGTATGGGCTTCGAGAGCTGTGAGAGCTGTGTGGGATGTGAGCTGTGTGGGCTGTGAGGAATGTGTGAGCTGTGAGAGCTGTGTGGGCTGTGAGAGCTGTGTGGGCTGTGTGGGCTGTTGGAGCTGTGTGGGCTGTGAGAGCTGTGTGGGCTGTGTGGGCTGTGAGAGCTGTGTGGGCTGTGAGAGCTGTGCGGGCTGTGAGAGCTGTGTGGGCTGTGAGAGTGTGGGCTGTGTGGGCTGTGAGAGCTGTGTGGGCTGTGAGAGCTGTGTGAGCTCTGTGGGCTGTGAGCTGTGTGGGCTGTGAGAGCTGTGAGAGCTGTGTGGGATGTGAGCTGTGTGGGCTGTGAGGGCAGCCTGTGTGAGCTGTGAGAGATGTGTGGGCTTTGAGAGGTGTGTGGGCTGTGAGAGCTGTGAGAGCTGTGTGGGCTGTGAGAGCTGTGTGGGCTGTGTGGGCTGTGAGAGCTGTGTGGGCTGTGAGAGCTGTGTGGGCTGTGTGGGCTGTGAGGGCTGTGTGGGCTGTGAGAACTGTGAGGCCTGTGAGAGCTGTGTGGGCTGTGAGAGCTGTGTGGGCCGTGAGAACTGTGTGAGCTGTGAGAGCTGCGTGGGCTGTGAGAGCTGTGTGGGCTGTGAGAGCTGTGTGGGCTGTGAGAGCTGTGAGAGCTTTGTAGGCTGTGAGACTATGAGGGCTGTGAGAGCTGTGTGGGCTGTGTGGGCTGTGAGAGCAGTGTGGGCTGTGAGAGCTGTGTGGGCTGTGAGGGCTGTGAGGCCTGTGAGAGCTGTGTGGGCTGTGAGAGCTGTGTGGGCTGTGAGAGCTGTGTGGGCTGTGTGGGCTGTGAGAGCTGTGTGGGCTGTGAGAGCTGTGTGGGCTGTGAGGGCTGTGAGGGCTGTGTGGGCTGTGAGGGCTGTGAGGCCTGTGAGAGCTGTGTGGGCTGTGAGAGCTGTGTGTGCTGAGAGAGCTGTGTGGGCTGTGAGAGCTGTGCGAGCTCTGTAGGATGTGTGCTGTGTGGGCTGTGAGGGCTGTGTAAGCTGTGAGGGCGGTGTGGGCTGTGAGAGCTGTGTGGGCTGTGAGAGCTGTGTGGGCTGTGAGGGCTGTGTGGGCTGTGAGGGTTGTGTGAGCTGTGAGAGCTGTGTGGGCTGTGAGAGCTGTATGGGCTGTGAGGGCTGTATGGGCTGTGAGAGCTGTGTTGGATGTGAGCTGTGCAGGCTGTGAGGGCTGTGTGAGCTGTGAGAGCTGTGTGGGCTGTGAGAGCTGTGTGGGCTGTGAGAGCTGTGAAAGCTGTGTGGGCTGTGAGAGCTGTGTGGGCTGTGTGGGCTGAGAGCTGTGCGGGCTGTGCTTCCTCTACATAGTGTTCTTTCTCCATCACAATAATGTTTCCACCTTTGTCGGCGGGTTTAATTTCGATGTTAGTGTTGTTCTTAAGACTTTGTACCCCGACCATTTACTTTCCACCAAAAGTCCACAAAACGTTGAACAAACCGCCAGGAAGGCCAATTATTTCCAGCTGCGGAAGTCTTTATGTGAATGTCTCCAGCTATGTGGACTACTTCATAGCCCCGATCGTTCCCACACTTAGCTCATATATAAAAGATACGGGTGACTTCTTACGCATATTGATGAATACAGAATGACAATCCAATAACTTGCTAGTGACAATCGACGTAGTATCGTTGTATACCTCTATAAGCCATGAAATAGGGATACAGGCAATTCGGTACTATCTCCACCAACGACCTATTAGTGAAAGGGAACATTCGAAGATGTTAATTGAAATGATATCCATGTGCCTACACAATAATGTTTTTCTCTTTAATAAGAAGATCTATGAACAGTGCTGCGGAACAGCGATGGGAGTTTCCTTCTCTCCAAGCTACGCTAGTCTCATGATGGGATGGTGGGAGAGAAGCGTAGCTTGGAGAGAAGAAAACGAACATCACATGGCAAAGGTGGCCTTATGGTTGCTATTTATTGACGACCTGTTCCTCTTATGGAAGAGTCAGAGTTTTACACGTTCTTTGCTGTCCTCAATGAAAATCAAGTAGGATTGAAATTTACCTGTACTGTCAGTACGAAGGAGATAGAATTCCTGGACACAAAAGTTTACATTGCTGAAAATAAGATACAAACCACTGTCCATAGGAAGAAGACGGCTACCAACAGTCTCCTACACGGATTAAGTTTTCACCCACAAAAATTAAAGAAAAGCATACCGTACGGAGAGCTACTACGTATGAGAAGAAATTGCTCTGAGGACGCCGAAATGGAGAGGAAATTCGCAGAAACAAAGGAACGCTTCAAACAACGTGGCTATAAAACAACAGATCTCAATAGAAGCGAAATAAAAGCAAGAACACAAACTAGGGCGGACACTCTCCTGAGTAGAGAGGAAAAAATTGAACGTGCTAAAATCCAACAACAGCAACCAGCAGTGACCGCCGAACTGAATCAAAGAACTACTAAGGATGAACAACCACGGATGATAATGACATTCAGCAAAGAGAGCTACAGAATACAAAAGACTCTAACAAAGTATTGGCACATACTTCAGAAGGACCCGGATATAGGGATGAACATTGGAGACCGTCCGTTGATCTCGTACCGGAGAGCGCCCAATTTATCAGACCATCTAGTCCGAAGCCACTTTGAAATGAAAAAACCTGAATCTTGGCTCGACATGAGAAAGAGAGGCTTCAGTAAATGCATGACATGCAAAGCTTGTAAAATAGGCCGGAACATCAAGAGTCTCCAAGATCCGGCTGGAAAAAAAATTGAAATTAAGATGAGCATCACATGCGAATCATCTTTTGTCGTCTACATGCTGCAATGTGTTTGTGGAAAAGCTTACATTGGCAGCACAACATGCCCCCTCAAAATACGGATATTACAGCATATCCGTGCTATTTAGAATGGTGGCCTTACTTATGCAATAGCTAAACACATGGCCACTCACCAAGGAAAAACATGGCTGGATGTGAAATACTTTGGATTGGCAATTATCCAACAGCATGAAAGAGGGGGGAATCAGACACAGAAACTGAGACGACTTGAATCCAAACTAATTATGAGGTTCAGGCCCAAACAGCCGTCTGGCCTGAATGGAGACGAGGAACTGTATGTTCATCTATAAAATATGACACACTGAAACAAAGATTGCGTAAAGAAGCCTTGAAAGTTGAACATCGAAAATAATCATTCATGTTGGCTGTTTTTGGTTAGCATCACCAAATGATAGACTGATACTGCTAGACACATGGACCACAAGATAATTAAGTAGCAAACCTACAGGTGGGTGATAATACACAGCGGGGACCCAGGGCACTTAGCCCTACAATTGAAATGACACTATGTCTGAAGTTACATACACGATCATTTATCAGTTACACTGATTTCTGACCTAGGATATTCGTGTGAATCACGGATGAATGAAAGCGACCTCCTTAAAGACAGGAAAACGCTTTTAGTGTAGTAACACATGTCACACCCCACTGCATAACACCACCTTTAATGTTTAAGCACTAAAATGCACACTTAATAAAGTTGTAACAACTTGAATACTACAGGGTCCAGCATGCACCAGGTTATATCATTGGTTGCAAGGGTACAAATATAGAAACTAAAAAGGGACAATTGACAAACACTGCTGTGAACAGGAACTACGGTTTGAAACGCGTAGTAGCTTTTGTCACGTTTGGAATAAATACCTGCTTATAACCAAGAAGTGTGCCGCAATTTAATTTTGTATGGAATATATATATATATATATATCTCCAAACCAAACAGAGTTACCCCTCATGGAAGAGCCACTTTAAGGTAGGTTGATTTCTCCTTTATTTCTTACACGAAGGCTGCACACCAGCGGAAAAGAATCCCATCAGAATATAAATGCCGTGTTGTTGTCAGACGCGTTTCAAGTCCTCTGACCCTTACTCAATGGCAACGGCGTGACTGTGAACATCGGACCAGTAAAGATGCAGCTAATTATATTTATTTCAACACCCCAGTGGGTGTGGCTATTACTCTAGCCTCATGGTCTTCGTAGTCACAATAAACAGACTTGCTGCACTGCGTGTCCTCCAGTGAGTTGGTCCTATGTTGCACACATTATACATTAATACCACCTCCGTGGGATGATGTGATTTCTTAAAACCATCAGGCTGCAGCATTATTCCTCCACGTTGAAGCCCACCTCCCTTTACGATGATGTCATCATGGCCTCATCTCGGCAACGCTGTATTCTCAGCGGGGTTACTTCCGCGACCAGGGTCGACGCTAAATCCAAACCAAACAGAGTTACTCCTCTAGGAAGAGCCACTTTAAGGTAGGTTGATTTCTCCTTTATTTGTTACACGAAGGCTGCACACCAGCGGAAAAGAATCCCATCAGAATATAGAGGCCGTGTTGTTGCCAGACGCGTTTCAAGTCCTCTGACCCTTTTTCAATGGCAACGGCGTGACTGTGAACATCGGACCGGTAAAGGTGCAGCTAATTATATTCATTTCAACACCCCAGTGGGCGTAGCTACTACTCTAGCCTCATGGTCTTCGTAGTCACAAAAATGGACATACCAATACCAGTTACAACAAACTATTCAGTAATTCCAAGATCTACACACACATCCACTCATTCAACAACAGTCCCATGTAGTCAGTCATACATGTACTCACTCATCATATGTACTCATACGCCTATACATCCTGTTACACACCGCCACTCATTCATAGAGTTACTCACACACATAGTCACACATGTTAATAAAGAATCAAACATCCATGTACTTGCATATACAGTAATACACACACCACTACACTTACTTCTACAGAAACGTACACATACTTACTCTCTTAAACAATCACTTATAGAAACACATACTTATGTATACAGGAACTCTTCCAATCTCTCACTCTCACATATACTCACTTATATACAGCAATACTCACATATACTCGTTTAAAACATATGTAGTTACTCATAAAGCCATTATTGAGACAGTCAATCACTTATTAACACACCCATACACACACTCATCCACCCATACAGTCCTGCACACATGCTGTCTTCTAGACATACAAACAATGAGTCACTCATTCATGCATCTATGCACTACGTAATACCCCCACCGAACCATACAGATACTCAGATACTCAAAAAACCAACTAATAACAAACATAGACACTCATGTAGCTACTCACCAACCCATGCAGCCACACATACACAAAGTGAGAGACTGATACAGATATTTAAATATTTAAACATTACTCACTAGCCCATGTATTCACTAAGATACACTTGATAAGTCAGTTATACAATCAATTTTACCAAAAAAATCATCCTTTTAGATACTTATATACCCATTTATTCTTCCATCGACGTTGAGATATACATATATAAAACATATTTAATTTTCAGGAAAACACACATTCACTGGATGATGTCTTCGGTGATGTCATCAATGGTTTCATTTGAGATGTCATGAGTGATGTCATGAGTGATGTCACTGACCATGTCATGAGTGATGTAATATGTGACGTCATCAGCAATGCATTGCGGGCGCGCAAGTTATAGTTAGCTGAACTAACTATAACAGGGGAATTTCTATGGTTTTGTATGATTGAAATGTCCAGCTAACTATAACGCCCCTGAAACCTATGGTTTTTTCAGTGATATATATATATATATATATAAATTGTAATTTTGATATATATATATATATATATATATATATATATATATATATATTTATATATATATCAAAATTATGATTTCGACATTTTCAAGGTGTCGTCTGTGAAAAGATTAATCAGAGTTTTGGTTCCGGCCAGAGATTTGGCATCTGCTTCCACTTCAGACAGAAAATAAACAACGTCATTAATAAAAAGTGAGAACAAAGTGGGACCCAGAACACAGCCGTGGCGAATGCCATTACAAACTCTTATTTTTTCCTTCAACTGGGCCTGATACTGTCAACAGATACATGCATAATTGTCCTTATGCAAGCAAATAATATGAGAGGGCATTGCCAAGTCAGACAATGCACTCCAGAAGCCAAATCAAGCAATCAAATCAAAAGCCGATTTTAAGTTGATGAAGCAGACCTTAAGGATGCCCCCTGCCAATCAAAATTGTTCTCCAATAAATTAACACAAAGCGGAAAACCTGATCAACAGTTGAGAACCTACGACGGAAGCTTGCTTGAAATGGACTGAGATCATAACTTTCCACCACCAAGTTTTGTATTTTACTGAGAAGACAGCGGCCCAAACTTTTTTTACTGCAGTCTATGAGACTTATTGGTCTGTAACTGGAAGATATACAATGGTCGCCTATTTCGTTTATAAGTAATACTATGACACCTTTCCAAGAATCAGGGATGGTTGCCCCTACTGCTATTGCAATGGCCAGAACTAAAATATAGTGTGACCAGGCAGCATTGAAGGACTGTTCAAAATCAGAAATTGCAAACAGAGGCACAACATTAGTATTTGTCTGGGAGACAGTAGTAACTATTGTCTCTGTTGAACGAATAAAATCCTCAGAATAAAGATTATGAAAGTAGTTGCCCCAGTCAGTAACAGTAACATTATTAGTAGGATCCAATGTAGCTGTAGAACAGCCCTGTGAGACCAATGACTGCAATTTTAAAAAGTTACTGGCTGAGTATGCATCCAAAAGGGCCACACACATCTGTTCATCCAAACTATCTTTTAGGTTGAAAAATGCCCTTTTTGTATTCATTTCTTAGCAACTGAATATGTGCCATAGATGTGTTTTTCTTAGCATTAACTAAAGAGCGTTTTTTTGGACAACATTCTTTGTTGTACCAATATTGATGTTTAACAATATTATTCCGATTGCATACATTTTAAATGGTATAAAAGGATAGAATACAATCAAAGAATGCCCTATGCCTGAGCACCAATTGGCAAGGAGAACTGTCTTGGACCTCCACAATGTAGGTGAGAAATGCATTAAGGTCCTCATGAATAGCAACCAAACTTTCAGGACGAGCGACAATCTGATGCCATTCAGATGGCATTTGTCGGCAACATCCCTAGCATAGGAAGGGGGGGTAAAATTCCGAAGGAATAGTTTCACAAAAGGCCTGAAGAGTGCAGATAAAGGATTATGGCCACTTTCAGTTCAATCTAACACAGTCATGTCAATTACTGCTGGTCATAGTCTCAAATCAACAAGAATATAATCTATGCAGCTTTTGTGGTGGGCGCCATTAGGGTCAGATTTGGTATGTCCATTGAGAGCCCTCAGACCATACTCGACTGCGAGTGCTTTTAAATTTACTGCTGAATGAGTCCAATTACAAATAGGTGGGATATCTAAGAGGTGAACTGCCCAAGAAGCAACCTCATCCTCCGTTAAGTGAACATTGTCATCATCTGATAGCTCAAATGTGAGATTAAAACCGCCCTCTAGAATAAGTAAATATTGATGAGGATGTTGTTCAAGAAAATTCTCAAGTACTTGTACAGTGCGTGAGACCAACCCATTCCTTGCCCCTTTACTTAAATATTAAGAATAGTTACTTAATAAGTACAACCAATATTCAAATGGATACCTAATATGTCAGTGGAGTCCATTTTGAGCTGGTGGATTTTGCAGTTTAATGAGGCATGAGTTCAAATAACTAAACACCCAGCAGCCCTGCACCTTTGGATGGGAATAGCGGGAACCAAACAATTAAGATATCCCGGATTGTAGATAGGATCCAAGGACCAGGCTTCTTGAATGAGGCAGATGTCATATTTGTACATTAGGATATTCCAATCTGGGAGGAATATTTTGGATCTAAAACCAGCTGTATTCCACAAGAGACGATGCATTTCATTAGGGTCAAGGGATACATGACCCTGTAGAGAAGTTGTAGACTCCAGCGAAAGAGGCAATGTTCTGATGGGTGCCACAAAAGACTAAGTATTGCCAGCATTAGAGGTAGACTCATTTTCGAGCAAAGGAGTAGAACAAAAAAACATTCAAGTGCTAGCGCACATGGGACCTAGAATCGTTTGAATGGTTGGACCTCCCAGTATCTACTGAAAGGACTGTTGTAATAGACATTTTTGGCTGCTACGATGGTGGACAGCAAGGATTAACTGTCACTACTCCAAGTCAGTTTATGTAATTTAGCCTTGTGTTAGATTTGTCAGCTGTCATACTAATAGCCTTAGTCGTGCGGTGAAATGGCCAGGGACATTTAAATTGAATACTAGAGTGAGCGGGGGGCTAGTCCTAGTATTCAGGACCACCAGGTTGTCAACTAGGGCCTTTGAAGTCAGAATTAGTTCTAGCGTTTCATAATTAGAAGTAAAAGAGATGGGTCTTTTGACGCTATGAGTGTCATCACGAATGAAAGAGCTCCAGCATCTGATGTGGCGTATCCAATGAGTCACTTTGGGCTTCAATGATTCTTCCCCT
This sequence comes from Lissotriton helveticus, assembly GCF_964261635.1. Lineage (NCBI taxonomy): Eukaryota > Metazoa > Chordata > Amphibia > Caudata > Salamandridae > Lissotriton > Lissotriton helveticus. The sequence continues at coordinate 883,281,503 of NC_136070.1, forward strand.
TTTTACCTCCCTGTCATAGTCAACTAAGGAAAATTTGGCATCAAAAAGAAATTGGCCCTAAAGTCCCACCTTCCATATTGTGTAAGTTGGTGATAGATGTGAAGCAAAAATTACCCTTACTGGGATGGAGAAGACATGGACTGGTCAAAGTGATGCATTTATCCTGGCCACCTTGAAAAGAGGATGTTACAGGGTCTGATCGATAAGGTTTAGTGGCCGCATGCTTGGAGAGGCACTGCTAGTAGTTAGTAGTCACAGATCTGCTGAAAGGTTGAAAGGGGGCCTTGGTCACTGGTCCTAGTGCCCTGGGACTTGAGTTCCACGATGAGGAGGTGATCTGTTTGTGTAGGGCTTGCTGTTTATTATGGGCTAAAAGCTGACTAACAGTGTCCATCAGAGATAGGAGCAATGATTTAAGTGCCCCACCTTGAGCCCTTATGTCAAAAATGAAAGTAGCTTGCTGGTGCGTATCTGTTTGTGTACTAAGGGAAACAACCTGTTCAGTGGGAGTATGCACAATTCATCAGCGGTGTTGTGCTGATCCACACTCATGTTTGCCAAGAGAGCATAACGATTACTACACAATAAAACCTTCTCTAGTAAAGACTGTAAATCATTAGCAGAATCAGAAGGTGCCACACTAATAGCTGGTGAAGAAATGGACTGTGACATTAGCAAGTTGCACCTGAGCTCTCCTACTATAATTAATAAATAAGCCATGTATACCTTTGTGCTTCAAATAATGCTCTGTCGTTATGGGAGATATGATGGGGGCTATGGTGCTGAAGAGAGAGGGGGAAGAGACAGCAAGGACGGAGGCACACTCACCAAGTAACTCATCAATGCCGTCTAGCATGCAGTTCTTATCTGCGTGATTAGTGTTTTTTTTTATTTTCTATTTGCCCAAACCTGTCCCCCTTCCCAAGCCTTCCTTTTCCCCATTTAAACACGATTGCACTATTAAGAAAACAAGTTACTTACCTGTAACTTCAGTTATCCAGTATTGGTATCTTTCATAGATTCACATGCCTGAATCATTCCCCATCGTCGAGGCGGGAGTCCCACGGTAAATAAAAAAGCAGTGCCAAAAGCACTTTGCAGTAGTAGGCCCTAGAAAAAAGGCCTGAGGCCTATATTATAGTAGCCTATCTACCTCCTTATGCTAAAAGACCCAAAGTCTTTGCTCCAACCAATCAGCTCACAGCACCCTCTAGAACCTTCCCTGCAGAGCCAGCTCTCCTCAGATTTTCGTAGCACAAGTGGGAACAAGTATCCCAAACTTAGAGAACTGACTCTCCGGGGAGGAGGGTGGGTTGCATGTGAATCTATGAAAGATACCAATACTGGATAACTGAAGTTACAGGTAAGTAACTTGTTTTCTTATCCAGTATTGGGGTATCTTTCATAGATTCACATGCCTGAATCAGAATAGCAAGCAGTAAGCCAGGCAAAGTCGGTTGCGGATGGTGGGAGACTTATTGCAGTGCACCCCCATGAGTGTATCGTCAACAACCAACAAACGCTTAGAGATTGAACCATTACTACATCACGTTCAAGTTCAACATTGACATTACGCATTTTCTTTCTGGAAAGAAATCTTAGGCATCATACAACAAAAACACAACATGTTAAATGCTTTCATATATATATCAATACAATCTAATAAAAGCATATACTTTAAATGAAATAAGTGAACATCAGTACCTGAACATTCTCCTTATGGAAACAGGTGACGTAAAACAGCTTGACCTACTGCCGCATCATCCTGACTTGCTGATTGTAGGCAGTAGTGTCTTGTAAACGTGTGGACATTCTTCCATGTCGCAGCACGGCAAATGTTCTCAAGCGTCACTCCTGCAAATAAAGCCGCAGACGCTGCTACAGCTCTTGTGGAGTGAGATCGAACAGACCTTGTCAATGGTCGATTAGCCTTGACGTGGCAGAATTGAATCGCGGATGCGATCCATCTTGAAATTGTGGCTTTAGTGACCGCATTCCCCAAAGTATTTTGACCATAAGCCACAAACAATTGATCTGATCTTCTCAAAGTTTTGGTTCTCTGAAGATAGAATTTTAAGCATCTCTTGATGTCTAAAGAATGCAATGTCTTTTCAGCCTGGGTTGACGGGTTTGGAAAGAAAACTTTCAGCTTGACAGGTTCATTTAAATGAAACTGGGAAGGCACTTTCGGTATGAATGTTGGATTTGTTCGTAAAGTGACATAGTCCTGGGAGAAATGCAAAAAGGGCTCCTTTATAGTGAAAGCTTGAATTTCTCCCACTCTTCTTGCGGAAGTTAGCGCCAATAATAAAGAAACCTTCCATGTTAAGAACTTTAGGTCGGCTCTATGGATAGGCTCGAACGGATGTTTCATCAGTTGTGATAGAACCGTGTTGAGCTCCCATTCCGGTGGTGAGGGCTTGACTGGTGGATAAGCCCGGAACAGACCTCTCATAAATTGCTTGATTAGCGATGAAGAGCAGAGTGACTGAGCATTGGTCCTCTTTCTGTACCTGGATAAAGCCGCTAAGTGGACCTTTATTGATGAAAAAGAAAGGCCAGATTGCGCTAAGTGTAACAAATAGGGCAATATCTTTTCTGCCGATGCCTCTATAGGGTGCAAAGCACTAGAGATGCACCATGCGCAAAAACGCTTCCACTTGAGACGATAAGTCTTTAATGTACTCTGGGCTCTTGCCTTCTCTAGAATGTCCCGGCATTCCTGAGGAATTTGAAGATGCTCAAATTCTAAGAAGTTAGGAGCCATGCGTGCAATTTCAGTGATTGAGGATCTGGGTGAAGTACCTGACCCTCGTTGCGTGATAGTAGCTTCGGAACTACCCGCAGCTTGATCGGTGGCTCCTGAGAAAGTAGCATGAGTTCCTGAAACCAATACTGGCGAGGCCACTTGGGAGCAATGAGGAGAAGGCGACAACTCTCCACTTTCATTTTGCGCACCACTCGTGGAATCAGAGGGATCGGAGGGAAAGCGTATGCATATGTCCCTGACCATCGCATCGAAAGGGCATTCCCCCTTGACCCCTGTTGAGGATACCTGCTGGCGTAGAACCGGCATTTCTTGTTCTGTTGGGTCGCAAATAGGTCCAACCTGGGTTTGCCCCATCTCTGAAACACATAGTTCAACTGGCCGTTGTCCAGTTCCCACTCGTGGCACTCTGACAAAGTTCTGCTCAGTTTGTCTGCCAAGGTGTTGTAGAGGCCTCTGACATGCTCCACTTTGAGGGTTATGTTGTGAACTGTTAACCACCTCCAAAGCTCTTGGGCTTGTTTGGATAGTGTTGCCGATCTCGTTCCTCCCTGCTTGTTGATATAAAACATGCTTGTGGTGTTGTCCGTTCTGACTAAGACCGAGGATCCCACTATCCTGGGGAGGAACGCTTGAAGAGACAGACAAATGGCTTTCAGCTCTAGGCTGTTGATGTGGCATCTCTTGTCTTGCTGAGACCATCGTCCCTGCACTTGCAGTTCCTGGAGGTGACCACCCCCACCCCTCCATGGACGCATCCGTTGTAAGAATAAAATCCGGAGGATTCTGCAAGAATGGAAGCCCCTGCTCCAGATTGCTGATCTGAGACCACCATTGGAGTGCGTGTACCATCCTGTTGGTGACTGTGATGGTGTCCTCGAATGAACCTGTCGCTTGATGCCATTGACAGTTTAGCTCCTCTTGCAGCGGTCGCATCTTTAGACGCACCAATGGAATGAGGTTGATGGCTGAAGAACACATCCCCAGAAGTGATGCATATAGGCGAACTGAAAGTGACTTTCTTCTTGCCAGCTTTCTGGCTAACACCTGCAGACGGAGTTGTCTCTCTCGAGACAAGGATGCCTTGCATTCCACCGTGTCTAGGCAAGCTCCTAGGAACAACAGGCTTTGTTCCGGATGCATCTGAGACTTGGTTTTGTTGATTGTGAGGCCTAGCGATGCGAAGAGATTGCAGCATGCCGTAATGTCGGCTCTCACTTTGGCTTCTGATGGACCTTTGACTAGCCAGTCGTCCAAATATGGGAAGACCTGCACTTTTGCTGCCCGAAGAGCTGCTGCCACCGGGGCCAGGCACTTCGTGAAAATCCTTGGGTCCGACTTGAGGCCGAATGGGAGAACTTTGAATTGATAATGGGCGCCTGCCACAGTGAAACGGAGGTACTTCCGATGGTTTGGGTGGATTGGGATGTGGAAGTATGCGTCTTCCATGTCCAAGGAGGCCATGTAATCTCCCTCGTTGAGGCAACTGAGAATGTCCGAGAGGGTGACCATTCGAAATCCCTGCTTCTTGAGATATTTGTTCAGATTTCGCAGGTCTAGGATCGGTCGCCATTCCCCGGTTTTCTTTTTTATAAGGAAAAACCGGGAATAGAAACCCGTCCCTCTCTGATGGATTGGAACCTTTTCTACTGCGTTCTTGAGTAGCATAGCTTGAACCTCCTTGAACAATAAGTGAAGACGAGGGGGAGGGGGGCCCCTGGGCGGAGTTGGTGGAGGTTTGGTGATGAACTCTAGGGTGTGACCATGTTGGATCAAGTCTAACACCCACCGATCCGATGTTATATTCTGCCATTGTTGTTGAAAAGCAGATATTTTCGCGCCCACGGGAAGGTAAGGGGTTGGAGGCGGCGCCCAATTGCTCTCACTGTTTCTTGTGACTGTCTCGTCCTTGGTTGTTTGCGCGCCTTCTTCCTCCTTGGCGAGAGAAACCAGCCGATCCAGATTGTCTGTAAGAAGACTGGTAGTTTTGACGGTATTGTGGTTGATACTGTCTGCCTTGTTGGTAATAACTTCCCCTGGAAGAATAACCTCGTCCTCTAGCTCCTCTGAACGAACCTCTTTTATATTGTAAGGATCCTAGCGACTTTGCGGTATCCGTGTCAGTTTTAATCGTCTGGAGAGCCTCATCGACATGTTTACCAAAGAGAGACTTTCCGTCATAAGCCATGTCCAGAATTTTCAACTGAACCTCCGGACGAAACGTAGTGGCTTTTAACCACCCTTGACGTCTCAGGACGGCTGCTCCAGCCAACTGCCTGAAGTTCGTATTCGCCATATCTAGAGCGCAGTCGATGGATTCTTCCGCTGCCCGCTCTCCTTCCATTAAAACTTTTCTGGCTTCTTGCCTTGAGTCCTCTGGCAATAGCTCTATGAACCTAGCCATCTCCGACCACATTTGGCGATCGTAGCGTCCAATAATCGCCATTGAATTTGCTATCCTGATGGATGCTGCCGCCATAGTGGAGAACTTTTTCCCAATAAGGTCTAATCTTCGTCCCTCTTTATCTGGTGGAGTAGAAATAGGGGTAGCTGGGTTCTTTGACCTTTGCTGCGCCGCTTGAGAGATCACTGAATCCGGGCGTGGATGACCAATAAGACACGCCGGACTAGAAAGCGGGGCACGATATTTCTTTTCTATTCTGGGTAACACAGCAGGCACAGATGCGGGGTTTTCCATTATCTTTATGCCTTCCTTCCAAATAAACTCAACTATGGGAATGGCTCTAGATATCTTCCTTGTTTCCTCTTTAAAGTCATGGAGAAAACACTCCGTTTGCTCCACTGTAACAGGGAGCTTAAACCTGGTTGATGCCCTTTGCATCAGGTTGTGAAAACCACCTACATCATCAGGCGGTGAATCTGAAGGTTGTGGAGTCGGAGGGGACGGCATGGGAATAACATATTCATCCCATGGGTCCGATGAAGGAATGTTAGGCAACTCTCCATCTTCTACCTCCTCCTCTGATGATGAATCCGGAGTTTGTGGAGGCAAGACCGGTTGTGGAGTGTCCACAATTGGAGAAGCCGGTGGCTGTTGCCGAGGAGGAGCTACCGTGTCAGATTGAGGTACTTGCGGAGGAAAACGCTGTTTGTAATCCGCCAGCATAGCCTGTAAATCCTGTATCAAATTAGGCGGCAACTGAGTGACTTCCGGGACTCTAGGCCTTCTCTGATGATCCAATGAGTGAGGCACTATGATATCCTCTTGGTAATAGTGCTCAGCGTATGAATCCTCCTCATCATCATCTTGGCACTTGATGACAAGCTCGGATGGATGACGTGCCACACCAAAAGCACCCTCATCATCATCATCCTCATAGTCATCTTCTTCATCGTCCACATATGTTTCCAGAAGATGAGAAGGCAGAAGTGGAGATATGTATGAACCTTGTTGCCTCTTAAAAGACACCAGTTGAAAGTTTTTTGTCGCCATTGGCGTACAAAAGGCCTGATTCCCAGTGGCAGGTCTTAATAAAGCTGGTTCCATCGACCTTGATGACCCCGGAGACCAAGGCGCATCCATTTGTTGAAAAGATGTCGTCGTCGACGGATTTATCGTCGACGAGATCGACGACGAGGGCATCGTCGACGATAGGCTTGCCGTCGACGGGACTGTCGTCGACGGGCTGGACGTCGACGGGACAATCGTCGATGGACTCGTCGTCGATGGAGCCACCATCGACGGGACGGTCGTCGACGAGGCAACCAATGACGGGCTCGTCGTCGACGGGATAGACGTTGATGCTTTCTTCGTCGACGAGGCAGTCGTCGACGGCGGCGTCGCCGACTTCGTCGACGGGCTCTTCCTAGATGACGAGTTATTTGATGATGACGGCGTCTTCGTCGACGAGTCGTCTACGAGAGTTCTTTTTGTCACGATACTGATTTTAGTAGACACAATAGGTGTAGTGATAGACGTAGTGGATATCATATCCATAGAAGAAGAGGTTGAAGTGGAGACAGTGGTAACTGGAGAGGAGACAGTAGAAGTCTTACTCACTGTTTTCTTTGCCGGATCGTTGGTGGCTGAGGCTCCAGAGACAGAATGTTTGGATCTCTGTGAAGAGCCTGAAGTAGAGTGGGAGGCCTTAACATGCTTTCTCCCCTCACTTATCTTATCCTCTTGAGACCTCGCCCTCTTGCTAGAGGTAGAGGCTCTGTCATCATCATCCTTGGAAGAGGATTTAAGCCACAAAAGGACTCTGGCTTCCCTATCCCTTAAGGTCTTGGCAGGGAAGGTAACACAGATCTTACAAGTCTTTGCCTCATGCTTGGGATATAGGCAATAAATGCAGTCCTTGTGTAAGTCATCCACATGGACCCTCTTCTTCTCACATGTTCTACAGGGTCTGAACAAGGCCTTCTTGTCAGACATCTTGAAGCTCTGAAGAAAAAACTGAGTCAAGACTCAGGGAGACTCCCTTCCACACGACGTGCGGTGAAAATCTGAGGAGAGCTGGCTCTGCAGGGAAGGTTCTAGAGGGTGCTGTGAGCTGATTGGTTGGAGCAAAGACTTTGGGTCTTTTAGCATAAGGAGGTAGATAGGCTACTATAATATAGGCCTCAGGCCTTTTTTCTAGGGCCTACTACTGCAAAGTGCTTTTGGCACTGCTTTTTTATTTACCGTGGGACTCCCGCCTCGACGACGGGGAATGATTCAGGCATGTGAATCTATGAAAGATACCCCAATACTGGATAATGAGTTTTCTAAAATCCAACTGCAACTGGATGAGGGCAAACATGGCACAACGCCCTCCTAAGGGTACATTAATGAAGCTAATCACATCAAAGCAATCTTAGATTATGAGTAAAACAGTACCTTTATAAGTCTAAAAACAACCCGTTAGAGCGGTGGCCCAGCCCAGTCCTTTCCGGGCTCTGACAGGTGCAGACAGGCTCGCCCTTGGTCCAGGCTTCGCTCAGGCTCGGCAGCCCAGCCATGCCCGGCTGTGTCCGGCGCCTCGAGATTAAGTCCGCCCTTAAGAAGGCTGCAGGGATCGGGCGCTCTGCCTGGGTGCCTCCTGTCAACAATTGCAGCAAGGATTACTGGTCTTTGTGGTCCCCCTCACTGGGCTTGAACAGGTTACTGCATACCGCAGGATTAAGTCTGCCATTCAGAGGTCTGCATGAAATGGTAGCCCTGCCTGGCCGCCTCCTGGCGGGGGTTGCAGCAAGGGTTGCTGGTCATTGCGGTCCCTCGTCACTGGGCTTGAACAGGTTGCTCAGTCTCCAAACGTAATTCAGTTTTATGGAGATTTAGTGTGAGAAGGTGGATTATCATCCACCACTGAAGCTCTCATATTTTTTTGTAAGTGTGGCTATATCGTCCAGGAAACATAGGGGCATATTATCAAGGGGGTTTATCTCCGCTTTTTTGGCTTTAAAAGCCAAGAAAGCGGAGATAAAATTATCTCCCTATTACCTAGCTGTCTCTAACACCAGTTAGCGACAGCTAGTAGGAGATAGCGACCATCTTGGGCCCCACTTTGCATGTCAGTGATATTTATCACTAATGACATGCAAAGTGGGCGTGCCAAGATGTTAGCGACTGGAAACAGTCGCTAACATCGCTATCTCCTATTACCAACTTTTGGAGATATTCGCGCTAAGTGCGAATATCTCCAAAAACTAACACCTGCCCTGAGCAGTTCTTAGCCATGTTATCCAATGGAAGGTGGATAACATGGCTAAGAGCATTAGCTCGGTAATGCATGATTATCGCTGACTTTTCAGCGATATTCATGCATTGCGGCCGTTTTTTATCGCATTTGCGATAAACCTTGTTAATAGCAAGGTTTATCTGCGATAATTTCTGACGATGCTTAGCGTTAAAAAATTCGTTGCTAAGCATCGTTAGCGATAAATATCGCTTAACGTTGGTAATATGCCCCATAATTTATTGTTAATCTCCTTGTCATCAGCAGCAAGGTGAAAAGAGATGCTTACTTTAATCAGGAGAGAGTTCATTGATTTCATATGTGGGTTGAAGACTTTTGGTAACAAGATTAATCATTATTTTAAAATGGTGCACGGATCAAAAGAAATTCGGCAGTTTTTTTGCAGCAAGTGGTTGACAAAATATGATTGAAAACATTCCGGGACAAGTCCACCTATTAAAAGTACAAGAGGGCTTGATTTGCCTTCATTTAAGATGCCCAGCATGTCAAATATTTGTAACATTGCTGTTTCTTGGCTACAGTCAGAACTAACGCCCAAATGGGGTTCTTCTAAAAAACGTTTTTGTACTTTGAAGACTTTTAGGTTTTGGCGACACAGTTTTCCAAGACATTTACCATTAGAGGAGGTTTGAGATGGGTCGGAATTTGTTAAAATCTTCAGGGCTAGAGTCAGATAGCTTGAGAGAGGAAGTAACCTGTTTAATGTTACTACTGTCAGGGAGCAAACCTCAAATTATGGAAGAGTTAATCATATTTGTCAGGTAAGAAGAGAAGGTTAAACTTATGTTTTTCACTATATTTGCCAAGATAGGGTCACACAAATGCTTTGAAGGCTTGAAGCCAGCAATAGTGTTCAACAGGTCACTTTTAGTTAGTTTATAGTTTGCTGAAGATTTTCAAGTTATAATTTCACTGGGCTAATCAGTGGTTATAGTAGAGAGTGAAAAAACAAAACTTATAATTCTATTAAAACGTGGAAGATATTGCCACTCTTCTCTTGGGCGTTACAACTATCTGGACAGCCATTGGATTACATACTTTTGTCATGGTATCAAACATTTTTCTAAGATGATTTTTTTTGCTAAGTTTTCTGAACTAATGAAAGTATCTTTGGCCTAAAAGATGTATTTTTTTCTACATGTGCTTAAAAGCACAATTGTTAAAAAGACTGTAGATCCATGTGATCTAAAATGTCCCCTTCCAGCACCAACTTCCCCTATACTGACACCAGAGGACAAAGAATGTGGCTTGACCTGCCTGTCAGGTATGGCCTAAAACCAATTCTGAAGGTTGACAAGTAGATCAGTGACATAACCACCAATCAAGGTAGATGAAGGTATTTAAGCCCCAGAACCAGATTTCAGATATTGTCTTTCTTACAATTGGGGAGAGCCTGGGCAAGAACAGGTTGCCTGGATTACGAACGTTTTGCCTGCTGGATGAAGTTGATTGCTGGTGTGCATCCCCAGAGTAGAAACCTGGCTTGTGCAGTCATGAGCACTACTACCTAGTGAGTAGGAGCTGACCAATAACTTGAGTGCTAATCCTCATGAAAAAGCTGTGACAGCTTTGAGCAAAGAACTCACTGCGGAAAAAGATGTTTGAAGTGTGCACTGCAGGATGAAAAGTGTTTATAACATGAGACTACTGTTGCACAGGAAGGACAATGAAGATTTGACCAATGCATTCTGGATTTCAGCAGGACCCTGAAAAATTGTGTCGCCGGCTGAGCCAACCGACAGCAAGAAAACACAGGTTCCCAGGAAGATAAGATCAGCTGTTCAGAGTGCCTGCTGGGTCTAACATTGATAAAGACATGAGAGTGACAGTCCATTGCAGAGGCTATCGCCTAAGAGTTGCTAAGCAACCAAGGCTCAAAAGGCTGGTTTCACCTTACTCCCTGGTGAAAAAATTGAGTCTGGCTGATATTTTGCTTAGTTCTCAACTAAGGGTGTATTGTTAATGGTGACATGCCTTTACCCAGACCTAGCCAAATGTATTTTTTGCCATTCATGTGAAATACTAGTTGTTAATGTGTAAATGTTTGATTTTCTTGCAGATTTTCTCAGGTCTTTGCAATCAATGTCCTTGGATTAAGGTTTCAATGGTGTTAAAGCCTGTATATATAGTTTAACAAATGCTAAAGCATTGTCAACGGCAGAAGGCCTTCCATACTGAGTATGATTACATTGACAAAATCCATAGGCCTAAACGTGTTGATTGTGAAGAATACATGTTTGTTAGACTGACAGCATTAGGGTTCTTCCCCAAGACTTTTTGCCTGCTTATCTCCTCTTTTTTCTGGTTCTTTTTGTTGGGCTTAGGACTCTGAGCACTTTACCACTGCTGACCAGTGCTAAAGTGCATATCCCTCTCCACTAGATATGATTAATTTGGTATATTCACAATTGGGTTATTTAATATATTTGAATGTCCCTAGTAGAGTGCTCTATCTGTGACATGGGCCTGTAAATTAAATGCTACTAGTGGTCTTGAATCACTGATTGTGTCACCCACACAAGTAGCCCCTTAAACATGTCTCAGGCCTGCCACTGCAGACCCCATGTCTGCAGTTTTACCAGCCACCAGAAGAAGAGCTTCCCTGACAAATGGCAGCCGCTAAAACTCACAAGTGCTATGAGTTTTTCAAGTTTTTATTAGTATGTTTTCGGCTCTCAAACGAGGGCCACATATAACAATCATATAATAAAACACCAACATCTACGATATTAATATACAATGATGAACAAAAAGAAAAGGAAAAGAATCATTCAAGAGAACACCACATGAACACAGACCGGGGAATCCAGAAATTATCACTACAAATTTCATTAATAAATATCTAAAAAACTCCTAAAAAAGTTAAAAATTTTGAAGCAAAACATTTCATTGGGTGGACAATAGAGGGCATGAAAAAAAGTATTTACATTAAGAATTCCTAATTGTAGGCAAATAGATCTCAACCATTTAGAACGAAATGGGCGTAATATAGGGCAAATAAACAAAACATGATTTCGGTCTTGAACTGCCTTATTACAAAAATTGCATATGGGGGATGTTCCATACCACTTTGCTAAAAGAGAATTTAAAGGAAGTAAATCATGTCGCAGGAGGAACCATAACCTCCATACTCGATGTGGGATATTCCAGGAGACATACTGCTGTGCCTGCTTTATTGAATACGAATTTAGAAGAAGTTCACCACCTTTCTTTCCATTTTGGGCAATCATATCCAATTTAAAGCAGAGTTCCCACGATGCATATTTCAGCTTGGATTTTAGTTGAGAAGGAGAAAGTAAAAACAGAGTATTTTCCTCCAACTCTAGCAATTTTACAGCTGTTCTGAAATTTTTTACTAATAATGAGAACTCATTTAAATTGCCCAGTAGTTCCTTTTTTATATATGCCCGTAAGGTACCCAAATCACCTCTGGCCAAACAGGCCACCCATCTTACTAGGGCAATCAACCCCTGTACCCAACAGCTCCGGAGGCCAAATTCCAGCCTACATGCAGACACGGAGCAAGCTGTATTGAAAGAAGAAATTCTTCTCAAAACCTTTCCCTCCATTAACTGCAAAAAACCCCAATGTCTTAATTCCACCAATTCTAATCCATAAAGCAGAGTGGCAGGGATTTTTGCATTATACACTTCTAGAAAACGAGCAAAGTGTCTTTTTCCTGTAGCAGAATATAGCGAACATAACCCCATACCATGTGACAGTGCCTTACGAGAGTTATGTTCAATATGAGGTCTTTCACTTAGGTTTGCCGAGATTATTTTACCTAAAAAGGGGTAAGTTTTAACCACCTCTAGTCTCTGACCACCAATAGCCCATCGAAAATCTGCAGATCTACATTTTTTCCTTCCAGTAATACACATGATTTTGCTTTTGGAAACATTAATCTTCATGAAATGTTCCTCTGCAAATAAGTGTAAAGCTTGTAGGCGATTAGATAAGCCATTGGGAGTTAGATCTAAAATGAGGATATCATCCGCATACATAAGAACAGAGATGGATGATCCTCCAACCACCGGGGCTAAACCAACACCTGCAGCAATAGAAGCAGGAAGGTCCGCAGTATATAGAGAAAACAACATGGGGGCCAATAGGCATCCCTGTTTTAACCCATTTAAAGATGGAATGGACTGAGTAAGACCCCTTTCTCCACCTTGCAGCACCTTACACCAGGTATTCGAATGAAGGGATCTTACAAGTTCCAGTAGATGGGGCGGCATACCCATTACAGCAAGCTTTCTCCACAGCGTTGGACGGTCCACCTTGTCAAACGCTGTGGAGAAGTCTATAAATGCCGCGTATACCCCGCCTCCCCGGATTCGTACATATTTGTCCGTAATCACTTGGAGGGCAGTCAAATTATCAAGTGTACCATGTTTTTTACGAAATCCAGTCTGTTCCAAAGGTAAAATATTATTTGCCTCCACCCAATCTTCAATTAGTAGTAGAAGGCATTTAGCAAAAACTTTTCCAACCGCATCCAGTAGAGCGATCAAACGATAGTTCATAGGTTTGTCCCGCTCGCCCTTCTTAAATAAGGGTATTAATATACTTCCCTTCCAAGAAATAGGGACTGATCTTAATAGGAAACATGCTTTAAACAGAGGGAAGAGAATCCTGCTCCAGGTAGTAACATCCTGTTTCAATACTGAAATAGGCAACTCATCTGGTCCCAATGCTCCGGAGGAGCGCATACTCTTAATCGCCAGAGCAATGGAATCCTCAGATGGAGATTCCATAGCAGACCTACAGTCCCATAGAATATCACTATCCTTACCCTCTATGTCATTTGATGCATACAGGTTCAGTATAAATGAACGCCACACATCCTCAGGAATAGAAACAGGGGTAGGGCAAGTTCTTACACCACATCCCTTGCCAATTATGGACCAGAATTCTCTCGATTTACCGTAAATGGAAGCCTCCCTTAAACTGATCCAGAGGGAGTCTTCTTTTTCTTTCTTTAATTTTGCTCTCACTCTGGTCCTCCTTCTTTTTAATAGGGATAGCTTATTTTTAGTTTCCATAGATCCAGAGAGAAACTGTTGCCTCACTAACTTATTTATTTCTTTATTTAAAGGCAACAATAAGCTAGGGACAAAAGTCGTTTTCCTGAAGTATCTAGGCTTCTTTGCGATCGCAGTGAGTTTTTCCATAAACTTTTCAAAATGGAAAAATTCCATACCCTGCCATTCTTTTAATTCGAGTATGGTTTCTGCAAGAATATTTTGCAAACCCTTCATAGTCGTCGGGTTCCACAAACATCTACCCGACTTACAAAGCAAAGAGACTCCTTCAGTATATAAAGACCATGTATCCGTGACCTGAGGTTGTAATAAAAGCGTTATACTGATCACGTTATGATCGCTCATGATTGTTTGAGAGACCATTAAGTCCTGAATAAGGAAAAAGGAGACATAGTCCATAACTACGTAATCGAGGATAGATTCTCCCTTAGGGGACCTATGAGTGAATTTGGCTGGATTATCAGATGCCATCCTACCATTTACAATCAACCCCTCTGAATGGCTAAGTTCTTGCAACAATATCTTCCCTCTTTTGCTAGTTTTTATTTTACTTGGAAAAGTAGATTGTGGTATATTGTAAGCCTCTTCTTTAGACTTATTTCTAAACAAATTTATGCTTGAGTGGGACACTTTACTATTTAAATCGCCCACAATTAGAATGTAAGGGGGCTGGTCACATTCTAATAGCTGTTTGACATATGAAAACATTTGCTTCAGAACAATATTAAAACCATCTTCAGGCGGAATGTATGCATTGATGATTACTAGAGAACGCTGGCTGCCTACACTGGTTAAATTATTAATAGTTATGGCTTGAAAAAGGTTGCTTTTATCAACATAATGAGAGAATTGCCATTGCAATGCATTAGACAAGAGGCAGGCAATTCCCCCTTTTGCATGACCTTTTTTTGCTGGCGCGGCTGCTGCCTCTAGCACAAAATAATCCTTTCCACCATATAGACCATTCTTACACCAGGTTTCTTGGATGCATATCACATCCGCATTTAAAGAAAATAAAAAATCAAATTTCTCCGGACTATTAGACAACCCTGCTGCATTCCAGGATATAACTTTTAACTGACTGCTAAAGATGTTGAAACAGTCTTGGATTATCCGAGTTATTACTAGACAAAACTCCTGGGAGCCAATTCCACAGATGATTATCTTCTATTAAAGGGGCAGTCGTGATCAGAGGAGGTATAATCTGGGAAACCATACGTTTACCTCTCAAAACCTTGATTTGTAGGTCTTCAATAGATTTAGACCTATTCTCCTGCCTAACACCCGGCTTTGTGGCCCCTCCTCTAGGGAGGATAACCTTTTCGTTATGTAAAAAGGGTAACACATCTATCCCTCTACATTGAAATGATTCAGCCTGTTGAAACACAAGATTAACTATTATTTTAGAGTAAAATTTCGCCCGTACACATAAACCATTTTCATACCTTACTAAGGAAACCAAATCAATGTCATTTGACTGAATGAGTTTTAAACAATCAATATCCTTAAAACAGTTAAGCAACCAAGACCTGTTTAGGTATAAATCAGAGTCAAATAGTGGCAAGAAGTCCAAAGTCAAGGTATCCACATATGAATTAGACAATTCTTGTTGTGAAGAAGAAGAGTTTGTGGCAACCTCAACCGGTAATTGAAAATTAGGCGCGGATGGATTAAGTGCCCCTGGTACAGTAGGCATAATTCTCATCACTTCTTCGATTGGAACACTGGACGATGGTGAAGTGTTCTCTAGAATAGGGACTTGCGTAGTGTTAGTGCTGTTATGACGAGAACATTTAACTACAGAACCATTAGTACGGTCGGTCACCTTGTTAGAAAAAATGTCCAATAAAGATTTATCTCCAATCTCTGGTTCATTATATTCATCATTGTTCATATGTCTTTGGAAAATTATTTGCCTCTGTTTTTTCTTCTTGTACTTGCGAACAGGTTTCCTGTTTTTCCCTTTATTCTTTCTACTTTTAATGACTTTTCCATTTTCATCGGAATTCACTTCAAGCTCCTTTCGTTCAGTGGTGAAAATTGGGAATAACTCTTTTCCCACCAAAGGGTCAATCTCCACCAAACTGTCCTCTTTTAGGATTGGTTCTAATACCTTCATATCATTAGAAACAGACAGAATAGATATCTCTAAGGACTCATTTTTGTTAACTATTTCAGGTATTTCTGTAGGAGCATTTTTTTCCGATGAATTGTTGATGACACAAGGGAAAACAATCTCCGGGGCAACAGTAGCGCCATTTTCTGCACTTTTTGCCAACAATACCTTCAGAATCTGGGTAACTGAATCCAAGGTGCAGTCAGAATTCCCAACAAATTTACTCAGTAATGAAAGTATGGAGGACAGCAAGTGTTCTAATACTATTAAACAATCAGAAATAGGTCTATCCTCTTTTGGCAATCCAGAAGCGGCAATGGGGCAAATGCCGGATAGGTTAAGTAATAAACTCCTAGAATCATTATGTAGAGAAGGAATATCATCAGATGTTAAAGAGGGAGTACTACTATATAGCAATAATCCTGACGGCGTTGCTCCCGATGGCGTCTTACTGTGATTTACGTGATTCAAATTTCCATCCTCCATATACCGTCCACATAATTCAAGATCAATACTAGACAAAAGGGATTCTCCTTTTTTTATAATATCGGGACATTTTGTACCGAAAGAATTATTAGATCGAGGTACAATCGTATCTTTTATCTTAATATCAGGCATTTCTCCCCCTGGAGTATATTCAGGAAGATTAGCCACAGAGGATGTTGGTTTGGGTAACGATGAGGCTTTTTCCACGGCAGACGGTGCCCCCACCAGAGGCTCCATCTGAGAACCGCATATCTCCGGGATTTCAACGGGTTGTACCCATAATTTCAGAAGCTGCATCTGTCCCTTCATTAACACCCCGTTGTCAAATTTATTCCTCAGGGGGTTAGATCTAGTTTTTGTACATGACCTTCCCCCTAGGACTCTTCCGGAACGTAATTTCTTTGCAGTCATCCTTAACTAAAAGACAACCACGCAGAAAATATAACGCAGATAGTATATATAATAATCACAGAATGATTCTCAGATTCCTTAGGTATGCAAATAAATATGATTGTTCAAAGATGTTCACAAGAATCTCTTATATAGCGTTCCGAAATAGCACTGTACGAAACTCACGAGAAAAATGAAAATAACGCGGCCCAGCCCAGCCTACCTCAGCCACTGAGGGCCATAGAGGGCCCGCTCTTTGCCCGGTCTTCGCGCGCGTCCCGCGTACGCGTCAGGAGGCTGGACTAAGAAGAAGGAGGAGGTGGGCGGGAAGAGGCACCAGGTGCGCGGAGTGGTGTAGCGCAAGCGCTCCTGGTCCTCGCAGTCCCGCTCCCGGTCTCTGCAGGTGGCCTCCTGATGTCGAGAGTGACTGAGCACACGGGCTCCCAAGTCACAGGCAGGTCTCAGGCAAGTCTCTCACAAGCGAGTTTCAAATGCACAAAAGTGTTTCTCCTCACAGCGGCTACGAGCGGCACCTCGTAGCCTTCCCTTCCAGCTCACACTCGATAGTACCACTTCTGTTCTTGATTCTTATCCTCCCTGTGCCTCTACTCTTGCAGAGGGTGGAGCGATGGTGCAGTATGACCACACACAAAGCAGATAGTTTGAGACCCTTGGGCAGAGCCTGTGCTCAGTAACCTGCTCAGTACTGCATCCACAACCGCAGCCACAAACCACAACCTTGTAGACACAGCCCCTCACGGTCACTGTCACAACTAAATGTCTTTAGTGTTTTTTTGGCGCAGGCTGCAGGTAATCCCTCCGGGGGTGCAGCCTCTGTAATGGTTTGAAATCAAATTCCAGGCAGACTGGTGTTGATCGTTGTCGGTGCTCTCTCTGGTCTCTAGCACACTCTGCTGGTACTGGTGCAGTATGTAGGCTATAGGTGGGCTGTGGTTATGCTACGGTATGCTAAGATTAGCTGTGGATGGCTGTAACAGGTATCTGTACCCCCAGTCTCAGCAGCCCCACAGCAACACCACGCAGTACCCTGCTCACCTGCTTCACGCTCCTGGTTGCCTACAGCCTGGGTGGAACGACTGCAGCTGCTCACCAGTATCCTCCGAAACAGCCCTCAGGTGCGCAGGCCCACTAATTCTCTCTCCACTGTCTCTGCAGCTCAGCCGCTCTCTCTCTGCAACTTACAGCCTTTTCTGCCGTTTTCAGCCGGCTCTGCCCCAATTGCCCCAATTGAGCGGGATTGCGGGCATCGGTCTTTCTGTGGTTTCTCACCCTCTCAAAAACTCGGGGGACACTGCTGCAGCGGCCGCCTGCTTGCTTCCTTCTTTCCTTCTTTCCTCGTACTCGCTCCTACCACACTCGCAAACCCGGGACTGGATAGGCAAAATCACGCATCAAGAGTGCAGTGCAGCCACTGAGACTCACACGGCTCTCCTCCTTAATGAGCCGGTTTTGTTTCTGCGTGTCTCAGCTTCGGCAAGTGCTATGAGTGTTTTGAGTATGGGCACTACAAGGGGTATCCCAGTGCCCAAAAAGAGCAAAACATCCCACTGGAGGAAAGGTCTGAGGGGTGGTGAGTATAGTGCTGGGGATGCATTTTCCAAAGTAAGTAGGGGGGAGTTCAGTGAGGTTACCCTGTTGTTGTTGGGTGACAGTAAGATGGTTCCTAAAATCCATGTCCCATCAAAAGTTGCAAAGTATTCATAGGGTTAAATAAATGGGCAAGGTGTTGAGGCTCTGACAGACACGATAGCCTGTATGACTTTGTTAGGGAATCAGCCAGTGTCCCCAGAGCAGGCGACAACCAATGCATTCGACCAGGTTGTGGTGGTTGACAACAGGGAGGGTCACTATCCAGTGGCCATGATTCCATTTGAGTTGGGAGGGGCCTCAGGTCTTTTTAAAGTTGCAGTGAGCCCTGCCATACATTTAGACTGTTTGTTAGGTAATGACCTTGCGCACACTACCTGGAAGGAAGTGAGGCTCAACGCACACCTGGAATTGTTAGGTTTGCCTGAGTGGGTCTGTGCTACCACTGGGTTCATAGCTGCCCAGGTTGGGAGCTAAAAAGGGCTGGAGCCTGGAAGAATTGCCCGGCCAGCGGCTAAGAAAAGGAAGGGTGAGGGCATGGGAAACCCACCCCTGAATTTCACCCAGTTGAGGTGGATGGAGCATCTGTGGAGGCTGCCCCGGAGCACACTGAGGAGGACATTGCTCCCTTTAGTGACCTGCCAGAGCTTGCCGGATGACAAGTGGAGGGAGAGACCCTCCAAGGAAGGACACAGAGAGAATGTCCAACCCTGGAGGGCATGAGGCAACAGGCTGATGTTAAAGCAGCAGGTGATGCCTCTGAAGTCATTACAGTTACTAGGAGGACAACCTACTTTACAGTGAGCCTAAGGCTCCTGTGCATAGTACAGCAAGGGCCCTGGTGGTCCCCATATGTTACTGGGCCTTTTTACTAGAGATGGCTCATGACATACCCCTGGCAGAACACTCGGGCCAAGCCAAAATCTTTGCACAGCTTATCTCCCACTGTTATTGGCTAAGGACCAAGAATTCTTAAATGCTTGCTGTAGGACTTCTGTGACCTACCAGGCCAGTAGGAAAACAGGGCAGCGGTTGAGAACCCCCTCCCCTTCATCCCTTTACTGTTATTGCCACACCCTTTGACAGAGTGGGCACAAACATTGTTGGGCATATGGATCCCCAGACAGCATCAGGCAACAGGTTTATCCTGGGACTAGTAGATCATGCCACAAGGTGGCCACAGGCCATCCCTCTGAGAATCACAACTGCATCTGCAGTGGCTAAGGCCCTTATGGGATTTTGTTTTTACCAGAGTGGGTTTCCCCAAGGAAGTAGTGCCTGACAGGGGCACCAACTCCATGTCTGCATACATGCAGTCAATGTGGAACGAGTGTACCGTGACTTACACGTTCTCTACCCCCTACCATCCACAGACTAATTGGCTGACTGAAAGGTTCAACAAGACCCTGAAGGGCATGATCAAAGGCCTTCCTGTGGCCTTAAGGTGTAAGTGGGACCTCCTCATGCCGTGCCTTCTCTTTGCTTACTAAGACGTACCACAGAAGGAAGTGGAGTTCAGCCCCTTTGAGATTCTGTATGGACACCCTGTAAAAAGACCTCCGAGTTTGGTGAAAAAAGGGAGGGAGAAAGCTCCCAGGAAGGTTCCCCAGAATGCAGTTAGCTACATGCTGATCTTCAGAAGCCAAATGTCTAAGTTGTGGAATCAAGCTTCTAACAACTTAGAAGCCAGTCAGGCAGTGATGAAGCAGTGGTATGACCAAAGTTCTACCCCTGTGGAATTTCAACCCAGGGAGAAAATGTGGGTGGCCCTTTGAAGCGGAAATCTCTGCCGCCTACCTGCCTTATCGCCTGTTCGCTGGAGAGCATCTTTGGATCTCAACAAACCTTGCCAGTCCTCTTCCCGCCTCCCGCTGCCCAGCTCTGGTGCCATCTGAGCCCTGTAGGCGAGCGGAGCGCGGTCCGAGGGGGATTGCCTGAACCACAACTCCCATCAGCCAAAGCGGCGCACGCCACGCCATCCACGCGCCAGGAGGCGTACAAATTGCGCGACACCCCGGTCGAGGGGTGGGAAGCCCTTTGAAGCGGAAATCTCTGCCGCCTACCTGCCTTATCGCCTGTTCGCTGGAGAGCATCTTTGGATCTCAACAAACCTTGCCAGTCCTCTTCCCGCCTCCCGCTGCCCGGCTCTGGTGCCATCTGAGCCCTGTAGGCGAGCGGAGCGCGGTCCGAGGGGGATTGCCTGAACCACAACTCCCATCAGCCAAAGCGGCGCACGCCGCGCCATCCACGCGCCAGGAGGCGTACAAATTGCGCGACACCCCGGTCGAGGGGTGGGAAGCCCTTTGAAGCGGAAATCTCTGCCGCCTACCTGCCTTATCGCCTGTTCGCTGGAGAGCATCTTTGGATCTCAACAAACCTTGCCAGTCCTCTTCCCGCCTCCCGCTGCCCGGCTCTGGTGCCATCTGAGCCCTGTAGGCGAGCGGAGCGCGGTCCGAGGGGGATTGCCTGAACCACAACTCCCATCAGCCAAAGCGGCGCACGCCGCGCCATCCACGCGCCAGGAGGCGTACAAATTGCGCGACACCCCGGTCGAGGGGTGGGAAGCCCTTTGAAGCGGAAATCTCTGCTGCCTACCTGCCTTATCGCCTGTTCGCTGGAGAGCATCTTTGGATCTCAACAAACCTTGCCAGTCCTCTTCCCGCCTCCCGCTGCCCGGCTCTGGTGCCATCTGAGCCCTGTAGGCGAGCGGAGCGCGGTCCGAGGGGGATTGCCTGAACCACAACTCCCATCAGCCAAAGCGGCGCACGCCACGCCATCCACGCGCCAGGAGGCGTACAAATTGCGCAACACCCCCGTCTCGCGGGACGCCGGGCGAAGCCCGGGCCAAGGGCGGGCCCGTTTTAGCCCGTTCTAGACAGTGAGAGACTGGACTGGGCCATCCTTCTTACTCCCATCTTCTAAACCGAACTTTGGCAAGGTAAAACACACCTATATCCACAGTGTAACCAGTCTATTATTGTTATATAAATCTACAGGGTCTCGCTGCTAATTATTGTTTGCTCACTATGTCCAAGCAAAAAACGCCTGTCACCCCGGCGAATACAATGCACAATTACCTGGTCCAGGTTGTGTCAAAAATTAATAATAATCGGAGGTCCTCCCTGGGCATCGGGGATTCGCCACCTTGTGCTCAAATCAATCAATCAGGGGTAACTCAGTCTACCGCTGATGATCTCATTTTCTCCGATCCTATTGAGGTCCCAAATGAGCACCCAGCAATTGATGTATCCATGGCCTCTACTGGCCAACAACTTGACCCCTTTACAGATCTAATCAATTTAGAAGATCAAGATAAATCTGTAACAATTGAGGAGTTAGTTATAGAGAGCAACACCCCTCCCACACCGGTCCCCGCTCCAAGAGTCAAAAAAGGGATTACAAAGGCACCTCCTAGAAGAGGTGGCCTACGTTCTTGTAAAAACAAACCCGCAACCCCACCTAGACGAACAAAGAAAGGGACAGAGGATGGGATAAGGGAAGAAGAGTATGAAAATGAAGAAGGGGAGGACACCCTCTTAAATAAGCTTATGGGTACATTAGAGTCCAAACTATTAGGATTAATGAAACCTCTCATATCAAAAGTTGACCAATTAGCTAATAAGGTCAACAAGCTGGAGTCCCTGTTAAGGAAAACTAACGAGGGGGTGGGAGAAATATCAAATCTAGTAGTAACTAAATTTGAACAACTGGAGACTGCGGGAAAATCACTCGGGGTGAATATGAATACTGGCCTACAAGCTCCTTCTGAGCAAGTCCAACAAGCCAGCTCCATGCTCGATAATACTCCTGACATGGCCCTAGTTTCAGATGCAGCCCAACTAGTGGGCAATACCATCCCTGAGATTCTAAACCCAGAAACTGCCCCAGTTGAACTAATTGTTGAAGCCTCGCCCCTTATTTTAGTACTAGCAAACACACCCTTGCTGAAAACTGGACAGATCGAGTCACCAGATTTCTTAAGAAACAAGGCTCTCCAGTGGCTCAGTAGTAATATGCACATAACTCCCTGGGGCAAGGAAAAACTATCTGACGATCTGCTTACAGCAAGAAGGGTTAGGTGGATAGGTACTAAGGCGAAGAAATTTCAAGGGGACTGTGTGGTCTTGAACTTTAAGGGCCCTGAAGTCCTGCCTGATGTCCTACGGAACATCCTCCCCCCACAACGTAGGACAGCTGAAATAGTTCCACTGACACTGGATTTCTTCTATAGCAGAAGAGGTCTAGTAGCCAAACCGAGCATATTAAGAACAAAATGGACAGTTGTGGGAAATAGAAAGGCCAGGTCTAATCCAGTATGCGAGTGGGGGCTAAACTTGGACAACCAATATTCTGTGTTAACTGATCTAAATGAGTGTGACTGACTCGCATGTGCCTCCCCCGTCATCCTAGATACGCAGTTGGGCCAAGGACATGTCAAGACTTCCATGCTAGACGAATCTACACTAGCCCCAGATGCATTTCGTACCTCCGTCCTAGAAGAAGTAAATAGGGTCCAGGTGGAACAGAAAGGGATATTGGAGGAAATTGAGATGTCACCAACATTGAGTAATAATGTAATACTAGGAATAGATCCTACAGAAACATTAAAAACCCCTGATATTGATCAGACATACCCCCAAAAGGCTAAACCGAAATTATCAATTATTTCATGGAACATAGCTGGAATTATTAATAAACTAAACATCCCAGACTGGGTCGACTTTACTAACTATTACGACATTGTCATGTTCCAAGAAACTTGGTCGCTTACACCAATTTTCAGGCAAGGGTATTTGAACTTTTACGTCCCGGCATTAAGAAATCGAGTGGGACGTCCCTCGGGGGGCCTGTTAATTTGGGTACGCCAAACTCTGAATTGTTCGGTTAAACAAAGGTCTATACCCTCAAACGACATTTTAGCACTCGATATTACCTGGCAAAATGGTCAACAATTAGCCCTGTTCAATCTTTATTCGAGGGGAGTTGCCAGGGGTAAACCATCAGAGACCCTAAAGTGCCTCGAGAATCATATTGAATTGCTACCAGACCCTACCCATATAATAATAGGCGGGGATTTTAACACTACCTTTGAACCCTTGGGTGAGGAGGATAAGATCCTGGCCGAAGATGAGGATACCAAGTGGGGAATCCCCCAACTAGATATCCCAGCAATTAGGAAATGGAGCACGGTAGCAATCCAACTGAAAAGTTTTTGTCTTTCTAGAGGACTTAGAGCAGCCAATGGTCGGGCATTGTCAGATTCTATGGGGAAAAATACCTTCGATAATGGTCGGTCGGCCAGTAGGATAGATTATATACTCCTGGATGTAAGGGCCTGGGATAAATTGGTAGATATGGAAGTGAAGGATAAGATTGAAAGTGATCACAATCCATTGTGCCTGACGCTACATACCTACCACGACAAACCCGAACATCCTATAGAGGATCACATGGTTACGCGGGACCTTGTAAGCTCAAATAACACCCGATATTTGAAGTGGAGTATGCTCCTAGAAGATATTGCTAAAATAGAAACTCTAAAGAAAGTAGTGGTGGGCGAAGTTGCTAAGATTAAGTCTCATTATGGACAGACTGATTTTATTGACTATATGATGGCTGCCCATGAGATACTTTTTTCTAGAATCCAAAGTCTTTTTCTTAAAAAAATATCCACAAATAAAATAAAGAAAGCCCAAGAATCTAGAGGGTGGTATGACAAGAGCTGTAGGGCAGCACGAGATAATCTTAGCAGGGAACTAAGATCAGGAAGGCCAGAAGTAGTAAGGCTGGCAAGAAACCAGTATAGACAGGTTCAAAAACTAGCAAAGAAGCGTTGGGATGAGGATTGCTGGCGAGAACTCAAGGAGGTATGTGCTTCCAAGGATTCTAAGCGCTTCTGGGCTTCAGTAAAATGGGCAAAGGGTGGCATAGCACCCCAGCCTGCTAATAATGTCGCAAAAAACAGTTGGATAGAATACTTTCAACCACAGTATGCCTGTAACCCCATGTTTAATAATGTTAGTCTTCCTCCACAAGTTTACTACAAAGCACCTTTATTTGTTGAGAGGGACGTGAGTATTGTACTGGATTGTGTAGCAGGGGGGAAAGCACCAGGCATGGATGGAATTCCGGCTGATATTTTTCTATCTGATCGGAAGTCCTGGTGCAGCTACTTTACAATGCTGGCTAATGCAGTGGCTATGGGAGGGAAAGTGCCTGCCTCATGGAAGGGAGCCGAAATAATTCCCATATATAAGAAAGGTGACCGATCCCTGGCTAAAAACTATAGACCCATTAGCCTGATTGATACAGCACAAAAGATAATGGGCCGATTACTGCAAAATAAACTGCAACAATGGATCGACGAAAACAACATTCTGTCATCTTATCAAGCTGGGTTCAGGCCCCTAACTAGTAGCGTCGACCAAGTCCTCCATTTCCTAACAATCTATTGGAGAAATGTCATCTTGAAGAAGGGGACGTTGTACGCAGTTTTTGTAGATCTAAAAGCCGCTTTCGACCTGGTCCCCAGGGAAAAACTCTGGCAGACCTTGGCGGACGCAGGCCTAAACCAGGAATTGCTCACACTCCTTGTTCGCCTACACGAAAATAATTGTGCAAGGATACGATGGGGCAAACAAGGAGATGTAACTGATCCCTTTCCGGTTGAACGTGGGGTGAGACAAGGGTGTGTCCTAGCGCCAACCCTCTTCTCTATTTATATAAATGGTATCGTTGAACACTTAGAGAAGATTGCTAGTGACGCCCCTGTAATAGCCGGCTCCCGTGTGCCAGTCCTCATGTTTGCGGACGATACACTTTTACTTTCCCGCACCCCTAGTGGGTTACAAAAAGTAGTTGATGCCTTTGGTGTATATTGTGATGAAAGGGGCCTAGATTTAAACACCAATAAAACGAAATTCATGTGCCTCAATCTGCAGTCCTCTTTTAAGGGTGTAATAAAATACAAAGGAACACCATTAGAAAGAGTGGACTCTTTTTCATACCTAGGTATCACTCTGCAAGAAAACATGAGCTGGAAGCAACACATAACCACAACCCTACTAAAGTTTAGACAGCTAGCAGGCGCTATTTCGTTAAAACACCGTATCTCACTGACAAAGCCTGTAAACTGTGTGATGGAAATTTATTCCATGAAAGTCCTGG
Source organism: Lissotriton helveticus (assembly GCF_964261635.1). NCBI lineage: Eukaryota > Metazoa > Chordata > Amphibia > Caudata > Salamandridae > Lissotriton > Lissotriton helveticus. Next base: position 883,306,781 of record NC_136070.1, read on the forward strand.
GGGCTTGTTTATATGGTTCGGAACGATGGGGTTTTTCAAACTTGAGTGAACTGGGCCGAGCAGAAAATAGGTTTTTAAGAGGGATCGCAATGGTCCCCCAAAGCACACCAACAATCCCGTTAAAATTAGACCTGGGAAGAAAATCTGTTGAGGATATAGCGAGGCTCTGGCCCCTCCTATATTGGAGACGAGTTATGGTGACCCCAGAATTAAGCCACTATGCAGCAGCATTGATGGATGTCATCAAATTTGATCGTTTCCATACTATCCCATGGTTAAGGGAGTTGCGGGGGCTCCTTACAAAATTGAAACTGGACTATTTATGGGACAACAAAGACTTAGCTTGCTTCCCTACTAAGGAAAAGCTAAAAGATCTATATTGGGAAATGGTATATTTTACAATGTTTAGTGACAGCACAAGCGTAAATCTAACATCTCGCTTTTTAAATACAAAAATGTACCCCTCTTATGAACCTTTTTGGGACCTAATTGAAAAACCATACGATAGAAAACTTTATTTTCAATTTCGCATTGGTACACTACCTTTGAATGCGTTCAAGAAGCATTGGTCCCCGGCATGGGATGAGAATTGTCACCATTGTAACGAAGAAACTGAACACATCTCCCATTTCTTGTTTTGTTGTCCACTGTACTTGTCCCCTAGACGTAAGTGGTTAAACCCGATGTGCTCAAAGTTGGGTACCCGAAGCCATTCCGAAGCCCTTAGGATACTCGAAACAGATTGCTCAACATTGTTTGTGATTGGTGTAGCAAAATTTTTGGCTTGGTCATGGCTAATCCGTACCCGATCATTAACGGCTATTGCATTACAATGAAATTATGAATATCCTTAATCTTGCTTTTGCGACATGGACTATTGTCCTTTGTTTTTTTAACTTAGAGGAATGTTACCCTTTTTTAAAAATGTAATAATGTGTTGTAATTTCGATGTACTTTTTACTATGTATTATTCGACATCTAATGTTTAATCTGTATTTTTAGAAGTATTTTTATATGTAGTATTTATTGTATAGGGTTAGGTGAATGCTTTTATGACAAATGTCGAATAAAGCTTTATAAATTGAATTGAGAAAATGTGGGTGTTGTAACCCATGGAGTCCAGGTCCCTTCAAGACCATTTGTCAGAGCCCAAGGAAATTATTGAGAGGAAGGGTGAGGTCACCTACCTGGTGGACCGCAAGACCCCCAGCCACCCCAACAGGGGCTTCATATCAACCATCTCAAACCACAGTTTGAGAAGTCTGAACTCACCATGCTGTTGGTGACAGATGGCGAGGAGGAAAAGGAGAATGAACCTCTCCCTGACCTCTTAGCCTCCAAGAAGATAGAGAGATCAGTGGAAGGTGTGACCCTGTCCCCCTTTCGGACTCATGAACAGCAAAGGGACTTTCATCAGTTGCTGGGGTAATTCTCCTCTCTGTTTCCCTCATCCCTCGGACTACCCATCTGTGTACCCATGATGAGGACCCAGGAGACAGAGTCCCTACCAATAAAAAAATCTTAGGGGGTGTCTGACAGGATGAGTGCAAACATTTACTCAGGTTCTGTGTGGATTGCAGGGGGATGAATTCAGTCATCAAGACTGATGCTCATACCATCCCCAAGGCTATTGAGCTGCTAGACCGGTTAGGGGCTGTAAGGTATTCAGGTACCTTTGCTCTTATATCAGGCAACTGGCAGATAGCCCTATAAGAATGAGCAAAGGAGAGGTAATCCTTCTCAACACGAGATGGCCTTTAACAGTTTAGTGGGATGCCCTTTGGGCTCAAAATTGCCCCAGCCACCTTTCAGAGATTGGTGCACCAGGTTCTGGCTGGAATGGAGGTTTTCAGTGCTGCCTACTTTGATGGCATTGCTGTATTCTTTAGCTGATGGATGCACCACCCTTTTTAGCTCCAAGAAGTGCTTCATGCTCACCAACATGCTGGCCTGACTATCAAGGCTAGTAAGTGCCAGATATGGTCTGTGGTATACTTGGGACATCTGGTGGTTAGGGATAAGATGCAGCACCTCCAGGCCTATATAGAGATTATCATGACCTGGGACACCCACAAAACCCAGACTAAGGTAAAAGATCTCTTAGGCCTCACTGGGTACTGTAGGAATTTTGTCAAGGGATATGGCATCATTGTTACCCCCTTGACAGAGCTGACTTTGAAGAATCAGCCCTGGAATGTGATGTGGACAGAGGGATGCCAAAAATCACCTGACTGCCTAAAGTAGACAATGTACACAGTCCCTGTACTCAAGGTCCCTGACTTTTACAGGGAATGTAATTTGCATAAAATACCTCAGAGCATTATATTGGGCAGTAGTTTCAAAGCTTAATGAAGAGGGCCTAGAGAAACCTGTAACCTTCATCTCCAGGAGATTAATTCCAAGGGACCAAAGATGGAGTGCTATTGAGAGGCAAGTCTTTGCTGTGGTTTGGGCACTGAATAATTTGAGACTATACCTTTTTGTGATTTGCTTCCTGATTCAGACAGACCACAAGCCGCTCTGGTGGCAAATGCAAATAAGGGGTGAGAATATGAAATTGTTGAGATAGCCCATTTCTCTACAGGGTATGGACTTTAGGGTGAAACACAGACTAGGGGTAGATCACACCATTGCTGATGGTCTAGCCAGGTTTTTCTGCCTTAGTGATGAGAATTCCCTAGAGCTTGGGTAGCTCTTCCCATTTTCAGCTAGGGGACACATGTTAGACCTCACAGCCTTCCGGTGGTCTCCCAACAGACTTTTTGCATGCTTACCTCCTCTTTTTGCTAATTCTTTTAGTTGGCCTTAGGACTCTGAGCACTTTACTACTGCTGAACAGTGCTAAAGTGCATGTGCTTCTCCCCTAAACATGGTTGCATTGGCATATCTACCGTTGGGATATTTAATGTATTTGTAAGTCCCAAGTAGAGTGCACTGCCTGCTGTGCCTAGGGCCTGTAAATTAAATGCTACTGGTGGGCCTGTACCACTGATTGTGACACCTACACAAGTAGACCGTTAAAGATGTCTCAGGCCAGCCACTGCAGAGCATGTATGTGCAATTATACTGCCATGTGGGCTTGACAATGTAAAAAAACCCTGTCCAAGGCTTAAACATCCCTTTTATTGCACACAGGCTGCCTTTAAGGTAGGGCCTAGGCTTCCCATGGGGCAGGGTGCTGTGTAAGTAAAAGGTATTACGTGTACGTTTAAGTTTTGCATGTCCTGGTAGTGAAAAACACCTACATTTATTTTTCCCTCTCCTGGATTAAAATAGGAAATTCTTTATGACAGTTTTAATGTGGTAATTCATACTTGAGAAGCACTGGCTCTGTCATGTTTTATATCTTTGGAATGGTAATGTTAAAAACTCTTTACTGGTAAAGTTAAACTAAAGATTAGTATTTTCGAAGTGCCACGTATAGAAAGTTGGTATTTCTCTGCTCTTAGAGCTCTGTGTGCCTGCCTCTAATACATGTCTGGGGTGGATGATAGCCTGACATTGTTCGTTCCCTCTTGACAACCACACATAAAGAAAGGTTAGGTGTGTGTGTGTGCCCATCTGCATCCTGATGACTCATCTTGGGCAAGATGGGACGGAGGAACTGGCACATACACTGGAATAGGCAGTGACCTCTCCCCTCATAAAGGGTTGATTACCCACTACAGATAGCGTAAGTCCGGGGCTATGATGAAAGGACTTCTGTGTGCTTCAAAGACCCTTCTTTGAAGTCAACCCCACTTTAAAGGCACAACTGGGTATAAGTACTGGGTCTCTGACCCTACCAATTCTATCACTTCTTTACCTGTAAAGAACCTCTGCCAGAAGGATGGTTGTGCTGCTACAAGGACTGTCACTCTGTTGTACTTCTGCTCTGGAAGAACTGCAAGCTGCTGTTGCTGCCCTACTGCCTTCTGCTATCTGAATCTGCTGAGGGAGAGCTGGATCTGCCATGACCCCAGAGTGATCTCTAAGGCCTCTAAGGGTTTTGTTTGCCTCCTGTTTCCTGGGACTCAGGGATATGAAAATCTCACCATCTGCTTTTGTGGCTGGTCCTTTGGAAGTGGCCCCAGGGGTTTGCTCCAGTGGAACTGACGCCTCCCCTGCTTGAGTGAAGCAGAAGCAACACATCACCCCTGTTGCTGGAACACAGCCAGCACTTCTCACTCGGAACCAGTGCATCGCCTTCAGAAACCTACTCATCAAAACCACTCATCACCGCTGTGGAGAGATAGACGCATCCCCTCGACTATGAGGAAAAATCCAGCTCATCACACTCAGAACCAATACATCTGGCCTTTGGTGCTTCATCCTCAAAACTGATGCATGAAGAATATCGACGCATAACCTCAACTGTAGGGATTTACATCAACGTATCACTTGGCTACACCGCGTGTCTCGCTGCTGTGATCAGGACCAAGGTACTTTGTCAGCGGGCATTTAATGGGTCCCGTATCCGGCCTGCACTCCATCAGAGTTGGCCTAAACCTTGGACTTTTCCCTGGTCTTTTGCGACTAGATAACTTCCATAAGTGCTTATGACTTCCAAGCACTATTGACACTTTCATGATTTAAAAAATCATATCTAGGCTTCTACTTATTAGGTTTTGTCATTTTGGTCCAATTTTATTAATGAAACCATAATCTTTTTTTCGAAACTGGAGTGGAGTCTTTTTGTGGTGTTTTCACTCTGTTACTGTTTGAAGTGTTGCACACATACTTTACACATTGACTCTTAAGTTTAGTCTGACTGCTCTGTGACAAGCTGCAAAAGGGTGAAGCCCCATTAGCTTTTAGTGAGTTTCTTATTTACCTTGACTAGGATTGTGGTTTCTGCTTGGACAGGGTGTATACATCTGTGAACCAGAAACCAAATTTCTAAGAATGTTGTTGCAATCGGCCTAATTTAGGATATTGTGAATTTCCATGTTAGGGCCTGCTGGTACAATCGATCACTAGGCACCTTGTAGATAATAACAGCTTGAGTAGTTTCATGGGGCTAGTAATAACCTGTAAAGATTCTCTAGTGTAGATGATTTACACACTGATTATCTCAGAGCCACCTCAGGACAGGTTTTAACGTGCTATTTGCAATAAGAATTTGAGTACTATTAGATGTGATTTTTTCGTCAATTGTATATTGTGTTTACCTAGTTGTACTTTTTTGCATAGCATTTAGCTTTGTGTTCATAAAGTACTGCACTGGCTCGACAAGGATTTGTTGATTTTTATTAGGTATTAATGTATGGTACTAAGTTCTGGATCTCCAATCCACATCACCTCTCCCGGGAAGCTTTGGATGCCTTTACTATTGCTGTCATGTGATTAAAGTGCCGAATAAGTTTGCCTGGTTTTCAATTTTATGACAAGGAAAATGAAACCTCATTATATGGCCTAACCCTATTAACTGTTACTCTCAGCAGCAATCAGAACGCCACACCATGCATTATGTCAAAGCACAAGGCAGGTGGGGACTCGTGCGTCTCTCTTCTGATTGCATTCAACATTTCACGGGTGGGGGCCCCTTGCACACATCCTTCCCATGGGGATAAATTCTATATTGCACTTACTCACAGGTCTGGGGAATAGATAAATGGGATAGGCTAAAAACAGCCCTAGAATCCAAGGAACCAAGAACATTTTGGAACATTGTTGCGACCGGTAGTAGTGGGGGTCGGATTCCTTGGATGTGAACATAGCGGCAGAGAGTTGGGTTACCCACTACAAAGCCTTGTATTCTCCAATAGCAGACGACGATGCCACGGAATCTAGATCTCCTCCCATAGTGCTCACTGCAGATTGTGATTCCCTACATATATTCCTGGCTGAAATAGAAATTGTAATCAAAAACATTCCTACAGGAAAAGCTGCAGGGCTTGACAATGCCCCCGGGGAGTTATACAGCAAAGAGCCTAAAATGTGGGCACCTTACCTGTGGCTGTTATTTAATGCCATTCTAAAAGGGATGAACATACCTGAATCATGGCTGGGGGCTGAGGTAATCCCAGTATTGAAGAAGGGTTGCCCTCTTCAACCCTCTAACTACAGACCCATCAGTCTAATAGATATATCTCAAAAGGCCTTTGCAAAGATCTTTCTTGATCGAGTCCAGACCTGGCTGGATGATAATAATATAATGTCCCATCTACAGGCTGGGTTTAAAACTAAAACTTCTACTATGGACCAGATATTTAGGCTCCAACTCCTTTATTGGAAATCAGTAGTATCGGGATCCTTTATCTGGTCTTTGACAATCCGCAAAGTGCCTTTGACCTGGTTCCCAGGGAGACTTTGTGGAGAGTGTTGAGGGAATTGGGGATACCCCCATATCTCCTAGAGATCATCAGTCGGCTCCATACAGGGAATTATGCCAAAAGTAGGTATGGGAAGGGGGGATCTTACCGCTCCAATCTCGGTAAATAGGGGAGTTAGACAGGGGTGCGTTTTGGCCCCCACTTTTTTTTGCATCTACATCAATGGTCTGGTACACGCCCTGAGCCAATGTAAGAACATCGATGCCCCGAAGCTTGCTCGGGGCTGTGTGCCAGCATGATGTTTGCTGATGACACGCTACTCCTGTCTAAGTCCCCTATGGGGCTACAGAGAATAATGGATGGATTTTCACACTTTTGTAAGAAAAGGGGGTTGGAAATAAACATACAGAAAACCAAATATATGGTTTTCAACTCCAAGAAGACGTTATATGCCGGCCCCCACCTGAATGGCTCACCCCTAGAGAGGGTTAGCGGATTTGATTGCCTGGGGGTCACCCTAAATGAAAAAATGTCCTGGGGGGCCCAGGGTCACTAAGGCAAATCTTAAACTAACCCACATCTTGGGGGGTCTGGCCAAAGTCTTCAGGGACACCCATCACAAGCCTATGAGCCCTGTCTCAGAAATGTACAAAACACAGGTGAGAAGTGCAATACTGTATGGTGCTGATATGTGGGGCCAATCAAATATAAATCCAATGCTGATCACCGAAAATAAATTTCTCGGACAGATAGTGGGACTTCCAATAAGTACCCCTCTGTTCCCCCTTCGCATGGACCTAGGAGTAAGACCAATCACCCAGGTTGTAGGATGTAGGCCACTTCTTTTTTAGTGAAGGATATGGGCTACCCCTGAACTTGCTGTATATAGAAGTGAGCTTGAGGAGATACTTAGAATTTCGGGGAAGAGTAAGTTTCCATGGCTTATGTATGTTAAAAACTGGTTGACTGCTCTAGGATTTTGTGACCTGTGGGAGAATCCCAGAGTAGCCGGATGCCTTGTGGCAAGCTAATTATCAGATGCAGATTTTCCCCACACCCTGCTACTCTCAGGAACTGGATCAATCACTGGTAAATCCTCCTTCTGTGTGTGGAGGACTTTGTTCTTTCTGCTGGGAATCAGAGTAATTAACTAGACCTTGTAGGGGGTACAATGGACTGTAATATGATTATGTGCTGAGGCAGAGAAAAATGACAATTTATGAAGTACCGTAAGATGTGTGTGCAGTGCCTTGTGTCCCGCACATTAAAAATTAACATGCATGCTTTAACTCAATTTGACACCTTGTGGACTGTGCAGACCTAAGTGGAGCAAAACGGCATTTTAGGACAGATCTCATCTGTAGGTATAATACAGTCAAAACATTCACAGATTTTTCAGCAACCACTACTGACCTATCATTGAATGTCCACTAATATTATAAGGACTACCACAGGTCAGCATCGATCCATGCAGAGTCCCTTCTGTGACAGACGACCTGTTCACCAAAAAAACAGCAGGTCTGGGAGCACACCGCTCACCTATCAAGCAAGGATCGCCCCTGGCATTCTGGGTAATGCAGTCTTTGGTAATTTACCTCGTAGACGTGTTGTCGAGTGTTTCGCCAAGGTTGGCGCAGATGACGCTGATCTCTAGACACCGGTGTTTCAGGTTCATTACCCTTCGTCAGTAGAGATTACAGACTAGTTTTAGGGGTTTGCTGAATAGGCTGCCAAAATCATCTCAGGTCTGGTACCACTCACTGGCGCGCAGGGCATCAACCACGAGCTCGTCAGCTCCATGACTCACGGGAGTCCATTAGAAAAAACAGCAGGTCTGGGAGCACACCGCTCACCTATCAAGCAAGGATCGCCCCTGGCATTCTGGGTAATGCAGTCTTTGGTAATTTACCTCGTAGACGTGTTGTCGAGTGTTTCGCCAAGGTTGGCGCAGATGACGCTGATCTCTAGACACCGGTGTTTCAGGTTCTTTAACCTTCGTCAGTAGAGATTACAGACTAGTTTTAGGGGTTTGCTGAATAGGCTGCCGAAATCATCTCAGGTCTGGTACCACTCACTGGCGCGCAGGGCATCAACCACGAGCTCGTCAGCTCCATGACTCACGGGAGTCCATTAGAAAAAACAGCAGGTCTGGGAGCACACCGCTCACCTATCAAGCAAGGATCGCCCCTGGCATTCTGGGTAATGCAGTCTTTGGTAATTTACCTCGTAGACGTGTTGTCGAGTGTTTCGCCAAGGTTGGCGCAGATGACGCTGATCTCTAGACACCGGTGTTTCAGGTTAATTAACCTTCGTCAGTAGAGATTACAGACTAGTTTTAGGGGTTTGCTGAATAGGCTGCCGAAATCATCTCAGGTCTGGTACCACTCACTGGCGCGCAGGGCATCAACCACGAGCTCGTCAGCTCCATGACTCACGGGAGTCCATTAGAAAAAACAGCAGGTCTGGGAGCACACCGCTCACCTATCAAGCAAGGATCGCCCCTGGCATTCTGGGTAATGCAGTCTTTGGTAATTTACCTCGTAGATGTGTTGTCGAGTGTTTCGCCAAGGTTGGCGCAGATGACGCTGATCTCTAGACACCGGTGTTTTTTCTAATGGACTCCCGTGAGTCATGGAGCTGACGAGCTCGTGGTTGATGCCCTGCGCGCCAGTGAGTGGTACCAGACCTGAGATGATTTCGGCAGCCTATTCAGCAAACCTCTAAAACTAGTCAACACTAGACAACACGTCTACGAGGTAAATTACCAAAGACTGCATTACCAGAATGCCAGGGGCGATCCTTGCTTGATAGGTGAGCGGTGTGTTCCCAGACCTGCTGTTTTGACCTGTTCACCAATACCAAGCTGATGATGATTGTAGTCTCACACCTGTAGCCTGCACAGGTGCACACGCATATTCACATGTAACCAGCCTAGTGCATCTCATCCTAGATGATAAACAGCAGCTTTACTTAAAATGCTGACACTGCCTGTAAACACCCTCATTCCATTCCAGTTACTGTGGATTTTCAGAGTGAGACTCAGGTAGTGAGACTTGCTCACTTAAAAAGTCCAAAAAGCGGTACTCAAAAACAAAAAATTCTGGTAGACTAAATGGGCAGAAACATTTGTTAGAACTTTTGTTTGTATTTACACTCTGTGCTGCAATGATGAATATTTAGTTTCCTCAGTAAACAAAAGAAGAGAGGTTTATGTCTCTTGTAAGCCACTTAGATGGAGCCAAAAGACTCGAGGAGTTCACACCCTATTTGGGTTTGAAAAGAAAGCCCTCACACACCGACCTAGTCAGTGTCATGCTTCATCATCGGGCCCCACCGAAGAGACCTAATGCCTCTTCGGTGTGCTGCGACGCCAGGAGACTGCGGAGCTGGTATTTGTGTGATGGGTGTGTTGAGGGGTTAAATTAAACTTAAAAGTGTCTAAAGGGTATCTAAAAAAGTTTATTAATGATCCCTAGGACACAATAAAAAGAGTTCTATGTGTCTGAATTGTAAAGCCAAAGGTAATGGATGGTTTAATTCAGAAATAACTTAGTCAACATGTTTCAGCCTTAGTGTTGGTTTAATTTTACCTAGGCATTCATCAGGACAATGTTAAACCCCGGCGGTATGGACTCTCTAATCGTCCACCCTAACCTGGGGGCGTGAAAGTGAAAATGAAAAAAATGTTTAAAGTGCATAAAAATTGGAAGAGCAAATGCTCATTCCGAAAAATCACTCCTAGTTATGGAGTGTCTTGGCACCTGTGGAACAAGAAGACGGACAGACATATAAGACAAACAAACAATTATTTGTAAAGCTATGCCATAGCGCCTTTCTGTTCAGGGTGCTCCGAGTAAGTGGCAGCAAATGTGTTCCCAGACTAACTACTAGAATTAAGCACCATCCGCATACCCTCTAGGGATGATAAATCTAGTTCTGGGAAGTGTAGTGACGATAGTGATTTAAAAAAGCCGTGAATGGCTTGCAGGGGATTAAAATCACGTGGTATAGGTGTTTCAGAGGATCAATGGACAAAGAGTCAGTGACCCACACACATAAGTTTGATATAAAGGAACATATCTCACTTTAAAGTTAGGCGCTATCTGCACCATGGGTCTCAGGAGGGGGGTTGGAGTGTCCCTGGCACATCCTAAGGATAAAGAAAATAGGCTAGAAACATTCGGAATCGCGTTCAACTTAGCTTCATTGCGTGGTTTTTGTCCGATCGTCATTGCAGCATTACTCACGCCCTCAGCACTCGCAGCCCGCTTGTACACCTCGTACTTCCTCAACCGGACCCCGACGATGGAGAACGGGGCCGGTGGGGACGTTTAAAAAGGCTGTGTAACGTTGTTGGCGCTCTTCCGGGTGGGCGTGGCTGCACCCGAGCGAGGCCGGGGTGTGCTTCCCCGCGGGCGGGGTTTGACGAAAACGAGGCTTGGTTGCGCTCGTTTCCGTGTGGGATATTACATTGTGTCTCCAAAGGGAGGCTTGAATCAATGGGCCAATCAGTGATTTCGAGGATGTAAACACAAGACGGCATGAAACAATCAAATGCCTCTTGGCTGTTCGAAATACATTCGATTTTATCATGAATGGAAGTGATTTTGTCTGGGCTTCATTAATTTTGGTTCAGATCTGCAAATATCAGTGTAAGTGGGAGCGCAGAGTAAACATAATATTCACTGATCGGTGGTGTATATTCATAAGGATCCAAAGGTCCATTTGTAATATTCAACAGCAGAATGTTAATTTATAGTAACAGAGATTTATGTTGTGCGCTACTGATCAGACGGGTCTTTTGGGTACTCATTTCTCATAAATTTCTCTTTTTTTGAAAAAAATATTTTATTGAAAGATTTTTTTCAGGAATTGTTCATGACCTAGTGTTCATTAATATGCGGGGGTCTATCAGTTTAGTACTGTATTCCACGGAATATCATCATTGAGCCCAATGATGTTGGTACCTAGACGGTACACCCACCGCTGTTCTTTCTCAAAGAGCCTGCTAGTGATGTTTGTGGTACCAGTGATTTTTTCAATTATTGTCCATTTCATATCATTTGGAGTATGGTTATGTTCCAAATAGTGTCGGCTCAGTTTAGTTGTTGCTTTTTTGCATCGGATATTACTCCGATGCTCACCAATGCGCTGTTTCACTTTTCTTGTTGTCATTCCGATGTAACGTAAGGAACAGGGACACGTTATTAAGTATATCACATTGTTTGAGTTGCAGTTGGTGTGTGCAACTTGTGTCCAGATTTTTCCTGTTTCCAATGAAAGTGATTTTGAGGTTTCTGTTAGGTGACATATGCTACAGTCTGAGCAGGGATAATGCCCTGTAATGGGGGGAAGGCCCCATGCTGTAGTGACTGAGGGTGTCTGAGGGTCATTCTTCTGTTTCGGGCGGGTGTGAACCAGGGCATCTCTTAAGCTCCGGCCTTTTTTGAAAGAAAACATGGGTTTTTCCCAGTCTTTTTTTGCTGATTTTATGATACTCCAATGCTTGTTTATGGTTTTTTTCATATAGTTTGACAGCCCATTGAATGTTGTCACACAAGTGAGTGGTACCAGGTCTTGGCTGTTGGTTTTTTCTTCTAGCAAGACTTCTCTCGGCTGATTTCTAGCTCTCTTAAAGCCCTTGTTAAGGATTGCAGGAGGATATCCTCTGTCTTTTAGTTTTTCAGTTAGACTAGAGGCTTGTTCCTTGAAGTCAGTAACGCTACTACAATTACGCCTTAACCTAAGGTATTGCCCATAAGGCAGGTTCTCTTTTAGGGGGCGCGGATGAAAGCTGCTAAATTCTAATAGATTGTTCTTTGCTGTTGGTTTATGATGAGTTTTGGTGGTTAGACAAGTGCCAGATATCGTAATTAGTACATCCAGGAAGACAATGTCAGTTTTACTTGTGGTGTTGGTAAATCTTAAATTGTTATCTAGGGTATTGATCCACATCAGAAAGGCTTCCAGATTACTCTCACTGCCTATCCATAACAGCAAGATGTCGTCAATGTAACGTTTCCACAAAAGCATTGACGAGCCAAATTTCGCAGTTGGGGGAAGGATGTGTTGGGCTTCAAACTCCGCCACATATAGCCCAGCCACACTTGGGGCAAAGGTACTACCCATCGAAGTCCCTGAGCATTGAAGGAACAACTTGTCCTTGAAAGAGAAAAAATTCTCTTTGAGTGCTATTGTTGCACAATCAATAATGAATTTTTTCGGTGTTTGATATTTCCATTCAATTGAGTCCAGTGCCTTACCCAGGACGTTGATGGTATCGTCCTGGGGGATGCTAGTATATAAGCTTTCCACATCCAGGGTCACTAACGTGACTGAATTGACCTCGAATGTGATGTCTGCCAGGAGACGTAGTAGACTTTTAGTATCTCTCAGATAGGAAGGGGTTGTCTGTACCAAAGGCTTTAAGAATTGGTCACAGAACCTTGAAAGAGGTTCCAGAAGTGATCCAATGCCGGATACTATTGGGCGACCTGGTGGTGGTAGACGGTTCTTATGTAATTTGGGTAGTGTGTAAAAATATGGGATGATATTTTCATTGGTATTCAGAAATTCTGCTTCATTTTTAGAGATATGTCCATTATCTTCAGCTTGTTTGACTAAAGCGGTAATCCTTTTAGTCAGGTCAGTAGAGGGATCAGTCATCAATGGGGTATAATTCCTGTTGTCATTTAGAAGATCTTCACAGGTTTTTTCATAGTCACTTGTGTTCTGTATGACAATACCACCGCCTTTATCGGCCGGTTTTATGGTTATTGAATTGTCATTTTGTAGAGCTTCTAGTGCCTTATATTCCGCAGTCGTGAAATTCCCGAATACTTTGGGGTTCTGGCTGGCCTCCAAATCCTTAAACACTGCCTGTTCAAAGGCAGTGATGGCTGCTGGTACCGTATAAGGAGGAGGAGTGAATGTTGAATTGGGTCTCAGCCCAGTATCTCCTTTCCTGATCGCTTCGTTAGGGTCTGTTTTTCCTTCAAAAAATGCCTTTAATTTCAGTTTCCGAAAAAATCCGGCAAGTTCGCAATGGAGTCTAAATTTGTCGGGTCTGGCTGTAGGGACGAAACCTAGGCCTTTTTCTAGAACCTGGTTCTCAATTGGTGATAGGATTCGTTTGGACAAGTTGGTTACTAAACTTACAGTCCGCTCGTTCCTGGTTGTTGGGCGCTGCTGCGCGTGTGGTTCGACACCGAGTCGTCCTCAGTCCAGGAGACTCTGTTGTTGTTGCCTCTCCTCCTGCCCCTTCCTCTCCGGCCGCTCTCTAAAAAAGGCGGTCTGTATTGGTTTTGGAATTGGAGCTGGGTTCCAACCCATGAAAGGGTATTGGGGTTGTTGGTAAGGGTAGGGGGCTGGGCCCATCTCCATTTGTGGTGGTTGCCAATGTTGATGGTAATTCGGGTTGCCAGGTCTCCCTCTGTTATTCCTATTCCCACGGTTCCCTCTTCTTCTTGTTTTCTGGGAGGAATCATTGCATAATATGATTATTGGGGATCAAGAGAGTGTTCCTGTATTTCCCTACCTCTCCCATTGTTTTTGTACCTTAGCAGCGCACAGCTGTGAGAGTCTGTTTTTATTTCAGGCAAGATAACTCATTTCGTATCATTGCCTGTTTTACCTCTTTGCCCTGATCTCACCATGGCGAACCTAGGCTTAACATACTCGGAATCTGAAATAGAGGAACTAATGTCCGACCCTACTCTATTTGCAGACCCACATATTTCCCAAGCCATAGCTAATACCACAGAATGGGAAAATCTCACAGAAAAAAAGCGCGAACATATTCGGACGATCTTACATGGTACTATCATGAAACAATATCTCATTGCAAATACAGCACCGAGGGGCCTACTAGTCACCAATGCCCCTCGCATCTTCCTCAATGATGCAACTTTCAGAAAAGATTGGGCCATGATCGCATGGCATTGCACGCGTGACTGGCTGGTCTTAATTATAAAAACACCTTTCAGATTATCTGAGGCATTATTGATTGAAATCAGAGAGACTGAATCCACCTTCAAAGCCACAATAACTGGCTATAAGAAAAGGTTGGACGAAATAAATAAAGAAATGAACGAGTATAAGGACAATCTAATGCAATCAAAAGCCACAAAATTCCAAAAGGATCTAAAAAAAATTTCTTTTGAAACAGTATATCCTTACTCTGCAGCCACTTTCGTCCCCCCAGTCAGAAACACAAACAAATCAGATCAATCAGATGACAACTCCTCCGACACCAGCGGATCGAGCAATGATTCCTCCCAGAAAACAAGAAGAAGAGGGAACCGTGGGAATAGGAATAACAGAGGGAGACCTGGCAACCCGAATTACCATCAACATTGGCAACCACCACAAATGGAGATGGGCCCAGCCCCCTACCCTTACCAACAACCCCAATACCCTTTCATGGGTTGGAACCCAGCTTTTATGCCCCCAATCCAATTCCAAAACCAATACAGACCGCCTTTTTTAGAGAGCGGCCGGAGAGGAAGGGGCAGGAGGAGAGGCAACAACAACAGAGTCTCCTGGACCGAGGACGACTCGGTGTCGAACCACACGCGCAGCAGCGCCCAACAACCAGGAACGAGCGGACTGTAAGTTTAGTAACCAACTTGTCCAAACGAATCCTATCACCAATTGAGAACCAGGTTCTAGAAAAAGGCCTAGGTTTCGTCCCTACAGCCAGACCCGACAAATTTAGACTCCATTGCGAACTTGCCGGATTTTTTCGGAAACTGAAATTAAAGGCATTTTTTGAAGGAAAAACAGACCCTAACGAAGCGATCAGGAAAGGAGATACTGGGCTGAGACCCAATTCAACATTCACTCCTCCTCCTTATACGGTACCAGCAGCCATCACTGCCTTTGAACAGGCAGTGTTTAAGGATTTGGAGGCCAGCCAGAACCCCAAAGTATTCGGGAATTTCACGACTGCGGAATATAAGGCACTAGAAGCTCTACAAAATGACAATTCAATAACCATAAAACCGGCCGATAAAGGCGGTGGTATTGTCATACAGAACACAAGTGACTATGAAAAAACCTGTGAAGATCTTCTAAATGACAACAGGAATTATACCCCATTGATGACTGATCCCTCTACTGACCTGACTAAAAGGATTACCGCTTTAGTCAAACAAGCTGAAGATAATGGACATATCTCTAAAAATGAAGCAGAATTTCTGAATACCAATGAAAATATCATCCCATATTTTTACACACTACCCAAATTACATAAGAACCGTCTACCACCACCAGGTCGCCCAATAGTATCCGGCATTGGATCACTTCTGGAACCTCTTTCAAGGTTCTGTGACCAATTCTTAAAGCCTTTGGTACAGACAACCCCTTCCTATCTGAGAGATACTAAAAGTCTACTACGTCTCCTGGCAGACATCACATTCGAGGTCAATTCAGTCACGTTAGTGACCCTGGATGTGGAAAGCTTATATACTAGCATCCCCCAGGACGATACCATCAAAGTCCTGGGTAAGGCACTGGACTCAATTGAATGGAAATATCAAACACCGAAAAAATTCATTATTGATTGTGCAACAATAGCACTCAAAGAGAATTTTTTCTCTTTCAAGGACAAGTTGTTCCTTCAATGCTCAGGGACTTCGATGGGTAGTACCTTTGCCCCAAGTGTGGCTGGGCTATATGTGGCGGAGTTTGAAGCCCAACACATCCTTCCCCCAACTGCGAAATTTGGCTCGTCAATGCTTTTGTGGAAACGTTACATTGACGACATCTTGCTGTTATGGATAGGCAGTGAGAGTAATCTGGAAGCCTTTCTGATGTGGATCAATACCCTAGATAACAATTTAAGATTTACCAACACCACAAGTAAAACTGACATTGTCTTCCTGGATGTACTAATTACGATATCTGGCACTTGTCTAACCACCAAAACTCATCATAAACCAACAGCAAAGAACAATCTATTAGAATTTAGCAGCTTTCATCCGCGCCCCCTAAAAGAGAACCTGCCTTATGGGCAATACCTTAGGTTAAGGCGTAATTGTAGTAGCGTTACTGACTTCAAGGAACAAGCCTCTAGTCTAACTGAAAAACTAAAAGACAGAGGATATCCTCCTGCAATCCTTAACAAGGGCTTTAAGAGAGCTAGAAATCAGCCGAGAGAAGTCTTGCTAGAAGAAAAAACCAACAGCCAAGACCTGGTACCACTCACTTGTGTGACAACATTCAATGGGCTGTCAAACTATATGAAAAAAACCATAAACAAGCATTGGAGTATCATAAAATCAGCAAAAAAAGACTGGGAAAAACCCATGTTTTCTTTCAAAAAAGGCCGGAGCTTAAGAGATGCCCTGGTTCACACCCGCCCGAAACAGAAGAATGACCCTCAGACACCCTCAGTCACTACAGCATGGGGCCTTCCCCCCATTACAGGGCATTATCCCTGCTCAGACTGTAGCATATGTCACCTAACAGAAACCTCAAAATCACTTTCATTGGAAACAGGAAAAATCTGGACACAAGTTGCACACACCAACTGCAACTCAAACAATGTGATATACTTAATAACGTGTCCCTGTTCCTTACGTTACATCGGAATGACAACAAGAAAAGTGAAACAGCGCATTGGTGAGCATCGGAGTAATATCCGATGCAAAAAAGCAACAACTAAACTGAGCCGACACTATTTGGAACATGACCATACTCCAAATGATATGAAATGGACAATAATTGAAAAAATCACTGGTACCACAAACATCACTAGCAGGCTCTTTGAGAAAGAACAGCGGTGGGTGTACCGTCTAGGTACCAACATCATTGGGCTCAATGATGATATTCCGTGGAATACAGTACTAAACTGATAGACCCCCGCATATTAATGAACACTAGGTCATGAACAATTCCTGAAAAAAATCTTTCAATAAAATATTTTTTTCAAAAAAAGAGAAATTTATGAGAAATGAGTACCCAAAAGACCCGTCTGATCAGTAGCGCACAACATAAATCTCTGTTACTATAAATTAACATTCTGCTGTTGAATATTACAAATGGACCTTTGGATCCTTATGAATATACACCACCGATCAGTGAATATTATGTTTACTCTGCGCTCCCACTTACACTGATATTTGCAGATCTGAACCAAAATTAATGAAGCCCAGACAAAATCACTTCCATTCATGATAAAATCGAATGTATTTCGAACAGCCAAGAGGCATTTGATTGTTTCATGCCGTCTTGTGTTTACATCCTCGAAATCACTGATTGGCCCATTGATTCAAGCCTCCCTTTGGAGACACAATGTAATATCCCACACGGAAACGAGCGCAACCAAGCCTCGTTTTCGTCAAACCCCGCCCGCGGGGAAGCACACCCCGGCCTCGCTCGGGTGCAGCCACGCCCACCCGGAAGAGCGCCAACAACGTTACACAGCCTTTTTAAACGTCCCCACCGGCCCCGTTCTCCATCGTCGGGGTCCGGTTGAGGAAGTACGAGGTGTACAAGCGGGCTGCGAGTGCTGAGGGCGTGAGTAATGCTGCAATGACGATCGGACAAAAACCACGCAATGAAGCTAAGTTGAACGCGATTCCGAATGTTTCTAGCCTATTTTCTTTATCCTTAGGATGTGCCAGGGACACTCCAACCCCCCTCCTGAGACCCATGGTGCAGATAGCGCCTAACTTTAAAGTGAGATATGTTCCTTTATATCAAACTTATGTGTGTGGGTCACTGACTCTTTGTCCATTGATCCTCTGAAACACCTATACCACGTGATTTTAATCCCCTGCAAGCCATTCACGGCTTTTTTAAATCACTATCGTCACTACACTTCCCAGAACTAGATTTATCATCCCTAGAGGGTATGCGGATGGTGCTTAATTCTAGTAGTTAGTCTGGGAACACATTTGCTGCCACTTACTCGGAGCACCCTGAACAGAAAGGCGCTATGGCATAGCTTTACAAATAATTGTTTGTTTGTCTTATATGTCTGTCCGTCTTCTTGTTCCACAGGTGCCAAGACACTCCATAACTAGGAGTGATTTTTCGGAATGAGCATTTGCTCTTCCAATTTTTATGCACTTTAAACATTTTTTTCATTTTCACTTTCACGCCCCCAGGTTAGGGTGGACGATTAGAGAGTCCATACCGCTGGGGTTTAACATTGTCCTGATGAATGCCTAGGTAAAATTAAACCCACACTAAGGCTGAAACATGTTGACTAAGTTATTTCTGAATTAAACCATCCATTACCTTTGGCTTTACAATTCAGACACATAGAACTCTTTTTATTGTGTCCTAGGGATCATTAATAAACTTTTTTAGATACCCTTTAGACACTTTTAAGTTTAATTTAACCCCTCAACACACCCATCACACAAATACCAGCTCCGCAGTCTCCTGGCGTCGCAGCACACCGAAGAGGCATTAGGTCTCCTCGGTGGGGCCCGATGATGAAGCATGACACTGACTAGGTCGGTGTGTGAGGGCTTTCTTTTCAAACCCAAATAGGGTGTGAACTCCTCGAGTCTTTTGGCTCCATCTAAGTGGCTTACAAGAGACATAAACCTCTCTTCTTTTGTTTACTGTCATATTATTGGGGATCAAGAGAGTGTTCCTGTATTTCCCTACCTCTCCCATTGTTTTTTGTATTTAGTTTCCTCCCCACTAGTCACAAGGGAGGATGCAGACTTAAACATGGTCCTCACTTTTGAGGGTGATATTTCTGATACCTTAATACCATCTCCCTCCACATTGAGCATCAACTGCCATCAAAGATTTCTCCTCTAAAAAAGCACATTCTCTCTGAATCTGAATGATGAGCCTATTTTTGATCCTGGTGAATGTCACTTCCCTAAATCTCATGACTGATCCCTGGTTGACCACATGTCCCAATTCCTTAGACACTGGCTTTGCAAACCACAGAACAAACCTCCACATTCAATGCTGAGTTAGGATGCCCCAGGCCTGCCCTCAGTAAATAAGACAAGCTCCACTCCACATGTGGACCCTAATATGGTTTCTTTCCTTCTATTCTCCTGTCACAATCTGAGAAAGGGTTTTGACTTTCCAGGATCACAGTCTGAATATTGCAGGCCCATTTATCAGCCTACACAACATGCTAGAAAAAGGCACCTTCTATCCTAACCTTATCAACCACCCATGCCTCAGAGGCTTGGTTCAATTAGCCATTTATCTCCCCAGTGATGCTAAAGCAACAATTATGGCTGAGCGGAGGAATTCAATCCTCATGCACTTTAATCCTAAAATCACTGATATGAGTGGTGACAAGGCCTATAATTTAGGAGTTCTCCTCATTGGCAAATTTTTCGAAACATTTCCAACCTTCTACATTGGCGAGCATCCCTTCCTCCTTGTAAAATTGTTTTATTCAAAAGATGTTTTATTGGCCAGGCTGGTAATAGACAGGAATGCCTTGCCGGCCACCGGGGGAAGGCCTCTGAACACTGTTTTGCTCATGGGTATGCCAGCCAAAGTCTCCACTTCATCACTTGCAAACCGGCATTAGAAGGTGAGGTTTCTACCCTTCCTTCCACACCTTCCCTGCTTCCTGTAGTGGGTTGGTCTCATTGTCACATAGCCGAAAAGCCCAGGAATGTTTTGCCGCCTGAATTTTCTTTGTGGACAATAATAAACTTAAAATATTTAAACCCTTTCATGGCATATTATCAGTTCAGGATGACAATCTCCTCTTTCAAGAAACTCTCCTGCCTGGTAATTGGATTGTCAATTTAGATCTCATAGACATTTACTTTTACATCCTGATGCATCCTTACATTAGTAATACCTGAAGTTGAGATGGAGACATTGCTTCTGGCAGGTCTGGTGCCTTTCCTTTGGCCTATACTCTGTCCCTTGGTGATTTGCCATTTTTCTCTGGACTGTATTCTCCTTCCTAAGGGTCTAAGACATCTGATCAATCATCTTTCTGGAAGACATTCTTCTAATGGCCGTGTTCCTGTAAACTCAATGTCTCTGCATCACACGATCAATTTTCTCCACTCACTAGGCTTCCTCATGAACTTTATGGGGGGTTCCTGACAAACTGAAGAAGGTGAAATGAAATGAAATGAAATGAAAAGGGCACTTGTAAAGTGTATGGCTCCTAGAAGGCCTCCCAGCGCTAGGCATGACTAGTGAACGGGTGGAAGAGACAGAATCATAACTTTAAGGGAATAGAAAGGTTTTGAGTTGTTTCCTGAAGGTGCAATGACTAGTATCTTTTCGGAGGTGGAGAGGCAGGGCGTTCTAAAGTCTGCTTGTATTCAAAGAGAAGAGTCTAAAGCCACTTCTGGATTGTTTGATTCTGGGTGTCAAGATTAGGTGGAGATCATCCTAGCGAAGCTTTCTCCTTGCTTTATATGGATGAATTATGGCTGAGATCAGGGTGGGGCCTTCCCCTGTAGGGATTTATGGACAATGCATAGCGATTTGAAGCTAATTCGCTCTTTCACTGGGAGCCAATGTAGGAGACGGAGGGCGGGTTTAGCAGAAAGAAATTTGGATGTTCCCGTCAACAATCTGGCTGCACAGTTCTGGATGATCTGTAAGTTATTGATCACAGAGGTAGGGGCTCCCAAATAATGCGTTTTGCCATAATCCAATCTAGAGAGTGGAATAGACTGGACAATGATTTTCTTGGCTTGGAGAGAGAGCATGGGAAGCACTTTCCTCGCCATTCTGATCAGGACAAAGTATATTGCTACTGTCTTGCACTTGAAATGTCAGATTATGGTCTAGCCAGATGCCGAGGCTATTTATTTCAGGCTTAGGGGTAGGAACTGGGCCCACGCATGCTGGCCAGATGGTTCCAGGTGACGTATTGTCAAAATTGCCCAGAGTCATGATCTCGGTTTTTTCTCCATGTAATTTCAGGTGGGAAGACCCCATCCATTTTACGACTTCTGTAAGACATGCTTTAAGGGTCGTGGAGCATTGTGTGGATTGTTTTAAGGCTACGACCAGTTGGGTGTCGTCGGCATAGGTAACCATATGGATCCCAAACGGGGCCACGATTGAAGCCAAAGGCACCATATACGCGTTGAAAAGTGTAGGGCTCTGTGATGAGTCTTGTGTTACACCACACTGGAGAGGCCAAGGTTTGCAGCTCATGCCCTCTTCAAAAACCTGGAATAAACGTCCTTTCAGGAAGGAGCCCAGCCAACTCAGGACAGTACCAACTACTACCAGATTGCCGAGACGGTGCATGAAGACCTGGTGATTCACTGTGACGAAGGCTGGACTCAAATCCAGTAGGATGATGGCTGCCACGCCTCCCGCATCTAAGATTTTCCTGCTTTCCTCCACAACCGCTAACAGGGCAGTTTCCGTACTCTGCCGAGGCCAGAAGCCTGTTTATGACGGGTGTAGCAGGTTGGAGGTTTCCAGGAAATTGGAGAGGATGTGGTTCAAATATTTTTCGGTGATTTTAGAGATCCCAGGTAGAAGAGAGATAGGGTGATAGATGCCCAAATCTGCAGGATCGAGGTGCGGCTTCTTGAGAAGGGTCTTAACCATTGCTTCCTTCCAAAGTGGGGGGACTACTGTGCAAAGTGAGGCGGTGATAGTATGGGTGAATGTGGGGCCGATAATAGATGCAACTTTAGTTAGGATGTTCATGGGGGCTGGGTCTCTTGGTGATATGCTCTTTACGGTGGGCATAAGGGTCAGGAGCGTTTCCAGGAGGAGGGGGGAACGTTCCAGGTGATGATTGGTGGAGGGGCAGTCGGGTGGGGAGTTCATCAATACGGTATCAATTTGAGAGAGCGTTTTTATAATGTTCTGAATTTTGTTATCAAAAAACTCGCCTAGTTTTTGCAGTAAGTTCCATGGAGGTCAGTAGGGACGGGAGGGACTGGGATTTTAAGGAGTCTTTTTATGATGGAAAATGTCTCTCTGGGGGAATTGGCGGCTAGCCACATTTTTTCCTCGTAGTAGGCTGCCTGAGCTTTCCTCATTTCCGCTCTGTATTTGCGTATGGCCCTTCTATAGGTGAGCTTACTATTGGCTGCAAAGTCTTGACTCCAACTTCTTTCTAATATTTTACAGTTCTGTTTCAGGGAGTACCAAGGTGATCTAAGTGAGCCGTTTTTTTTAATAATCCGGACTTTAGGGAGGATCTGGTTCAACGAGTCATCAATCCAACTGCAGAAGTTGTTATACGTTGTGACTGGGCAGAGAACTGACTGAGATCTATTATTTTCCAGTTCATGGATCCAGTTCTCCTGGGGGGGCTTGGACCAGGGACGGATAAGGGTCGAAGAAGTATGGACTGGGGGGATAGGAATTTGGGGGCGCCAGGAAAGGGGCACCAAATGGTGGTCGGACCAGGGAATTTAGATAGGATCATTTCCCTGAAGATTCTTCAGATTAGAGAACACTGGGTCAAGGCAGTGTCCCTGCAAGTGTGTAGGGAGAAGAACTTTTTGCACCAACTGGAGTGACGCAAGGTCATTTGTTAGTTCTACTGCTACTGTGGATCTAGGGTCATCAAAATGCAGATTAAGATCGCTGAGAAGCATAACATTTGCGGAGGTGCTAGCTAGATTGATGGCAATTTCTAAAAGGGAGTTACAAAAAGAGCCTACCGCACCCGGGGGGAGGTAGATTAGAATGCCTGAGAGTGAAAGGAGAGGGGAGAATTCTAAGGAGGAGCAAATATTCTCGCAGTCCCGGAGAGGAATGCTGAGCAGGCGACAGGTAAGGTGGTCCTTATAAATGATCGCGATTCCCCCCCCTTTGCCTGTGGTTCTATCCACTCATTCAATCGCATTGCCCTGGGGTAAAGTTTGTACTATGTCAGGATCAGAGCTAACACTGAGCAAGGTTTCAGTTAAGAAAAGCACCTCAGGGGAGGAATCTTGTAAAAGGAACGATATTTCCGTGGAGTGTTTGGGAAAGGATCTGCAGTTTAAAAGAAAAATACTATAAGCAGACCTAGGGGGGGCGAATGCATATGGGAGAGGAATGTCAAAGGGCAGGAAAGGGAGGGCATTTTGATCTGGAATTATCTGCTCATAGAAGATGAAGACAGTTGGCCCTAGGGTAGTTATTTAGCTGGAGAAGTTGCACACTAGAATACCTGAGGCGTCCTGGGGGAACCGGTGCAGGGGTTCTGGCCCCTGGCCCCTGACGGGCGTGGACCGGTACAGACAGGCTTGCCTTCGGCGCACCAGCGGCCGCCCGCTGCGCACGTACACTGCGCAGTTGTGTCATGGGCTCAATTTATGCTACTTCTTCCGACACCGGGTGCAGCAACTAGACCGCTGCCCCGTGTGTCTGAAGCGCTACAAACGGAAGTGGTGGACAAGACCTTCCTGCCCGCCGAGCATTGAACACAGCTTGTACCGGGGGGTTGGTTCCTTCCTGCAGGTGCCCACCACAAACAGTAAGTTTTTTAAAAAAATTGCAAAATTAGCAAAAGAAAAATATTAATTTTAATAAAGGTCTGGAGAGCAACTCAGACCGTTTTCCCTCAATGTTGCCATCAAGAATACAGTCAGCCTAAGGCGGTTGCGTCAGGGGCTCAATTTATGTGACTTCTTCCGACGGGGGGTGCAGCAACTGCACCAATGCCCCGTGCATCTTAAGCGGTGCACGAGAACTTCCTGCCCACCAAGCATTGAACAGAGCTCGTACCGGGTGGTTGGTTCCTACGTGCAGGTGCCCACCACAAACAGAAAGCTTTTTTTAAATGTGCAAAATCAGCAATATAGGTAGATACATATGACTGTGATGGTGGCAGGGAAACGGCCAAAAACTGCTAAAATAAAAAGGTTTGTGTGCAGTGGAGAGGAGATCTCTAGGGTCCCGGTCTTCACCTACCTGGGCGTCATTTTTGATGAAAGGGGCACTTGGAGCCCCCAATTAAATTCGAAAGGCATTGCTGTCACTAGATCAACTTCAGCTTTATTGAGCTTTGCAAAACGTTTGGGCTCACGCCCAATAGAAGCCCTATTGAAAGTTTATAAGTCAAAATGCCTCTCAATAGCAATGTATGGCGCTTCCCTGTGGGGATTCCTACCCCAGGGTAAACTTCAGGTAGTAGAAAATAAATTCCTGAGATCCTTGTTAGCGGTCCCTCAATCGACGCCAGTTCTCTCAGTGCATTCTGAACTAGGCCTAGGTTTTATCAGCAATCAGTTACAATTGGCGCCACTCATTTGCTGGGTCAAGACCTGGCTTAACACTGAAATCACTTTAAATCATTCTATCCTCAGGGACTGCATGGTATTGGACAAAGTAAATAAAATCCCTTGGTTAGCTTATATCAAGGATACTTTTTGCAAATTGGGTAGGCCTGATCTATACTCTTTCCCCAACTTGATACAGAAGGGTGATGTTCTATGGATCAAGGAAAATTTTCTAGGTCAAGCAGAGCAGAAACGTGAGGTAGTGGAGGTTCTGAAACCAGGAGTCATCGCTAATTACATGCTTCTGACTACTCCCCTAATCGAACACTACCTGAAAATTGTGACCCGTCCGTTCCATCGAAATCTTCTTGTAGGATTCAGATGTAACATCATCCAGTATTCCTTGGGGAACTACCCGGTATGGGGAAATCAGATCCATCTATCCCCTGTAGTTGTGATAATTTTTCGGAACAGTCACTGGTGCACTTTATCATGTTCTGTGGTCTTTTGAGGATAGTAGGAAACAGTTCCTGGTTCCTATTCTGAGAGATGCAGGCTTTATACAAGTCCGGCCTGCACTCCTTTATCTACAGCTTTTTAGTAGTACCAGGGTAATATTTGGGGTTGCAAGTTTTTTGGTCGCTGCTATGCGTATCAAGGCCAAAAAATCCCTGCTAAATGTCTCCAAAATGTGATCCTAATGTAGTTTTTTATATGCGGGGACGTGTTTATCTGCACCTTATGTAAATATATGATAATGATTGTTTTTAACAAATAATGTTTTTAAGATATGAAATGTTTCTCTCTTTTAACAATGTGATGGATTTTGCTTTTATGATTTTAACTAATCGAATAAAGTATGACTTGACTTGACTGTGTTTAATGTACATTTTCTTTCTTTCATGACCAAAGTCTTTATGTTTTAGAAAACTGTTCTGTACTGTTTGGGGGAATGAAGCATATCTGAGCTTTTGACCAACCATTTTCCATTTTACTATTGAAATTAACTCTACTTTGGACTGCCAAAAATTAAGTTCCAATCTCAAAGACTGCATTATATCCTTTAGTCTACACATGAAAATTGACTTTCTCAAATTAAAGAGAATGCTAAATGTGCATTGTGTTCAAAGGCTACTTAATAATGCAGATGCCCACCAGATTAGAAAGGCTGTCAAGGAACAGCTTGTCCTTGACTTGGTATGCCTTGGTACTGGGTATTGAGTAGCTGTTCTCTGAAATTTAGCGGAATTGACTGTGCCTCTGAGGGGTCTGAACCCTGAAAGTCACTGAGAAGAAGATCTGGGTGACATTTTAATTATGACTGTGTGATTTGCATAGTTTTGGTAAATTTATTTAAGGAAATTTATGCAAAATTACAGAGATTACGCCATTATGTTACATCACAAAATGTGGGGAGAAATTTTAATGTGTGAATTACCTTTCTGGTCTTTTTTTGAAAACGAGCAGCATTTTAGTTAGATTTTGGGTAATTCTAAAAAATTGTGAAAACTACTACAAATCCAAACATGAGAGGCATTTTTTGAAACATGAAGAACCGGAAATCAATTTGAAAATCCATTTTTAATTTGAGGATTTACAAGAACGGACTTTTCAAGCAATTTTTCGAGTACAAGATGTATTTCACAAAGTTACACATAATTTTGAGGCACTTTGGCGTAATTACACTGCAGAAGATTACACGAGTTTCACATACCCGTAAAGAGAAGGCCATTTGACTCTATTTTTGAGGAAAGTGGATGACAGATTACTCTTTCAAGTTCTTTTGTAAAGCAAGATAGCCTAAGGTATCTCAGTAGTTTAGATGATTTCCTGGACCTCCCAAAGATTTCTTTGTAAAAGGGGTGATGACACCCTCTGTGATGAGGTTTTGATCACATGTATAACAAAAGAATGAATAGAGTGATCATTAGGATAAGGTGCAGGCAGAATGTTTTGAAAAATATCAGGATTTTCTGACACCATCACCAGTAACTTGCAAGAACTCATGAATAGGTGTAGAGCTAGTATGTAGGGTTGAGTGAAGGTAATCTGTCAAAGGGGTAGAGGGAGGAGGACGCTTGCCATTATACTATGGGTTAGCATCTCTTTATATAATCATGAAAAGCTTATTTGGTTAAAGTATATGCCTCTGCAATGTGGGCATGGAGGTTGGTTTGGTGCGTACTTGTTTCACACCCTCACTCCAAATTGGACTCTGTTATGTTATGTTAATAAACTTTTATAAAGCGCACGTACACCCAGGGGCTTCATGGTGCTGACTGAGCAGAAAGACCCAGATAACGGAGGGTTGAGCCTAGGCTGAGGGGAAAAGCCAGGTCCTAAGCTTTTTTCTAAATACTGATAGAACCGTGCAAGAGCGAAACCCCAAAGGGAGGGCATTCCAAAGCTTGGAGGCAAGCACAGCGAACCTGCGTCTGCCCTGGCGATGTAACTTAAAAACTGGTTTGGACAGGAGGTGAAGACTGGCAGAACGGAGGTTGCGGGAGGGGGTGTACCTAGACAAAAGGGTATTAATAAATTGAGGGCTGCAGGTGTAAAGCGACTTAAAAACCATGCAGGCAGTTTTGAATTGCACTCGCTGGGAGAAGGGAAGCCAATGAAGTTGTCTAAGAATGGGTCTAGCAGACTGCCAACGGGGCTGGTGGTAGATCAGTCTGACAGCTTGGTTTTGCACCAGTTGGAGATGTCTTCCGAGGTACAAGGGAGGAATTGGCGTAGTCCAGGCGGGACAGCACAAGCGCTATCAACACCTGGATCAAGGCCGACTGGGTCAACATCCGACTGATTTTCTTTATCCTGCGCAACGGGTAGAAGCAGGAGGATACCACCATGCCCACCTGAGTTTTCAGTGAGAGATTTCTGTCAATAACTACTCCCAGACTTTTGACCGATGCCGCACGGAGAGTTGCAGGACCCAATTCCGGGGGCCAATATTGAGGGCCCCAGAGTGATTGGCTTTTGCCATTGAGGATTATTTCCGTTTTTCCGGGGTTCAGTTTTAAATGATTAGTATCCATCCAATGGCGGATGTGTAACATGGTATCCTGAAAATCCCTGATTGAGTTAGAGGAACCGTCGATAGAAAAAATAAGCTGTAAATCATCTGCATAATTGAATGTAGTGACTGGAAATTTTCCTAAGGACTGGATCAAGGGGGCAAGGTACAAATTAAACAAAAGGGGGGACAGAGATGACCCCTGCGGCACACCGCAGGTTGTCTGAATTGTAAGGGCAATAAAAGGAGCCAGGCGGACTGCTTGAGTACGGTCACTGAGGAAAAACCTAACCCAATTATAGGCAGAGCTCCTAATGCCTGCCTGTTCGACACGGTCCAAGAGGATGGCGTGGCCGACCGTGTCGAACGCGGCAGAAAGATCTAATAGGACCAGGGCCTGAGGAATTCCCTTATCCGCGTTGTCATGGAGGGAGTCCATGACAGCGGTAATGACGGTCTCGGTCGAGTGGGCCGGCCGAAACCCGGCCTGATAGGGATCGAGGTAGTTGGAATCTTCAATAAAGGTAGAAAGGTGGGTGGTAAAATAAGCTTCGAGGATTTTGGCCATGTAGGGGAGCAGGGAAATCGGCCTGTAGTTGGAGGGAACTGAGTAATCTGCACCCGATTTTTTTAGCAAGGGTACGATTACCGCATCTTTAAAGGCTTTAGAGACCACACCCTGAGAGAGGGAGGCGTTAAGGAGTGTCAAGATAGGGGCAGAGTGGGCCGATATGATTTCCTTCAGGATGTACGGCGGACAACAATCCCTAGGAGAACCAGATTTCACCCTTGTGGTGAGGGTACGTAAGGAATCTTCATTAAGAGGAGGAAAGTGCTCAAAGGAACAATCAGTGAGGGTCCAAGGGTCAGTGTTCAAAGTGAGGGCAGTGACTGGAATGCTGGCTTTGATTGTAGAAATGTTATCCCAAAAATATAGATTGAGTGATTTGCACAAATCCTGTGTTGCCATTGGTTGAAGGGTAACTCTCTCCATATTAGTCAATTTATTGACATTGACGCAAATTTCCTTAGATTTATTTTCGAATTGGTGATTATATTTGAAAAATAGAGTGACTTGGCCAGGACAATAGCTTGCTTATAAACGGTACGGGCAGCTATATAAATGAATTTGGCCTGGGGGGCCGTAGTTTCTCCTCCACTTTCGTTCCTTTTGAAGGGTGTCTAATTTTTTCGCCTTCAATCCTCAGTGAACCACTTCTGAGAGTCCGGACGGCGGGCTATTCTAAACTTCTTCAGGGGAGCATGTAAATTGCTTGCGGCGAGCAGCCAACAAGAGATGTTCATTTCGGCCTGCTCAAGATCCAGATTCTCGGCCGGGATGGTACTAGCTAAATTATCTAGAAAAGCTTGTTTGTTAAAGGTGCTCCATTTCCTAACAAACCCTCCAGCAATTGCCGGAGATTTACCGTCGCTTGCCATAGAGATTGTAAATTTTATCAAGAAGTCGTCTGACCAAATACAAGGGCAGATGATGGGGGCGGAGATGGTAAGAATATTACTCCACACTTGATCGAGGGTATGACCTTTAACATGCGTGGCAGAGGTGATGTGATGGCAAAAGTTAAGGCCCGAGAGCAGTTCCATGAGTTCAGAGGCCTGCGGGCCACCCAACTCATCATTGCACCAGTAGTTAAAATCGCCGAGAAAAAGAACTTTGGAATAATCTGTGACTACAGTAGCTAACTGTTCGCACAGGGAAAGGGGAAAGGACGCCGTATGTTGAGGAGGTCTATAGATAAGGACGCATATTAATGGACCAGTCTTGGAATCTAGTTTGACAATTAAGTTGTCTACTCAAGGAAGGGTGAAAGCGGACATAGAAGTGAGTGTATGCTCTTTTTTGATGATTGCCGCTACTCCTCCTCCTGTCTTTGCTTGAGCCCGGTTAGCATGCAAGATGTAGTATGGCTCTGGAAGAGCTGCTAGGATGTCCGGGGGGGAGTCGCTATTAAGCCATGTTTCAGTGATGAAAAAAATATCAGGCTTATCGTCGAGGAGGAGTGAAAATATATCCAATTGGTCACTGACCATGCCATGAATGATGTAATATGTGACATCATCACCAGTGAATTGCGGGCACGAGAGTTACAGTTAGTACAACTAACTATAACAAAGGAATTTCAATGGTTTTGTATGAGTGAAATGTCCAGCTAACTATAAAACCCCTAAAACCTATTCAGTGAATTTCTAAGGCTTTTTAAATGCTAATTCCTAACTATAACCTGCCTGAAGCCTATGTTTTTTTTCAGTGAATTTGAAATATTTTTCAAATGCTAATTCCTAACAATAACCTGCCTGAAACCTATGGTTTTTTCAGTGAATTTTAAAGGTTTTTTAAATGACAATTCCTACACTTCACCATATTCTCAACAAGGAACTAAATCTGCAATGCTACCTAAAAAATCAGGCAATAGTTCCACTTACCACTAACAAATTAACATCAACATTTAAGTACTGTTAGAACGTCGAATATGTACTGCGTGAATTACATTCAAATCACACCCATGTTTAAAGAGCAATATGTGATAGAGGTTCAAATTATACACTTCAGACACCCAACAAAATCACAATACCCAGCGCCACCACCACCACAACCACCCCCCTGGACCCCTCCTCCCTATTACCTTAGAAGCAGCGCAAAACAAGGACAACGGACCTTTCCAAATAATAAATCCCCTCAACAGTACACTACCTCAATCTACAGAGATGTGGCAACCAAGTATGTATAAGGGAAAGAACTCGAACATCAACAATAATGGACACTACGCTAAGACTACCGGTGAAATAATATACACAATTCATTATAGAAATCGAAAACTTTTTAGTGTGTAGATATACCATTGATACGTGTAGTGTACTGAATAGTGGACGCAACCATATTATCTCAGACACTGGGGAATATTTCAGTCATGTAGCTGTGTTCACCCTCCCTTTGAAACTGAATAGTGGACGCAACCATATTATCTCAGACACTGGGGAATATTTCAGTCATGTAGCTGTATTCACCCGCCCTTTGAAACAGAAGCGGAGTGGGCTAGTCCAACGTAAACAACATCAACGTAAGAATATAAATAATTAGTCTACGCCTTGGGCATGGTTCACTTCTGCAAAGACAACAGACTGCGCCGCAGCGAAGGTCTGCACCCTTGTGATGTATTCCTATAGGTTCTGTATCGATCCCCCTATTCCTGACTCTGTTCTGGTTAACAAGTTAACTAGCAGCCATCCCATGATGCAGAAACCGTTATCTGATTAAGCCACACCACGGCGCAGGAACGTGTTATCTGATTATGTCATAACGCTTGCCATCTAATTAGACAAGCGATATTCCTCCAGCCCCTGATAAGGCATACGGAGTTCTCAAAACAAATCAAACCTATGACAACCTGGGAAAAACCCTGCGGCCATTGTTTTGATTTCATCGAGAACTTCAGCAAAAGAATGTGCTAACGACCAAGTCGTATGACATCCTTATTGACGTATCTATGTCCATCCTTACGTCAATCTCGGCACCTTACAGGTATAAATATTACCGGTATTGCCTTAAGCAAACACACGCGGTGGTGACGAGATCGGAGCAGCCAGACTTGCCGAAGCCCAGAGCAGAGCAGACCCCGCTGGCGCAGCCCCGCCTTTCTGACGCGCTGAGAATGAGACGCTGCTTTCTCCTGCCAAGAAATCCAGCTCCGGCGCTTCCGGGTAGCCCTCGCAGGCAGCCTGGAATATCGAGACCAGAGACGAGAGATACCATCCCTCATTCATCCTAAATTCCAGGTACAGAACTGAATAACCCCTCGCAGAGAATTCTTGAGTCAGTCACTTGGCAAAACAAACTTAACTTAAACTGTTACTTTCTATTCCCGCCCACGTATTAGGCTTAGGTCAGGTACACCGGGGTAGGCGTAGTTAGAAACACCAGTTGAGTACGATTAGTCAAATGTATATGTATATATATATATTTTATCCATTTTAAACCTGCATATGGCTTAGAAACCATATAAATGTTTTTACAGTATTATTTTATACTTCTGCTTTTATTGTATGCACTTTACTTAACCATAAGTATTGCGATAATATCGATCCATTTCTCTTGTACGAGAAAAGAGACTGATCAATAAATACCATCTTTTATTGAACACGCCCGTCTCTTCCTTTTCTCTACAATCTGGTGAGACTAAGAATGCACGTACTGACTGAGTAAAATAAGTTGTCTTTTGTTTTCACACGACTCTAGAGATACACTCTTGATTAGGGGAGAGCAAAGTTGTCATGTTCTATGGTTGTCAGAAACTAAATCCCTTCTTGTCTATCCAGGGAGGTTCAACTCCTCCTTGCCTATTCGAGAAAGTTTCTAGTGAACTCTGAGCTAGCTGGCAAACCCAAAACTTTAAGTCTAATATCGACAATAGAAGACCTAGTTAACGTCTGGTCTAGGCCTATACTATTGAAGGTATTATTCCAATGCGCAGAGCCTATTGGGATAATAGGAACTACACTACATGGCGCCCAACGTTTGGAAAGGCGATAAAACTAACGCAAGACATTAGAGTAACTCAGTCGTGCTTTTTCACTCAGACCCCTTTTTTCCCATAATACTCCAAAGACGTCTGGAGTGGGTGAAAGGTTATATCCGCCAAACCTCGCAGGAGGAAACTCCTATGTATGGTTCTTGGTTTAGTCAACGTTGAAGGATACACTGTTCCAAAATATTGTGCATCTAATCTTTGCTTCCATAAGAAACCTGATCTGCAAACAAACAAAATAACCTTCCTGACAGTAGAATGTCAGGTACTGAAGAAGAAAGAGAGATAGCTAGAGTAGCAGCTGAACTCGTAGCAGCTGATAATACTATGCAAGAAGCAGACCCGAATTTAATACTCATCGCGGTCAACATAAGGAAATCTATAACTTTAAAACTTATAGAAAATGGACTGACACCTAGAGGTGGCACAGTCATATTCGTAATAGAGGCACACGAATATCGGCAGAGAGAGGTGTTCTATTCATGGATACACTTTCCTGCAGCAAACGCTGTAACAAAGGTCTTCCACCATTACAAAACAGAGGAACCTCCTGAAGAATACACTCCTTTCGAGGAGGTGGAAGTACCACTTAAATTTCAAGTGCACCTGCTCTTGTTTAATGGCGCCCTAAAACACAACAATCACATCACCAGGCTCGGTCCATTAGGTAGACCAGGAGCAACGTGGCCGGTCCTAGCCGGATACACACCACATCCAGACATCGAAAGAATGTCTGCAGCAGATGTTTTAGTACAACTAAAACAATTAATAAAAATACATAGACAATTAGTCCAATATGTAATGCGGACTTCAACAATCCAACCAGCAATTAAAATTCCACAGCTGACCCCTCATCAGGGGAACACAAATAAAATTACACCACAGAACATACAGTCCTGCCTAGGTAAGGTACCAGCTAAAAGGGAACAAATACCATTCTGGTTAGCACAAAAAATCACCCAAATAGAGGCGGTGTTTCCAGACACCACTCCTGTGGATAAACACAGGATTCTGACTATCTGTCTTCCAATGGGAATCGCACCACACGTGGAGGACTGTGACACTTGGGGTACAGTCTTTGCTTCCATCTACACAAAAACGCATGGTGTTCCATCCATCTCGGTAATACCAGATGTGCTAAAACAAATTCAAGACGAATACGGTCCAGAACCCGCTTTAACTCTTGGTATGAAATTACTGAAAGACTTCAAGCAGGTCTCGGCTATATTACTAGCCAATATAAAGGGAGAAGCAGCAAACGTGGCGATCCACCAGAGGTTAAAAGAAACAGATATAGCAGACCAACCAGCTGAAATTGCCAGAATCATAGAAAAATCCTATGAGGAACTAGGTAGAGATAGTTTAGGTGAAATACCAGTAAAACCCCAACTGATTGAAAGTACTGAAAAAATATTTATTAAAAATAATTTAACATCACAAAAGAAGAACTGGGATGGAAACAAACAATCCAATCCGAAAGAAAAGAGATTCCAGTCCAGAGGAAGGTCTCCTCGGCGGAGAGAAAAATCTCCAAACCAAGGACACAGGTCTCCCCATAGTGAGCCCTCTGGGAAAAAATACAACCTTAGAAATAGGGATAATATAAAAAAAACGGATAGATATCAAGATTTTGATACACGTCCCTCTCAATCTTTTCAGACTTCCTCGCAGAAATCGGAAAGAAGAGGACGATCGTAACCCAGGGAAGGGCACGTCAAGTCCAAAGACAAGGAACCTGCTCCTCTAAATAAGAAATTACAATTTCCAAAAAAGAAGGTAGCCAGTATTAAAGTATTCAACAATGCCGAGAATACTGAGGACACAGCTGAAAAACGGAGAGTGGGCTCAGACAATGCTAGACAGCGCAGCAGAAGTGAGCATAGCTCGCAAAGTCCTTATGAATCATCTGGAGACAGTGGACATGAATGAATACCTTCAAGTGGAAACTGCAGACACCAGAGTTAGCAAACCTCACAAAATATATGAAATAACATTACGTATAGAGGGGGATAAGACTAGAAAAATAAGGGGACTATTTTGGGATAATCTCTCCAAGGGCTATGACATCCTTTTAGCTGAAAAATACTGGCCACCCGAGTTTGTCAGGGAGTGCCCTCATGGCGAAGAAATAATTATTCCTGCCTTCTCAAATCATATCCCAATTCATAAAAAATATACACTTGCAAGAAAGTGGGCAGTAGCTCAAGCTCCTGCTTTATATAAAATCATGTAGGATGGGATGAGGACTCTCCTCCTCACAAAATCCAGTTAAAATCACAACCTACTGCACAAAGACAGTACCCAATTAAGCAAGAAGCTAAAAAACAGGTAAAAGAAATCCTAGACCAATTAGAATACCAGGGGGTGATTGAAACTTGCACCTCACAAATGAACAACCCTTTGTTTCCTGTCTCCAAACCAGACAATTCATATCGTCTAGTTTTGGATTACAGACACCTTAACTCATGTTGCAAAACTTTTGCAGTACAAAACTCGCATAGTGCAGCACTAATGAATAACATAGTGCGCAAAAAATACAAAACAACATTAGACATCTCTAATGGATTCTTCTGTCAAAATATAGCACCAGAGAGCAGATACTTGTCTGCGTTCTCAATAAATGGCGCTCAAAAACAATTCTGTCGGTTACCCCAAGGGTTCAAGAACAGCCCAGGATTATTCTCAGCGAGAGTAACAGAATTATTACAAACATATGACGAAGAGGCATTATCTTATGTCGACGACATATACCTAACAGATGATGACTTGGATACTCACTTGAAGAGAGTGAACACCATAATACTTGGGTCGCAGAAGAGGGTTACAAATTCAACTTTAAAAAATCCAGAATTGCCCATCTAACAGTCCTGTTCTTAGGATATGAATTATCAAGTGAAGGCAAATGCCTGGCTGACAATTTCCTAGACAAATGTGCCGTACTCCAAGCACCTAGAACACTAAAAAACCTACAGTCAATTCTAGGCTTCCTAAATTTTGGAAGAACATACATTGCAAATTACGCAGAAAGGGTCAAACCCCTTTATGATCTAATAAAACCAGATTTTAAAAGAACCAATTGGACTCAAATACACACAGAAATTCTGAGATCCTTACAAACAGATATGTTAATTAAAACAAAATTAGAAACACGTGATAACACACGCAATCTTGTGATTCGAGTCATCCCAGGAAGATGCGGATTCACATACCTGACCTCTAACGAGGGAGAAAAGGTACCAATTGCATTCAAATCACACTTATACACTAAAGCTGAAATGAAATTTAGCCCAACGGAAAAAATTCTTACTGCAACACAGACAGCTATACCAAAAGAACGAGCCCTGGCACAAGGTAAACGAATAATAATCGTGACACCGATACCAGCCCTGGAGGCAGTAACAAAGACAAGCATTCCGAATACTAAAGCACTACATCCAAGGTGGATACAGTGGGCTAATTCTCTTGCTGCAACAGACGTGGTATATGAATTTGATCCCAATTTAAAAACACAAGAATTTCTCCAATATGAATTCGAATGTCCTCCGCCGACCGAAATTCTGCCTCTAGATCATTACGGCTGTATAATATATACAGACGGATCAGCACAACCCGCAGTGGGGGGTAAACAAGCTTACAGTGCTGCGTGCGCGATTGTTAAAGGTCGCTGGCACGAAGGGAAATTTAAACCAGCTATCACCAAAACACAATCTCTGGGAGATTGTACAACTCAGCGAGCTGAACTACTGGCATTCAAGATGGCGCTTGAAAATACCGATCGAGAATTCCCCACACTCATAGTGTGCGATTCGTATTATTGCGTTCAGTCTTACAATGAATACTTGCAGATCTGGCTTCAGAATGGTTTTAAGGATGCAAAAGGAGGCACAATCAAGCATAAAATGCTCTGGGAACAAGTAGTTCTTTTACAAAAAGAACTACCAAAGACTCACGTGATACATACACTGAGTCATCAACGTGATGGCGTTCACGTTGCAGGGAATTCATTGGCTGACGAGGCCGCGAAGGCAGCTGTGCAAACGGCTTCCGTAGCTGCCATCACACGGTCAAAAACAAAAATAGACAGCGAAATATTACAGGCTGTCAGCGCTACAGAAAAGGATTCGATAGAAACACTCCCGAAAGGCTTTCCAGTAAAATACTCATACATAACTGATGCAAACAATGTTCCTTTTGCTCGAATCCCTGGAGTGGGGGATAGGGCAATTCCAAACATGGAACATAGGTCAGGACTCATCATAGCGGCACACGAAGGACTTGCTTCTGTACATGCTGGCGTCTCAGCCACAGTATCGTTATTAAAACAGAGATACTGGTGGCCACAAATGAGAAGACAAACAAGGAACTATGTTCTAGAATGTGACATATGTCAAAAAATGAAAGTATCAACAGTGAGACGACCAGCACAGACGCCCCTTCTAATCTCGGAGAAACCATTAGCCTGTGTTTACCTGGACCACTGTGGTCCCTTACAAAGGGATGGTAACTATAAATATATCTTGGTCGCAGTGGATTCATGCACGAGATTCATATGGATGTGGCCCCAGCGAACGGCTGACGCCAGAACTGTTATAAAAGATTTGCGAGTCTTTATCGGCACATACGCAATTGGCATGCTGCATTCGGACCATGGTCCTGCTTTTAGCTCTAGAGCTTATAAGGAGGCCATGGTCAGCATGGGCGTTATATTGCGGTACTCTTGTCCATTTCACCCTGAGGGGAACGGAATTGTAGAAAGAAAAAACCGTGACATAAAGCAATCTATAACAGCAAAGGTATTAGGTTCGGGAGCAGGGTGGGTCAAACATCTAATAAGTGTCCAACGTAGTCTAAATAACTTGCCAAGAAATTCTCTGAAGGGATTCAGTCCGTACGAATTATTGTTTGGAACTAGGATGTTAGTCTTAGATCTTGACAGTCAGTCTTCAGTGGTGAAGGAAAAAAGCTTTGATATCAAAGATCGTTTGGCTATTTTACAGGACTTAAACAAAACAAGAAAAGACCTGAGCAACATAAAGTTGAAACAGCAGCCAACAACCACTGAAGAACCACCACCTGTCCCAGCAAGACCTGTCTGGATTCCAAAAGTCGGGGATCTAGTCAGAGAAAAGATCGCGGTAAAGAAGGAATTTGGGCCTTCTTACAGAAAAGCAGTTCCTGTCTTGTCTATCAACGGGACAAGATCAGTTGTACTACCGCCGCTTGCTGGTAAAAAGGAGAACCGAGTTGTATCCATCGACCTGGTAAAACCACAATCATGTGGCCGATAACAAACAGTAGGCCAAGTGGACTCCCGATAAGTAGCAGAACACCAAGGTTTGCTACAAATACAGAGGTCCAAACTAAGAGGCTAATCACATTCGAAACGCCTACAGAACAACAACAAGGACTATGCAACAATGCATTGGAACTCAGACCTCTAACAACCCAAATAAAAACATTTAGTAGAGACACACCAACCTACAATGAAGTAACAAACGAATATGCAAGAAACAGTAATCCTGAAGCAATTGGAACAATTGACAGAACTGCATCCGGCTACTTCATAAACTTCGATGATTCCTCTGAAGACCTAAGTGAATCAAAAACACAGCCATCATCAAAAACCTTTAAAGATAAAGCTAAAGAACTTTTGAAACAACTGAAAGAAACATATCTGGTTTCTCCATGGATTGAATTTTGGGTGGGCTTTGGTGCATTTATCCTCATACTTTGGCTCATCATGGTACTAACTTTGGGACGCTTCATTGAGGGAAAATATGCTAAAATGGACACAGCAAGTCAGAAAATCAACTTGATCCTCAAGCCACACACATCTTCACACGTCGAGAAAAGAGAACTTTCTTCAGTCAACTTCACAGCCAATCCTATACCAGGTGGGGTAGCATGGGACAATACTGACTACGAAATTTATGGTCCGGTTGAAATCCTGAAATATCCACACCAAATCAAGATCTCGTTAAGTGACTTTGTAAAACCAAGCTCATTTGCTGATGATTGGGACTTTGAAAACATAAATGATATGATGTCTGACTTAGTGATGTCTGCTAAATTTACCAAATATTCATACTTTTCAGGGTTCAACACAAGTAATGCTGAAACATTTTATTTCAAATTGTCAAATAAGACAGGGACAAAGACCATGCTAACAAACACGAAATTGATATATTCAGACTCGTTTTTTGAACAAATGAATACTTTTGGTTTTGAATATTGGGACAAAAATGTTGAAGTAAAAAGTGTTTGGGGTACAAAAGAATGGCAAGTACAAGGTATAGAATCATTGTTTAGAGCCTGCATGATCCCAGAACAAATTATATTTTTGAATGACACTGTTCAACAAACTACCTGTTTTGGCCTAGCCAAAAACAAAGATTTAAATAAACCGTCTATTCCAAAGCCAACAATGAACAGCAATAGCTCTACAGATGAAGAGATAGACGTAAACTATGTATTAAACCAAAACAGAACAAATCCTGATTGGAAACAATGGTTAATCTGGCCCACAGATACTAATAACTGTCAAGATAGATTCCTGAACAAAACACAGGGGTTCACATTGACCAGGCCAGACCCTAGATATTCCCAAAGACAACACCCAGGGATAATAACAACCTACAGTGTGGGCAAATTATGCCTTCAATGGCTACAAACTTCCACACTGACAGAAATTAAGCAACACCTAACTTTACTTACTGATGGTGCTGACTTGCGTGATTTCATTATGGGACCGCGCAAACAGCGTCAGAAACGTTTCATAGCAGCCTCTGTATATGCAGCTTATAACGAGGCCTGGAAGGTGACTCAAATTGAGACAGCAGAAAGTATACGGGAAATTGACCGTATTAATTTGGAAAAATCACTTTCTGTAGTGGACAATGGGTTAATGACTCTGTCCTCCAGAATTTTTTCTTTGGACAGCATTGTGTCTTCAGCAATCGACATTTTATCGCAAGACTTACTGTTGTTACAACACGGTCAGTCTCAATTGCGTTCTATTGTACAGCTTGGCTGGACGTTACAAAATCTGCGTTCAGGCTATGTGCCTTGGCGTTTAATCAACACAACGTCACTATTCAATATCTTTAACCTTACTGATAAACAAATCAGTATAGCACAAAAGGGTGCTGATTATACAATCCTGAGCATTGAGAAACTCGAGAGATTACCAGTGACAATGTCAGAACGACCTGTCAGTGAATGGATAATACATGGGATAATTAATATTCCAATATCAACCTTCAGGTTTCAATACTGCCAAAAATATATACAGGCTGGCATGTACGAAAATTTGGGAAAAGGGTACATTAAGACAACATGGAACTTGCCCTATTCACATGCATGTGTCAGTAATAAAGGACAGAAAGTGTTTCTTAGTGGCAATAATTGTGCGATGTCACTAAGCGGTACACTTCTGTGTAATGGAATTAGTTTGCATGGAGCCTGTGAAGGGAACTCAAATAACCTTTCATGTCACCAGCTAGGCACACCTGCAACAGAGATAGAACCATTTTTTCAAAGACTCTATAATGGGAGTTACATTCTAATTGTGGACCGCAGATGCTGTAGTCTTATGCCCGGGACTCCTTATCTCATAACTACGACTGCGAAGGTCAAGTGCTGTGGACGCTTATTGTTCCCCAGCTCCTTTCCAGACAGGGAGGCAAGGGCATGGCCCAACTTGAAAATTACTTCTATTCGAATAGACACTTTAAGCAGAATGAAAACAGTGCTTCTTCAGACGCCAACCAGGCTCACGTCATCAAAAGAAACGTATGATCTCCTAGTCGCAAGGACGACTGCAGAGATTCACTCATTGTTATCAACTAATTCCCCCATACATTTCGCAGAAGTCCTGAATGAAATCTTAAATATTTCTGATACCAGTGGAGTCTCAAAAGTATTTAAGACAGTATTCTCAATGGCATTAACACCATTCAAAGCCATACTGGGTATTTTTCCAGACTTCGTCCATTCGATTTTTGGCGGACTTCCCCTCATTTTGGGACTAATTGCAGGAATCCTATTCTTGGTCCTAATATTTCGTTATGGCAAACCGTGTCACAGACAAAACACCTGCGACAAGGGAAGAAACAATCCGAGCCATTGGATACCGGGACCGGATATCAAAAATCGTGGGACTAACCCGGCTTAGAGACCTGAACATGACTTGGTTTCTTTCATTTCGACCAATGTGGCATCGATGTGTTTTACCTGTATTAAGGTGCATGCTGTGCGGAGAAGAATGCGTGTTGGACACCTGTCTGACGCTACAATCGGATGCGCCAATGGATGCAGAAACATTGTTGAGCCCAATAAAGGCTCATGCTTTGTGCTGCCCTCAACGGCTGCCAATCCTGATGACGGCATTCGTGGAGACTTCACCGCTACGATTAAGGGGTAGTGAAGTTCAAGATGAAAGCAGCATCGATCAGGTACGACCTTCTGTCAGCAATACTAATCAAAACGTCAATGGAGACAATCATGCACATGAATGCATGGTTACATCCTTTTCCGAGTTAGTGGAACTCTCACAGGAAGCTGTTGACAGCTTTTTCGACAGTCTAAATGATATGATGTTCTCTCCAGAGCAGAAATAGAGACTTTTGAGCAAGCTAGCACACGGCGTTCCCTGAATTTGGCCTTCAAATTTAATAACAAAATACCATGAACAATTTTCCCTCCAGTTCACGGACAGCAATTTTTTCAGCAGCCCCAAAATATTTTTACGATTTTTCGGGACACTTATCTTCTGCTTAAAGTAAGAACTATTCTTAGAGAACTGAAATTTCTATTTTTAGATACTTTATAGACATTAGCTGCCCGCTGGTATGTTCATAATTATTTTATTCTGTGATGGAATGGTCTCGAACTTTTTCTTCTGTATTAAGAGCCATTTCATGTGTAATTCTCATATTCGATTAGTAATAATGTATACATATGCTTGATTACTTTGGCATTATTCTACAGCTTGAGTGCATATAATACATGTGACTATTTTTTCGTATATTAGATAAATTCGAAATGCATTATATGTATTTTGGGGTGGTAAGGTATACACAATACTCTACAGTATGTTTTACTATGCCTAGATTCGTAAACATGGCCATAGTTAGCGTGGAGTGGGTGTGATGTATTCCTATAGGTTCTGTATCGATCCCCCTATTCCTGACCCTGTTCTGGTTAACAAGTTAACTAGCAGCCATCCCATGATGCAGAAACCGTTATCTGATTAAGCCACACCACGGCGCAGGAACGTGTTATCTGATTATGTCATAACGCTTGCCATCTAATTAGACAAGCGATATTCCTCCAGCCCCTGATAAGGCATACGCAGTTCTCAAAACAAATCAAACCTATGACAACCTGGGAAAAACCCTGCGGCCATTGTTTTGATTTCATCAAGAACTTCAGCAAAAGAATGTGCTAACGACCAAGTCGTATGACATCCTTATTGACGTATCTATGTCCATCCTTACGTCAATCTCGGCACCTTACAGGTATAAATATTACCGGTATTGCCTTAAGCAAACACACGCGGTGGTGACGAGATCGGAGCAGCCAGACTTGCCGAAGCCCAGAGCAGAGCAGACCCCGCTGGCGCAGCCCCGCCTTCCTGACACGCTGAGAACGAGACGCTGCTTTCTCCTGCCGAGAAATCCAGCTCCGGCGCTTCCGGGTAGCCCTCGCAGGCAGCCTGGAATATCGAGACCAGAGACGAGAGATACCATCCCTCATTCATCCTAAATTCCAGGTACAGAACTGAAAAACCCCTCGCAGACAATTCTTGAGTCAGTCACTTGGCAAAACAAACTTAACTTAAACTGTTACTTTCTATTCCCGCCCACGTATTAGGCTTAGGTCAGGTACACCGGGGTAGGCGTAGTTAGAAACACCAGTTGAGTACGATTAGTCAAATGTATATGTATATATATATATTTTATCCATTTTAAACCTGCATATGGCTTAGAAACCATATAAATGTTTTTACAGTATTATTTTATACTTCTGCTTTTATTGTATGCACTTTACTTAACCATAAGTATTGCGATAATATCGATCCATTTCTCTTGTACGAGAAAAGAGACTGATCAATAAATACCATCTTTTATTGAACACGCCCGTCTCTTCCTTTTCTCTACAATCTGGTGAGACTAAGAATGCACGTACTGACTGAGTAAAATAAGTTGTCTTTTGTTTTCACACGACTCTAGAGATACACTCTTGATTAGGGGAGAGCAAAGTTGTCATGTTCTATGGTTGTCAGAAACTAAATCCCTTCTTGTCTATCCAGGGAGGTTCAACTCCTCCTTGCCTATTCGAGAAAGTTTCTAGTGAACTCTGAGCTAGCTGGCAAACCCAAAACTTTAAGTCTAATATCGACAATAGAAGACCTAGTTAACGTCTGGTCCAGGCCTATACTATTGAAGGTATTATTCCAATGCGCAGAGCCTATTGGGATAATAGGAACTACACTACACCCTGACAAGGTCTGCACCCTGCCACGTGGCTGCCGCCATGACCGCGTTCCTCCTCGATACAGGCCCATTGCGAACTCAGCACCACACCACCGCACACTTATGTCTGTATAGACTAGTGCTTTCAATCGACACTGCGGACAGAAGGATACACAACTTGAATTCAATTTTGGATCTAAATTTGTCAGCGGTATCTGTGCTGTGAACTGCCTTCAATCTACTCTGCGGTCAATAGAATTGACAACTTGATACCAGTTGGGCATCAGCACTACAGAAAATATTGAATTCAGTCTTGATTTATTTAAAGCAGAGACAATTGTACTATGTCCTCAGATTTTGTTAAAGTTTGAACAGTAGGAAATTCAGCCTTCATTCATTTAATACGGAGACAATAATGGACAGTATGCAAGTTAGCCTTGATTTATAAAACGCAGAGTAAATTTTATTAATGGATGCCACAAACAACGTTCATCTATGTCTGTACTAAGTACTACCTTGAAGTGTACACTGCGATCAACAGAGTTTACCACTTGATACCAGAAGCGATGAAGGACTGCAGACAACATTGAATTATTTCTCGATTTATTGAAGACAGAGACAATTCTACTGTGTAGTCAGATTTTGTTAACGTATGTGACAAAAAAGCATTTGTCGATGTTTCCGTGGACTACTGCCAAAATTTACTTTGCGGACAGCAGGATTCACAACTTGAATTCAGCTTTCCATCTACACTACGGACAGTAGGGAATTCAGCCTTGATTTATGTAATGCAGAGACAATTCTACTGTAAGTGTTCAGATTTTTTTCACATAAATCACAAAAATCATTTGTTGATATCTGTGCTGACAACTGCCTTAGATCTACATTGTGAGGCCTCACGATTTAGTTGGAATGGCAATTGCACATGACGCATTCCAATAGCCAACAGACATTGTACCAGTGCGACCCACCCGAACCACGAATCATCGCAGGGTGCACACACGCTGAGTTCTTCAGACACCACTAATTCTGTGCACCACAAGTCATCTCCCAGTGCCCTTATTTAGACAGAATTCACTAGGAAAAAAACATTACTCCCAATGTGGCCTGTGCATCATCGCAGGTTGCGTACAC
The DNA here is from genome assembly GCF_964261635.1 of Lissotriton helveticus. Taxonomy (NCBI): domain Eukaryota; kingdom Metazoa; phylum Chordata; class Amphibia; order Caudata; family Salamandridae; genus Lissotriton; species Lissotriton helveticus. The sequence continues at coordinate 883,350,350 of NC_136070.1, forward strand.
ACTCAGTGCCAAAGGTACCAGTAACTCACTGCACCCTAATTCATCGTCACGTGGCCGTATTCAAGCAGAATTCAAAAGAGAAAAGACATTGGTCAGAATGCGGCCCCCCTTTACCACTCATTATCACAGGGTACGTAGAAGCTCAGCGTCAAATGTACTACTAACTGAGTGCACCAAAAATCATCGCGAAGTGACCATATTGAGTCAGATGTCTTATTTAGTAGAAAATATATCATAGTTTTTGGAGATCTACTTCAACTTACTCCTGTGAATGGACAACCAATATTTATCAGAAAACTTGATTTTAAAGACTTAGGGCCAGATGTCGGTAGCTGAATACTGGTCAGTAACGGCCGAAAATCGGTAAATATCCCGTTACCAATCGGTATTTAACCTTTTCTAATGTAGGAGGCAGGTTTTAAGGAATCGGTAAAATACCGAATCCTCAAGTGAGTGCATTTTTGCTTACAGGATTCGTTATTTACCACCAACTACAAGGGTGTGGTAAATACTGAATACCTTTAAAAAAGCAATTTTGTGCTTTTTTAAAAGTGCCATGTGACAGACATACATGCCGTTAGGGCATGTATGTGCGCCACATGTGCACACATGCACTATTCAGGGGTGCAACAGGGTGTCAATGTGACACCCTGCCACCCTTGAATATGCTCCCCCTATTACCGATTCGGTATTTACTGAATCAGTAATAGTGAATGTCTTCCCATTCATTCCTATGGGCTTCCAGACTCATAGGAATGAAGGGGGAGGTATTCCTTATTACCAATTCGGTAAATACCGAATCAGTAATAGCGAATATTTCCGAATTGGTAAAATTTACCAATTTGTTACCTACATTCTATTTACCGATTCTTAAATACCGAATCGGTAAAATTCGGTATTTAGGAATCAGTAAATAGAAATTACCTACATCTAGCCCTTTGCTACCAGTGCGTTCTGCTCGGAGCATGCATCATTGCAGGCTCCACAGAACTTTGTTGTTTCTGATGCCACTAGCTCTTTGCACCACTTATCATTGCTGCCTGCACACACACTAAATTACCAATACAGTGCAGCTCTAATCAATGCCACATAGCCGTGGACTCTTGCTAACCGCTTCCACCTGCCTACACTGCGGTCATCAGAGCTCACAATAAATTACACTGTTGATTTATTATTTGCAGACTACAATACCAAACTAAGTATAACATTTATCAAAACCTATACAATATCCCTTTATTATGCTTCCTTTCACAACTTTTTTATATGACATATAGATTTACTTGAATAATAAATTTCACGCTGCAAGTGCAAAGGTACACTTAATGATAGTCTACACTGTGGATATCATAGGTCACAATTTGAACCTCACTTTTTCTTCATTGGAAACCTGAATTTATTTTTTGGAGACAAAAATGGCTTCGCCACTGGAAGAATCATCTGATTCTGATAATTTTGTTGCTGAAGAATTCATAACCCTCAATAGAACTTTTTTTCCCCGCTCAAAGTACATACAGCTCAGTATACAACATTAAATTCTTTGAGTGCAGCCAGTTCAGACCGTGCATCATTGCAGGGTGAGCACACGCTAAACACCAGACATACCACTAATTCAGTACACCATAAATAATCACCACAAGCCTTTATTAAGGCAAAATTCTGTAGTCAAAAAACATTATCCCAGTGCGGCCTATCCGGACCACGCGTCATCGCAGGTTACGTATACGCTTAGTTCCAAAGGTACTACTAACTCAGTGCACCATAATTCATCACCACATTGCCGTATTCAGGCAGAATTTAACTGATTCTTCATTCATTATGTATAGAGTAAACTACCAAATAAAGTAACGTTCCTCAAAGCTACACAAAATTGCCACTTGGCCTTACTAAGCCAGAAATCACAAGACAAAAAACATTACTATCAGTACGGCCTGCCCAGTTCACACATCATCGCAGGCTCCACAGAACCTTGTTGTTTCAGCTACCACTAACTCAGTGGAAACCAAACTAAGTATAACACCTATCACACCCTACACAATATCCCTTTCGTATGCTTCCTTCAAAATATTTTTTATATCGCTTATAGATTTAGTTGAATAATAAAATACACGCTGCATACATGTTCGATCTTCCAGTTCCACTATAATTGCAGATGATGCACTTCACCCTAAGATGTACACTGCGGACAGCAGGGTTTACAACTTAAATTCACCTTTGCATCTACACTATAGACAGTAGGAAATTCAACCTTGATTTATTTAATGCAGATACAATTATATTGTATGTATTCTGATTGTGTTAAAAAAAGTGAGAAAAGCATTGTTCTATAACTATACTGACTACTAGCTTCCATGTACACTGTGCACAGTAGGGTTCACAACTTGAATTTACCTTTTCATCCACACTACAGACAGCATTAAATTCAGCCTCAATTTATTTAAAGCAGATAATAAAATAGTGCTGTTGCACTGCTAGTATGTGCAAGCACCTTTAATCCCTGCATCTTGTGAACTGTAATGTTAAATGTAGCTTATAAAGCGCACTGACACCGAAGCTTCCTGGCGCTGGTAAACAGAACAGAGTGAGGGGTAGGCCTAAGTGGCAGAGTCTAAGTGGGGGTGGGGAAGAGATGAGTTTTTAGCATTTTTCTGAAATTCAGAAGGGAAGAGCAGGATTTGATCGGAAGAGGGAGGAGGTTCCAGAGCACAGGGGCTAAGTGAGAGAACTGGCGTCCGCCGAACCTCTTAGTTTTGCTCTTGGGGGTGATCAGCAAGTCGCAGTGAGCGGATCGGAGATTGCGTGTGGGACAGTGAGGACGGATGATAGATTTTAGGAAAACAGGGGAAAGGCAGTGAGGTGCCTTAAAGGTGAGGCAAGCTACCTTGAAGGCAGCCCTTCGATCGACCGGAAGCCAGTGCAAGTTTTTAAGCAAAGGTTTAGCTGATTGCCATCTAGGTGTTCCATGAATCAGGTGAGCAGCCTGGTTCTGGACGATTTGGAGGCGTTGAATCCGTGGTAGATGGCATTGAAAAAATCCAGACGAGAAAGTACCAGCGAAATGACAGTTTGGGTGAGTGCAGCTGGGGGAAGAAAGTGGCGGATTTTGCGGATCCTCCGAAGTTGGTGCATACAGGAGGAGACCACCGCTCCAACTTGAGCCCTGAGGGAGAGCTCGGTATCTATGATGACACCCAAACTTTTTACTGTTTTTGCTGGAACGGGGGGGGCGCCAAACTCTGGAGGCCAGAACTGAGGACCCCAGTAGGTGGGACTGAGTCCATGAAGTAGGAGCTCGGTTTTACCGGGGTTCAGTTTCAGTTGGTTCTGGTTCATCCAGAGTTGAATATGGGACATGGCTCCATGAAAGGTTTTAACAGCATGTTGTGAGTTGAGGGGAAAGATGATTTGGAGATCGTCAGCGTAGTTGTAAGTGACGATGTCCCATTTCAGAAGTGACTGGATGAGTGGCCGGAGGTAAAGATTAAAGAGAAGCGGGGAGAGGGAAGAGCCTTGAGGGACACCACAGGATGTGAGAGTTTTTTTGGCAGTGTAGGGGCCGAGGCGGACCGCCTGTGTTCTCCCAGTAAGGAAGGACCTGACCCACTCAAAAGCGACGCCCTGGATGCCCGCCTGCCCGACACGGTGGAGAAGGATGTTATGATCCACCATGTCGAACGCGGCCGACAAGTCCAGTAAGACGAGGGCTTGGGGGTTTCCTGCGTCCGCGTTGCTTCTGAGTGTGTCAAGGACCGCCAGAATGACGGCTTCTGTGGAATGGGCGGGTCTGAAGCCGGCCTGGGTTGGTACGAGATAGCCAGAAGATTCTATAAAGCTGGACAGGCAGCGAGTGACGTGAGCCTCCATAAGTTTAGAAAAATAAGGGAGGAGGGAGATGGGACGGTAGTTCGATGGCTCCGCCATGTCAGCCCCAGGTTTTTTTAGAAGGGGTACCAGGATGGCTTCCTTAAAGGAAGAGGGGCAGGTGCCGCTGCTGAGGGAGCTATTAAGTAGATGTAAAATACTGTCAGGTAGGTTAAGACATATGCTCCGCAAGACGGACGGTGGGCAGCAGTCGTTCGGGGAGCCCGATTTCACACGAGTGGCCAGTTCCGCCAGAGAGGAGGAGTCTAGGAAAGGAAAGGAAGTGAAAGACAAGGGGTTGTTGAAGGGATTATCCGGTGGTGACAGTAGGGGGAGTGGGGGGAATGGATTTTTTAATAGTGGAAATTTTTTCTGAGAAAAAAGAGTTCAAGGTGTCGCAGGACTATGAACTATGCTCAGAAAGAATGTAGAACACTGCGCCAAAATGTACCTGCACCACTGACAAAACAAAGTACCTCTGGGGCATCACCTTTAACATCGCCACCAGACATACATCCCCATTTTGAGAAAGTTAGAACGCACTGCGTGAAATGCAGTTGTTTAATTTGTTATGGTGAGAAATCAGTAGATCTAGTTTGCAGAGCAATTGATAACCATCAATGGTATTTTTTCCCTCAAAGTTCATGCAGTCTAGTATGCAACAGTCAATGCTGTGAGTACAGACCGCTAGAACCATGCATCATTGCAGGGTGAGCACACGCTGAGCACCAGACATACCACTAATTCAGTGCACCATAAATAATCGGCACATGGCCTTATTAAGTTAAAATTCAGTTGCCAAAAGACATTCTTACCAGTGCGGTCTGCCTGAACCACGCATCATCGCAGGCTCCACACAAACCGCCCCTACCTCAGTGAACCACAACTCATGAACACTCTACGATAGAATCTTCTGTGTATTATTTCGCATATAGTGCTCCTACCTTTGTACAGCAGAAGTCATAAACTGTTTATGATTGACTTTCTTCATATGATATCATGATTAATATTTTACTTGTTACCAACAAAAACGTAATAAAATGGAGTCGAGCACACGTGCCCGTACCCTGTTCAACTATCTATCTGTGTCTGTGTATTTATTGTGTTTGTAAAAGGCTGCTCCTGCGCCCTACCACATTATATTGTGCTATAAATAGCGTATGCAACCATCTTACCTGTGACAGTCAGTGTGGGCTATTCCTCCTTATGTTTTTTTAAAAGCATATTTATATAGCGCAAAATCAACCCAAAACTATATCAGCTATTTACATGAGCACCGTATTTACAATACATTTTTAGGCATGCGTACATTACGTCATTACTCTACAATAACAGGATGTGGACGCAACTCTGAGACTCGAACACTGATTTCCAGCATCAAGTTCTACAGTCTACCTGAATGACCACATATATATATATATATTAGCTGCCCTTCATGTGCCAAAAACTAAAACTTAAACCTTTCACAGCCCTCTATTACTGCAGCTACATTGCTCCACTGAATGTACAATCAACATTTATAATCGCAGAAATACATCATGTCCACCATCTTTTATGTATGCAACTATGAACGAATATAGAGTCTGTGATACCCCGTACCTTCCATGTTGGCCAAGTTCGGGAACTTTACAGATATAATGACACATTAGCGTTTAAGACCCGGGTGACGTCAGCACTACAAAATGGACACCCGAATCACTTGATTTCTCATATACCTCACAACAGGACCACGCCCATAGCTCCGGAATCATGGTTCAGAGCCTCGTGCAGCAATGGCATACGTCAGACCAGCCCACTCCACTTACGCTTCCAGGAAAAAACAAAAACGCAACATTGCCCAGATTTCCATTGTAGTAATTTTTTAGTTCCAGGTCTAGTTGTCAGAATGGCACACACACACTCCCTCATAGCTGGTATAAAAACACACCACACCCATCCAGCGCATCCGTCACTATACACGTGACCATACCTATAAAAAAGACGGTGCGCACGTGCTGTATGCCATTATAGAGTTTCTCCCATCGCAAGCGCTGTGATGGCCCGTCCTGGTGGTTCGAACGCCACATGTAGGCCAGTACCACTGAACAGGGGGCCCACCACCACGTACGTTGCCTCTGAGTTAGTGGTAACAGAAGGACTGAGCGGGTGAAGAACCTGCAATGATGATCGGAGCACGGGTATGTCGTTAGCCATAGCGATATTAAGACTCTGCACCATATGTGAGTCTTCTTGGTGGCAGAGCTGGACTGCATGATGTAGAAGCTGTCCTGTCCATGAAAAGGTGAGCAGTGAGGCCTGGGTGCGCATCAGAGGGAGTCAATGGGCTGCAGCAGACTGGATACAAAAAAGCGACGCAGTGATTTAGGCGTACGCAGTTCTATATAGCGTATCTTATTGCATGTATATATTTTTTTTCCAATAGAAGAAACATTTTTATAATCGGTCAAACGTCCGGAATATAAACTATACAAATAGTTGTTTTTAAATGCGAGACGAAAGGCGCGTGAAAGGGCGATGTTATTCAACTCCACATTAAGTTAGTAATACCAATCATAACTTGCGCTGATACTCCATCAACGCAACAACGAGAAGCGTGTGAATTTGTCGGGATGAAAAGAGTACAGTGGCAAAACTTTGCTGGATGATGCAACCCACTGTGGTTTATAAACATAAGGAGGAGAACAAGCAGCGCCTTCTACTATAGATAAACGAGGGACTACGGACACCAGAAGGCAATGCGCCACAAAGGGGCGGGACTACTTTGTCTCATAAGCCATCTGTAATTAAGTTGAAATCATACATTAAGGACACAAAATACTTTTTGCTGAAAATTGAGACATTAAAGTGGGAGGCGGACATGATAATGATAACACTCGATATCTCCAGCCTATATACGAGTATTGATCATATGCAGGGCATGGAGGCGGTGAAATGCTTTCTTGACTCTAATCCCATCAATCGGATGGAACATAATGCAATGCTATTGGAATTCGTTAAATTCTGTTTGGGCAATAACATTTTCCTCTTTCAGGAACAACTCTTTAGGCAGATCCGTGGGACCACGATGGGCACCTGATTCGCCCCCAGTTACGCAAACATTTTCGTGGGCTGGTGGGAAGAGCAGGTGGCCTGGGCGAATGTGAACACAGACTGGACTAATAAGGTGGTGAGTTGGAGCAGATATATAGACGATTTATTCATTGTCTATAGGGGTACGAAGGAATCAGCCAGGGAATACATTACCGTCCCTAACAACAATAACCTGAACCTCAAACTGACAGGGGAAATTAGCCAGACAGTAGTGAACTTCCTGGACCTGAAAGTCTTCCCTGCGGTTGGCAGACTGTGCACCTCTCTGCACAGGAAACCAACCGCAGGGAATTCTATTCTACATGCCAAAAGTTGCCACCCAGAAAAAACTATTGAGAGTATACCAAACGGTGAGCTCCTGAGGATAAAAATAAATTGCACTATGGCATGTGATTTTCAGGCCGCAGCTAATGAGTGTATGAAAAGATTTGAGGTGAGAGGATATCCCAAGTCCACTCTGGAGGAAGCAAAATGCAAAGTGGAGAAGATAGAAAGGAAAGATCTCTTTATATCAGGAAAGCAGAGTAGCATTGAAAAAAAACAACTGAATGTAAAAATGACACTTTGAGGATGATAACCGACTACTCAAGTGATGCCACGAATATCAGGAGGATCTTTGCATGTAATTGGCATATTTTGAAATGAGATCCAGTGATAGTTAAGGAGTTACCCAGGGCACCACTTATAACATATAGAAGAGCAAGATCCCTATGAAGCAGTTTGGTACAGAGCCACTGCGAGAAAAAGAGTAGGGAGTCCCCATTTGGGAAGCTTGCAGGGTTCTATCCATGCCTCAAATGCAAGGCTTGTAAGAACAGCCATAAGGTGTTACACTATTAGATACCTGGCGTGGAGAAACCAACCAAAATTAAGAGTCTGATGAATTGCAACACGAGCCACACTGTATATTGTTTGGTGTGCCCGTGTGATCTACGCTACATAGGAAGTACAACCCACCCCACAAAAATTAGAATTTTGGAACATCTCAGAACCATACAAAACAAAGACCCCACATATTCTGTGGCTCCGCACTTTGAGATTTTCCATAACAGCAATAGAGATCTTTTGCGCTTTTTCTGTATGGACCAGGTATCACAGGATGTTAGGGGAGGGAACAGACTGCAACAATTACGCAGATTAGAGTCACGGCACATCAATGAGAATCAGACCAAAAGACCAGGGGGTCTGAATAGTGGTGAGGAGATGTCCGTACATCTGTAATGTTCCCCTAGATTGCTCTCCATCATGCCCTTCATGAATGCGTTGTATTTGCCATTGTTTATGTTTGTCTTTACAGTACATGGGCTGAAGCAGGATATGATTTTGTATTTTATTTTCTCTGGTATTGTGTAACCCATTTAAAAGCCCATCCAGGGCTTTATGTTTTGTGAATTTTTAACAGTGCAATATTATGTGCAGTGTCTGACCACATAGATGTAGCATGGTATTTACATGTTATTTCTTACGTTTAACAATGGCTGACATTCTGGCGAAGTTATCTGGGTGTCCTATGTCTATGTTGACTACATGTTACACTCTTTAAAAACCAGCATTAACTCGGCGCCCATCACTATTGAAAAAGGCAGCAAGCCTTTATATGCATTTGTAAACCGAATAAAATCTAGGTTTACCGTTCCTGTGAGTGCTTTGCCTCTGTTGTGGATGCGAGTGAGCTTTGGATTGAAAATCCGCGCTGTGTCCGCCACCGCGCTCGGAGCACCCAGCCACGAGTGAAAGGGATTAATGGCGGACAGCAGAGCTTAATATATATATATATATATATATATATATCAAAAGAACTCCTCCAAGGACAGGAAGAAGAGGCCACAGGCGGGGAGACATGGGAGGTACATTTAATGCCAAACCAAAATCAAGGCGGATGCATTTCGGCATGATGTTTAGCCTCGTCAGCGCCAGATGGTTACAGCAGGTCACGGGCAAATGTTCACCGGTATAAATACCGCTTCTCCTCCTGCTGGGTGAAAGTAGGCTCCGCCCCCCGGACAGCACTAGATCTTAATGGCTGAAAGTTAATTGGATAGTATAGGACGCCCAGTGCGTCGATACTACAAGTCCCAGAATGCTGTGGGCTGAACTGGCACAATCACGGGGGTGAGAAAAGTTTTAACTGGCCAATTTCACCTTGGAATACACATGGCAGGCACCCCCTCATCTCCCCAGACCGCACCAACCATAAGGTCCCGGCATATATATATATATTTATATATATATTCCAAATGAAATGAGCACACCGTTGGAGTACCTCACAAAGCGTGTCTTTATTTTCAATCCGTCAGGCAGTACAGCTTAAACAAACTAGTGGATGTTGCTAGTTTTCAGCCACGACAATCCCAACAGGTTTCTGGCGCTCACGCGCCCTTGCTCACGTGTGGGCTTTCAGGGAGAGGTAGCAGGCTGAAGGCTAATGAGGCAAAATAGTCCCGCCCCTTTGCGGCCCATTGCCTTCTGGTGTCCGTAGTCCCGCATTTATCTATAGTAGAAGCCGCTGCTTGTTCTCCTCCTGAGAGCAGAGAAGGAAAAGTTCAAGAACCATGGCAAACAGGAGGAGGTAATGTCTCTGTCAGTGTGCTGGGACATTAAAGAGTTGGGTTAAGCCAAGACGTTATTTCTTCAAGAATGTTTGGCTGCATACTTTGAAACAACCAACTGAATAGATATACAAAAGTGTGCAGACTATGCCATCTTAAGACAGTAAGGAAATATTTATCTCGTAGTGAGCTGCTCAGTGGCATAGCAAGGGAGTCATGGGCGCTAGTAAAAATGAGGAATTCATGAGGCCTGGATGGCAGCGTGAGTAGATGCACTGGGAACATTGTTTCCATGATGGGGCGCTTCTACCCCTTGATCAACTGCAAGAAGAGCGTGAACATCCAGCAGTTAATTTTCTAGCTTATATCAGTAAGTTGGCTACATTACAGAGGATTTGGGACATCACAGACACTGAGCCTGCCCAACACCCTCTGGTATCTAAGCTGTACATAATAGGTAGTGGTCATAGACTCATAACATGGCTGGTCCGTGCTTTAGCATACACCACACATGGCATACCAGCTGCAGCCAATAGATGCTGGGAGAGGTATCTAGGAAGAGAAGTAACTCCAAAAGAATGAGAAACCTCTTGTATATCCCATACGGTTGTCATGAAATGAAAAGTTCCATGTTTTCAACATAATATCATCAATAGGGCCCATCTCACCCCAGCAACTCTTCATCAAATGTTTGGGTCCACCTCTTCTTATCCTAGATGTCAGCAAACAGGAGTTGACATGGTGCATATGTTTTGGAGCAGCCCGAAGGCCACAACATTGTGGGAAGTAGTTTCTGCTGTGCTAACAGAAGTAACTGACCATACAGTGGTGTACATCTGGCACTTGTATCCATGGGGCATTGGTGCGTACACATATGTTGTGCAACACACAACATGCACCGATCATCTTTCACACGATGTCTGGGCTGTACAGGAGCCTTCCACCTGTGATGTCCAGGCACCTGAAATGTGACTTCAACACACCAAATGTGCATTCCACGATGCCCCTGGTGAGTTTGTGGGCCGCATTGTACTGCCTCTGGGTCTGCGTGTTCAGGGCTTGGAGGGGTGTCATCATCCAAGGGCAGATTGCATATCCTTGATCACCTGTGATAGTGCAGAGAGACATGAGTCAATAGTTGGTTCCGCTTGATGCTTTGGCAGGCTCAATGGTTCATTGGTGTGTGATATGTGTGACTTAGTGATTCCTGTTTGACATGTACAGCTTGTAGCAAAGGAGCGGCATCAATGTGTATTACGTAGCCTCACTACTGCTCCTCCCCCGAGCCTATTTACTAGTATGTGCAGCGCCGTTGCATCACTTGCACTCCTACGGCACACCATTGTCATGCCTGTCTGCGGATGTCCACAAGCCTGACAACGGCACTGTGATGTTGTGTGTTGAAGGTGGGCGGCCACGTATGTGTAGGTCTATGGTAAGGATAGGGCGGACACAGATGTAGAGGCATAGCTGGCTGGCACACCATTGTCATGCCTGTCTGCACATGTCCACAAGCTTGACAACAACACTGTGATGTTTTGCGTTGATGGGGCAAGGATTTGCACGTAACGCGACTTGCTTGTATTCAGTCCTCTCGACATAATGGTAATGTACTAATTAACATGTTTTGTGTATTAATATTTGCATTACATGACATGATTTGTTTCTAGGGGATGCTTGTCTATGTGCTTTACTAACTATAATCCGCTCGCACTAAGATGGCTGCTGCTATGCGGGATTTCCTACTGCGCATGCGTCTGTCATACTCACGTGACCTGACTTCTTTCTCGACTTGGAGGGAAACTTTCGCTTCTGCGCACTATAACTAAGAGAGCTGCTTTGTGTTACAGCATGCATGAAGCTTGCACTGCTGCTTTTGCCTAGCTGTCCGTTTTGCTTAACCCTAACGCAATAGTTAAATATAAAGTAATGGGAATAGAGTAGAGATAAAAGGTATACAGTGTATTAATTTATTCTGTGTTCTCAAACTGTTTCTCTTCTATTTATTACATGTATCGAGTATGATACGGGGAAAGCTCTATAGACTCCATTTTGAAAACCCACACTGCGCATGAACTGAAATTCTGAAGACTCCAAAGCCATGGCATTGAACCAGTGCCAATGACAGTTTTGCCAGAAGATGAGCTTGGGAGTATAACCCGATGACCCCAAACGGAAGATCAATTGTTAACAATGTATTTTATGTTGGAACATTCATTTTTGGGTGGAATAAACATGCTTGGGAAAATAAAATTGATGGGCGGGAACGAGAATTGAATATTAAATATGAAAAGTTTAATTTTAGTGTGGGTTGATGACATAGTCCCATCATCTTGTCCAATCAAAATTGGGGATCCTTAGACTTGCAACATTGGGGGGTGGTACACTGCCCTGGAAAACAGTATAACTAGAGTAGGCTTAGCTAGAGAAATTGTCCGACTTGTCCGAATAGCTGACCTGTCACTGACCCAACGCACTCAATAGGAATTAGGGAGCAGAGCTGCTGGCGAAGCACTCAGTCAGAAGATTCGATAACCCAATCGGGGTTCGGGAAGCTGGGTGCTGGCAAAGCACTCTGTCAGAGGATTTGCTGTCCACTTCAGCTTCAAAAGATCCACGACCCACCACCACCTGCAACAGGTACCTCACAGGAATTGGAGCAAGATCACCGCAGACCAGCTCACCACCTCCCTCAGCCAGAGCCCACCCGCCAACACAACGGACCCCAACGAAGCAGCCCGCAACTTCACACAGTGGCTGACCGCCTGCGCCGACGACCTCGCGCCACTAAAGAACCCTCCCAGCAGACCCAGAAGCAAGAAGGCATCCTGGTTCACCGACGACCTCAAGGACTCCAAGAAGACCTGCCGCACCCTCGAGAAAGCTTGGCTCCTCGACCGGACCACCGACAACATGACCGCCCTCAAACACGCTACCCGCAAGCACCACCAGCTCATCCGCACCACCAAGAAGAAATCCCTGAAGGAACGACTAGACAACAACGCCCACGACAGCAAAGAGCTCTTCACTATCGTCAAGGAGTTCTCCAACCCCAGCACCGGCACCAACGACATCACTCCGTCACAAGACCTCTGCGACTCCCTCGCCTCGTTCTTCCACCGCAAGATCGCTGACATCCACAAAGGCTTCGGCGCCCCACCCACGCACCCAACCGTCGAACCAACGTCCCCCACCACCACCCTTCGCACCTGGACCATGGTGACCACCGAAGACACAGCCCGCACGATGAACACCATCCACTCCGGATCACCGACCGACCCCTGCCCACACCACGTCTTCAACAAGGCCGACTCCACCATCGCACCCCAACTCCGGAACATCATCAACGCCTCCTTCAACACCGCCACCTTCCCGGAGAGCTGGAAGCACGCCGAGATCAGCGCCCTCCTGAAGAAACCTACAGCGGACCCCACCGATCTCAAAAACTTCCGCCCCATCTCGCTCCTCCCTTTTCCTGCTAAAGTCATCGAGAAGATCGTCAACAGATAGCTGACCGCCTTCCTCGAGACGAACGGATCCCTCGACCCCTCGCAGTCCGGCTTCAGAGCCAACCACAGCACCGAGACCGCCCTCATCGCAGCCACCGACGACAACCGGACCCTGCTCGACAAGGGGGAAACAGTGGCCCTCATCCTACTGGACCTCTCTGCTGCGTTCGACACGGTCTGCCACCGCACCATAGTCCAGCGCATCAGCAACATCGGTATCCAAGAGAAGGCACTGGAGTGGATCATCTCGTTCCTCGCCGGAAGAACACAAAGAGTCCGCCTCCCCCCGTTTCGCTCCGAGGCCACCAAAGTCATCTGCGGCGTCCCGCAAGGATCTTCACTCAGCCCCACCCTCTTCAACATCTACATGAAACCTCTCGCAGCCATCGCACGCCAGCACAACCTCAACATCATCTCTTACGCCGACGACACCCAGCTGATCCTCTCCCTCACCAGAGACCCCGACACCACCAGAACCTGCCTACACGAAGGGATGAAAGACGTCGCCGAGTGGATGAAGGACAGCCGCCTGAAACTGAACTCGGACAAGACGGAAGTCCTCATCCTGGGATCTTCGCCCTCCGCCTGGGACGACTCCTGGTGGGCCCCAGCCCTGGGCACCGCACCCAAGCCAACCGACCTCGCACGCAACCTGGGCTTCATCCTGGACCCCTCCCTCTCGATGACCAGACAAGTCAACGCCGTCTCCTCATCGTGCTTCAACACCCTGCGTATGCTTCGCAAGATCTTCCGCTGGATCCCGACCGAGACCAGGAAGACTGTCACCCAGGCACTCGTCACCAGCCGACTGGACTACGGAAACGCCCTCTACGCCGGAACCACAGCCAAGCTACAGAAAAGACTCTAGCGCATCCAGAACGCCTTCGCCCGACTCATCCTGGATGTCCCCCGACGCAGCCACATCTCCAGCCACCTGAGGAACCTGCACTGGCTCCCCGTAGACAAGAGGATCACGTTCTGGCTCCTCACCCACGCACACAAGTCTCTCCACGACCTGGGCCCCAAGTACCTCAACGACCGCCTGACCTTCTACACGCCCACCCGCCAGCTACGGTCCACCAGCCTCGCCCTCGCAGCCGTACCATGCATCCGAAGAGCCACCGCCGGAGGAAGATCCTTCTCTTACCTGGCTGCCAAGACTTGGAACTCCCTCCCCATCCACCTTCGGCTGACCCAGGACCATCTCGCCTTCAGGAAACAACTCAAGACCTGGCTGTTCGAGCAGTAGCATACCCCTCCCCCCAAGTGCCTTGAGACCCTCCCGGTGAGTAGTGCGCTATACAAATGGCATGATTGATTGATTGATTGAATCGGGGTTCGACTGTTAGCTGCAGAGAGGGACCAATGCAGGCGTTCGTCCCTTTAGCTGTGGGTCCTGTCCTGTCCTGATCCAATTTGGCCCACACCTGTCCTGATTCTGATCTGAACCTGTTCCTTCCTGCTGGCTACCTGCATTCCTGGGTTCTGTCCTTTGTCCCAGCCCATGGCCAGGGTTGATCTCCACTTCATTCTAGGTAAATATTAAATGTGGGTATGTTATTGTATGTTTCCCTTCTCTCTTCCCTTCCTCTGTTTTAATGCCAAAATTAAGTTTCACAACTGCTTTGCATATTCTCATTTTCTTAATCATTTCTCTAATTGATAGGTCATTGATAAATTGTATATGGACTACTGCATTTAAGAATTGATATAGATAAAAGGTTACAACTTTTCCGAGTCTGTGGTCATTTAATCAGGAAATGTTATTTTGTTACTTAATCTCTTACTAACTCCCTTGATCCAATAGGTCCCTAGGTACCAGTGACAAGGATTGGTAAGTCAATGGTATAGGACCTGAGTAAATATATAAACTTGGTAGAGTAGTAATTGTTGTAGTGTGGGGTTTTATCTGTTCAACGTGTGAATGTTATGAGCCCAGATGAGTAAGGTAAAATTATGAGCAGGTTAAACCCCCACACTCTATCAGCGTGGAAGGTGGGTGGCCCCATGTGTGTAGGCCAATGGTAAGGATAGAGCGGACACAGTTGTAGAGTTCATGGCTGGCTGAACTCGCGATGCGGTTGAGGGTAGACCTTTGGCTTATCCTGCAGTAATAGCGACACACACAACAAATGGCATGAATGTTTCCAGACCCGAGCAGGCTTGCGCTCCCTCATTTGCCCCTTTGGCTGAGCCCGCAATCCGGGGACATGCTACATTGCAACATTGTCCATTGCGGGATGGGTGGCGCTGACACTGCAACAGAGACACACAGATTAGTTACTTCCTTGGCAAGGCCAAAACCTAACCACTCCCAGAGCCCCGGGTGATGAACAACACAGCTACATGTCCCAGGTCTACCCCACTACCAGAGTTGAGATGGTTGCGTCCGCTGTACACAGCACAATGTAATGTGGTAGGGCCTGGGGCCCTATGCACACAGAATGACCACACAGACTCACTTAGATAATTGGTGGGATTGGCTATGGGTATGTGCGCCCGGCCCCTTTTATTTCCTGGCTCACATGTCCAGTGACACCTGTGCTGGATGGGTATGGGGTGAGTGTAATCCCCTCCTCAGGTGGTGGTGGTGCTGTCAACAACTACAACAGTGATGAGAAAATCAGAAGTTCAAAGTTCAAACACCAAGGGTCCATGACTAGAGCTGCACAGAGTTAGTTGCCCCAGATGCACTGTGGTGGGCACAGGCACACAGCCATGGGACGGTGACTTGCGGTGCACTGAGGTAGGGTCACGAGAGCTGAGCGGGTCCTCGTCGATGTTCAAGGAGAATGTCGCAGAGTGTGTCGGGGGACAGTGGAAGGTGTTCTCCCAGGGCATGATGCAGAGGGCAGAACCAAGCAGAAACATGCAATATGGAGGAGATGAATGCTACAGACTCATTTTTACCACCAAGTCAGTGTTAGCTACATTATGATGAAGACAATCCCCAGGTGATAGACTCAGATGCCACCAAAGTTCAACCAGAGAGTGCCCATGAATTTTGGGGCACAGAGTTAGTGGCACCAGAGCTGAAAGGGGATGCAGTCTGCGATAAGGCCTGTACAGGGATATGAACTCTGCCATAAATACATCAAAACTAAGATTCAAATGTGTTATCCTTTTTTCCTCCGGTCTGAACCACATTTTCCTCTTACTCCTCTCCTTGCGTACAATGATATGTACTCTGCCATTGAGAAATCAAGACTCAGTCCCAAATGTGTGCCCAACTTGACCGCAGTGTAGGCCGAAGCAGCACAAATAGAAGTTTCAAATCACCAGATAAGATTGTTCATGTGCAAGATTGAACACTTTCCTGCATATAAACAAACATTCCCACAATGCTGGCAACTTGACACTATGGTGCAAGGGTGCCTGCATTAGCACTAGGCAGCTGTAATTATAGCCAGAGCAGGGGGAAACACAGGGCTGCACCGTATTGTTGTAAATTTGCTCCAGCCTGGCATTTCCAAAGTAGCGGAGCGCTGTGTTAAGCCACGATGGTTTACACTGCGCTTCGTCACTTCCCTTGTAAACGTCTCAGTGTTTTTCCTAGCTGATGCAGATCACCGTTATTTAAGTCAGCTGTAATATTCGCTTGCTTATTTCATTTATATGTACCATTAGGTCATTTTATGCAGTCTAATCTGCGGTAACCCACATCTGCTTATAAACTTTTAACCTCCATGAGCAGTGTTCTATATACATTGGATCCTACTCAGGTACATAAACTTGTCATGTGTGTAGAAGGGGACCGTATAATGAAGCCCACAACCACAGGTGGGTGAGGGCTTTCTGTCCTTAGAAATTACTTCTGCACCTTCTGACACCTTGAGTTGGGCTTCAAAGAGTATCTCCCAAAAACAGGTACAGTCTGTGACTCTACTCAGTGCACTGGGGTCACAGCCAAATGTGGATTTTGGATGGAGAATTAGTTGGTGCAGGGCCAGATATGTGCCTACACACATAAGACTAATGTCAGGTTGATCCTGATGCAGCTGAGGAGCACCAGCCAATATCCATGCTACTACCTTTCTCTCCAAAATCACACAGCCGAAGATCCCTGTGCTGAATTAGCTATTGAAAAATATTATTTATTTACTTGCTCCCTAAGTCTGTTTTGAACAGGCAGTCTATTTTCACCTCAGGAGACAGACATCTGGTCACTGGTTTTACATGGAAAATAATTAAAAGTTTGGCAAATCGGGCATAGCACAACCAGCTAGCACCTTTGAGATAGGAGTCAAATATAAATGTAATTGATCGGAATGCTAAGTTCGAAGAATGTTTAATGTCTTTGGCTCATCGTTATTCTCTGAGCAGTAATTGTGGTGTTTCATGAATGCTTGCATCCAGTTAGATCCATGGATACTATTGGTTGATTCCAATATTTCAGAAAGTGATAAATAACAGTTTTTTATTTGTTCTTGGCTAACTGGTCCGGATTAATGAATAGTGTAGGTTCAAAAAAGTAACTCAGTGACTTATGAGTCAAATTTGATACTACCACCAATACTTTCCCGCTTAATCAGCCCAAACACTGTGATCTCACATAGAAGGTTTGGCCACAGTCTCAATAATTTTTGACCAATAGTAAGCAAACTATACCCTCTGTCCTCTAATGAGTCCTGGACCTTCACATTTCTTAGGTGTTTTCATTTGCTTGCTCATCTTATCTTGCCCCTGAGCTGACAATTTTATTTGCAAGCCAACAAAAGGCACTACAACTGAGTGTGCGAGAACCTTTTTTCTCAACCTCCCAATTTGTTATTGGCAGTCTATGAATAGATTAAAAGCAAGTGACTTAAACCTGCTTCTGACAAGACACAAGTTTGAATTGTCTGAGGGGGCATGCCGTTCTGAAAAAAACACTTTGTGAACTAAGGAGCGTGGTTGCTCCCCAAGGTCTATTTGGCTGAAATTCTTGGTTTTTGTTTTGAAGATCCACTTTCTTGCAAGTTTCAGATTCTGTCCTTTATTTTCTTTTACTACCCTAGAGTACTGAGTGAAATTCTTCCTTTTCTGTCACATTTTGGAAGAACTACAGATATAGCCCTGCTCTCAATTCCTTGCAAATTTACTATAGATACTATCGTTACCTAGGCCTGTGAAAGAAATCAATCAACAACCAATGCGACAATTCGTATCATTGTGGTCAGAATTATTTTTGTACCTTGCAGGTTTGCTCCTGATTTCCCACTCCCACTACAGTTTTTTTTATTTTTGTATGTGCACCCCAAATGATTTTTAAGATCATGTGCCATATCAACTATTCCATTTCTAAGGAAAGCTCTACCATTCTGTTCTAAAAGACTTGCCTCTTTTCCTCCTCTGTACCAAATATTGTCACTTGTACTTAATCTTCTTGTCATTCCGTTGGGTGATGAAGAAACAGTGTTAGAGCCATAATGAAATAGTACTTTTTAAGAGGAGCAGACAGTAATGTTGGAAAGAAGAAGTTTATTAAGATAATAAGGATAACCCCTGGACAGGTCCTCTCAGCAGCAACTGTCCCCACATCTGTGCTCTGTGTCCCAGCTTCCAAAACCTCTGGAAACTGATAACCATGCCTAGAATGTATGTGCAGTTGCTAGGATACAACCCATCTTCCTTAAAATAACAAAAAAAAACAAAATTAAACATTGAATGAAATTGACATTATATGCTACATAAAGCAAAAAAATTATACTATATACATCGAATGCAAACGTTAATAAATATGCCATGGAACTGTCCTGACACATCACATATCTCCAAAGCCAATATGATTGTAAAATGTTAATGACATAAATAATCCTTGTGCCATTTTGGACTTGCCTGACACGTTTGGTGCTACTAGCTGCAACAGACATGTCATGAGGATTAGGTAATTTGGTGCTACTAGCTGCAATAGACATATTGTGACGGTCAGGTATCTCCTCCTTATTGTATTTAACTTATTCCATTTTTTCCTGGTCACCAGCCAATTTTTCCAACCATTGCGCCAATGCGCCATTCCGGTGATTCTATCAGTTCAATAACCTGTGCTTCACACAACCTTTGTAACTCCTTCTTCAATTTTTCTCTCAGGGTAATTGGTACATTCGTGGGCTTGTGTACGCATGGGGCATTGTTGGTTTAAGCACTATTCAATGTTCAAATTTTTCTAAACACCCTAATTCCACTCCAAATAATTTCAGAAATGTACCACTCCATCTGGTCTTTTCTGCATCTTCAATGACTAAAACTTGCTGAGGATGGTTAGGGTCTAGCGTGATGCCTAGCATTTTCTGTTCACACCAGCCTAGGAATGCTCTACCTTTCACTACTACATACACCTTGCTGATTGTTTATTTACCCTTGTGTGATAAAATACACTTGAAGAAACATAATAATAATTGACACCACAGTACCCCACTGGCTCAATGTCAGGGGAATTCAATTAATCGAAAATAACCATTACTTCGATTTTTCCTTCATCAGCAGAATTCTCATCCTCATAACATTCTCTTATTACATGTACAGAATGCTTCCATTTATCAGAAAATGAAGAACCAGCTTTACACATGCATGCAAAATGGCCTATCTTTTTGTATGTATAGCATTTTTTCCATGATGGCAACACATTTATCAGACTCTGCTCTGCAGTGTGTCTTATGCTGCCACACCTGTAACAAACTCGGTTGTGTTTAGGCAAGTTCGTTTTCATGCTATTTTCTCTTTTTTTAGAAGGATTTTGTTTCTACAAAACAAACCTTGGCAGCATCAGATTTCTTCTTCGCTTGGTCATATCTAGAAGTGTTTTCTATGCATCTAGCTATTTCTATAGTTTTCTGTAGAGACTGATCCTTCATGTCCAACAACCTCTCTTGAATTTCAATATTATTTGTCCTGTTTATAAATTGATCCCTAATAATCTCCTCCTGTAAGCCTCTAAATCTACATGTTGATGCAAAAGTTCTTGATACAGAAATATATAGTTCTACTGACTCACCAGGGAATAGTGAAAGCGTGATGATTCGTCATCTCACTGTGACATCACCCCTCTGGCCACTCAACAAGCTTAATCCTGACGTTGTCCTCGTAGTGCGCGTCGCGCACAGAACCAGAATGGAGGAATCAGAAACACATCAGAGCCTGCTGGCATGTCACGTACAGAACCAGAATGGAGGAATCAGGAACATGCCAGAGCCTGCCGGCATAGACACAACATGCCACGGCTTGCCAGTAAGCTTTTTTTTAAATGTTAACAATTTGCCGACCGTTACTGCCAACAACTTGCAGACCTTTGATGCTAACAACTCGCAGGCCATTGACCCTCAGCGCCTGTTACGCATTCAGGCTGGTACACAACAACACAAGGCTGCTTAATCAGTTAAGCCCTTCAACGACTGATGTCTGGTATACTCACACCCTCAGTTTAACTCACCAGGGATGCTCACTCAAATCACCGGTTGTTGCTCAGTAACTGCAATGACTTTCCATGACTTCCAGGATCAGCCATATAATCAGTCGCTTAATTTAATCATTGCTTCTCCTCGCTGCACAAAACAGCTGGACTAACCTCTGTCACTTTTCTTTGTTGTGTACTTGTAGTGTCAATCATAAAGGCAGACACAGGAAGTCTGGAGGTCAAGTGGGTGTTTATTGTGGTTCAAATCTGAGGGGAATAACAGCGACCCCAGCCACAGCACTGGCCACAACAGGTGGCAGCTTCACTCTGTCCCCTGGCGCTCGCCTTGGAACGCTGGTCGCGGTGACATTCTAAGTGATGTCACCGCGAGCAGCTCCATTACATGCGGAGCTGCGGGGGGGGGAATAAGGGTGGGAGATACAACACATCCCCCTTCCCTGCGGAATGAAGAATAGGGTTAAACATCAGAACCAATGGTACAACAGAAAAATTACATCATCACATACTGTTCCAAATGTCTGGGTGGTCTGGTCATTCTCCGACTAGTCCTTTCACCCGGGTCAGGGACCGGCCACCGTTCTCTGGGAGAGGGACCCATGCTCCCCTCGGAATTGCCTTCACCCTCACTTTCTCTACAGGAGTCCTGCCCGGGGGGGTGATATCTCACTACTCTTCCTAGGTTCCAGATCTTTCCTTCCTGGGTCTTGACAGCATTCCTGAACAATTTTGTGATCTTGGTGGGCCTACTGTATCCTGACCAACTTGCCCTGCCAGTAGGTGTCCTGATCTTAATGTCGTCCCCTACTTTGAGCCCAGCCTCCTATGTAGAGTGGAGTCTGTTGAACCTTTCTTTCCTCTCAACCATGGCCTTTTCCTGTCTCACTAACCCCTTCGCTTCTTTGGAGTGATCCGACCATCCGTTGTGCCACCCCATCCAACCTGGCGATAGTTTGGTGTTGGATATTCTTGCTCGGAGCAACTCGAAAGGGGTGACTCCCGTCGTTTGGTGTGGGGTGAACCAGTACGCTTCTAACCGCCTCCATACTTCTTCCTTCCAATTCATGCCGCTGGTCTTGGCTAACTGAATGCTCTCCTTGAGGGTCTTGTTAAAGCGCTCAACCATGCCATTGGTCTCAGGGTGATACAAGGCACACCGCTTGTGTGTGATTCCCCTCTCTTCGAGGAAGTCTTCCATCTCTTTCGAACACAGTTGCACCCCATTGTCCGTGAGTAGACTGCTGGGTAATCCTTCCCTCATGAACAAACCTTGAAGGAACTCAATGACAACCTTTGTTGTGTTTTCATTCACCAACTTAACTTCCGGCCACCTGGAGTACAGATCCATGAGCACCAGAATGTACGGAGTGCGTACTTCTCCCGCCAATGGGCCAACAATGTCCAACGCCAACTCTTCCCAGGGTCCTGATGGTGGTGGCCTGCACACCATTGGGGGCGTCAGTTGTCTCAGTACTTTATCGCTGATGCTACACGGAATACAGTCTCTTACTTTCCTTTCGATGGCAAGGTCCATGCTCGGCCACCAATAGTCTTCTCTCAATCTTTGTTTGGTCTTGGTGATGCCCATGTGGCCATCGTGAGCCATCTCTACCAGATTTTCTCTCACAGTCACAAGAGGTACCATCCTCGTTCCCCTGAACAGACATTCGTTGACTACGGACAGCTCATCTTTGACAATCCAGAATGGCCGCAGCGCATCATCTCGTTTATCTTCATGTTTCCATCTGCCTTTTACTCTTTTGCACACCTCATCCAAGACTTCATCTTTCTTTAGTGCACCTTTCCATGTTTCTTCACCTATTGCTCTCTGGATAGCGCACACATTTTCCATTTGATGGTCTTCTATTTCATCATCCACATTTTCATGTGCTCTGTCCACCTCATCTTCTTTCACTAACCTCGACAAACAGTCTGCTGCAAAATTACGTGTTCCAGGGACGTACTCAACACAGAATGTGTATTCCTGGAGGCCAACAACCCAACGCCTAATCCTGCTGGAGATTGCGTCCAGGCCCTTCTTGCTGAAGACTTCGACCAATGGCTTGTGGTCAGTAAGAAGAATGAACTTTGTGCCCCACAAGAAATCCCTGAATTTGCCCAATGCCCAGAACACTGCCAAGGCTTCTTTTTCAATCACAGAGTAATTGCTCTCTGACTTCAGTAGGGATCTTGAGGCAAAGGCTATCGTTTCTTCTCCGTCTTTGCTTACTTGAGTGAGGACCGCCCCTAGCCCTTTTGCGCTTGCGTCGGTGGTGACTACTGTCGCACGATTGGGTATGTACGACTTTAGGCTGGGTGCTTCTGCAAGTGCATTCTTCACGTCCTCAAACTCTCTCTGACACTCCTGACTCCAGTTGAACACCGTGTCCTTTTTCAACAATAGCCTGATGGCATACGTCCTTCCTGCAAGGTTCCGTATAAATTTGCTGTAGAACTCTAGCATTCCCAGAAAGGACTTGATTTCATCCTTGCTCTTCGGGGGCACCAAATCTACAATGGTGTTCTGGAGCTCCGCTTTCGGACGGATTCCTTCAGCTGTCACCTTGTGTCCCAATAAATTCAGTTCCTTGCAGCGAAACACGCACAGACCTGACCCTCACCAAACTGCACAACTATTTCATCACATATAGTGTCTTTGGGACTGCAGATCTGACCTTCACTTACACGCACAACAATTTCATCGCATACTGTGTTTGTCCTGTCTTTGCTCTGTCTACTGAACCCCTGTCCACTTTTGCAGTACTTCCTGAAGTGACCTTTCTTTCCGCACTTGTTGCACGTGAACTTAAGGGCAGGGCACTCTTTGTCATTGGCCATGTGCCCTTGCCTACCACATCTACAACAGGTACCCCTGAATGACCATCCCACTTTGTTCTCTTTCTGTTCTTTACCTACTATTTTCTGCCCCTTGATCACAGACACAGCCTCGCTTTCAGCCACTACCTCGCTTACTTTGGGTTTGTCTTCGCTTCTTTTCTAGCCACTGTCCTGTTTGATTTCACTGACACACTGCAACATGTGTTCTACTTGTTTGGCCACTATTAAGACCTCCCTCAGGGGTGGGTCATCCTTCAGCCACAACTCCTCACGTACCCGCTCCATCCTACAAGCTAACACAAACTGGTCCCTGATCCTCTCCTCACTTGCGCCACCAAACTTGCATGTTGCAGCTAGTTTTCTTAGATCAGACACAAAATCCTCAATAGATTCCCCTTCCTTCTGTACTCTTTTTCCGAAATGGTACCTCTTCATTATGGTGCTAGTCTTAGGGAGATAGTGCAAGTCTAATTTCTTGAAGCTTACTTCCAGTTCATTAAGACCTCTTGCTTCCTGTGCCCCTAGTTCTGGGAGGTGATCTAAGACTTCTTCCCCCTCTGCTCCTATTTAATACGCCAATAATGCTACCTTCCTTTCTAGCCCAAGATTTGGGCCACACACAGTAGCATAATTCAGAAAAACTTTTTTCCACTTTTTCCATTGGATTGCTGGTTCCCCAGGGTTAGTTAAGAAAAAGGGTGGTGGTGTTACACTCTGCATGGGTTTATGGGAGATACCATATATATAATATATGTATATATTTATATTATATATTACCTACTGGCGGTCGCCAGTAGGTATATATAGTTAGGATTTTTTCTCTATGGGTTTTTTGAAAATTCTATGTCTAATAACTTTGGCGTTTGTGGACGGAATTGGCTGAAATTTTCAGGAAAATGGCACATTTTGTTTCTGAGCAGCCCTTGAAAATTTGGGGGGGGTTCGTCCAGTGGGGGCCGAGAAAAAAGGGGGGTCCCAAAACGTGTTTTTAACATTGAGTTTTCCATAGGGCGGTTGGCCTCACTTTTAGCCCGAACGGCTGAATGGATTTGCACGAAACTTGGCAAAATTGTAGGGACTGGTAGCCCGATGTGCCTTTTGTAGGTCTCAATATATGTGCTCCAGTGGATTTTGAGAAATTAACGTTTAAAAAAAGATATATATCTGTAAGCGCGGACCAGGCAGCGCACTGGTTCGCGGACTTTTCGCGCAACGGAGCTTTGTGAAGCGAAGCTGATTGGTTCTCCGGCGTCTGTCAACATTCCAAACAGTCCGTAGCGGCCGCCATCTTGTCTCTCGGTAGGATCGAGAGACAAGAGGAGGTCAAAACAAAGGGGGAAATAACTATAAGGGGGCATAGTAGATCCTCGCTGACCCCCTAGGTTTGATGTGGAGGTTTTAAAAGGGCCCCGCGGGGCAAAAAAAAATAATAATAATAATAATCGAACGGCTGAATGGATTTGCACGAAACTTGGCAAAATTGTAGGGACTGGTAGCCCGATGTGCCTTTGCTAGGTCTCAATATATGTGCTTCAGTGGATTTTGAGAAATTAACGTTCAAAAAAAGATATATATCTGTAACAGCGCACCGCTTCGCGTACTTTTCGCGTTACGGAGCTTTGCGAAGCGAAGCTGATTGGCTCTCCGGTGTCTGTAAACATTCCAAACAGTACGTAGCGGCCGCCATCTTGTCTCTCGGTAGGATCGAGAGACAAGAGGAGGCCAAAGCGAAGGGGCAAATGACCATAAGGGGGCATAGTAGATCCTCGCTGACCCCCTAGGTTTGATGTGGAGGTTTTAAAAGGGCCCCGCGGGGCAAAAAAAAAAAATAATAATAATAATCGAACGGCTGAATGGATTTGCACGAAACTTGGTAAAATATTAGGGACTGGTAGCCCGATGTGCCTTTGCTATGTCTCAATATATGTGCTTCAGTGCATTTTGAGAAATTAACGTTCAAAAACAAGATATATATCTGTAACAGCGCTCCGCTTCGCGGAGATAAAATTATATCTGTATTACCTAGGTGTTGCTAACACCAGTTAGCGACGGCTAGTAGGAGATAGCGACCATCTTGCGTCCCACTTTGCATGTGAGTGATATTTATCACTAATGACATGCAAAGTGGGCATGCCAAGATGTTAGCGACTGGAAACAGTCGCTAACATCGCTATCTCCTATTATCAACTTTTGGAAATATTCGAGATAAGCGCGAATATCTCCAAAAAGTAACAGCTGCCCTGAGCAGTTCTTAGCCATGTTATCCAATGGGAGGTGGATAACATGGCTAAGAGCATTAGCTCGGTAATGCATGAATATCGCGGAGTTTTCAGCGATATTAATGCATTGCGCTCGTTTTTTATCGTATTTGCGATAAACCTTGATAATAGCAAGGTTTATCTGCGATAATTTCTGACGGTAAAAAAATCTTTGCAATGCATCGTTAGGGATAAATATCGCTTAACTTTGGTAATATGCCCCAACGTCTGTTAACGTTCGATTCGAAGGAAATCAGGAATTGTTGAAAAACATTGTGTGCGCCATCTTGTCTTTTTTCAAATGCCACACTTTTGTCGTGCACGGCAGCCATTTTAGATGCCTTGACCAGACCCACTCTGTGCACGCTGTCGATCCTTAGCATGGCTCCCCACCCTCGCAAGCATCTCACCCAGGCAGTGGTCACCCCTGCTCTCTGTCTTATGCATGGGTAATAAACCTCCCCCCATCTGCGCTGCTCTTCCCTGAGAATCACACCCTGTGCCCGCCCGACACCTCCCTTTCGCCCTATTCACTACCGCACCCTCTGACACTCCTTTTCCTCTGTGTCCGATTGTCCAGGCCGGTCCTAGGCTATCAGCTAGCCCTGCAGATGTAGTTTATGGCCACAGCTGTAAAGAATCACCCCTCTTCAAAGGAGTTATAGTAGATCAAGGCCCACACTCGATGAGATCCGTCACAGCAGAAGCGTTGCTATTATCTGAAAACCATCCTGTATTGTGATTGGGGAGGGGACCGAGCGTGAAGCGGAAGATTCCAGGGATGACTCTTTGTACATCAAAGTTTTTACAATTATGTGTCACATTAAAAATATATAGCACTCCGACAAAGTAGTAAGATTATAAAACTTTAATAATTTATAAATATATACAAGAAAACAAAAATAGTAATAACATATAAACATTTTTAGAGAAAAACAACGAAGTAGCGGTCGGCTGTGCGAATAGTCCCAACGCAGCACAACGTCCAGATTTCCGGCGTGGGGCGTCGCGGGGGGTGGGTCATCAGTAGCAAACTGTTGTGCGAATAGTTCCAAGGCAGCAGAACGCGCCGAAATCTAGATGACACGAAAGTGATGTCTAGTAAGTTGCCACCCAGCAAATAACGGCGTGGGGCGTCGCGGGGGGTGGGTCATCAGTAGCAAACTGTTGTGCGAATAGTTCCAAGGCAGCAGAACGATGGCACCAAGGTGATGTCCAGTAAGTTGCCGCACTGGTTTTGGTATCCTACAATGCTGCTCCGAATAACGGCGTGGAGCGCCCCGGGGGAGGCGGCGTGAACGGGCCTCTCCAGGTGGAGTCTCATCTGTTTTAGTGGGGCGCCCCTTTACCGTTTCAGTTGCCATTCCGTCCGCTTTTGGTCCACTGTGTCAAAATCCGCCATTCAGCTGAGTTGCGCCCACTCTTGCGGTGCAGCGATAGGCGGCTGCCACAGGACTCTCAAAATGGCGGCAGGCTCTTTCCTTTTTGGGCGTGGTCCACTGAAATGGCCCTGGGACACCTTGGAAATCGGACGCTTGTCTGCTAGGTCTTGGACCCCATTCTCGAAAGCGTCCCCTCCGCCTTGAGAATTCATCAAAAGTTTTGGGGGCCCCGACTCCTGCAGGCTTCTGGTGGGGAGCGGCTGCCATGATTGCTCGCGGAATGACCACGACGGAGCTACGAGATGGTGGTGCTCTCATGGTGACGCCAGTTTAGTCTGAAACATCCAGAAACAAGGTGGGGCTTTCATCGTTTGGGGGAAAAAAAAAGTTTTCATCCAATGAAAAGTGTTGTTTTTAGGTCATATGATCAAGCCTTCCATCATTAGGAAACCAAAAGTAAAATGAACCAATGAAAAGTTTTATAAACAAGTCACATGACCTGTTATGCGGCATAGGGTATAAAATGCGGAGAAAATACGTTGGCACGTGAGGCGGCGTCAGTAGCGGACCGATGTGCGAATAGGCCGAAGGCAATACAACGCGCCAAGATCCGGATGGCACCGAGGTGGTGTCATAGTTGAGAGTTCTGAGCAGCGGTTTTAACACTGTCTGAAGCTTATTTGCAGCTGCTGCAGCTTCACTACGCGCCAAGATCCGGATGGCACCGAGGTGGTGTGTAGCAAGTTGCCGCACTGGTGTGGCCATCCTACAATGCTGAAAGTCGGCGTGGGGCGCCCCGTTGGCCTGTGAGTTTGCGTCAGTAGCGGACCGATGTGCGAATAGGCCGAAGGCAGCACAACGCGCCAAGATCCGGATGGCACCGAGGTGGTGTCTAGTAAGTTGTCGCACTTCTGTGGCCATCCTACAATGTTGAAAGTCGGCGTGGGGCGCCCCGTTGGCCTGTGAGATGGTGTCAGTAGCGGACTGATGTGTGAATGGGGCCAAAGGCAGCGCAACAATATTTTCTACTATATTTCCGGAGTAGAAGACACCACAAGGCGCTGAGATGCCAAGATCCGGATGGCACCGAGGTGGTGTGTAGCAAGTTGCCGCACTGGTGTGGCCATCCTACAATGCTGAAAGTCGGCGTGGGGCGCCCCGTTGGCCTGTGAGATGGCGTCAGTAGCGGACCGATGTGCGAATAGGCCGAAGGCAGCACAACAATATTTTCTGACTGACACCACAAGGCGCTGAGATGCCAAGATCCGGATGGCACCGAGGTGATGTCTAAGTTGCGGACTGATGTGCGAATGGGGCCAAAGGCAGCGTAACAATATTTTTTGTATGGAAGATACCACTAGGCGTTGAGATGCCAAGATTCGGATGGCACTGAGGTGATGTCTAGCAAGTTGGTGTGGTCATCCTACAATGCTGAAACTCGGCGTGGGTCGCCCCATTAGCCTGTGAGATGGCGTCAGTAGCGGACCGATGTGCGAATAGGCCGAAGGCAGCACAACGCGCCAAGATCCGGATGTCACCGTGGTGGTTTCATAGTTGAGAGGCACTTCATCTGCAGTGGGGCGCCGAGATCCGGATGGCACCGAGGTGATGTCTAGCAAGTTGCTGTACTGGTGTGGTTATTCTACAATGCTGAAAGTCGGCGTGGGGCGCCCCATTAGCCTGTGAGATGGCGTCAGTAGCGGACTGATGTGCGAATGGGGCCAAAGGCAGCGCAACAATATTTTCTGACGAGAAGACACCAAAAGGTGCTGACATTCCAAGATCCGGATGGCACCGAGGTGGTGTCTAAGTTGCGGACTGATGTGCGAATGGGGCCAAAGGCAGCGTAACAATATTTTTTGTATGGAAGATACCACTAGGCGTTGAGATGCCAAGATTCGGATGGCACTGAGGTGATGTCTAGCAAGTTGCTGTACTGGTGTGGTCATCCTACAATGCTGAAACTCGGCGTGGGTCGCCCCATTAGCCTGTGAGATGGCGTCAGTAGCGGACCGATGTGCGAATAGGCCGAAGGCAGCACAACGCGCCAAGATCCGGATGTCACCGTGGTGGTTTCATAGTTGAGAGGCACTTCATCTGCAGTGGGGCGCCGAGATCCGGATGGCACCGAGGTGATGTCTAGCAAGTTGCTGTACTGGTGTGGTCATCCTACAATGCTGAAACTCGGCGTGGGTCGCCCCATTAGCCTGTGAGATGGCGTCAGTAGCGGACCGATGTGCGAATAGGCCGAAGGCAGCACAACGCGCCAAGATCCGGATGTCACCGTGGTGGTTTCATAGTTGAGAGGCACTTCATCTGCAGTGGGGCGCCGAGATCCGGATGGCACCGAGGTGATGTCTAGCAAGTTGCTGTACTTGTGTGGTCATCCTACAATGCTGAAACTCGGCGTGGGTCGCCCCATTAGCCTGTGAGATGGCTGTTCTTTGGATTTGGGCCTGGTCCACCAAAATGGCCCTGGGACACCTTAGAACTCGGACGCTCGATTTTTTTTTCCTTTCCTGTACATGCAAAAAAAGGTAAATGCCCGGTACGTTACACGCTTCATCTGCCACGATGAACTCTCCAGAGGAACCGAAAAAAAATATAGTTGTGGTAACTATACCATGCATCGTCATATGGAGAGGTGGCACCAATTAATTATAGTGCTGCATAAAAGAGAGATTTGGAGGAGAACCCCTGACCTGCTAGTACATTCATCAAAGAAGTGGCACTGAGAGCTTCAGAGGCAAGGGAAACGGTCCCAAATATTTAGAAGAACTTTGGAAAGATTAAAATGACATGTTTAGATTGTGGCAAATTAATTTCATGTGGACAGATGAGTGTTACTCTAATAAATACAGCATATGAAGATCATCATAGTCGATGGTTGGTAGAGACATTTTGACTATATCCTGGACCTGCCCGTCCTCGCCCAAAATGGCGCCAGAATAAATGGGACTCGTAACTCCTTGTTGTGTACTGGTTGCAGAACCTTGAAATCACGAGATACGTATGCAGTTTTGAAGCACATGGCGGGCGGGGACGAGAATTGATTGAATATTTCGACATCCCTATTGATATTAAGTTCTGATGTGTTATTGATTACTGTACTGTTGAAAGTTCGAATTAACGTCACCCATGGTACTTGCCCGCAAATGTATATCTAGATAATTTTATTGTAACTGGCCCTGTCGTATTTTAATTATAAAATGTACGTCCACCGATTCCGTAACTGTTAGACACCTTAGTTCTTGCAACCTAATGGCCCGCCCGTTACGTTCCTCTACAGTGTAAATGTCTATTCATCATATACGATTACAGTTTGCTCTGTGGCAGGCCCACGTGGTTATAGGCTCGTATTTGTATAATGAAATTTTCTCAATAAAGGTTTTTAAAAGAAAACATGGTAGTAGTATATACATTGGTAAAGTTTTTAATAATAGTGACTGTTTTAGAATCATTAAAAGGCAAGTGAAATAAAGCAGACCAATTACATGAAGGGTAAAAGGTATAATACGAAGGAACGCAGTAAAGATAAATGGTCAAGGGCTGTTGTGTTTTCTATTCCTGCAACATAAAGTGATCGATAAGAATCTCATATTCAGGCGTATCGGCGACTAAGACAGCAGGTCGACCCTCTTTTGCTCAACGGCTCCGTCATGGGACGAAGAAACGCTCTTTTTCTCGAAAAAAGAATATATTTTACTTGCAGGACAGTTGTAAAATTTCCGGGAAAGTACATTAGCCTGGAACATTATAACATATATTTAAGAAAAAATTATGTTCGGAAGTAATGAAAAGCGTAATTTTTAGGTCATATGACCAAGCCTTTCATCATTACAATAAGAAAAGTAAAATGAACCAATGAAAAGTTTTATTAACAAGTCACATGACTTGTTATGCTTACGTTACGCGCTGCGCGCCCCGGATGACTTCCGGATGCGCTAACGCGGCGCGTCATATGACGCATTACGCGACAACGCAGGTACAGAATATAGTCAAAATGTCTCCACCAACCAGCGGTCGGAACACAACCCCTTTCAGCAGGCTAAATAGTTCTGTTAAATGACAACAGAAGGGACAGGCAACAAGAACCATCAGTCAAAGAGGGGAGAGCTAGTTCTTCTCTACCGGGTTACATTGGGGCGCTACCGGAACTGATCGAATTGGTAGTCTACAGTGTTTCTGGATGTTTCAGACTAAAGCTGGGGTTAGCATGAGAGCAGCACCATTTCGTAGCTCCGTCGTGGTCATTCTGCAACCAATCATGGCAGCCGTTCTTTATCGTTATTTTGGGCGGGGTGGGTGGCGGAGCCGAGTTGTTTTGCAGCCATCATTGTGTGGAGTTCAGTTCATCTCACTAGTTTTGTATTTGTCATGAGGGGTTGTTCCTAATGTTTCTATTTTAGCGAGGTCAAAAAGAGATCCCATTAGTGGCCTACTGATTTTGCTCGATTCCTTTTCTTTTTTTTTTACACGATTTTTCGTTATCTGCAAAGACTGAACAGAGTATTGCGACTCTGTGTTTGTTTGTAAATAGAGAATGAACCAAAGAGAACTAATTCTAAAACAGTAAATACTTGGATAACAATCAATCAAATGGAGAGAGAAGCAGGCACGACGGATTACAATGGGGGCAAAGACCTGCGTTAACTACCTTTCACTATCTGCAAAGAGAGAGTACTCCTAATAGAAATGAGGGGGGGGGGCACCATTCAAAGCAGATCAGTGTGCATAAACACGAAAATGTTTTCACTTACCACGTACTTGACATTCGACAGCTTATGATATTTGCTATTAAAAAACCATTGAAATTCACTGAAAAAACCATAGGTTATAGACCATATATAGTTAGGAATTAGCATTTACAAAACCTTGAAAATTCACTGAAAAAACCATAGGTTATAGACCATATATAGTTAGGAATTAGCATTTAAAAAACCTTATTTTACTCACACAAAACCATTGAAATTCCATATATAGTTAGTTGCACTAACTATATATCGCGCACCTGCAATCCACTGCTGATCATGTCACATATTACATCATTCATGACATGGTCAGTGACATCACTGATGACATCACTGATGACATCTCAAATGACATCACTGATGACATCACTGATGACAACATCCAGTGACTGTATGTTTCTGTAAAGTTAAAATATATCTTACATATTGAAGAATGAGTGGATGTATAAGTGTCTGGATGAAGGATTTAGTAGGTGCGTGACTGACTGTATGAGTGAGTGATTAAATGTGTCTCACTGAATGCATGGGTTAGTGACTAAACTGTCTTAATTTGTGCATCATTATGTCTGTTGTTCTGTAAACTGCTGCATGTGTTGATCATTAGCTATACGAGAGGCTATATGTGTTATTAATTGCTTGCCCAAGTATTTCTATGGGAGATTGAGTTTGTGTGGGGGTGGCTGGAAGGTGTGTGACTCTATGCATAGATGTGTGAACAGTTTATTCACTAGGTGTATGAGTTCAAGAGTGCATGTGGAAACAGCTACATGGGCAGTTGACTGTGTGCATGAGTGTATTGATGAGTGAATGGATATCTCAATGCTACATGTCATAGTAAGTACATATGTAAAACACAGTACATGTGAGAGTTGGCATATATAAATAACTGTGCATGAGAGCCACCGAATGAGTGAGTGGTTGTATCGATCATTGTGAACTTGTATCAGGGATTGTATAAGAGAGTAAATATGTGTTAGTATATGTTTCAATAAGTAAGGTGTGTTTAACTGTATAGTTGAAGAAATGGAGATGAGATTGTTTCTTTGCATGACTGACTGGGTGTGTGAGTAACTCCATGGATGAGTGGAAGTGTGTGAGTGTCTGTATACACTGAGTGTATCTAAGGTTATATTAGAGTCTAAAGAGGTTTATCGTATTAGCACAAGAATGATGTCAAATGAGATGTCATCAGTGATGTCATCAGTGATGTCATTTGAGATGTCATCAGTGATGTCATCAGTGATGTCACTGACCATGTCATGAATGATGTAATATGTGACATGATCAGCAGTGGATTGCAG
The DNA here is from genome assembly GCF_964261635.1 of Lissotriton helveticus. Lineage (NCBI taxonomy): Eukaryota > Metazoa > Chordata > Amphibia > Caudata > Salamandridae > Lissotriton > Lissotriton helveticus. The sequence continues at coordinate 883,383,276 of NC_136070.1, forward strand.
GTGCGCGATATATAGTTAGTGCAACTAACTATATATGGAATTTCAATGGTTTTGTGTGAGTAAAATAAGGTTTTTTAAATGCTAATTCCTAACTATATATGGTCTATAACCTATGGTTTTTTCAGTGAATTTTCAAGGTTTTGTAAATGCTAATTCCTAACTATATATGGTCTATAACCTATGGTTTTTTCAGTGAATATATATATATATATATTCGGTACTCCGCAGTTTCGCCCCGCTCCAGGATAGCTAGCCAAGGCACACCAGAAAAACTCACGGACACGGACCACAGAAGCCTTTTCTTCAATTTATTTCAGTGCGGGTATGTCAAAGACGTTTCGGCTCCACGAGCCTTGTTTACCTGATATAATAATATAATAAAAAAAATATAAACATACCACAGTACTCTTCCGAGCAATCGGCAATTTAGACACTTGGTAGTCTAGGGGATGTAGTAACGTAAGACACGGTCTAATGTCACAGTTCCTTTGTAACAGCACACCTAATACCCACCCACCACCAGGCGTCATAGGTCAGATGACCCTGGCTAATAAAAGGGGATGAGCGCACGTGCTCAGGGCCCATTACCCGACCCACAATCTGGTGTCCGTGTCTGATTATCCACATTAGCATTATGAGGGCCTAGCGCCCCTCACCCAAACCCTACAGGGGACACACAATCAGCATAAAATCCGAATCAGGTTCTTCCTATCCAGCCTGCCCTCTGGAAAACAGATCCCATGCTTGTCGCCACTTTTAAGAGGTGCAGACAGCGTTGTTGGATAGAAGAACTTCATTAACATAATAAGGGCAACCCTTGAACAGGTCCTCTCGGAAGCAACTGTCTCCACAACTGTGCTCTGTGTCCCAGCTTCCAGAACCTCTGGAAACTGTTAACCATGCCTAGAATGTTTGTGCAGTTGCTAGGATTCAACGGTACTCCCAATGATTTTACAGACAACTTCAGACTTATACTCTATCAAAATATCTATTAACGTTCCTCACCTGTTACTGTTATGCTTGCTATATTTTTTGTCAGTGGCCTTTTTGGTGTTAAATCACTTTATGTAATGTAACAAAACAAAATACATTTACCTGTCCCCAAAAGGAGCTCATGATGTGGAAGCCTTCTCTCATGTTATTGAGAATTTTGTTGAATACCTTATCCTCATAGTTTAATCGCTCCCCTACAGTGATGTGGAGGATGACATTACTAGCTGCATGGATGAGGAGAAGGGATGGATCGATAGAAGTTCCTGATAAAAAAAGAAACAAAGGTTATTATTTGTGCAAGAAAAGAACCTTTGATATTACATTAGGACTAGACGTCTGAGACACTATACTGGAAAAATCCCAAAATAAGTGGAAAGTCATGAGATTATGGTATATGTAGTTGTTTGACAGTATTTGCATTTCAGATTATAGGGGGACTTTGGGATTTATTTAGAGTTTAGCAGACAGGGTAAACTGCACAAACATAGTAGACTACCCTGTCTGGCAAAGCAATGGTCTGCCTACTTCAATTCAATTTAATTCAAGTCGTACAGACTGTTATGTTTCTGGAAGTGATGCTCCTGCTGGTTCTAGGGGCAAACACCTTACACTGATGGTCCCACTAGAGAGGGACCATCACAGCAAGTACCTCATACAATCCACCCTTTTCAGAGCGGATAGTTCAATTAATTGTTTTCTACATAGAACAAAAATAATTTACCCCTATGGGTGATCGCATTTTTTGTTTTACAAAAATACACTTTGGGTGTTTGTGTTTCATAAAATACAAAGGTTTGCTGACCAGCCGCATAAAACAAGGCAGCCAATCAGCAAACTTTCATAGCCTTTAGTCAAGCCAGCAATGTGGCAGATCTTCAGAAGGCACACAGGTCTCTTCCAGAAAGGCAAAGATCTCCGAGTAGTGCAGGCTGTTTGTCATCAGTGCAGCAGAGTAAAGGCCTCATCCCTATATGATTACTCACGTACACCCCTGCCCTGATTGCCTCTGCTGGAACGATAGTTGCATCCTTGTTATTGATATTTGCTCATGGGTAAACATGTGCTAATACCCAGGCCTGTGTCACAGATTGCAGTACTTTTAGACCCTCATGGTGGTAAATGGTTACTGCCTTTACTAACAGTTCAGCAGCTGCAACATATCATGTATTTATAATGAAGGCAATAGCTTGAGTAGGCCTTTTTACTAGGGGTGGGCAGAATGTTTAATTCCGCCCATGGAATTGATGTGACTTGGTGGCTCCACGTTACTCTTGTAATGTTGAGTTCCGGCCAAATGCCACCAATTGGCACATAGCAAACTTTTTTCCATTGTGGGCCCAGAAATGCGAGCAAGATTTGGTGTCTGCTTGCACAATATTCTAAAGCAGGCTATCCTGGCCAGAGGGATGCTCCTCCAGTAGATTTGCTGCCACTCGAGTACATTTCCTACTCGAGTGGCAGCAAAATTAACTCAAATGGCTGCAAGCTCTTCCACACTGCATGGTGCAGTTCATGCTGATTTGTCAATGCTGCTCACTCTTCTGGAGCTAAATTGCAGTGCAAGCAGCACAACTTGCATCTTTTCTGCTTTTTGGCACAACTCACTGGAATCTCACAGAGTATTGAGGTAACTCTATTGAATTCTGTGGAGTGAAACTCTGTGAGTTTCCCATCCCAACTTTTAATCAATTAAAGGGATTTATTGAACGCACTAGTGAGTGTCCCAGCACTGGATAGAAAGCTAATCAAATCCACTGAATATGTTATTAATAAGCTAGCCCAGAGAGCCATGTCTTAAGAAGTTGCTTGAAAATCAGTATGCCTTTTGAGGTACAAAGATGCTGAGAAAGAGCATTCCAGTCCCTGGCAGCCAGGTAAGAGTAGGAGCTACCACACCACTTCTTCCTCTTCCTATTAAATTGTGGAATCACCACCATCAATGAGCTAGATGAATGGAGTGCTCTAGATGGTTGGTATGCAGTGATTCTGTCAGATACCTGGGAAAATTATGAGGAAGTGGAGGAGGCCTCACAGACAGATTTATGGATTGTCACAATCCTGAGAACATGGTCGGCCACACACTGGAGGAATGGAGTGCCAGGCTCTCCTGTGCACTTCAAAAGACTAGTTGATACTGGTCAGTGGAGACTGGGGCTGATAGGTGAAATACTACAGAGACAGGGTTTCATAAGCGCAGAAGGCCTGTAGTCTTGTTATCTTTTTGGTAGGCATATATTATTGAGGCTGACATTCAGGTGTGATCGCCAAGGCACTCCCATGGCCTGTGTTGTGGAGCTATTAAGGTGGGAGTCACTCCAGCTGTGACAGACTGCTTCCTAAATAGATAACATAACAGAGGAGTGGGCATTTCAAAAGACAGCAACACCCACCACACACATTTAAAAAAGAAAGACACTAAATTACATCTGTCTGGAAATTAATTATAAAATGGGGAACTTGAGTCTCCCAAATTGTCAACCCGTCACTTGTGCTGTAAATTAACCATGAGAAGCTCAACAAGACTTCTGGTTATTGCTCCCAGTATGGAGGAGTGAGGTCTGCTAGTCTCCTTGATGGGAGAGGGGATATCACCGAGTAGAATCAATACTCCTTCCCTGAGTCTGGAGCACCATCATCTGCCTGCATGAAAACCTGTGAGGAGTAGGGTAGTGTCTAGGAGCAAAGCCCAGTGGGGGATCCTGTTGAGTAGACCGCTGAAGTGAAGTGTGAGGTTCACGCTCCTGTAAATAACTGCCACACCAATGGGGATGCCCACCCATATGCTGCCCAGGTTGGCAAACTTGTATGCCAGAGGAGTCTACCATGAAGAGCAAGAGACATCATGCTGGTGTATGACTGCAGAGGGAGAGGGAAGTCACCCAGGTGCAACATGCAAATGTGAAGAGCCGCATGATCTGACCCATGCACCCAGAGTACCAACTCAAGCATCAGCAACCAAGTAACTGCCTATGATCTTCTGCTGGGATGAGAAGAATGACAGAAATGAGACTTCACCTGCACTTGCTTCAGCTTACCTCAGCACTGACATGCTGATGCTCCCTGGGTCTTCCATATTGCAATACCAGTGAGAGTGGGTGAGATAGATGACTTGGCCGCTGAGCCCAATCGGAGCTACCATTACTTCCAAACGCTAAGTTATCTAGTGGAAACAGCATAGGAACAGTACGCTCCAGTCAGAATGCAAACCCCTCTTATCTAGCCAGAGACCAAAGTAAAAGCAGACATGGGATGCGAGTAGCACCCAGGGTTCCCTCACAGCGCGCCTCTTGCTAACAAAAGAAAGCTGAAATTTCAGGGAGTATTCAGTCCTTAACAGCAAGGTAACTCTGATACAGACTCCAAAAGATTTCAGGCGTCTCTGAGGAGGAAGCTACTCACTATATAGTTCAGTTTGCGTGTTGCAGTACAACATATCGGTAGACCATTCTGCTCAGTGGGGGGGGGGGGGCCTTCGGCCTCAGCGCATAGCAACTCCAGCTTAGCTATCAGCAGTCCCATATCCACCAATTGGCGTATTTCTTTCCGCACATGTTTAAAATAGCCAAGCAGGGCTAGCAAGGGGTCGGGCGACAAAAGTTCTCCTGTGGTATCATTCAACTTTCGGAATACTAGTACCCAGTACTTAGCAATATCGGGACACAGCCAGGCTAAATGTATGAATCCTGCTTGTTCCGCATCACATCTCTCACATCTCGCTGTGACCCGGAGACCATATCTATACAATCGAGTAGGGGTATAGTGCACCCTATTAAGACATTTAAAATGAATGAGTCGGTGTTGTCCATTTAGAGAGACGTGCTGTGTGACTTTGTAGCAACAGGGCCATTTGTTGATGTCGAGTATGACCTCCAAATCAGTCTGCCACGCCAATCTAGCCTTAATAAAAAAGTTAAGATAATCTTGCGCCATGAGATAAATCCTGGATACTCCCGCACGTAACATCAAGGAAAAGGGGGCAACTTCTGGAGGTTCCATCATATCCTCCCTGAGCATATCACAGAGTGCATGTCTAACTCTGTAGAAATGGGACATCATGAGTGAAGTAATATCTTGCTTCTCTAAGACTATGTCTTCCCATCTTCGTCTCATTCCACCTTTGAATAGGTCACCTATTTTGAAAATGCCCAAAAACGCTAGGGCAAGAAAAGCTTCCGGCTCATTGGAGAGTAGAGAGTTGAGGCGGCTAGTCTTTTAATTAAATGTTGTCATGCGTGGGAGGTGGCATTTATGGAGTCCACAAGACCCACACGCCGGGATTGTGTCCGGTACAGACAAGCAGCTAGGGGGGAGGGCACAGCTGTGACCTTTTCTATATGCAAGTGCGGGGAGGGGATTGTTGGTGCAGCCAGTAAAACATGTGGGAACATTGCACTACTCGGTAATAGAATTCCAAATCTGGTGCACCAAGTCCACCCATCAAGATCTCCCATGTGACCCGGGCCTGCTTACCAGCCCAAGCCAATCGTACCAGTAAAAATCTGATGCATTTAAAAAAAGTGAGTTAGAAGGACCACAGGTATGTTTAAAAACAGAAACAGAAATTGGAGCAGCACTACCATCTTCATTAAAGAGATACGGCCTAGGAGCGACAATGGCAGCCGCACCCATCTGTTAACATCATCTTCCAGTTTGGCATTTTGTCCTGCCATAGTTCTCTCTGAATACTATCTCCAAATTAGTATGTACTTGGATGCCTAGATAACGCACAGAGTCAGAGACAAGTTCAAAGGAAAATCCAGTTCTATCGATTCGATGGCTGTGGCGAGGGTGAAAATAGTGGCTTTAACCCAGTTGATTTTAAGAGCCGAGAATGCACCATACCGTACTACTTCTCTTAACACTGGGGATAGGTTAACCTCTGGGTCTCTGATGTACAGGAGAGTATCATCAGCATAAGTGGAGATTAATAAGTTAAATCCAGGTAAGCGTATCCCTCTGTGGCTGTGGTACTCCCTAAGAGCGCAGGCTTCCCTCTCTCGTATTGACCAGCACGGAGAATATTGTTTTTAAGACTGACACTGATAGCTTAGCATTACTATTAGTCCTGGTCTATCGCCCCCCCAATCCATGCCCACCTTTTCCACATCACTGGCCGAACAAATGGCCTTCCTTGTAACAAACTACTCAAAAATTGTTTTAATCGGGGACTTTAACTTCTGGTTCGATGACACTGAGGCGGACCCTCAGGCAGCAGAACTTAAGGACCTACTCTTGGATTTGAATTTAACTCAACACATTCACTCCCCCACCAATGAGAAAGGCCATAGCTTAGATCAAATGTGATCTTATAATCTTTCACTATCCACACCCTTCATAGCCCCTTGTATTTGGTCTGACCATTTCACTATACATTTTATACTCACTATTTATGGGAGTACGAAACAGCCATTTCGGGCGGGTGGGAAACTTAGGAAATGGAAGGGCATTAACACACCTGCTTTTTTGGATACCTTGGCCACTACCCTGCCCTCAATGACCAAAGATATTGACATCATGGAGGAGACTTTCTCACACTGGATGCAACTGCCCGTTAACACCCATGCACCTTGTGTGAATTTCCCCCGCTCACGTCCTAACGACGCACATAAATGGTTTACTCCACAACTGAAGATCCAAAAACTTGAAGTTCGTCAAAAAGAAAGGAAGTGGAGAAATGGGTATCTACCACATGACAAAGTGACCTATTGCTTGGCTCGGAAGAACTATCAAAAGTCTATTCTAAAACAAAAAAACAACTACTTCTCAGAGAAAATCTTAAATTCACAGAACAAATCAAAAGATGTGTTCAATATAGTGGATGATCTCTGCAACAGTGACAGAACAACTCCTTCTGTTACCCCTTCACAAGAGCTCTGCGATTATTTAAATGCATTTTTTATTGATAAAATTACTACCATAAAACAGAGTATACTTAGCCTCCCTGCCCCTGTTCCTTTGGATGACATCTATCATAACCCTGTTATATTAGATACCCTCCCTCCCATCGACATAAAAACCTTGTCTGACTTTCTTGCACGTGTCAAGTCTGGATCTCCTGACAACACCTTTCCCCCACACATCTTCAGAGAGGTGGGATTAGCCATTCCACGGGGCCTTCTTTCGCTGTTAAATGAATCACTTTTACAGGGCAAGGTACCCGCCAGCTTTAACAATGCCTTGCTTATTCCTTTGATTAAAAAACCAGGAGCAGACCCACATGACCTGATTAATTATAGGCCAATTTCCCTTTTACCTTATATATCCAAAATTTCGGAAGCCCATGTCTCCACTTGCTTGTCCAAGTTTATTGAAAAATCGGAATACCTGGAATCAAACCAGGCTGGTTTCCGTCCCTGTCATTCGACGGAAGCCGTGATCCTTGCTGTCCAAAATACTCTAAGATCCAATGCTGACAGAGGCATACATCAGGCCCTCGTGCTCCTTGATCTGTCGGCCGCGTTCGACACGGTTGATTATACATCCTTATCAACCGTGTAAACAGGCCGGCCTCAGGGGCCCCGCTTTAAGCTGGATCACTTCCTTTATTACAGGACGCACGCAATCAGTGAGACTTGGTACCTTCACAGCTCCCAGAATTTCTACTACATGTGGGGTCCCTCAAGGATCTTCATTGTCACCTTTACTATTTAATCTTTATCTTCGCCCACTACTATACTCCTTGAGGAACTTTAAAGTTACTATTTATGATTATGCAGACGATCTCCAACTTGTTTTCCCCCTTAATACTGCAGACGCTGTGACAGAATTCCAGAACACTATGATACACATACAGAGGTGGATGAACTTCAACCATCTCAAACTTAACCCAGGCAAGACAGAACTGGTCTTGCCTGGGAAAAGCGAATTGAGTTGGGGCCCACACTTCTGGCCACCTAGTATGGGGGACCCTACCACCAAATCCCTCTCGGTTAAAAGTCTGGGGGTCACGCTCAGTGCAGATCTCTCACTGAAGGGACATGTTGGAACAGTAGTTTCTGCCAGTTTCTTTCAACTTAGAAAAATAAAACAAAAAGCTCAGTTTCTAACGCAATCTGCACTTATCCATGTTATTATTGCCCTTGTTCTCTCCCGACTGGATTTCTCCAACAGTCTGTATTTGGGTCTTCCAGCAGGTCTATTAAAAAGACTTCAACTTGTTCAAAACCAAGCGGCCAGGCTCATCTGAAAACAACCGAAATGGCAGCCTATCAGACCTGGCCTGGAGAGATTACACCGGCTACTTGTGACGCAAAGGGTCGCGTTTAAAACTGGATGTATTATTTTCAAAGCCCTACAGAATACAGGCTCAAAATGTATTAAGAAACTTGTCTCCAGGTACAATCCCTCACTAAACCTCCGCTCTGCTCATAAAGCTTTTTTAGTTGTTCCGACTTTTAAGAAAAAACCCTTGGGTGGTAGCTGCTTTCACCATCTTCTGGAACTCACTACTGCCTGTAAGGCAGAGTCCAGACCTCCTTACCTTTAGACATTCTCTCAAGACGTGGCTTTTTAAACAGGCTTACATTTAGAGTATTATTTTTGTGTTATGTTTCCTTCAATAGCGCCATGAAGCCTATGGGCGTACGTGCGCTTAACAAATAAATATTAACATGACATAACATAACATAAAAGGCCAGGGGCTCAGCACAATAGCATAAAGAAAGGGCAATAACGTACACCCCTAATGAGTACCCCTGGGGAGGCTCTTCTGTCCGTGCCGAGGGGCCAAAGTGCTGTTCCCTTACCTGCTGCCTCGCACACCCCCAATCCTGCGCCCCTCTGTCCCTGCCATCGCCGCTGCTGCCAGGACACCGCAGCGCGGCTGCCGGGACAAGGGACTACATCCCCCAAGATCCTCAGCGGCTGGACGCCGCCTCCAGCAATCAGGGAGCGCCCGGAGGCGATTAAAGCGAAGGACTGCCCTCGGGGGAGCGGGAGGCTCTTCTGTCCGTGCCGAGGGGCCAAAGTGCTGTTCCCTTACCTGCTGCCTCGCACACCCCCAATCCTGCGCCCCTCTGTCCCCGCCATCGCCGCTGCTGCCAGGACACCGCAGCGCGGCCGCCGGGACAAGGGACTACATCCCCCAAGATCCTCAGCGGCTGGACGCCGCCTCCAGCAATCAGGGAGCGCCCGGAGGCGCTTAAAGCGAAGGACTGCCCTCGGGGAGCGGGAGGCTCTTTTGTATTGCTTTGTTCGCCCTAAGTGTGGCAGGGTATGCTCAGACGTGAGTCCCTTGCTCACTTGGCCACTGGATTCAAGATAGCCTGGCTGATGAGGATTATGAATCCGAAACCGGTCCCAGGATGCTTGTTTCCGGTCCATGGAAGACATGGCTTGGCAGTTCGGGCTGGACTGTTCCCATAAGGCACAGGGTCAGACTTATTTGCATATAGCCATGTCTGAAATGGGGTGGCTGAGTGGGCTAAAGAATGGTGATGGATTAAACCCAGATCAGTTGACTGGGGGTGAGTGTTTGATTTGCTCAAACGCTCCGTCTATCATCCCCTTTTGTATCGCTTTGTTCGCCCTAAGTGTGGCAGGGTATGCTCATACGTGAGTCCCTTGCTCACTTGGCCACTGGATTCAAGATAGCCTGGCTGATGAGGATTATCAATCCGAAACCGGTCCCAGGATGCTTGTTTCCGGTCCATGGAAGACATGGCTTGGCAGTTCGGGCTGGACTGTTCCCATGAGGCACAGGGTCAGACTGATTTGCATATAGCCATGTCTGAAATGGGGTGGCTGAGTGGGCTAAAGAATGGTGATGGATTAAACCCAGATCAGTTGACTGGGGGTGAGTGTTTGATTTGCTCAAACGCTCCGTCCATCATCCCCTTTTGTATCGCTTTGTTCGCCCTAAGTGTGGCAGGGTATGCTCAGACGTGAGTCCCTTGCTCACTTGGCCACTGGATTCAAGATAGCCTGGCTGATGAGGATTATGAATCTGAAACCGGTCCCAGGATGCTTGTTTCCGGTCCATGGAAGACAGGGCTTGGCAGTTCGGGCTGGACTGTTCCCATGAGGCACAGGGTCAGACTGATTTGCATATAGCCATGTCTGAAATGGGGTGGCTGAGTGGGCTAAAGAATGGTGATGGATTAAACCCAGATCAGTTGACTGGGGGTGAGTGTTTGATTTGCTCAAATGCTCCGTCCATCATCCCCTTTTGTATCGCTTTCTTCTGTCCGTGCCGAGGGGCCAAAGTGCTGTTCCCTTACCTGCTGCCTCGCACATCCCCAATCCTGCGCCCCTCTGTCCCCACCATCGCCGCTGCTGCCAGGACACCGCAGCGCGGCCGCCGGGGCAAGGGACTACATCCCCCAAGATCCTCGGCGGCTGGCCGCCGCCTCCAGCAATCAGGGAGCGCCCGGAGGCGCTTAAAGCGAAGGACTGCCCTCCGCGTCGCGGGATCGCGCGCGAGTCCGCGCCGGGCTAAGCCCGGGCAAAGGGCGGGCCCTCTACGGCCCTCAGAAGGCCGGATAAGGACGAGACGGGCCACCCCCATTTTCTCCCACACTGAAGGTCTACTATCAGGAAGGTAAAGACCCCTTTTAACCGATTTGTCTCCATATCTGTGGACTTGCTCATATATCGCAGCTCTATATTCCTTTATCATCATGACCTCCAAGGGGGACCTTTCAACTAGCGTAGCAGGCACTGGGCAAATGTTCTCCCTGTTAGACGAGTTAAACGTCCTATGTAAAACCAACTATGTTACATTGGAAACTCCCCCTCCGCCCAAAAGTATTGGTACACTACCTAACAAGGCTGCACTCCTAGATCCCCCCACATCATTGAACAAACCCTGTAGCCTGAACACTCAATGTATCGAACCCCCTCAGGTCCCATCTGCGAAAAGGAAATATAACGGTGTCAATCAAGGTGGTAATGACCCCAAAATCCAAAAATTGTGCCTAAACTCATCCACTGCTAATTCCTTAATGACCCCAGCGATTGTTGAGCACCCAGATGCCATAACACCTCCTCACCACTTGCACATACTACCCCTTATTGAACAATTGGTCAGCTCCTTGATAGCTCCGTTGCTAGGAAAAATAAACTTGTTAGGGGATAGGCTCTCTGGATTAGAGAAAGCCATCAAGTCAAACCTGCTGGCTGACAAATGTAGTGACACATCCAATTGCCCTAAGTCACCTCCTACTCACCTAGGCTCTAAACCATTTGTGCAGGATAAAAGGCGTCAAATACAACCAAATGGCCCTAATGCATCAGGGGAAAAAATAGCTAAATACCCCGCTAAAGTTTCACTTCCCCAGTTGAATGCACCTAGAGTAGTTTACAACAAAGCTAATTCTATTCATTTACCACCGGAAGCGGCCCCATACGTGTGCATCCTTGCGGGTGTACCTGTTCTTCCACTTGGAAAAACTGAGAGACAATATGACTTAGTTAATAAAACCAAATTCTGGCTGTCAAAAAATAGGCCACTGCCTCGTAATTTATACGGAGCAATAAGGAGTGTCAGAAGGGTGGGCTGGTTGGGCTTCCTTCCTAAAGATGTTCCTGGGGACTTGGTACTTGTGAGATTTAGAGACAGAAATATTGTCCCTTACTTGAAAACTTGGCCGCCTCAAGAAAGAGACGGCCCAATATCCATATGGGACTTACATGACTTCTATCCCAAAATTCCGTGTTTTCCGCCTCTTCCGAAATCATACCCCATGTGGCATCATGAATTTTTGGGAAACATCTGGACATGTAACAATGACTAAACACGAACTCCAAAGACTAACCACAAACTCCTCTGATACTTGGAGTGGAAAAATAATTTTTATGACTGGGACCCTGCCTTACTGTATCTTGGTCTCTTAAAGTGTTTTTACTATAATCTGGATTGTAATTTGTATGTATTGTGAACTTTTATGGTTTTGTATCACAAAAACCGAATAAAGTATATTTGATTTGAGTACCCCTATACGTTTTTATAGGAGAGAACACCAGGTTCCCCACCCTTACCCTAGCCATAGGGGAATTATACAGAACCTTCATGAGCTGGGAAAAGGGATCTCCTACTCCCATTCACCTCAAAACCGCCAACATGAAGTTCCATTCAACTGATCAAAGGTCTCTTTGGCATCTAGGAATATTGCAGCCGCCTTGATCTCCGGCTTTGTGTGCTGAATGGTGCCAAATATTGTGCGAAAGAGTGCATCCAGGGACAAACCCCCTTGCTCAGGACTAACTAGCACCGGTACCAGTGGGGCCTGGAGATTTGCCAAAACTTTGACAAATAGTTTAGTATCCACATTCAATAGTGACAACGATCTATATGATGAGCATTCGTCAGGAGGCTTTCCCGGCTTTAAAAGGGTAAAAAGCAGGACCCTCGCATAGACTGGGGCATCACTCCATTCTCATTTTAAAGCGTCCTGGATCTCCCAGGCCTCCAAAGGCCTCATAAGGTATTCCCTGTGCTGGTCAGCTAGACATGGGAGTTTAACATGTTCCAAATTATCCAGGGCTACAGCCTCTTCTCCTACCATTCTAGTTCAATATAGATCTGCATAATAATTACTAAATCTGTTTGCTATGGAGCCAGACTAGCTGTGTTCCTACCCTGGTTATGTTCCCAGTGAGAACAGAGCCAGGGTAGGAACACAGTTTGTTGCAGCACCTCCCTACGTCGAAGCAATGAGGTGCTCTGCCGTAAAGCCCCTGTCAACTCAGAGCCACCTATTTGGGGGTCTCAGACCAGTAGGCCAAATTGGACCTGGTATTCAACTGCAAAGCAGGTTACTACTACATCATGCCAATCAAAGAACCAGTATTTCGGCAGTGCTATTGTAAAGACTAATTTCTCTGAATCAAATACGGTCCTGATGAATTGCCACTAGCCCCGCTAGGAGCTACATTTGGCATGAAACATGTCAACCTCATGCACCACACAGGCCCTGTAGGATCATTACATACAGTCAGGGCAACCTTCTTTTAGTTAGGCTAGTGCCCCCCTGGGAATAACATTATTAGAAAAGGTTGCCCTAGACCTATTTTAAAAACCTTACTGCATACTCACCACACTAACCAGCCCACTCAGCTGCATGCACCATATGGCTTCATCTACAAAAGATTTTTGCTAAAGAGTCCGTTTGTGGGTGCCCGTCAGGCATTGCAGTGCTGGCCCAACGAGGAGCAGGCCCAATGATGAAGCATGATATCCTCCAGGGCGTGTAAAGGTACTTCTTTAAAGATCTGAAATCTTCCCCACACTTAGGAACTGCATAACTGTATACCATTTTTCCAAATATATGACTTACGAGTATGTGTGCAGGACCTGTTTAAAGAGCTCCTGGTTCCTCTTGTTTAAAGGACCTCCCGCATCTGGCCAGGACGGGGCCACGACCCTGATGCTCTGCACCCTTTGTCCGGGCAGAATTTCTTCAGGGAGCAGGCTCCCAGCAGTGGGTGTGCCTAAGCGGAGCAGGCACTGAGAGGCCCCCAGTTTCCATGGCAAGGGTCTCGGCAGCAGCTGTAAGCCCGCAATTATGATGCAAAGGCCACAAGAGCCAGCCGCACCCGCCTCCAATCTTCTACGTTGCCCGTTTTCAGCAATGTGCACATCCAGCGAAAGTGCAACCCCAGCGCTATGCAATCCACTGATTTTGGAGTGCAATTAATGCACGGATGTCAGGATAATGTCGGATTGATGAGATGGATCGCGGAGCTCGCTCAGAGTACAGCCATCTTGAGCCTTGTCCTAGGCAAGCTCCACCCCCTACATGGTTCTGTCCCCCCATAAAAACTAGGGGGCATATTAGCAAGGGCCATATCGCCGCTTTAGCTGCACTTTCTGCCGCTAAAGCGGCAATATTTTTATCGCCTATTCGCAAGCTGTCACTAACAGCAGTTAGTGACAGCTTTTAGGCGATAGCAACCGGTTTGGGGCACACTTTGCATGTCAGCGATATTTATCGCTAATGACATGCAAAGTGGTTGTACCCAAACTGTTACCGACCGAAAGCAGTCGCTAACACAGCTATCGCCTATTAGCAAGGCAGGCATAGCGGTAAAAAAAAATCGCGCTAAGCATGATTATCGCTATAATCTAACGCTTGCTAAAAACATGACTTACCTGTTTATCCAATGGGAGGTGGATCTTAAGGTTAAGTCTCCATTGGCGTTAATGCGTGAATATCGCTGGATTTCCAGCAATATTCAGGCATTTCGCCACTATCGCTGGATATTTTAGCACGATGGAAATAAACGTTGCTAATAGCAGGTTTTCTCCGCTAACATATCCAGCGATAGGCAGCGATACAAAATGTTTTTCTAATTAGCATTAAATGTCGCTATTTCTTGCTAATATGCCCCTACATATTTACCATTTGTGACTTAATTTTCACTTGTGAATCTCTGCCGGTAAATCCCACAGAGATTTGAGCAGGGAAATATCACAGTTCTATGCTTAATTTCCCTTCTACTCACAACCTGTCAGCCACAAATACCCTTTGCACCTATGATTTACCGCTAAATTAGAGCATTAAATGGTCAAAAAATTCTTCATTGGGTGTCTGATCAAAACGCCAAAGGATTCCTCTGATCAAAAAGAACACCTTTGTTGAGATTGCCAGAATGATTGCGGAGTAGTACATGCTTCCTAATCAGAAGAGCTGGGACTCTCTCATTGTTAGTGATGCATCGTTGCAGAGAAGTGAAGGTACTGTTCCTATCAAGTGAAGTAAGCATAGGTACTCACTTGACATCACCTGCCCATTTAAACAATCACTGACAAATCTAATAGGCCTAGCTTGTATTTTGAGAACTGAATAAAACAAAGAAAATGAATTTGTGCTGATTCAGTGTACTTTTTAAAGCAGTTCCAAATACATTCCAATGCACATAGCGACAGAGTGAGACCATATCACTAGCACACTGGAAGGATGTGAAGGGAACACGGGTCAATAAGGTGTCTGGAAATTGTGGCAAACAAGAGGAAAGCAGTTTGTTCAAATAATTGATTTTAGTTTACATTTATGTTGTTTATATGGTGAAGCATGTCTCACACACACAGACAACTCAGCCTGTAGGATGTTATTTCATCTCCCTCCTAAGAAACTGAATAGCATTCTTTTACAATACAAGAGGGAGTGAAATGCCCATAAATCTCATCACCTGTTTCTCCATTTTCAGGATAAAAGTTTAGCTCCCATGACGTGTCAGGCATAGTCTCCGCTTCTGGTAGCATCAGAGATGCCTGCATCTGTATCCTGGGATGGGTGCAGTGTCTGGATCCATAAACCTATCTCAGTGTACTCCCCTCACCGTCTTCCAAGCTGACCAGGCCTACTAGGTGGCACTTCTTCACAGGTTCAGTGGGTGCAATATGTTTTTGCCAACTAATATATGTGGTGGTACAAACGTGCCCATGTCGTTATTGGCAATAATAAACACAAGTACAACAAGTCAGAATGAAATAACAAAGCAAACAAGTTCATGAATATTTCTGTAGACATGGGGGGATTTGGTGCATGTGAGGAGGGATGCATCCTGGAGGAACTCCCACCCGAAGTGTAGATTAAACAGTATATAAAAACAAGCCTCATGTATGCAGGGTGAGTGGTGCATACAGCCTTTGCAAGAAAAAGGCAACTATATCCCAATGGGGTCAGAAAAACAACCAATTGCACAAAAAGGTGTAGGGATCGCTGATTGGGCAACTCTGGATACCATCGGTAGTTACGCAGAGTTTGAGGGCATTCACCATGCCATAGGTATGCATTCATTGACTCTGGGGTTATGCACGTGGATGCGGGCTCAAGGAGGACGGAAGTCATTTTTTGATTTAACTTTAAGCAGGTAGGTCTCACAATATTCGTTACCAGTGTGGGAAGCCTGTTCATGTGGAGCAAGTGGAGGGTGTGAGCCTCAGCCTGAGTCCATGTCAACAAGTGGCAGAGCCAGCACTGGAGATCAGATGGACAGAAACCGTTCGTGCTATGGCCATCCAGCATTTGAACAGAACAAAAGCCAGATCATTAAATCTATGTGGGTGTTTGTCACCCATCACACAAGATCACTACCCCAACAAGCACGAAATGGCATAGGAGTAAGAACATATGCTGCCATCTTAGCCACCACCTCAGTCAATCTATACTAGGCAGGTTGTAACACCAGGCAATTCCAAACCATATGGTTAAAACACTGCTTCCTGTAATATGCATTGGGGGCAAGCGGAGGAGAGCGTTGGAGACATGTGCTTGATATGCTGAGGGGCAAGGTAGGCCTGGTGGACAAAGTTAAATTGAGTAAAACAAAACTTAGGGTTACGGGATAGCAGCAGAGACCGATGGGGTGAGGGGCAGACTCTAAGCCTCAGCGCAACTTGCAGCATGGAGCCGCCGACATGACCAACTTGCCCCTGGAGGTGATTTTACAAATCTCCACAGGAGTCTTGCAATATGGGAACCAGCAGAAACTGAGGGGCTGACTCCAAGACCCAGCACAACTTGCGGCAGGGAGCCGCTGACATGACCTCCCATGCCCAGAGGTGCTTTAAAAAATCTCCATGGGAGTCCACAGCACAAGAACCAGCAGAGACCGAGGGGCCGAAACTTGCAGCAGGGAGCTGCCAAAATGACCTACCCCCGCCTGGAGGTGCTTTAAATATCTCCTCAGGAGTCCTGCTGCGTGGTAACCAGCAGAGACTGAGGGGCTGAGGGCCAGAATTCAAGCTCCAGCATAACTTTCAGCAGGGAGCCACTGATGTGACCAGCCCACGCGCAGAGGTGCTTATAAAAATCCATGGGAGTCCCGCAGCACGGGATCCAGCAGAGACTGAAGGGCTTAGGGGCAGACTCCAAGCCCCAGCTCAACTTGCAGCAGGGAGCCGCTGACGGGACCAGCCCACATTTGGAGGCACTTTTAAAAATCTCCATGGTTGCCCCGCAGTGCGGGACACGTGCCAAGAGCGGGCCCGTCTGTGCCCCAGAGGAGACAGGAGGAGGCAAGGAAGGAATCTGCAGTTATAAATTCTGTTCACCCGGATCCAAAGATCATGGTCCACATGGAACCTGCGCAGGATCAGTCTATTAGACACACTGCCCACGAACAACTAGCGACTATGGATTCTTCCCCTTGACCCAAGGCCACTATCTCCACTCTTATTCCTATCCTTCTCCCTATTAATGTATGTACTGTACAGGACTCACAAGTCCTGACAACACACGGAAAAAGAGGTTGGCAGCCCCCCCCACCCCCCGCAAGAAAAGCATGTACGTTTTGGGTAGGCTTATGAATGTGCAACCTGTTCAATTCAAATCTCAAACAAATCTCCAATCCACATCAAAACAAGGCCCTAAAGCAAAAACCAATGCGGGCAGGAAAGAAACATTCCAAGAAAATCCCTGTGGAGAATAACTCCCCCAAAAAATCAGCCCAGACCCGTTTGAGTTTGGAACCAGTGATGGCTGGTGATATTTGTAACTGGTGGGGAAAAAATTTCATTTTCAACTTTCATTAACTGAGGAAAGGGAGTGACATCAACTGACCCAATGGATTATCCTGGTGAAGGACATGGTGTCTACATTTGCTAAGCACACTAATGTATGTAGTTGGGCTTTACATTATTGTAAACCCACAACATAACTCTGAAGTGATGGTCAGGCAAATTGTAGGCGCTATATTGAACTAGTTAACTCAGTAAATGATGGATACAATTTAGCCTTTTGTCATAACTAATCCAGTACCTTCATGCCTAAAAATGTCCTTTCACATACACAAATGCTGCATGCCTTTTTGACTACTGAAATCATGCTATTCATTATTAGATACAATGTATAACACTGTTTTAAAAGTGGGGACGGAAGCCGGTGAGTGGGTAACTGGCACCTGAGAAAAAGGCTTAGACAACCAAAAACTGACTTGTTCATGGCTTCTAGGCACAGTGCTTCAGACAACTAAATATAGAAAAGGCAAGTGTATTGGCATTAATGAGTCATGCAAATGTATGCAGAGAGCAGCAGGGGTGGCTCCTCCGCTATACTGGAAGAGCATTGCCCCACTGCTTTTAAGCAGTGCAAGGAAGAAGAAACATAAAATGATAATATCAATATCAAAAGATTCTTTATTCAGTCCAAACATTTTAAACCAGAAAAGCACATGATGAAGATAGAATCAAATATATGATAAAAACATATAATAAAAACAACACAATTTATATCAAACAGATTTTAAGATACAAATATAAACTAATAAACAAACTAACATTCTAATGCATACATTGATTTGCGTGCCAGCACTGCAATTTTCTGAAACATGACACAATTACTAATGCCCCATCATCCAGTCGAAGTAGTGCATCAGTAGATTCACTAAAATCACTAAAGTGTTGCTTCTTGATCAAGGGAAGAAGGATAGATTTAGTATATAAGAGATACAAAAATTAAAAGTGCAGAATCGAATGCCTGGATTTCCCATCACAGGGGCAGGGACGGGTGTCTAAGTTAGCTTGGAAGCCTAATGGGAAGTTCAATAGATATTTTATAGTCCCTTCTCTAAAACAAAAGAGTAAACTGTGGTCCCAGTCACTCATATTGCCGGTCAAGTAACTTTGGGGTGAGCCAATTTGTCCCTGATTCCTAGTGGGATAGCCTGAGACTCTTGGTATTATTATCTCCCTCTTTATTCTCTCCTCCTGCGCATGCTGGTACCAACATGCCAGCAGCTGTTTCTTAGTAATGGAACAAGGGCTCCCAGGTTTTCAAATAGTTGGTAAAGGCCAATCATGTGCAGACAAGATTCAATTTACTTTATCCAAGGAATTTTTCTACCATTGTCACATGCAAGGCAATCTTTTATGATGACTTTTGTAATTGCTCCCTCTGTGTTTCGTCAAATGGCATACCAAAGAAGCAGGCAGCGGGCACTAATATAGTCCTCAACAAAGGGGAGGCCTAGCTCATTATGACAAATAAAACTAGATTTAGAGATCGGTACTCTCAGCATCTTTCTACAGAATCTATTTTCCTCTGTTTGTACTGAGTGGCTACTCTCAGCACCCCAAACCTCTGCCCCATAAGTTGCAGACGACAGGCACTGTAATCTGTAAATCTGCAATAAGGGAGTTACAACATTACCTTTTTTAGGGCTTGGCATGCTGAGATGCGACCCTACGGCACTAGACAATTTATTCCAGCTATTGACTATGTGTGTTTTCCAAGTACCACTGTCATTAAAAGTCATAAAAAGATAAGTGAAAGTGTCTGTGCTTATTAATATTTGGTCACATGCCTTCAGTGAGTATGTTTTATATTTCTTGGGGCCGCAGGACATAATAAAAGATTTAGTAAAATTTGTCTGCAAATCTAATAATGCTATAGATTTAACAAAGCTGTTCAATAATGAGAAAGAGCCTTTGGTGTACGGGCCATCAAAATAGCATCTTCCACATGCAACAGAGCAGGTAGCAGTGAGCCTCTAATCGAAGGAACATCTGTGGTAACAGTAGTTAAAAAGGGGTGGAGATCATTAATGTATAAAATAAATAAAATTGGGGCTAAAACGTAGTCTTGTCTCACACCTCTCATAATACTGACATCATTTGAGACCTCACCATTAATGTTGATCCTTACTCTGGCTTTCATTCCTCTGTGCAAATACGCTAGAAAACGAACTAGTGCTTCATTAAGACCAAGAGAATTAAAATAGACCATAGCTTAGACCGGTTAACACTATTAAATGCTGTTGATTGGTCAATAAAATCTAGGTTCAAAGGGACGCTTTTTGCCACTGTATACTTTCCTATAATTAACTTGAGATTTAGGCACTGCTCTATAATACCCACTTTTGGTCTGAAGCCATACTGGCTGGGGCACAAGATTGCTTTTTCTTTTGTCCAGTCATTTATTCTCTTATATAAAACCCTGCTCACTATTTTTAAGTTGGTATCTATTAAAGAGAGAGGTCTGTAACAACTGGGCGGAGAACAGTCCCCTTTTTTAAAGATTGGGACTATGATCGATGTCGACCAGGATTCTGGAATGGGAGCAGTAGCAAGGCTATTGAAAACATTAACTAATAATGGAACCCAAATTGTCAGGTTATATTTAAAGAGGCCTATAGGCACTCCATCAAGGCCTGGTGCTTTGCCCCAGGCACTCTGTTGTAGTGCCTCCTCGACCTCCTCCAGGGTCAATTGAATTAAACTAAAATCAGTGTCCAGTAGGGAATCTGTAAGTTAGCCTGGTCGTAAATGTTAGAATAATGATTCTCCCAGTCTTGACTGGAGATATGACACCCGATCTTAGGATCTATACATTTAGGTTGCTTCATCTGTTTGACTAAGGCTCAAAAAAGATTCCCAATTCCAATTCCAAACAAGCTTTATTCGAAAAATAGTGATAAAAGCACATACAAATATGTATAATATTTACAATCAAAATGTCATACACAGATTTCTAAAATAAGCCTATTCAGCCAGTGAGTAATTACACATATTGTATAGGCCAACAATAATTCATGGTTTCCTGAAGCAATCTATACTTTAACAGTTAATCAAACCTAACACGGACATCTCATTTCCTAAAACACTGTATCTAAGAATTCATAAAAAACACTATAAATAGAAAATCATACTATTTGGGAACACTGTGTTATAAAGATGAATATAGATGTCTAGAATCATTAAAACAGAGAAATATTTTAACTTGATTTTACATACACATTTTAAATAGAGTTAAATTTCGACCTGATTATCCACATCCACCCAAGATATTTGGCCACTGCTACAAAAATTCGGGATGAGGTGTTAGTACGCAAGATTCTTTCAGCTGCTAGGCTACTTCTTTGCCCTAAGAGTTTACATATGGGGCTCAACCACACCCTTCGAGGGTTTTCATAAGCTGGGCAGACAGATAACATGTGTGCAAATTATTCAGTGCAGGCCAAGTAACTAGGACCCTTGCTATTGCATGCTTTGTTCCACCTTAATGTGAAAGACCTTAAGAGCAGTGTGCCCGCTCTCAGCTGAAAATAAAGTTTCCTGTCTAGTGGTTTGGTGACAGTGTCCCAGTGCGGTTCAAAACTCGTAGTGAGTTTGAATTCCAAAAATGAGGATGAATCACTGACTCTAGGGCATTGAATGTGACCATCTCCCACCACTTTTCTTTTAAAACCTTCTTTGTTGGAAAACGAGCAGTAGTAGGGTCCTCCCAAAGCGTTGACATACCAATTTTGGCTAGGATATCTTTGACGCCATGTAGCCAACTGATTTTGTGGAAAGTGTTAGCTTTTATAATGTTCATAAAACCCTCGGCATATGGTGCCAGTTCTGGTGTTGTCCACAATCTGTCCCAATACAACACAATGCATAGCTTTGCGGTGTCAATAAGGGGTTTTCTCCCAAGGTCATAAATCAACGGACACAGTGGCGTACTTTGTGGGAGATTAGTAATGCCCCACAGGAACTTATTTTTGGACATGCTACAATTAGACAAGTTCCCTAGCCCCCATAGTTCTACACCATATAGTGCAGAGCTTACCACTTTTGCGTCATATACTTGGAGCACCGGTCTAATAGGTTTCGTGAAGGACCTTTTATGCTCAAGACGTAAGGCCCTCGGCAGTTGCCAATTTTTCAGTGTGTTTAATCAGGGGTTAGGGAGCACTCCGTTATTCTCAATTGTACTTCTTCTCAAAATGGTGCTACGGTTACCCGGGTTTGTCAGTCCCTTGTTGAGAAAAGCTTGTTTATGTTGGGTATGCTGGCCCAACGTACCGTGCACTGTCCACTTGTTGCCAAGCACCTGTACTTATTTCATTTTTCAACAAATAATAATCCTTATGTATTCTCAATTATTTATGTTTATTTTGTATTAGCTTATCTCTTTTACTCATGAAAAAATTTACTTAGTATTCCTTTTCCATCACTGATATTATGTTCACAGTTACAAACAATAATAACATTTCAATTCATGTTATACTTTACAATGCTATACATTATACATGCTTTGCAAAAGTGCCCAATGCATTTCGGCACTGTCAGTGTGCCTTCATCAGGGGCGGATCTGTAAAAAACGAACAAAATAACCTTGTAATTATTGTTTTTAGAATGCTCATGGGTTTTTGTTGTATGTCTTAGGTGTTCTCATACCTGTGTGCGTCGCGTTCAATGTTCGAACCTGTGTGTGAGAATATATATCTCTATTTAATCCTATTACCAAGTCATTGCCAAACTAACATGCCACATCTACAATACTCAAATCAAATCATAGTTTCCAGGATTAGCTTACCACCAATGATGTACAGTTCTAATGCTCCCTAAACAACAAAAAGAAACAACATATTTAATGTACTCCTTATAGCTACTAAACAATGCCTCGTGTATGAGTCTGTTTAGATGTGATAGTCATCATACTGTATTTCCAGCGTTGTAGTTATCTAAAAGATATAATCACAAACCACATGTCCCAAGTTAGTTCTAAAGAATCGTTAGCTAACTCATAATATCTTGGCAGCTTACAAATATCCATTCTTGCGTACCTGATTAATTGGACTGTTCAACGTTCTCTGCAAGAAGTAAAAACAAAAACCTCTGTCAATTCCTGTGACCAACGTGGTCATTCCCAATCCTCTAGCAATATTTCCAACTATGACCCTTACCTAATATCAAAACCTTCCTCTCCGTAACGAGTCACCTCCTGTTCTGTGCGAAAAAAGTATTTCAACCGCCGAGTCCCGCGCTCCTCATTTATTTACTTCCTGCACTGCTGAATGCATAGACACAAACGATACACTATCAGGCAACTATCCTACAACGCTGCTAGGTTCATCGACACTAATGATGCACTACCGGGCTTCAGATCAACGTTGTGCAAGCGCCATCTTATGTCGGGACTACTTTGCTTGAATTCTATATTACGTCTGTGCTGTTGTGTGCTCTGATGTGTGCAATTTTGTGTGTTAGTGTATATTATTGGGGTGTGTCAGTTTATATATTCAACATTGTTTCAAATTTCACAAAAAAACATATTCAAACAATACAATACTACCACAGAATAAATTCCCAA
The DNA here is from genome assembly GCF_964261635.1 of Lissotriton helveticus. Classification (NCBI taxonomy): domain Eukaryota; kingdom Metazoa; phylum Chordata; class Amphibia; order Caudata; family Salamandridae; genus Lissotriton; species Lissotriton helveticus. The sequence continues at coordinate 883,406,291 of NC_136070.1, forward strand.
TTGCAATTGAGATTTATAATTACTGATACTGCTTCTGTGTTACGAGTGATATCTATTGTATACTAATTCATCTGCCGATATTCAACCCTAGAAATGTTGTTATTTTGAATAATTTAACTCATACCTACGCTTAATTGCGATTTGAATTTATACTACTCTTAATGGTAGTACCTATGTTATTGAACATACCCCTTCTCTATGTTGGCCATGGATTCATGCGGCAGTGTATCAAGAGGATATAGTTATTTTCCTTACTTGCAGTGTCAGATTCTCATAAATAACACGATAAGTCATATTTATCGTTGAGTCCAATCGGGGTCATTGTTTGCAAATTTTTGATCCAGAATAGTTCCCTTTGCAACAATCTTTGGCTGTTATTAATCCCTGCTTTTATTTGTACTTGCTCAATGACCAAAAATCGTAGTTGGGAAATTGTGTGAACTGTGTCCCTCCAATGTACTGCCAAGGGCGATGTTAAATTTAATTTGCGAATTTTGCTCTTGTGCTCTGTGATTCGTATTTTTATCTTGCGTTCAGTCTTGCCTACGTAGAGCTTGCCACATGGGCACTTGATTCCATACACTACATTAGCTGAGTTGCAATCACTATTGTGTCTCAAGTCTATAATCCTTCCTGTTGTGGGATGGGTGATTTTATTACCCACTATTACATTATTGCAATGTTTCAGTGTGGCCATATCAATCTGATGGTTCCACTTTAGGTCGCTCTGTATGTTCACCCCTAAGTATGTGAACTCCCTAACTTGCTCCAAGGGACAATTGTTCATTAAAATGTCACCTTTAAAAACTCTGTGTTGGTTAAAAGTCATGAGTTTTGTTTTCGACACATTGACTTCAAGACCACGAGCAGAGCAAAATTCCTCAAATACTGTCAGAGCTCGTTGAAGCCCACTCTGAGTCTTCAAAATTATCAATGTGTCATCCGCAAACCCTAAAATCGAGATTTTAATCCCTGCTAAAATCGGGGCATCTGTGTTCTCACATGTCATACAATCAAATATCCCATCAATAAACACAGCGAACAAGATCTGGGCCATAATGCAACCCTGGCACACCCCTAGCTCAACAGGAAAAGAATCAGTCGCCTGACCCTGGGAGTCCGATGTATTTTTGCGTAATTACCCTTGTGTGATATCTTCAAAAGTGTCAGGAGTTCAATGGGCAGCCCTAGTTCTTGAAGGGTAGCCCATAGCCTAGAGCGGGGAAAAAGATCAAAAGCCGATTTTAGGTCCACAAAGGCAGTGTACATGCTGCCTTTGCCCAGGACCACCACCTTCCAGTGTAGTGAAACAAAACGAAACACCTGATCAATGGTGCTTGTGTATGCACGGAAGCCGGCTAGCAAAGGTGACAGAATGCTATACTCCTCAGCCCAATCCTGGATTTTATTAAGGATGAATCTCCCCAGTATTTTTTGTAATGAGTCGATTAGGCTAATGGGTCGATACTTCCCCGGCAATGATTTATCACCTTTTTTTAACACTGGGATTATTTCACTCCTTTCTAGGAGTCCAGTATTGGGGTTCCTCATGCAATTGCATTAACCAGTAGCATAACATACTTTCCCCATCTGGTTTTATCATAGAGGAACACATCGGCAGGGATGCCGTCGGGGCCGGGTGCTCTCCCTCCAACAACAGCACCAAGAGCTGACTCGACATGTTTGCTATTAAACGCCTCATCTACATAAAATACATAGCTTGCCCCTCCCACAGTTGACTCTAGTGGGCTCCATGCATATTTTGGTTCAAAATGTCTAACCCACTCTTCCTGCGAAACATGATTATGTGGAGATTCAGCGGTACCCTCTGTCCCACTTTATAATGTTCCAAAATTGTTTACAGTCTTTCTTGTTACTAGCCTCTTTAAGATTCTGCCACCTTTTTTTGTCCCAGGAGCGTTTTGCTATGGCCATGGAGTTTTTTATATGCCTGCCTGGCTGCACATACTGCGGCTGTTTCGCCACCTTTAAAGGCCTTCCCGAAAAGAGCTCTTGTCCGCCGGCAATCTTTATTGTACCAGCAGCAGGTTTTCTGGTATGTTACTTTCTTTGGCTTGTGAGGCTTGGTAACGTAAGTTCTCATGTGTGAAAAAAGACTGTTGTGGAACTGAGTGACGATCTCCAAACCTATGCTATTTGAACATACGCTATTTAGCTTCATTAGGGCATGGTCAACTTCGTTTGCAATTTTTTCCAGGGACCCTGGGTTTTCAAATATACTTGACCACTTGAGCCGTCTCATATCATTTATGGGGACTACATCGTGGGAATGTAATTCAGCCTCTCTACAGGACGATTGTTCAGGCAGCCACCAACTTAAAGCTACACACAAGGGATTGTGGTTGCTTTCAAGTCGATCCCTTACTTCCATGTCATCAATGGTATGCCAGAGTTTCAAACTCACAGGTATATAGTCAATCCTACTTTTCCTGAATCTGTTATTAAATGTGTTGGACCTAGCCTATCTTGGGGAGTCCTACCATTTAGTGCCCTGAGCCCCTTCTCTAGGCAGACAGAATGTATCTGTATTACAGGCTCTGTCCATTTCTTTATGGGAACACGCTCCAGCTTTGGGATTCCCCACTGGGCATCTTCCTCTTCTATATTCCTTAATGTTGAGTTAAAATTACCGGCTATAACTATGTTACTTTCTTGAGGGTGTGAGTCGAGGAGATCATCTAAAGCTGCTAAAACCTGAGACCTACTCCCTCTTGTACCCCTCACATAGATGTTATAAATATCAACTTTACCTAGTGATCCCAAGTTTAACCTTAGTGCTTGGATGTCATTGCTGTTGGAAGGAAGTTCCTTAATACTAATACCTAATGATTGCCGGACCCATATGGTCAATCCACCCGAGGGACGACCTGTTGACCCTTGTACTGCTGGCACATAATAATTGTAAAAACCTACCCGATGTTGTGGAGTTAATAGCCACATTTATTGGAAATAACAAATATCAAAAAGGTCAATGAAAGCAAGCCAGTCTGGAGATAATAGTTTGGAGCCGATTCCTGCAATGTTCCACGATAACAGAGTATCCCTTTTAGAGTCTTGGCTACTGAGTGTTAATTCTGTATGATTCCCTATGGGAGAATTAGTGGACCCTTTTGGACCCAGGTGGCTGTGAGGTTAAATTTTGGACAAGGCTTTGTTGGCCTGTTATAAACTCCACAGGACGGAATCATCATTGGATCTCTTTCCCTAATTGTTGGCAAGTCTTCACCACTACCAGTACGACATTTGGGCACACCAGTCAGTCAGTCATTACATTCAAGAGTGGAACTACCTATTCTAGTTGCCAATCGCTCTTGGTAGTTATTAATCTTGCTAGCAGGCAGAGACTGCCTAAATTGAATAGACGAGTGGTCAGGGTAACAGGTTCTGGATTCAAGTACCAGTACGCTTTCAACTAGTTCTTCACTCTGGAAAGTTAATTCGATACAATCCAGGGGGTTAGTGGGAGAGGTGAGCCTTCACACTTTCGCGATGTCATCCCTTATTACAGAGCGACAGCCCCTTACATGCCTTATCCAATGTATGACCTTGTTGGTCAGTGAATCTACGCTTTCTATTTTGTTTTCCCTCAATTTCAACACATTCACGATAAAGATTCTCTGGATTTTGTGTGACTTGATGATTGCACGATCCCCCTTCCCTTCATGACTAACACGCTGCCTTGTGGAGGGTGTGCAAGTGTTTGTACTCCTACCCTGCTGTAGCTGCTTACTCGATGTATCATAAGCAGAGAGCCAGTAGTGGTTCTGATGTTAAGCAGTGCATTACTTCCAGTGGGGATCGATGTAGATGGAATGTTCTGCTTGACCACCTCACTACATAAGGGGGTCACTTTACTCAATGTCTCCTTGGCTCGGGGTGGATGATTTTGCCTGGGCTAGTGGCTGGTTGCATGAAGTGTTGGCGCTGCAGGTTGGACAATAAGTGCTGGAAGATCTTCCTTGTGTCAAAAGCTTAATCCTAGTTGTTAAGTCCTCCATCCTGGCCTTCAAAGACCCTAATTCGGTCTGGAGTGAGTGAACTTCACAGAAAACGATTTGTGTACCTAGAGTATGATTCCTAGCCTGATTTTCAACCTACTCTGCACTTTAAGCCAATGGCGGTTCCAAACACTGTATGCTTCCCTCCCCCTGGGTGTTAGACAGTATGGCGTATCTATTAGTACAGGTGACTACAGGATCAATTAATAGTGATTGAGCACCACCAGTTTCAAGGGAATTTGGGACAATAACAGTGGGAGCTGACTTCCTGCCAGAATATGTTTGACTCTCACCCTTGCTCTCCTTAAGACCCTTTTTGAGCTTGACAAACATGTGGGGGATCACGGGGCAATTGTGTGAGCTATACCAGGTGAGGTGTGCTATGCTAATCGGGAACTTATCCGTTGTATGCAAGTTTGGCTCACTTACTAATAGATCCTCACATTCCTCTATAAGAGTGTCAATGCGGTCTAAAACCCAAATACTTGCTGAATGTTTTGATGCCTTCCTAGCCTTTTTCCCTTTATGAGTTTTACCGCCCGTACCACCCTTCCCCCTTTCATGGTCTTTCTTTTCCCCATCACTGCAGGATAATATTGGTTCGTGAAGAGATCTGCACAGTTCAACTATGATAGGCAGTGAATAGTTATCAGGTGTTTCCACAATGTAAGGAGGGGAATGGGGAATGTCACCAAAACAGTACCTTGTTCAGATTGCAACCTTCCGGGTAAGCCTGCGCTGAACAGCAAACAAAAGAGGGGCGGCCCTGCTCTGCCTCTTCCTGGCAATGATGGGAAAAAATGGGCCCGCCCTTGGCCCAGGCTTCGCTCAGCCGCGGCCTGCGCGCGTCCCGCGCTGCGGGAGATCCGAGATTAATTTATGTGCCTTCCAGGCGCGAGAGATTGTGACAGCAGCAGCGTTGCAGGGGAGGGTAGGAAATGGAGTCTCCACCCCATCACTCGACCCCTTTGTTCCTCACAAGTCCAAGGAGCGTCCATTTTTCCCGGTTGCAGCTAAAATAAGTGAATCCCATAGTTGAGTCAACAGTTCAGTTTTTCTTTTTTGTAGTACCTACTTGTATAGCTTTCGTTCTTTGGCTACAGCTATTGGGTACTTGGGTATAGCTTTAAGGTGCATCTCAAATGATTATTAGCATGCAAGCAATCCTGGTTAAACCCCCTTGGACTACTAATGCACTCTGAGTTTGGGACCGTAAGCTCTTATTTTATTGCGCCACAGAGATCTATAAAGGGGACTACTGCAGCATTACTAGTGTCAGTCTCTGTGAGGCATGCACCTGTACCAGGGCATTATTTCCACCTATAACATTATGAAAAAGGTGTTCTGATGCTACAGATCTCCATCTTAATCTTAGGCCAACTGTTGAGGGATTGAGTTGGTGCGACCCAATAGCCTTATTGTACTTTGGCCTAGAAGCCATCTTAAGATGGACTTCAATGGGATTATGATCACTGAAACTGGAGGAAAGCCCATTGCAGTATGATATGTGGTCTATAAAAAATGAATATATAAAGATGTAGTCAATGGTGGAATCAGAACCTCGTCTTGTAAATGTAGGGGGAGTATCTATATCACGCCTGCGAGGTCCATAATATTAATTAGATCATATGTGGCAAACAGGGACATCAACTCGCGTCCCCGACCATCAAGGTTGCTATCAATTGCACCAGCCTTTGTTAGATCGGAGTGCGGCTTTCTTGTGTGAAAAAAATGCCTGGAAATCAAGTGAAGTCTTATGTTAAAATCACCTCCTATGCATATTCCAGCTGGCTGCCCACTGTCTCAGATATTATGCTGAAGTAAGGATATATGATCAGATAATGATGATAAATTAGTGTTTGGTACCTTAATGAAATTGTTTATTATAGTAGTTACTTAAATATAACTTGCCTCCTCTTTTATATCTTATCGTTAGGATGTTGACATTATTTGTTTTAACAATCTTTGCACTTCCTCCTGCTTTAATGTTGACCCAAATCACCAGGCCCCCGATAGCACGACCAGAACTTGACGGGGATGCAAGGTTATGGAAACCAACAAAGCCATTAATATATGATTCTTTCGTAGAACAGGTTTCCTGTAACATTAAGATGTCATATTGGGAAATGAGATCCACTCGGGGCATGACAATTCAGAATATAATCCAGCTATATTTCAAATCAGAATTTTCAGAGTGTCATTTCCAAGATTTTTTACTAATATATGTAGATGGGATTTACATTATCGTAAACTCACAACATAACTCTGAAGTGGTGGTCAGGCATATTGTAAGTGCTATATTGAACAATTAAATGATGGATACAATTTAGCCTTTTGTCATAATGAATCCAGTTACTTCATGCCTAAAAAATGTCCATTCACATACACAAATGTTGCATGCCTATTTGACTACTAAAATCATGCTATTCATATTTGATACATTGTACAACACTGCTTTCAAATCTGGGGATAGAAGCTTGTGAGTGGGTAACTGACAACTGTGGAAAAAGGCTTTTTTAGACAACCGACAACTGACTCGTTCATGGCTTCTAGGCGCAGTGCTTCAGACAACTAAAATAGAAAAGGCCATTGTATTGGCATTAATGAGTCATGCAAATGTATACAGAGAGCAGCAGGGGTGGCTCCTCTGCTATGGTGGAGAAGTATTCACCCACGGCTTTTAGGCAGTACAAGGAAGAAGAAACATAAAATTATAATAACTTAGTTATTATCACTTTATGTTTACTGCCTCTTTGCAGCAGGTGGGAGGGTGGGGCTGTTCTGCTCTCGGAGCAGGGGAGGAGTGGTTTTCCCACTCCTAAGTGCACAATGACTGTTTGGTCGGCTCTCTCGGGCCGCCCAAACCAGTCATGCACCCTTTCCCTATTCTCCCTGTGGCGTGTAGTTCCTATGAAAAGTATACTGGATCTGCACGCTTAGACAATATACTCTGTAGGATTGGTGTCAGACTGACTCTGAACACCTCCACTGGGTTTGTTGGCCTGTTGTACTAACTGATTCAGAAAAGGGGGTGGTGATGAACAGAGTGTCTGAATTAAGCAGACCACTCTTACCCAGTCCAAAGATCAGGGCTTGATCCATCACCGTTATTTATCTCACTGCCCCATCCCAGCTCAGAACCTGGCTATATGCAAATTAGTCTGTCCCTGGCCCAGTGCATCATGGGAACAGGGCAGACCAAACTACCAAGCCAATTCTTCACCAGAAAGGAGACAAGCTACCGGGGACCAGTTTCTGGCATTTCAGCCTCTTCGGCCCGGCTTGCTTGAATCCTGATGGAGCAGTGAGAAAGGGACTCATGTCTGAGTATACTCTGCCACACCTATAGTGGCCAAAAACGATTCAGAAAAGGGGGTGGTGATGAACAGAGTGTCTGAATTAAGCAGACCACTCTTACCCAGTCCAAAGATCAGGGCTTGATCCATCACCGTTATTTATCTCACTGCCCCATCCCAGCTCAGAACCTGGCTATATGCAAATTAGTCTGTCCCTGGCCCAGTGCATCATGGGAACAGGGCAGACCAAACTACCAAGCCAATTCTTCACCAGAAAGGAGACAAGCTACCGGGGACCGGTTTCTGGCATTTCAGCCTCTTCGGCCCGGCTTGCTTGAATCCTGATGGAGCAGTGAGAAAGGGACTCATGTCTGAGTATACCCTGCCACACCTATAGTGGCCAAAAACGATTCAGAAAAGGGGGTGGTGATGAACAGAGTGTCTGAATTAAGCAGACCACTCTTACCCAGTCCAAAGATCAGGGCTTGATCCATCACCGTTATTTATCTCACTGCCCCATCCCAGCTCAGAACCTGGCTATATGCAAATTAGTCTGTCCCTGGCCCAGTGCATCATGGGAACAGGGCAGACCAAACTACCAAGCCAATTCTTCACCAGAAAGGAGACAAGCTACCGGGGACCGGTTTCTGGCATTTCAGCCTCTTCGGCCCGGCTTGCTTGAATCCTGATGGAGCAGTGAGAAAGGGACTCATGTCTGAGTATACCCTGCCACACCTATAGTGGCCAAAAACGATTCAGAAAAGGGGGTGGTGATGAACAGAGTGTCTGAATTAAGCAGACCACTCTTACCCAGTCCAAAGATCAGGGCTTGATCCATCACCGTTATTTATCTCACTGCCCCATCCCAGCTCAGAACCTGGCTATATGCAAATTAGTCTGTCCCTGGCCCAGTGCATCATGGGAACAGGGCAGACCAAACTACCAAGCCAATTCTTCACCAGAAAGGAGACAAGCTACCGGGGACCGGTTTCTGGCATTTCAGCCTCTTCGGCCCGGCTTGCTTGAATCCTGATGGAGCAGTGAGAAAGGGACGCATGTCTGAGTATACCCTGCCACACCTATAGTGGCCAAAAACGATTCAGAAAAGGGGGTGGTGATGAACAGAGTGTCTGAATTAAGCAGACCACTCTTACCCAGTCGAAAGATCAGGGCTTGATCCATCACCGTTATTTATCTCACTGCCCCATCCCAGCTCAGAACCTGGCTATATGCAAATTAGTCTGTCCCTGGCCCAGTGCATCATGGGAACAGGACAGACCAAACTACCAAGCCAATTCTTCACCAGAAAGGAGAAAAGCTACCGGGGACCGGTTTCTGGCATTTCAGCCTCTTCGGCCCGGCTTGCTTGAATCCTGATGGAGCAGTGAGAAAGGGACTCATGTCTGAGTATACCCTGCCACACCTATAGTGGCCAAAAACGATTCAGAAAAGGGGGTGGTGATGAACAGAGTGTCTGAATTAAGCAGACCACTCTTACCCAGTCCAAAGATCAGGGCTTGATCCATCACCGTTATTTATCTCACTGCCCCATCCCAGCTCAGAACCTGGCTATATGCAAATTAGTCTGTCCCTGGCCCAGTGCATCATGGGAACAGGGCAGACCAAACTACCAAGCCAATTCTTCACCAGAAAGGAGACAAGCTACCGGGGACCGGTTTCTGGCATTTCAGCCTCTTCGGCCCGGCTTGCTTGAATCCTGATGGAGCAGTGAGAAAGGGACTCATGTCTGAGTATACCCTGCCACACCTATAGTGGCCAAAAACGATTCAGAAAAGGGGGTGGTGATGAACAGAGTGTCTGAATTAAGCAGACCACTCTTACCCAGTCCAAAGATCAGGGCTTGATCCATCACCGTTATTTATCTCACTGCCCCATCCCAGCTCAGAACCTGGCTATATGCAAATTAGTCTGTCCCTGGCCCAGTGCATCATGGGAACAGGGCAGACCAAACTACCAAGCCAATTCTTCACCAGAAAGGAGACAAGCTACCGGGGACCGGTTTCTGGCATTTCAGCCTCTTCGGCCCGGCTTGCTTGAATCCTGATGGAGCAGTGAGAAAGGGACTCATGTCTGAGTATACCCTGCCACACCTATAGTGGCCAAAAACGATTCAGAAATAGGGTGGTGATGAACAGAGTGTCTGAATTAAGCAGACCACTCTTACCCAGTCCAAAGATCAGGGCTTGATCCATCACCGTTATTTATCTCACTGCCCCATCCCAGCTCAGAACCTGGCTATATGCAAATTAGTCTGTCCCTGGCCCAGTGCATCATGGGAACAGGGCAGACCAAACTACCAAGCCAATTCTTCACCAGAAAGGAGACAAGCTACCGGGGACCGGTTTCTGGCATTTCAGCCTCTTCGGCCCGGCTTGCTTGAATCCTGATGGAGCAGTGAGAAAGGGACTCATGTCTGAGTATACCCTGCCACACCTATAGTGGCCAAAAACGATTCAGAAAAGGGGGTGGTGATGAACAGAGTGTCTGAATTAAGCAGACCACTCTTACCCAGTCCAAAGATCAGGGCTTGATCCATCACCGTTATTTATCTCACTGCCCCATCCCAGCTCAGAACCTGGCTATATGCAAATTAGTCTGTCCCTGGCCCAGTGCATCATGGGAACAGGGCAGACCAAACTACCAAGCCAATTCTTCACCAGAAAGGAGACAAGCTACCGGGGACCGGTTTCTGGCATTTCAGCCTCTTCGGCCCGGCTTGCTTGAATCCTGATGGAGCAGTGAGAAAGGGACTCATGTCTGAGTATACCCTGCCACACCTATAGTGGCCAAAAACGATTCAGAAAAGGGGGTGGTGATGAACAGAGTGTCTGAATTAAGCAGACCACTCTTACCCAGTCCAAAGATCAGGGCTTGATCCATCACCGTTATTTATCTCACTGCCCCATCCCAGCTCAGAACCTGGCTATATGCAAATTAGTCTGTCCCTGGCCCAGTGCATCATGGGAACAGGGCAGACCAAACTACCAAGCCAATTCTTCACCAGAAAGGAGACAAGCTACCGGGGACCGGTTTCTGGCATTTCAGCCTCTTCGGCCCGGCTTGCTTGAATCCTGATGGAGCAGTGAGAAAGGGACTCATGTCTGAGTATACCCTGCCACACCTATAGTGGCCAAAAACGATTCAGAAAAGGGGGTGGTGATGAACAGAGTGTCTGAATTAAGCAGACCACTCTTACCCAGTCCAAAGATCAGGGCTTGATCCATCACCGTTATTTATCTCACTGCCCCATCCCAGCTCAGAACCTGGCTATATATAAATTAGTCTGTCCCTGGCCCAGTGCATCATGGGAACAGGGCAGACCAAACTACCAAGCCAATTCTTCACCAGAAAGGAAACAAGCTACCGGGGACCGGTTTCTGGCATTTCAGCCTCTTCGGCCCGGCTTGCATGAATCCTGATGGAGCAGTGAGAAAGGGACTCATGTCTGAGTATACCCTGCCACACCTATAGTGGCCAAAAACGATTCAGAAAAGGGGGTGGTGATGAACAGAGTGTCTGAATTAAGCAGACCACTCTTACCCAGTCCAAAGATCAGGGCTTGATCCATCACCGTTATTTATCTCACTGCCCCATCCCAGCTCAGAACCTGGCTATATGCAAATTAGTCTGTCCCTGGCCCAGTGCATCATGGGAACAGGGCAGACCAAACTACCAAGCCAATTCTTCACCAGAAAGGAGACAAGCTACCGGGGACCCCTTTTCTGAATCTGATGTACTAACTAGCTCACAGTGTCACTAGAATCTCCTCTTACCAAGGAGAGAATAGTTTCTGGCAACCATCGAACATGGCAAACCTGACTCCTCAGGACAGTAGAAACAATATACTACCTTTCACTCAGTCACTCGTGCTTACTTAGTCTGTCTCAGAGAGATACACAGGATAAACAGGCTGGGCATTTTCAATAAGGATTTTTTTAACAGTTGTTATTCTGTTGTAGAATAGATGAGCTGCAACAACTGTTAGGCAGTATAAGATACACATGATTAGCAGTACTATAAAGGTAAATGGATGGTATAGCTGCAAAATCTTACTATAATCATGAACACATTCCAGTATATAAAACAATATGATAAAAAGATGATTACTCCTACGATGCCTCCCAAACTAGATGCACCTAAATGTACCTAGCATGTATGTAGGTGTTAAGCCAAGAATGCCTCTAGGATTTAGTCAACCCCATTACCTGAAGTGAGAGACTAGGGGACCCAGTCCTGGTCTTGAGCGGGACACCCACGATGGTTGTTAGACCACTGCGAGCTTGAGTGTCTGCATGCAGGAACCACAGCGTCTCTGGCCAGTGTGTCGGCCAGGAAGTCTCAGTCTTCACTCCCTTCTCTTAGCAAGATGTGATGTATATATACCCATAGGGAATAGGGATCACTGACATATTATTGATTACAATAATATAGAATTACCAAAATATCGAGGAAAAAATATAGAATACAAAAATATCCAATCCCCATCTACAAACAGGTAAGTACAAAAATATTGAATCAAAAATATTGTTTTAAAAAATATAGTTAGTCAAAATATAGATTTTATTTAAATGTCTTAAAAGTAACTTATATTAATGAAATAATAAATATAATTAACTAAAACATACTTAAAAATACTTAAATAACCTTAAAAATTTTAAATAATTAATTTAAGGTATAAAAAAACATACAATTTTATTTTGTTTAAACATATATATATATTAACATAACATTAATAAAAAATATACAATACTTTTACCGTAGGATAGCGGGAGGGTAAAATTTACTATTAGCAGTCCATTGAGTGCAACAGTAGGAAAAACGTTGGATAGCGTAGGGGTAAAAAGTTACTATTCCCACTCCAGTGAGTGCAACAGTAGGGAAAGAGTTGGATAGCGTAGGGGTAAAAATTACTATTCCCACTCCAGAGAGTGCAACAGAAGGGAAAGCATTGGATAGCGGGAGGTTAAAAATTACTATTCCCACTCAAGAGAGTGCAACAGTAGGGAAAGCGCTGGATAGCGTAGGGGTAAAAATTACTATTCCCACTCCAGAGAGTGCAACAGTAGGGAAAGCGTTGGATAGCTGGGGGGTAAAATTACTATTCCCACTCCAGAGAGAGCAACAGTAGGGAAAGTGTTGGATAGCGTAGGGGTAAAAATTACTATTCCCACTCCAGAGAGTGCAACATTAAGGAAAGCGTTGGATAGCCTAGGGGTAAAAATTACTATTCCCACTCTAGTGAGTTTAACAGTAGGGAAAGTAAAGATTTAATATATTAATAAAATTACATTAAATATCAATACCAATAAAAAAATTATTACAATTAATTACCAATTTAATATTATATAATAATTAATCAATTAAAAATACAAATAAATATTAGTTATTAAAATAATTACCTATGAATACAAATTAATCACCAATTAACAATTAATTAATAATAAATTAAGAAATCAATAACAATAAATAAACAAAAATAATTTACTTAATTACAATTAAATTACTTCCCACCCTATTCCCCTATAAACCCACAACCCGCTACGGAAAATAAATTAATACAATTGACATAATTATCAATTAATAAAATAATAAAAATGTATTACCAATTAAAAATTATTTAATTTCCAATAAAAAATTAATTAACAATTAATTCAACATGAATACCAATTAATACGTTAACATATGTAATTAATTAAAATAAATTACTTCCCACCCTATTCCTCTATAAACGCACAACCCACTACAGAACTAAAATGCAAAATTTAATAAAAAATAATTAGTAATTTCTAAAAAAATTATATTTATTTTAATATAATTAAATTACTTCCCACCCTATTCCCCTATAAACCCACAACCTGCTACAGAATTAAATTATGCAAAAATTAAATAACATAAAATTCATTACTTTAAATAAATTACAAACAAATACACTTTTCACAAATATACTATCATACAAAACACTTTAAAAAATGTGATATGATTAAAAATTCGATATATTTTAATACCTATATTATATACTTCGATATTTTGACTTTCTATATGTTAAAACATTATATTACTTACCTTCAATTCAATATTTTTCACCACTATATTCTGTCCATTCGATATTTTGTCCATTCTCTATTTTGACTTCGATATTATGGCTATTCTATATTTTGAATTCGATATTTTGTCTGTTTACCACCCATAGGTCTCCCCAGGGGTCCTACCTTGCTGTGTTACTGTGTCAGCCTAAGGATGATGTTGGGCATGAACTTTATATATAGATTTTATACAGGAGATGGTAGTCCTGCTGTGCTTCCAAGAATCTTCATGAATAATGTATGAGATTTTGAACTAGGGAAAACCCGCGTTCTGAATGCAGTGTGGTATCTAGGTAAAAGGTCGGTCCCTGTAAACCGTGACAAGTGTAATATAGGGAAGATTATAGGTGAAGGGCAATGAAATTACAGAGGCCTATATTATGGTACCTATATGGAATATAACACTCATTCCTCTTTCGAATGGATGACAAAGTTAAATTCTTAACGTACTACTAGGTGGACTAGATACTTGTGTGAAATAGTTAAAACATTAGTTTCTCATTGTGTTAAAAACATTGTTTTAAAAGGTTAAAAAGGGTTCTAAAAAGTGTTAAAAAGGAGAAAATATTAGAAATTGACACTTAAGCTACAACTCTACTATGTCCGTAGGTACAGTCCGAACTACTACAAGCATTTGAAAGCCATATATCCTCAAAAAGAATGTACATTTTGATATGGAGTTTTAATTTTCCGTTTGTTTTCCAAAAGTCAAATTTCTTCCCAGCACACAACGGGCCAAATGAGTCAAATGTTTATGTGTCCTGGCTGGTAGACGCAACATTTTTGTCGCTTGCCTTTGCAGTCTACGTTCCCTGTAACACCTTCCAGATTATGTTAATTGAGCACAGATGATCTTCAGTACTGTCCACTGCCAGTGCTGGGGCTGCCTGTGTGCCTGGTTGTCATAGGACGAGCCGGGGTCCATACCGACAGGAGCTGATACTACCTGTATTGGCTCTAGGAATGCCGCCATCAACATGTGAATACGCTGGGGACACTGAAGAACATGGGCTGTTATCAGGTACAGTAAAGCATCAACGTTCGGTTGCGCACATGATGGGAGTGTCAGACAGAGATCCAACATGCATTCTTCTCCACAAAACAGACTTCGAGTACAGGTAAGATGCAGACTTTTCAGACTGGTCTAAATGACAGGAACCAAGAAGCACTTAGGGCAAGATGTAGGAGACAAAATACCGGTCGGTAACGGCCGATTTCGGCCGTTACCGACCGGTATTTAGGAATTGACATGTAGGGGCCTTGATTTTACAGAATCGGTAAATTTACCGATTCGGTAAATTTACCGATTCTGTAAAATGCCGAATCGGTAATTTTACCGATTCGGTAACTTCCAGATGTAGGTGGGACTCTTCTGAGTCCCAAAGGCATTTCAGATTCGGTATTTTACCACACAATCCAATTGGGTGTTAAAATACCGAATCCAGGTGTGCATGCACACCTATGCCATGTGACAGACAGACATGCCCTTGGGGCATGTCTGTGTGCCACATGGCACACATGCCTGTATTTGGGGTGCTAGAGGGTGTCAAAGTGACACCCCCTGCACCCTTGCTGGAATCGTTAATGACCGAATCGGTAAATACCGATTCTGTAATGCCCCTTGATTCCTATGGGGTTCAATGCCCATAAGAATCAATGGGCATTACCGAATCGGAATTTACCGATTCGGTAAATACCGATTTTTACAGAATCTGTAATTCAATTACCGATTTTACCTAAATCTCCCTCCTTCTATTTTACTGATTCATAAATACCGAATCGGTAAAATTCGGTATTTATGAATCGGTAAAATAGAATTACCTACATCGGGGCCTTAGTTCCCTTAGGCGAGGTGTGCATAGAAGTTGTATCATGTGATCACTGTACTTTCGCTCCAGGAGTACTTTTTACATCTCCTTGGTGAATGGGTCATCCATTGCATAGCACAAAAATGACAATCATGATTCCTGCTATTAGAAACAGGATCAGCGGCAGCCCTCCAAATATGCTTCCAAATACAGGGTATAAAGTTTGGTATAACCGTCTGAAAGGTACTTAATGGTCCAGAACCTATGGTCTTAAAAAGGTAGATAATGTATGTCATATCGGACATGTTAAAGATACGATTTACCATTTCTGTGAAATGGAAGGGGAAATTTGCAGGTAGAAGTGCCAGTATCTCTGGCGAAGACCTTGCGACTTGAAGATCAAAAGTCTCTCGAGCGGAGTTTAAGGGCACAGATTTCTGTAAAAGCAATGCCTTTATTCCGCACGAAGCATCAAACCGTATTAATGAAATAATTAGCGACGGCCATAACGGCGTCTCCCTGGCTGTATTTGTTGGTGGAAACAATACTTGTGTGCAGCAAGTAACCCTGGAGTCCACGGTTACCAGATATGGGATTACCGGGAACACCTTGAACATTCAGCATTAAGTAACTTCCATTTGAGAATAGTCTGAATACTGGAATGATCATGGTGTTGTGTAGGAATCTAGGACCCTAGTGTAATTTTCCCAATTTATGCCCATATATAGATATAAATGACCCGATCCTTATATAGGCATAGAAATCATTACCATATTTAGACTGAGCCTATGCAGCCCAATACGGCATGGCTACTTCCACTAAGTTCCAAGAATCAACATTGATTTCTTAGAAAAACCCGCCTTCAGCAGCTAGGGACTTCCCCTTGCCTGAATACTAATGTATCAAGGAAATCATGGAGTTTTCAAAGAAATGAGTCTTTGATTACATTATTATGTCCAATCATACCTCAAACTCGGCAACTTCAAGGTATAAATATGCTTACATTTGCCCAGACAAACACACAGTGGTTTGGAGCAGTTTGACTATCTACTTGCCAGACGCACCCTGCAGCAGCAAGTGCAGAAGGAAGCCGACCCTCCAGCTGACGCACTGAGAGACGCTGTCCTTTCTCCTGCCGAGAAATCCAGCTCCAGTGTTTCCAGGCTACCATTGCGGGTTGCTGGGAAATCGAGTCCTGAGAGAGAGATACAATACCTCCTTCATCCTAAATCCAAGGTACGGAGCTGATTAGACCATTAGAGAATTCTTGGAATAGATTCTTGGCAAAGAATACTAAAACTTAACCTACACCTCACTTACTTATTCCCTTGAGCTAGACTTAGGTTAGGTACACCGGGGTAAGCGTATTTTAGAAGCACCAGTTGAGTACGTTTAGTCATTCTTTATCACTGTATGTATATTATGTATTATATGTTATTTTATGTGGCTTAGAAACCATACCATGCTTTTACAGTACTACTTTATAATACTCTTCGTATTATATGCCTTGTACTTTATAACCAGTATTACGATTGTAGCAGTAAATTTCTTATGCTTGAGAAAGAAGACTGTTCAATAAATACTTTTTATTGAAAACGCCCGTCTCTCTATTTCGCAGCACCTCTGGTGAAACGAAGCATGCACGATTGACTGAGTAAAATAGCTATCTATTGTTTCCGCGACTCTAGAGATTGATTTCTTATTCTTGGGAAACAAAGTTGTCATGTTTATGCGGTTGTCAGAAACTAATCCCTTCTTGTGAATTCGAGAAAGTTTCTAGTGACCTCTGAGGTAGCTGGCACTCACAATTAAGTTTAATATATTTGGTAGAGACCTAGTCGACCTCAGCCCTACGTCTAAACTACAGGATATATTATTCCAATGCGCAGAGCCTATTGGGAATATAGGAACTACACTACAATGGCAGCCAAGCACCCTTTAAATGACAGGATAATTTTGCCTCTGAACCGTTACAGACCCCATGAAGCATTATATCCAGGCATATGAGTGATCCACTTAAAGCATTCTCACAGTTTGTACCGCTTATAAACACTTCTTTTTCCCCACTCCGGCATCGAAATCTGTACAGCAATTCCCAAGATTCCTTGATGAATTCCCTAACTTTTTCTTCATATCGGCCTGCCTGCATTTGTTCAAGGCAATATTGGAATTGAAAAGTTGAGACCAGAAGAGTAATGTGGCCATGGATTAACCATTCCATGGACGGTGACTCTGCCACTGTAAAGGCGAGCCTGTCCAGTTTTTCAATGCGCAGCATTATATACTTTTCCCTCCTCTGTGCCATTTCCATCTGTTTTTCTGTCAGATTGTACGAATAAAACAGAGACGAAGCTATTTATAAAATGCCGCGGCACATAGCCTGCGCACAAAGATTGCAGCATCCAGCTTAATAACATAATGGAACGCAATTGTGATTACCCATGTTGTAATACGGACAAATCCTGTTCTAGTACAGCAATAGCAGCAGATACAATGTTGCCCAGTGATTATATCCTGTAGGTTAGTGTTGTTAACCCATTATCGACCACTGCTGGAGCTTTCTCTAGATCTACAGAATCTATTTTTCGCAACATTTCCGCGGCCTCTTGTGATATTTTTCCAAATCTCATTGTAGACAGCAAAATAGAAACGTTTGTGAAATGGCTTCCTAGGACCTAATAAAAAATCATGTAGGTCCACATCCTCTGAAAGTAAGAATAAGTTTTGTTTCACATATGTGAGTGTTGAGGTCTATAGCCAATCGAGGCATAACTTCCCAACACTGTATGAAGTCATTACCCTTGGGTGTTGTCTCTGTACATAGCGTGGATCTGGCCTATTGATAATAAATCCTTTAGTTTTACCCAAGAATCTTTCCTGACAGTTATTGGTGTCTACGGGCCAAATCAACCATCCCTTCCAATCGGGGTCTGATCTATTGTATTGCATGATGTCATCTAGTGTAACCTCTTCTTGTGATGTTCTGTTACCCTCAGTGTGTGATGGTGTGAGCATCCGAGGTGTATTCAAATCTTTTTTCCTGGCTAATCCAAGACAGGTCGTTTGTTCAAAAACATTATTTGCTGTGGAATAAGGCATGCTCTAAATAGTGCCTCTGTTCCCTGTACCTGCCAGTCTCTAGTACCCCAGACCAATTTATAAGTCTATGATGTTTTTCCATAAGTCGAAACCCTGTTCAGACAATTGGGCAATAAAGGAAGCAGAATAAATCTGTTTGGTGTTTGTCAACATATTTTTCTGTGCTGGTGTTGGTGCAACCGTATAATAATATGAGGCTGGGTCTGACTGTTAAAGCCTGACAAATACGGAAATTTCTGAGCAAATGTTTTTGAACTGCTTTTCGGCGGTGTTGGGCAATGTTCCCATTGGTGGTATGTGAGAAAATGTTGGGAATTATCAGATTTATGCAGAAAGTGATGACCATAATGTTGATAGCAAAACATTGTTTCACAGTCTGCTGTGTCTTCTAATATTTCATTATTAGAAAAAGCAGCCATTTTTCTAAATCAGACAACATATTATTTACAGTTTCATCAACCCAATCCTTAGGAAATGTACTGGAGGTAATAAAATCACTCAATGAAATTTTAAATAGATGTAGTGTTTTTAAAAGTTCTGTTGGGGCAAATATATTGTAATCAATTTGATACCATACTAAACCATTAGGTATAGGAACTGCTGTAATGTTCACTTATGATAGGTCTCTCTTTTCACCATGTGTTGATAGATGCGGTTTCAGAATCACATTCACATTTGTGCTGCAGAGCTTTCTCGAAGATAAGTTCTATTTATAAGCATACTAAAGACAGTTACTAGGCCTATCCAGAAAAGAAAGAAAAGTACTCTGGTAGATATCCAGAGTTCCACCCAAGGTGATACCAGGTAAGTCTTTTTAGAAAGTTCGGGAAATGTTTGAATCGCTGTAGATGAGACTTGTGGGCTGGCATCGTTTCAGGTTCACTCGGATCCAATGAAAACTTATCAAAGCCAATGAAATAGCCAGATGCAGGTCGGTCAATTTTTGGTAATTCTGCAGGTCTAGTGGAAACTGTGGCTTGCTCTTGTTGGGGCATGTCGACGTATAGATCTATCTTTGGTCGAATTGAAATTTGTCTTTCAGTTGAGTTCTCATTTTGAACTTCAGTTTCAAGAGGAACAAGTTTCATCGCACTGTTGCATAGACCATCATTCCGTGCAGGTGACCCTTCAAACGGGATGAGTCTTTCTGTTTGAACTTCTTGTATAGTTGTGAGATGAGGGTGTATGTTACTCTGGAGTCCACGCGGCCTACTGCTCAGTATGGGCCACATAGTGTGGTTTGGTCAGGTCTATTGAGACAAATATGTTCTCCTTTTTCCGGCAAGAGGTGGCCGAAGTCCTGTTCTTGTTCCTTCAACTGCCAGGACAGGTACAGGCTTTCTGTATGATGTCCCAAGTTCATTTGTGTCTGCTATTTTTTCTCTGACCAGATCCCCATCTTTAGGGATCCAGACAAGTCTTGCTGTGACACATTTTGCTTCCCCAGTGGTGGTACTTTTCACCTGGACATTAATCTCTAGTGCCCTGGATTGATTCAGGTCCTGTAAAACAGCCAAACGTTTATGGATGTCAAAAGGTTTTTTATCCGCCACTATGCCTTCACAATCAAGATCAGGTACCCATATTCTTGTCCCAAATAGGACCTCATAAGGACTGACACCCCCTGGAGACCTTCCTGGCTGATTATTTAATGCTCTTTACATTCCATACAGATGTTTTACCCAATTTCCACCAGAGCCTAATACTCTAGCTGTTAAAGACTGCTTTAAGTCCCGGTTTTTCCCTAGGGATGATAGAGAGAGGAGTACTGCAATGCTTCACCCAGGCTTCCCATGGCTTCCTTGTAAGTCCTAGAGCTAAATGCGGGGCCACGGTCAGACTGTATTGTGCCAATTGCGTATGTCCCTATAGAGACTTGCAAATCTTTTATAACAGTTAGAGAGTCAGCCGAGTGATGGGGCAACACCCATAGGAACCTAGAGCAGGAATCCACTGCAACCATGATATACTTTTAAGCCTCATCAGATTGTAAGGGGCCGCAGTGGTCCAAATAAACACACACAAGTGGTTTGTCTGATATTAGTAATGGTGTCTACACCGGACGTGTTACTGTGGAGCTTTTCATTTGCTGACAGATGTCGCATTTCAAGACGTAGTCTTTAGTCTGTTTTCTTAGTCCTGGTCACCAGTAGCGCTTGCTCTGTGGCTTTGTCAACCAATGAATTCCCTTCAACGTGAATGTCATCACGTTGATGACTCAGTGTATGTATCATTCATTCATGAAATCTTTATTTCGGCATTTTTTTGCCATAAAAGAGTACAGATAAAACATATATTTCCACAACACATATAATATAGTACAGTTCATACAGTCATAAAAGATAATTAAATCACCCCTGATATTCATTAGCAATTAAAAATCGTCGCTTGGACCACATAGCTGACGAGTACTTAGAAAGTGCAAATACAATGTGTCCAGACGTATCTGTCTTAAGGATTCTCAGAGCGTGCAAACATTGGACGAAACCCATGTTTTTACATAACGGTACTAGCCAATACTTCCTGGCTTTACTGTAGGTTGGGCAAAAAATAAGTATGTGGAGTTCATCCTCTAAGCTACAGCTACACCCAGGACAAGATTTGTTCATAGAGGCGGACCATTTACTTGTAAAAGCCCTTAAGGGTAATGTACCATATCTCCATTGTATATAGAGTTTGCTTAATCCAATGGGATAGATAACGTTCATGAAATCCTCAAAGCAGTATGATATTTTAAATGTTAAAAACAATTTAGTCAGGGTACCAGCTTGAGAATCATACAGCATAGTATTAAGTTTGTTACCCATGAAAGAGCTCGTAAAGGACTTGCCTGAAACCTCACGGCACGCCCTCTCAGGATCATGCTACAAGGCGGGCAGACCCATTTTACCAAATTCCTGTTTAATGAAAACAAGCAAGGGAATTTTTGCTGCACTATTACAGTTTAGTATTTCCTTCAGTTCTAGCCTGTAGTTCAATAGTTCTGGCTTTATCCAGAGCCTGTGCCAGAACCTGAGGTGTTTTAGTACTAGCTCATCCTGGATAAAACTCCCAAATCTAACCTTAGCGGAAGAAGCGGTGTACTTTGGGGAAGCGCCAGTAGCTGCCGCATGAATTTATTTTCCGTATTGGGAATTTCAGACCTGCAGGAGTGCCCCCAGAGCTCCCCACCATAGAGAACCGCTGCCCTTGCCTGGGTTTTGTAAATTTCCAGCGCAGGGCTCACTGGTTTAAATGACGATGTATTGGACAGCTTGAGAAACCCCCCGCCAATTGGGACAATTTCATTTGAGATTTTACCTGTTGGGGGCCCCAAGACAAGTTTTAATTGATCGTGACCCCAAGATACTGGAAGGTCTGTACCCTCTCCAGTCTGACAGATCCCAAAATAGGCGTCGGGCGGGTGGATACGGGCGGATTGAAAATCATAAATTTCGTTTTATCCGCGTTAATCTCCAATACGCGGCAATGACAGAAATCCGCAAAGCCGTCCAATACACGTTGGATCCCCACGGGTGACTTGGAAAGCAGGAGGGTATCATCAGCGAACATAATCGCTGGCACCCTCCTGCCAGCCAGCCTGGGTGCATCATTATTGGGTACCGCATCCAGATGCAATATTACGCCATTCACATAGAGGCAAAACAGGGTCGGTGCCAAAACGCACCCCTGCCTCACCACCCTGCCAACTGGGAATCTGGATGACAGCTCCCCGTTCCTCCCACATCTGACCTGTGCGAAATTCCCTGCGTGCAGCCTTATCAGAACCCTCAGTATTTCGTACAGAACGCCCAACTCCAAAAGCACTGCCCAAAGTTTTCCCCTAGGCACTAAATCGAAAGCGGACCGAAGGTCCACAAACACCATATAGAGGCTGAAACCCTCTATTTGTCCCGTTTTCCAATAAAGTAGAATAAGGCGAAAGATCTGATCCATAGTGGATGTGTTCCTCCTGAACCCAGCTTGATATGGGCTGAGGACATCATGTTCCTCCATCCACTCCTGCACCCGATCCAAGATGAGCCGTGAGAAATTTTTGGGGGGAACGTCAATGAGGCTAATGGGACTGTAGTTGGCTGGGAGCAGGGGAGAACCCTTCTTGAATATTGGAACTATCTCTGCTCCCAGCCAAGTACCGGGTACCTCCATGCCTCTTAGAACTGCATTAAAAAGAATGTGCAGATAGGGTCCCCAGATCCTGGGTTGGTGCATAAAAAGGTCACCAGGGAGTTTATCGAGGCCAGGAGATTTTCCCGAGGAAAGTTTCCCTATGGCATGTCAAACCTCCTCAACAGTAAATTCCAACTCGTCTAGCTGGGCAGTTGGAGTTGCGGGTGCCGGCATAATTTCCAGACCCAGTTCAGCTGAGTATAGGGCTTTAAATTGATCTTCCCAAACCCCGGCCTCAATGTTAGGTTCTATAGCAGATTTTGGTTCTACAGACCCAGTACTAACTATTGCCCAAAATCTGTGTGCATCCCTGGAGTCTAGGGCGGGGGTTAGGTTGCTCCACCTTTCCATATCCCACTCTTTCTTCACATGGTTCATTATTTCCTTATAATGGAGTCTCAGAGTGCGGGTTTTATGTTTCTCACTCCCATCCTTGAGAGCCTTAAGCAACTCAGTTTTTGCCTTCCTGCAGGAGGCATTATACCAAGAAGATACAGGCTCCCTTTTCCTCCTGCTAAGGACCTGGGGATTAAAAACTTCAGCTAAGCAGACTACCAATCGCTGGTGCATAGACTGCAATTTGTCATTAAAGTCTGGGGCCAGGGGTTGAGTAGTTAGAGCGTCGACCTTCATTAGCAGAGGTAAGATTGTGTTGTATAGTTTAGGTAATCCATCTAAGGATGCCACCATTTTCCCCCACTTAACCCTACGTCTGTTGTTAGTTAAAATCATCCCATCTCCTAGATCTGCCACATCTTCAGTTTCATTGTCCTTGGGCCCAGGAAAAACCATCTTCAAACTTAATGAATTATGGTCGCTGTCGGCCCTAGTGATTACCTCAAAATCGATAACCTTGGACCACAGCCGTGTCTCTACCATAATGTAGTTGAGGCATGATTCTTGGCCCTTCTTGTTAAAGGTGAACTTTTACGGAATGTCGGAAGGCGTCCGACCATTACAGGTCCTAATCGAATTGTTTAGGGTTAGGGCCGTAATCTGAATTGCCAGAGGGGACCAAGACTTAGAACAGGGTGACTGGGATGGCGGAATTACCCAATGTTCGTCCTCACCCGAGAGGGCTCCCTCGTTCAACCCCCGCAGGGGCTCAAAATGACAATTTAGGTCACCAGCCACCACAAAATAAAGGTCACTACTAAGGGTGTTCAAGAAGTGTGATAACTCCTCAATAGTATTAGACTCTTTAGCTGAACTTACCGGATGTAAATAAACATTCACAATGGCAAGTTTAAAAGAGTTGGGCCACTTCAAGAGCACACACTGAATGTCATCAGAATAGGTGGAGATAGACTCACCCGTGCAACCCAGGTGTAAGCCATCCCAGGTGGTAAGGCCCCCAGATGGGTGTCCCTTTCCTCCCCAGCGAGCAGGAACATGGAAAGCTGCAAATCCCACTCTGTGTTGTTCCTCCCTGGCCCAAGTCTCCTGGAATAGACAAATGTTGTTTCTATCCACGAAGAAGCCCCACTCTGAACAATTAAATTTGTATGGTAGACCTGCCACATTCCATGACATTATTAGCATACACCTTGAATTACTAGCATTCGAGCAAATAATATCACTCCCCAATTGAACACCTTCACTTGAAGATTCTTGTGGTGACTCTAGTGGGTGGACCAGCTCTACATTCCCCAGGCCATCCTTACCAGTTCTCAGGCTGCTCCCCTGGATACAGACCTGGGATTCTGGTTGATCGCCCGACAATTGACTTCTAGTTAACTCCACAACACCCCCAATATTGCCGTTCCTGCTGGGTATAGTACCTAATGCTTCCACCCCACTAAAGTTTAGTCAATCGACCTGGTCCAGGCCACTGTACCTATTATGGCATAAAATTTGGCTCTGTACAAATGGTAATCGGCCATGCCTACCCTTCTTAGCCCTTCCCACACCACGATGTATTGCCAGGGACCATCCGCCTTCTATGTCAAACAAATCATTGGAGGGATAAAAATACGAGAGTGGGTGGGATTCGATGGTTGACCCAGGACTATAGTGCCTCCAGTTGCAGATATATTCTACAGTGCGTGGGTCCCTAAAATTCACCAGCACACAGTCATCAGTTACAGTTTTGGGGCTATGACCCACCCAAGCCACACTACGTACCATTAGTATTTCACTGGTGATATGAAGGGGGAGTGGTCTGTTCTTATTAAGCCAATAGGTGACTTTGTTTTTCAGAGTGGTGTATGATTCCAAATTAGGAGTAGTTATTTCAGGAACCCCTGTCAAAACAACCAGGTATGGGCTTGTTTCCGGGGGCAGATCAATTCTAGGCTCAATTCTAGGCTCCTCCTTGGAGCCCACAACAGAAGGAACCCGCTCACCCTATTTTAAAGTAAATGAAGCTCCCACTCCAGCATTATTAGACACTGTATTCAAAACTGCAGTCGCTCCCGCTCCAGCATTATTAGACAATGTATTTAAGACTGCAGTATCTCCCACAGATGGTACAAAAGAATTATCAACTAATGGTTGTGCCACAACAGTGGAAGATTTAAACGTTACAGTCCCACCTGATGCAGTATTCAAAAGAGAATTGCCCTGATCTAACACATTTGATATAATATTGACTAAAGTTCCCAGTGTGGTATGCTCAAACTTTGTGAGCTGTTGCTCAATACGGGTGAGTCTCTCTTCAAGCGGTCGGGGTGAGAATCTCAATAAGACGCTCAATTTCACCTATAGGGGGTCCTCCACTGCCGCTGGTCCATCGATGGATGTATCTACACCTAGTGAAATCTCTCCAAAGTTTTTTACAGTTAACAATGGTGAATCAACTATATCAGTAGGCCTCGGCTCCTCTGCCCCCTTGAGTCTAGATGTTGTGACATTGTTGCCAGAGCCTTTAGCGAGTTTGGCCTTCCTGCCTCCATCAGTATTGGCAGTGACCCGCTTCCTCTTAGGTTTTACACCCTCCCGTCTTTCCCGCAACTGACGGGTATTGGGTCTTTCTGGGGACTTGACCGGAGGAGAGACAGAGGAAATCTCAATAGAATCCTGTGGTTGAAATTGCACAGCAGGGGAAGTAACGACCTGGTCCTGGGGAATGGGTGGGTTGTGCACAGTCGCTGAGACGGTGTTCGTATTTGGTCCCCTAACAAGCTCAGGGGTGCGAGCATTAGCAAAATGGCCCATAGAGGGTCTTTTGGCCATAGCTAAGTCCTGCGAAACCCAGCGTTCCATAAGTATAATGCCCTGGTCAATAACAGAGTTAGCTCTTAGTATAAAATTATCCAATGTTCCCATTAAGTGACCACTTGAAGCCTTACTCCTACTCTCACGTACAGCCATAGTACTGGTACAATCTTCGCCACAAAGAGTACTTACAGTGTGTCCAGGACGTAGACCTGTTCTGTGGCGGACAAAAGAGGGGTGGCCCGGTCCGGTCTCCTCCGGGCTACAACGGGCTTAAACGGGCCCGCCCTTGGCCCGGGCTTCTCCCGGCATGCACCCGCGCCTGTCCCGCGACGTTGGGGGCGTGGCCCGAGATATAGAACGTGTGGGAGGGGCAGGAAGAGGCACCAGCGTCAGGGATGAAGGGCTGCTGGTCCTTGTAGTCCCGCAACAATCACTCTGCCCCAGTAACTTGCACCACCTCCTCAAGCTGCACCCGCGAAGCGGGGGCCTCGAGGCGCTGCTTTTTTGTCCAGCGTGGGAGGGGCGGGAAGAGGCACCAGCGTCAGGGATGAAGGGCTGCTGGTCCTTGCAGTGCCGCAACAATCACTCTGCCCCAGTAACTTGCACCACCTCCTCGAGCGGCTCCCGCGAAGCGGGGGCCGCGAGGCGCTGCTTTTCATTTTGGTGTGGGAGGGGCGGGAAGAGGCACCAGCGTCAGGGATGAAGGGCTGCTGGTCCTCGCAGTCCCGCAACAATCACTCTGCCCCAGTAGCTTGCACCACCTCCTCGAGCGGCACATGAGCCCTTGGTAGTTCGTTTCTGAACTCCACTACCTGTTCCCATAGCATTTTGTGCTTATCTGTGCCACTGTTTTGAATCTTTAAACCCATTCTGTCCCCAGTGATGTAAATATTCATTATTGAACTGTACACAGTAAAAGGAATCACACACAATTAGGGCCGATTATGATGGCGGATGGACCTGAGTCCGTCCGCCACCATAGAGAAGGAGGGACCGTCCGCAGGGGCAGCGGCGGTCCCTCCGTGCAAATTAGGATGTGACCGCCACCCTGGCGGTCACATCCTGTATTTTTATCATTGCGGCGGGTGCTGCTTGAAGCAGCACCCGCCGCAATGATAAAAAAGTAAAGTTGTGCATTTGCATGCACAAAGCGGCAGGCACCTCGCGGTGCCTGCTGCTTTGTGCAGGCAAATGCAGGGGGTACCATAGGTACCCCCCATGTGCACCCCCCACCCCCCCTTCACCCCTGGGGGCCCGCAACAGGCCCCCAAACACAAATCCGTATGCCTTTACACGGCGGAAATGCCGCCATGTAAAGGCATCTTTCCGCAGACCTCCTAATATGGCTGGCGGTGTCTAATAGACACCGCCAGCCATGTTAATGCTTTTCCGGCGGACAGATAGTAAGACCCACCAGCCATCCTAATATGGCGGTGGGTCTTTCAAGGCTCCCCGGCGGATTTCCCGCATCCTCCGGTGCCGGCGGTGGCTTCCGCCGGCCCGGTGGATGCGGGAAATCCGCAATCGTAAT
Source organism: Lissotriton helveticus (assembly GCF_964261635.1). Taxonomy (NCBI): domain Eukaryota; kingdom Metazoa; phylum Chordata; class Amphibia; order Caudata; family Salamandridae; genus Lissotriton; species Lissotriton helveticus. The sequence goes on from NC_136070.1 coordinate 883,433,477, forward strand.
AGGCCCCTTAGTGTGGGGAATTCTCGATCCGTAGTTACCGGTGCTAGTATTAGTGCTTTCAATTCTGCCAGCTGCACCGTGCAGTATCCTAGAGACTGTGTTTTCGAATAATGAAACTTTCCTTCCTGCATGCGTTCTTTAATGATAGCACAAGCAGCGCTGTATTGCTGTTCACTCCCTATGGCCTGTTGAGAAGAACAATCAGTGTAAATGATATATTCATACTGATCTAGAGGCATTACTTCATTAGGGAGAGGATATTCTTTTTCGTATTGCAGAAATGCTTGTGTTTTTAGATTTTGGATCGTATCTGTAATCTACACCTGTTACAGTGAGAGAATTAGCCCATTGTATCCGTCTTGGATGTAAGGCTTTAGCGTTGGGAATGCTTGCCTTTATTGCAGCCTATAAGGCTAGAACTGGGGTAACGACTATTATACAGTTCCCTTGAGCCAGGGCTCTTTTTCTTAGTACAGCCGTCTGTACTGCTGTTAGAATTGTTTCAGTTCATGCCCAACGCATCTCAGCATTTGTGTACAAGTGTGATTTGTACGCTATTGGTACTGTCTAACCTTCATTATATGTTAGGTAGGTGAACCCTGAGTGACGCACAACTACACGGATCACCAGGTTGCTTACATTTACGTGTGTCTGTAATTGTTTGGAAGCTATCATGTCAGCTTATAAGGATCGAAGAGTGTCTGTGTGTTCCTATGTCCACTGTCTAACTGAAAAGTGAAGTTTTATCAAATAGTAGAAAGGTTTTATTCTTTCTGCAGAATCCAAACTGTATGTTCTGCCAAAATTCAGGAATCCCAGGATTTTTTAATAATATTGGCGGTTGAAGCAATGCTCACTTTCCTAAAAAGTTAGCTGCTAGGCTTTCCCCTTCACTTGAAAGCTCATATCCCAGAAAAAGGATGTTATGGTGGGCAATCTTCAATTTTTTAAAGTTGAATTTGTAACCCTCAGATGCAAATCCCAAAATTATGATATTCACTCTGGTCAAGTGTTACTCCAAGTCATCATCCGTCAGATAAATATCGTCTACATAGGTCAATGGCTCCTCATCCAGATTCTGAAGTAACTCAGTTACCCTAGCCGACAACAACCCTGGGGAAGGTGACAAAATTGACCCTGAGAACCTACCACTGAGAATGCAGTCAAATATCTGCTCTCAGGCGCTACATTTTGGGAGAAAAATCCATTTGAGATATCCAGGGTGGTTTTGTATTTTTTCGGCACAATGTCATTCATTTTAATGCGGCATTGTGTGCGTTTTTAACTGCAAATGTCTTAGTACAAGTGTTTAAATATCCTTAATCTAAAACTAAATGATATGAATTGTCGAGTTTTGATACAGGAAACAAATGGTTATTCATTTGAGAGGTGCAAGTTTGAATCACACCTTGGTATTCAAGTTGATCAAAGATCTCCCTTTCGCTCAGTCACTTGTGCTTACTTAGATTGTCTCAGAGAGATACACATAATAAACAGGCTGGGCGTTTTCAATAAGTATTTATGAAAAGTTGATATTCTTAAGTAGAATAGATGAGCTGCAACAACTGTTAGACAGTATAAGATATAAATGATTAGCAGTACTATAAAGGTAAATGGATGGTATTTTCATTTCATTTCATAAATCTTTATTTCGGTAAAATTCTTCACCATAAAAGACATTTATAACATCCATAAAATTATTAAAAGATAAAATTTATACTTTATAAGATCATCCATGGTCATTAAAAGCAGAGTTTCATGGTACAATGGCATGTCCTTGGTACATTAGAGTCAATGGGCAGCCTTAAGGCATTTTCTTCTCAGAAACGAAATGGCACCCAAATATTTGGCCACTGCAAAAACAATGTAATCCGACAGATTTGATTTCAGAACTCTAAAGGCAGTCAAACACTCTCCAAATCCCAAGTTTCTGCATAGGGGAACTATCCATCTCTTGCGAATCCCACGGTAGACAGGGCAAAAAAAGAGTATATGGAGTTCAGACTCATCGGACATTCTACAAGCTGGACACATGCTGACTGATTGTTCACTCCACTTACTTGTGAGTGCTCGAAGTGGGAGGGACCCATGCCTCCATTGCAAATATAGTTTCCTAAGTAAGGGAGGATGCAGTTTATCTAGAACTGGTTCAAGGCTGTACGTATCCTTAATGCATAGAAAAGACTCGGTTAGTGAGCCAGGTTTTTGGTGCTGTAAGAGTTCCATTAGTTTACTATCATGGTATACCTTTGCTAGTTTCTTTTTGGGAAAAAGTGGGCAAATGGTTAGAGGATCAGACCACATCTTTGAGAGTCCCAGACCCTCCAACTCTGATTTGATGAATTTCAGCCATTTAATTTTCCCAGCGTTAGGCATAGCGAGCACCTCCTGTAATCCCTGTCTATAGCTGGCCAATTAGGGAATTGCCCACAGCCTGCGCCAGTAAGCCAGGGGGCGAAGAGCCAGTTCTTCATCTAATGGTCGCATCCCTAGGTCTAACCTTAAAGGAACAAGAGGCGTACTGGAGGGGAGTCCTACAACCCTCCGAATAAATTTGTTCTCCTCCTTTACCAGATCTAATGTTACTGCATGCCCCCAAAGCTCACACCCATACATGGCAGCCCCCCTTGCCTGTGCCTTATAGATCTGTTTAGGAGGACCAACGGGCCAAATGCATGATTTGTTATTACCCAAGAGATTCATGGTACCCCCCAAATATTGAATCAATTTAAGGAGTGCTTTCTCCTGGTGCGTACTCCAGGTCAGTCTATCATTTAACATGACTCCAAGGTACTCGAAAGTTTTCACCCTTTCGAGTCTGCTCTGTCCGATTTTAGGGCTAAAGCGGAATTTCGGTTGGGGGTTAAGCACTATAAATTTGGTCTTTGAGGTGTAAATTTCTAGACCATGTTCCCCACAGAAGTCCGCGAAGCCATCAAGAACGCGCTGGATGCCCGTTGCAGACTTTGAAAGCAACAGGGTGTCATCGGCGAACATGATCGCCGGCACCCTGACGTCCGCCAGCTTGGGAGCATCGGAGTTAGCAACCCCGTTTAGGTGGGAGATAACCCCGTTGACATAGAGGCAAAACAGGGGTGGTGCGAGCACGCAACCCTGTCTTACCCCCCTGCCAACGGGGAACCTATTTGACAGGGCTCCCTCCTTGCCACACCTCACCTGCGCAAAATTGGCAGTATGGAGACGAACAATCATCTCCAGCAAACCCTCAGGAACCCCCAGTTTTGCCAACACCTCCCAGAGCTTTTTGCGGGGGACCAGGTCGAAGGCCGCCCTCAGGTCCACGAATACAGTGTAGAGGCTGCCACCCTCCAACTGCACCGTTTTCCAAAAGATGAGGACAAGCCGAAAGACCTGATCTATAGTTGAGACCTTCTCCCTAAAGCCCGCTTGGAAGGGACTCAGGATATCATATTCCCTCATCCATTCCAACAGGCGGTCCAACAGCAGCCTGGCGAACAGCTTTTGTGAAACGTCTATCAGGCTTATTGGCCTATAGTTGACTGGGAGCAGAGGTGATCCTTTCTTGAAAATTGGGACTATCTCTGCCCCCAGCCAAGTTGGGGGGATTGTCATGCCATTCAAAATCGCATTGAACAGCACCCTAAGGTACGGGGCCCAAATTTTAACTTCATGTTTATATAGGTCCCCTGGCACCCTATCTAGACCCGGCGCCTTTTCAGCAGCCAGGGCCATGATTGCCATGATAACTTCTGCCAAAGTGAATCCATTCATGGGAGCTACACTTTCATTGGGTTGGTACATTATAACTTCTGATGGGGTCACCAATTGGTCCCGAATGTGTGGTTTATACAGGGTTTTAAAGTGTTCCTCCCATACGGGGGGTGCTATGTTTGCTTCTACTGCTGCTAGGGGTTCAGCTGAGCCACGCTTAACGATTTGCCAACATTTTCGGGCATCTCGCAGTATAAGGGCAGCTGTCATTTCGGACCAGTTTCCCTCATCCCATTCTATTTTGGCGCTACGAAGGGTGGACTTATAAGCTAACCGCTTTTCCCTGATCTAAAATGGATGGTATAGTTGTATCATCGTACTATAATCATGAATTCATTCAAGCGTATAAAACACATGATAAAAAAATGCATAGTCCTACGATGCTTCCCCAACTAGATGTACCTAAATGTACCTAGCATGTGTGTAGGTGTTAAGCCAAAAATCCCTCGAGGATTTAGTCCACCCCATTACCTGAAGTGAGAGACGATGGGAACCCGTCCTGGTCTTGAGCTGGACACCCTGTGAGGGATGTTAGACCACCTCGAGCTGGAGTGTTTGCATGAAGGAACCTCAGCCTCTCTGGTCAGTGTGTCGGCCGGGAAGTCTTGGTCTCCTCTTCCTTCCCTTAGCAAGGTGTGCTGTATATATACACATAGGTCTCCCCAGGGGTCCTACTTTGCTGTGTTACTGTGTCGGCCTAAGGATGACATTGGCATGAACTTCATATATAGATTTTATACAGGAGATGGTGGTCCTGCTGTGCTTCCAAGAATCCTCATTCATAATGTTTGAGATTTCGAACTAGAGAAAACCCACGTTCTGAATGCAGTGTAATATCTAGGTGAAAGGTCAGTCCCTGTATACAGTGACAAGTGTAATGTAGGGAAGAATATAGGTGAAGGGTAATCAAATTACAGAGGCCTATATTATGGTACCAATATGGAATATAACACCTGCAGGTTGCATTACAGCCTGCGTTGGGAAAACCCCAGGCCCCTATTCCCTGGTTGAGCGTTGAACCTGAATGCTCAAAACCAATCACAATGCTGCATTGCAGCGTTGGGATTGGCCAGGGGATCCTGGGTGCTTACCTATCACAATGCTGCATTGCAGCGTTGTGATTGGTCAGGGGAGCCTGGCTGTACTTTCTGTGCCTATCTGACGAGGAGAGCAGAGACACAGGACCCAGCGCAGCAAGGTAAGAGTTTTTTTATAATACATTTGTTTTCATTTCGCACCGTTTTCACTCCCCCTCGCCCCCCACCCCATGTGCATGCACCCGCCCCACCACATGCGAACCATGCCATCTACCACTGGAGAGTAGTGGCTTTCCATGCCAGTAAAAATGCAATATTTTATTGTTTCCTATCATTTTACAGTATTTCTTCAGCACTACCAATATTATTTCAGATTCTATTTTTTTGTTAGTCAAATAAATAATGACCTTTTTGAAAATGATGTTGATTCCAGATCATGGTGATTAGTGTCTGTGAATGTGCAATTAAATGATTGTGTGTGTGCTACCATGAAGACATAGTGTTACAAGCCTCATGAGAGGTGCTTTCCCATAGGGTAATACACTAAACACTGGTTTAATATTGAAAGAAGCTGTATGTTTCAAATCATATGCACATGGATTACTGCCAGGTGTACCTGAAAAATATCACCATATGTTAATGAGAACAGGATAGAAGTGGCCATCGAGAGGCAATTAAAAAATATAAAGCTGAGATTATATTGGCTCAAGCTCTATTTTACGAGGGAAAAATTACAGCATCCGCCAACTCCCCGAGGGAAATATTTCGGATAGCGAAATCTTTGATTAATACCCCCTCTACTCTGCAGGACCCCCGTGAAGCCCAGACTCGCGGTGACAACCAGGCAGAGTACTTTTATCAAAAAATTCAAGCCATCTCCTCATCATTTGACCTGGTTAGCCAACATCCAGCGGGAATAGATACCCCTCCTTCAACCACGTTATGCCAACTTGCTGAATTTCCATTACTTGAAGAAGACTCGCTGAAAACTCTCATGCTGAAAGTCACAGCGGGCTCTCCTTCAGACCCTGCTCCTCTACGCCATCTTTTGAAAATTGCAGATACCATCAGATCGGTAATTTTAAACATCGTTAATCTGTCAATCACCACAGGGAGAGTTCCAGAAATTTGGAAATGTGCACAAGTTAGGTCTCTACTAAAAAAAAAACAACCTTGACCCTGGAAAAATGTCGAATTACCGGCCCATCTCACTCCTTCCTTGGGTAGGTAAGCTGCTTGAGAAACATATTACCACCAGTCTGATGTCTTACCTGGAAGCTAACCAACTGCTCCATGACTCTCAAGCTGGCTTTCGCCCAAAATTGGGGACAGAGGCGGCATTATTGACTGTCACTAAATTAGCCCGCAGATACATGGATCAAGGCGGCACCACAGCAATTATATTGTTGGACTTAAGTGACGCCTTTGATACCGTAAATAGTAACATCCTCATTTCCCGACTAAAACTGCTTGGAGTGACAGGAACCGCCATTTCATGGCTACAGTCTTTCTTGGAAAATCGAACTTTCCAGGTGGTGGAGGGTGACATTCATTCCAAAATCTGGCCTCTTAATCAAGGTGTGCCTCAGGGCTCCTCCCTGAGCCCCATGCTTTTTAATGTTTACATGCAACCTTTGGCAGAGGTTGTTCACCCTTATGGGTTTGAAATTGTGACCTACGCTGACGACACACAGCTTGTGCTGGCTCTGAATCAGCCAGGTCACACCCCTTCGAACTTGAACAGTTGCCTAGTAGCAGTCTCAGAATGGATGGCCTCCTCCCATTTAAAACTTAACGGGGACAAAACTGAACTGATGTTCCTGGGGAACACAGCTGACCCCACACCAACTCTACAATGGCCTCTCTGTATGGGCCCCCCCCCAGAACCTAAAAAACAAATTAAAAGCTTGGGCATGTGGCTGGATAATACTCTCACCTTTAACCAGCAAGCCACAATACTCTCCGCCACTTGCTTTGGGCTGATGCGTATGTTGTGGAATATTTTACCACTTCTCCCTTTTCAGGCCCGCAGGATGATGGTCCAGGCCATCATCCTGTCCCGTCTCGATTATGGGAATGCTCTATATCTGGGTGCTCCGACCAGCACACTCAAAAAGCTGCAAGTCACCCAGAACGCAGCAGCACGCCTACTGCTAGGCCTGTCCCGCAGTCACTCAGGCACCGCCGCCTTGAGAAATTTACACTGGCTGCCCATTCAAGCCAGAGTAAAATTCAAGGCGATGTGCATAATGCATAAGGCCATGTGGAAAACCCCCCCGCAATGATCTGTTCCTTAGCCACACCCTACTATCCTCAAAGATCACTGCGTTCAAGCACGGCCTTTTTGGCAACTACACGCAGAATCAAACGGGCCAGGTGGGGCGAACGCTCCTTCTCCCTGAATGCGACTGTGACTTGGAACTCTTTACCTTCCACGACCCGGAACGAGTCCAATCTTTTAAAATTCCGTAAAATCCTTAAAACTTTCCTTTTCTCCAAATAAACCAGCAGATCTCCCAGAAGTTTGCAATTTTAGCGCCACGAGGCCTCTGGGTAGTAATGCGCTTTACAAAACCCATTTTCATTTTCATTTCATCCATTTCATTTCATTTCATTTAAAATGTTCAGGAGCCCAAATTGGAATTTAGAAAGCTTGCCTTTACCTTTGTTTTGAAATGAGCTATGTATCACACCTCTGCTGTAGTATTCTGCTATAAACAGGTTTCATTTAACACTGTGCACATTTTCTTCTGGTCCATGGCACGAAGTGAGTTTAGTGGATGGTGCATGCGCTTTGAACTCTTCTCACAAAGGCCCTTTTCAGTATGTGTTCCCCTCACTGTTCACTTCTTGTTTGCTGCCTTGTGTGCCACTGGGTAATCAAACACTTCACCTGGACATGGTCTGCGTGGATGTAAAATGCTGCAGGGCTCTTAAGTCTCAGACTGGGATAGGCCTGGTGTGCGCAATGCGTCACGCACAGGAGGTCACAGAAGTGCTCTTCCTATGGTCTTGAGACATTGTTGAGGACATAAAGAAAATGGTAACCATGTGCAAGCTGTAAACCTGTAAACACACGTTTGTAAACTGTGCACACTGGTTGAGTAAGTGAGCTCAGAAACAAAAAGAATATTGAATCTAGGATAGCTTTACAGCCTCAGTTATCGATATTGTGCATGTAGATTTCAAAGGCGTTTATCAAGCTGCCCATTTCACACAGTGTATTTTGATTAAGCTTGTAATTTACAGAAGCCCACTGACCCATGTAAGTTATATCTATTTTTATAAGTGCTTGGGATGCAGGTGCCTTACTTGTATGACTGGGGTCAACGGCACACAGCTAAGCTACCAGCACAGACTTCCGGTATGTTTGCACCCTGCCTGGAGGAAGGGATCCTGGTAGATGATAATTAAAAATCGTGACCATTCATTGTGCCCTGATAAACAAATCTGCACCATTATTGGCCATGTTCTATGCTCTTTCCTCCCCTGTGGGCTCTACACCCACAAAATGTTGAGACGTTGCAGCGGGAGTGATTTATTACATGTGCTTTCAGAAAGCTGTATAGTGGCACATGTTCTAGAGTTGTACGTGCTGTGTAGACTTTTGAGTTTAAGGGTTGGAGACAGTTGTTTCATGGTTCTGCTACAGGGAAGTCTAAATAAATGAATCCTGAAGTCTTTGTTGAAAGGTATCTGTGGGGTCATCGCTTTCCAGGAGGATGTACTGGTGGGGACTTAGTATTGGAAAGATTAAAACACACAGGAATTGTTGCCAACTTCAAGAAGTGTGAGTATGCTAAGTCGAGCATTGACTATTTAGGACATGTGATTTCACAGAAAATGGTACAACCACATCAATGTTTGGTAGATACTATTACAAATGCTCAAGTGCCCATTTTTTTGCTAAAGTATCAATATTGGATAAATAAATTGCTGAATTAGAGAGACTTATTATTATCTGTTTGGTGAGTTATAGGACATCGCTATCTTACATGCCATATTTGTATTTAGTGAACGTTGCAAAGAGGTACTGGGTTTCCTTTCCTTAGGGATAAATAATTTGGGTAGGAAAACCTCTGGTGGTTTGGATGTTAGGAGTGAGTGGTGAGCTTAGCATTCTAGGTCTAGGGGTGGGCACACTGAGGGATCACATGAGAAAGGACAGTGTGCTTGCTTGGATTCTAGGTGGGCCTAAGCATTTTATCCCTTTGAGGATTGCTTTCCAAATGTATGGATTGAAATGAATTGACTCCAGAAAAGACTGAATAATGTGACAGAACTCTCTGATAGACCCTTTCACAATATATATTAGTTAGTCTGGATCCAAACAATAGTTACTGATGACAGGCTCATTTAAACCAGTTGTGGGCTCAAAGTAAAGGGTTGTATACTGCATCAATTATTGGACTACCTGCCAAATGTTAACTCAAGTAGCATCTAGCCAAATTCAGTCATTTTTATCCTCAGAAGCCATCAACATTTCGGTGACATAGTAAATATATCAATCATTTTAAGGCCACTGACTTAAACTATAAACTATCTACATGGTTACTGATTAGAGCTCATTGACAACTACCTGCTTTAGCTTTGACAGTGTGAACTGATCAAGCATTTTTCTGGAAGTACAGGAGTGCCTTAGGGAAACTGCCTTGGTGATCCCACTGCTTGGACATCCTAAATTGCGCATCTCCAAGATTTCTTTAGTCTCTAGCATTGTTTTTTTTTCCATTCTGTCCTAATGGGGAAGGCTTTATTGGTAAATTTGCCCTAAGATCGTATGCCAGTCATGGATTCTATTACAGGACCGGAGGCTTCAGATTATGCTTCTCTTTCTTTACTGTAATTTCACAGCAGCCAATAAACATACAGTGTAATAAAAATAAACTACAGAGGCCATGATGCTTAGCCTTAGCCACGCCTCTATGAACCCTATAAGAGTCCTGGTAACATTCCCAGGGCCCTCTTTCGTTGCTGCTCACACAGCAAGAGATAAGTGCTATGCTCCTTATACTACCTTTTTCTTCAATGGTTATTACTTGTTGATATACTGTTTATGCAGCGTCTATGACCTGTTTTATCAGCTTGCTCGCTGTGAATTTCTGGAATGTATGCTTTTTGCTAGCTTTTATTGGTTGTGTTAATTGGGGCTCGCGGGTGCTGCCCGCGTCTGAAGGAGCCGACTACGCGGCTTGCTGGCGGCGCTTCAGCGCGCATGGACGGAGCTCTGCTCCGATTTAGTTTCTGGTTTGTTTAGGCAAAGCGCTTCTAACACGCACCAGTACTAGACCGCGTCGCGGTCAGTTTCCTTACCTCCGGTTGCTTCGTTCACCGGCAGGCAGCGCAAGGGCTCTCCCTTATTGCCCGAACGCGCAGTGGAGCCGTGAACCTCACGGCAGACGCCTGCAGCGTGACGCGCGCCAATTGGGCTATATTTTGGTAGGATTTGGGCGCTTGTTGGACTGCACACGCCATTTTTGCCATTTCCACCGTTTTTCACCGCGTTTTCTGTGAGCTGGTGGAGTGTGACACCTGAACTGGTTGCAAGAATAGTTTCTGCCTTTTTTGGAGTGAGCACACGCTCCTTGTACAGTTTTCTTGGCTCCAACGTCCTTTTGGGCTGCAATAATTTGACTACAGCACCTGCTGAGGGGGTCTGGTACTGGTTACTTGGTTTTTGAACAGTGTGCATTGGGGCTGCCCCCCCCCCCTGACTCTACTAGTGCCTACCTCTTGTGAACTTTGTTCTTACCTTTATTCTTACCCCACTGTTGTGGTCATGGAGGAGTGGGTGTATTTTGATGAGGAGGCGGGGGAAGAAACTTATGAGGAGCAGCCTGCTGCTGCTGTGGAGGACAAAATTGTTGAGGCTTTGGACGCTTCCGTTCAGGCCTCGGTCAGCAAGGTAGTGGAAAGCACAGTTCCTGCGACTGTGCACCAAGCATTGGCGGCTGCGCTTAAACCGATAACCAAGCAGCTGGAGAGCTTTGCAAAGCGCCATGGCTTTACAAAGGATAAGTCCACTAAAAAGACTCCACCAGCTCCTAAGACAGCTCCCAAGACAGCTATTACTGATCAGTGGCCACACTCTGGCGCTCTAAGTTCCCTCCCGTCTGCGTCTGGGCAGGACCATGCCTATCCGGCCGGTGGTAAGGCTACCAGTAAACAACATTATGTGGACACAGACACCACTACTACCACTGGCACTGACAGCACGGATACGGATGAGGAACAGCCACCGAAGAAGAAGACTAAGAAAGACGTCGCTTCGGCGTCAGACCCCCCCTCCTAATACTTCCTTTACCTTCAACCCCTCTGACATTATTCACCCTCGATCGTCAGATTGGGTTCCAGCCCCGGCGGTGGCAGAGTACCTTCACCAAAATATTAGGAAGGGGTTTGATAAGGAGGTTCGGAACCGCCTTAGATCAGAATGCCCTCGTCCCGACCTTGCCCATAAGGTGGCGGAGACTCCTGAGATAGACCCTAGCCTTCTCACATTCCTGAAGAAGTTCGCTAAGAACCCTAAAAAGGGGTTAGACCGAGCCTGGCGAGGTTGCCAGGACAAAATGCTTGACCTCGTTGGCCCTCTGGCCAAAATCCTGGAGATGGCCCTGCAAGCAAAGGAATCCAATATACCGATTGACCCTGATATCTTGGCTGGTTGGACTCAACGAGCCATTTGCCTATTAGGCAATGCTAATTGCGCAGTGTCCACAGAGCGGCGCAAGTCTCTTTTGATGAGAATGGACTCTAATCTGACGGAACTTGCGACAGCGGAACCTGGTCCCCTTGCGGAAGGCAACCTTTTTGGCAACCGTTTCGTGAAGGATGTCTCCAAGTACGTTGGCACCTTCACTTCGCTGGATAAGGCTCAATCCGGCATTAGGCATGTGCTTCAACAGCACCTTTTTAACAGGGCCGGACGAGGTCGGGACGCTCGCCAGGCCGATTCGCCAATCAAGGTCCCCCCAGAGGTGATTTCGGTCGAGGTCGAGGAGACTGGGACTCGACCAGTGGTGGCACATTCTACCCACACGACGTCCATACTCCAAAGGCAGATACCAAGGAGGAGGCAACAGAGCAGGATTCCATGCCCAGAATTGATCAGGTGAGCGCATTAGATTGTTTCCATATGCCGTTGGGGGTCGCACCATTCACTTCCTTCATACTTGGAGTCTCCTGACTCAGGACGCTTGGGTCCTACAAACTATTCAGGGGTTTCGACTGGAGTTTTACGAGACACCAAGACAGGCACATCACCCGAGGGTTCTCCATTTTTCCCAACCTGAGAGGATTTCTATAGACAAAGAGATAGAAGAATTGCTTTGCAAACAGGCCATAGCCGAGCCGAGTGCCGAGTGCACAGCCCACACGGGTTTTGCAGCAATATCTTCCTAGTGCAGAAAAGGGGTGGTGGTCACAGGCTAGTGTTGAATTTAAGGGACTTCAATTATTTTCTGGTCTACAATCATTTCAAGATGGAGGGGATCCATCTGTTGACGGATCTTTTACAACCGGGCGATTGGATGGTGCGCTTGGATCTCAAAGACGCCTATCTTTCGATTCTCATCTACCCCCCTCATCGCCGTTTCCTCCAGTTTCAGTGGAACGGACGGTGGTTCGAATACTCGGCCCTTCCTTTCGGGCTTTCCTTGGCTCCTTGGTGCTTCACCAAGGTAATGAAGCCGGTGGTCGCGCACCTGCGGGAGCAGGGGGTGCGCATGATAATATATCTCGATGATATCCGGATCATGGCCCAAAGCCCAGATCTAGTATCGAGACATCTTCAGATGACCATTACTCTGCTCCAAGCTCTGGGGTTTGTGATCAATCAGGCCAAGTCGGCCCTGATCCCATCTCAGTCGATGGATTTTCTGGGGTTTGTGATCGACTCGCAGTCGGCGCAACTCAGTCTGCCACAGTCCAAATTGAAGGACCTGAAGAAGGAGATTGTATCCCTTCTCAGCAAACAGATGATCTCACTCAGGACGATTGCCAGAGTAGTGGGTTTATTGGCATCCTCCGTTCAGGCGATATTTCCGGGCCCTCTACACTACAGGGCGTTGCAGAGACTCAAAGTTCAGCATCTCCTGAGAGGTCTGGCTTACTCAGACCTGGTTCCTCTGTCTCAGGAGGTGAGAGACGAGATACGTTGGTGGTTGAGCCACGTGGAAGCGTGGAACGGCAGAGCCATTTTTGTCTCTCTGCCCGAGATAGTCATCGAGTCCGACGCCAGCCGTTGGGGCTGGGGGGCACGCTGTGGAGATGTTTCTACAGGCGGAAGGTGGTCGGCACAAGAGCTAGAACTCCATATAAATTGCCTGGAGCTCCTCGCGGGCTCCTTCGCCATCAGGACTCTCTCACCGCATCGGACCTCTTGTTGCATCCTCCTTCGGATGGACAATGTCTCGGCGGTGCGTTACATAAACAAGCTAGGAGGGACGAGATCGTCCATGTTGGTGGAGATAGCCAAGGATTTTTGGCATTATTGTCTCAATCATCAGATCACGATTATAGCAGAGTATATTCCGGGTCAGTCCAACGTGATAGCGGACTGGAACTCGAGACATCTTCGGGATTACAGCGATTGGCAGCTGCTTCCCAGAGTGTTCAGCTGGCTTCAGGATCTATGGGGTCTGTGTCAGATCGACTTATTCGCATCCAGACTGAACCGTCAGCTTCCCAGGTTCTTCAGCTGGAGGCCAGATCCAGCCGCAGAAGCAACGGATGCATTTCTACAGGACTGGTCGGGGACGGTGAACTATGCATTCCCTCCATTTCGTCTGATTCCACGAGTGGCCTCTCACATTACCAAACAGAAGGCGGAGGTGGTCCTGGTGACGCCTCGGTGGAGATCGCAGCCCTGGTTCCCGATGTTATTGGGAATGTGCTGCGACCTACCCAGGATGCTCATGTGGTTGGAGAATCTCCTCCTAGGACCTCTGCGGTAACAGCATCCGTTGATCCTGTCTCAACGAATATCGCTGATGGCATGGAGGCTTTCAGGCAACAATGGAGTTTCCCTGGAGTTTCAGGAACTGCTAGCGAATTTATCAAGCAGGCCTTGGCCCCTTCCACGAGAAAAAGGTATTCTTCAGCCTGGAAGGGTTCGTTATGTTGGTGCGTGGAAGGGTGTTTGGATCCCGTGGGGGCAGGACTTTCACATCGCAAATTTTTTGTCAGACAAAGCGGCCGGTGGTTTGGCCTATAGATCCGTGAACAACTTTCGGTCGGCCTTGGCCTATAGATCCTTGAACAACTTCCGGTCGGCCATTTCCGCGGGACATACCCACATTGACGGAAAAATGGTGGGTATGCACCCTCTGGTATGCAAACTTCTCAAGGGCATTCGTGTCGCGAATCCTCCCAAGCCCAAGTATTCTGGGCTATGGGACATTTATTTGGTCATCAAACTCCTTGATAGTTGGCCCGCTAATGATTCGCTTTCCAGAAAACAGTTATCTGCGAAACTAGCCATGCTATTATGTTTGTCAGCTTGCAGAAGGTCGTTGGATGTACGCGCCTTGGACGTTACAGGTAGAGTATTTACTCCGGAGGGAGTTTCTTTAACCCTTACAGGTCATACAAAGACCCTTTCTAGACAGGTTGATTATAATGCTTTCCCTACTAATTCCAAATTATGTATGGTCCAATGGTTGAAAGCTTACGAGGAGCTGGTGTCACGCAACTTTTGATTGCTGTTCAAAAGCCATTTAAATCTGTGTCCTCCGCTACTATTGCAAGATGGCTTAAGTTTATCATGAAGGAAGCTGGTGTTGATGTTCAACTGTTTGGGGCGCACTCTGTGCGTGGTGCCATGGCTTCGAAGTCATATTTATTAGGAGCTAACATTCAGGATATCATGCATTGTGCTGATTGGTCGTCTGAATCGACATTCACACAGTTTTACTATAAGCCGGTGGGAGACATTACATCTGTTGTTTTTGATACAGCGTTAAACTAGCATAATCTGTAGCCTCCGGTCCTGTAATAGAATCAAAAATTAGCTAGCATTCGCGCCAAGAATTTTCAATTCTATTAAGGACACGGAGGCGAGGATTATCCCACCCGGCTATGTTCAAATGTATGATCATGCTTACCCACCCGTTCTGATATGCTTAAGGCTTTTTTATACAGGAATTACGTGTTGTTATATTTCCTTTTTTCTAGGCAAAGACAAGAAATCCGAATGAAGAGTCTTCCGTTGAAGAATGAAGTTGGAACGGTGTTCCCTGTTATTCCCTGTTGGAGAATATTATAGACTTTTGGTTGTTGGACTTATTCTGCAAGTTCGTGCAAAGAAAGAGGACGCTGGGAATGTTACCAGGAATCTTATAGGGTTCATAGAGGCGTGGCTAAGGCTAAGCATCATGGCCTCTGTAGTTTATTTTTATTAAACTGTATGTTTATTGGCTGCTGTGAAATTACAGTAAAGAAAGAGAAGCATAATCCTCGCCTCCGTGTCCTTAATAGAATTGAAAATTCGTGGCGCGAATGCTAGCTAATTTTTGATTCATTGTACACCGACCCAAAGGACATAATTGCTACCTTTGTCATGCACTCTGTTGAAAATACAATCTAAAAACAACAAATGTTTTGAAAGCAACATACCCCTGATAATACAGGACCTTGTGGGCCACACATCTAGCCGACATACAAAACAGAATTTGAGATTGGAGCTAATTTTCAGGACACGGATTTTATAGTGCAGTATCTGTTTCTGTTAGGAATTAGCTTGGCTTTTTACTCTTACCTTCGCAGTCTTGTTTCTATGTTCATGCACCCAGGTCACATGTCCAGGAACTCTCCCATTCAAATTAAAATCAAATAATTAGCGTATTTTGAATTGCTTGTATTGAATAAATGACCTATGGTTATGTAACCCTTAGTCGTATCAAATTTGAATTCAAAAACTGCACGTTTTGCACTTTACCCCTGGTGGCTAGCATCTCCTGTATTTAAAATTGTAAAGATTTTTTCTAGTTTTGTACTGTATTTATAACCCAATTACTGCTAAAGGATTATAAGATTGTGATCATTGTAAATATGTTTTGCAAAGATGATTTTTATATGAATTTTTATGTGTATAGTAACTTTTTAACTTTTTAACTTGTTTTAAAAACTTGTCTGTATGATTGATTATGGTTCTGTAGCATACTTTTATGATTTTAAAACAATCGAATAAAGTGTTTCTGACTTGACTCTCCCCTTCAAAAGGAGATTCAGGGCTTCTCTCTGTGCTTGTTATCTATTTGTTGTTCCAGTCCACCTGGGGGATCGTGTTTGGAGCCTAAGGAAACCTTCTTGAGTCTATAAATGTTTTTGTTTTTGTGAGGCTACTAGCAATTAGTCTAACCATTGGCAATAACTCAGGATAGCACTCCAACCCATTGTTCTTTTGCTCACCATACCACCTCAGTTTGGACCCAGCCATTTGCAAATTATTCTTGACCTGTTCCTCTTGGGAACAGTCCAACCCAAACTGCCAAGTCATATCCTCCCTGAACCATAACCCAAGCAACCCAGTACCGTTTTGGCCCTAGTTATGGGGTTATCAGCTGGGTACAGCTTGGTTCCAGTGAGACAGTGAGCATGGGACTCTCTGACGGAGAATTTCCCACAAAATGTCCAAACAGACCTCTTACACACTGATCGTCTAAGTGAGTCCCCTGTGAGGAAGTAGCAAATTATGTGGCCGGTAGGATGCGTGAATCACTGGACCACGAGATCCATTCCCGTCTTAGAGCAGAGTGCCTTTGGCCTACTGTGAAGGGCAAGGTGGCGGTCATGCCCAAAATTGATGCCCGTCTAGCGACCTTGTTGACCAAATATATCAAAGACCCAAAGAAGGGCATCAACCGCTCTTTCCATTCATGTCAAAATAAACTCTTGGATATAACGTGCCCTTTAGTTCAAATCTTTGATTTGGCAGAGGACGCTAAGGCATCCGTGGCCTTGATTCTGCCCGATGTCCGCTCTAGTTGGGCACAGAACAATCATATTCCTTAGCAACACCAACTGTGTTTTTTCCATTGAAAGGTTAATCAAGCTGGCCACAAATTTGGGGAAACTAGCCACGTCAGAATCTGGGCAGGTGGCACGAGGACGGCTCTTTGACGATCCATTCATCAAGGAGCTTAGCAAATTAGTGTTTACATTTGATTCCCTGGATAAGGCCCAGTCAACCATAAAGCAGATCTTTAGTGCAGATGTTTTCTTTGGGGCTAGCCATGGTAAGGGGACTCAGCTGGCCGTTCCTCTCAGTCCGCCTCTGCTAACCTTCCTAGAGAGGTCAATGGCAGGACTCTTCATGTTTTGGTGGATTAGACCCTACTAAGGGCCGCACAATGGGCCCCGTGGCAGAGGGGCAGCCAATTCCCACAGTGAGTTCCTCATGCTTCTGCTTGGGGGGGTCAGCTTTCTCAGTTCATAGACAACTGGCAGGCACTTACGTCCAACGCCTGGGTGCTACAGACTGTGCAAGGGTTTCACTTGGAGTTCCAGGGTTCTCCCATTCAACTGTCCCTTTCCCGTCCACTTCTCACCTCAAGTCGGGAGGCCATTCTCATCCAGCAGGGAAGTTCAGGAGCTGTAGTACAACGGGGTGATTTTCCATTCAACCCCACGTCCAGTGGGGTTTTTAAGCAATCTGTTCTCGGTACAGAAACAGGACGGGGTCAGCGACCAGTGATAAACCTTCAGGAGCTCAATGAATGGTTAGTATACCGCCATTTCAAGATGGAGGGGATCAACTGCTCCGCGACGTCCTTTGTCCCAACGATTGGATTGTCAGTCTGGAACCCAAGGACGCATATCTCACGGTCCCAATTTTCCCGCCACATCGACGGTTTCTTTAGCCTCAATGGCGGAACCAAACTTTTGAGTTCATTGCACTTCCTTTCGGCCAGTCATCAGCTCCTTGGTAATTCACCAAGGTTCTGCAGCCAATGGTATAGCACCTGCGGACGGGGGGCCTGCGACAGATTGTGCACCAGGATAACATGTTTTCATGGACCGGTGTCCTCTGGCCCTTTCCCACCAGCTGCTGACCGCAGTGGAACTGCTTCAGTCACTTGGGTTCGTTATCAATCAGGTGAAGTCCAATCTAGTGCCCTCCCAGTCGATCCCCTTTTTGGGCTTCATGATCAATTCAGTGAAGGCCACACTGAGTCTGCCATCCATGAAGATTGCGGACCCTAGCGAAGCAGCAAACCTCCCTGCACAACATCTTTAGGGTGAGGGGACTGTTATTGTATTTGATCCAAGCCATTTGCCCAGGTCCCCTTAATTTTCTGGCCCTGCAGAGGTTCATGGCTTCCCACCTGCATCACAGGCTGACTGCTCCCAGCCGGTTCCTTTGACCAAGGAGGCCAGGGAGAAGCTCAACAGGTGGCTTTCCCACATGGAGGCATGGAACAGGCAGGCCATTTTTGGCTTTCAAAGAGACCTCATAATTGAGATGACAACTCTAAATGCATAACAACAGCGGGTACGACATCTCTGTCACATACCCACGGGAAGAAACTCCTTTTTTCAGTATCAGAGGCTGAGCTGGCCTTGGGCTTGACCCTGCGAGGGAAAGCTCCGGGCATGGATCTCATACCGGCGGATCTGTTTAAATCAAACCCAGCCTTGTGGCTCCCCTACATAACCATGATAGCCAACTCACTAGCTAAAGGAGCTATGATTCCCCATTCATGGCGGGGAGCCGAGATCATACCAATATTCAAAAAGGGAGACAGGTCCAAGCCAGGGAATTACCGCCCTATTAGTCTCATTGACTCCATCCAAAAAATCATTGCTCGCATGATCTTGGGACGGATTCAGGGCTGGATCGAATCTGAGGACATATTATCTCCTATGCAGGCGGGCTTTAGATCGGGCATAAGCACCATTGATCAGGTGTTTAGATTATGCCTGATCTATTGGAAAGTGGTCTTGATTGGCGGCGGTACCATCTTTGCCGCATTCATTGACCTAAAGTCCGCCTTCGACCTAGTGCCAAGGGACAAACTGTGGGGAGTGATGGAAAAATTGGGTTGTCCACCAGACTTACTTGACCTCATAATTAAATTTCATGAGGATAATTTTGCGAGGGTAAGGTGGGGTGGCCAAGGACAGGTGACGGAAACTTTTCCTGTGACCAGAGGAGTCCGTCAGGGGTGTGTCCTGGCGCCAACACTCTTCCTCTTATTCATCGATCAAGTGGTGAAATTTTTTATGACCACCCCCACCGATGCCCCAATGCTGGCTGGGAGAAGATTCCCATTGCTCATCTTCGCCGATGACACCCTACTCCTCTCTAGAACACGCAGTGGTCTACAGCGGGCTCTGAACCGCTTTGAGGAGTTCTGTGCCTTTAATAATCTGGCAGTGAATGTGGGGAAAACAAAGTTTATGGTTTTCACAAGAAACCAACCTGTCCGGAGCACTGTGAGCTTGAATGGAGTTAAACTCGAGCAAGTTGAGACAATGACCTATTTGGGGGTTACCCTTGACAGCCGCTTGAGATGGAAAGATCAAATTAATATACAACATTTCAAACTTGTACGGTTAACGGGTTGCCTTATAAAAGAGCAAAAAAGATCCACCACCAAGCGGGTCCTTCCAGCCCTCAGGATCTATGACGCCAAAATTACCACCGCCATTCTATATGGCGCAGATCTTTGGGGCTACATGGACCTCCTTAATCTCTTTAAAACCCAATGCAAGTTCTTACGGAACTTGGTGGGCTTACCACAGTCGACCCCTTCAATTCCTCTTTGCCTGGACTCGGGATGCCTACCAATCAATGAGATGGCTAGATTCAGGCTGGTGGCTCTGTGGAGGAGAATATGGACCTCCCCTGACCTGTACCTATTTGCGAAAGAACTAGCAGAAGTCAGGTCAATTAGTGGATCTGGAAAAATCCCATGGCTCCAAGCAGTAAAAAAGATTCTTATAGACATGGGCTTAGAACAGCTCTGGTTAGCCCCTTCATCTAATGTGTTCCCCTCCAAACAGGAGTTTAAAGCCTTGTATTGGGCTTCAGTCCACCAAATCCGAGTTTCACTGTCCGGCAATATTAGTCTTACGGGCAGGTTCCTCACATTTAAGTTAGATATGTCCCGTGAGCCCTACTGGGATCTTATCACTAAGCAGCTGGACAAGAAACTGTACCACCAGTTCAGAGTGGGTGCTCTGCCTCTGAATACTTTTGTTTGTAAATGGTCTATGGGGGCCTCAATCTTTTGTAAAGGCTGTTCAGGCCAGAAAGAATCAGAGGGCCACTTTCTCTTTGCCTGCCCCAGTTATTCGGTGCCGCGGAAAAAATGGCTCAGACCATTGTTCCAGCGCTTACCAATTAGAAAATCTGCTGATGCAATTTGGGTGTTAAAAATCAATACCTCTGAGGTTTTTGTAGTGAGCCTGGCTAAATATCTGGGATGGGCCTGGCTTATAAGGCAAAAAATATGTTAAAGTTGCAGGAGCGCATCAACAGTGTTTCATAAAGTGCTGTATCCTGCCTATATGCCTATACAATCGTTCTCCTACATTAGTATGATTGGTACCTCAACTTTGTAATGGTTTCCCATCTATTATGACTTAATGTGCATCACCAATTTTTATGTTTATCCAGGTTCCTTATTCTAGATATTTAATACTTTTTCTTAACTGTTTTTAAAATTAATTTTACGTAGGCTTTGGTTGTCTTGTTTGTTTTGTTTGGTTTATTTGTCCGATTTACATATATTTATCCCTTGTATATGAATGTATCGTATTCCTTTTTCTGTTTAAAGCCCTCTAATTTATCGTTTTTTTTTAAATGTATTAAAATGTGTCTTTTATGATTTGCCAAAAATCGAAATAAAGACTTGAAACCTGAACCTGAGTCAGTTGCCAGTGGTTTGTCTGGGGGGTCATTTGTGGTCCTGTGTTGGACGAAGGACCGGGTACAATCTTGTGTACTGCTCAAGATGGACAACGTGGCCGCAGTCAACCATCTGGGGGCACACAGTCCAAAGTCCTGATGAATTTTGCCAAAAACTGCTAGTAGGGCCTGGAACATCAAATCTTGGTGACTGCAGTGCACCTCCCAGGTTCATCCAACTAGGTGGCGGATTAGCAATCCCATCACCTTCGGGACTTGAGCCTTTGGAGATTGTATCCACCAATGTTTCAATCGCTTCTCTCACTTTGGGGCACCTTCAGGATCGACCTGTTCATGTCACAACTCGATCACCAAATTCCCCAGTAATTCAGCTGGAGGCTGGATCCAGGGGCAATGGCAATCAATGCCTTTTTCCAGGATTGATCAATGGAAAAGGTTATGCATTTTCACCATGATCATGAGGCTGACAACTCAAGTCCGCCAACAGATGGCTCATTTGGTGGTGATTACCCCGGTTTGAAAGTTGCAAGTGTGATTTCCAGTTCTGACGGAACTTTCCTGGGATTCTCCAATCTGTCTACACCCATTGCCTATTCTACTAAGTGGTCCAGCAGGCAATCCTCACCCTCTGGTAATCAACGACAGTCTCCGACTTATGGCGCGGGGGATTACCAGTCTAGATAGCAAGTCCCAGGCCTTTCAAGAGGAGCCGTGGACCTCCTCTCCTGAGCATGGGAAGACGGTATGGTTAAGAGATACCACTTGGCGGCTGTTGCTGGTCTCCCAGTTGGGAACACCTGTTGGTCAAGAAATTGCTTCGCAGGATCTGGCTAATCCTCCCTCCGGAACCTAGGTACTCTGTCCTTTGGGATGTGAATTAGGTTTTGAATTTATTGTCGGGATGGCCAAGAAATAAGTATCTGTCTCATAAGCAACTATCAATGAAGTTGGCCATGCTCCTGTGTCTGATCTCTTGCAGGAGAGTGTCGGATTTCAGAGCCCTGGACATATGTACGGTCCTTCACTCTGGATGGGGTCACCTTCCATTTGACTCGCCAGTCTAAGTGTCAGCCTCAGGTGATTTCTGACCTGGCTTTGCCTGAGGCACCTAAATTGTGCATGGTGATACGCATTAAGGCATGACGCGAAGGTGCGGCCTCACAGGAAGAAGCAGTTTTTGATTGCATCAAGGAAGCCCTTTAAGGCAGTCTCATCCCTGACCATAGAAAGATGGGTTCAGTGGATCGTGCAGGAGGCTGGTATTAACACCAAAGGCCTCAAAAGCCTTTGTGTTAGAAGGATATCTTGAACGCTGATGACTGGTTATTAGATTCAACCTTTAAGAGGTTCTACTTTAAGCCAGTCTCCTCCATTGCGGCTCTTGTGGGGTACAAGCTTCAAACTAGCCTAATCCTCACCTCGGTGACCTGAAATAGAAAGGAAAATTTCCTAGCTTTCATAACGGTAAGTTTCAATTCTATTGAAGACACAGAGGAGAGGATTAGCCCGCCCATTGATGAATTATGACCCGCCCGGGATATCAGACCTAGGTCTTCACGTAAGTAACTGATTTTCCCTGGTCTCTATAATGGCAAGTTGCTTAGTCTTGGTTGTTCTCTACTGATGGTTGCTGAATTGTTTCTGAGTGTTCATTGATGGTCTCTGACTTACAGGATTGGAGTCTTTTAAACAGGATTAAAAATCTTCCATGGTCGACATTGTCGCAGGAAGAAAGAGGAGGTTCGACAAGGGACAATGACAGTTACAGTGGCTGGAGGCATCTGATTGGATGGACTTGTTTGCTTTAGAACTTCCTGGTTTACATGGGATCATGGGAAGGTAATTTCAATGTTGATTGTTGTTTGTTAACCAGGATGCAGTTGGAATAAAGAAGAAAGTAATGCCTAATCCTCGCCTCCATTTCCTTAATAGAATTGAAACTTTCCGTTACGAAAGCTAGGAAAGTTTTCATTCCTGATCAGAAAGTTGTAGCTTTTTCATGTTCTCTATCTTTAAAATGGGAATGCTAAATCCTCTTTAATGGTAAGAAAGGATTTAACCTTAATTTGAAAATGCCACCTTTAGAAAGTGGACTATTCTCTGCTTGTACTGCACTCTGTGCCTTACAGCCTTTCTCGAATACACATCTGGTGTGGGTGACACATCCCTTTGATCATTTCTTCTAGACAGCCACAGAGAAAAGAAAGAGTTGGGTGTGATTTAGCACCCATTTGCAGTTATGTGCATTTCGATGGGTCTTCCTGGGCGGATGGGAGGAATG
The DNA here is from genome assembly GCF_964261635.1 of Lissotriton helveticus. Taxonomy (NCBI): domain Eukaryota; kingdom Metazoa; phylum Chordata; class Amphibia; order Caudata; family Salamandridae; genus Lissotriton; species Lissotriton helveticus. The sequence goes on from NC_136070.1 coordinate 883,456,422, forward strand.
GGCTCACCCTTACCCTTCAAAGGGTGGTGGCCTGACCCCATACAAAGGACTGGAAACCCCCCACTGGTAGTCTGGAGTGAGGGCTGGGATTGAAAGGGATAATGAAGCACTTCAAAACAGCTCTTTGAAGTTTCCCTCACATCAAATGCCCATTTTGGTATAAGAACTGGGTCTCTGGCCCCATCAAATTAGACTCTTCTGGTCCTACTCCACATCTCTGTCAGAAGAACTGTGGTGCTGCTCAAAGGACTCTACCGGACTGTTTTCCTGGAAGCACTACTCTCTTGTGTGTTGCCTTTCTGCTTGCCACTCTCTGACTCTGCAGGAAGTAGAACTGAATGCTGTCTTCCCTCCAAAGTGATCTCCAAGGACTTGATAGCTTACCTCCTGTTTCTGAAGTCTCAGTGACAGAAAAGACTTCTTGCAGTTTTGCTGGCGCTGCAGGACTTTGTCTTCGGTGAGTCCTACCGTGCCTGAGTTACACCCTTCAGGTTCTCAACCCCAGAAGTCAGTTCTGCAGCTGGGTTTCTGCCAAATGTGACATGGAGCTCTGCGAGGCGTAGCAAAGCCTTGCTACACAGCCTTTCGTGACCGATGCTGGATGACGCAAAGCTTCGCCACCCAGGTTGTGCCCCAAGATACTGTGTCAGGCAGATCTAAGAGATTCACTGTAGCCCTGAATTTAGGATTTGCACCGATACCTAGTAACCTGAAGTAACTTTGTTAGCACTACCTGCATCTAAGAGCTTTATTGGAATATCTCTTCATAATTCAATATCTTTACTTCTACTTGATGGACTTGGATCGTTTTGGGTCTTGTTTTACTCAGATAAACATTAACTACTTTCTAAACTGTTGTAGAGTAATTTTGTGGAATATTTACTGTGTTGTTGTAGGAGTTATTGCACAAATACATTACACATTGCCTTCTAAGTTAAGGTTGCCTGCTCTGCACCAAGCTACTGGAAGGAGGAGAGCACAGGATAATTTGGGAATGTGCTGTGACTTTCCCTGACTAGAATTGTGGTCCCTTCTTTGACAGGGTGCATACTTCTGCCAACTAGAGACCGTGGGCCCGATGTAGGTAAATCTGATTTACCGACTCTAGAATACCGAATTTTACCGAATCGGTATTCAAGATTCGGTAAATCAGATGTAGGAAAAAGTTAGGTAATTTATACCGAATCTGTATGATTCGGTAATTACGGAATCGGTATTTACCGATTCGGTAATTGCCATTGATTCCTATGGGCCTTGAGGCCCATAGGAATCAATGTCAATTACGAAATCGGTAAATACCGATTAGGTAAAATTACTGATTTTGCAAGGGGGACAGGGTGTCACTTTGACACCCTGTTGCACCCCTGATTCTGGTTTGTGTGCCATGTGACACACATGCATGTGTGCCACATGGCAGGGTGTACATGCACAGATGTGCATGTACACAGGAATTCGTTATTTACCATGACATAGTATGTCATGGTAAATAACGAATTCTGAAGGGCCTGTGGCACTATTTTAAGTGCCACCTACATCTAGATTTACCGATTCGGTAAATGTACCGATTCGGTATTTTACCGAATCGGTAAATTTACCGAATCGTTCACATTTGGGCCCCCTACATCTCACAAACCAAATACCGGTCGGTAACGGCCGAAATCGGCCGTTAGCGACCGGTATTTGGTGTCCTACATCTGGCCCCAGATGTCTAATAAACAATTGTATTAGTTTTTTACATTACAAACAATAGTTCTCACCAGGGCATCTGTAATCACCTCCCCATTGCTGCAAGTGTTATCACAAGCAAACATTTTATCAAAGAGACCCCAGACTTTAATAGTTTCTCCATTTACCACAAATCAGTTCATGTTTGTAGGGGCATCCCATGCCATGTAAATGACTTCCTCCAACTTTGACCACAAGTGCATTCCTGTTTGCCATTTGGTCAGCTTGGGTGAATCCACCATCTTCAATCTCTGGACTATGTCTCTTTTGGATTTTGACATACTTATAAAGTATCTCTCCCATCCGGTGCTTCCTAAATGGTCCAATATCCCCAGGAAAGTATGTTTGGGTGTCAGTTTGATTGGCTATCACAGGACCTGAGTCAGGAAATTTGCTAACGATGTCCAGTAGTTGGCAATTGGTGGGGGGGTAGCCATGTCATGTTGAAAAAGTCTGCATCCATGTTAGAGTAGGAGAAGCAGGATGGACTGGATAGTTTCCCTGCATACCATACTTCAGTGGAGTAATGTAAGTGGCATGAATGTAATTCAATTGGATTAGTCTCAGTCGAGAGGATATGGTGATTTTGGAGGGGCCCTGCAAGCAAGCTGCCAGTTCACATCATCCAGTGGACCAATCGAGCTCCCCCATTTTGGCCTTGGGTGGATGAAGACATCAAGGGCATTATCGATCAGAGTGTGGTAAATGTAAGAGACTACACCTCTGTCCAACTTGCCCATCAGCAACCTGGCTTCTAGTTGGTTATATTCAGGAAGCCCTTAAAGACAGTGATTGCACATGCCTATAGCGTGTCTGAGTTGCAGATATTTATGAAACTGGATCGTTGATAGACCATATTGGGTCTGAAGGACTTGGAATGGGCTAATATGGTTCCCCTGCCGAATGTCTCCATGGTTTGTAATGCAAATTTTGTCCCATGCATGGAAGCCTTGGTGACCAGCAGTGTGGTGGGGGCGACGTCCATTTTACATTGGAATCAGCTGTGTGGGTGTGGTATACCAACCAATGGAGGGCAGTGCCACCCACCAAGTTAGGAAGATAATGCGGGTCAATTTGAGAAGGCGGGGTGAGAGTCCCATACAATAGTCCCATTACTTTATCAAGTCAGAGAAGAGAGTGTACGACCCCGTACGCATGATCTCCCCAACCCCCAGTCAACCAGTCATTGAGCACCAGTAACTTTGTAGCTCTGTAGTTCATATGAAGGTACGTCCATACCACCCTCGTAATGCGATGGTGAAAATTTAGTCCAGGCTATGCATGGTGGGCGGTTCGCCCACAGAAAGGCTTACATCAGGGACGTGAGGTCCCTAAACCACAGGACTGGAATTATCAGCCAGAAGTTCTGGAGCACATATAAGTGCCATGGCAGGACCATCATTTTAAACAAGCATTGGCAAAGCCAATAGGTCTCTGCAGTGCGAGAGCTATTGTTTTTTTCAGTGTCAATGTCGTTTAGGCATGTTGTGTAGCAGCGTGGCTGCTGTTCAACACGCCTTAAAGTCTGGGGAAAAAGCATTATGATGCTGCTACACATAATTTCCCCGAAATTCTTTTTGTTATAAATCCGATACTGATGAAGGCGCATTTTTCTGACTTTTGTTATATATTTGTGAAAAAATCCATTGTAGATGAAATTGACATTTATACCTAATATGTACTGAATAACATCAAAACAGATCATCTTTGTGATACATCTCAAATGTAAGTAAATATATATAATGATATTATCTTGGAGTATGAATAATGTTTTTAATGTGTGGACTGATGCTTTATTGTATGATTCTAGTCTCAACTTTGATATGGATTTTGAAGATAGGGAGCTTGAAAGTAAATTTAAGTATTTATAAACTAAAAATAAAACGATGTTATGAAGATTTCTGTCTCATGAGAGTGAATATTGTTTGAGTTATACCTTCTGTAAAAAATGGAGAAGGCAGTGTTTCTTTTTAATATATGCTGCTATACATCATGGCTAAAGGACACTAACAAGGCCAATATCTCTCGTATTGCTGAGACCTATGTGCTTTGACAATGCTTGTTTTTTTATTGCGGGAGTGAGGGCAGGGTAGGAGGCAACACAAGAAAGGGCATGTGGGTGGGGACAAGCCAGGCAATGGAAGGTAGTAATGTCCTGAGAAGCAGTGTTGTTTCTATTGTACACTTAGTCCTTCTAGTCTGCTTTGCCACTAGAAGTCTGGCTTTGCAGACGTTTATTACACAAATGAATTCCATCATTTTCTTTGAAGATGTATGTAATCATGGGGGGCGCTAGAGAACCCACAGCAAGATGGCCGCACTGTAGTGCAGCTCTGCCAGCCGTGAGCTGTAATGCCTTCAAAATCCTGCAATCTGGCGGTTTCTGGTGACTGAAAACATTAATACAAGGTGGTGAGGTGTGGCTTCAAGCTCCGGTAGAGAAATTGGAGATCGATAGCAGTGAAAAGGAAATAAAATCGAGCCAATGGTGAAATAGCGCACCAGGCCGCAACACAGAATATGGCGGGAGCTGACTTCTCGATGCAACTGCTGGAGGCCAGGGAGTGACCGAGCAGGCTGCCGAACAGTATAGTGCCACCGGCTGGCTGAGTCGACAAGCAAACCTTAGGGCAACTCACACCCTGGCTTGTGGCCCTGGGCGGATTGCAGTATTAGTTTGTCTATTGCTGCGGCCTGGTGGAGGAGGAGACACGGTGGCACAGCCAGGTTGTGGGTGGCTGAATTCTGGTGAGCTCGTTCCATGACAAGACAGCCTGATGACTCCCGATGCTAGCAGCGAAGACCACATGGAGAGTCCAGAGCATGGAAAGTAATGCGCTGCAGCTGGGGAGTGCAAAGCATTTTACCTGCGCTGGGCACCTGCTAGGGGGTACGGCACAGAGAAGGGCAAAGAGAAGGGCCCTGGAATATGGACTGAACAAAGAGCACCACCATCTTGATTGAGAAGGTGCCAATAAGACTGGAGGTGAGGCCGCTGAGGGAGACGCTACGCAACAGGTCTCCTGTCGCACCAGGCTGGGGTCAGGGAAATAAAGTGTGCTAGGCCACCGGCCTACATCCTGAGTGATCCAAATTCAAAACCACCAGAGTGTGGGGAGTCCTGCGTAAGGACTGGATCACCCTGGGGCCCAGCTGCATGATCTGGAAAACTCCAGAGCATGAACATCTACTACGGGACTGAAAAGATCCTAAGGGCCTGAGAAACATCAGAATACTCCTTTTGCTGGGCCGGTGAGTGCAATCCTTCTCTCTTTAAGACTATTGTGGAGGCTGGCAAGAGGCATACAGGAGATAGGTGCAGCCTCAAGGCAGAGAGAGACAGCCACCCAAAGAACAACACTTCAGAGTGGGCCTCTGTGGGGAGCAAACTGCAGGGAAAGTCCCCCGATGGAGCTGGATATGGAAAGCTGCATAGAGAAGAGATGCAAAGAGCAAGTACACATCACGGAACACTTGGACACCTTACAACAGAATAGCAGAGGGTCACGGGTCACCTTGAACGCTGGGTGGACCATGCCCCTGCTTTTCAATTTGCACTAGGTGCTTGTAGCCGGTGGAGCTAATGACCCTGGCTTCCCATGATGGGAAGGGATAGGCCCCAGTGGATTTCCATGATATCTCTCTTAACATGGTATGTAAGAGGACTCAATGACCCCGCAAGTTAAGCCATGTGATGACCTACCTGGACCATCACCATATCCAAATTGCTCTCCACGAGGAGACACACTTAATGAAACCAACGGTGGCCATTGTGGGGGCAAGATAGGCAGCAATTAGGCTGACATCATCATATTCTACATATTCTAGCAGTTTTCTGATTCTGATTAAAAAAGGTGTATCATTTATCTTCACTCTAACAGCTGCGGATGATCAGTATACATATGCAATACTACAGGGTGCCCTATACAGTTCCTTGGTTACAGTGGTAAACGTATATGGCCCAAACACAGATGACCCTGAATTTTACACTAGCATCTAGAATAAGCTGCGTTCCATGCCAATGCCCGAAATAATATAGGGGTGTCTGAGCACACCTCTTTACCCGCTGAGAGATAGATCATCACAAGGGGGGTATGGAGAAATTTGGCATTGTGGACCTCTGGAGGGTGAGAAACCCTAATAGGTGCAAGATCACTTTCATTACATCTATACATGCCTCCTGGCCTGAATTAGATTACTGGCTGGTGACATGAGGGGTGAGCACCTGGTTGACAGATGTGAGGCACCTAGCCAGAACAAGTTATACCTGATGTTGTAGTGCCATTGCATATACCAACACAATTTACGTAGAAATTGAATGCTGTGGCACTGCTAGTTCCAGTGTACAAGGACATCATCCACCAGGCCATTGAAGAATAATTTGATATAAATAAGAACTTTATCAGCAGGGCAGATAGCCTCTGAAGAGCCTTCAAAGCTATATTATGAGGAATATGCATCAGCATGAGTGCAGGGATACCCAAAGACCTATGCACACAACTAACCAACCTTGAACACACATTACAATAGAAAGGGACTATGAGCACATGTCATGCACCACCACTCTGGCAGATTTAAGAGAACACGTCACAGAATATAACAACGAGGCATGCAAGAACTGTGTTAAATCTCCTGCCGAGATATCGCTAGAGCACAGTAGAGGGGGGCCACCAGGCTACACTCTTATCACTAGGTTAAAACCAGCTAGAGGGCAATCTCATGTGATAAAAAATTTCAGATGTAATAGGAAAAGATCATTACGACCCCCTCTGGGTCCTGTCAGCATGCTACAAATTTTACGAGGAACTATACGCATCTTGTGGAATATCCACAGCAGCAGAGATAGCTCCCTGCATGGACAACATATCATTGGTGTGACTGTTTCAGGGGCAGCAGGATTATTTGATACGATCAATAGAAGAAGAGGTTCGAGAGACTATTCACACTGCAGAATGGCAAAGCGCCAAGGCAATATGGGCCAACTAGCGAATTCTACAAAGAATTTGTAGACCTGCTTGTGCCCCATTTCAAGGGGATGTATACAGAAGTATACACCAAGCCGAATCTCCATCCCACCCTCCAAGAGGCTCTTATTATCGCCCTATGAAAACCTGACAAACAGCTGAGACAGTGTGAGTCATACCGTCCCTTATCACTCATCATCATAGATGCAACAATTTTGGTGAAAATTCTAGCCATTAATCTCCAACCCCTAGTGACAAACATGGGTCTCACGGACCAGTTGGAATTGTTACTGACTCTCTCCACCACTCACAATTTAAACAATATTTTTGCATTATAGCACCAGCTGAACTCAGACTCACAGGCTGTGGCGGTATTATTAGATGCCGCCAAAGTATTTGATTGTATAGAATGGACCAATATTTTCACTATTCCAAAACAAATAGGGATCCCCAAATCCTTTCTGAGATGGGTAAGCCTGCTGTACACAACCCTAGTAGCGTGAGTGCGTATTAATAGACACGCATTGGCACCACTGTCTATCCACAGGGGCACCAGTCAGAGTTGCTCTCTGTCCCCGATCTTATTCATATTAAGCCCTGGGACCACTGGCCTGCATAATAAGACAGATGCACGCGATTTCGGCACTGCACTTTCAGCAAGGACCAATTTGCATATCACTAATGCAGACAACATGGCCCTTTATGTACGTGACCCTGGAGAACACTATACACCACTCCATCAGGAATACATCCATTTTGGAAGGCACTCGGGACTCAGTATTAAATGGGCAAAGTCGATGATAATCCTGCTGACACCATGCACGCACTGCACATGTTAGAATACCGGCTGGAATGGGTCAGAGATCCGGGGAAATACCTGAAGGTGTTGATACATATAGCAATGCTAGAGGATCTTGTGTCAAGATTGATCAGGATGCCACTCTCCCTGACAGTAGAAATCATGAAAATGATCATATTGTTGTGTTTCCTCTATCTATTCAATAATATACCCATAGTGCTACCTAAATCCTTCTTCAGAATGCTATACATACACCTCATGAGTTTGGCATGGGCAGGCAAGCAACCTCGCATTAGGTCGGACATTATGACCATGCCATATGACCAGAGTGACTTTGGAGCTCGTGATATGCATCTGTATTATCTCTGTGCCCAAGAGCAATGTGTGCACTATTGTTACCATCCTCACGCACAAAATCCCCACCTGACAGTGGAGGAGGGAGATGCACACCCTACCCCACTCCGCTATATTTTAACACACAAGCGCACAGATGTACAACGCTGTGAGAAAAACACGATACACTGTACAATGTCTGCCTGGCTGGCTCTCGTACCAAGAGCCCACAAGCTTCTATTATATGCTCTGACACTCCCCATTGGGCATCATGCAGCCCTTTCAGTAACACAAGAGCTTTGGGCACTCACATGTTCAAACAAGTATGGCTGGAGACAATGAGCAACTTGTCCTGAAGTAAAACATTTTAATCAAGAGGATTTGATCTACATCTAAAAAATAACACCACTCTTCACATTCATATACTATCGCCACCAATTAACCATGAAAGTACTATACCCTTTTTTCCCAAACAAATCCCCCACACTATGCGGTCTACAAACACTGCTTAATAGCCCTACTCGCCGCCACCTGGTCACTCGGCTCTATAATGCAGCTAAGGGGGATAGGCCGCAGACACCATACCAAGCGCTTGAACTTCTGAACACCTCATTAGACCCACAATTATCGCTGGAGGAATGGGGATTTTGCTGTACACTGACAGGGATGTTAACGGCAAATTGTAATCTGCGCATCATCCACTTTAAATATTTACAACAAATGCATTAAACACCCGTAAGAGGCTAGCTTAGTATTTGGAGCCCACCTATGTCATGCTGAGATCCTTCCTAGGCAGTTTTGGTTTTAGCGTCATGTCAGCTATAGCAGCAACAATGTTCCCAGCAAGACAGGCAGACGATCCTTTTGCCGACACAATGTATCGGCGTGTCCCTTGAACCCTCAGGAGCACCACGAGTCTGAAATCGGACACCGTCAGCTGAAAAAGTATTAGAGCCCACACAGTCCGGACAGCGATCTCCACTAAGAGCCTCATCAGCTTTCCCTCCGAAATATCGGGCCTTATACGGTAAGTTTTCAAACTCTTTTTTCAGTCCATTATCATGCTTTTCTTCTCCAATTCAATTCAATAAAAAAGAGGTAGCAGTGGTAAAAAAGGTGACTTCTGCGGCGTTTCATTCAGCCGCCATCTTGCCCAAGTCGTCAGTATCGACCCCTGTAAAGATCAGCTTCTGGTGCTGCATTTTAGGAATGTAGAGGGAGTTTTTTTAGTCAGCATGCAGGTTGAGGCTGCAAGACAGTGGAAAAAACATTATTTACTTTTGAAGATAGTACTATATTAGAGAGGTTTGATAGCACTACACTCAGATGAACTCTTTGTGCTCGCTCTAAGCTACTAATAAACCACCAATTCAGCAAGAAAGCTGACAAATAAAGTAATTGCTGTATGCAAACATTGAAATGTGTTGCTGCAAATGCTGGAGCAACTGTCTACTGATGTTCATCCTCAAGAATGGCTCACAGTATTAATTATATAGCACATTGGGATCCATGTAGGTGCCTATGGACTGACTGGCACAAGATGGATGGATGATGTTAGTCTTCAGTTTTTCCGCAAGGTGACAAAACAGAAGCCTTCCCTCCACTACCAAAACAGTTGAAAAAGGAGTGCTAAGATGTATGCCTGTAATCCAAGGATAAATCCAGGTCAAAGGCAAGACACAACAAATCCAATAGACTGAGAGGTTTTCGGGAACCACCCATGGCTTCCTAGGCACAAGGATGCTTCATTTCATAGTGATGTAAATCACACATGACACTGTAAACTGACCGGTACCGCCACTGATGGACATTGGCCCTGGAGGAGGGAGTCTCACCATAAGGCTCCATTGATGTAGAGAACTTTAGGCATAAATACCACACTCAAGTAGCAGTCCGTCAACAATCAACCATGTCTAGGACACAGCACTGGGGCCACTGTGGCAAAATGTCTGATAATACAGCAGGGCCCTGCCCTACAAGTTGAAAAAGATCAGGTGTATCCATTGATCTGAGGTCCAGTAGAAACCACATTATGTAGCAAGGATGACCCTCTTGCTAGGCAGTGATTTTGAGAAAGTGGTTCATGGGATCATCGCTGGAGAAAAAACATCCTTGGCCCAAATGTTGACATTCCAAAATCTGCACATTTGGCCTCACCAACTGTGTGACCTTGGCTCCCAGTGTCATCCTGCACCACATTCATAGGCTGCACAAAACCCCCTTCACATTTCTTCATGGAATAAAACATGGATGCAAACAGATGATTTTAGATATTTCTTCATTCAATCCATTGCATGGGGGGCACCCAAAGATTATGAAAAATCTATTGAGTAAACATCAAAATTCTCCTCATACTGCAGATACACTACCCTGCAAGCAGATGGTGACCACTGGACATTCTTCCAAAAGTGCCTAATAAATGTCGGTGCATGCAGGTGTTGGTCACGAGCACAACTTTAGGGGTAGCTGCACTTATTTTTCATCATCAAAATTTCACCTAAAGAAAGAGAAAGATAGAAAAAGGACAAGGAAGGAAAATACATTGAAGAAAACAGCGACAAAAGAAAGGAAGTGCAGGGAGGTGGATGAAAGAGGAATGAGGTGGTATCAACACCAGACAGCCTTACTATTAGGCAGCCCAGGCACTTAGCAACATCAGGGGTGCATTACTAATGAAAACCTTTGGGTTTCTGCTTTTACCATTATTTGGAAGGATGCATGACTCTACAGATGCTGCTGAGCAAACTAAGATGAAGCACTTCAAAAAACAAAACAGAGACGGGTGCAATACCTGAATTAATCAAAGCCAATTATACTTACTCTAAGTCACAATGGAAAATATATATTTTTTGCTCACTGTGCCACTACAGGCAAGTGATGAGGCATGTGCAAATCAGCCTCCAGTAGGAATCGCTCAGTCCAAACTGCCAAGCCATGACCTCAGAAGAGGAATAGAAGCAACCTTTTGTAAAGATGACGCACACAGGTAATTCTTAAGAAGTCTTCTTTAATGCGTCTTTACACCATCACAGGTTCCAGTCTGCTAGAGTCAGCTGTGGAATCTTCGCACATTCTTGCCAGGGCTATACCAAGGGGGGACAGGAGGGAGGGGGGCTGGGCAAACCAACTGAGATTACAACACATCTCCTTACCAAGGGAAGGGAAGGGAAAATCAGGGAGAGTGGGTACACAACAGTTATACTGCTTGGGAAGGAGCATTAACACAGAACATGCTCCGATGACCATAAGAGTTACAATTGTAAAAACCATTCTGAGATAAAAATCATGTTGTAACAATACATAAAAGGTTTTCATTTGACACAGTAATCCTTAGTCCACCTGGGCACAGCTGTGGGCCTTGATGACCTCCTAAGGGCCACATAATTCCTACTCTGCATTTGTGTCTATGCCTGGGGGACATGTAGTTCTCTGTGAGGAACAATCCTGTCCATACTCCAAGTTTGTCCATTGGCCAGCTGAACCACATTCCTACCTACTCTGGTTACACACATAGGTTCAGAGAACCTGGTGGCTTCCCTCCTCCTTGGCTTGGGAAGGTCTATGTGGACCCAATCCCCTTCCCTCACCCGGCTAGCTTTCACATATTTGTCAGCGTTATACCTTGCTACATACTTATCTTGGTGATACTTTAAACGCTTTCCAATTTCATCACGGTTAATGTGACAATTGGTCTGCCTTTTTACTGGGGACGAAAGCCCGGTTTTAGGAATTCTCCCTTTCAATGAGGTGAAAGGAGACACCTCTCTCACTAGGTTTGGGGTAGTGCGATAGGCCCAGAGAGTTTCCTGCAGAGTCTGAGACGCTGATGTGCTTAAAATCTCAGCGCGTTGTAGATACTCTTTTATCAGGCAGTTCATGCGCTCCACCAACCCATTGGCACGGGGACAAGAAAGGGCAGTTTTCTGGTGGACGTTGCCCATGTCTAAAAGGAAATCCCTCATAGTTTCTGAGGCAAACTGTACCCCATTGTCGGTTATTAAGATATCTGGGATGCCTTCCTCAAAGAAGGTATCTTTAAGGAAGCTTATGAGCCCCTTGGTATCAATTTAATGGACGCACCTTTAAGCCACCCTCTTAGTGTGGTAATCCACCAGGACTAGTGTAAATCTTTCCTTCAAACTCTTGAGATTTAGGGGGCAAATTATGTCAAGAGCTAGTTTGGACCAAGGACTATCTGGTATCAAAACTGGGGATAGATGTGGTTTCCTTGTCTGCTAGGTCTTATCAGCCTTGCTATATTCCAAGCAGTCCCTCACTGTGCGTTCTGTCATGGCATCCATCCCAGGCCACCAGTAGTCCAGTCTAATTTTGTTTTTTGATAGGCTACGCCCCAAGTGACCAACATGCGCTAAGTCAACAATTTTTTGCCTGAGTGATATAGGTGGAACAATTTTTTCCCCTCTGAACACCATACCATCGTGAATGTTAAGTTCGAGCTTCACCTCCCAGAACCCACTCAACACGGGTGTCACCTTATTTTTCTCACTGGGCCATCCTTTTATTATATAGTCTTTTAGTGCTTGCAAATCCTTATCATCATTCAAACCCTGCTCCCACTCCTCTTTGCTTAGGCATTTCAACTTCAAAATCCTCTCCTCGTCTTCAACTACTACATCACCACCGTTGGTATCATTTGGTGAGCAGGACAAGAAGTCTGCCACCACGTTTTGTGAGCCTGGCATGTATTTCACCGAGAAATTGTACCCCTCCAAACCCAAAATCCACCTTGAAATACGTTTTGTGTTTTTTCAGACCCTTTGGTTGTAAAGGCGTACATGAGGGGTTTGTGGTCGGTCCTCACAGTGAAGAGAAAGAAACGGAAATGTTTGATGGCCCATCTGCATGCCAACACCTCCTTCTCCACCACAGAGTAGTTTACTTCTGCTTTTTTAAGGGCGCGAGAAGCAAATGCCACCACTTGTTCCGTGTTTTCATCCATCTGGGTGAGGCTAGCCCCAAAACCTTTATTGCTTGCGTCGGTGTAAAGAATGGTGGGTTTGGTCGGGTCAAATCTACCCAACGATGGGGATGAGGCAATGCTTTCCTTCACTGTGGTGAACGCCACTTGACAGCTTTCACTCCATGTAAAGGGGGTTCTGGTCTTAAGTAACAATCTCAGAGGTTCTACAATGCTAGCACAATTTTTCACAAACTTAGCATAATACTCTGATAATACTAAGAATGATTTTAGATCATCTACGTTCGTTGGTGGCTTAGTTCCTTGAATGGCTTCAACCAAGTCTACTTTGGGCTTTATATCATCCTCCGAAAGTGTGTGGCCCAGGTATTCGACTGACCCCACCCCTATACGACACTTCTCCTTCTTTAGTGTCAACCCTGCTACTTCCAATTTAGTCAATGCCTTCCTCAAATTTGGAATTATGCTCCTCCAAGTCTTTCTCATAAATGAGAATGTCATCCTGGAAGCACAAGGTATTGGGGAGACCCTCCAGTACATGTTGCATGATCCTCTGGAAGGCAGCGGCTGCCGATGCCAATCCAAAGGGCATGCGAATATACTGGAAGGCACCCAAGGGGGTAATGAGGGAGGTTAAGTGACGCAAATCTGGGTGCAAATCCACCTGGTGGTATGCAGACGAGGGGTCTAGGATGCTGAAACAACTAGCATCCTTGATTAATGTGAGGACCTCTAAGGTCCACACACAATCTAATATCCTTGCTAGAGGATTTGGTTGTGAGAACGATTGGGGCCAACCATTGTGAGCTGTCTATGGGTTCAATCACCCCTTGAGCCAAAAGTCTGTCCAATTCAGCTTGAAGGGGCGCCTGCATCAAATGTAGTATGGGTCTCACTCTATGGGCCACAGGCTTAGCCTTGCTTTTGAGTTTGATAGAATGCTGGTAATTCTTAAGTAAACACAGCTTCTCTGTGAACACCTTGGGGAACTCATCACAAACTTCCTTGCCTCCCACCAACTGATCCACTAGGAGTACCTGGTCAGGGTTATTGGGGTCTAGCTTGATGCCTAGTTCCCTTTGGTGCTTCCACCCCAACCGACTAGACCCTTTCTGTGTGACATAGATTTTACCTACTGTGTTCCTTCCTTTGAACCCTATGTTCATGGTTGTCATGCCTACTACTGGTATGGGGTCCCCATTGTACCCCCCTGGGTGTATGTCAGCAGGTTGTATTTTCTGTTGCCACATGGGAAACATTCTTGAGAAAGTGTCTGCTTCTACTAAAGTGTAGGGCGAGCATGAGTCGGCAAAAACAGTAACCTCCTTTTGGTCTAATGTAATGGTACAAGACGGGAAGCCACCTGCCTTGTCCTCTTCCTCTACTTTAAACACCAACTTAACCTCTTGGGGAGGCTCATGTTCAATGGAGTGAACTGTTTTAGATTGGTGATCTTTACAAAGTCTGGCTAAGTGGCCCCTCCTCCCACATCTGTGGCATGTGACTGGTCTTGTTTGGCCTCCAACGTGATTGGCAAGGTGATTGGGGCTGCCACGTCTGAAACACTTTAGTCTGGTACCTGGAGGAACGATACTGGGACCCTTACTCTTACTCTTACTTTCTTTATGGGTCTCTTGCTTGTTTATGGCATTTACTTCTGTGTTTTTCTCCCCTTCTCCCTTCATGGCTACCATACAATCTGCAGTGTGTTCAATAACAACAGCGATGTCTATAGCTTGTTTTATGTCAGGATTGGCAACCAGGAGCCTTTCCTGAATTTTTTCGTTGTTAGTACATCTCACTAGCTGGTCCCTAATTAGGGAGTCTTGTAGGGTCTCAAATTCACACGTGTTGGCTAGACCTTTAAGGGCTGCAATGTATGTTTTTACCTTTTCATTCTTCCCCGGTTCCCTTGAAAAGAATTTGTGCCTTTCTAACACAACGTTGATAGTTTTACCAAAGTATTTTTCCAGCCTATTTACAGCTGCTAGATATACAGATTCGTCATCATCACTGTCTTCTTCTGCCTCCACTGATATGTTGTCATATGTTTTATGCCCTTCAATACCTAAGTTATGCAGTAAAGTATGTAACTTTCTTAATGCTGAAAACTTCTCACCCCCAAAAGAGATGATGTAGGACTCTAAAAGACCAAACCATTGTTTCCAGGGTAGCTGTGGCTCTCCCACTTCATTAAGCAAAGGCGGCGGCTGCGACATATTTGTAATTGCCATTTTATGGAAGAAAGGTAAAAATATTCCTTGTAGGATCTATATGCCGCTGGGTGTTCTCAGAGGAGGAGATCGTACCCTTCCCTCTAAGAGAGACCAAAGGAAAGTGCCAGAATAAAATGTCCAAAGTCCAGCTGTGCCTGTCAGCGCGTGTCAATGACAGACAGGATGAGGAGGCCTTGTCTGGAAAGTAATGACAGCTCTTGGCGATGGCAAAAACAGGGGGGGCCTGGTGAAATCCTTGTTTAACTTTGAACACTGTAATTGCCAGTTATGCCCCTCTGTATTAATATTTTACAGTCACTTAGCCCATAACATGGAACATAAAGAAAAGTACTGTGCTGTGCCTATCAGCGTTAGGAAATGACAGGCAAACCAAACTGCTGCAGCCACAAAGCGATATTTGATGTTAGCTGTGGCTGTCAGCGAAGGATGACAGGCTGAGGAAACAACAACTAGTGAGGTAAGGGTTAACTGGTGAAGCGCTGCTCTGGGGGAGGCGCCGCCCGTTCGTGCCGCCTCCAGAGATGACGCGCTTCTTGAGAACAGTGTAGACGCTGCGATGGGAAGTTAGCGCAGCTTTATCGGGAAAGCAAGCTGCCCAGAATTCCCACAGCAAGCTGACAGGAATTCCAAGAGCGCCGAGGGAGAGGCGCCATCTAACAGAGCCGCCTTCTGAGGTAACGCAGGCCCGAAACCAGCAGGGCTCAGCTGCCCTCAATTAGCCGCTCCCACGGCCACCGGATAACCCCGCAGGCCGCCCTCCTCTATAGCGCAACTGCCGAAGTCAGCCGCTGCCCACACACGACACCTCAGGTCATGCGCCTCTTCAGCGCTGGGAAACACGGTCACCCAGCTCCCCAGTGCAGGAACCCCCGGTGGGCGCCGGTTGAATACTTGAGTGTGACGACACTCTTCCTTTTCCTCTTCAGCGTGGTTGCCGAGGTCAGGCGCTCCCACTAGCAGACAACTTGAGGGGATAGCGCACCACAATAAACTCAAAGTCACACGTTGCACTGCCTCGAACCAGGAAATCCTTAACAAATTCAAATGTTCCTGTGTTTCGTTCCGGCTGGGCTACCACACTTTGGTGCACACTACAAGGGGCTGGCTGGACGTTACCCCTCCCCCTCATGACAGAGTGCCGTGGTACTCCTCACCTTGATAATCCTTGACAAGTGAAGAGAGTTATACCTTCACCAACACTTTGAAAGTCAGCTCGAAATCGGCACAGTCAGGGTCACAGGAGGACATGATTTCTTGACAAACTCCGCTAAGGTAAGTCATACGTTTTCACAACAATTACAGGCTGTAGCTGGAGTAAGCATTTGGGGTGATGGTGAACCGTCCCCACACAGTTTTCCTTCGCCAGTGTTGTAAAGATGACGCGCACAGGTAATTCTTAAGGAGTCTTCTTTCATGCGTCTTCACACCATCACAGGTTCCAGTCAGCTGGAGTCAGCTGTGGAATCTTCGCATATTCTTGCCAGGGCTATATCAAGGGGAGACAGGAAGGGGGACGGGGCAAACCAAGTGAGATTACAACACAACCCCAGACAAGTTTCAGCTGTATTTAGCCTCTGTTCACTGACACACCATCGATGTAGAAAATATACATGTAAAAAATATCGACTAAAAATATAGATAATAAAAATATTGACTCCAATACTTAAACAGGTAAGTACAAAAATATTGACTAAAAAATATCGATGTAAAAAATATAAATGTATAAAATATTGACTTTCATATAAATATAAAATAATATATATATATATATATTAAATATATCAAATATTAAATATCACTGTAACAAAATTAAATAAATGTAATATACATTTTAATAAAATATTACAAATAAACCTAATAAACACACACACCTAATAATTTATACATAGATATTTACTTTAAAACAAGTAATAAACTATTATTTTTAATTTATGTTAAACGTTTAAAATAATATAAAAAATAATAATATATATTAATGATTTAAAATATAAGAAAACAAAAATTCCTAATAAATTAAAACATTAAACTATTAATATATTTTTCAATTTAAATTTCACAATACAATCAGTGCAACATTAGAGAAACTGTTGGATCGCAAAAGGGGTAAAAATAACTATTCCCACTCAAGTGAATATAAAAGTAGGGTAAGTGTTGGATAGCGGAGGAATTAAATTTACTATTCCAACTCCAGTGAGTAGAACAGTAGGTAAACTGTTGGATAGCGTAGGGGTAAACATTACTATTGCCACTGCAGTGAGAGCAAAAGTTGGGAAAGTGTTGGTATAGCGGGGAAAAAAATACTATTCCCACTCCCAAGAGTGCAACAGTAGGGAAAGTTCTGGTTAGAGGAGGGGTAAAAATTACTATTCTCACATCAAAGAGTGCAATAGTAGGGAAAGTGTTGGATAGCGGAGAGACAAAAATTACTATTCACACTCAAACAGTTACACTTTTTTTTAAATATTGACAATTTAGAAAATTATAAAAATAAATAAATAATAGTTATAAAATGAAAAATCTAATATATTAAATATGTAAAAAATAAAACATATAATAATAATTACATATAAAAAACTACAAATAATGTATGCAATAACATAATAAATAGATTTATAACAAATTATTCTTTGAAACTAGGAAATATTAAAAAAAGGTATTAATACATAAATGTATTTATTTTATGTCCTACCCTATAACACCACACCAATACCAAATCACTTCAACATTTTTAATTAAATTTACTTCCATAGTTAACATAATTAATAATCAATAAATACATTATTATTAATTAAAAAATTAACATTAATTGACTTCACACACTTTAACATTATAATATGCACAAACACACCTAAATTAAACTATAAAAGAATAAAGCACAATTACAACTTATGTTTAAATCAAAAACTATTAACAACTAATAATGAAGTAATTAAAATGTATTTAATACCAGCCCTTTACCCCTTTAAAAGTAAAAACAACACAAAAAAAAAACAATAACTCAAAATAAACATCAAATATTTAACATTAATTAACAACTATATATTAATTATTTACTACTATAAACATGACAACATACACCTAAATGAATTACACAATTACAATAACTAATTACAAATTAATTACTTTAAATCAACATCATATTATTAATTCATGAATTAAAAATAAATATCTTCCAATAAATTAAACCTATATATACCACAACACAAACCTTAAAACACAATTACCATAATTAATTACCAATTAATTAATTAAAATTAATTAACAACCAATTATTAATTCTTAAGTTAAAAATAAATTACTTCCCACCCTTTACAGCTATGAACACCACTACACATACCTACAATTATTTACCTCATTCCCATAATTACTCACCAATTAATTTATTAAAATCAATTACCAACTAATTGTTATGTTATGTTATATGCCTTTTGTATAGCTCAAATCACCTTCAGGTCTCTAAATGCTTCTAGAGAAAGGTGAGCAAGTCTCTGGGGCAGAATTATTAATGAATAAAAAATTACTTTACACATTTAACACTATAACATCTCAATTAAACAAATATTAATAAATAAAATTAATCAATACATGCAATATAATTAAATTACTTCCCACTCTATTCCCCTATAAACCCACAACCCGCTACAGAACTAAAACAGAAAATAAACAAATAAAAAAATAAATAACAACAAAAAATGTAACACATATATTACAAATACAAATATTTTTTATACAAAAACACATACCTCACATACATATAAATTATATACTAAAATACATAACATTAATTTAAAAAATGATATTTTTAACAGCTATATTTTTGCAAACGAAATTAAACACTTCAATATTTTTAAAATCGATATTACTTACCTGAAGTCGATGTTCTTGACCACAATATCCTTGCTGTCAATATTTCTGAACCACGATATTAATGACTCGATATTTGTGCTAATTATTATTTTTTACTCGATATTCTGTTTCTGCACCTTTGTCCTAATCAGTAATGGATGTTTAGTACCAGTCACAGTAAACTGTACCACTCATGTCTCAGTATGCTTGTCACACCTAAGGTATTTCACTTAGGCACAGGAAGACAATGGAGTCAATGGACAGGCCCAGTGTGCTATGCCTCATACATCATGCCCCTCAAGGACTTGGCACTTTAACACTCATGAGTTGAGTGACGGAGTGGGCAGAAGCAGTTTGCCCCAAGCTCTATTGTAAACTCCACCGCTAGGCACAGGTATTTAGAGCAACAGAGTGTTATTGCTGGAGAAGTACGCTTGGACCATGAGCCAGGGCAGATGGAGTCTGCTCCCACTCCAATGTGACTCTTCCTACACTAAGGGCCAGATTCTGATGCGGGTTGGAAAGCTTCCCTTCTGAATCAGTTTGGAAATGGCTTCTAAACCACTCGGATCGGGAGAGTCCGACCGACCGAGTACGATGCATCCGGATGCTTCCAGATAAGATTTGGTTGGACTCCCATTGACTTCAATGGGAGCTTATATTCCTACCTGCATCATAATTGGCCCCTGGGTTGGGAAGACACGTTCCTGATCCGATTTGGAAGGAGCAAATGCCATTAGGAGTCCTTCCTAACCACATCGGAGTCAGGCCCTAGGTGGGAAAGCTTTCCCAACCGCATCAGAATCAGGCCCTAAGAGAAGGAATAAGGGCCCTTCGATTGTTAGGGTGCTAGGGAGATAGCTATGTTTATATGGATGAGGTAGAAGGAGGGTTTCTGAACTGTTGAGGAGAAGAGGAGATCAGAGTCAATATGTTCAAAGCTGTACAGCAGAAGGTATCATTATTGCCAGGTGTTCTTCAGAATGCATGCTCTTCTGTCAATTTCTTCTAATGGAGGCTGGCTGTTTGTGTGTTCCAGATAAGGGATATTGTGATTATGGTTTTGTGTTGTTTGGAGATCCATATAGTAATGAAAAATTGACCTTTGTGAATTGCAGTTCCATTCTTTGATGGACAATTCTAATATTGCAGTATTTGTTTGTGGGTGTTTATGCGTACTTGGGTCGTTTTCCCATTTAGGAAGCTGTGATTTTGAAGGAGTGGACACACACAATGTTGGGGTGGTGGATTGGTATAGGTAGGATGGTATGGTCCCTAATGCAAACCCAGCAATTTTGTATACATGCCTCTGGGTAGAAAACAGTCAAACCTACTCGGCTATGGGCTCCTCACAACAATTTACTCCAGTGCTAGTGCACCTGTTGTACTCTGCATAGATTACTTCTCACCTGCTGTGGTTGCTCATTCTCATGATACTCAGCCACCAGTGCCTCACTCTCCATGCCTATTTCAATCAATCAATATAAACTTTATTCGGGTTTAAGAATAAAAACCATAAAAGCAGTACAAACCATAAAATACCACATCCAATAAAATCCAACCACATTCTGCTCAGATTAAAAAAGAATAAAAAGACATACAATATAAAAATATATATATAAAGAACCACAAACTATTTAAATAAGCCCTATTCAGCCAAAAAAGCTATCATAGCTATTTCTCAACAATACAGCTACTTTTAAAAAACCAAGGATGCTAAGAATTTTATCACATGTAAGCTTTTGCAAATAAATTAGGGCAATTACTGGGTAAAAGTAGCCCATTCCAGTATAGCGAGAAGGTATAGTATCCTGGGGACATCATAAAAATTGCAAAACATGGTAAAATGTAGGGTGTCCTGCGAAGACCTGTGGTCGCAATCACGAAACAAAAGCTTTTGACCCCAATTCCCACAACAATGATGGGCTAACAAAATGGCCAATAAGGTTACTTCATTGCCCCATGCCTTCGACGTGACTTTTCTCTAAGCTTGCCTTCCTTTCTTCTCTCCAGTAAATCTGCTGTTTGCTTTCTCAACACTAGACTGCACACAGGAATAGACTCTAGCAATCTCCCGAGAATGTACCTGGTATGAGTTCCCCAGATGTCCAACCGTTCCAATTTAAGTTCACTAGACTTATAGGCTCCGCAGGGTACGTGTGAGACAGTTTCACATGAGACCTCACCAAGTAAACAGAACTAGAATGCCAGAGAAAGCCTGGAAGGATGTAGTAAGGGCACAATCAATCTGGCTATCAGGCACGTGCAGGGGTCTGGCCATCATGCAAAATAGCCTTTAACTTTTTACTGATTGGCAACAGAATTTAAAGCAAAAAAACAAAAGAATTTTTTTTGTAAAAAGCATGCCATCAGCTTTTAGTTTGTGTGTGTGTTATGCATGCATTACACTAAACTGTGATGAGTGTGATTCTGGGGAAAATGTTTACTCTCCCCGTGGCTACGAAAAATAAATGTGTCTTTGTGTAACAGAACTGGTGCTCATGTAAAGCTCTCCAATACCTTCGATTCGAGTTTGCGCTATATAAAACTGAAAAAAAGAAAACAAAAAAGAAAATAAAGCATGTGATGAAGGGGTCAGGGCAGACCAAAATATAGACTGGACGGGTATGATCAGCTCCCATGGCTACATCCCTGAAGGAAAGGAGAGTGAAAATGTAGAAGGGGTAACACCACAGACAATGGAAGGGAGGGGTTGGGTGATCGAGAGCAACATCATAGACAACCAAAGGGACAGAGGTACGGTGAGTGGAAGATGGCAACACCAGAGAAAGTGCTTGTCAGTGGCAGTACGTGCTATATAAAATCAATTACAATGGAATTAGGGCAGGTGGTAGGTGGGGAACTATACAAGGGAGCCTGCTGAATAAGGCGCTCTCGGGTCAGTTCTTCCACGCCAAGAAAAGAGCAGACAATTAGACACAGAACACACACAAGTAATGGATCCATGTTCTTGGGGCAGGGATGAACACACGAACAGGAGGAACACTTACAGCAGCTAACCACTAAGAAGTGAAGAAATGAGAGTGAGAATGGCACCAACCAATGGTAAGTAATAGGTGGGATCTATGCCCACTATAAGCTAACAACAGTCTGGAAGAGATAGCTCATGCGCTTTCTAGCCGAAACCTAAAAAAGGCAATACGGACCAGTACAGTGAATGGTAGAATCGCGCAGCGGTGATTGTATGATTTTATTGTGGATATCAGGGGTGTCATGTTAAAGCTCCAGGCCAGCTCTGGGAGGTGTGAGAAATAGAGTCCCAGATATTTAAAGCTTAGTCATTTTATAGGTATGGATAATTGCCAGTGCTTAACCACAGTGTTGCACTTAATTTGAACAAAGGAAGGATTTGACATGTTTACTTGAAGCACTAAGGCCTCCTCATAGAGCTTGAGGAGTTGAAGGCTTTGCAGTCCCATAAGACTTGGATTCACAAAAAAGAGGAGGACATTGCTGGTATAAAAAGCTATTCTTTCTCCCACTGTGATCTCTCATTTCCACCCCTGCAATTGAACATCACATCTCACCAATCGGGCCAGGAGTTCTATAGCAAGAGCGAAAAGGAGCAGAGAGGGGATCCAAAAGAATTCTGTTAAATCAACAATTGAGCCTGTAGTCATTAATACCGCAGGCCGATATATCTTCTATTTGCGAGGGCCAAGACCCTTTTTCACCAGAACTTCCCTCAGGTAGCTGCAGTCCACAGAATCAAATGCTTTCTCGAAGTCAAGGAGTAAAAGTGCACAGGGTTCCCGTTTTGCAATATATAATCGACTTATTGGGTACATATCTGCACTGGTCCGGATGGACCAGGCTTGGTATAATATGTTTGAGTCAAGTGGAGATGATTCTTGAGAAACTCTTGGCTTTAGCGTTGGTGAGGGATATGGGCCTATCTGAGCTGAAGTGTGGTTATTGGCCTTGGGGAGGACCTCTATCAAGGCCACATCTAGAGCCAGTGGGTAGTGGCCTTTCTGGGCCGCCTCTGCATATACGTTGAGAAGATGGAGGGAGAGGATATCACAGAATTTGCAATAGTATTCTAGGGGTATCTATTTGGCCCTGTATCTTCTCAGAGTTCAGCTCATATATAGCTTGATGGATTTCTTCCATGCAGATGGGTATGATGAGGTCAGCCCACTCCGTTGGGATAGTCACTGAGTGGTATTTTTGCCAAAATGGGCCAGTGTTGCACCCAAGGTGGCCAAGGTCAGTTTGCATACAGGTTATAGTACTACTCAATAGAAACTGCTGCTATCTCAGCTTAGTTATATTTAAGGGAACTGGTAAAGTCCAGGATTTGAGGGATTATTCTAAAACACAAGTCTCTAGTAGCTAGCCAGTAGAGGAATTTACTGGATTTGTCCCTAATCTCTTACATTCGCTGTACGGAGTTCCACCAGCACTGGCATGCCTCCTGCAAGACTATCTGTCTGAAGGCAACTTGGCCAGTGCACATGGCTCTGCATAGCCTCAGTAGAGTTATAAGCATGTTGCTGGTACAACAGGAGGAAGCAGGCCTCTAGGTCCATCACCCCCCACAATTGATCCTTTTCAGTCAGTCATTTGTAGCCCTTGGCCACACCACATTCGCTGTAGGGAGTTCCACCAGCACTGGCATGCCTCCTACAAGACTATCTGTCAGAAGGCAACTTGGCCAGTGCACATGGCTCTGCATAGCCTCAGTAGAGTTATAAGCATGTTGCTGGTACAACATGAGGACGCAGGCCTCTGGGTCCATCACCCCCCACAGTTGATCCTTTTCAGTCAGTCATTTGTAGCCCTTGGCCACACCACAAGCAGAAGCTTGGCGGGAGGCCCAGAGTGTACCTTCAGAGTCCACTGTCCCTGTCTTAATGTTTAACTAGGACTGCAGTTCAATTGCCAGGTGATCTGTGCAACAATCATCCTGGAAGAACTAGGCAATAAGCCACCAGAGGGGTTGATCAGTGGCACCGTGGCTCCCAATGCGAACTTCAATGAGTGAATGGTCTGAAATACCTTAGAGGAGGATGTCTACATGACAGACATGAAGGACATCAGTTGCAGGAGCTAGGAGGAAATCTATACATGACAATGTATACTGTGCAGCTGTGAGTGTATACTTTGTCTCGGGGGTGCCAGGTCCACCATATGTCACATAGTCCCAAGGCATTCAGCTATCCATTGAGCTGTTTAGCGCTCATCAGGAGTTATGTTGTGGGGGCTCCTGTGCTGTCAGAGTTTATTGTGAAATCAAAGTCTCCCCCTATAATGGCCATGCCGGTGAGGAAGTTTGTGAGCCTCTCTTTGAGGGCCTCATAGGTTTGGGATGACAGATGGGCTGGGAAGGACACACTTAGAATGTTGTATTTACAACCTTCAAGAGGTCCTCTATGCCCATGCCCACATATCTGCAGCAAAGATGAGCATACATTGGAGGTTAACAGCCTTGAGTTTCTGCTTTACTCCATCGAAGAATCTCCGCTGCATTTGTGTCTCACATGTATAGTCTGAGAACATCATTATTTGGGATGACTGAAATGTTAGAGATCCAGCCTTGCGGGTCTCTCATTAGATAACGTGCCTGTCGCGTTAATTGAGAATGCCAGCAATCAGTTGGCGCAGGGTGCTCCAGGCGGAGGACATTGGGCCAGCGATCTATGCGCTCATTAACCACTGCGAAAGGGGGATCCCCGGTAGCATGACAGCAGTCAAGTGTGCAAGAAGTACACAGGGTCTGGGAACTCAGTGCCCTCTTGGAATCGAACAAAGTAAAGGTTGTTATATGTTGACCTATTTTCTGCATCTTCTCCTCATCTTTCAAGGGTGGTGCTGAGGCATAGCAACTTTGTCACTTTTTTCTTAACTGAGGTGATGTCATCCCCATTGATGAGAGTCTTTCCTCCGTTTTGGAGACTCTGTGAGCAGTGTTGCGGAGTGATGATATTTTAACCATCACTTCCTCAATTTTAGGTCCAACCGCATCATGAGATGCTTGGTTGACCTGCAATATGGTATTCAAGTCCATAGGTTCCTTTGAGCTCAGATGCAGGGTGCAGGGCTCCTCCTGTGGCAGCTGTGGTGAATTTACCCCTGTATAAGGGATGCATGCAATGTTCATCACCGTGATGGGGCCCCCACCCACTGGAACCCATGCTGCAAGTGTCTTTGTCTCCCACTGTTATGAAGCCCTAGCAGGCAAAGTTCATGCGGGGTGCCAGATCATCCCAGGTGTGGGCTCAGCATAAGGATCTGGAGTGGATTGGGCCCCAATTCTGCCCAGCTGCTCTACAGGGACCCCTCGACAACAGTTCTGGAGTGAAGCAACATGCAGCAAGTCGGATGCTTGAGGATGACACAGCTGGTCCGAGAACATTTTTGGTGTGCGTCCTCCATCTTGCCGGGATAGCCACAGTCACAATTTTAAGTGAAAAACCATGGATGTTTTCATTACCTTAGTCATGAGTTATGTTTAGTGTAATGCTTGATCTTGTTTTTAGTACTGGGATGTATTAATTATGTGTTTTATGGTGTTGTCGCTGTCATATAGAGTCCTATAATATTGCTATTTGTGTGTACCTTTCTTTTATGATATATAAAGATTGAATAAAGATTATTGAACAAAAATAGTGGGTCCAGCAAATATAAATTTGCCAAAGTTATGCCGTTAAAATGTTGTGTGCCCTTTGGAAGTAATTAGGTTTTTGGAAAGGGCAGTGCTCGGTTGTAGAAGAATGAGTGTCAGTGCCCAAAGCTCTGCTCAGAAGTCTGCAGCCAGTGCTATTAAATGTCAGTGAACTGAATACCAAGGCTGCATAGACTTAAATCCAACTCATGCCTCACTATTCCACCAGCAGACACTTCCCCTTTACCTCACTCATACAGGTTCCTATTTTCTACAGGGGTGAGTCGAACCTGCACTGAATTCCACAGAGTTAGATAAATAGTAAGCAGTAATCGGTGGAGTTCTACAGGCAGACAAACACATGGTGAGCTGCTTGCACTGCGATTTAACAATGGTAGCGCATTCTGGGCTGAAATCAGCACAAATGGCAACACGGGATATGCAAGGGCACGCGGCAATTTAAGTTGATTTTTCTGTTGCTCAAGTAGAAAATCTACTTGAGAAGTAGCCATCTGACCGCTACCGCAACTACTCCCATTTGAAAATCGTGCTACAAGGCTTCCAATCGACGGCAAATCATTCTAGGGGACATCAAATGTCACTTGCGCTTGCTTACTGGAGCCTTCTGTTGTTCCTGTTATCATCACATTGCTCGAACTCGAAAAAACTATTCTGCCATGCGGCGATAGGTGGACTTTGGCCGAGCTCTGTGTTAAAGAGTAATGCGGAGTTACCCAATTTTTCCAGTTCTGTGAAAGTAATTACAAATTCTGATTGTGGATTGTTTTTTCACCTGACAGTTTTTCTATCTTTCTCTTCCTTTTTCCCCCTTTGTGTCTTTCCCTCTCTTGGTAAATGTCTGTTGAGGAAAAGTAAGTTCTGTACTTCTTCAAAAATGAGTGCTGGTGGGTCCCACTGAAAACCACCACCTCAAATTAAGCACTAAGAAAGCGGAAATTAAACAGTCATCTTCTCTGCATGTACAAAGTCTCGACATGATTTAAGTAGAATGCTTTAATTGAAAGCTTAATACCCATTTTCTCTGCCTCGCGAGGTAGAGGAAAAGCACACCTGGGCAGATAAGATATCAGACTAGCGGCCATGCCTGGCAGCAGGTCTTCACAGGATTAAAAAAGTCACAAATGTTTTAATGTCTTTTCTAGTTGTTTTTTATGATGAAGGAAAGTATATGCTGGAACAGTTTGCATAAAGGAGCAGGGACATCATTATGAATGGAAAGGACATAAAAGAGAGATGTATGAACACACTAAAAGAAGCAATTAATGACACCATGTTTGTCAAATATATGGCTGCACATAGAGCAGTTGGTCTGATACAGCAATGAAAACGACACAATAAAAAAAGACTGTGGAGGGAGGGTAAATATCTAGAGAATAATGTTAGTAAATATTTATTGGAGATCACCTAGTGGTTGATGGATATAATTGTACAAGT
Source organism: Lissotriton helveticus (assembly GCF_964261635.1). Classification (NCBI taxonomy): domain Eukaryota; kingdom Metazoa; phylum Chordata; class Amphibia; order Caudata; family Salamandridae; genus Lissotriton; species Lissotriton helveticus. The sequence goes on from NC_136070.1 coordinate 883,483,348, forward strand.
GATGTGATTCAACAGTGAATTGGGCAAACCAGTGAAATGGAATGGAAAGATCTGGGTGGCAGAGGTTCTGTTGCACACAGTGTGTTTTGGGAAGCTCCTAGAGTTTGCTACAGTGTATGTGGTCAAGTTCCATATAGGAGGAAGTTGGTCTGACTATTCTATGTGGCAGGGGGTTTTACAGGGAAGAAAACATCATATATTGTTCACTTGAAAGATTCTATAAGTCTAGTGTTACACAAGTCTGCTACCGGGTATGTGATCACAGAAGTTCGTCTGGATATTCAATGGGGACGAGATTTGTTGTATCCTAATATTGTTCACTTCAGATAAATCATTAGGGCTAGATGTAGGTAATTCCCATTTACAGACTCTTAAATGCCGAATTTTACCGATTCGGTATTTAAGAGTCTGTAAATGGGAAGGGGGCAGATTTAGGTAATTCTGAATTCAGGAATACCGAATCTGTAAGATTCGGTATTTACCGATTCGGTAAATACCGAATCGGTATTGCCCATTAATTCCTATGGGCCTTGAAGCCCATAGGAATCAATGAGCAATACCGATTCGGTATTTACCGAATCGGTAAATACCGAATCCTGCGAGGGTGCAGGGGGTGTCACTTTGACACCCTCTAGCACCCCAAGTACAGGCTTCTGTGACATGTGGCACACATACATGCCCTAAGGGCATGTTTGTGTGTCACATTGCACAGGCGTGCATGCACAGATGTGCATGCACACCTGAATTCGGTATTTTACCACACAATAGGATTGTGTGGTAAAATACCGACTCTTAAGGGCCTGTGGCACTCTCAGGAGTGTCAGCTACATATGGATTTACCGATTCGGTAAATATACCGATTCGGTATTTTACAGAATCGGTATATTTACCGAATCGGTAAAATTACAGATTCTTAAAATTACATGCCCCTACATCTGAAAACCCAAATACCGGTCGGTAAGGGCCGAAATCGGCCGTTACCGACCGGTATTTGGGCTCCTACATCTGGCCCTATATCCAACGTTCATCTGTAAAAAGACTCTCACGTATTAAAACCACACACTGAACAAGTAGAGTGAAATACATGCAATCCTCATGACAAAAACACTAAACAGCTGACAGCCACATCGTTATGTAAACAACAAAAAAGCAGAAAACCTTTGGATTCTCCAATCTCGTTCACTAAGAAGCTGGCCTCTTCTTGGATGATCCCCTCAATGCTCCTCATGCCCATGCCAAAATTCTTCAAGGCCGAGATTGAGAAACGCTGTAGCTGTTTCCACTCCTCACCGTTGGTGTTCGCAAGTCCTGCAGCAAATAATAACATTTGTTGATTTGGTTCCACAACTTTTGCCTCAAAACCACATTTTAGGCTCATGAGTACCACCAGCGACTAATAGTTGTTTGCTGAAGGCTGAGCAGGCAATTTTATACCAGCCTATATACACTCAAAGGCATATTTGCATGAGGCTTGCATCGTGTTTGCTTCACACAAAGTGGGTTCATAAATCTGGAGTAAGGCAATGCAGTGCAAATCGCTACAATGCCTTTCTCTGCGCATGGGAGGTGTTCCATGGGCTTTGTGGTTGGTGTCCCTATGCAGCACCCATGGTTTTTGATGCATTCCCTGATTTAACAAACCTGGTAAACCTGGGGATGCATCCAAAAGATGTGCCTCCCAAGGTGAAGCGTAACAAGGAGATATTTCTCTAATTCTCCTTGTGTTTTTCGTCTTTCTATGTGTGCTGCATGGATCATTCTTGTGGAAGAAGGTGCCCCTTCCTGCACAAAAACAATCCTGCCTACAACACAGGAGTCCTTGCACCATGTTGCAAGGGAACATGCATTGGCACTGGTCTGCCAGTGCAGGAGGAAAGGACAGGAATGCTCTGTATCTCCTGAATATGGCACATTCCTGTCCTTTCCCAGTGACGCAGGGTGGTGCAGCAATGTGACTTGCTGTGCTGCCCTTCACCACTAGTCACATAAATATGCCTCTGTGACAAATGCAGTATGGCATTATTCTTGATTGGCAAATTACCAAAGAATGGCATATGCATAAAAAAAGAAATTCTCCATCGTTAGTCACTTCAATGCAGGTGTCAACATTAATAAATCAGTGTATTCAAAGTATGCAATCCGGCTCCAGGAGTTTTTTTATGGCTGTTGTTCAAACCTACCATAAGACACATTAAGAATCAACATATTCATATTGGTTTTATATTGATTCCTGTTTACCCTTTCTTTCAAGGACTTACCAGATCCATGCAATATCTTTTCGAATGCAGGAAATGGTCCTCTTGCCATAAAGTCATCTGCCTGGCCAATAAAAGCTTCTTTAATAACATCGTAGCTGCACAGCACCACCACAGGTCGTGGACCTAAGTATACTGTGAACACAGGGCCATAGATATCACGCAGCTGCAAAAGAGAATATATACCCTAATATAATTCCACTATTTGTCCTTACATAGAAAAAGCTATTAAATTCAGATAACACAACAGAATCAGCATTTAAACTTAAATCTAAGGGGCATATGTATGAGGAAGTGGAGAAGTGAGGCATTAGCCGTCATGTGTTAATGCCTCACTCCGCCACTTCAGAAACGCAACGCTGCACCATATTTACAAGGATATGGTGCAGCCTTGTATTTTCCCCTGTGCTGCCGCTACACTAAGCAGTGTAGTGCCAATGCAGGCACCCTTGCACCATAGTGCAAGGGTGTCTGCGTGCAGGGGAGCATTGTTTATGAGTAGGAATATGTTCCTTACTGCACATAAACAATCCTAAAATGCAATTTTGTCACTTTTATGTGTGCTACTTCATGAAGCATACATGAAAGTCACATAATGACATTTTTTTCTACATTGTATATGTACCGGAAGGGAGACCTTCCTGTACATAAACAGTCCATGGCAGTTTGCTTTTTCCATGTGCACTACATAAGGCATCACACATTGAAAAATCATAAATGAGGATAAACAATGCATTTCTCCTCATTTCGCCATCTAAGATCAGGTTTTCCCTGGTCTCAATTTTGGCACTGCCTCCTATGAAGGCTGCACATATAAATAGGGGGTATTGTCAAAATCAATGGGTGTTGCAGTGGAACGCCCACCGCAACACCCACTGCCCACCCCTTTCACGCTAACCATAGCGTGAAAGGGGGCCTTTTTTACAAAGCGCCTTAAGCCACGTTAAGCGGCTTAACACTGCCCTGTAAATAAGGCTTAGCCCCTGTCACCACCAAAATGTCAGAAAAAGAGATGTTGTGGTGGCGTTAGGGGCTTGTAATTATGCCCTTAAGCTCAATAGAGTGTATGGAAGAACAAAAATAATATGTATTTCAAATCAATCCTCATCCCTCATAATCTCCAGTCTTCCAAGGCTGTTTTTGGCAGATAGCTCTTTAAGACAAACAAGACCTTTTAGGATTTAGGGTCAGTTGTAAAACCTATTTTTGAGGTCGCAAACAGGAAATTGGCCCATTTCCAACCTCAAAATAGGTCTGCCCTATTTACAAACCCTATTTTGCGAGTAAGTAACCTATTACTTACTCATAAAATAGGGTTTGCGACCTGCTATTAGGAAGGGGCATGTCAAGGGCGTCCCTTCCTAATAGCGAGTCACACTTTAATGTAAGATTGTTTCGCTGCCCCAATTGCGGCTGCAAAACACTCACAGTTTACCACCCATTACAAATGGGTGGTAGGCCACCCACAAATGGGAAGGGGTCCCCAGGGGAACCTTTCCCCCTTCTGACTGGCATTGAAAATATTTTTTAAGAGCAGGCAGTGGTCCCAAGGACCACTGCCTATTCTTAAAAATAAAAAAGTAACACTTCATATTTCTATTTTAAATGCATCCTGTTTTCCTTTAAGGAAAACAGGCTGCATTTAAAAACTTAAAAAAAACTCCTTTATTTAAGAAGCAGTCACAGACATGGTGGTCTGCTGACTCCAGCAGGCCACCATCCCCTGGAGTGCTAGCCATTCCCAATGGGGTCGCAAATTGCACCTGCTTCATGAATATTTATGAGGCAGGCAATTTGCAACACCATTGGGAATCACAAACTGTCTGAGACACAGTTGTAAATTGGAGTTGCAAATTGCGAGTCACAAAACAATGCAATTTGCGACTTGCAAATTGGAAGGGTCATACATCTGGCCCTTAGCTATTTGCTATAAGATCTACATTGACGTAAAATATATTTTTAACAATCATGTTCTTTCACTCTTTCCATAGGGTATTATTCCTATATTTTTATAAATAATGCACTGGTTCGTTTTGAACCAATCCATAGATTAAAATTTTGACTGTGCTGGTTCATTCCTTAATTAACTATGACAAGCAGTTTATGGGATGAGTACACCGTTATGTTTTGTGTCTTTTTAAATTTGTGTATCTAAGGAAGATACTTTAACTAGTTGGCAGTCTCGACAGGGAGGGCTATGGTTTGACCTCCCGTGCTGGAACAGCAATTCAGCTGCCTAAGCAAGTGAGATGCACGCTGGTAGGGAATGTGAGAAACTACCTTCCGTTTGTTGAATGGTTATACATGGGATTCTGCAATCTTTGTGTAAAAACGCATCTATAATTTCTTTATATTACATAGTATTATGCAATCGCTCAATAAAAAATGTTTCTATTTTCCTTCTAATCAGTGACTTGTGACACACCCAGTCGCCACTTTTAAAGAAATCCCATAAGAACTCAACAGTGAAAGCCCTGAAATCACAATGCCAACTGCCGGAGCCAGCAGCTATGGGGAAATGCCTAGTCAGGTCACGGATAATTAAGGCAGCTGTTCATAGAAAGACGAATTAAACCTTGCTTTTCTTTCTACAGCTCTGTTTATTTAGCTGTACATTTGCAATGAAGAACGGAGATATTGATGGCAACATGTTTATTGTTTGTACTTCTTGCTCAATTATAGAAGAGTTAAATTCTTTCTGCAAGTTTCCATTGACCTTTTTACTGCTTCTAATACATTTGTGCAATAAATATCTAACAGCTTTTTTGATGTGTTTAATTTTTCACTAGAGATTCTATTTTTATTCTTCATATTTTGCAAACATGATGTCTCCTTCATACAAAAGACCTACGGACCAAGGAATTAAGTGGTTTGAAGGAAAACTGATGTTGTGACCATATATTATAAGGAAAAAATCACCCATGTCATATATGATAAGGATACATCATGTCATTTCGAAGTTCCATAATCCTATAAAGGAACATGCCTTTTGGCCTCGGGCCTCTATATGGTCATATATCCTTATAAGGTACAGCAAGGTGATACTTTATTCCATATATAATCAGTGACTTATGATGCACCATGTCACAGATTATAGAAGAAAACACAGCAGAACTAAATCGTAATAATTTATTACAGTTGAGTTCTGATGTCACAAAGCCTGCTATCAGTGCCTGCAGCCAAGTGAGGACAGCAGCTCAGGACACAAAGCATATTTAACTCCAAAACAGAAACCTGTCTTTTCTTTTTTTCTGCTCAATAGTGACAAGCAGAAAGGAGATATTTATGGCAACATATTTATATTTTCCAGTTCTGAGGTAATTATAAATAAGTTAGAACCTTTCTGCATGTTTCTACACATTATGAGTTAGTGCATATATTTGGGGAAATAAACTGTCTTGTAGCAAAGTGATTCCAATATCTTTTTGCAACTAATAACAAACAACTTTTGTAATGCGTTTATTTTGCACTAGAGGTTCTATTTGTATTCTTCTGGTCTGCAAACATATCTCTTTTGTTTAAAAGGCTTGTGAGAAAGGTAATGGTGTGATCATGTATTATACTCAGGCCTCAGAAACGTAGAGACTGGAAGAAGTTCTCGCAGGAAAACTTTAGATCCGCTCTACTTAAAGAATCCTTTCTTCCTAGCGACACCCTGCTCAAGGCATGGGATGATTACGAAAAATGGATGTCCAGGGCTCTGGACACAGTAGCACCATGGACACTCAAGCCCCCCGCCAGGAAAACTAAAACTGCTCCATGGTTCTCCAAAGAACTTAAAGAAGCTAAAGCCAAATGTACAAATATTGAACGTGGCTGGAGGAAAAATTACAATCCAGAGGACAAGCTGAACTATAAAAGAGAATTAAAAACATATTACAAACTCGTAAGAGCAGCCAAAGGCGCTCATTTTAAGGAACGCATTGAATCTGCTAAAAATCCTACCAAGGAACTCTTCTCGATTTATAAAGAGCTTACGGTCCCAACCAGACTTGAGGCCCAGGATACCTACTCTAATGAGTTATGTGAGGACATCGCACATTTTTTCGTAAAAAAAGTGGATTTAATACACGCCACCTTTACAGGTAGCATGCCGACTAAACACTCGGTAGTGAGAAGTGATTCTGCTACCAAGTCCCATCTGACATGCTTTATAGTTCCTGAGAGGCTAGACCTGCTTACCATCGTAAACGGCATCCAGTCCGGCTCTCCCCTTGATGTGATCTCTCCCAATCGCTGTAAGGGAGCCCTTGATTGCATGATTGAGCAGATTGAACACCTGATCACCCTATCTTTTCAGGAGTGCCACGTGCCAGACGTCTGGAAAACGGCACAAGTTATACCCCTGAAAAAAAAAGCCAATATTCATATCTCCCAGCTACAAAATCTCCGCCCTATCTCCCTCCTCCCCTTCTGCGGGAAAGTTGTGGAGAAGGTAGTGGACAATCAACTCATGAAATTTGTTGAGGAGAACTCTCTTCTCCATTCCACACAGTCAGGGATAAGAGCAGGCCACTCAACAGAGTCGGCGGTTCTCTTCTCCACAGAATGTCTAAGACAACTTGTAGACGAGGGGCAGATGGCAGCGTTGGTTTTATTAGATCTCAGTGCAGCTTTTGACACCGAGCTGCACTCGACGCTGCTGTCTCGCCTCTCTGACCTGGGAGTAGAAGGATCAGCCCTGGAATGGATAAAATCCTTTCTAGAAAACAGGAGTTTCCAGGTGCACTGCCCTCCTCACAAATCGTCTCTTCGCAAGCTGAGACATGGGGTTCCGCAGGGCTCAAGTCTGAGCCCTACATTGTTTAATCTTTACATGGAGCCCCTAGCTCATATTGTGGAAGCCTTTGGTGTGGATATCGTCATATATGCTGACGATACCCAACTAATAATTAGACTTACCCATAATCAGGCAGAGGATGCCACTAACTTTTCCAACTGCATGCGGTCTGTGGCAGGGTGGATGAACAACAACTGTCTACGCCTTAACGGCGACAAAACCGAACTGTTGGTAGTTGGAAAGTCCTCCTCTGCCTGGTCGCAGGCCTGGTGGCCAACAGAATTAGGGGCGATCCCCCGCCCGGCGGAGTCTGTTAGAAATTTAGGAATCATGCTGGACGTGGAGCTTTCCTTCAAGCAACAGATCAGCAAAATTACGGGAAAATGTTTCGGAATACTAAAAACACTCCGAAAAGTCCTCGACCTGCTCCCCATCAGTGCCAGGAAAACACTTATTCATGCCCTAGTCACACCACACTTGGACTACGGCAACGCTCTACTCCTAGGCCTAAGCAAAAAAGGCATACACCAACTGCAGTGCGTCCAAAATGCTGCCGCCCGCCTGGTACTCAACCTTCCGCGCGGGCATCTGGAAAAACGGCACTACGAAAACTGCACTGGCTCCCTATTGAGGAGCGCATCAAGTTTAAAGCACTCTGTTTTGCCCACCGCATTGCCCAGGGAAAAGGCCCAGGTTATTTACAAAACCTTCTCACTATTCATCGCTCCACCCGGAACCTCAGATCTGCCGGAGCGATGTTGTCTCAACTTCCTCGCGTTCGCAAGACTAGGATGGGACGTAGCTCCTTTCGCTTTCTAGTGAGTAAACACTGGAACAATCTCCCTCTTGACTTACGCATGGAGCCCTCCGAAATGAGATTCAGACTAAAATAAAAAACCCACCTTTTCCCATGCAAATAATTGCTTCTTTATAGCCTAGGATCCAGACCAGTCCCGGACCTCGGCCTCTTCAGGGAGCAGTAGTATTTCTAAGCGCGGGGACACACTGTCCTGAGTGTAACCAGGCGCTCTATAAGTGGTTTTATTATTATTATTATTATTTATATGGGATAAAGTACCCCCTGCTGTACATAATAAGGATATTGCGGTCACCTTTGAGTTCTATAACCTTTTAAATGAACTTTGGCCTTTGGCCTTGTTCTGTATATGGTCATTAAACTCCTTGGTGAGTTGCAATATACTTACAATGTATGGCAGGGGGTACATTCTCCAGTATAAAATCAATGACTTGTGATGCGCCCAGTTGCCAATTATAAAGAAATGGTGTCAGAACTCAACTGTAATAACTTCTTACAGTTAAGTTCTGATGTCATAATGCCTGCTACCAGAGCCAGCAGTCAGGATAAGGCCGGTCAGGTCATGAACATAATTAAAGCAGCTGTTTAAAGAATGAAAAACAAATTATTGCTTTTTGCTCTGTTTTTCTAGCTTTATATTGAAGAAAGGAAATATTTATGGCAGCACATTTATTTTTTTCCACTCCATGTGTAATTATAGAAAATTCAGAATCTTGCAGCAAGTTTCTACTGTGCCTTTGATTAACAAAAAAACTAAATTGTATTGAACCGCTTGTAATATCTTTTTGTTACAATTATCTAACAGCTTTTTTATGTTTTAATTTTTGCACTAGAAATTCTATATTTATTCTTCATGTTTGCAAACATACTCTCTCACTTACTTGAAAGAGCTATGCACCACGGATTTAAGTGAGTTTAGTGAAAGGTGATGGCGTGACCATGTAATATACGGACTAAAGTAACCTCTGTCGTCCATGATAAGGATGTTGCAAGTCACCTGGAACTCCATAACCTTATAAAGGAGGTCAGCTTTCAGCCTCGTTCCTCTATATGGTCCTGGTACCCCTTGCTAACTTGCAATATCCTTATAAAGTTTGGCACAGCGTACTTAATCACATGTATTATACATTTAATGGGACCATTATAACACTGCTCAGCAAGGCTGCAATACTATAAGTGAAACAGAGCCATAACTGCTTAGAATAGTTACTAAATCTAAACCTCAAACAATGTCATTAATCCTAAGTAGAAATGATCCAAATGCAATGCAACAGTATGGGCAAATTATAGCCAGGCTGCAATACTTGAAGTGGAGAAATCTAGCAGCCCTCTGCAGAGCTAACTAAAGTTTTAAAGACCACTAGTTCGACCTTATAGCATGGCTATCATAATTTAATTTGGACAATATCTGAGCAAGATTGTTATATATTTAATAGTGTAGTAGTTATAGGTTTTATCAGTCTCGTCAAATAGACCAATATTTGAATGAGCATGTTGTGCCAACTTCTCTTGTACTCTCCTGAGCATGGATATTTGTTGTTCTCACAAACAGGACAGTTGCAGGACAGTTGCAGAACCAACATGTATAGTATACGCATCTTCTTAATTAGGAATGTTCTTTATGAGTCAAGGGAGCCACCGATTTTGTGTGAATGATTAAAAATAATCCCCCTAATATGGGAAACAGTCTAAAAGATACAGCGCATGGCTGGGTGCAATGATACTTGTGCCGTTCATCAATCGCTTTAATTAATTAGCGTGACCTTCATCAAGTTCTCCACGAGCTGAGTTTATGATTTATCGTGCTCTTATCACGTTTGGTCGGCCTCCCTGCTCCACTTGCATCTCTTTGTATTTGAGATGTCTCAAATACGAAGAGACGCAAGTGGAGCAGGAACTTGATGAAGGTCACGCTAATTAATTCAGACAAAATCGGTGGCTCCCTTGACTCATAAAGAACATTCCTAATTAAGGAGATGCGTATACTATACATGAAGGAAATAGTGCTCCAATTCAGAGAAAGATGTTGACTTTATGACTGATCCATGTGGTGGTGATTTGCAACCATTCACACGATACAGATATTACAAGAACCTTGTCCTGATGAAGATCCTATCATAAACCGAAACGCTGCGTCGACAACTTTGTAACAATTATTTTTAACGTTCTTTATGTGGATTGACACATTTTTAACTGTTCTCAATGGCACTAAAGATTGTTTTGTAAAAATGATTTTTTTTAAATTGTTTTATGATTGCATTATTCTTTGAATACATTGTACAATTTTTCTATATACTATTTGGAATTGTTTTTTTATCTTGTTTTATCCATTTCTGTGATTTATTATACATGTGGTTATGGTTTGTACATAAGGACTGTGAGTACCTTCCCTACTATTCAGTAGATGTTTTTTTTCCAACTCTATGGCAAGATAGGGACTCCCCTATATTTCGTCTGTTCACTACTCCTTGTCCTAGATTGGATTTAAAAGGAGACCTCTCTGTCTTTTGAGAACTACCTCCTCTGCATCCAGCCTGCTGGGCCTGAGTACCAATGAACCAGCTGTGCACCCGTGGTCCTGAGACCCTTGTGACCTGATCTTTCATTTGGGTCCCCCGGACTTACCTGTAAGTCCCCTTGTGCAGCCTGTTTTGAAGTTGCCACCTTCTTTGTACAACACCAGCTACCAACGGCCCCAGCACCCTACTCCCAACCGAATCCGGGATGCTCCTGATGATCTGCTGATAGGACATTGGACCTTGGTCTGCTACTACCCTAAATCCAAAATGTGAACCCTGAGAACCGACTATACGATTGTATACGCAGTGAGCTATTTCTGAACTATATAAAAATCGGTGTTATTTTTACAAATTGTTCTTGGATTCATTCTCGAGTGTGTGTCTCCTTTATAACCGGTATCAGAACAACAAATGATTAGCACTACCCTCTGATAAGCCTAACTGATCGCCCACACCACCACAAATAGAGAGTAAGTGTTATCTACATTTGCCGCTATAAACCAATATGGGTCTTCCTGGACTCTCTGCACAGTGTACTTTGTTTAGTACACTATATGATGAGCCGGATTCTTACATTAGTGGATCAGCGGTGGGGTTTACGAGTTTGTGTTTGCTGATACCACTTTGTCAATAATTGACAAAATGAATACATCCAGAAATTGTGTGTAGCTAGTTGTATTTTTCAATTGGTCTATTTTTCGTAACTTTCAAAATTGACTGTTAGGGCCTTGGTTAAGTCTGTGAAACATAGTCTTAGAATTAAAAAATTTACTTTAGTTAGGACAATAGAAAAGCGGTAAGGTTTTTTAACTTTGAAAAAGGTCCCAACTCTATTACAAAAATAAATAACCCAGAAGAGCAACTTTAGGAGCTTGACCTGACCCGTTACCTGAAGTTGTCATACTAGCAGTTATGGGAATTCTGTAAAGGTTATGGTGTTATTAGGGAGATCTTCAAGTGGATGTAGATGAATCGCAGGAGGATTGCCAAAAGGAGAGGAAGATGCTTAGCAGGCAATGGAGGCCCTGCCTCAGAAGAAAAAGCTCCCTCAAAGGAGGAGCTTGTCCTAGAAAGAAAGATTGGCCAGGAAGTTGGCTTTAGGAGCCTAACTCCTGGACATGGAGAAGAGAAATGGGCCTAGGACCCATCTCTGGTGGCAGCAATATATTAACTAGGAAGAGAGAGGAATCTGTTGATGCAAAACTCCCCAAAGGAGTGGTCCCCCAATATACAGAGTGTGATGATATCACCGAGTGGTTTACTGCTTTTGAGAGAACTTGCATAAGCAGAGAGATAGCCAAGAAGCACTGGGGATCTGTCTTGTGGGAACTGTACTTAGGTAAACAAAGGTATAAACCCCTGCCATTGAATGAGGCAGATGCTCAGTCTTATAACCTCATGAACGGGACCCTGATGGAGGGCTTTGGACTCACCACTGAAGAATTTAGAATCACATTCAGGGAGAGTTGAAAAACCCAGAGCCAGTCCTGGGTTGATTTTGTAGACTTTTCAGTGAAAACACTAGATGGCTGGTTGAAAGGTAACAATTTGCATGAATCTGATGGGCTTTACAATGTAATCACGAAAGAACATCTGGTGAGTATTGTTATCAAGAGAAACTACATATTTTTCTGGTAGACCCCGGCCCACTTTCTCCTCAAGAGATGGAAAAAAAGGGAGACCACTGGGTCAAAACATGGGTGACCAAAACATGACCAAAAGAAAGAAGTAAAAAAAAGCCCACAAGGGAAAAGTGGTTACCAAAAAGATGAAAACAAAAGGGAGAGTTCTAAAGGCCCCCAAACACCTGTTCAGAAGGGTGGGCCCAGAAACTCTTCACTGTTTAAGAGTGGGTTCAAGGGAAAAAACTGAGATCCCAAAAAGGCTTGGTGATATGACTGGCAGGGTCTTGGACACCGAACTGGAGACCTTAGCTGTAAAAACTAAAATATTTGCCCCTAGTACACATGCAGTAAAGACATTGGTAAGTCTCCAGATGGGATAACAAGTGGGTCCTGACTAAGTCAGAGAGCCTGCCGAGGCAACTCTAGTCACAGAGGGTAGAGTGGATGTAGCTACCCTGGCTATCTGCCCCGTAATCTGGACAAATACAGACAAGAGATACATATTAATGGGTGTTAAAGATGAAGCTCGGCGAAATACTGGTGCCAGTGTCACCATCGTGACTGAGGAACTGGTGTCCTCAGATCAGTACTTGCCAGTAGAGACTTCTATAGTCCTCAATACTGACAATCATTTTAAGGTACATCCAATGGTGTTTGTGTCCTTAGAAAGGGGTGGGGTTACTGTCCACTGGTTAAGTGTCTGCTCGGTAATGATTTGGAGTTCTCAACATGGACTGAGGTAGAAAGAAAAAAAATGCAGCCATTCTGGGTATACCTGAATGAGTAGGTGTAAAAACAAGGGCACAGTGTAGAACCCAGGGTGAACAAGAAGTGTTGAAGCCTGAAATTATAAACCAACTTTCCAAGAGCAAGAAGTCTGGGAAACAACTTCCAAACAAACACTAGATCAAGTCCCCTCTCCTCAAGGAAAAGGCTTGGAAGCCCCAGTGGGAACGAAGTCCTAGGAGCTTGAACCTTACCCGGCAGAGCATTTGGGCCCATGGGAACCCGCTAGGGAAGATCTCTGCCAGGGGTAGAGAACCTATCCCACTCTTGAAAGCCTGAGGCAGCAAGCTGCTAATCAGGAAATCGGAGATGTCAGTGGCTCCGACAAGACCTGCTGGGAGGAGAGACTTGTTTACACTGAGGCCGGAGATCCCAAACCTGATGCTACTAGGAGATTGGTAGTCCCTCAGTAGTTTAGAGAGTTTCTCCTCACAATGGGCCATGACATCCCCCAAGCTGGCCATCTTGGCCAGACCAAAACATTGAGTAGGTTGGTGAACCACTTCTACTGGCCAGGAATGTCCCAGAAGGCAAAGGAGTTTTGTAACTCCTATGCCTCCTGTCAAGTTGGTGGCAAAACAGGTAGCCACCTGAAGGCCCTGTTTATTGTATTTCCAGTGGCTGGGTTTCCCTTTGAAAGGGAATGTTTTGACATTGTTCGCCCCCCTGAGCATCAAACAGCATCAGGAAACTTCATAATGGTAGTAATGGATCATCCTACCAGGTATCCTGAGGCTATTCCCATTAGACCTACCACTGCCCCTGCATTGGCTAGGGCTCTCCTTGGAATCTGTACCAGGATTGATTTTCCTACGGAGGTGGTATCAGTCAGAGTTACAAACGCTATGTCTGCTTACCTAAAATACATGTGGGCTATACCATATCATCTACAGTCCAATGGGCTTGTTGAAAGGTCATTGAAATGTATGATTGATGGACGCCCTGAAAAACTCAGGAGATAGGATGTCTTACTGTCATGCTTGTTTTTTTGCCTACAGAAAAGTGCCACATAAGGGAGTGGGGTTTTCCTCCTTTGTGCTTCTGTTTGGTCATCCTCTAAGGGAAGCATTGTATCTTGTGAAGGAAGCATGGAAGAGGCCTCGCAAAGAGCCTAAATAAGATATTGTGGACTATGTGCTCGGCCTCCATTCCAGAATGGCTGAGTACATATAAAAAGCAAACAAAAACCTTGTGGCACGCCAAGAGCTCCAGAAGCTCTCGGAGGATCAAAGGGTTTCCATGGTGAAGTTCCAACCAGGGCAGAAGATGTGGGATTTGGAGCCATTGGCTCTTAGAGCACATCACGACATATGGAGTGGGCACTACCTTATCCTTGAGAGAAAAGAGGACATCACCTATCTGGTAGACCTTGGCACATGCAGGAACCCCAAGAGGGTCATACATGCAAACCCACTTAAACCCTATCATGACAAGGCTGAAGTGACCATGCTGATGGTCACAGATGAGGATCAGAAAGCAGAGAGACCTCCTCTCAAACAACCCTAAAAATTGTTCAGTTGATGGAGCTATCTTTTCAGATAGATACCTTCACTGCCCAACAGCAGGCCGATTGAAGGCAAGTCCTAAATCAGTTTTCTGAGCTCTTCTCCTTGACCCGTTGTCAGACTAACTGGTGTACACATGTTGTGGACACTGGTGACAGCCTACCTGTCAAAAACAAAGGAAGTTCTTTGTCCTAACAGTTATATCAAAATCAGTGTTAATTTTGCAAATTGGTCTCAGATTCATTCTTGAATATGTGTCTCAATTATAGCTTCTGTGAGTATAACATATGCTTACCACTACCCTGTGATAAGCCTAACTTCTCGCCCACACTACCACAATTAGAGTGTTAGTATTACCTACTTTCGAATCTGTATACTAGTCTGGGTTTCCCTTGACTCTCTGCACAGTGTACTTTGTTTTAGTACACTATATTGAGAGCCAGCCTCCTACTAAGCTGTATGTGGGAAACTCAGTCAAGGGTGGGTAGGGTCCCCAACTTAAGAAGGAGAGGGAACAAAAATAATTAGAGTAAGGAGATCTCAGGGTAAGAATTCCCAACCCCTATAGAAAACAAGAAATGGTTCCCGCCAGTAAAGCCTGGAGGGAAGGACCCCAGAAGTGTTTTAACTGTAGTCAGGAAGGACATTTCAGAGGGGATCCCAAGTGGGCACAGCCCCCCACTGGTGGGCAGTCACTGGGGATGGCGAGCATAGCGCTTGAGGAGGAGTTGGTCCCAGTTAGTGTGTAATGATCAATGTCCACAAGTGATCATGCAGTTTAAAGATGGTTTATTCCAAGTTAGTTACAAGTTGATTAGTAGATAAGAACAAGACCATAGAGAAACCCCACCAGGAGCATCCAGCAAGGTGCTCAGCCCAGCCAACTGTAACTTCTCAGCAGATCACCAACATTCTCATAGCTACATCACATGAACATTCCATTGGTGGTGGAAAAGCATTGCATTGAGAATAGCAGGATATAACATATCCTCCTTTCTTATACAGAAAACAAAAAGATAGAAACAGAGAAGGAGAACCAGAGAAAATGAAAGCAAGTAAATTGAGCAAGAGCGGAAAAAGGAACAGCAAAGAGAGAACACCCATAAAAAGCAAAGGAGCAAGAGAAATAAAGTAACACCCATCAGCAAGAGAAATCAAGAAAAAGAGAAGAATGGAACCAAACATATAAACCATCCTCCCTTCTTCCACAACAGCGAAAAAGAAAAAGATCAACAACGTAAGAGAAAAGAATAGAAGAAAGCACAAAAAAGCAGCTCCAAAGCACACCTACTGGCCAGAACAGGAATGAATGAAGACAGAAAATGGAAACTACAGAACACAGAGCTGCAGGTTGCGACGAACGGAGAGAAAGAAAAACACAATAGAAAAGCAGAGGAAAACCCAGAGTCCACACGAGACACGAGAAAGGAGCCAAAAAGAAAACAGAAAAGAAGATGAGGAAAAAGAGGGAAGATGAGGAACAAATAAGGTGAAACCTCATCTAAACACCATTATCTCTAAGCAAAGTACAAATACATAATGCAAAGGTAACAGTGCAAAAGTAGCAATAAAAATACAATAAAACTGAACATATTTAGCAAAGAAGGCATAAAAGCACTAAAATAGAGAAAAAGCGTAAGCTAAATATGTGAATGTAAGACCTAATCTCTTGAGAAAGAGATGCGTTGTGTACTAAACTGGGAACAGCAACTACAGTAAATCTAAGTGTTGAGACATAAATTGTGTGAAAACAAAACACACTGTGCACACTAGAAAAGTAACTGGGTAACCAGCACATGTGAGTAAAAACTCATGACATGTTCCAAACATTAAACAGAATGATTGAGTAAGGACACATGCAAATGCAAAAGGACTTTAACCTATGCATAAAATCCCTGTAAAAAGGGTTGAAAAGACAGAGTACACAAGTGATCATGTAGTTTAAAGATGGTTTAAATTGTAATGATCAATGTCCACAAGTGATCATGTAGTTTAAAGATGGTTTATTCCAAGTTAGTTACAAGTTGATAGGAACAAGACCATAGAGAAACCCCACCAGGAGCATCCCGCAAGGTGCTCAGCCCAGCCAACTGTAACTTCTCAGCAGATCACCAACATTCTCATAGCTACATCACATGAACATTCCATTGGTGGTGGAAAAGCATTGCATTGAGAATAGCAGGATATAACATAATGGTGGGGAGCCAGCTCAGATGACCCTAGTCTCCCTGGGTGACAGTGAGACAATCCAGAGAACTCTCATCCCTACAATACTAGGAAGTACAGGCAGTGGGTGACCTTCAATGGGAGGAGGGTAGAGGCTCTGAGAGACACAGGAGCCAGTATGACAACTGTCCACTTTCATCTGGTGTCTCAAGAGCAGGTACTCCCTATTGTAGTCTACCAAGAAGTTCCAGTAGACGACACTGAGCACCAATGTTAAATGGCTCAGGTTCCCTATGAATGGGGGGGGGGTCTCAGGGTCCTTGAGGGTAGCTGTGAGTTCATCCATGCCTGTGGATTGTTCACTGGGCAATGACCTGGAGCATACAGCCTGGAAGGTAGTGGAGCTCAGGTCACACTTGGAAATGTTGGGATTGCCAGAATGGGTGTGCCTGACCACAATGTCCATTAATTATTAAACAAATCAATTGGTTCTGTCGGGGTTTCAATTGCTTTTGAATACTCAAGGAGCATCAAGCGTACCTGTAACACATACCAATGATTTGAGAAAAAAGAGTAAAATAACATAACACACACCAAGGTTAGAATTCAATAATGTATTTAGAAATAAATATCAAATATTCATGGCTGTCGCAATTTACAAATTCTTTCGCAAAAAGAAATAGGTGACTGTGGTGAAGAGGTGACAAGTGCTGATTGGTGATGTTGACAGTACACTATAAACAAGACAAATAAACGTGCAATCAAGGAGGGGAAAAGAGTTTCTGTTTGTCCTTATGATTTTTGCACATACGCTACAGGATCCATTGATAAGTTAAACTGTGATCATGAGCGTTGTGCAGACATATGTGGTACATCGACGGTTCGACAACGTAAGTTGCGCAAAATGTAAAGTGTGTTAGGGTTAGGGTGGGTCTTCTTCAGGACAGGAGAGGGGATAGGCAGCCAAAGTGCAGATTCTTTAGTATGTCTGCAAGTATGAAGGGATTCTCATTCAGGGAGTGGCTTATGATTAAAACCTCTCAATTCTCCACCAGCAGTTGGAGCCTCAATGGTTTCCTTTAAACAACTTTCACCCGTCGGTTGGAGTCTTTTTAAATGCCATTCAAGTGATTTACGTGATCTAGCAGAAAAAGGCGTCCGTCGGTCACTCGCTTAGTTCAAAGTCCATGGCAGCCTGAGAGGGTGATCAGAAGGATCTGGAGTCTGAAAGAGTGGCTAGGTGCCTGCCAGTAAGAAGAGGGGAAAGGGGCAGGGGAAACATGGTCCTGGAATTCTCTCGGTCTGGGATGAGGCTGAACCTAAGGGGGACACCCTGAAACCTACAGGGGAAGATGTGGCCGAACTGGGGGACCTGGCTGAGCTGACCATTGCCAGTAGGAAGAAGGCCCCACAGGGAGGAATTCTGTGCCTCCAGAAAGAGTGCCGCACTCTTGAGGGTCTTCAGAAGCAGGCGAAGGGCCAGGCAGCTGGTGAAGCCTCTTGATCTCACTTGATCTATTGGGAGAATGATCTCCTGTATAGCAAGCATAAATATTAAAAAATGTGATGTATCCAATGATACATGCGTCTATAAAAGTAAAATCATGTCCCTGTTGTCAAGTTCACTTGACATGACCTCTCCATCAACCCCAAGTCAGAAATAAGTGGTCAGGCCTAGGTCACAGGTGTGACCTGTGACCTAGGCCTGAGGTAACTGATCGATAGGATCACACGTGGTTTGACACACTGGTGTAACAAACCTCGCGGGGGCCTCCCTGCAAGTTACGTGGAGGGGCCCCCTCCTGGCTCAATCAGGGGCTCTCCAGCCTGAGTGCTGTGCTGAAGGGGCAGCTTGGGGGCCCTCGCACCACGGAAGCTGCAGGGGCCTGCGTTATGGCCCTGGGTTGACACATAGCCAGTAGACAAACACACAAACAGGAAAACCCCAGATGTATCCCACAGATAGGCAGCAACAGAACAATGGCACCGGGGATCTGCCCAAATAAAAGATATATGGCTGGAGGGGTGCGCAGATTCCTGAAACACCATAAAGTTAGATACCACATGTAGTTGGGAACACTCAGCCAATCAGACCACATCCTACACAATACAATCGGCGATCCCACACTCCATGTCAGGCATGTGGACATGTTACTCACTAGCCCTCATTGTGTCCAGGGAAGGTCAAGACACACCTGCATTCTTTACCAGGTGGCTAGATTTATGTCTCAAGCCTATGGGCACATTCCTTTCCCTAAAATAAGATCTCTAAATTGTTTTATGATGCTCCAAGAAATGTATAGAATGGCCCTCAAAACAAATGTACTTTGAGACATTCCTCCGACCCCAATTCTGTAACTGTGCTACCAGCTGATATGTTTAATTAAAGCAACAGTTCCCATTTTGCCAAACACCTCTTGTCTTTTGTTTTTTCAAGGTAAATTCATATTTGTGTAACACAAGCCTAAGGTTGGTGAACCTGGGGTAGCCCATGTGCTGGTGATACCCCAGTGCTTCTGAACCATCCTACTGGGTTTGGCTTATAATATGCCTCTGGCAGGTAATTTGGGGCAGGACAGGACCTTTGACAGGCTTTACATCCATATTTACTGTCACCAAATGCAGAAGCTCTCTAATGCATTCTGAAGATCCTGTGTTACCTGCCAAGAGAGTGGCACATCTGGGGGGAGAATCATGGCTCCCCTGCAACCATTTCCTGTCATGAGCACCCCTTTTGAGCGGGTGGGCATTGACATTGTGGGGCCTCCGGATCTCAAGTCAGCCATGGTTAAAAGGATCGTCCTGGTCTTGATGGACCTTGCCACTGGCTATCTGGATGCTATCCCTCTGAGAACAGTGACTACGCCCACTATGGCCAGTGAACTGATGGGGATTTTTACCCACATGGGTTTCCCCAAGGAGGTGGTATCTGACCAGGATACCAACTTCATGTCCCTGTACATCAAGACCATGTCTAATCCTTGTGGTGTTACCTACAAATTCACCACCCATTATCTCCCCCAAAGGAATGGATTGGTTGAAAGGTTCAACCATTCCCTGAAGGGCATGATTATGGGTCTCTCAGAACCCATGAGCCATAAGTAGGAAATCCTCTTAGCATGCATGGTGTTCACCTACAGGGAGGTACCAGAGAAGGGGGTTGGCTTCAGCTCGTTTGAACGTCTGTATGGGCAACATGTGAGAAGACCTCGCAGATGGTAAAGGATGGCTGGAAGCAAGCTCCTACTAAGCAACCTCAGGATGTATTTGTTTATGCGCTGGCCTTCGTGACCAGACAGTCTGCTTCCAGAAACTTCCCCAGGATAATCTGGAAACTAGCCAGGAAGACATGATTTACTGGGTATACCTGAAAAACACTCTGTGTGAGTTTCAGTCTGGCCAGAAAGTATGAATGATGGTGCCAGTAGGTGGTGCCCTATGCTCTAAAAGACCACTGGTCTGGGTCTTTGTAGGTGGAGGAGCACAAGTGTGACGTCACCTACCAGGTAGACTTGCAGACTCCTAGGAACCATTTGAGGTTCCTACATGTGATCTGCCTCCAACCACATTTTGAGGGGTCAGAGTTGACCATGTACTTTGTCACTGATAGAGGGTGGAAGAGGAGAGTTAACCTCTCTCCGACCTGTCTTCCAATGATCAAGATGGATTAGTAGACGCGTGATCCCCTCCCCTACACTGACCCTGGAGCAGCAAAAAGACTGTCATCAGGTGTTGGGACAGTTTGAATCTCTGTTCTCAATCATTCCAGCAGTCACCCAATGGTGTAGTCATGCTATTGTTGCTGAGTAATAGTCCACCTGTTAAGCACAAGTCTTTCAGGTTGTCTGATAGAGTGAGGAACAGCATCAAGGAGGAGGTCACTAAGATGCTGGAGTTAGGGGCGATTGAGTTCTTCAACAGCCCTTGGTCCAGTCCATTGGCTCTGGTCCTCAAGGCTGCTCTACCTGGTGTCACACCTGAACTGCTGTTCTCTGTTGACTATTGTAGGCTCAATGACATCACCAAGACTGCCACGCACCCCATCCCCCGAGCTGATATGCTCATTAGTACGCTTAGAGCTTTCAAGTATCTTAGCATGTTTAACTTAACGTCTGGGTACTGGCACATTGCCTTGACCAAGTGGGCACAAGAGAAGTCAGCATTCAAAACACCATAAGGACACTACCAGTTCCCGGTCATGCCTTTTTCATTCAAGAACGTCCCTGCTTCATTCTAGTGGTTGGTAAACCAGGTCGTAGCTGGGTTGGAGAACTTCAGTGCTGCCTTCCTTGACGACATTACAGTTTTCAGCTCCAGTTGGGATGACCATTTGTATCACTAGGAGGTGTTGAAGGCCTTGCTGAGCACAGGCCTCACTATGAAGGCCAATGAGTGCCAGATAGGGCAGGGATCTGTGATGTACTTGAGACACCAGGTAGGGAGCAACAAGGTGCAGCTCCGACAGCCAAATCTTGATACCATTCTGGCTTGGGCAACCCCCATGACCCAGAGAGAGGTGAAGGCCTTTTTAGGACTCAGTGGATACTACAGGAGATTCATCAAGGGATAGGGCACCATTGTTGCCCTCTTCACAGATCTGACTTCCAAAAAGCAACCCCATCAGGTGATCTGGACAGAGGCGTGCCAGACTGCTTTTGAAACCCTAAAGTAAGCCATGTGGAAGGCATCCATGCTCAAAGCTCCTGACTTTTTCAGGAATTTGCGGTGCAGAAAGATGTCTTAGGGCATGGTGTGGAAGCTTTGCTTTGAAAGCTAAATGAAGAAGGCCTAGATCAAGCTGTAGTCTTCATTAGTATAAGATTACTTCCCAGGGAACAGAGATGGAGCGCAATAGAAAGGGTAGCATTTACAGTGGTCTGGGCGATAAAGAAGCTAAGCCCATACTCTGGGATTCACCTTCGGGTTAAGACAGACCACAGGCCTCTCAGATGGTGAATGCAGATGAGGGGTGATACTCCTAAACTGTTGAGGTGGTCCATTCTCCTACAGGGAACAGAAAACATAAATGCTGATGGGCTTTCTAGGTTCCTCTACCTTATTGATGAACTTCCATGAGGTTGGGTAGCTTTTTGCATTCTCAGAATGGAGGACACGTGTCAGACCTGGCATCTTTTGGCATCATTTCTCCTGTCTTTTTGCTCCTGACCTCCTTTTTTGACTATGTGCTGAATTTTGTTTTTACTGGCTTTAGGACTATGGGCACTTTATCAGTGCAAAAGTGTCAGTGCTTAGTGTCTAAAGTATGACAGTAATTGGTTTCTCCATGACTGGCATGTTTGATTTACTAGTATGTCCCTAGTACAGTGTACCATGGGTGCCCAGGCCCTGTAAGTCAAATGATACTAGTGGGCCTGGAGCACTGATTGTGAAACCCACAAAAGCAACAATTATAAAAAATATTTGCATTAAACTAATTTCCGAAAACAATTTCTTATTCTCACAGAATAATACTGTGTATATTTAATCAAAGAAGAAACATTTAGTGAATAGACCAAAACACATCTGTTATACAATAAATTACTTTAAAAAATTGAAAAAAGACTTCGAAAGCTCAATTTATTGCTGTCAGAGAACTTAGTTCTGCTGAGCTGAGTTATTTATTTTCATTATAATTCAAAACATATAAGCCCATACTGTTTAAGTGAATAGTGATAAGAATTAAGTGATAGAGAACCCCAAGTAAAGTAACCATAAACAAGGAAGTGACAATAACAGGACTTTGTATTTAAAAACAAGGGTTATTGGTATATGGAAGGACATCTAATTGATCACTTTGCAACGAACAAAGGAGTCACTAGACTATTTTTCTGGTGCTTCCACCTAGAGACTGTCCTTTAGTTGGTGTCAATGATATTTCTACCCTGCCTGTAATGTGAGGGTCTCATCAGGACTTTTATAACCTGGGGACTAAAAATGCACTGCATTAGAAGGGTACACATCTGGGTTTAGCGTATATCTTGTTTTAAAAAAGCTGACAATCATAGGGCTGTGTGTGCTACACATAAAGCACAAGCACTATCTGCAGGGGGCGTGCTTCATTCAAATGAGGGAATCTCTTTGCCGATTTATCCACGCCGTATTACAGACACAGGCGCAGAGGCAAAGATGCCCTCAGGCTGCGCACTGAGAGTACACCATCTAAAAGGAGGTACGCTGTCAGAGCGCCCCCTGTTGGCAGCCCTCTGAAGGGGGAAAAGGGGGTCCCATGGACTCCCTGGACACCCCCTTGTAGGCCGGTGCAGTCACTGACTACACCAACCCGCAAGGGGATCTCTAATCACCTTCAAAAGTGCAGGCGTGTTGCCGTCTCCACCGCTAAAAAATGGAGCAGCTGTAAAGAAGCTGCTCCAGTTTCCACAGGAATAAGCTGCCCCCATGGCAGAACGAGTTCACAGCTTCTCTGGGGGCAGCACGTTCATGGTAATAGGGTGCATTTTCACTGCTTGCACCATGCGCATCTTTTGAAAATAGTACCTTACTTGTGTGGTTAGGCCTATTGCCCGAGACAGGAAACAGCCCAAAACACAATGTGGACACACCACATTTTTACTGTGAAAACTGAATATTTTTTTGCAAAGTGCCTAGCTGTATATTTTGAACCCTAGCTCTGCCGGGACCTAGGGAAACCTAGCAAACCTATACAGTTTTTTAAAACTAGAGCCCCAATTGAATCCTGGTTGGGGGTACTCGTGTGGCTCTCACCAGGTTCTGTTACCCAGAATCCCCTGCAAACCTCAAACTGTGTAAAAAAAACATTTCTGTGATGGACAATTCTGGAATCTGTGTTGGTCCACAAAGTTCCACCCACCTCGCATTCCCTAAAGCCTTCTAATAAAAATTGTACCTCACTTGGTTGGGTAGGCCTAGTCCTCACAACAGGAAACGGCCCACAATGCAACCTGGACACACCACATTTTTACAGTGAAAACTGACCCTTTCTTTGCACAGTGCCTAGCTGTGGAATTTGAACTCTAGCTCAGCCGGCACCTAGGGAAACCTTCCAAACGTATACATTTTTTAAAACTAGACACCCAGGGGAATCCAGGGGGGAGGAAGACTTGTGTGGCTCTTACCAGGTTCTGTTTCCCAGAATCCCTTGCAAACCTCAATCTTTGTAAAAAAACAGTTTTCTCACATTTCTGTGATAAAAAATTCTGGAATCTTTTGGATCCACAAAATACCACCCACCCCGCTTTTACCGAAGTCTCCTGATAAAAACAGTACCTCACTTGTTTGGGTAGGCCTGCTGCCCGCTGCAGGAAACGGCATAAAATGCAACAAGCACACACCACATTTTTACAGTGAAACTGATCCTTTTTTGCACTGGGTCTAGCTGTGGACTTTGAACCCTAGCTCTGCTGGCACACAGCGAAACCTAGCAAACCTTTACATTTTTGAAACTAGATACAAAGGGGAATCCAGGAAACGGTGATGTGTGTGGCTCTCTCCAGGTTTTTTACCCATAATCCCTTGCAAACCTCAAACTTTGTAAAAAACACATTTTCCTCACATTTCTGTGATGGAAAGTTCTAGAATTGGCATGGATCCACCAAATTCCATACACCCCTCATTTTCCAAAGTCTTCCAATAAAAATGTTACCTCACCTGGGTGGGTGGGATATGGCCCAAAACACAAGATGGACACACCACATTTTTACAGTGAAAACAGACCCTTTTTTTGAAAAGTGCCTAGCTGAAAAAATATCACATTTTCCACACATGTTTGCATGGGATCACCATGCTGGCACAAATCTCATACCAAACAGTGTTCCCCTACGCCTCCTGAGCAAAATGATATCGGGCCGGAAAGCCCACTAGATGCTAGGGATAATTTTTTTATTTTATTTTTTTAAGGGGTGGGGGCATTGGCATGCCCATCTTGGGCAGCCCCCACCCCTAAATTCAAATAAAACAAATCCCTGGCATCCAGTGGGCTTTCCGGGCAGAAAGACTGTAATTTAGCGGGGGTGGGGGCATTGGCATGCCCATATTGTGCAGCCACCACTCCTAATTCAATTGGAAACAAATGTCCCTGCTATCTAGCAGGATTTCTGCCCCCCCCCCCGGGGCAGATTGGGGTCTCCTGCCCCCATTTGCCCTCCTAGGAGGGCAGAAAGACTGAATTTACCCAATGTAATTTGGAGGGAGCAAAGGCCCCTGCCCACGGGGCCACTCCCCCCTCCCTGGTACCTAGTGGGTAGATCACTGCTTTGGGATTCGCCCTCCTGGGGCGATCCTCAGGCAGGGATCCATTAGGGAGAGCTGCTATTGGAAAGGGGAGTTTCTCCCCTTTCCAACAATACAGCTCCTGACGTTCTGTGTGCTCAGGGGGCTGAGATAGCCTCCTGAGCATGTAGAAAGTGAAGTGAAATGAGCCTCTCGGTTCATTTTTGTTTCGGTTTCACTGAAATTAATTCAGCATGATGTGCACGCTGCTCGTCATTTCAGGAAAACAAAACAAACAGCCTCTGAAGCTGGGAAAGCTCTTGCCCAGCTCCTGAGGTTGTTGGGGGATCAAGAAATCCCTCTGGTGAGGGGGTGTGGCCGACAGCCGGCGGGGATGGTCGCTAGCTAGAGCGACTCCCGGCCCTTGTCCGACGATCCGCTGCATTGCTCCGTCTACGGATTGGGATTTCCTCTTTCACCGAGGGGAGTCCCACAAGGAACCGATTGCGCCTGCTTTGGCGACGTGCTGGCCCGATCGGGGCCCCCTGGTGGCGGCTGTGCCTGAAATGAGGAGGTCCCCCTGGGCCCGCAAAATGGCCATCTCTGAGACTCGGCCGGCCTCGTAAGCTGCACCCGCCGGGAGCGGCTGGACCCGGACTATAATCGGCTCCCGCCCTACTTCTGTGCCGCCCATTGGACCTACCCGCTGCCTGCTGAGACGCGGCAGTCCTTCTACGCGAATTTTGGAGCTGCCTCTGGCCCGCGAGGAGCGACGCGGGGAGGGTCCCTTTCCAGCCGGGGAGCTGACTACGCGACTCCCCGGCTTTGAGGCCTGTCGTCAGCGGAGCTCTGCTTTCCTCGTGTCCTCTGGCGGGGCGGACCTCCGACGGATACCTGGCATTCGCCTTCGACCACCTTGGGGGTGGCCGCCGGGGTTGTCTCCCTGCAGGGACGCATTGCAGGAGACGCCCCGGCCTTGCTGTGCTCTGAGTCTCTGGGGCGCTCTTGCAGTGCCTTAATGGATATGTAGCCACCCCGCCTGCGACTCACAGACAGCGCTTTCCTGCTGCTGCGGGGGGTGTGCCCCGGGGCCCTGGCGGCTTCCTGCACTTGCTGGCCCTGCTCTGGGCCTGCTCGGCTGGACCGTTTCTGGCTCTGTGGAGTCCTTCGGAGGCCGAGCTGGTGGATCCCTGTCCTAGGGGGGCACTGGACATCTATCTGCCATACCCGCTGCACCTATCCTGCCCCCCGGGCCCAGGTCTGCAGTGGCGGTGGAGCTCCTGGCCGTCTTGTCCATCTACGCCCCGGCGCCTGGTGCCTCTGATCAACGCTTGTGGGGGGACCCTTCCCTCTGGGACCCACCACCACGTGGATGCCAGGTATGCACAGTAGCACTGTACCACGGATGGGGCCTGAACTCTCCTAGAACCACCCCGCTGACCCCGTTGAGCTTCTTGCGTTGCCTCACGTGCAACGTCCGGATCATTTGACGCGGGGGTGTCCTGCCACTGTGGCCCACGCGAGGCGGACCTTGCCGGTGACATGACGATTGGTTCCGAGGGTGCTGTATGGTGTGCTCCTGATCCGCTCCATCACCGTAGAGAGGTGCCAGCCTTCATCCTATCCTTTTGCTTCGTCTTGCCCTGTTGGTTTTGAGGTCTCACCAGCCGGGCGGGATGGCGTCCGGCAAGGGGTCACGGCCCCCGACCCAGAGACAGATTACCAAAAACTCCTGGGGCGCCAGGTGTGATAACAGAGATACGGCCCCCTCGAGTGACCCGAAGCTCGCATCCCCCTCGCAAGGGGCAAAGACACTTACCCTAGAAGACGTGATGGAGGCCATCGCCGGAGTTCGCTCCTCTCTTGAAACTCGGATTGACTCCGTGAACATTGAGGTGACCCTCTTGCGTGCCGACTTGCGTAAAATGGACACTAAAGTTAAGGACGTGGAAGTTAAGACGGCAGCCTTTATTGATGACACTTCTACTCTTCAACAGCAGGTCACTCAGCTTCAGAAGCAGCAGAAGCAGATGAGCGAACAGCTGGACAACTATGAAGGGAGGGTGAGACGGAACAACATCCGTATCCTGGGAGTCCAGGAGAGAATGGAGGAGCCCTCAGCCGACCTATTTGTGGAGTCCTTGGTCACGACTCACCTTAAACCAAAACACCTTTCGAGTTATTTCTCTATTGAAAGAGCACACAGGGTCCCGGGGGCAGACCTAAACCGGGGCCCCCCCCTCGCCCCATCATCGCGAGGGTCTTCAACTTTAGAGACCGTGATGCTATCCTGCAGGCTGCCCGGTCCGGACTGCCTCTTCTTCTAGAAAACACTCGCATCTCCATGTTCTCGGACTTCACAGTTAAGGTGCAGGCGAGGCGGCACAGCTTTTTGGAGGTCAAGAGAGCGTTGCGAGACAAGGGCGTCAAATACTCCATGCTCTTCCCGGCGAAACAACGTGTTGAAAGCGATGGAAAAACATGGTTCTTTCTCTCGCCGGAGGAGGTGTGGGACTGGTTGGAGGGCTGTAGCAGAGTCGGGGGTTCTCCACGGAACCGATCTAGGCCGGATGACCCCTTGCGGGAGGACCACCCGCCTGAGAGCCAAGAACTCTTCACCCGACCTCTCGACGGCATGGAATGACATCCCTCTGCCACGGTGGGCCTGACCGAGTACTACTATGGCCCTTACCGTGCAGATGCCTCGAGATCGGCGAGACTGCCCGAGCCTTACCATAAAACCAGTGGACAAAGGAGGGGCTAGAGTCATTCTGAAAATGGATGAGTATACCTTAGAATGTAATTGCCAACTGTCCAACTGTGACTACTACGCCTTCATTAGGGAGGACCGCACTGAACATCTGAGCACTCATAAGCTCAATGGTTTTCTCAGCAGAATCACAGGGTTGGATCAGCAAGAATGAATCAGCCTTCCTTATCAATAACCACCACAGGACACCGTATCTATACACCCTGTCCAAATCCACAAGAATACCAGACCCCAAACAGGCAGACCAATAGTATCAGGTATCTGGTCTATTCTCAAACCACTCTCACAATATTGTTATATCTATTTGAAGCCCCTGGTGATGAAAACCCTGTCCTTCCTCTGGGACAGAACCAATGTGCTGAATCTCCTAGAGGACCTGAAAATTATGCCCCTATTGATCAATTAATTGTCTGAAATGTTTCAGTGCTCCCTCCATCATCTCCTTGTGTTTTCTTTGTTTGGCCTAATTTGGCAGGGTATGCCTGGATGTGAGTCGTTTGCTCACGTTGCCACTGGATTCAAGCTAGCCTGGCAGATGTGGGGTGTTACCCAAAACCAGTTCCAGGATTCTTGTTTCCAGTCCAGGGAAGACCTGGCTTGGCTGTTTGGGCTGAACTGTACCCAAGAGTCAAAGGGTCAAGACTTATTTGCATATAGCTGGGGAGGCGAAGTGAGCTAAAGAATGATGATGGTTGAACTCATATCTGTGACTGGTTCTGATTGTCTGAAAAGTTTCAGTGCTCCTTCCATTATCTCCTTGTGTTGTATTGATCAAGTAGTCACTCTAGACGTAGAGGCTCTTTATAAAACATACCCCAGGATGCCATCTTAGAAGTGATAGAAACTATCCTCGTGGCAGAGGAGTGGACCTCTCCCACCCCAGTGAGATTTATTATGGAGTGCACAACCAGTGTTGAAGGTGAACTTTTTTCAATTTGAGGACCAACTGTACCATTAGACTCAGGGCACCTCTATGTGTAGTACCTTTGCCACAAGTCTGGTCTGCCTCTACATGCCCAACTACGAGGCAAAACACATCTTTGTGGATAGTAACCCCTGACAGACCAGCATCCTGGTGTGGTGTAGTTATATTGATGACATACTGATTCTATGGCAGGGTACCACACTATATGCGGCGATTTCAGTGTATGGAATTACACACTGAACCCATATTTGAGGTTCAGCAAGATTGTCTCCACAATAGAACTCCTATTCCTTGACCTCGTATTTTACTCACAGGAGGACATCTACAAATGACGATGTACAAGAAACCAACAGACAGCAATAGTCTACTCAGATATGACAGCCACTATCCCAAACACCTGCGAGACAACCTTCTTTAGGGGCAATTCCTATGCTTGAGTCATATTTGCCGCACCATCAACAACTATAGACAACAAGCCCAATACTTGATAACGGATTTAATGGCAAGGCAACACTCTCAACACATGGCACAAAGAGAATACAGGAGACCTAAGAATAACAAAAGAGAGGGTCTACTAGAACCCTGCAGGCGGCAATCCACTGACATCATGACCTGTGTCACATCCTTTACACCACAGTCTACTCACATACAAAAAATCATTAGGTAACACTGGGCAATATTAAAGACGGGGTCCATGTCTCCCGCCAACCCCGATTTGCTTACAAATTAGCTCTAAACATTAAGGAAATTATCGTGCACACAAGACCAACCACTTCTATTCCAAGACCGCAACAATCACTGTGGGGTCTGCCCCCCATCACTGGCCATCACCCTTGTGGATCATGCAGTGTATGTCCTCTAACAAGTCCCACTAAACAGATCAAGCTGAGCCCTACCGACACATAGATTCAAAAACCCCATACCAACTTCAACACGAAGAACTGCATATATGTCATCACATGTCTGTGCAAAAACGCCATTTAGGGATGACTACAAGAGCAGTCAAGACCAGAATTACCAAACACCTCAGTAATGTGAGGTGCGGTAGGACTACGACTAAAATGTTCAACCATTACAGTGAAATGGACCACACTCCAAACTACATGTACCGGTCAATAATAGAGACCCACACCAACATAACCACAAGAGCCATTTTTCATAAAGAACAATGCTGAGAGAACCGTTTTGGTACCCCCTACACCGGTCTAAAAATCGACATACTATGGGCAGAGGTATCACGATAATACAATGTACAACCCTGTGGTTTTGACCCCTCTCTCTCCCCTTGTTAGCGCTCCTAGGCTCTTGCATGTGCCCTTGTTATGATCTTAGATTGAGCCTTGTCGCTTTGCCACGCAGTACCCACCGTGGCCCTTGCGGCTTCTTTTTAATTTTTAAGATCCATTTTTGAGCTTTCATCACTATACCTAGTAGAACCATTCTACTAGCTCTACCGAGAGCACTTTGGTTTTGCTTTGTTCGCCCTAAGTTGACAGGGTATGCCCACTGGATTCAAGCTAGCCTGGCTGATGACGGCTGATTATCCAGAAACCGGTCCCAGGATGCTTGTTTCCTGTCTAAACCAAAGGGGATGATGGACGGAGTGTTGAACATTGCAAGCACTCACCCCAGTCAACTGATCTGGGTTTAATCCATCATCATTCTTTAGCTCACTCCGCCACCCCAGTTCAGACATGGCCATTTGCAAACCAGTCTGACCCTGTACCTCATGGGAACAGTCCAGCCCAAACTGCCAAGCCATGTCTTCCCTGGACCGGAAACAAGCATCCTGGGACCGTTTTCTGGATAATCAGCGATCATCAGCCAGGCTAGCTTTATTCCAGTGGCAAAGTGAGCAAGGGACCCACGTCTGGGCATACCCTGCCAACTTAGGGCGCACTAAGTAAATCCAAAGGGTATGATGGACGGAGTGTTGAACATTGAAAGCACTCACCCCCAGTCAACTGATCTTGGTTTAATCTATCATCATTCTTTAGCTCACTCCGCCACCCCAGTTCAGACATGGCTATTTGCAAATCAGTCTGACCCTAGATCAAGGTTTCTTATCTGAGCAAGAATTCCAATATCTTAACCAGAAAAATACCCTGATACCAACTATATATACATTACCCAAAATACACAAAGACATGACCAGCCCACCAGGGCGCCCGATAGTCTCTGGTTGTGGCTCTCTACTGGAACCTTTGTGTCGATACATTGATTTCTTTTTAAAACCCATTGCGGAAGCTACTGAAACCTACCTACAAGACACCACCCACACGATTACCATTGTGGACGGTTTACCGTTTGACCCAACAAGGCAACTTCTGGTGACTAGTGACATCGTTTCCCTCTACACAAGCATTCCCCAAGAGGAAGCCATTGAAGTGATCACTATGGCTCTTGACCAAAGAACAGTTCCAGTTTTTGTACCTACAAAATTCATTGTCTTATTGCTAAAAATCGGCATGATGCGAAATGTTTTTGTGTTCCAGAATGAATACTATATACAGACAAAAGGAGTAGCTATGGGGGCGGCCTTTGCCCCTGATTTAGCTATTATCTTCATGGCGACATATGAACGACATTTTGTACTCAACACCTTGAACCCATACAGATCTAAGATAAAAACATGGATGCGTTATATAGACGACATCATCATGATTTGGGAAGGAGGACAGACAGAGCTAACAGAATTTCATACGTGGCTGAATGAAAGGTCCCCCGACATACAGTTCACTGTTGAATCCAGTCCCACTACCATTAACTGTTTGGATCTGTCTATTTATGTGGACGAAGAGAAGTTATGTACCACACTATAAAGAAAGCCCGCGGAGAGGAACTCTTTATTACAATATTCTAGCCACCACCCCAGAGCATTAAGAGATAACTTGCCCTTTGGGCAATTTCTCCGCATAAGAAGGAATTGCTCCATGAAAGAGAACTATATGGCAGAGTCCGAAGACTTAATTCAACGTCTGGTGGACCGAGGATATCCAAAAAGGATGGTCAAACGAGCGAGAAAAAGAGCTTGGTTCAGTCCCCGCGAATCCCTCCTACAAGGTAGCAGAAGAGAGGAACCTGAGGCGGACCGTCTAATATGTGTTACGACTTTCTCTATTAAAAGTAATGAGATTAAGAAAATCGTTAACAAACACTGGAACTTGATCAGCGATGATGTCGGGAATGATCCACCAATGCATTCGTTCAGAAAAGCAAAAAATATTCGTGAACACATGGTCTGCTCATACCTAGAGACACCAGCACCGCCGTCACTAACATCATCGTGGAATCTACAACCCATTGTCGGACACCACAGGTGTGGTATTTGTAAAGCTTGTGCCAATACGATTCAAACGAAAGAGTTTGTCTTTAAACACCACAGAATTATCCTTAAGGACTACACAAACTGCAAAACCATGGATGTTATTTACTGCATTCTATGTCCCTGCGAGATGATATATGTAGGGCAAACACAACAGAAAGTGTGGTCTAGGATTCTTCAACATAACAGTCGAATCAGATGTGAAACTGTAGGTGCCCCGTTGGTGGACCATTGCAAAATACAGGGACACGGACCGGACTGTCTCAAGTGGATCGTCTTGGAGAAAGTGAACCTTGGCCCTAGGGGAGGCAACATCAGCTCATTGTTGAACCTGCGGGAGATGAAGTGGATCACCCGTTTTAACTCTATCAATGAGGGACTGAACGAATTGGACAGTAGCTTTATACACATGGCAACTATGTAAGGTCATTCTATCTGTAACATACCCCCATACATACAAAATAGGGAATTTCCTATATCCTATACCTTACCCTATTTTAACTAACTATTTGTTCCATACCTCACTGTAAGGTAGAATGAAATCATGTACATGTAACAATACAATCGTACACCATACTGTATACAGACTGCTATAACGCCCTGCAAGGTAGTTAGGCGGTCAATAAACAATTAATGAGCACATCTGGGTGTCTACCTTCGAGACTACCATAATACCCTGCGAGGCAGTTACGTGGTCTAGCTTTCAACAATATTGTGGTAATGTCTAGTGAATGTTTCCTCATAACTAAGTGAACTTAAATAACAAACAGCTATGCGGTCCACTAATACATCGAGAGCACAACAGGTTGCCAATTATCCAAAACTACCATAATACCCTGTGAAAGACATGCCTATTGATTGTTTTATGTGGTTACCGAATGTTCTTTAAGGAGGATGGTCGCATTCGGCACCCCCTTTTTATTACATGATAAAATTCACTCAATAGCTGTCAGATCACGCCGCACCACATATATCGGGATTTAGTCCACTTAATGGCAAAACTCTGGAATCCCTATTGCATACATGAGATGCATAGAAATACCTTTTCTCTCCCCTCCGAGGCATCTGCAGGTTACCATAGTGACAGGTTTAGTCTGTCTACCTTGTCTACCGCGATCATGTGACGCGGAAGTTTGCCCACTTTCACATATGCGGTGCAGAACGCCAGACGAGCTCGCGATCAGCAGGAGACTGCCGGGGACACGATTCTACGACCCGATTTTTCAGGTACTAATGGCCACCCTACCGTTCCGACTCCGTTTTGTAGTAGATATTACGAGTAGGAAGTCGTGAGACCTAATTTTTTGCTCCGATTTCGTTCCCCAGGGGCAGAGTCATGAAATAATACGGACCCTGGCTCACATACTCAAGTTATGAAACAGGTAATTTTCCCTGTGTTACTAACCGAATCACTGCCCAGTGATCTGTGGGAATATGATAATAATACTCATGGTCCCCTTTCTTCCCTTTAGGTGCACCACATAAATTGTGATCCTACTGGATCACCAGTAAGGTAGATACGATGCCTGATAAAGAACCCATGTTAATGACTCTACAACTAGTGTCCATATATTGCTTTACAGGAAACGAAATTTGGAGGCAGTTCCTTGTTCCTAAATAAGGTAAATCTTGACAATCCATCACAAGACCGGCGATGTTTTGTCATTTTTGTAATAATGTTGCCACATTCACGGTATCTGGTCTCTGACACTTTGTCCCTATTCAGAACCCCATACTTAAGCATGTATTGAACCCAGGGACATGACCATAGCCACTCTATCTATATTGCTTAACTACCCAGGTCCCTCTGACCCTCTGGATTGACCCCTCATTTTGTAACATATCCAGTGGCGTAGTGAGCAAGGGACCCACGTCGGGGCATACCCTTCTGACATAGGGTGAACAGCAAAACACACAAGATGATGGACGGAATGTTGCACAATGGCAAAACATTCACCCCCAGTCACAGATCTGGGTTTAAGCCATTGTTATTTTGCTCACCAAGCCACCCCAGTTCAGACATGGCCATATGCAAATCAGTCTTGACCCTATGCCTCATGGGAACAGTCAAACCCGAACTGTTCCCATGAGGCACAGGGTCAAAGTTGATTTGCATATGACCATGTCTGAACTGGGGTGGTGTGGTGTGCAAAAAAACAATGGATTTAGGCCCAGATTTCTGTACTGGGGTGAATGTATGACATTGTTCTGCATTCTGTCCATCAACTGTTGTTTTTGCATTTGTCACCTCGAGTGGAACGGGTATGTTCAGACATGAGTTCCGTGCTCTCCACACTACTGGAGTCAAGCTATCCTGGCCGAAGACGGCTGATAGCCAGAAACCGGTCCTAGGATGCTTGATTCCGGTCCACGGAAGACATGGCTTTGCAGTTTGGGCTGGACTATTCCCATGAGGCACAGGGTCAAGGCTGATTTGCTCATGACCATGTCTGAACAGGGGTGGTGTGGTGAGCAAAAAAACGATGGATTTAGGCCCAGATCTCTGTACTGGGGTGAATGTATGACATTTTTCTGCATTCTGTCCATCAACTGTTGTTTTTGCATTTGTCACCCCGAGTGGGACGGGTATGCTCAGACGTGAATCCCGTGCTCTCCACACTACTGGAGTCAAGCTATCCTGGCTGAAGATGGCTGATAGCCAGAAACCAGTCCTAGGATGCTTGATTCCGGTCCAGGGAAGACATGGCTTGGGAGCTCGGGCTGGACTGTTCCTATGAGGCACAGGGTCGAGGCTTATTTGCATATGGCCATGTCTGAACTGGGGTGGTGTGGTGAGAAAAAAAACGATGGATTTGGGCCCAGATCTCTGTACTGGGGTGTATGTATGACATTGTTCTGCATTCTGTCCATCAACTGTTGTTTTTGCATTTCCCACATAAAGAAAGGCACAGACAAATGTACACTCAGAATGCTTTTATCCAAATGCTTCATAAGGTGCACAGTACTAGTAATGTTACGAAGTGCTTGGTATGCGGACTACTCCCTTCCATAATGCACAAGAATGATTTACTTATCTTGATGACATTTATCCTATTTAGGTAGTTGTGAGGCCTAGTTTTAATTAATATCTATGGTTTACAAGCACTACAATGCCGATGCAATGAAAATGACTCAAGTACATTATGAAGCAGTTCTATTCTATATAGTGGTGCACCAGGGCTATACACCCGGGTAGATGGAAAGGAGTGTACCCTGCACCCTGATGCTCGTATGAATGTGTTCACAGTCCATGAGAATGTCACTTGGCTGAAAAACGAAGTACTAGACTTTCAAGGAGTCAATGTCACTGAATATTTTAGATGCTTATGAGAACGCAATATTACTGAAGATAAAGCTATGCCCGTTCCTGTGATAAATGCAACAGCGAGCTTCTGTGTTCAAGGGTCAGGAAATGTTTCTGTGGGACAGAGCCATTGTAAGTATACCTATCAACTGCATACAACTAGTAGTCCACCCTTACTGACACCTCTAAATGTGTATTTTATTTGTGGAGCGCACGCTTATACGTGGCTCCCTAGGGGCTGGTCCGGCCAATGTTATCTCTCCTTCCTCCTGCCTCCTGTTTATATTGTCCCGTCCGCATACCATAGGGCTCATAGGTTGTATCGTAGGGATCTATTCACACACCGAGCTATAAGGGTGGTAATGTAGATTATATTGATCAAACAGATACTTCTCTGCAGCAATTCATAGATATAATGAACGGTATTGTACCATTGTGGGGTCCCATGTTTAATAGCCGCAACATACGCCACCTTGCCAGGGTAGTTGAGGAAGTCATTAACACTACTACTGGTATACTCACTAATATCACAGTCGAGCTCCAAGCTACGAGACTTGTTTCACTTCATAATCGGATGGTTTTAGACATCATACTAACTGACTAGGGTGGAGCATGTTGTGTCATTGGTAGCAGCTGCTGCATGTACATACCTGTTAGCGCTCCAACTGTATATTCTGCTATAACAAAGTTACACAAAGACAATGGTTCATGGTCCCTCACAGGGTGGCTTTGGAGCCTCCTGACATCCTGGGGTTGGAAGACATTTCTCACCCTATTAGCTATTGCAGGGGCTGTTCTCACTTGCTGTTTAAACATTAATTGTCTTCCAGCTTGCTGCACTTGCTTTGCTACCCACACCTGATAATAAATATTCCCCTATGATGGTTCAAGAAATTCAGTCAATTATGTTGATTGATGAAGGAATATTTGATTATTAACGAATTATAGCTTCTGAATGCTCCATGTAGATGCTTTATATGTATTTTGCAATATGAATTATTCAGCAATCGGTGTCCTTCCTTTAGAATTGTAAAGACCCTGCCGGATAGCAATAAAGCTTCTTTTAGCTACTTATGCTAAAAGGAGGGTCTGTAGGGTTTGAAAATTCCCCTCCCCATTGTGCAATTATACATGTTATGTAGGTTAGCATAAGTGGCTAAATATACGCCATTTGTATTTGCATTGTGCAACCCGCTGAGTTATCCTAACAACATGTATGTTCCGTTGGCCTATGTGCTTCTATTTTGTGCTTCACAATCACTAGCAAACAGTCTGGATTGAACGTGCATAAGGCCTCATTTTTTTCTTTCTTGCTTGCTTCAGCTAAATTGTACATTGTTATTATTTCTTCTCTTGTTCAAGGTTGGAACATGACTCTCTAATGAATAGATGCTTTTTCCTTACATTCCTTTCTGTGTATATATCTCAGCTCTCCCATTAGGAGACGATCAGACCCGGCACAGTGGCCTTGGAGGCCTGATAGGGCGCCCATCTGGCAGGTGTTAGCTCATCTCTCTGAACCTCCTTTGCTTTTGCCCTGCTCAAGCCAGTACTTTTCCATAAGAGGCATTGGCCGAGGTCTCCAGAAAGGTTCATCATGTATTAGTGCACCTTGGGGAGGCAGTCCCCTCCCAGTCCATCTTAGGGTTCAGGTGTGACCGGGGCTCGCTCTGCAGAGAACTACTCATAAATTAAGTGTATATTCTCTACTGTCTGATCGACTCTTCATTTGGGAAGGCATAATAGGTGGTTGTGGAAATAACCCTCGGGGACCTTAGAGGGCGACGTCCTTCAACTGGATCTCAACAGGATGAGGCCACATCAAGGCCACAAGTGAGTGCAATCTGCCCATCAATAACAATTCCACTCCATGCAAGCAGCATTCAAGTATAACGGGTATGGAGCCCACCAAGACAGGACCAGCTATGTTACAATGCCAGCAGTGCTAAACCAGGCACCATTTTGGCACAATATATGATGTTAGACTCCACCAAGGCTCGACCTAAACATGTGAAAACGCTCTGAGCCAAACCGTTTCTTCTTCAACAAGTCAATGGATCTTTGTTGTAGCCTGAGAAGGAAAGGGGTATTGACAAAATTAAATGCCATGAATAGTGTGACAAATGCTGAAAAAGCATTTATTATTAGCTCAAAGCCAAAATAATACAAATCAATCACAAAAACATGCTGTAGGTATACAAGATTAATAAGGCAAGACCAAATTGATGTACAATATTGGTCCTTTGCAACAAAGAACAGATCAAAATCTCTGAAATTGCAATTCAAAAGATCAATAATAGAATTAGATGAATGGACGAATGGTTTCGATCCTTCTTGCCATACATGGGAAAGATTTGCAGCATCTACATGTCCCTCCACCAAACTAACAGTAAAGGAAACCCTATTAATCCAGGAGCAAGAAGAGGTGTCAGCATTAGAACCTCACTAGAAGTTCTGTAAACAAAAGATCAAGTATAGCATAAAGCCACCCAATCAGAAGTCAGGAGAGAGCTGCACCTCTCAAAGTCAAAAGGTATCTTTCTGGCTTCAAAGTTCACTAATAAGAAACACACAGAAATGCCAAGACACATTACCTCACATCATTCAACCTTGTTATTGTCATTTCCCATGAAGATTCCTTGCTCTTGGTATGATACTCTCATTTTCCAGTCTCTGCTTCTGAGGCGTCCTTGAATGCCTCCCTTTGACAGCTATCGCCAACTGGTAGCACTCCCTTGTTCTCTCATTAAATTTAATTGACCTTGCCTGTTCTTCCTCGCTTCACTCTATTAATAATACAATGTTCCTGCACTAGCTAGGAATGCTGTGGTCTGCACATGCAAAAGAAACAAACATATTGAAAACAGCTTTCACGTTCAATGTTATATGTCCCAACTGTAAGTTGGGACATATAGCATTACTGTAACTGTAACTCTTTAGTGCCCATTTTTGTGACTTTATCCAATATCAGATCATTGATGGCTTCTTCATTTCCTGTACATTTGAATCGTCATGCGTGCCCGAGTTGGTACCCCACCTAATATCAGATCCTTGATGGCTCCTCATCTCATGTACATTTGGATAGTCAAGCGTGCTCCAGTTGCCGCCCTGCCTTGATGACTTATAAAGAATACTCTGGATTGTCCAGTTACAGTCACTTTAGCTCCTTCACGCCTAGGTACCTGGTGACCCATCACTCTGCTACCTATTCTTTCCTTTTAATCTCATAGTGCCCAATATCTCAGGCTCGGGCCTGACCGTGACTTGGGAAAACTCCTACACCCTGGCCTACCCCCCAACCTCTCCAAAACTGCTGCGAAATCATTCAAGCACTCTACCCAAAAAAGACACCCCGAAACGCTTGTATCCGACCTGCGCTATAGTACGGACATCCTATTCATTTATTTGAAAGAAACCACACTATATGCTTTTAGTGGTTTGGGTTATTTATTTTACCCTTCATTCACTATTTTAAGAATTTATTTTGTGGAAATTCTCTTTTTTCACAGAAACATATATTCAACAAAAAAAAAATTCAACATTCAACATTTTATGACATTATTATATTCAGACGGTATAAAACAATAATACTACATTATTATATTCAGAGGGTATACAACATTAATACTCATTATTATATTCAGACGGTATACAACATTAATACTCATTATTGTATTCAGACGGTATACAACATTAATACTCATTATTATATTCAGACGGTATACAACATTATTACTTTGTTATTATATTAAGACGGTATACAACATTAATACGTCATTATTATATTCAGACGGTATACAACATTAATACTCATTATTATATTCAGACGGTATACAACATTAATACTCATTATTATATTCAGACGGTATACAACATTAATACTTCATTATTATATTAAGACGGTATACAACATTAATACTCATTATTATATTCAGACGGTAAACAACATTAATACTCATTATTATATTCAGACGGTATACAACATTATTACTTCATTATTATATTAAGACGGTATGCAACATTAATACTTCATTATTATATTCAGACGGTATACCACATTAATACTAAGGTTTTCTTGTTAAACTTAATGTTAAAAGGCCCTTCCTGGGTCCCGTCGATTGGGCCTAACCCCCTTTTTCAGTCCATAGTACGGACATCGGCATAACCAATAATTACCTTATCTTCTACTCCAGAAGAACTGCCTCTTGGCGCAAAACCTTTGCTCACCTCCTTAATGTCCGCTCAACCAGGAACATTCCATACGGCACCAAGCTCACAATAGCGCCCTCTTCGGCCCTGCGAGCTGACCTCACCATCACCCTCTACAAAAACTGCATCATTCTGGTCCAAGCCTCTTCCATAACCTCAATACATTCGCCAACTTATTCCCCCTCCTCAGAAACCATGCGCATGACACCGACAGGGTAACTTACACCTGCACCTATGACCAGCTGTATGACCAGCCTAGCGTGCCTATCTACCCAACTACCCCCCTCCGAAGGGCTTCCAACACTGCACTTCCTATTCTCCCCAGCATGTCTCCTGACCCTGACCATAGAATCTCTATTACACCCTTGATCTCTTCCCACCAGCGCCTCACACTGACCGTGAGACTGGTACCTTACCAAAGTCCCCTAATTCAGATCGAGCTAGCCCTATAAGGGTTATCAACAATGATCACCCCATCATCATAGCTCGTCCTCCAGCACCTCCAACAGTGCTGCCCGAGACTTCTGACCACCGCCACGCCAGTCATGCACCTGAACCGCAAAATTAGTATGCCTCCAAACACCCGACTCAACTCGAGCCAACCCTTCTCCCCTTCCACCTATGCATGACGAAGGTACTGCTCCTGAACCTCTGCCGCCCTGCCCTCTAGCACCTCCCTCTTATTTTGATCTTGAAACCCTGCACTCCAGAGCGGCCAAGCTAACACAGAGCATTCATATTTCCATTTTGGACCTAATGAACCTCCTTTTCCTGGGCGAACTCTCCCTTGCCAACCTGAAACCCCCACTGATATCCACCCACGCTGATGTCACAGAGCCTCCCAAGCTCCCACTACTGCTAACCTTAAGACACCTCCACCCTTGCAAGCAATCCTACCACTTATCAGAGGAGGAATACCGAGCACTCGCCTTCTCTTACAATCCTACCACTGCCACCCCTTCCCCACTAGACCACAATGAAAAAACGAAATCCTAGCCATCCTCCAAGACCACAATCCTGACCAACTCACCCTGTGTCCACTAGTTGCGAGTCCTGAACACACCATCAGCACTGTCACCATCAACCCCAATAGAGCAGCTACCTAGCGTAACAGAAGTGTGGTTAAAAACAACCTTGTGCCTGCACTCCTGTCCACACAGATCCCTGACACCCTCCCGACCCCCCCATGTGGTCTCTTAATCACCTGCCGATCAGCAGTAAAGCACGCCGCCGATATCGGGGATCTCATCCTGAACAAAAACGTAGACCTAGCAATTTGAATGGAATCATTGCTCAACGACTACTCATCTCCTTGCCTGGACCTAATAGTCCCTCCCAACTACAACATTGCCAGACTAGACAGACAATCCAGCAGGAAGGGAGGATCTAACCTCCTTTTCACGGAACTCTCGGCGGACTCCACGGACTCCTGCGAATACCTTGCCATCTTCATTTGCAGCAACTCAATTCAACTGTGAAATTTGCATATTTTTTATCACCCCCAGGCCTGAAGGACTTTTTCACCGATCAGCTCATGGAAATCATCACTTCTAAAATTTCCTCCAATGTTATAGAGATTTTTCTAAGTGATTTCAACTTGCACTGGAACGACCCCAAGGATGCACATGTCAACACCATCAAAGACCTCTTGGCTGATCAAGCCCTGACCCAAGCCTGCTCACTGCCTACTCACTCTAAAGGGGCCACCCTGGACTGGATTATCTCTAAGGAATCTTCCATCAAGCTTATCTCCATAGACCCATGTGACTGGTCTGACCACCACGCCATTGCCTTCCTTTTACCATGGACCCATAAGACAAAGGCACCGCAACCAGTGATCCCCAAACGCTAGATCAGAGACACTAAGAACCTTGACCACAGGAAACTGGAGGCTCGTTGTAAATCTGACCTCACCCCCTTGCATATTTCTCCGATCAGTGACCTCAATGATCACTACTCAGCAACTATATCGAACATCCTGGAAGACCTTGCCCCACTAAAACTAAAAAGAACACAAATCAAAGACCGAAATCCCTGGTTCACCGGATCCCTTAACATGGAGAGGAGAACCCTTCGGCAATCTGAACAAATTTGGAGACAGCACCCCTCTGCGGGGAATTTAAAATGACTCCGCCAGCCGAGAAGCGCCAACAACAAGAACATCCTCAACTCAAATAAAGAATACTTCAGATCGGAACCGGGGAATGCCAAAAATAGACCCTGCAAGCTCTTTGAAATGGGCAAACATCAATCAAATAAGCTAGCCAAAACAACAAAATAAAGTCCTAAGTCTTTAATATCGTCTGAGGAGTTCTCCTCTTTCTTTGCTGATAAAATCACAGCCTTAGGAAATGAACTCAGTGCCGCTACATATTCACAACCCTTTCCTGACCTGCCTCCTCTGTCTGGCCACCCATACTGGACTCATCCAAAAATCAAGCACACTGGACCGACTTCAAGTACTATGATGAAGACTCTCCACCTTAAACCCGAATATTCACTTTAATGACCCCCTACCTTCCAACTGCCTCGCTGCTTCCACTCAATCCATTGTTCCCAGCTGGACAGCAATAATCAACGCCTCTCTCCAACACGGATCGATTCCCGACTATTT
The DNA here is from genome assembly GCF_964261635.1 of Lissotriton helveticus. NCBI lineage: Eukaryota > Metazoa > Chordata > Amphibia > Caudata > Salamandridae > Lissotriton > Lissotriton helveticus. The sequence continues at coordinate 883,525,135 of NC_136070.1, forward strand.
GAAAGCTGGCCAAGTCCTACCCATTTTAAAGAAAACATCGCTGGATCCTGCCTCCCTGACATTTTTAGACCTATCTCCAATATCCCTCTGATAGCCAAAGTCTTAGAGAAGTGTGTTCAACAGCAACTAAGCCAACACATCAACAATTTCCACCCACTCGTTGACTTCCAATCTGGATTCAGACTGTGACACAGCACTGAAACGACCATGCTCCACATCGTGGACGACGCCCTCCAAGCACTAGACCAAGGCAAAACCTGCCTCCTAATCCTCTTTGACCTATCCTTGGCCTTTGACATGGTCAACCATGAAAAACCTCTCAAACGCCTCAAACTCAGAATGGGCTTGGATGACTTTGTTCTAGAATGGTTCAGGTCCTTCCTCCACAACCGGTCACAGAGATTCCTAATTAACGGCAACCTATCAGCTCCCTCCCCGGTCACAGTTGGAGTCCCTCAAGGATCAACCCTGTCCCCCACCCTCTTTAATCTCTATTTAGAGCCGCTAACCAAAGTACTATGCACCGCTAACATCTCCTACCATATGTACGCGGATGACACCCAAATGTACATCCAAATTTCATCACTCGAGGAGATCCTCTCACTGAATGAGGCCCTGAAACTGATCGTCCAATGGCTCGCCTCTAACCAACTCAAACTCAACGCAAAGAAAACCGAATTTCTCCTAATCTCCCCTACAAAAGCCAACCCAGAGATTCAGATGTGGATCAAGGCTATTACAGACTTAAACTGCCCACCGACTATCGTGAACTCGGCCAAATCTCTGGGAATAATCCTCGACTGCAACCTTAACATGCGGGACCACATCCACTTGAGCTACCTATGGAAGCTGAAACCCTTCATTGATGTCCCTGACCTAAAAATGGCAGTCCAAGTACTAGTCATCTCTAGGCTAGAATATGGCTGTTCTACCCTCTCCGGTTTTCCCAAGATCTCCCTCGCACCTTTAAAAGCCTGCCTCAACGCGGCCGCCAGACTACTTACCGGCACTAGGAAATTCGACCACATCTCTCCACATCTGAAAGCATTGAACTGGCTCCCCTTAGAGGCCAGAATACAGCTGAAACTGGCTTGCATTACACACAAAGCTCTATACGTGAACTCCTCTGCTTATCTTGCTCAGAAACTAGTGTCATCTGGAGGAAGCCGAAACTCCCGTTCTGCCAGTGACCTCTTGCTCCAACCTGCCCGATTTTAAAAGAAAAAAAAACCTACAATTGAGCTTTCTCAGGGGCCGCACCAAGAATTTGGAACTCTCTCCCACCCGCCATCAGAAAAATACCTTCTCTGGCACGCTTCAAAAAGGAGGCTAAAACTTTCCTCATGGGAAAATTCCTCTCCTAATCTCTACCTTGAACCACCACTGAGAGCCTGACTATGCTAAGACCATCGCCTGGTCCTCAGATCACCTACACACCCCACCAAGAAACTGTGGGGTTCCATACTGTTTAACTACATCTGTAGCCACACATACGTGTCCCTTTTTTCCCTATGTACCCAACTCCCCTGCCCCTTCCTATAGTATTGTACACTTCTGTATGTCTATGCCTTTTTGTTCACATCTGTAAACTTAATTTCTGTAAACCTTGTAAAGCACTCTGATACCCTCACGGGTCAAGTTTGCACTCTATAAAACACAAAAATAATAATAATAAAAGTAAGCTTAAGGCCCACAGTCACTGTAACTTAGCAAGTTGCTTTCAAAAGAATATAAATTTCCCCTGGGTGCCAGGGCCCTGTGCTGCATCTTCAAATCTGACAATAAAATTTGTTTTAAAAAAAAAAGAATATAAATTGCACAACACACATATAATCCTGTATATACATCAATAACATAAAGTTATTCATTTATATTGTACTTTCACACCTGGATACCCTTTTTATTTATCAAAGCAACTGACAACATTATAAGCATGACACCAAGGGACTCATGTTTCATTTTCCTCTAACCTTTGGAGAATGGACTGCAATTAAATGCATTTTAACGCTCCCCCAGTAAAATCTTAGCCTATAGCTGTATATTGTCAACAGTCTAGTTGTCCCTAAAAGAAACAATTGGTTATTGCACACACACTTTCATATTAGAATACTCTATTACTGCACTGTCTTACTAGTGCACCGCATATATTGATTATAATTGTATTATGTACATACATGAGGCCAAAAGTACACACATATATATGGCCTTATCAAGAAAAAGGATGGAGAAAAATGATGCCACTCCGAATGTTATTCCTTGTTTTTTCTGATACAATATGATCATGGAACCAAATTAATCAGTTCACAATAATCTTGAATGTGCTTCTGTTATCAACAGCTAAATGTAGCTGTCTTCCAGAACATGTCAATGTGTTAAGAGGAATACAGTTGCATGAACCAATCAAGTTGGACATAAGACAATATCTATACTACTATTATAAATGAAGAACTTTGCACCTTTGAGGCGGGTAAACTCGGGAACCACAGCGCCAATCCACACACCCGATACATCATTGTAATGGTCAGGGTGTACAGATGGACATAGGCAATATAAAGTATAAAAATATGCGTTATTTAAAAAATTAACATAAAAAAAAAAGTAGTCCCTTCGAAGTAGCGCCGGCCGCGACCTGCGTGCTGACGTCAGGAGCGTGGGGAGGAGCGGCGTCCAGGAACGCGAGGAGGATCGGCGGACATGGCGCGGGGGAGGAGTGGTGAAAAACGGCGGAATGGTGGTGAGGACCGGCAGACAGGCGGGAGGAGCGGTAAGCGGTGAGGAGTGGCGGAGCGGTGAAATGAGGAGCGCGGGGGAGGAGCGGCGGCTGAGCTAATGCTCCGGGCAGGCGGGGGTTGGGGCAGGCGGGGGACGGGGCGGGCAGGGGCCCGGGCTGCTTGACAATGTCGGGGCGGGCGGGGGCCGAGCTGCTGCACACTGTGCGGTGAAATGAGCGCGGGGGAGGAGCGGCGGCTGAGGTAAGGCTCCGGGCAGGTGGGGGTCGGGGCAGGCAGGGGACAGGGCGGGCGGGGGCCTGGGCTGCTTGACAATGTCGGGGCGGGCGGGGGGCCAAGTTGCTGCGCAATGTTGGGGCGGGTGGAGGTCGGGGAAGCCTGATTGCTCCCGGACAAGGTCGGGACGGGCTGCTAGTATTTCATAAAACATTGAGCACAGGGTAACAACTAAGCTTCTATTCACACTAATTTAATGGTGAGAGCAATTAGAAGTACTTGGATGGCTATATGAAGAAAGCAGGTTATAAACGGGTGAGGTTAATAGACTGGATGCTCGTATCGCAAATAAAAATGAATGCCACGAATAGAAGTGGTAACCCGCTCAATCTTACAAAATGTGTGTGTTTAGTAAGGCAGCCCTGAAAGGATAGGCACTGGCGAAAGATAGTGGGGTCTAGTGACTGAGAAAAGAACACAAGGAGAATAGGAGTGCTTGTATAGTGCCTCGTACCTTTGTGGAGATGGAGCAGTCCTGGACAAGATGGCAGCGGCATCTTTAAATTATAGCAAGTCTGAACATCTCAACCAGACACGATAGTGCAGGATCGAAGTGTCCAACGAAGGGTGGTGCATGGCTCAGTCAATCCAGCACCGTATGAGATGGGATACAGCACCATCATTGGATGCCTTAGCCAGGGGAACATGGGCCGGTCAATGCCACGCTCAATGCCGGACCAAATAAGCAGGCTCGGTGCAGCGTCGCAGTGTTGCGAGTTTTTGCAGGTCTTTGTGGGTCACAATGTTGGACTGCAACGTGCAATGGAAGTCAGGCTGCAATAAGCAATGCACGCCATATAGACCCTAGAGGAAATTACAGGGAAGTATCCAGTGGGCATGAGATTTCTTTCGCGGTGAGATCTCTTTAAGCGTGCTCCTAAAGAGCCAAAAAAGTAGTCCCGAAACTACCCTACAAAGGTTACTGCCAATGGTTAAAAGAAGTTAGGCAGTGCTCTTGGGAAGGGCTAAACATCGGAGGAGGCATGATGTATGCATGCTTTAACAAATGGGGAGAATGACAAATTAAGCGACAATGGTGTCAGCCAATGGGAAGGCTATGGGTTGGCTGAAGCACACAAAAGTCGATAGAGCATGTCTCTTGAGAGGCAGCGTATGCATGCCATCTAGACCCTAGACCGAAAATGTAACTGCTGATGCTCTGATCCATTGTGCAGGTACATAAATAGGCTGCCTAGTATCATGTACACTCTTTTTTGCTATGGCAAAATAATGTAGCGCACAGAGTGCTCATAAACCTAAGAAATAGGAGTAGAGGCATTACTGACTCTCCACTACAGAAGGCAGCAGCAGGCAACCGGCAGTTTCATTCTTTATTAAAAAAGATGACATTTTATGACATTATTATATTCAGACGGTATAAAACAATAATACTACATTATTATATTCAGAGGGTATACAACATTAATACTCATTATTATATTCAGACGGTATACAACATTAATACTCATTATTGTATTCAGACGGTATACAACATTAATACTCATTATTATATTCAGACGGTATACAACATTATTACTTTGTTATTATATTAAGACGGTATACAACATTAATACGTCATTATTATATTCAGACGGTATACAACATTAATACTCATTATTATATTCAGACGGTATACAACATTAATACTCATTATTATATTCAGACGGTATACAACATTAATACTTCATTATTATATTAAGACGGTATACAACATTAATACTCATTATTATATTCAGACGGTAAACAACATTAATACTCATTATTATATTCAGACGGTATACAACATTATTACTTCATTATTATATTAAGACGGTATGCAACATTAATACTTCATTATTATATTCAGACGGTATACCACATTAATACTAAGGTTTTCTTGTTAAACTTAATGTTAAAAGGCCCTTCCTGGGTCCCGTCGATTGGGCCTAACCCCCTTTTTCAGTCCATAGTACGGACATCGGCATAACCAATAATTACCTTATCTTCTACTCCAGAAGAACTGCCTCTTGGCGCAAAACCTTTGCTCACCTCCTTAATGTCCGCTCAACCAGGAACATTCCATACGGCACCAAGCTCACAATAGCGCCCTCTTCGGCCCTGCGAGCTGACCTCACCATCACCCTCTACAAAAACTGCATCATTCTGGTCCAAGCCTCTTCCATAACCTCAATACATTCGCCAACTTATTCCCCCTCCTCAGAAACCATGCGCATGACACCGACAGGGTAACTTACACCTGCACCTATGACCAGCTGTATGACCAGCCTAGCGTGCCTATCTACCCAACTACCCCCCTCCGAAGGGCTTCCAACACTGCACTTCCTATTCTCCCCAGCATGTCTCCTGACCCTGACCATAGAATCTCTATTACACCCTTGATCTCTTCCCACCAGCGCCTCACACTGACCGTGAGACTGGTACCTTACCAAAGTCCCCTAATTCAGATCGAGCTAGCCCTATAAGGGTTATCAACAATGATCACCCCATCATCATAGCTCGTCCTCCAGCACCTCCAACAGTGCTGCCCGAGACTTCTGACCACCGCCACGCCAGTCATGCACCTGAACCGCAAAATTAGTATGCCTCCAAACACCCGACTCAACTCGAGCCAACCCTTCTCCCCTTCCACCTATGCATGACGAAGGTACTGCTCCTGAACCTCTGCCGCCCTGCCCTCTAGCACCTCCCTCTTATTTTGATCTTGAAACCCTGCACTCCAGAGCGGCCAAGCTAACACAGAGCATTCATATTTCCATTTTGGACCTAATGAACCTCCTTTTCCTGGGCGAACTCTCCCTTGCCAACCTGAAACCCCCACTGATATCCACCCACGCTGATGTCACAGAGCCTCCCAAGCTCCCACTACTGCTAACCTTAAGACACCTCCACCCTTGCAAGCAATCCTACCACTTATCAGAGGAGGAATACCGAGCACTCGCCTTCTCTTACAATCCTACCACTGCCACCCCTTCCCCACTAGACCACAATGAAAAAACGAAATCCTAGCCATCCTCCAAGACCACAATCCTGACCAACTCACCCTGTGTCCACTAGTTGCGAGTCCTGAACACACCATCAGCACTGTCACCATCAACCCCAATAGAGCAGCTACCTAGCGTAACAGAAGTGTGGTTAAAAACAACCTTGTGCCTGCACTCCTGTCCACACAGATCCCTGACACCCTCCCGACCCCCCCATGTGGTCTCTTAATCACCTGCCGATCAGCAGTAAAGCACGCCGCCGATATCGGGGATCTCATCCTGAACAAAAACGTAGACCTAGCAATTTGAATGGAATCATTGCTCAACGACTACTCATCTCCTTGCCTGGACCTAATAGTCCCTCCCAACTACAACATTGCCAGACTAGACAGACAATCCAGCAGGAAGGGAGGATCTAACCTCCTTTTCACGGAACTCTCGGCGGACTCCACGGACTCCTGCGAATACCTTGCCATCTTCATTTGCAGCAACTCAATTCAACTGTGAAATTTGCATATTTTTTATCACCCCCAGGCCTGAAGGACTTTTTCACCGATCAGCTCATGGAAATCATCACTTCTAAAATTTCCTCCAATGTTATAGAGATTTTTCTAAGTGATTTCAACTTGCACTGGAACGACCCCAAGGATGCACATGTCAACACCATCAAAGACCTCTTGGCTGATCAAGCCCTGACCCAAGCCTGCTCACTGCCTACTCACTCTAAAGGGGCCACCCTGGACTGGATTATCTCTAAGGAATCTTCCATCAAGCTTATCTCCATAGACCCATGTGACTGGTCTGACCACCACGCCATTGCCTTCCTTTTACCATGGACCCATAAGACAAAGGCACCGCAACCAGTGATCCCCAAACGCTAGATCAGAGACACTAAGAACCTTGACCACAGGAAACTGGAGGCTCGTTGTAAATCTGACCTCACCCCCTTGCATATTTCTTCGATCAGTGACCTCAATGATCACTACTCAGCAACTATATCGAACATCCTGGAAGACCTTGCCCCACTAAAACTAAAAAGAACACAAATCAAAGACCGAAATCCCTGGTTCACCGGATCCCTTAACATGGAGAGGAGAACCCTTCGGCAATCTGAACAAATTTGGAGACAGCACCCCTCTGCGGGGAATTTAAAATGACTCCGCCAGCCGAGAAGCGCCAACAACAAGAACATCCTCAACTCAAATAAAGAATACTTCAGATCGGAACCGGGGAATGCCAAAAATAGACCCTGCAAGCTCTTTGAAATGGGCAAACATCAATCAAATAAGCTAGCCAAAACAACAAAATAAAGTCCTAAGTCTTTAATATCGTCTGAGGAGTTCTCCTCTTTCTTTGCTGATAAAATCACAGCCTTAGGAAATGAACTCAGTGCCGCTACATATTCACAACCCTTTCCTGACCTGCCTCCTCTGTCTGGCCACCCATACTGGACTCATCCAAAAATCAAGCACACTGGACCGACTTCAAGTACTATGATGAAGACTCTCCACCTTAAACCCGAATATTCACTTTAATGACCCCCTACCTTCCAACTGCCTCGCTGCTTCCACTCAATCCATTGTTCCCAGCTGGACGGCAATAATCAACGCCTCTCTCCAACACGGATCGATTCCCGACTATTTGAAAGCTGGCCAAGTCCTACCCATTTTAAAGAAAACATCGCTGGATCCTGCCTCCCTGACATTTTTAGACCTATCTCCAATATCCCTCTGATAGCCAAAGTCTTAGAGAAGTGTGTTCAACAGCAACTAAGCCAACACATCAACAATTTCCACCCACTCGTTGACTTCCAATCTGGATTCAGACTGTGACACAGCACTGAAACGACCATGCTCCACATCGTGGACGACGCCCTCCAAGCACTAGACCAAGGCAAAACCTGCCTCCTAATCCTCTTTGACCTATCCTTGGCCTTTGACATGGTCAACCATGAAAAACCTCTCAAACGCCTCAAACTCAGAATGGGCTTGGATGACTTTGTTCTAGAATGGTTCAGGTCCTTCCTCCACAACCGGTCACAGAGATTCCTAATTAACGGCAACCTATCAGCTCCCTCCCCGGTCACAGTTGGAGTCCCTCAAGGATCAACCCTGTCCCCCACCCTCTTTAATCTCTATTTAGAGCCGCTAACCAAAGTACTATGCACCGCTAACATCTCCTACCATATGTACGCGGATGACACCCAAATGTACATCCAAATTTCATCACTCGAGGAGATCCTCTCACTGAATGAGGCCCTGAAACTGATCGTCCAATGGCTCGCCTCTAACCAACTCAAACTCAACGCAAAGAAAACCGAATTTCTCCTAATCTCCCCTACAAAAGCCAACCCAGAGATTCAGATGTGGATCAAGGCTATTACAGACTTAAACTGCCCACCGACTATCGTGAACTCGGCCAAATCTCTGGGAATAATCCTCGACTGCAACCTTAACATGCGGGACCACATCCACTTGAGCTACCTATGGAAGCTGAAACCCTTCATTGATGTCCCTGACCTAAAAATGGCAGTCCAAGTACTAGTCATCTCTAGGCTAGAATATGGCTGTTCTACCCTCTCCGGTTTTCCCAAGATCTCCCTCGCACCTTTAAAAGCCTGCCTCAACGCGGCCGCCAGACTACTTACCGGCACTAGGAAATTCGACCACATCTCTCCACATCTGAAAGCATTGAACTGGCTCCCCTTAGAGGCCAGAATACAGCTGAAACTGGCTTGCATTACACACAAAGCTCTATACGTGAACTCCTCTGCTTATCTTGCTCAGAAACTAGTGTCATCTGGAGGAAGCCGAAACTCCCGTTCTGCCAGTGACCTCTTGCTCCAACCTGCCCGATTTTAAAAGAAAAAAAAACCTACAATTGAGCTTTCTCAGGGGCCGCACCAAGAATTTGGAACTCTCTCCCACCCGCCATCAGAAAAATACCTTCTCTGGCACGCTTCAAAAAGGAGGCTAAAACTTTCCTCATGGGAAAATTCCTCTCCTAATCTCTACCTTGAACCACCACTGAGAGCCTGACTATGCTAAGACCATCGCCTGGTCCTCAGATCACCTACACACCCCACCAAGAAACTGTGGGGTTCCATACTGTTTAACTACATCTGTAGCCACACATACGTGTCCCTTTTTTCCCTATGTACCCAACTCCCCTGCCCCTTCCTATAGTATTGTACACTTCTGTATGTCTATGCCTTTTTGTTCACATCTGTAAACTTAATTTCTGTAAACCTTGTAAAGCACTCTGATACCCTCACGGGTCAAGTTTGCACTCTATAAAACACAAAAATAATAATAATAAAAGTAAGCTTAAGGCCCACAGTCACTGTAACTTAGCAAGTTGCTTTCAAAAGAATATAAATTTCCCCTGGGTGCCAGGGCCCTGTGCTGCATCTTCAAATCTGACAATAAAATTTGTTTTAAAAAAAAAAGAATATAAATTGCACAACACACATATAATCCTGTATATACATCAATAACATAAAGTTATTCATTTATATTGTACTTTCACACCTGGATACCCTTTTTATTTATCAAAGCAACTGACAACATTATAAGCATGACACCAAGGGACTCATGTTTCATTTTCCTCTAACCTTTGGAGAATGGACTGCAATTAAATGCATTTTAACGCTCCCCCAGTAAAATCTTAGCCTATAGCTGTATATTGTCAACAGTCTAGTTGTCCCTAAAAGAAACAATTGGTTATTGCACACACACTTTCATATTAGAATACTCTATTACTGCACTGTCTTACTAGTGCACCGCATATATTGATTATAATTGTATTATGTACATACATGAGGCCAAAAGTACACACATATATATGGCCTTATCAAGAAAAAGGATGGAGAAAAATGATGCCACTCCGAATGTTATTCCTTGTTTTTTCTGATACAATATGATCATGGAACCAAATTAATCAGTTCACAATAATCTTGAATGTGCTTCTGTTATCAACAGCTAAATGTAGCTGTCTTCCAGAACATGTCAATGTGTTAAGAGGAATACAGTTGCATGAACCAATCAAGTTGGACATAAGACAATATCTATACTACTATTATAAATGAAGAACTTTGCACCTTTGAGGCGGGTAAACTCGGGAACCACAGCGCCAATCCACACACCCGATACATCATTGTAATGGTCAGGGTGTACAGATGGACATAGGCAATATAAAGTATAAAAATATGCGTTATTTAAAAAATTAACATAAAAAAAAAAGTAGTCCCTTCGAAGTAGCGCCGGCCGCGACCTGCGTGCTGACGTCAGGAGCGTGGGGAGGAGCGGCGTCCAGGAACGCGAGGAGGAGCGGCGGACATGGCGCGGGGGAGGAGTGGTGAAAAACGGCGGAATGGTGGTGAGGACCGGCAGACAGGCGGGAGGAGCGGTAAGCGGTGAGGAGTGGCGGAGCGGTGAAATGAGGAGCGCGGGGGAGGAGCGGCGGCTGAGCTAATGCTCCGGGCAGGCGGGGGTTGGGGCAGGCGGGGGACGGGGCGGGCAGGGGCCCGGGCTGCTTGACAATGTCGGGGCGGGCGGGGGCCGAGCTGCTGCACACTGTGCGGTGAAATGAGCGCGGGGGAGGAGCGGCGGCTGAGGTAAGGCTCCGGGCAGGTGGGGGTCGGGGCAGGCAGGGGACAGGGCGGGCGGGGGCCTGGGCTGCTTGACAATGTCGGGGCGGGCGGGGGGCCAAGTTGCTGCGCAATGTTGGGGCGGGTGGAGGTCGGGGAAGCCTGATTGCTCCCGGACAAGGTCGGGACGGGCTGCTAGTATTTCATAAAACATTGAGCACAGGGTAACAACTAAGCTTCTATTCACACTAATTTAATGGTGAGAGCAATTAGAAGTACTTGGATGGCTATATGAAGAAAGCAGGTTATAAACGGGTGAGGTTAATAGACTGGATGCTCGTATCGCAAATAAAAATGAATGCCACGAATAGAAGTGGTAACCCGCTCAATCTTACAAAATGTGTGTGTTTAGTAAGGCAGCCCTGAAAGGATAGGCACTGGCGAAAGATAGTGGGGTCTAGTGACTGAGAAAAGAACACAAGGAGAATAGGAGTGCTTGTATAGTGCCTCGTACCTTTGTGGAGATGGAGCAGTCCTGGACAAGATGGCAGCGGCATCTTTAAATTATAGCAAGTCTGAACATCTCAACCAGACACGATAGTGCAGGATCGAAGTGTCCAACGAAGGGTGGTGCATGGCTCAGTCAATCCAGCACCGTATGAGATGGGATACAGCACCATCATTGGATGCCTTAGCCAGGGGAACATGGGCCGGTCAATGCCACGCTCAATGCCGGACCAAATAAGCAGGCTCGGTGCAGCGTCGCAGTGTTGCGAGTTTTTGCAGGTCTTTGTGGGTCACAATGTTGGACTGCAACGTGCAATGGAAGTCAGGCTGCAATAAGCAATGCACGCCATATAGACCCTAGAGGAAATTACAGGGAAGTATCCAGTGGGCATGAGATTTCTTTCGCGGTGAGATCTCTTTAAGCGTGCTCCTAAAGAGCCAAAAAAGTAGTCCCGAAACTACCCTACAAAGGTTACTGCCAATGGTTAAAAGAAGTTAGGCAGTGCTCTTGGGAAGGGCTAAACATCGGAGGAGGCATGATGTATGCATGCTTTAACAAATGGGGAGAATGACAAATTAAGCGACAATGGTGTCAGCCAATGGGAAGGCTATGGGTTGGCTGAAGCACACAAAAGTCGATAGAGCATGTCTCTTGAGAGGCAGCGTATGCATGCCATCTAGACCCTAGACCGAAAATGTAACTGCTGATGCTCTGATCCATTGTGCAGGTACATAAATAGGCTGCCTAGTATCATGTACACTCTTTTTTGCTATGGCAAAATAATGTAGCGCACAGAGTGCTCATAAACCTAAGAAATAGGAGTAGAGGCATTACTGACTCTCCACTACAGAAGGCAGCAGCAGGCAACCGGCAGTTTCATTCTTTATTAAAAAAGATGACATTTAAGCCCCTTTCTGAAGGTTGCATCGTTCGCTTGAGGCTGAAGAGAGAGGGGCATGGCATACTACGCTTTTAACATCAGAAACAACATTTTTCGACCTCCCTGTCTGACTTTATTATATTTTGGTAATTTGAACAAGTATTGTGACTTACATCACAGAAATATTGCCTGGGAATACAAAGAGAACAGAGTGGCCATGTAGGAGTTTGCTGGTATGCTGTTTAGCAGTCTTGTGCGATGAATCATGGATGCAAGTAACAGTGCATGGAAAGAGGAATGAAGCATGTGTGAGGGTATGGCTGACGCTGAGAGATGAGATGCATTTCACATTACAAAATGTCTTGAAAAAGTCATCAGTCTATTCACTACTAACAAAGTCCAAGGAAGTCCAAAGGAAGTCCAACTGGGATTTAACAGAAGCATGTTGAAATGAATAAAGTAATGAATGCAGTAGATACATTTTGCACAGTCTGAATTAGGCCTGGGCGGACAACTATGCTACGCTCGCGAAGTTTGTGCTACTTCGCGCAATGCAAATTGCATGTAGCACAGTGCAAAATCGCGTAGCGTACCGTAGTTGTCATTTTTTTGCTTGCTCGCGGTCCTCAACGTGAATTTTGCAACCGTGAACGAGGAAAATAAACCTCCCGGCGAGATTCTCAGCGCGGGGAGGTCAGGTTACTCAGTGCGAGTGGTCGCGTATGCTCGCGACCGCTCGCGATGAGAAACTACCTGTCCGCATTGAGAAAGCTGCAGCTCAAATAAAAATCTACTCAAGCGGCAGAAAACAACAGCTCGCTCTGTGCGAGATGCCGTTTTCAATGATTGCACAGTACGGACAAGCATCCGCCACTGTGCAATCATCCCCGAACAGCGTACTACACAGTTCGCCTAGCGCTACAGGTATCTCGTATAGTGCGAAGTGCACTTTGCGTAGCTACGCGAAGAGCTACTACGTGACCTATGCCCAGGGTTAGTCTGAATTCAATAGATAAGATTTTAAGATAAGTAAAGCAAGACTGTATTTCTGTCATCCAGGTAGGATGTGATGACGGACTGGGTCACCAACCTTCTTTCTTCAATTTAAAGGCAAGGAATAATTTTCCTAAAGCTCTCCAAAGGTAATAACACGCACCAGTGATCTTATGGTGATGGCAGAAAGTAATATCAGCAACGATATTAACGCCAATGTTTTTTGTCATAGTAGCATGGGGTGAGCCAACAGTATGTGACTATTAAGCTGATTCGTAGTAAGTATGGGTGAATTTTGCGAATTCGCGATCCGCGAATTTGCGTATTTGCAAATTCGCGATCCGCAAAATTCGCAAATTTGTGCGAATTTGCGGATTTTTTTATTTTTGCGTGTTCGCGGGGCGCTTTGCGTGTTCGCGGGGCGATTTGCGTGTTCGCGGGGCGCTTTGCGTGTTCACGGGTTTTTTTTGTGAGACCGCTCGTTGTTGTACCCTTCTGCCCTCTGCCCCACTCGTTTTTGCCATTCTGCCCTCTGCCCCACTCGTTATTGTGCCCTTCTGCCCTCTGCCCCACTCGTTTTTGTGCCATTCTGCCCTCTGCCCCACTCGTTGTTGTGCCCTTCTGCCCTCTGCCCCACTCGTTGTTGTGCCATTCTGCCCTCTGCCCCACTTGTTGTTGTACCCTTCTGCCCTCTGCCCCACTCGTTGTTGTTCCCTTCTACCCTCTGCCCCACTCATTGTTGTGCCATTCTGCCCTTCTGCCCTCTGCCACACTCGTTGTTGTGCCCTTCTGCCCTCTGCCCCTCTCCTGTTTTATTTTAGAATGGCGCCGGCAAGCTGTCAGCGCCATTCTAAACTAGTTACTAAGTTAACTTCATCAGGAAGCACTAATAGATAAAAATAAAGCAGGTGCTCGAATTCAGTTAAACTCGGGCACCTGCTTCTATTAGTGCTTCCTGTTGAAGCTTGCCGGCGCCATTCTAAAATAGTTACAAGCTTGAAGCTTTAACTTTTGCCCCCCGGATCCGTTTCGCTCGCGGATTTGCGGATTTTCTGCAAGTTTGCGGGAATTCGCGGATTGCGAATTTGCCGAAAATCCGCAAAATCAGCGAGCGTAACTCATTTTGCGCCCATGCTTAATTTGTAGGCTTGTTTATATCTTTGGATGCCGCTGTTTTAGCACAGTTTGCCCATTAGATAGAATTGGATTTTCTTTGATGCAGAGCTGATAGTTATTGGCGTTCTTTAGACTGTTCATGCATTTTTAATGGAAGTGGACTAACTCTTAAATTGAGAAGTCTTGTGTGTTAATTTTTGGACTAGTTTGATACTGCTGAGCATTCTGGCTTGATCTCCGGTCTGTACCATTGCTGGAGCGAGCCTCAAGGCTAGCAGCAATCTTTTCATCTATTGTCTTCTACTGATTAGCGCGCTACTGGTTGCTAGGTTAACTGGAGGAAGCCAGATGTGTGAACATGACATGAAGGTGTGCAGCAGACACGCTGTTGCTGTGCCAAAGGCAAGTTTGTCTGCTCTCGTCCACACCCAACTGTCTCCAAATAACATAGCCCCTGTTCACTATTGCTACAGGGTTTTAAATATAGTGAGTCAAGTTTGATCCCGGATCAAGGATGCTTTTTACAACACATAAATGATGAAGAGTCAGTCCTTAGTTGTATACCTTGCAATGTTAGATCTATTAAGAAGTATGCAACTGAAATCTCACATCTTTTGACATCCTGTGACCCAGATATTTGTTTTTTCACTGAGACTTGGTTACATCTGGCAGCCCTTCCAGATATTGATATTGCTGTCCCAGATCACTATAAGTTCATTACACTGGATTGAGAAGATAGGACAGAAGGGGGAGTTACTATCGCTTTTTTCCACACGCTTAATTTATCTATTATTAAATCTCACCTTTCCAAACAGTTGAAAATGCTAGTAGATAGATAGATAGATAAAGCTTTATTCAAACATCATTCAATGATCATAAAAGCATACAAAATAGACATCACAAGATAAAACATCATACTCTTCAAAACATCAGCATCATACACAGATCCCTGTACAAACTTAAATATAACGGTCAAAGCCAATAATAACATCACAATATCATACAAGATTCCAACCTCATAAAACAGAATTAAATTAATGTGTCTAAGCTGTTTATAAAAACATTCCATTCCTTACTCACTAAGCATTTTTAAGAAACAAGCAGACATTTATACAGATCTCCAGGGTGACCAAATGTGGAAATATAATAGAGCCAATTTACACTTTTTCCAACCCGAACCCATTAAAATAGGAACTAAGAGCCATTTTGTAATACAGGAATAAAATCCACAGACAAAAGCAAAATGAGGCAGACTTTTCACTGCATGGCATAGGAGAAGAGAGGCTTGATCAAACTGTCTGAGGGGGAAACAGACCAGCTATCGAATGATTCTGAACCAGATCTAATAAGAAGATAACTATCCCTGGTATGTAAGGGTAGGTTCAAATAGGGCACTACTCCAGAGGAGGTTTTGCTAATGTTAGTTAGCCACAATTTTCTTACCGCCACGTACCGCCGAAAAATATCGCCATGTTACCGATGTATGTACAATACGTCGCTACATGGCGACAGTTTCTCAACACGGCGGTAAATGTCTATGTTAATACCAGAGTCATAGCGATAAAAATCTTGCCGCCAATGTGAAAAAAGTGATGGCCAGCCAGTCGGAGTTCGGAAAACGCACGCTAATCAGCGTGACGCTACTTTTTTCATGTTTCACTGGAAATGTAACTACAAAACATCCGCAAAGTTCACAAAACACAAAAAAAATCATGGAGGAAGCTGGACCCAGTAATACAGGAGAGAACAACCCCCCAAACACCTCAAACAGCCAGGAGGACCAGCCAGAGACCCAGGGAAAGAGTAAGGGGAAAACCAGGTTCAAACAGCAGCAAAATTAGATCCTGAGTTTCGGAGGTGACACACAAACATCCCCAGCTGTGTGTCAGTTCCACAGTGTCACTGGGGACAAAAAATGCAATATGGCAGTCTATTGCAGCCAAGGTGAATGCTGTAGAAGATGTCAAGAGTACAGTGGGTGACTGCAAGAAGCGATGGCATGATGCTAAGTGCAAGACCAAGCAGAAATTGGTCAACAATCGCCAGGTAGCACTGAAGACCGAAGTTTGGAGTCCAGCGCCACAGGAGGAGCTCGATGCCTTGGAGGAACAGGTGTCCACGGTCATCTGGGATGAGTCGGTGGTTGGAGTCCAGGGACAGGATAGTGCTGAACATGACCAGCTACATGAGCAACAGAGTGAGTAAAAACCAGGACTGGGGGGATTGGGGCGTGGGCACTAATGTCACTCATGTCCAACTAAATATCCCTCAGTGTGCACCAAGACTGTCTGCAGATAAATTTCCACACACATCACTCCCTGGGGGGATAGAGGCACGTCACCGTAGTCATTGAATACATATAAATACACATAATTGTGGTGTCACTAAATATGGAATTCTGCATAAAATAATATTCTAATTCAGCTGCTTTATCCATATTTAAATAGGCAAAGACCAATTAGCCTAGAGTCCGCATATCGCCACATGTTAGATTTAGACAACGCCAACTTGATTTTTCACACAGGTACTTTTTTCAAGACTGCTATAAGGGCACGTAGGTCAATGTCGGGTCTTTGAGCCCCATGCTTTCTGACAATTGTTTTATTTTGTTAATTGTATTTACTGATATGTTGACCGCCCATGCACCAGTCACTTTTGATATATGTATATTGGTATTTTATTGCTCAAATATTACCTTTTTCTAGCTATTTAGAATATATGTATATGGAATTTTATCTTTTTAATCATTGTAATGTTCTATATCATGTGCTTTTATGGTTACGATTGTATCCGAATAAAGTTGATTGACTGACTGACTGACTGACAATATTCTAATATAGAATAAAATTCATATGCTTCATTAAAAAAAATAAGGGCAACATGAACAAGCAAAGGGGAAAATTGCCTGGAGAGTTAGCCAAGTGTGGCATTATCCTCCTTGGCACACCACTACACAGCCAAATTGTCAGCACAGGGCTGCATATCATTGACAACAATGAGATGCAGCCTTGTGAAATTTCCATTTCTGTGGCCTAACTACACAGGCCCACACTGATGCCGGCACACATGCAGTATTGTGCGCTGGTGTCTAAGTAGAGATAAAGATTGTCCATGTGCATGTCTCATTACAACTGAAACATGTTTTGTGTGTGTGCCATGCTCACTGACCCACAATAAGGAGGGAGTTAACCTTTCACCTGGAAAAAGAATGGGTCTATAATCAAAAACAACACATTTCCTTTTCCAGCATTTGCACCAAAGGAAATGGTCCTGATGGGCCTCTATCTCAAAACAGAATATGGGTCAAAAATGTTGGGTCTGGTCTATGCGTGAGTAACCACATTTACAGGCTGATATAAAACAACAATAATCAACATAGGTGTATTCAAAGGACATAAGTGTTAAAATTTCATCATTTTATTAGAATTATTGTTTAAAAAAACAGCAAAGCTTGCTGATTATACAATGTATACCATAGTTCAAAACAAATCAAAACATAATATTCATAAAAAAATTCATTAAAAACATGCACCATTACACAGTATTATAAAAATTCATAAATTTTCATCAATTTAAAAAAAGAAAAAATACACTGTTGACGCGGCGTTTCGGTGACAAACACAATCTTGCACCTTCTTCAGGACTTTGTTCATAACATTGATTTCTCATTAATCATGATGACATCTCCAAATAACTGTCTCCTAGATGGACTTGGTGGGTCCCATCTGAATTAAGCTAGGAGTTATTTCCTTCCTGGCAGTATCTTTTCAATCTCTGGAGCTGTTTGTCTCCAAATTAAAATAGTATTACCTGTTACCTAAACTCTGTATTTTTAAAATAGTATTTCCTTCCCTGTGTATTCTCACACTTGGGTATACGGCGAGGTCTCCTCGAGGTTAAAAATAGGGACCATCTCATTCCCAATATGTCTTTATTAATCCTTATTGTAGTTGGGGGACGCCTTAGGATGTTGGAGGTTCCCAATGTTCTAAGTTCTTATCTTAGTTCAATCAGAAAGACTCCTTGATAGTTAAAAAATCCTGCAGGAAAAGGAACGGAGAGGGAGGACGTCATGCCAAGCTGATACTACTGATCAATTGGAAATAATTTAAAAACATTTCCTAAGCAGTGGCCCCTGACCCCAATGAAGAGGGAAGGAGGATTTTTTAACTATCAAGGAGTCTTTCTGATTGAACTAAGATAAGAACTTAGAACATTGGGAACCTCCAACATCCTAAGGCATCCCCCAACTACAATAAGGATTAATAAAGACATATTGGGAATGAGATGGTCCCTATTTTTAACCTCGAGGAGACCTCACCGTATACCCAAGTGTGAGAATACACAGGGAAGGAAATACAATTTTAATTTGGAGACAAACAGCTCCAGAGATTGAAAAGATACTGCCAGGAAGGAAATAACTCCTAGCTTAATTCAGATGGGACCCACCAAGTCCATCTAGGAGACAGTCATTTGGAGATGTCATCATGAGTAATGAGAAATCAATGGTATGAACAAAGTCCTGAAGAAGGTGCAAGATTGTGTTTGGCACCGAAACGCCGCGTCGACATGTGTATTTTTTCTTTTTTTAAATTGATGAAAATGTATAAATTTTTATAATACTGTGTAATGGTGCATGTTTTTAATGAATTTTTTTATGAATATTATGTTTTGATTTGTTTTGAACTATGGTATACATTGTATAATCAGCAAGCTTTGCTGTTTTTTTAAACAATAATTCTAATAAATTGATGAAATTTTAACACTTATGTCCTTTGAATACACTTATGTTGATTAGTGTTGTTTTATATCAGCCTGTAAATTTGGTAACTCACGCATAGACCAGACCCAACATTTTTGACCCATATTCTGTTTTGAGACAGAGGCCCATCAGGACCATTTCCTTTGGTGCAAATGCTGGAAAAGGAAATTTGTTATTTTTGATGCTCACTGACCCATACAGTCCCTCTTAAGGTGCGTGTCATTTGAATTATGACACAGAGCAAGATCCACAATTTTGCTCATATGCATATCAGGTTTCATACGTCTTTATTTCGATAAAATTCATCATAAAAGACTACATGCGGCATCCTTCTTTACCACTTAAAATAGTTTGTCATCCCAATAATACAGGTTTAAAACACACAATAATATAAATACATAAAACAGTATTAAATTGACCTATTCAGACGTTCTAAAAAAATACAGTACAATTAATAACATCACAATGCTAATTAGCTCTCAAGTAATAATATGGTGCCTAGCTCTAATAACCCAAACCCAACCCAAAAATTTGGCAACCGCTATAGCCACCGGAATAGATGTTGTAGACCTCAGCTTCCACAACGCTTCCTGGCCCACCCGTGTGTTCAAATTCTTACAAATTGGTTTTAACCATTTCCTCCTGGGGGCCAGGTATGCTGGGCAAACAAAAAAGACATGACCCGTAGATTCTTTCTGATCACAACACCACAGACAAGTGGCTAAGGAGTCACCCCCCCATTTATGTGTAAATGATCTCAAAGGTAGAGCCCCGACTCTAAATTGGTGATACAATTTCCTATCCAAACTCTTAGTAATAGTATCCCAATACATTTCAAACGGGGGGTCGAGCTTGTGTAATAAAAACCGACCAGTCAGAGAGGCTGTATCTGACTGGACTACTAGCTGGTTTTTTAGAACCGCCCAGTAGAGGTCCTTAAATGCCTTTTTAGGAAGAAAACCATTTGTTCTGGGGTTCATCCACAGCTCACTTAGACCCATAGACTCCAAAATGGATTTAAGACATTTGAACCACGGTATATTTCCAGAACCCACTATTGATCTCACATCCTGAATTTCCTTTGCGAAGGAGGCAAGTTCTGGGGTTGTCCAAATCCTCCTCCAAAGAGCAACAATCCTAAAACGTGACACATCCTCAATTGATTCGCAACCAAGGTCTAATTACAGAGGTCTCAATGGGGTAGATTGGGGCAAGCCAACCAGACAACGTAAAAATTTGTTTTGCACTCTGACTAGATGGGACAAGTCAGAGTGACCCCAGAGGTCCGCACCATACAAAATTGCCGACTTTATTTTCGCATTATATATTTTAAGTGCTGGGCCAATTCGTTTTGTTAAAGAGGCTCTCTGTTCCTTAACCCCTTAATTGCTGCCGTCGGCCAACGGTCGTCACGGCCACTACCTCCCCAGTGCTGCGCACGACCGTTGGACGTCCATTCAGCACTAGTTCCAATGGACAGCGCAGCACTGGGGAGGTTTATTTACAAGCTCTAAAGGGGTTAATAAGACAGCCAGTCAAGTGGGCAAATCTCAGGGAGAGTACCTCAATCTGGGCTTTCCAGCTAGCTCTGTTTTCAAGTACAACCCCCAAATAGGTCATTGATTCCACCTGCTCGAGCCCTGTCCCATTCAGGCTAACACAGCCCCCCTTGGGTCTATTTTTAGTAAGCACCATGAATTTGGTATTGCATACATTAATCTCGAGATCATTATTCTTGCAAAATAACTCAAACTTATTAAATGCTAATTGTAAGCCCTTTTGGGTTTTGGACAGAATGAGGGTATCATCGGCAAAAATTAGAAGAGGGAACTTTGTACCTCCTAACACCGGGGCGTCCGTCGGGGTGTCCTCAAAAAACTGCACAACTCTATTGATGAATAATAGAAAGAGAGTAGGTGCCAGGACACACCCCTGGCGGACTCCGCGGGTCACTGGAAATCTCTGGATAACCTGTCCCTGTCTACCCCATCTGATTTGTGCAAAGTTCTCTCCAGCAACCTTTTGACCAGATTTAGAAGATCACTTGGCATACCCACGTTGGCCAAAGCCTCCCATAGTTTGGGACGTGGGACAAGATCGAATGCAGACTTTAGGTCTACAAACGCCGCGTAGATGGTTCCCCCACCCAGGGTAACCACCTTCCAATAGATGAGGCTACATCTTAGCACCTGGTCGATAGTGCTGACACAGGTTCTAAAACCGGCCTGCATCGGGGATAGGATGTCCTCGCTGTCCATCCAGGCCTGGATTTTAGCCAACACCATCCTAGATGTAATTTTTTGGATGGCGTCTATCAAACTGATAGGACGGTAGTTACCAGAGCAAGATCCACAATGTTGCTCATATGCATATCAACTTGGTACATATCACATCTACCTGATACGTCAAAATGCAGTCCTCCACATCTAACTATCTACAGGTGTCATGTAGTAACCAGTATTGTACAGAAACACAGTCCTTGGGGAAAGTCAACAGCAGCAGTGAACAAATGTCTACACAGTCATGTGTGTAAATATCCTTGCACGAACAAAGGCATCCAATCAGCCTGAGCAGAATTGCATGTATCATACATGTGTTCATCAGCGGTGCATATTTCTAAGCACCCATCACTATTCCAATATCACTTGCTGTGATGTTGAGGTGGTGATACTGGCTCACCTTAACTTAAAAGCCACTGTAAATCACTGCCATGTAATCAAGGCACACATACACACTTTACGTGGTTGGAGAGGTGAGAGTTATGGGTGTTGTGTGTCCACACGGCAACACCCATTGAAAACCACGCTGCCCTATATTCATAGTGAGAAAAGTATGCAAGGAAAAACCTGATCCCTAACATGCAATAATATAGGAAATCAGCTTTTCCTAACACTGTTGATCTTTCCATGTGTACTGCATTGTGCATTACAATACCTGAGACACACATACAACAGCATTTCCCCTTTACATTGCAGAGTGAGAAATATCACCTCCTGTGCAGCAGCCTGTTCTACTCTTCAATGATGAAGACATCTCAACCATAGACCAGGACACCCTCCAAGAACTGCTCAACTCCATTGGCAGCCCATCTCCGGAAGTGGGGACATCCAGCAGCATCGTGGAAGCTCCATCACCTGCCCAAAACACCCAGCAGCAAACTCCTACCACCACAGCTGCCTCCCTGGACCCACTTCTAACATTTCAACATCAAGCGGTAGTGGTCCAACAGGAGATAGCTGGTCAGGTGTGGCTGGGGTTTGACAGCCTGGCAGCCAAACTAGATGGGGTTTGCGGGTGTCTCAGTCCCATTAGGGACCATCTAGAATTCATTACAGGCACCCACAGTCTTTGCCATGCTCTCCAGCATATTATGGCTGACATTGCTGAAATACTAACTCAGAGACAAGAACAACTATCCACTGAAAGTGGCTCAGGCGATGTCACCAAGGAGTGGCATGAAATGAGAAAGATCATGGAGAACATGGAGCGGATGCAGGCCTCACACTTGACAGCCATGGCTGCATACCACAGAGACATTCTTGGAGTCTTGCAAACCCTGCAGCTCATCATCACTGGAGTGATGCCTCATCATGTGGAACAGATGAATGCCTCTACTACTTCCACAACCACCTCTCACCCCCTGATGTGTCACAGCCTCACAGTGCTCCAGCCAATACACCATCATGCACATGGGAGGCACATGACACATCAGAGGAGAAAGATGCGTATGATTCTAGATTTCTGCAGAGAAGTAAGCGGTAGCATTCATCTGTGCCAAATGGACATTTTCTGCTTGGATCCATGCTTACCATCATGCCTCAGAACAACATCTTCTACTGTCCAATACATGACTCTGCTACACTCACCTTGGTCTTCAATAAGGCCTGTCAATGTTGGAATTGTTTCCAATGACACTGCAACCAGCCTGCTGACTGAACCCTACCTCTTCTTCAATATGTCTCTGGACATGTTACCTCCAAAGGACTCTGTCAGGCCCTCCACTGGGCATCGATGGGTGTTGTTTGACCAATTACTGGGCCAGTCTTCTACCAATGTGTTGCTGCCCGGGCTGTTATGTCATTGCGGTCAAAAGCGCCCTGAGACCTGTCGGTGATTTGGCGCTATATAAACCGACATAGAAAAAAAAAATGCACATGCAAATAAAAAATGTAAAGTCACACTGTTGCCTATGACCTGTCAAGTATAGAAGTGTCAAAAAATGTATGGTTGGTGAATCCATCTAAACTCAGACACAGGGACATTTGTCAATTGGACTATGTCCCCGATAGGCAAAGCGATGACCTGGTATGTGTGAACCAGCCATGCCCTCATAGCACAAATACTATATTCTTACAAGAATCCAACATTGCGCTACGTACATTATGGGAATAGGCATTGGCTGAAATATATCCAAGTCAATCTCATGCCACAAGATGTGTCTTCAACTAGCATTGCAAGTCTTTCTTGTCAGCTCTACTCACACTCAATGGGGTGGAAACAGCTTTTTGTGATGGGTGCCACGGCATGTCACAAATCAAAATAGAGCACAAACCATATTCACATAGATGATGAAATGTAATGGCACATTTATACACGCCGCAATTGGAACCACAATGTCTGTTCCAGTGAAGTAGTTTTGGCAATATGGACAGCTCCTAAAGTGAAAGTCCTCAGTCAGCCACTTACTGTGGCTTACAATACCTTGAATATAAGGAACCCTCTCATGTTTTACTCACTGTAAAAGTGGACGGCAATGTGTCTAGTGGTGTGTAGTGCACTGCAATTACCATTGAGTCAGAAGGTGTACCACTATTTCAAGGGTGGCATTACTATGAGGCAATGCCAAAAGTAACATCTGGGGAAAGTGGGTACAACACTGGCACTACAGGGTGCAATGCTTCATTTCACCTTCCTGTTCGCTGTTTATATTGTGACCTGCCTTGTGCAGCGCACATTTGAACAGCAAAATGACAACATTCTGTTTGTGCTGTAAGGTGGGCCTCCCTGCACATAAACATCCAAATTCACAGATGCTCACACACTTGCACTACTAAGCAAGGGTGCCTGTGTCTGTGCATGGCAGCTGGATTCTGTGCCAGGCACATGTGAAATGCAGGGTGGGGGCTGCATTTTGGGAACACAGTGCATACATCGATTTTCATGATCGATACACGTTGCAATGTCAATGTTTGCTGAAGCCCATGTTTCTACATTGTGTTGTAAATGGTTAAAAATGTGGTGTACAACTTAGTGAGTCACACATAAGATTTCACATTTAACTAAAGAGTGTCCCTAGTCTAGGGCATAACTCTTACTTGCCATCCTGAAATCCATGCAAGTTTCCTGTGCACAAAACAACTGGATCTTGACACTATCCGTACAGCTAACTTACATGTCATGATCTTACGTCCACATTATAATGATTGTTGTGTGATTGAAAAAGTTGTATACAAGGTAAAAAGCACCACTCCATCAATTCACTTCTGACATAAGTGCAATCACAATTCCAAAACAGTAACCATTTATTACAAAATTACCTACCCTAAACTAACACTAATGAATACAACTACCCTAACCCTAACTAACTGGTACTAACTCAATGCTACTCTAAAGTATCTATCTTAACTAATAATAAACACACAATAACATATCTGAGCCATCAACCCCCCCCCCCACCCTCTTAAAGCACATCAGCAGACAGGACAAATACATCTTAGCTAAACATTAAGTAAGTACACATATATCCTACACAAATATACATTTGTATATATATATATATATATATATATATATATATATATATATATATATATATATATATATATATATATATATATATATATATATATATATATATTACCTACTGGCGGTCGCCAGTAGGTATATATAGTTAGGATTTTTTCTCTACGGGATTTTTGAAAATTCTATGTCTAATAACTTTGGCGTTTGTGGACTGAATTGGCTGAAATTTTCAGGAAAATGGAACATTTTGTTTCTGAGCAGCCCCTGAAAATTTTGGGGGGGGTTTGTCAAGGGGGGGCCGAGAAAAAAGGGGGGGTCCCAAAACGCATTTTTCCCATGTTAATTTCCATAGGGCGGTTGGCCTCACTTTTAGCCCGAACGGCTGAATGGATTTGCACGAAACTTGGCAAAATTGTAGGGACTGGTAGCCCGATGTGCCTTTGCTAGGTCTCAATATATGTGCTCCAGTGGATTTTGAGAAATTAACGTTCAAAAAAAGATATATATCTGTAACAGCGCTCCGGGCAGCGCTCCGCTTCGCGTACTTTTCGCGTTACGGAGCTTTGCGAAGCGAAGCTGATTGGTTCTCCGGCGTCTGTAAACATTCCAAACAGTCCGTAGCGGCCGCCATCTTGTCTCTCGGTAGGATCGAGAGACAAGAGGAGGCCAAAGCGAAGGGGCAAATGACCATAAGGGGGCATAGTAGATCCTCCCTGACCCCGTAGGTTTGATGTGGAGGTTTTAAAAGGGCCCCGCGGGGCAAAAAATAAATAAATCGAACGGCTGAATGGATTTGCATGAAACTTGGCAAAATTGTAGGGACCGGTAGCCCGATGTGCCTTTGCTGGGTCTCAATATATGTGCTGCAGTGGATTTTGAGAAATTAACGTTCAAAAAAAGATATATATCTGTGACAGCGTCCCGGGTAGCGCTCCGTTTCGCGTACTTTTCGCGTTACGGAGCTTTGCGAAGCGAAGCTGATTGGCTCTCCGGTGTCTGTAAACATTCCAAACAGTACGGAGCGGCCGCCATCTTGTCTCTCGGTAGGATCGAGAGACAAGAGGAGGCCAAAGCGAAGGGGCAAATGACCATAAGGGGGCATAGTAGATCCTCCCTGACCCCCTAGGTTTGATGTGGAGGCTTTAAAAGGGCTCCGCAGGGCAAAAAAAAAAAAATCGTTTTTTTTTGGTGGGGTGCGCCCGGTTCGCGTAACGGGAAGCGGACTGGGGAGCGTACTACAAGGAAACAAGAATGAATGACTTTTAACTTATTGTATGTTTATAGACTTTTTTTTTTCTTTTTTTTTCTGCTGAGTGACGTCTCGGCCTATGTCCACGGGATGCAGTCCCTACCATCTCGGCGTTTAAGCCCAGGGGGACCGGTAGTGTGGGAGAGATAACGTCTGTTAACGTTCGATTCGAAGGAAATCAGGAAGTGTTGATAAACATTGTCTGCGCCATCTTGCCTTTTTTCAAATGCCACACTTTTGTCGTGCACGGCAGCCAATTTAGATGCCTTGACCAGACCCACTCTCTGCACGCTGTCGATCCTTAGCATGGCTCCCCACCCTCGCAAGCATCTCCCCCAGGCACTGGTCACCCCCGCTCTCTGTCTTATGCATGGGCAATAAACCTCCCCCCATCTGCGCTGCTCTTCCCTGAGAATCACACCCTGTGCCCGCCCGACACCTCCCTTTCGCCCTATTCACTACCGCACCCTCTGACACTCCTCTTCCTCTGTGTCCGATTGTCCAGGCCGGTCCCAGGCTATCAGGTAGCCCTGCAGATGTAGTTTATGGCCCCAGCTGTAAAGAATCACCCCTCTTCAAAGGAGTTACAGTAGATCAAGGCCCCCACCCGATGAGATCCGTCACACCACACGCGTTCCTACTATCTGAAAACCATCCTGTATTGTGATTGGGGAGGGGACCGAGCCTGAAGCGGAAGATTCCAGGGATGCCTCTTTGTACATCAAAGTTTTTACAATTATGTGTCACATTAAAAATATATAGCACTCCAACAAAGTAGTAGGATTATAAAACTTTAATAACTTATAAATATATACAACGCAACAAAAACAGTAAAAACATTTAAACATTTTTAGGAAAAAAGAAGCAACAATGGTCAGTAGCTGTGTTTTGTGCGAATAGTTCCAAGGCAGCACAACGTGCTGAGTTCTGGATGGCACCCAGGTGATGTTGCCTGGGTGCCGCACTGGTTTTGGGTATCCTACAATGCTGCTCCGAATAACGGCGTGGGGCGTCCCGGGGGGTGGCTCGTCAGTAGCGGTCTGTTGTGCGAATAGTCCCAAGGCAGCAGAACGCGCTGAGATGTGGATGGCACCCAGGTGATGTCAAGTAAGTTGCCGCACTGGTTTTGGTATCCTACAATGCTGCTCCGAATAACGGCGTGGGGCGCCCCAGGGGGGGGGGGGGTGAGGCGGCGTGAACGGGCCTCCCCAGGTGGAGGCTCGTCTGCTGTAGTGGGGCACCCCTTTACCGTTTCAGTTGCCATTCCGCCCGCTTTTGGTACACTGTGCCAAAATCCGCCATTCAGCTGAGTTGCGCCCACTCTTGCGGTGCAGCGATAGGCGGCTGCCACAGGACTCTCAAAATGGCGGCAGGCTCTTTCCTTTTTGGGCCTGGTCCACTGAAATGGCCCTGGGACACCTTGGAAATCGGACGCTTGTCTGCTAGGTCTTGGACCCCATTCTCGAAAGCGTCCCCTCAGCCTTGAGGATTCTACAAAAGTCTTGGGGGCCCCCGACTCCTGCAGGCTTCCGGTGGGGAGCGGCTGCCATGATTGCTCGCGGAATGACCACGACGGAGCCACGAGATGGTGGTGCTTTCATGCTGACGCCAGCTTCAGTCTGAAACATCCAGAAACAAGGTGGGGCTTTCATCGTTTGGGAAAAAAAAAAGTTTTCATCCAATGAAAAGTGTTATTTTTAGGTCATATGATCAAGCCTTCCATCATTAGGAAACCAAAAGTAAAATGAACCAATGAAAAGTTTTATAAACAAGTCACATGACCTGTTATGCGGCATAGGGTATAAAAAGCGTAGAAAATCCGTTGGCACGTGAGGCGGCGTCAGTAGCGGACCGATGTGCGAATAGGCCGAAGGCAGCACAACGCGCCAAGATCCGGATGGCACCGAGGTGGTGTCCACCAACTTGCCGCACTGGTGTGGCCATCCTACAATGCTGCGCCGAAAGTCGGCGTGGGGTGCCCCGTTGGCCTGTGAGGCGGCGTCAGTAGCGGACCGATGTGCGAATAGGCCGAAGGCAGCAGAACGCGCCAAGATCCGGATGGCACCGAGGTGGTGTCCAGCAAGTTGCCGCACTGGTGTGGCCATCCTACAATGCTGCGCCGAAAGTCGGCGTGGGGCGCCCCGTTGGCCTATGAGTTCGCGTCAGTAGCGGACCGATGTGCGAATAGGCCGAAGGCAGCACAACGCGCCAAGATCCGGATGGCACCGAGGTGGGGTCCAGCAAGTTGCCGCACTGATGTGGCCATCCTACAATTCTGCGCCGAAAGTCGGCGTGGGGTGCCCCGTTGGCCTGTGAGGCGGCGTCAGTAGCGGACCGATGTGCGAATAGGCCGAAGGCAGCAGAACGCGCCAAGATCCGGATGGCACCGAGGTGGTGTCCAGCAAGTTGCCGCACTGGTGTTGCCATCCTACAATGCTGCGCCGAAAGTCAGCGTGGGGCGCCCCGTTGGCCTGTGAGGTGGCGTCAGTAGCGGACCGATGTGCGAATAGGGCCAAAGGCAGCGCAACGCGCCAAGATCCGGATGGCACCGAGGTGGGGTCCAGCAAGTTGCCGCACTGGTGTGGCCATCCTACAATGCTGCGCCGAAAGTCGGCGTGGGGCGCTCCGTTGGCCTGTGAGTTCGCATCAGTCAGTGGGGGTTGTTTGAGGATCTGACTGCATTGGAAAGCAATGTGATGGTGTGCGTCGCCCCCAAGATGAAGGTTCCTCGGCTGCAGTGGGGCGCCCCTTGGTGTTTCACTCGCTATGCAGCTGAGTTGCGTGCGCACTTGAGGTGAATAGGCCGAAGGCAGCACAACAATATTTTCGGAATGGAAGACACCACAAGGCGCTGAGATTCGGTTGGCACCGAGGTGGTGTCTAGCAAGTTGCCGCACTGGTGTGGCCATCCTACAATGCTGCTCCGAATAACGGCGTGGGGTGCCCGAAGGGGGGGGGGAGGCGGCGTGAACGGGCCTCCCCAGGTGGAGGCTCGTCTGCTGTAGTGGGGCGCCCCTTTACCGTTTAAGTTGCCATTCAGCTGAGTTTCGGCCGCTCTTGATGCTACAGCGACAGGCGCCTGCAACAGGACTCTCAAAATGGCGGCCTGTTCTTTGGATTTGGGCCTGGTCCACTAAAATGGCCCTGGGACACCTTAGAACTCGGACGCTCGAATTTTTTTTCCTTTCCTCTACATGCAAAAAAGGTAAATGCCTGGTACGTTACCTGCCTCATCTGCCACGATGTACTCTCCAGAGGAACCGAAAAAAAATATAGTTATGGTAACTATACCATGAATCGTCATATGGAGAGGTGGCGCCGATTAATTATAGTGCTGCACAAAAGAGAGATTTGGAGGAGAACCCCCGACCTGCCAGTACATTCACCAAAGAAGTGGCACTGACAGCATCAGAGGCAAGGGAAACGGTCCCAAATATTTAGAAGAACTTTGGAAAGATTAAAATGACATGTTTAGATTGTGGCAAATTAATTTCATGTGGACAGATGAGTGTTACTCTAATAAATACAGCATATGAACATCATCATAGTCGATGGTTGGTGGAGACATTTTGACTATATCCTGGACCTGCCCGTCCTCGCCCAAAATGGCGCCGGAATAAATGGGACTCGTAACTCCTTGTTGTGTACTGGTTGCAGAACCTTGATATCACGAGATACGTATGCAGTTTTGAAGCACATGGCGGGCGGGGACGAGAATTGATTGAATATTTCGACATCCCTATTGATATTAAGTTCTGATGTGTTATTGATTACTGTACTATTGAAAGTTCGAATTAACGTCACCCATGGTACTTGCCCGCAAATGTAATGTATATCTAGATAATTTTATTGTAACTGGCCCTGTCGTATTTTAATTATAAAATGTACGTCCACCGATTCCGCAACTGTTAGACACCTTAGTTCTTGCAACCTAATGGCCCGCCCGTTACGTTCCTCTACAGTGTAAATGTCTACTCATCATATACGATTACAGTTTGCTCCGTGGCCGGCCCATGTGGTTATAGGCCCGTATTTGTATACTGACATTTTCACAATAAAGGTTTTTAAAAGAAAACATGATAGTAGTATTTACATTGGTAAAGTTTTTAATAATAGTCACTGTTTTAGAATCAGTAAAAGGCAAGTGAAATAAAGCAGTCCAATTACATGAAGGGTAAAAGGTATAATACGCAGGAACGCAGTAAAGATAAATGGTCAAGGGCTGTTGTGTTTTCTACTCCTGCAACATAAAGTGATTGATAAGAATCTGATATTCAGGCGTATCGGCGACTAAGACAGCAGGCCGAGCCTCTTTTGCTCAACGGCTCCGTCATGGGACGAAGAAACGCCCTTTTTCTCGAAAAAGGAATATATTTTACTTGCAGGACAGTTGTAAATTTTCCGGGAAAGTACATTAGCCTGGAACATTATAACATATGTTTAAGAAAAAATAATGTTCGAAAGTAATAAAAAGCGTAATTTTTAGGTCATATGACCAAGCCTTTCATCATTAGAATAAGAAAAGTAAAATGAACCAGTGAAAAGTTTTATTAACAAGTCACATGACCTGTTATGCTTACGTTACGCGCTGCGCGCCGCGCCCCGGATCGCTTCCGGGAAGCTGCGCTTCGCGCACCGGAGCACTTCTGGATGCGCTAACGCGGCGCGTCATATGACGCATTACGTGACAACGCAGGTCCAGAATATAGTCAAAATGTCTCCACCAACCAGCGGTTGGAACACGACCCCTTTCAGCAGGCTAAATAGTTCTGTTAAATGACAACAGAAGGGACAGGCAACAAGAACCATCAGTCAAAGAGGGGAGGGCAAGTTCTTCTCTACCGGGTCACGTTGGGGCGCTACCGGAACTGATCGAATTGGTAGTCTACAGTGTTTCTGGATGTTTCAGACTGAAGCTGGCGTCAGCATGAGAGCACCACCATCTCGTAGCTCCGTCGTGGCCATTCCACGAGCAATCATGGCAGCCGCTCCCCACCAGAAGCCTGCGGGAGTCGGGGGCCCCCAAGACTTTTGTAGAATCTTCAAGGCTGAGGGGACGCTTTCGAGAATGGAGCCCAAGCTCTAGCAGACAAGCGTCCGAGTTCCAAGGTGTCGCAGGGCCATTTTAGTGGACCACGCCCAAATCTGAAGAGCCGGCCGCCATTTTGAGAGTCCTGTGGCAGCCGCCTATCGCTGCACCGCAAGAGCGGGAGCAACTCAAGTACATGGTGAGCGAGACACTGTAGTCGAAAGAGCGGGCGGTAAACAGCTGAATAGCGGAAGAGGCACAGTGTAGCAAAAGCGGGCGGAATGGCAACTGAAACGGTAAAGGGGCACCCCACTACAGCGTGTCTTTAGGTGAAACGGATTGTGGGACAAGGTCAAGAATGGAAGAGTCACCAAAAGGCAAAAAGTTCCGCTTGACCCCGGGAGCCGGCCACCTATGTCGGGGGCGATCTCAGGCCACACCAGGGCAACACGACTTGGGGAGGGGGCCGGAGCCAAGCGCCCCCTCCGAGTCCGCGCCATCACACCGTCCCTCGGGGGCCTCCGTCAAGCGGTTCAGGGTGGCACCGCATCACATTGTTTTCAAATGCAGTCACGTCCTCAAACAGCCCCCACTTACATTGAGAATAGTGAAGCTGTAGCAAGTGCAAATAGGCTTCAGACAGTGTTACAAGCACTCCTCAAAACTTTGAAGTATCAGAGTGCATGAGTTTCATGCTCGATCGATTGAGCTAGCCGGATCGGGCAACAAAAAGTATAAAATAGTTATGTAAATAGTTATTTAATAAAATGTTTTACCCTGTTACTTTGCTGGTGTGTTGTATATATTTGTAATATTTGCATAGAGTTTATCGTTATTTTGGGCGGGGTGGGTGGCGGAGCCGAGCTGTCTTGCAGCCATCATGGTGTGGAGCTCAGTTCATCTCACTAGTTTCGTATTTCTCATGAGGGGTTGTTCCTAATGTTTCTATTTTAGCGAGGTCAAAAAGAGATCCCATTAGTGGCCTACTGATTTTGCTCGATTCCTTTTGTTTTTTTACACGATTGTTCAGTATCTGCAAAGACTAAACAGAGTATTGCGACTCTGTGCTTGTTTGTAAATAGAGAATGAACCAAAGAGAACCAATTCTAAAACAGTAAATGCTTGGATAACAATCAATCAAATGGAGAGAGAAGCAGGCACGACGGATTACAACGGGGGCAAAGGCCTGCGTTAACTACCCTTCACTATCTGCAAAGAGAGAGTACTCCTAATAGAAATGAGGGGGAGGGGGGGCAGCATTCAAAGCAGATCAGTGTGCATAAACACGAAAATGTTTTTACTTACCACGTACTTGACATTCAACAGCTTATGATATTTGCTATTAAAAAACCATTGAAATTCACTGAAAAAACCATAGGTTATAGACCATATATAGTTAGGAATTAGCATTTACAAAACCTTGAAAATTCACTGAAAAAACCATAGGTTATAGACCATATATAGTTAGGAATTAGCATTTAAAAAACCTTATTTTACTCACACAAAACCATTGAAATTCCATATATAGTTAGTTGCACTAACTATATATCGCGCACCCGCAATCCACTGCTGATGATGTCACATATTACATCATTCATGACATTGTCAGTGACATCACTGATGACATCACTGATGACATCTCAAATGACATCACTGATGACATCACTGATAACAACATCCAGTGATTTTATGTTTCTGTAAAGTTTAAATATGTCTTACATATTGAAGAATGAGTGGATGTATAAGTGTCTGGACGAAGGATTTAGTAGGTGCATGACTGACTGTATGAGTGAGTGATTAAATGTGTCTCACTGAGTGCATGGGTTAGTGACTAAACTGTCTTAATTTGTGCATCATTATGTCTGTTGTTCTGTAAACTGCTGCATGTGTTGATCAGTAGCTATATGAGTAACTATATGGGTTATTGATTGATTGTCCAAGTATTTGTATGGGAGACTGAGTGTGTGTGTGGCTGGCTGGGAGGTGTGTGACTCTGTGCAGATCAATGTGTACTTGTATCAATGATTGTATAAGAGAGTAAGTATGTGTTAGTATATGTTTGAAAATGTAAGGTGCTCTATGTTTAACTGTATAGATTAGAAAATGGAAGTGTGATTGATTCTTTACAGGACTGACTAGGTGTGTGAGTAACTCCATGGATGAGTGGCAGAGTGTGAGTGTCTGTATAGGTGTATGAGTGCATATGATAGTGTTGTAAAGATGAGTGATTGTATGTATGAATGATTGTATGGGTGAATGAGTGAATGTGTGTGTAGACGTAAGAATCAGTGAGAGCGTATGTAGTAACTAGTATTGGTGTGTCAATGGTTTCAAAAATTATATTCTGTATTTAACACTCGGTGTAACAGAGGTTATATTAAAGTGTGAGGAGATGCATTGTATTGTCACATTAATGATATCATCATTGATGTGACCATTGATGTCAAATGAGATATCATCAGTGATGTCATCAGTGATGTCATTTGAGATGTCATCAGTGATGTCATCAGTGATGTCACTGACCATGTCATGAATGATGTAATATGTGACATCATCAGCAGTGGATTGTGGGTGCGCGATATATAGTTAGTGCAACTAACTATATATGGAATTTCAATGGTTTTGTGTGAGTAAAATAAGGTTTTTTTAAATGCTAATTCACAACTATATATGGTCTATAACCTATGGTTTTTTCAGTGAATATATATATATATATATATATATATATATATATATATATATATATATATATATATATATATATATATATATATATATAAATACATACATATATATATATATTCTTACAAGAATCCAACATTGCGCTACGTACATTATGGCAATAGGCATTGGCTGAAATATATCCAAGTCAATCTCATGCCACAAGATGTGTCTTCAACTAGCATTGCAAGTCTTTCTTGTCAGATCTACTCACAATCAATGGGGTGGAAACAGCTTTTTGTGATGGGTGCCGCGGCATGTCACAAATCAAAATAGAGCACAAACCATATTCACATAGATGATGAAATGTAATGGCACATTTATACACGCCGCAATTGGAACCACAATGTCTGTTCCAGTGAAGTAGTGTTGGCAATATGGACAGCTCCTAAAGTGAAAGTCCTCAGTCAGCCACTTACTGTGGCTTACAATACCTTGAATATAAGGAACCCTCTCATGTTTTACTCACTGTAAAAGTGGACAGCAATGTGTCTAGTGGTGTGTAGTGCACTGCAATTACCATTGAGTCAGAAGGTGTACCACTATTTCAAGGGTGGCATTACTATGAGGCAATGCCAAAAGTAACATCTGGGGAAAGTGGGTACAACACTGGCACTACAGGGTGCAATGCTTCATTGCACCTTCCTGTTCGCTGTTTATATTGTGACCTGCCTTGTGCAGCGCACATTTGAACAGCAAAATGACAACATTCTGTTTGTGCTGTAAGGTGGGCCTCCCTGCACATAAACATCCAAATTCACAGATGCTCACACACTTGCACTACTAAGCAAGGGTGCCTGTGTCTGTGCATGGCAGCTGGATTCTGTGCCAGGCACATGTGAAATGCAGGGTGGGGGCTGCATTTTGGGAACACAGTGCATACATCGATTTTCATGATCGATACACGTTGCAATGTCAATGTTTGCTGAAGCCCATGTTTCTACATTGTGTTGTAAATGGTTAAAAATGTGGTGTACAACTTAGTGAGTCACACATAAGATTTCACATTTAACTAAAGAGTGTCCCTAGTCTAGGGCATAACTCTTAATTGCCATCCTGAAATCCATGCAAGTTTCCTGTGCACAAAACAACTGGATCTTGACACTATCCGTACAGCTAACTTACATGTCATGATCTTACGTCCACATTATAATGATTGTTGTGTGATTGAAAAAGTTGTATACAAGGTAAAAAGCACCACTCCATCAATTCACTTCTGACATAAGTGCAACCACAATTCCAAAACAGTAACCATTTATTACAAAATTACCAACCCTAAACTAACACTAATGAATACAACTACCCTAACCCTATATATATATATATATATATATATATATATATATATATATATATATATATATATATATCCATCCAACTTGTCTTCGATGTGCTTCGCTGCACTGACAGGTATGCAGACTGCAAAAATACGCCAGAGTCAGTCTTCAAATTCCAAAGTTTTTATTTTATCGTGGTACAAGCCATCAGACGCGTTTCGGACTTAACGTCCTTGCTCACTGATCATATATATATATATATATATATATATATATATATATATATATATATATATATATATATATATATATATACATATACATATATTTCTTTTTAATTTAACAAAAAATACATCAACCCTTCATCCAAAGGAAAAGGAAACGTAGCACAGAATACTACATTAAGAGAATGCAAAATCTAAAACATCTGCAAAAATCTACACCAACTATTCCTACACTTCAACTACACTACCTAACACTTAAGACACTACAGTAATTCAACATTCTAAGAACAGTAAAGATTGGGGACTGGCAAAAAGGGGAAAGGGTCACAAATTGTCCAGCTCAATATGGGAGACCCAAGGCAGCCTTGATGTCCTGGAGGTGGGTGCTGTGGTCCGACATATCCCTTTCTCCTTGGGCCAGTCGTACATTAATATCCATGATGCAGCAGCGGTCCCTGTTAGTGAACCCCACAGCATGTGTCCATGCTGCAGATGGCAGTGTGGCAGTCCCTTGAATGCGTTGCCTTGACGGGGCACCTGCTTGTGTGCCTGGTCCTGGGGCAGCAAGTTGGCTGTGTGGTGGCTGACTTTGTGGGGCAGATCTTTGGTAATATCTGGACCCATGCCTGACGTTAGAAAGGCCAGATATGGCCAGTGTTTTCCTCACCAATATTTGCAATCCTACTTCAGGCAGAGACTTCCATCTCCCAGCACCGTATGTGCTGATAGCAGTCTTTACAGACCTTGAATGTGCGTGCCTCCTGTGGCGATATGTGGTCTGTAAAATAAGAACAAGAACAATATTTCAGTCCAGATAACTATGTCAATGTTCTCCATTTAACTCAGATACACAAGGGCTGGAATACATGGGGGACTACATGGGACCCTACACTCTAACAGAAGATTGTGAATTGCAAAAGTGAAATGGACAAGGCAACGTTGAATTAAGGATTAGTCACAACATGATGGTGACACTGACATGACATTGCATGGCATGTGACATGTACTGTCACAACACAATGAGATTGTCAGTGTCAAATGATGGTGCTGTCACATACCCTGACTGAGGGGGATATGCACAAGAAATTTGAGGCGATAGGCATCATCCTTCCAGAGGTAACTCCTTGCTCATCCACTTCTGAAACACAAGGCTACACCAAATGTATGATAATGTGATGCAGCCCTGTGTTTCTCCCTGCCATGGTGCTTGGTACATCAACTCTGCGCAAACGCAGGCACCCATGCACAAGGGTCTAACAGTGTAGGGGAGGATTTTTATGTGTAGTGTTAGACGGGGACCCGGAGGGTCGGCCGAATACTGGGGGAGAGGCCTCCGATGAGGGCCGTCTCCGGCGATCGTACAGACAAGTCACTTCCCTCCCCACAGATAGACACCACACAAGGATGAGATCAACACGCTTTATATAGGGTTCTTGTGGCAAGGTTATCAGTGGTACAGGAGATCCAGGACTCGAGGGCCCTCTCAATTCTAGTCTCTGTAGGGAAAGGGGGTAGCGGGACAGTCTTGGTACCGGATCGGTACAGGGGGTGGCAGGAGGGAAGCTCACAATCCTCGAGCTTAGGAGTCTGCAAGGTCGGGCCGCGGCAGCGCCAGCCGGCTAGGAGGAAGGTCTACAACAAGGGGGCCGCGGCAGCGCCAGCAGGCCGAGGCGATGGTTCCAATGGCAGAGGGCCGCGGAAGCGCCAGCCGGCCGAGATGATGGTTCACGTTGCCGAGGGCCGCGGCAGCGCCAGCAGGCCAAGATGATGGTTTCACGAGGCAGAGGGCCGCGGCAGCGCCAGCAGGCCAAGATGATGGTTTCACGAGGCAGAGGGCCGCGGCAGCGCCAGCAGGCCAAGATGATGGTTTCACGAGGCAGAGGGCCGCGGCAGCGCCAGCAGGCCAAGATGATGGGTTCACAGGGCAGGGCTGTGGCAGCGCCAGCAGTCCGTCAAGGATGAGTTCTTCTCGGGGTCTCTCGACTCCAGGATACAACTGCCTTCCTCGTCTGGAGCTGCCCCAGTTATAGGTCTTGTTCCCTTTGATGTCCGGACCCTCGCGCCTGGAGGTCGGGAGGTCTGGAATGAGGGAGTCCCGACACCCAGCAGGGGGGTGGAGCCAGCGCCCAGGGAGGCCGGGGGTGATCGACACCTGGCGGAGGAGAGCCGTTGACGCCTCCTTCTTTCATTGACCTGCCAAGTGGTCTCTTTACCTCCTGTGTGGAGGTTGGTGCCTCGATGTCGGGGCCTGGCCAAGCCCAGGGTTGGGGTCGATTCGAGGCCACGTGGCCTCGTGCTGTAGTGTCCAAAGATGGCTGCCGGGCCGGGGCCATGGTGCTGACGGGGACCAGGGCCAGCTGGTACGGGAGGGTTCAGGAGCTGGAGTCCCGTTGTGGACGGGTTGTGGGTTACCTCGGGGGTTTGCCGGGGTGGCTCTTGCTGGGGATTCAGGGAGAGCCGGGGTCCGGGCCCTGTTGTGCGGAGGGGGGACGGCCCGGATACGAGGCCTGTTCAACATGCGTCCCCCCAAGCTGAAGGCAGGGAGAGTCAGCCATCCTCTTGGGGACTCTCCTCGCCGAGGCGGAAAAAGCGTGACAGGCCGTCTGCGTTGGCGTGGTCCTGGCCTGGACGATGCTCCACAGTGAAGTCCATCCCCTGTAGGGAGATGGACCAGCGCAACAGTTTCGGGTTTTCCCCCCGCATCTGCATCAGCCATTGCAGGGGTCGGTGGTCTGTCTGCACCCGAAAGTGGGTGCCGAAGAGGTAGGACCGGAGCTTCTTGAGGGCCCATACTACGGCGAAGGCCTCCCTCTCGATGGTGCTCCAGCGCTGTTCCCGGGCCAGCAGGCGTCGGCTGATGAATGCCACTGGCTGATCGACTCCCTTGGTGTTGAGTTGGGAGAGGATGGCCCCCACGCCATGATCGGAGGCGTCGGTCTGTACGATGAATTCCCGGCCGTAGTCGGGAGCCTGGAGCACGGGGGCAGTGCACATGGCGGCCTTCAGCTTCTCGAAGGCCGATTGGCAGTCCGGAGTCCAGTTGACTGTTTTGGGGATCTTCTTGGATGTGAGCTCCGTGAGGGGCCCCACGATGCTGCCATAGTCCTTCACAAACCGCCGGTAGTACCCGGTGAGTCCCAGGAAGGCCCGGACCTCGGTTTGGGTCGTAGGGGGTTGCCAGGCCTGGATGGCAGCGATCTTGAGCTGGAGGGGGGCCAGCAGACCGCTTCCCACTTGGTGTCCTAGGTAGGTCACGGACCCTTGGCCAACCTGACATTTGCTGGCCTTGATGGTGAGCCCGGCCTGCTGGAGGGCGTGTAAAACTTCCCGCAGGTGGCGGAGGTGGTCGGTCCAGTGGTGACTGTACACAGCGATGTCGTCCAGGTAGGCGGCGCTGAATTCTTCGAGGCCCGCCAGTACCTGGTTCACGAGTTGTTGAAATGTTGCCGGAGCGTTTTTCATGCCGAATGGCATCACCCTGAAGTGGTAGTGACCGTCCGGGGTAGAGAAGGCGGATCGTTCTTGGGCCCTGGGGGTGAGGCCGATTTGCCAGTAGCCCGCTGTTAAATCGAAGATGCTCAGGTAGCGGGCGGCCCCCATACGGTCAATTAGCTCATCTGCCCGGGGGATAGGGTGAGCGTCGGTCCTGTTAACGGCATTCAGTCCCCGGTAGTCCACACAGAACCGGAGCTCAGGGGCAACGCCCGGGGCTGCGGCCTTGGGGACCAGGATGACTGGGCTGGCCCAGGGGCTGTCAGAGGGCTCGATCACTCCCAGTGCTAGCATCTTGGACACCTTGGTCTGGATGCAGGCGCGCACCCGATCTGGTACGCGGTACGCCCTGTGGTGAATAGGGGGGCTGTCCCCGGGTTCCACATCGTGAAGGCACCAGGGGGTGACCCCAGGGGTGAGAGAGAACAAGGATGCGAACCGTGTCAGGAGAGCTTGACAGTCTTGGCGTTGCTCCGGGGACAAGGCCTCGGAGAGTCTGACCCCTTCCACGGAGCCATCCTGCTCAAGGGTCCTCAGCAGGTCCGGAAGGGGCTCGGAGTCCTCTTCCGTCCCATTATCGGTATCCATCAGGAGGCTGAGTTCTGAGCGCACAAAATGGGGCTTGAGTCTGTTGGCGTGGAGGACCCGTAGGGGGTTCCGGGAAGTTTCCATGTCGATTAAGTAGGTGACGGGCCCCTTGCGTCCGATCACCTTGAAGGGTCCGGACCATTTGTCCTGTAGGGCACAGGGTTCGACCGGGGACATCACCCAGACCTGCTGTCCCGGCTCGAACTCGAGGGAGGAGGCGTGCTGATCATACCATTTCTTCATGTCTTCCTGACTGGCTTCAAGGTTGACTTTGGCGATCTCCCTGAATCGCCTGGTCTGGTTGCGAAGGGCCAGGAGATATTTGTATACATCCGGGGGAGTTTTCTGGGGGGGCCTCTCCCAACCTTCTTTGACTAGGCTGAGGGGACCCCGGACGGGGTGCCCGTACAGGAGTTCAAATGGGCTGAAGCCTAGGGATTTTTGAGGGACCTCTCGGTAGGCGAACAGGAGGCACGGGAGTAGCACGTCCCACTGGCGACGGAGGGGCTCTTCTAGGCCCATGATCATTCCTTTGAGAGTGCGGTTAAACCGCTCGACCAATCCATTTCCTTGCGGGTGATAGGGGGTCGTGAATTTGTAGGTGACCCCGCACTGTTGCCAGAGAGACTTCATGTATTTCGAGATGAAGTTCGTGCCCCTGTCGCTGACGACCTCCCGGGGAAAGCCCACCCGGGAGAAGATCCCCATCAGGGCTCGGCCTACCACAGGTGCCGTCACGGTTCGAAGAGGGATGGCCTCGGGATAGCGGGTGGCGTGGTCCACCAGGACCAGGATGAACCGGTGTCCTTGGGCTGTTCGGGGGTCCAGGGGCCCCACAATGTCTATTCCCACCCGTTCGAACGGGGTGGTGACGACGGGAAAAGGCTGCAAGGGTGCTTTGGTTTTTCGGCCACTTTTTCCGCTGGCCTGGCAGGTGGGGCAGGCCTTGCAGTGGTTGGTGACATCCTTTCGCATTCAGGGCCAGTAAAAGTGGGTCACCAGGCGGTCGTACGTTTTGTCCTGTCCCAGGTGTCCGGCACGGGGTACATCGTGGGCTAAGTTCAAGAGGAAATCTCTGAAGCGGAGGGGCACCACCAGCACCCGACTGGCCCCCAGTTCTGCAATCCTTTGCTCACTGTAGAGCAGGTCATTGTCCCAGTAGATCCAGTGGGCCCCCGAGGTGTCCCCTGCGCTCTGGGCAAGGGCTTGCTGCCGGAGTCCTTCGAGGGCGGGACAGGTTCTTTGTTCTTGTCGGAATTGTTCCTGGGTGGGACCCCCCTCTTGACGCCACTGGGCCAGGTCGGGGAGGTCCTGGAGCCGACCGGGTCCTTCTTCGGTTTGGGCCGGGGGACTTGCTTCTGGGGTGGCCTCCTCTGGGACAATCGCGGGAGGAGGCTCCGGCCACTCGGGTTCCTCTGGACTGGGGACGGCACGGGCGGTCATGGACCGGGTCGTGGCACAGACCCATTCGGGGAGGCCCAGCATCCCCAGGTGCTCTCTCCATTCGACTGCTGCCCAGGGAGAACTTTCGAGATCGTTCCCCAGGAGGCAATCCACGGGGGCATCATCGCGGACCGTCACTTTCAGCATCCCTGATACTCCTCCCCATTCGAAGGGGACGTAGGCCATTTGACATAGACTTTCTGAGTTGTCGGCCGACCGGACAGGGCAAAGAATGTTCGGCAAGATCTGGTCCGGGGCCACCAGATGACAGCGCACCGCGGTCACACTGGCCCCGGTATCGCGGAGGGCTTCAGCCCGGCGGCCATTAATGTTGACCCACTGGCTGTACTTCTGCGTGTTGGCGGGAAGGGGGGCCCGAGGGATCAGGTCTCGTTCCCCTAAGCAAAACAGGGACATGGCGGCCGGTTCCCACTCAGGCTGGTCGGTTTCGTACTCTTCTTGGTCTTCTGGGGTTTGCTCTTCCCCAAGGGCTGCAGCAGCGACCTGGCGGGGTATAGTGTTCGGGTTCTTTGGGCAGTTGGGATCATTGGCGTAGTGGCCGGGTCGCTGGCATCGGTGGCAAGTAATGTTGGCTCGGAAGCCTGGTCGCATCGGGGGGTTTCCCCTGCCGGCCGGGGGCGGGGGGTTGCTTGTGGGAGTCACCGGGCCGGTGTCCCTACCCCGACCCTGGCCTCCTCCTCCACGGGGGCGATGGGGCCCTTGGGCAGTCCTGTTCGGTTCGCTGGGTCCGTTTCGGCCAACTCGGGTGCTTTCCCATCGGTCAGCTTCGGCGGCGAGTTGTCGAGGTTCCGTTAGTTTACTGTCCAGGAGGTGCTGCCTGAGTTCGATGAAGCAGTTGTTAGAAAGGTGCTCCCACACAATAAGGTCAAAGAGCTGCTCGTAGGTGGTCACGTTGCTGCCCTTGATCCACCCCTCGAAGGCCCGGCTAAAGAAGTTCACGTACTCCACCCAAGTTGTACCCGGGATCCGTTTGCAGTCGCGAAACCGCTGGCGGTACATCTCGGGTGTGAGTCCGTATCGAGTGAGGAGGGCGGCTTTCATGTGGTCGTAGGATGTCATCAGATGGTCCGGGAGTTGCAGCAGGGCGTCTCGCCCTTCGTTGACAAACCTCCCCCATAACCCGGCTCCCCAGTCGCTCCGGGGAATCCGGTGGGAGGTCATGGCTACCTCGTACGCTTTGAACCATTGCTGGATATCATCGTTCTTGTAGTACTCTCTGACGACATCTTTGGGTATGTGGACCTTGGGGTCTGTAGGGGCAGGAGTGTTCGTGCGCTCGGGGACCCCGAGCTCCTTGTTCTGCTTCCGAATCTCTAGTTCTTTGAGGTTGCGCTCATGTTCGTAGGCTAGCTTCTTCTCTTCTAGCTCTCTCTGCCTTTGTTTCTCTTCTCGCTCCTCCCGGAGCCGTA
The DNA here is from genome assembly GCF_964261635.1 of Lissotriton helveticus. NCBI lineage: Eukaryota > Metazoa > Chordata > Amphibia > Caudata > Salamandridae > Lissotriton > Lissotriton helveticus. The sequence goes on from NC_136070.1 coordinate 883,567,163, forward strand.
AGTGTTCCAACGTTATTTTTTGTTCCGCCAATTTGAGCTCTCCATCTAAGCGAAGTCGTGCCAGTTCTAATTCATGGAGCCTGCTTTTTTCCCGTTCCCGGACCTCTTCTGGGGAGAGACCCGATCTTCTTTCTTCCGTCGGCGTAGGGCTTGTTTCGGGTGTCTCGTGGCTTCGTGTTTGGGGTACGGTCGTACCCGTCTCCGCCCAAGATTCCAGGGCTCGTTTGAAGTCCTCTTTCGTGCTCAGTCCTGTGGTTGAAATGCCTAATTCTATGCAAAATTGTTTCAGTTCTCTGTGGTTGTATTCTTCTAGCTTTTCCATCTGGAATTTTTCCGTTGTTCCGCTCTCTTTTGTTGTCATGGTGGTTGTGTGTCGTGGGGCGAGTGACCCTCTGTACGATTATGCGTAGGTTCGGATCGCGCCGCTGGCCACCAATGTTAGACGGGGACCCGGAGGGTCGGCCGAATACTGTGGGAGAGGCCTCCGATGAGGGCCGTCTCCGGCGATCGTACAGACAAGTCACTTCCCTCCCCACAGATAGACACCACACAAGGATGAGATCAACACGCTTTAAATAGGGTTCTTGTGGCAAGGTTATCAGCGGTACAGGAGATCCAGGACTCGAGGGTCCTCTCAATTCTAGTCTCTGTAGGGAAAGGGGGTAGCGGGACAGTCTTGGTACCGGATCAGTACAGGGGGTGGCAGGAGGGAAGCTCACAATTCTCGAGCTTAGGAGTCTGCAAGGTCGGGCCGCGGCAGCGCCAGCCGGCTAGGAGGAAGGTCTACAACAAGGGGGCCGCGGCAGCGCCAGCAGGCCGAGGCGATGGTTCCAATGGCAGAGGGCCGCGGCAGCGCCAGCCGGCCGAGATGATGGTTCACGTTGCCGAGGGCCGCGGCAGCGCCAGCACCGCCAAGATGATGGTTTCACGAGGCAGAGGGCCGCGGCAGAGCAAGCAGGCCAAGATGATGGTTTCACGAGGCAGAGGGCCGCGGCAGCGCCAGCAGGCCAAGATGATGGTTTCACGAGGCAGAGGGCCGCGGCAGCGCCAGCAGGCCAAGATGATGGGTTCACAGGGCAGGGCTGCGGCAGCGCCAGCAGTCCGTCAAGGATGAGTTCTTCTCGGGGGCTCTCGACTCCAGGATACAACTGCCTTCCTCGTCTGGAGCTGCCCCAGTTATAGGTCTTCTTCCCTTTGATGTCCGGACCCTCGCGCCTGGAGGTCGGGAGGTCTGGAATGAGGGAGTCCCGACACCCAGCAGGGGGGTGGAGCCAGCGCCCAGGGAGGCCGGGGGTGATCGACACCTGGCGGAGGAGAGCCGTTGACGCCTCCTTCTTTCATTGACCTGCCAAGTGGTCTCTTTACCTCTTGTGTGGAGGTTGGTGCCTCGATGTCGGGGCCTGGCCAAGCCCAGGGTTGGGGTCGATTCGAGGCCACGTGGCCTCGTGCTGTAGTGTCCAAAGATGGCTGCCGGGCCGGGGCCATGGTGCTGACGGGGACCAGGGCCAGCCGGTACGGGAGGGTTCAGGAGCTGGAGTCCCGTTGTGAACGGGTTGTGGGTTACCTCGGGGGTTTGTCGGGGTGGCTCTTGCTGGGGATTCAGGGAGAGCCGGGGTCCGGGCCCTGTTGTGCGGAGGGGGACGGCCCGGCTACGAGGCCTGTCCAACATGTAGGAAGGTGTTTCTTCTTGCTTTTGAACAATCCTAGAGATGCCCTTCTGTCACTTTCATGCATGCTGCTTCATGCAGCACACATGGAAGGGACATAATGGCATTCATGTTACTTTATTTCTACATGCACAGAAAGGGACAACTTCATGTAAGGTAACTAACAATGCAATTAGGCTTTTTTAATGTGTGCTGCACAATAGGTGATGTTGTGGTGGTAAGAGTGGCTTGCACATTTGCCCCTGAGTCTACCAGTAATGAGCCCAAGGAGACAGCTTGACAACACCCTTGCAGAGCCTAAACATGCCAATTACATAAAGAGGGTCATCTTTGCAAGGTGTTTGTGGAGCAAGCCATTGGCATCCTTGGGTTAACGCTAGGCCATGCTACTTCATGAAACCGGTTATGCAGCATACAAACAATAGTACTGTGCAGACCTGTGTCTGAGCCCACACTGCCTGAAGAAATACATCCCCTTAGGCATATTCTGGCACACTAGCACAATGCTGCAAGTATCTCTGTGTTGCTGTGGAAGATGAGGATGGACCACAAATTACCTCTTCCTGCACATGACCATAACTTACAATCTTTCCAGACAAATCAATATGTGCTGCTTCATGTAGCACATCTTGAACTCACATGGTAAAATCTTCAGCACTGATTGTTCATGTGATGTAAGGTGCACATTCATGCATTTGAACGATCGGAAGTGTCTTGTTGTTTCCATGTGTAGCACACAACGCTGCACAGATTGGAACAGCATATTTGTGAACCCATTAAAAAAATCTCACCACTGTGCATATTCACATACAAAATGCAAAGGGCATCACAGATTGCGTACACCAACACATTCTAGCTGGCCTTCGAGAGAGTGTCTAGACCTCGAAAGATTGCTTTGTGCATTTATTCAGCTCCCACCCTTGGCACACAAGATATGATTTGAAAAGGTATTTTTGATCCCTATTGTGCTTTATTCTCAGGCAGCCAGATAAATGCAGCATTGTGACTCAGGCTAAGACAATCATGCTTCCTAAGTGATAAAAAATAGATTTCCGATACGTAAGGAGTAGCGGACCATATTATATTAGCATGATGCATCTATATGTATCCTCTTTTCTGGCTATATAGAGTAGGCCGAGAACCATACAGACGCCATTTTCCGAACCTATGCCCAAACACGGGCTGTGATCACGTGTTAGTCTCCGGCAGTTGTCAAGCCCCAGTTCATCTGAATTACTGGGAGCAGCTGAACGTAGGCTGTTTACTCGACTGTCCTGAGACTCAAGGTCGCATCTGGCTTTGGGTGCGATAAGCGCATTCTTGGAGGCACCGTGCCTACACTCCCAGGCACCAAGACGAAAGGGAGTCATCCCTCCTGACCTTCTTAGTAATAAATAGTTAAGCTTTGAACTAATCATGTGTGCCATATATGGTCCTTCCCTGGAGCTCGAGGGCCAACTGGTGTTTTCCTTCTACAGTGATTATATGTGTTGAACTGAAAACTATATAACCTCATGTTTGAATACGAGCCAACAGTCTTCTCCGCACACTTGATGGTGAGGGTTGGAGAGGCTCCTCTATAGAGCATTTTTGCTTAATAAAGGATTGAACTTTCTTCACTGCCAACTGACTGATTATTTGGTAATGGGATTGGGGCTATTGGTAGGTATAGCTCTTTATGGTATTTTTATGGTACTTCAGTTGGCGACTCTGGTGGAACTCTGTGATAGGGTCGTCCTCCCATAACCGGGTAGAAAGGACAAAGAAAGGGGAGCTCTGGTTGAGCGGGTGGACGGAACTAAAATTCTTGTCTTACCCCGCTCTCGCGATCAGAGTCCCCCAGCTGCTAGTGACCCTTCGCCGGAGTCCTACGGGCGTAACCCAGGAGCTGACCGTGTTAGTCTTCAGGAGTTGGAAGTGGAGAATACGCAACTGTACCTGCGTGCACCAGGTGAGTGGATTGTTTTTGGTGTCTTTTGGAACGCCCTGTTGAGCAGTGCTTTTGAAGCAGTTAACTGTGTAGGATTTGGTGGTCGGTGTACCACAGAGAATCTTGGGGGTCTGACGGGGCAGCATTGTCTCCGCACGGGTAGATGCTCCACGGACTTGTTTTGTGAACAATAGAGATGCCGATCGAACGCCCTGGTGAGGCTCGTGTGGTGCACACCCGGCCGGACTGGTTTCGGAAAGGCCTGCGGTTGAACCTGGGTAGCCATCAGGATATATCTGAAGCGGTGCTAAGGAAGCGGGCTTAGTCAGAATAGTCCCAAGGGTAAACCAGGAAGACTGCAGGATGGTCTGTAGGACAGTCTGTGGTTATACCTGTCCGGCGGTCTCTTGGTAGTCTTTGGACTGCTTGATTTTGGTATCTGTTGGTCTGGAATCTGAATTGATTGATTCTCCACAAACAGGAGTCGACGGGCTCTGTTCTTTGATTGGAAAAAAAAAAAAGAGACATGTCATTTTGAATATATGTGTATGTATATGTATTTTTGCTTTGTGTATGTTTGAATAAGAGTGAGGTTGAATATGTTGTAAATGTTTGAACATGGCCATGTTTGAAAGTACGTTTTTATGATTGAATGAGGAATACGTGACAACAATCACAATGCCGTGTTTTAGTAAATTAAGTTGTTTTGGATGTTGTCGCCGCCCTAATGATACACCATTGGCTGAAAGTCAACCTGCCCCGCCTGAGGGCAGCCCGAGTTATGATATGTATGTAAAGCATGGTATTACACCTATCTTGTTTAACACACTATGGCATAAATATACTAAGGGTAATGTAGAGTTGCAATGGCCTTTAACCGGGTTTTTTGATGAGAAAAAGATACATTTTCTGCAGGAACGATTGTTTTCTAAACATAGTCGACAGTCAACGTTTGATTCCCCAAACCTATGGCAGAAGGAAGCAAAGCGTAGACGTATACGAGAGGAGAAATTATGCAGAATTAAGGGAGGTCAGTCGTTACGCAGAAAGCCATTGCTTATGATAAAACTTCAAACCGAACAGGGAATTGATTGTGCAGATAGGCAATTTAGATTGCAAGTGGATAAGACCTATGTGGCTAGAACTGAAGCGGAGGATGAGATGGAGGATGTATTGGATACTCGTCCACCTCGCCCTTATGCTCCACAACCTATATATCCCATTGTTCCCCCAACTCCAGTACAGGTCCCTTCAGCCTCTGCCCCTGTTGTTTCCTCCTCCCCTGTCTTTCCAGGAACTTCCTCTGTTTTATCTCCCTCTGTGTCTGAGACGGCTACTTTATGGCCTGTTATGTTGCCGTCTTCTGTTATGTCCACAGCTGTTTTGTCTTCCCCTACCCTTGCGTGGGCTTTCCAGTTCGCGAGCACGACCCCATCCCTAGCTGTTTCAACTCCTGCTCGTGCTCCGGGGGATTTGGACACACAAAAGTTGTTTACTCGTTCGACTGTATGACTAAATGAGGAACAGATTGTTGAAAATCAGTCATCTCAGTGGATGCGACATCCTATTTATACTATAACTTATATATGGAGCACGCTCGGAGACTTAGAGCCTGTTATGCAGCAATATGCCCTGAAACACATGGTCACATGTCTTATTAAATTATGGGAACAGTGTTTTGCAGGAGGAATGCTCCCCCCAAGTGATGTATGATATTTGGGCCAGGGCTCATAAGTATGAACTTAGATCAGAGGAAGTGTACAGAAAGGCTGAGGTTTTATTAACTTATCGAGGGCGGATGCACCAAAAATGTTCCTCATGGGACTCTCAGCACCCTATGCGAGAAGTCCCTCCTATCTTTCACCCTGAAATACAGGAACTAAAAAATGATCAGGATGTAGTAACTAGACCTCCTGTAGAGGCACGAGTGCAGGAACAGTAGGTTTACACCCCCTGGAAGAGGAGTGAAGTCCTCTCGCTAAAATCACAACTACCTGACCCCCGTAAGAATCCCTCAGCTTATTATAAAGAACTCACAGAAGCGGCTTCCTCAGCCGTTATGACCCTAGCTGACATAGAGCTATTTTTTGCATTGTTAGTCCCTGTTGATGTATGGCATCAGGTGCATGATCAGGACCATGTTCAGGAGTTAGGCGGAACATGGGAACAGATAAAAGATTGGGATAAGGGACATAAGCCTGCTGATAAACCAAAACCCGAACTATTGGCGATACCTGGCCTTATTATTACTTACATGCATTCCTTAATTCCGCCTCGTAAGGTGGATTGGGATAAATTGACAGCATGTAAGCAGAAGAAAGACGAAAGTGTTTCTGATTTCTTCCCTAGATTTGAAGGTGTATTCATTGACTTTAGTGGACAGGATTTATCATTGGAAGGCGGTATGCGATTATTTATTAATTGTTTTGTGACCAATTTGTTATCAGAAGTTTCTGCGTGGCTAAAAGCCGCTGAAAGTACCTGGACTACGTCCACACCCTCGGTAATATTGAGTATGGCCGAATATTACGAACATAGAGAAAATGAGAGTAAGGATAAGACAGAAAAGAAAACGAAAGATCTTAAGACGCGGGTGTTGTTGCAGCAAGTCGTTCGAGGACAAGGCAGAGAGAAAGGCAGTAGAGGGTTTGTCCTGAGGGGGGCGGGAACCGGACGAGGCAGAGGGCCCAGCTGTTGTTTTGGGACTAAACCAGTGCGCTTACTGTAAGGATGAAGGGCATTGGCAATTATAGTGTCCATTGGTGCTGGTTCAGAATGGGGCTATGAGAGGAAGAGGTCAAGGTGGTGTGGATCACAATAATATGCGACGAGAGGAGGCGATGCACGTCGGACCAGAAAATAATTATTTTGATAATCCGAGAGGTAGGCAGTACTATAATGAGGACTGTGCGATGGATGCAACCGAAGGGTTTGCGTATACATAGGACAGCCAAGGACAGAGTAGGGGCCAGGTGTCAGTACCCGTTAATTAGCAAGGGCCTTATGTAAAGGCGCATTTGATGGGGACATCCGAAAAGTTTTTTAGTTGATACGGGTGCGATGGATAGTTTTATTTCTCGTTCTCTGGTCCCAGGAGTTGCTCTGTCTGGGCACAATAATGTTTTGGTGGGATTCTCTGGAATTCCGGTGGTAAGCCCCATTTCCAAACCTATTCCGTTCACAATTGGTCCAGTTACGGTAGACTCCCTGTTTCTCTTGACTTCTCATTGTGGTGAAAATGTATTGGGCTTGGATTTGTTGAAGAAATTACATGCAAAAATTCATTGTTCACCTGATGGTGTTTATTTGACTATCAATCCCCTGGGCAGGCATACTTTGCAGTGTTTCACCAAAAATGAACCCCTCCCTCCTGAAATTTCTGCTATCCCAGAGACTATGTGGGCCACTGGGGACACAGATGTAGGATTATTAAGGATTCCTCCTGTTTCTATTACTCTGAAACAAAATGCTCGGCTTCCACGTATACCTCAGTAGAAAGTTTCTCCGGCGGGCAAGAAAGCTTTGCTCTCCATCATACAAGATCTGACCAAAAGGGGTGTGGTGGAGGAGACTGCTGCTAATGTATGCAACAGCCCCATTTTACCGATCTTAAAAAAGGCCCCTGTTGGAAGTGATCCTGACTATGTTGATACTTATCGTTTTGTGACTGATTTGCGTGAAATTAATAAAATAGTTGTACCCCAATACCCTGTGCTTTCTGACATCACTACTATTCTCACTATTATTCCTCCCACTGCCAAATATTTCTCTGTGATTGTTTGAAGAATGCTTTCCTTAGCTTTCCGATACATCCTGATAGCCGTCATATTTTCGGCTTCTCATTATCTGGTCGCAGCTTCCGGTTTTGTAGCGCTCCCCAGGGGTACACAGAGAGTCCTAGTATTTATAGTCAAGCTTTAAAGACATTGTTGGATGATTTGGACCTGCCCCCCTGGCAATGTGCTTTTTCAATATGTCGATGATCTGTTAGTGGCCTCTGACACTGAGAAAGGTTGTAAGGAAGACACTGTACAATTATTGTCTCATTTGGCGGCTAATGGCAATAAAGTATCTCTTTCTAAATTCCAATATTGTCGACAGGAGGTGACCTATCTGGGTCATCTACTGTCGAAAGAGGGTAGGGGACTAACCCTGAGCGTGTGACTACCATTTTTAATATGTCTGTACCTCGTACTCAGCGTGATGTCTGTACATTTCTCGGCATACCTTCTTACTGTCGCCAGTGGATCCCTAATTTTTCCCTTCTCACTAATCCTCTTCTGTATTTAACCACTAAAGATGTGCAGGAATCTTTACCCTGGATGGATGATTACCAAAATGCTTTTGACTCTTTGAAATCTGCCCTTTGCTCTGCACCTATCCTTGGTACCCCTGACTACCAAAAACCTTTTGTGCTTTATGTACACGAGGTGGACGGTTGTTCGCTTTCTGTGTTAACAAAAGAATTTGGTGGTAAGCAGAGATCTTGTGCCTATTTCTCGGCGGTGTTGGATAACATCGCCAAAGCACTCCCCAGCTGTTTAAGGGCTACTGCTGCAGTCGCAGTGGCTATTCGACATCGGAAGGGCTTGTTCTGAACACTGATCTCACAGTGATGGTACCGCATGCTGTGGATACATTATTGAACAAAACAAAGACCCAGCACCTTACGAGTGCCCGTCTTACAGGTTAGGTTGACTTTGTTTGCTCCCCACATTACGATTAAACGATGTGCCACTCTGAACCCTGCCACTTTACTACCCCTCCCTTCGAACGAAAAGAACAATGATGTTTATGATTGTATATTTCGGACAGAGGAAGAGACGAAGGGACGGGTAGACCTGACAGACAATCTTCTATCTGACCCTCAAGGGGAGTTATATGTCGATGGCTTTTGTTTCAAATTACCAGATGGCACAACAACTGCTGCATATGTGATAACTACTCTTCACACTGTAGTTGAGGCTTCTCGAGTACCCTATCAATCAGCTCAGGCAGCAGAGTTAGTGGCATTGCTTTGGGCCTGTGAGCTAAGTGAAGGATTGAGAGTAAATATTTACACCTATAGCCAGTACGCCTTTGGCGTGGCTCAAAGTTGTGCCCGACTTTGGGCCTCAATGTTTGTGACTAGCTCTGCTAGGTGGGTGGCTGAAACAGAGATGTTTAATAACACCATGGAGAGTGTCCGAGAAATACAGGAAGAAGCTACCCCTATTGAGCTGGCTCACTGGAAAGAGAAAGTGGGAATATTAGATGCAGATGATTGTTGGATTGATTTGACAGAAAACAACAACGGTGGTTGTTGCCCAATGCATTAGTGAATGCGGTGGTAACAATGGCACATGGTACAGACCTGGTCCACAAATGTCTGTTAGATGCACTTCTGGGGTACTGAGTGAGACACTGGACTGAACGCGCTGTGAGCCTTGATAATTTGCTTGCTCTGTTCAGAAGGAAAGACTGAATTTCTTGTTTAAAGAGGCCCAGGTTGTGTTTTCTTCAAGGGTTGTGTGAGAACATAACTCTAACGTGAGAGGCTTGCTTAGGTATTATTTGTGATGAACGATAGGAGCCTGCCTGTGAGGCTCTAAACGGACACAGCACCCTCTGGCAGGTTGGACTGCATCGCCCGAGTTTATTTTTGGACTTTTACTTAGTATGTATCACTTTGCTCGTTTCGTTCCTGAAGAGGAACGTCCTTTTTTACTGCGTTATTTCCCTGCATATATGCCTGTCTTTTCTAGTTGGACTCAACGTGTTAAAATTGCATTTATAGTTATTATAGCAATATTATTAATCACATTGACGGGAGTATTCATCTATTTAGAATTTTGCCACCCTATGCATAGTCTTTTAGGAACAACTGCCCCGCTTCCGGAACATGTGTTTGATACTTTAACCCCACATAAGGAAAGGCATCGTCAGACTTATGTAAAAAATGTACTTGTTGAAATGCTTCATCAAACACACAGCGCCAACAATGCTACAAATTGTTGGGTTTGTGGTCTTTTACCATCTGTTATGCACAAGCACGACTTATTCATATCCCTAATCTTGTCTCATTTGGGGAGTTGTGAGGCTTGGTTTAAATTACTTTCAATGATGTCCATGCATTAAACTGTGTACACTCAAAGGTTTTCAGAAAAGGATTATGAAATGATTTTAGCATACTTCGAGGCTCATCAAGGATTCGACCCCGAATGCATGTATGAATATGTATACAATGCATGAAAATACCACTTGGTTGGAAAATGAGATTTTGGATTTTGTTGAGTTTAATTTCACTCAGTATTTTTAAACATTTTCAAGACCGTAATGTTACTGAAGACAGGGCTATTCCAGTGCCTATACTAAATAGTACCTCTGCTTTCTGTGTTCAGGGATTAGGGTACATATCAGTAGGAGAAAGCCGATGTAATTACAGTCATCAGTTACGTACTTTTAGCAGCCCTCCATTGTTAACCCCTCCTAATTTATATTTTGTCTCTGGAGAAAATGCCTATACTTGGCTTCCACGAGGTTGGGCTGGACATGACTACCTGTCCTTCCTGTGCCCTCGAGTCTATATTGCCCCTTCTAGTTATCATAAGGATTACCGCTTAGATAAACGAAGTATGCTTGTTAAGGGAAATAAAAGAATGATAGATACTACTGATATAGATCAGACAGATACTCCTGAACAGCATTTTACTGACATTGTAAAAGGAGTGTTTCCCATCTGGGGGCCTATAATCACCAGCAAAGAAGTACGCCGTTTGCCCATATTATATTAGCATGATGCATCTATATGTACCCTCTTTTCTTGCTATATAGTGTAGGCCGAGAACCATACAGACGCCATTTTCCGAACCTATGCTCGAACACGGGCTGTGATCACGTGTTAGTCTCCGGCAGTTGTCAAGCCCCAGTTCATCTGATTTACTGGGAGCAACCGAGCGTAGACTGTTTACTCAACTGTCCTGAGACTCACGGTCGCATCTGGCTTTGGGTGCGATAAGCGCATTCTTGGAGGCGCCGTGCCTACAATCCCAGGCACCAAGACGAAAGGGAGTCATCCCTCCTGACCTTCTTAGTAATAAATAGTTAAGCTTTGAACTAATCATGTGTGCCATATATGGTCCTTCCCTGGAGCTCGAGGGCCAACTGGTGTTTTTCCTTCTACAGTGATTATATGTGTTGAATTGAAAACTATATAACCTCATGTTTGAATACGAGCCAACAGTCTTCTCCGCACACTTGATGGTGAGGGTTGGAGAGGCTCCTCTATAGAGTATTTTTGCTTAATAAAGGATTGAACTTTCTTCACTGCCAACTGACTGATTATTTGGTAATGGGATTGGGGCTATTGGTAGGTATAGCTCTTTATGTTATTTTTATGGTACTTCATTCCACAATGCTGTACAAAGTAACTTCACTGAGTAAATGGTGTGGTAGTGATATGCACCAACATGTCAATGATATGGCACATCAGATGAATGACAATCATTAATGGCAGGGAGCCACAGTTATGATCTAACTTTACATTACACTAATGTCGACACATACAAAGGAGGTGTGACTCTGTATTCTGCAGCAATAAATTGGGAATCATGGATACAAGCTTACATACTGTGGATGTGACTGACTCTTAGTACTGGTTTCTATGAATGACACCTGGTGCAACTAAGATTTGAACATCATTGATAGTTATCTCAGTCAAGGATGTAAACGCATTCCATGTCTGGTCATAGTCATCACCAACATCACTCACACGTCTCAGCTCCTGTCGGTACGATGTGTAATCCACATGCATGTGCTGGAGTGACATGACCCATTGATATTTCTTGCATGGGTATCACTGACTGGGTATGTGCAAAGTTACATCCGGGAGACATATGCATTGCTCAATCTTAACTTACTGATTTCTTCATACTCCACACTTGTTTGAAACATTCTTCACACTGGAGGCAAGGTAGATGTGATACACACCCAGACTGTATACTACTACATACTTGAATTTACCCAAACATTCCTCACATCTCACAACGACAAAATTAAATGAATGAACTCACCAGTGGCATGTGGGTCCATGAAGGCATCAAAATCCCCCTGAGTGATCAGTGGTCGGCCAGCTGTGAGGCATGAAAAGAAACGTGTGTTGGTATCAGACGTGAATTACCACATGTGTCATAATCATCCTCAGATTAATCAAAATCAATGATATTGCCCTGTGCTGTCACAGTTCATGTTGCATATATGATTTGGTCTACTTTGTCTGTTGTTCCCACAAGACATGACAAATACTGAATTGGCAAACACAAGACAATTCTGCTAGCAGATTTGGACATTTTGCACACAGTACTTGTGTGAGACATTATCAAGGCCAAGTTTCTGTAGACAATTTTATTGCTGCAGTTATCACAAGGGCGTGTTACGACAATTGATGTTGTCTGATCACACTTTTTGTATGTGGCAGACCGACACTACGGAGATGGTCTATCTTGTCAAATTAGATGTTACTAATCTCATCATACGTTAAACAAAATCAGCCATGTCACATTGCAATTGACAGTGAAACATTGCTGCACTGATGGGATACTTCACATACATTGTGAAGTGTCAGCATGTGATTAGACCCTTGCACAGTGCTGCCAGACATGTTTGTACACGAGGCAGTGTGTTATGTCATGTATCCTGCATTGTGCAGCTCGCATGGCCATTGTATTTACATTGAGAGTACACACACATATCTTGACACAGCACTTCATTTAATGTGTGCAGGAGTGTACAATCAATCAATCAATCAATCAGAGCATTTATATAGCGCACTACTCACCAGGAGGGTCTCAAGGCGCTGGGGGCAGGGGGTCCGCTACTGCTCGAACAGCCAGGTCTTGAGCTGCTTCCTGAAGGCGAGGTGGTCCTGGGTCAGGCGGAGGTGGGTCGGAAGGGAGTTCCAAGTCTTGGCGGCCTGATAGGAGAAGGACCTTCCTCCTGTGGTGGCTCTTCGGATGCGGGGGACAGCGGCGAGGGCGTGGCAGGTCGATCGAAGCTGGCGTTTGGGAGCGTAGAAGTTGAGGCGGCTGTTGAGGTATCCTGGTCCTTGGTTGTGTAGGGCCTTGTGTGCGTGGGTAAGGAGCCGGAAGGTGATTCTCTTGTTGACCGGGAGCCAGTGCAGGTCTCTCAGGTGTCCGGAGATGTGGCTGCGGCGGGGGATGTCCAGGATGAGTCGTGCTGAGGTGTTCTGGATCCGCTGGAGTCTTTTCTGGAGTTTGGCGGTGGTTCCGGCGTAGAGGGAGTTGCCGTAGTCCAGACGGCTGGTGACGAGGGCCTGGGTGACCGTCTTCCTGGTCTCGGTGGGGATCCATCGGAAGATCTTGCGTAGCATGCGCAGGATGTTGAAGCACGACGAGGAGACGGCGTTGACTTGTCTGGTCATGGAGAGGGAGGAGTCCAGGATGAAGCCCAGGTTGCGTGCGTGGTCAGTTGGTTTGGGTGCGCTGCCCAGGGCGGGGGGCCACCAGGAGTCGTCCCAGGTGGAGGGTGAGGATCCCAGGATGAGGAATTCCGTCTTGTCCGAGTTCAGTTTCAGTCGGCTGTTCGACATCCATTTGGCTACGTCTGTCATCCCTTCGTGCAGGTTGGCTCTGGCGGTGGTGGGGTCGTTGGTGAGGGAGAGGATCAGCTGGGTGTCGTCGGTGTAGGAGATGATGTTCAGGTTGTGCTGGCGTGCGATGGCTGTGAGGGGGCTCATGTAGACGTTGAAGAGTGTTGGGCTGAGCGAGGAGCCTTGAGGAACGCCGCAGATGACTTCGGTGGCCTCTGATTTGAACGGGGGGAGGCGGACTCTCTGTGTCCTTCCGGCGAGGAAGGAGGTGATCCACTCCAGTGCCTTCTCCTGGATTCCGACGTTGCTGAGGCGCTGTACTAGGGTACGGTGGCAGACAGTGTCGAAGGCCGCGGAGAGGTCCAGGAGGATGAGGGCCGCTGTTTCTCCGTTGTCGAGCAGGGCTCGGATGTCATCGGTAGCTGCGATCAGGGCGGTCTCGGTGCTGTGGTTGGCCCGGAAGCCAGACTGCGAGAGGTCGAGGGAGCCGTTCGTCTCGAGGAAGGCGGCCAGTTGTTTGTTGACGGTCTTCTCGATGACTTTGGCCGGAAACGGGAGCAGCGAGATGGGGCGGTAGTTCTTGAGGTCGGTAGGGTCTGCTGAAGGTTTCTTGAGTAGAGCGCAGAGTTCGGCGTGCTTCCAGCTCTCCGGGAAGGTGGCGATGTCGAAGGAGGTGTTGATGATGTCCCGCAGGTGAGGTGCGATGACAGCGTCGGCCTTGTTGAAGACGTGGTGAGGGCAGGGGTCTGTCGGAGATCCAGAGTGGATGGAGTTCATCGTGCGGATGGTGTCTTCGGTGCTGATCGGGGTCCAGGCGCGGAGGGTGGTGGTGGAGGGCGGTGGTTTGGACGTGGCGTGCGTCGGTTGAGTGCTGAAGCTGTTGTGTATGTCTGCGATCTTGTTGTGGAAGTAGGCGGCGAGGGAGTTGCAGAGGTCTTGCAAAGGGGTGATGTTGTTGTTTCCGGCGTTGGGGTTGGAGAGCTCTTTCACGATGTTGAAGAGTTCCTTGCTGTTGTGTGCGTTGTTGTCCAGTCGTTCCTTGAATGCGGTTTTCTTGGTGGCGTGGATCAGCTGGTGGTGTTTTCGGGTGGCGAGCTTGAGGGCAGTCATGTTTTCCGGTATTGGGTCTCTGCGCCAGGTTTTCTCGAGTGCTCTGCAGTTCTTCTTGGAGCTCTTGAGTTCGTCGTTAAACCATGGGGCTTTCTTGCTGCCGGGTCTGCTCAGCGGGGTCTTCAGCGGGGCGAGGTCGTCTGCGCAGTCGCTGATCCATTTCGTGAGGTTGGTGGCTGCTTGGCTGGGGTTTGTCGTGCTGGCGGGAGGGTTCTTGCTCAGGGAAGTAGCGAGCTGGTCTGCAGTGATCTTGTTCCAGCTTCTGCGGGGAGCCTGTTGCTGGTGGTGGTGGATCGTGGTCCTTCTGAACCTGAAGTGGACGCAGCTGTGGTCCGTCCAGTGGAGTCCGGTGGCGTGGCTGAAGGCAATGTCCTTGCTGGATGAGAAGACCGGGTCGAGTGTGTGTCCGGCGTAGTGGGTGGGGGTGGTCATCAGTTGCTTGAGTCCGAGGTTGGCGAGGTTGTCCAGCAGGGTGGTGGTGTTGCGGTCGTTGTTGTTCTCCAAGTGGAAGTTGAGGTCCCCGAGGAGGATGTAGTCGGCGGAGGGGAGGGTGTGCGGGCTGACGAAGTCGGCGATGTCCTCGCTGAATTGTGTGCGTGGTCCCGGGGGTCTGTAGATGAGGGTGCCTCTGAGGGTGGTCTTGGGGTTGACGTGGATCTGGAAGTGCAGGTGTTCGGCGGGTGCGATGGTGTCGTCGGTGTTGGTCGTGATGCGGATGGAGTTCCTGTGGATGATGGCGATGCCTCCTCCTGTCTGGTTGACGCGGTCCCTCCGGATGATCTTGTAGCCGTCCGGGATGGAGATGGCGATGTCGGGTGCAGAGGAGGCGTTCATCCAGGTTTCCGTGAGGAAGGCGACGTCTGGGTCTGTGGTGTCGAGCAGGTTCCAGAGCTCGATGGCGTGTCTGTGGACGGAGCGGGTGTTGAGTAGGATGCACTTCAGGTGGGTGCTGCTGGAGTTCGGCTTGGTGGGTGCTGGTGTGGCGTGGGTCCGGTTGCAGGTGAACTTGCAGGAGTGGCAGCTGAAGGGTCCGTGGGTGCGTCTCGGGGTGGCTCGGTAGCAGCCCGGGGTTCGGCCGGTGTTGAGTGCGTAGAGGTCGGTGGCGTCGTAGGTCCGTCTGATCGGCTTCCGGCGGTGGGGGCCAGGGGTCCTGGCACTGGGCGCGGGCCAGGCGCGGACGGGCGCAGACGGGCTTACCTTTGGCGCACCTTCAGCGCTCAATCGGTGCTCCCGCTGCGCGCGTCCGCTGCGCGCGTCCGCTGCGCGGTCGCTGAGGGGGCGTTATAAGAGGGGAGCAGGGAGGGCGGGTCAGCTGGTAGGCGGGAAGGGGTTACCCAATCGTCTGGCGAGGGGGCGGGGCCGCAGGCAGGAGGCGCGGGAACGGGACCGGCAGAGCGGGCGGCCCAGCGGAGGCTGGGGCGCTGCTGGCGGCGTCGGCGAAGGAACTCTGTCAGCAGGTAAGCAGGGGCTCTGTGGCAGGCGCGGAGAGGAGCAGGGGGGCGACCAGGCCAGAGGCGCACAGATTCCTGAACATGGCCATACCTATTAATGAACCCTGTCTCACTTGCACAATGTAACACGAGTGATTTGTGATAGCTGGCATCTTCATTCTACATGACTGACTGACATCATCCTATAGCACTTCTCACATTGTGTGCCAGTCTACATTTTCTACTTTGTTAAATTTTTCATTTATGATTTCTGAGGTCGTACTTACCACCTTATACACCAATGATGACTCCCAGGTGGTCCAACAGGTCATGTTCACGGCCCACGCAATCCTGCCATCGGTGCTTCCATTGTCTGACACTCCTGTCCACCCCGAAGGTCCTCAGCATTTGGCTGCATACATGCTCCTACCTCACCTTCCATACACGTATGGAAACTCCCTGCAGGATCTTTCTCCCCTCTCAACCATCAAGGGCAGGTAAAACTTTACCAGCCAGGGGAAGCCCCCCAATGCCCCCTCTGACATCCTGCCCTCCCTACCCGTACCCAACATTTTACAAAACACACCTAAACCCACTAGTAATAAAGTAAAAACCACTAGTGATAAAGTAAATCCTAAATACATGCCCCATAAACTATTAATGATGTTAATTTACCCCTTAGACAGAGACACCCAACAAGATTAGTTTAAAGACGCAAAAAAAACCACATAATGACAAGTACACCACATTTCACTGAGACACTAGGGACAGTTCACAGGACACATACAACCAGCACATAACTCCAAACACCTCCAACACTCTCCACAGTCACTAACTGTGTGCTCAAAACAGAAAGTGTCCAGTAATCATCCAGTACACAGGATGCATGCTGACATCACTTCCTGTGGGTTTGTAGCCTGTTTTATGACTATGCGGTATGATTATGCACGCAAAATAGCTTCTGCAGTAATATTCAGTGTTGTTACATATATTGAGCGATAATCTGCTATTGCAGTTATGAAAAAATTATCACTTTTGCGTGAAAGCAGCAATTTTTGGGACGCTAAGTGCAGGTTGTTCATCACATGAACAGGATCTCATGGAATTGCATGACTGCAGACACCATTTGTTTGTGTGATCTGTGTTGGGTGTGTGACTTCACTCAATCTGAAATGTGTAGATGTGAGTTATATATAGATGTCTACATGCACTTAGATCACACATTGCAGACTATCCGTATTGAGTCGTGTGTGATAATATATGCACGCATCAGTGGTTGTCATTGTGTCTGACATACTTAATATGTGTGACAACATAATGGACTGTCAAATTACTAATTCCTGTGATGTCTGCTACTGTTTGACAAGCTTGAAACACACACGTAAATGTACATCAGGCATCCAGTACTTGTAAAAAATATTTAGGATGCTTAAAACAATGTGTAAGCTTGACCACAGAATTATACTTGGTATTATTCAGCCTAGATTTGCAGATGTACACAATGTATATGCACAGCTGCAAAGTCTGAGCCAACCAGACCACAACCACGTACTGAAACCCTGAAGGAATGACAACTGCATGACTCCTACATCTTCAGACAATCCATAATCAACCAATGTTTTGAAAATGGCACATATGGAAATGGACTGCTTGTTGGTAAGTACAAAATGAACACACCACATACCTAAGAACAGAAGCCTGAAACCTGAAACCAAAATATGTGAGAATGCAGATGTAGGCAATGTAACAAGAAATACCTTGGAACTGGTCCCAACAATATACCCAAACATACAATACAAAAGTACCAAGCCGTATGTCAGACAGCACAACAAGGAAGTAGCCTACAAAATCACACACAAACCACTATGAAGCACATGGAATATAGATTTTGCTGAACAAATCAGATAATTGATGAAAAATACTGCACATGACACAGAACATATGCTTCTGCTGTGCTACATACATGTGGAAATAAACATATGTGTCCTATGTACAAGAAGATAACAGATCCCCTGCACACGCATGTGATGAGGCACAATTAGCTACCATGCCAAAACATAGTCAGCCATGCACCATGCAGCATGTGTCCCTGCATCATGGGATTACAAGTTGTGCTGCATGAGGATAGCAACAACGGCACACAAATATTCACTCAAAGATATTAAATATCACTTTGTGTCGTTGAAGAATGGAGCATGAATCGAAAGAGCATGTAAACAATAGAAATCCCAAACATATTGTGCATGCATATGACAATCCTGGTGAGGTGTAGCAATATGGTGCTCTAAATCTGTGTTGAATCCAAACTGACACACACAGAAATATGTATGTGTATCACTCAAACATGCATATATGCAGAGTCAAAGGCAACTCATACACAAGGACATCAATGCATATGTACGTTGTCATCACATGTCCCAGTAAGTTGATTGCACCAGGTACCCAACAGTGCCCCGTCACTGAAACACTGACACACCTTGGGGATAAGGTGGATGTAATTAGCCCACTATGAGTTCCATGTTTAGCTGATAAGGAATCTGTCTCACAGCTACCCTCAGCACAATCGCTCCCTATGAGGTATCTAGATGATGTCCAAACCCAGTAAACATCATAAACTTAAGTTAGATGTGTCAGCAGGCACATGTGACAATGGTGCCCCCATAAAATATGTGCACAGGAGAGGATCAGTATGTGGCAACTGGCCTGTAAAGAAACGGCAATCTCTTGTAGTGAATCATACAACCTCACAGTCACACAATGGAGGTAATATACAGGATCCAGATGCTGACAGCATAGTGATATGTTGGCTGTCAAATATAAGCGATATAATTTTCAGTGCTGCTGGTCAATTGTCTGAAGCAACACATGACAAACCCAAAAGACCAAAGTTGCACAATGCACACACACCAAAATAGACACTCTGCAAACACAGCAGATATAAATATTAATTTACAGATCTCCCCATTATCTGTTTTGGGTGATCAAGGATATGCACTATCCCCATGGCATCAAAGTGACACACACGCACCGGCACAGAGAGTATAATGGTGCACTGGGACGCACAAGGGCCATTGCCGAATGAACATTTTTAGTCCTGAAATCCAGGTTCCGGTTCCAGGACGTAACGGGTGGCAGACTCCTGTACAGACCAGAACTTATATGCGAGATATTTATGGCATGTTGCATTCTGCACAATAATTGTATGCGCACAAACACTCCATTGGTTGAAGAGCATGAGGAGTTGAACAATTCAGATGATGGCCAGGATGAAGAGGCAGATGCCATACACACCACAGCATCTGCTGTAGGAACAGCAAGAAGGGACAATATAATCAGGAATTTTTTCACTTATTCAAAATTATCAATCATCCCATCACAGTGATTTTTCAACCCGAAAATTCACATATTGTCACTATGTCCAATTAAATATCTAAACAAAAAAGTATTGAATGTTTGGCCTATCTCCTCAGAAGTTCATATATCTGTCAATTCAAAGGTAAAAAAATACTGGGAGACACACAGGTCTCACACATAGTGGACAGAACATCAATCAAACAGAGATTGGTGATGGAACAACAGATTGGGCCTTTGACCTAAGTAATGTATATGGTCACTGAGCGAACAGTGAACAGCCATACACATGAGAAAGTGCTAAAGGAAAACTAATGATCAGAGAGAAAGATTCCCAGAAACTTACCAACAATCATATCAAGATTGGACAATGTTTAGGTGAGATGGACATGACAACAAACAGCAGCACTATGACATAGTCCAAAATGTCTGTATATGGTCCATACAACTTTACCAATGGCAATTGAATGAACTGTGCTATTAACCAATTTAACAGAACTACACAAATAGACAAACATACACCAGCAGTAACAGATGAACACATAGACAAACATGCATATAACAAAATGTGGCATTGTAACATTTTGTTGTATCACTCCAGGAATGTACAAGAGACTCTCTAGAATACAATGTTGGTCAAGATGAACAGAAAACATCACTGCAATGTGTTTCAGTCCTGTGTGGGCAACCTGTACCGCAACTCCAGGCATGTGTATGCTACCCCATTAACCTATCCCAGGACAGAACCAAGGGAAATCTACCATACACACAAGAGAATCATAACATGTGATAATGAAAAATAGACACATATGGTTGTCTCCTGGATGACAACTTAAGAAAACAAATCACATGTGAGACATATCCCATGTAAGTCATATTTGTACAAGCAGTCTAAACATGTTTCTGGTGATCATGCCATTGGTGTGCCTCATCTCCTCCACACAAAACCATCTCAAAACCATGGACAACGACACAAGGCCTCCATACACAATGCACTTCCATAATCAGTGCATCAACAAATGCGATACTTGCTTAACCGGGAGTACGCAAGCATGGGTACAGCTGGGCACTCTGACTATGCCATTGGAAAACACATGTGCTGGATATGCCAAATTGCCTTCAAAGTTGCACAGACACAGGTACCCTGACATAAAATCTGCCCCGAGGTCAGGTGCCCCACCTTCACCAGCTAATTCTTGTCACAAAAACATCATGCATGATGAGGTGAAAAAGGCCAGGACAAAATAGGATGTCTGCACTGCCAACCCATTGTTCGTTGGTGTGTGCTATGCAGCACAGAGTACCCTATGTATATGATCATGTGCACATGGATTGTTCAACCTTACACAGTGCACCATTCCAGAATCTCCGGTCTGCAATGGATCCAGATCTGGCATGCCAGAGTTTGCCAACAGCTAAGTGTTGTTGATGCTGCATTAATGTCCACTGTTAGTTCACACAGGCCTTTCGAAGACGCAAGTCTAGCTGTCAAAGACATTATGCATTAACACTGCAGTATCTATGTCTGACACAATGGCTCAAATGGAAATGATACAGTGTTGATACTATTCCATGTGGACCGTATGTGATTACTGGCATTGTACGTCATGCTGTTGTAAGTAGTGCACAATCTATAGTGCTGCTTTGTTGTGCCCATCCAACAATCTCCTGTTCACATTGGACAAGGGCTCCACAACATTCGAACAGATGGCTTTGTATACTTTGCTGTCCTCTACATGATTTGCATATAGCTGACACATTCTGCATCATGGTGCATAGATCTCAGCCAACAACATCAGTGTTGCTACACAAGCTCAAGATCATTAAGTGAACAGTCTGAAACATGACGAACTGTAGACACACATAAGATACTTTGCATGTCACCTATCCAGGGTGAGTCCGGCGGATCAGAGGTTCCTCTTGGGTTCGTGGAACGAGATTCTTTTGTTGAGATATTGGGTTCTGGTGTTGTAGATGGATTTGTATGTGTGGATGAGTATCTTGAAGGTTACTCATTTCACAACAGGGAGCAAGTGAAGATTACACAGGTGCTGGGCGATGTGTTAGTGTTGACGGATGCAGAGGATGAGTCTAGCTGCGGTGTTCTGTAAGGGGTGGTTTTTACAGAGCAAATACTCGTTGATCCCTGCATAGAGGGTGTTTCCGTAGTCCAGTCTGCTGGTTATGAGTGCTGACTGTCATCCTTGAGTCAGTAGGGATCCATTTGAAGGTCATTAGGAGGATGCAGAGGGTGTTGAAGCAGGTGAATGTGATGGCGTTGAGCTGTTGGCTCATACAGAGGGAGGAGTTCAGTATGATGTCGAGGTTATGGGCATGGTCCATGGGGGTGGGGGGGTTTGACAAGGGCATTGGGCCGTCAGGAGTAGTCCCATGCAGAGGGGGGAGGGTCCCAGGACAAGGACCTCTGACTCCTCTGATTTGAGCTTCAGACAGCTTCTGCTCATCCAGGGTGACAACGTCTTTAATTCCTTCCTAGAAGTTGAGTCTGGTGGTGATGGGGTCGTTGGTGAGGGAGAGGATGAGCTTGGTGTTGTCGATGTAGGATAGTATCCTGAGTCTGTGCTGTCCGACGATGGCGGGTGGGGGGCCATGTAGATGTTGAAGAACGTGGAGCTGAGCCACAATCCTTGGACTACTCCACAGTTTATTACTGTGGGTTCAGAGAGGAAGGGTGGGAGTCTGATTCTTTGGTTTCTGCCAGCGAGGAATGGGCGGGCCAGTCGAGGGTGGGTCCCTGAATGCCGTCTTCTTGAAGTCTTGCGGTGACTGTGCGTTGGGAGATGGTGTTGAAGGCTGCAGAGAGGTCGAGTAGGATCAGGGCTGTGGTGTGACCTTGGTCGAGGAGGGTGTGGATGTCATCTGTGGCAGCGAATAGAGTATTATCCGTGCTGTGGTTGCTGCGAAATCCATATTGGTACTGGTTGAAGATGGAGTTTCCTCTGATGAATTCCGTTAGCTGGACATTGACGGTCTTCTCAGTGAATTTGGCTGCAGTGATTTTGGCTGCAATGGGAGGAGGGTAATGGGTAGTTAATTCTTGAGGTCCCTGGGATCTGTTGATGGCTTTCTTAGTAGGGGTCTGACTTCTGTGCGTTTCCAGTCATCTGGAAAGATGCCGGTTTCAAAGGTGGCATCGATAGGTTTATGGAAGGATAGTTTTTTTTTTTTTATATAGCGCAATATCACCGTCAGGTCTCAAAGCTCAAATCGATGGTTGGTCGTAGTTCCAGAGCTATGGCAGCGGCAGCTCTGTGGAAGATGGGGGCATGGGTTCATGGGGGCTCCTGAGTGGATGCCTATCATGGTTGTTGCGGTGTCTTCGGCGTTGACTGGGGACCAGGAGGGGATGGTGTGCTGGCTTGCATTGCTGGAAGGTGGAGTGGTTTCGGTGTCAGGTGTCTGGTCATTGAGGTTGACATAGAGGCTCTTGGTCTTCAGATGGAAGTAGGAGCAGAGCTTGTTGCAGAGCTCCTGGGAGGGAGTGATGTCTGTCAGGGTTATTTAGGGGTGCGAGCTCATCTGCGTAGTTGGAGATCTATATGTGAGTACTTTGGCTGTGAGGTTGGCATCGGTCAAAGTGGCAGGGCATTGCGGCTGAGGGTGGAGTTGAGTTGTTCCTTGGTGATCCTTGGTGTTCCTTGGTGATCCTGCTCCAGTTTAACCCTGGGCAAAGTATGCTAAGTGGTGGAACTATCCTCCGCTCCACGCACTCCCCCCTCCCAAAGTAATTTTAAATATTTTAAAAAGGCACATACCTGTCGTGTCTGCATCGGCTGCCTCCTCATCGCAATGGCTGCTCTCTCCTGCCTCCTCCTCACACTGAATAACCCCTACATTGTACGTCTAGTGGGTGCGCATGCGGATTCGCAAGACGGACAACATAGGGGTAATTTAGTGCGAGGAGGAGGCAGGAGAGAGCAGGCATTGCAAGGAGGAGGCAGCCGAGGCAGACACGGCAGGTAAGTGCCTTGTTAATTATTTTTAATAACTTTGGGAGGGTGGAGGGACAGGCTAACTGTGCTCCGCCACAGAGTCGCAATTTGGCCTGAACTTCGCATTTGCAGCAAGCGCGGAATCGGCAAAACTACGCAAATTCCGCTGGTGGAGCATAGTTACCCGCCTGGGATTACTTCCTTTCTTTCTGGAGGGTAGGGTGCAGTAATGGGTGCTGTGTGGTGTGGCTGAAGTGAATGTTGTTACCTCCTGTGAAGATGGGGTCAAAGGTGTGTCCTGCCTTGTGTGTGAGGGTGACAGTGAGTTGTATCAGTTTGAGGTTGACAAGCTTGTCTAGGAGGTTGGCGGAGTTGGGGTCACTCAGGTTGTTGAGGTGGAAGTTGAGGTCTCTGATTAGTATGTAGTCCATGGAGCCGATGGTGTGGGGTGCAATGAGGTCACAATGGAGGTGGTGAATACAGGTCAAGGTCCGGGAGGACTGTAGGTGAGGGTGCCTCTTAGGGTTATTCTGGGGCTGGTCAGGATCAGAAAATAGAGCTGTTCGATGGTGGGCTTGCTGTTCCATTGGTGAGTCGGAGGGAGTTCATGTGTCCGATGGCAAGTCCTCCTCCAGGGCGGTTGGGGCTGTCACTCCTCTGGATCTTGTATCCGTATGGGATGGGGTGGCGATGTTGGAGGTGGAGTTGGTCCAAATTTCTGTGAAGAAGGCGACGTCTGGCAAGAGTGTGTGGAGGAGGTCCCAGATCTCCATTGCGTGACTGTGCTGGGAGCGCAGATTGAGGAGGATGCATCTCAGGGCTATGGAGGTGTTGGAGTTCGGAATGGGGGTACAGACAGTGGTGAAGGCCTGGCAGCAGTGACTGCAGGAGAACTGTCCATGGGTGATGTTTGGCGTGGACACCTAGCAGGGTTTCAGCACATGGTTGTGGTCTGGTTGAGTAAGACTTTGCAGCTTTGCATATAAATTGTGCACACCTGCAAATTTAGGCTAAATAATACCAAGTATGAACCTGTGGTCAAGCATACACATTGTTTTAAGCATCCTAAATATTTTTTTAAAGTACTGGAGGCCTGATGTACATTTACATGTGTGTCACAAGCTTGCAAAACAGTAGCAGACATCGCAGTAATTTGTAAATTGACAGTCCCTTAAGTTGTCACACATACTAAGTATGTCTGACACAATGAAAACCACTGATGCATGCAATATTATCACACGTGAATCAATATGGATAGTCTGTAATGTGTGATCTAAGTGCATGTAGACATCTATATATAACTCTCATACACATTTCAGATTGAGTGAAGTCACATAACCAACATAGATAACATCACACAAAGAAATGGTGTCAGCAGTAATGTAGTTCCATGAAATCCTGTTCATGTGATGAACAACTTGCTCTTAGCGTCTAAAAAATTGCCGCTTTAACGCAAAAGCGATAATTTTTCATAACCGCCATAGAAAATTATCGCAAAATACATGTAACAACTCTGAATATTACTGCAGAAGCTAATTTGCGTGCAGGTGGTCCACAATTGCCTGCACATTCATTGAGTCCGTATTTTTCCTGTTCCTGTAAATGTGGGCAGTGTCCGCAGGGGGCACAAGTAGGACATGGGTGCAGTCAATTGCCCCAACACGTGCAGAAAGCCAGCAATCTCTAGAAAGCCTTGCTTGTTGTCAAGTTTCTCTTGCGCAGTGTTGAGGACGTATAGGTGCTGCGGCGTCAGGCTGATGATTGCATCTAAGACATTCGGGAGGAACCTTGAGAAGGATTACAGCGAGACTCCAGCCACTCTGGCAGTTGTTGGTTGGAAAGTACCAGAAGCCAACATGTGCAGCACTGCTAGTAGCTTTGGCTGCAGAGGGATGTTGGTGCAGCGCTGTGATGGTGCCTGCAGTCTGGGGGCTATCTGGGTCAGTATGCGTAGGATGTATGTCCTTCTAAGCCTGTAGTGGGTTATCACATTCTCTGGCATGAGGTCTATGAGGATGATGCCTTGGCGGTAGACCCGCCTCTTCTTTGGTGCTGCCTCTGTGGTGGTGCTGATGGCAGTGGTGGTGGTGGTGGTCTTCTTGGAGCTCCAAGCTGCAAGAGTAGTACCTCCATGGCATCATTCAGTGAGCAAATGAGGGTCTGGCTTGGTCTCCCTTATATGCACATGTTTTTGCTCCATTATTTAGACCTGATTTTTTGGTCTTAAAATTCAGCTGCTAACGGGACTAAGCGACTGTTTTTTGGAAGTATTGCCGGACCAGGAATCATTGTAAATATCATGAAGTTGAGTTAGCGGCCGTTTTTGCACGGGAACGCCTACCTTGCATTTCATTTTCCTTAGGACCGCTAACTAATTTGGCGTTCCGAAAATCACACCATAACGTGGGAAAAATGCCACTAACTGAGGTTAGTGAGAACTTGTACATATGGCGATAACATAATAGCAGCCGTAACATCAAAAAGTTGATGCTACTGCAGAGATAACTCCTTGTACATATGCTCCTGGGTTTTAGTAAACTCTAATGGCTCCTGCTCCTGTTGCTTTAAAGCCAAAAACGATTTCTTCACCCATGACCATTCGCTCCTTGATACACCTGTCAGACTTAAAAAAAATAGATGTTCTTCCCAAGATGATACACATCATCCTGATGTATTGTAGCCAGGGGGTACAATGCTCCCTATCACAAAACACGCAATCCTCTATAACTTCTCTACTGAGAACAGCCGACGGATTGAATCAAACAGAACACCACAACAATAATGGAGCAAGATTTATAAGGTCATTGACATACTTCAGCCCCAATTCCATTTGCACTGTATAACAATGGGAGCCGAGTGGGAGATCAAATAATTGTCTACACACGCAAATCTCTTCTACCTGTAGGGTTTGAATCTGTGCATGTCCCCATGTGCCCGACCCGTAAGTTAAAACTGAGATTCACTTCATCCGGTACACTTCTAGGAAAGGTACAATTGGCTTTTGCCTATTCAGTATGTTACATTTATTTTAAAAAAAACACTATGTACAACACATTTCCTAACCGCTTAATTACTAGGGAACCAGAATCCTGATGAATCAAAAGGGACCCCTAGATAAGAGACATCACAGACTTTAGTGATGGGGTGGTGTCCAACAAATATGTGCCTGATTTTAACGCATACTGATCACACGCCATCACAAAGTTTGGTTTGTCATAACTTCTATCTTCAATTTACCAATAATTCTTTATAATGCTCTATTAGGATCTTGAGCACCTATGTCGTACTTGAATGCAGAACTGCATCATCAGCATAAGATAATGCTGGAATAGGAGTCTTTTTAATCATAGGGGCATCCAAACCTTTGGTCATAAGGGCCTCCTACATCCCCGTAACATGCAGTGAAAAAAGATTGGGAGTGAGCATGCATTATTGTCGCACACCCACCCTAAACTGAAGGAGTTGGTAAACTCCCCATTTTTACCAAATCTAACAACAGCCAGGAGATAGTAATGGAGAACCTGCAAAAAAAAGGAGCCCCTTTTCAATCCCAAAAAGCATCCAGCTTGTCCCACAGGGGAGACCATACCACACAGACAAATGAACAGGAAATATCCATAACGTCTAGAAAGACAGATGCATTTTACCAGAATCCCGAATCCAGCACAATACTTGTAATGTAGTTTCAAGAAGTTTCCCTTTCCCTCAGCCCAAGTAACCAGCCTATTAAGGACTATCCTCCCTAATATCTTTACTGTGGAATCTAAGAAAACAAGCATTTCCAATGCCATTGGTCTCGCCTTTGGGACCTAATACGTATTTAGCTATGCAGCACATTAGCCTGGGTGCTGAAACATCTACTGTTCTTTAACATTGAGGGAAAGTTAGCATCAAACTGTGTGACACACCAAGTATGGGCACACATGGAGAGAAAAATTGCCTTTCAGTGGGAAACGGTATAGTCCAAAGCTCTGTTTTTAATATAAAATCAGGACCTTCGGTGATCATATCATTGAAAATACAAGATTTGAAAAATATATTATTGTCTATGGATGCTCATGGAAGACAATTTCTATGAACTGGAATCTAGAGAATGCTAAAGTGATTCTGGTATTTTACTGACCTTTGCTGGTCATTTTCTATCAAGAGAGTTAAATAGCGTCAGTTGCCAGAAAAATGTAAAGAAGAAATTTCCTATGCTATGCTGGGATTCAATCAGCAGTAGTGGTTGACCACACCTCTTCATAATGTTAAAAACATTGAGGCCTAAGGGGACATCCCTTCCCCCACTAACAACCATTGATTAATGAAGACAGGATTCATAAAAAAATAGGGGGCATAGGTGAGGGAGGATCATGCTGTCTTGCGGTCAGAGTAGCCCCCTTTGCACCGCCCAGACCACAATTATGCCCATTTTCCTTAATATAGTTTTCTATTCCCTCTAGGCGAAATAGGAGTGGGTGAAGACACTGGTCTAAGGTCATCCAAAGGTTCTCACTGATACGATTAACAAAGTCTAATTTGATGGTTTCCTGATCAGTCCAAAGTGCAGACACGGGATCTATCATCCTACCGTCCATGTATCCAGGGTCCCTTGTATTCCTTTCAAGGGTAGGAGCCATATCACTTGCATCAAGTGAGCAAGTAATAGAATCATTAGAAACAGCTGCTAAGTCACCTGGAGCACACGACCATCCCCCAGCAGAATCTGATACATGTTCTACAATAGCACTCTTCACTCCCCAAATGTACGCTGGTTTCTACTGGAGCAGAGAAAGATAACTGCTGGTCTGCTATTTGTATCTCTTTATCAAGAACACAAACGGCTCATGAAAAAAAAAACACAGCAGACGTACTTCCCAAAGCATTGGCAGGTTTAACTTTACTGGCTCCCAGATTACGCTTCCACATTGTCGTCATACAGAAAGCAGTCTAAACAGTGGCTTGCGTAAGAAGGATAACGGATGAGATTTCATGGCAAATAAGCAAATGGAATAGGGTTGCCTGGCCAATCTCCTACGGGTGACGACGGTAGGAAATGGGCCCACTCTGGGCCCTGTATTTCCCCAGGCATGCGCCTGTGCGTGTCCCATGTGTATCCTGGGAGCCTCTGCCACTTCTTTTATGTGCCCCAGGCATGTCATTTATGTGACCCCTCCCCCTGCTAGCAGGCCAAGGCATCCCATGCCATGGACTTCTGAGGTTCCTCTATACGCCCCAGGAGCATGATGTACGTGGCCCGCCTCCTTTGCAGGAAAGTCCAATTCAATTCAATAGACTTTATTTGATCCATCGAGATAGAATATAAAAGTAGAGGATAATTAAAAAGATTACCATACAATATTTGTGATTAAATATATCCAAAGAGATGGTTAAAAGGTATACATTTACATTTAAAATCCGAATTGATGAGAAAAATTACTAGGGAACCAGAATCCTGATGAATCAAAAGGGACCCCTAGATAAGAGACATCACAGACTTTAGTGATGGGGTGGTGTCCAACAAATATGTGCCTCATTTTAACGCATACTGATCACACGAAATCACAAAGTTTTGTTTGTCATAACTTCTAACTTCAATTTAGCAATAATTCTTTATAATGCTCTGTTAGGATCTTGTGCACCTATGTCGTACTTGAATGCAGAACTGCATCATCAGCATAAGATAATGCTGGAATAGGAGTCTTTTTAATCATAGGGGCATCCACACCTTTGGTCATAAGGACCTCATCCATCCCCGTAACATGCAGTGAAAAAAGATTGGGGGTGAGCATGCATTATTGTCGCACACCCGCCCTAAACTGAAGGGGTTGGTAAACTCCGGGGGCCTCATTTATGAGGCCTTGCGTGAGTTTTGCGCTTCCGATGCGTCACTTTTTGTGACGCATCGGCAGCGTAAAACATGCCTCCTGATGCGCACTATTTACAAAGTGACGCATCTAAGCAGATGCGTCACTTTGTAAACCCCTGCGCTACATTATACCTGCGTCATGTATAATGTATGCAAAGGGGGCGTTCACCTGCAAAAAGCCTCGTAATAGTGACGCCGTGAAATCTATGAGATTTCACTGCGTTACTTTTAGGATGCTGTTGCGTCAAAATCTTGCGCCTGCCTCACAGCAGGCGTAAGACTGACGCAAGCCCTTTCACATGGGGCTTTCCCCATGTGAAAGGAAGCATTGCTGGAGTTGCGTCCCTTTTGTGACACACTCCAGCAATGCGTCACTTTTGCGCCTACAGATACGTCAGAAATACTGACGTATCTGTAACTCCTTGCGACATGATGCGTCATATTATAAATATGACGCATCAATCATGTCGCAGGGAGAGCGCAGTGAAAAGTGACGCATCGCTGTTTTCATGCAGCGATGCGTCACTTTTCATAAATGAGGCCCCCCATTTTTACCAAATCTGACAACAGCCAGGAGATAGTAATGGAGAACTTGCAAAAAACAAAGGAGCCCCTTTTCAATCCCAAAAAGCATCCAGCTTGTCCCACAGGGGAGACCACACCACACAGACAAATGAACAGGAAATATCCATAACGTCTATAAAGACAGATGCATTTTAACAGAATCCCGAATCCAGCACAATACTTGTACTGTAGTTTCAAGAAGTCTCCCTTTCGCTCAACCGAAGTAACCAGCCTATTAAGGACTATCCTCCGTAATATCTTTACTGTGGAATCTAAGAAAACAAGCATTTCCAATGCCATTGGTCTCGCCTTTGGGACCTAATATGTATTTAGCTATGCAGCACATTAGCCTGGGTGCTGAAACATCTACTGTTTTTTAACATTGAGGGAAAGTTAGCATCAAACTGTGTGACACGCCAAGTATGGGCACTCATGGAGAGAAATATTGCCTTTCAGTGGGAAATGGTATAGTCCAAAGCTCTGTTTTTAATATAAAATCAGGAACTTCGGTGATCATATCATTGAAAATACAAGATTTGAAAAATATATTATTGTCTACGGGTGCTCGTGGAAGACAATTTCTATGGACTGGAATCTAGAGAATGCTAAAGTGATTCTGGTATTTTACTGACCTTTGCTGGTCATTTTCTATCAAGAGAGTTAAATAGAGGCAGTTGCCAGAAAAATGTAAAGAAGAAATTTCCTATGCTATCCTGGATTCAATAAGCACTAGTGGGTGACCACACCTCTTCATAATGTTAAAAACATTGAGGCCTAAGGAGACATCCCCCCACCCCCCCACTAACAACCATTGTGTTGAAATAAAGCCGGACTCTGCAGTTAGAAGGTAGTTTGTTTATTAAATATAATTCTTCATGAAGAATGCCGTCAGCTGTCATCACTTGAGCCACGCTGCTATGTCAACATTCCATAGCGAGCGCCGGCTGTAACATGGGCAGTACCAAGTACTGCATAGCAGGAGGGGTGCAAATGGGGCAAGGGAAATACCAGGGATAGGTTACAACACATCATCCTCCCTATGAGAATTAACAGCAATGTGGAGGAGAAGCAACTGGGAAGGAAAACTGCCCTCTAAGGGGAGGAAAGAAGGGGCGGTAACCTCCAGGTCCCTACTGTGGGATTACCTCGGGGAACCTGCTACTGAGAAGGCTCTAATGCAGGAAGCTATCTCATTTGGTAATGTTTGTGTCACTGGGGGGTGTTCCTAGGTCTGTCACTTCTCCTGCCAGGTCCGGTATCCCTACTGATGTCTACACTCTCCGATCTGGTCGTGTGAGACCTGGATTCTTCCCCTCCAACTGGTACTACCCTGTCATTACTCCACAATCTACCATCCTCCATGACTACTGAATTCCTGTTTCGTATCTTGATTGTACCGGGAGCATAAAACTTGTCACCCCCTATTCTCAGTCTCTCAGGTTTCTTTACCTGGACTCTTTGTCCTTGCTGGAATCCTCTCTCCTTAACCCCCCACTTCTTGTCGTACCATTCCTTGTATTTGAGTTGATTTGCTTCAATCCTTCTCTTGATCTCCTGGGGGTTGGCTTCCTCTTCTAGTCTTCTTCCCATCCAACTCGGTGTGAGTTTGGTGCCTGCTTTTCTCCCCCTCAGTAACTCAAAAGGCGTGCAACCGGTGGTAGACTTTGGCGTGGTATGGTATGCGCACAACATGTCTCTTATCGCTTCTTCGACGTTCTGTCCCGCTTGCTTGGCTAACTGTATGCACTCTTTCACCATGCGGTTCACTCTTTCCACCTTGCCGTTTGCTTTGGGGCAGTACAGGGGCGTGCGAACATGTACAATGGAACAGTCCTTGAGAAATTCCTTCATTTCTTCTGAGATTAGCTGTACGCCATTATCTGTCACCAGTGTCGCAGGCACCCCTTCTCTGGAGAACACCTCTCTCATGAACTCAATGATCGCTCTGGTGTTCACGTTGTGGACCATCTTGCATGTTACCCAGCTTGAGAAGTAGTCCACCATGACTAGTAGATACCAGTCTTGGGGCCCTTTGCCATGGATCGGTCCAGCTATGTCAAAGCCCAACTTGTTCCACGGAGCATCAGGTACTTCCACTGGTGACAATGGTGCCCTTCTTGTGGTCTTAGACTTGTCACTCAAACTGCACGCATAGCAATCACGCACTTTGTCCTCCATTTCACTATCCATCGTTGGAAACCAGTAATCTGTACGAAGTCTAGCCTTGCTCAGACTTCTACCTAAGTGTCCTTCGTGTGCTAGATCCACTATTTGGTTCCTTAAAGCTTCTGGAGGAACCAATTTTCCGGATTTCAGTAGAAAGTCTCCTTCTATCGATAAATCCTCCCTCACATTCCAGTACGGCTGGATCTCCGTCTCCATGTCCTTGCACTTCTTGGGCCACCCCGTGAGTATATGTTTTTTCACTTTTTTCAGCGTTTCATCTCGCTCCATCTGGGTTTCACAAGTGTTTTTCTCTACTGCTGCCAAGCGTAACTCCAGAATAGAATCGCCTCTCAATTCACCTTCTGCTTCTTCCCCTGTCGGTGCTCTCGACAGGAAATCCGCCACCCTGTTTTGTTGTCCGGGAATGTAGGACACTTTGAAGTTGTAGGCTTGAAGTCCCACTGCCCATTTGGCTATACGGGGTGTCATGCTTTCCATGTCTTTTTTTGTGAACAGTGAGACTAAAGGTTTATGATCTGTCTGCACCTCGAAAGGAATTCCCCAGATGAAAAATTTATAGTGGCAGACTGCCCAATAGACAGCTAGGGCTTCTTTCTCTATGGTAGAGTAATTTTTTTCAGAAGAGGTGAGGGTCCTTGATGCAAAGGCCACTACGTTGGTTTTGCTCCCCTCTCTTTGCGCCAGGGTGGCACCGATACCTCTATTGCTGGCATCCGTCGAGATGATGGTCACGCCATTCGGGTCAAACTTTCCTATGAATGGGGCCTCCATGATGGCCTTCTTTATGCTCATCATAGCCTCCGCTTGCTCCTTGCCCCAATTGAAGACACTGTCCTTCTTGATCACGTCTCTTAATGGCTGTGACACCATTGCAAAATCCTTAATGAACTTGGCCATATATTCCGCAAGCCCCAGAAACGATAGTATGTCCTCTTTGCACATGGGAGTAGGGGCATCTCTCACAGCTCTGACTAGGTCGTGCTTAGGCTTAATACCCTCTTCGGATAGAGTATGTCCTAGGTAGTCTACAGAGCATACTCCTAGCTTGCATTTTGAAGGTTTGGTGGTGAATCCTACCTCTTTCAATTTCTTCAATACCTCCTTTGCCATCTCATTGTGTTCCACTTCACAACCTCCATAGATCAGTATGTCATCTTGGAAACAGAGAGTGTTCTTACAGTCCTTTAATACGTGTTGCATGACTCTTTGGAAGGCCGCAGCCGCAGACGCCAACCCAAATGGCATGCGCAGGAACTTGAAATTTCCAAACGGGGTTGTGAATGCCGTGAGTATCTGAGAATCCGGGTGAAGTTTTATTTGGTAGTAGGCGGAGGACAAATCCAGCACACTGAAGTACTTTGCTCCCTTGATTGTGCTCAGCATTTCACCTATCCTGGGAAGAGGAAATCTGTCCACCAGAATGTTCGCGTTGAGGGCTCTCAGGTCCACACAGAGTCTTATACTATTCCCTCCATCTTTAGTCGTGATCACAATCGGGGCCAACCAGGCTGAACTTTCAATCTCCCTGATGACCCCCTGACTGACCAGTCTCTGAAGTTCCTGCTGGAGGGGTTCTCTCATGCGCAAAGGTATGGATCTGGTTTTGTGCACTACAGGATCCGCTCCCTCCTTGAGAATGATCTTGTGCATATAGTTTTTGAAGACCCCCAAATTGTCACTGAACACCTCCTTGAACTCTTCAGTGAGACTACCTGCTACGCCTAAGGGGTCAATTAACAACACCTGTTCTTTGTTGTTAGGGTCTAGTGTGATACCTAGCTGCTTTTGGTGTTTCCAGCCCAGTAGAGTAGAGCCACTAGAGGATACATACACCTTTCCTACCGTATGTCTATCCTTAAAGGCTATCCTCATGGTCAACATGCCCTCTAGTGGGATTATTCCCTTGTTATACCCCTTGGGACTGATGTCAGGTTGCATCAACTTAACAGGATGATTGGCAAATTTTTCCTCAAATACACTTTTATCCACAAGGGTGTAAGGAGAGCATGAGTCAGCGTACATACTAAACATCACACCATCCAGAAAAACATCACATTTAGGATACATGTCCCCTTCATCCTCTTCCTCTTCACCTACTTGGAAGATATAGGATCTTTCCCCTTCTTCCCTTTGTGTGGATTCCTCAACAACGTGCACCGCTTTACCTGGAGTTTTACATACTTTCGAATAGTGTCCCCACCTGTTGCACTTTCTACACTGCACGTTCCTAGCGGGGCACTTCCAATTACTTGCCAAGTGGTTGGGACTGCCACATTTGAAACACACCATGGGACCTGCTCTACTGCGAACCACTTCTTTGTTCTTGTCCCCTACTTTACAGACAGTTTCTCCCTCTGTGCTTGACTTGTTTTCTGCTCTCTCCTTGTTTGTCCCCTCAGGTGACTTCATTTCCCTAATGCACCTTGCGGTATGTTCTAGGCCTTTAGCTATGTTAATGGCCTCCTCTAAATTGGGGTTCTTGGTAAGCAATTCCTCTTGCGTTTTTGTGTCATTGGTGCACCTCACCAGTTGGTCCCTGATTAATGAATCGGTGAGTTGCCCAAATTCACAAGTGGCAGACAGACCTCTCAGTACTGCTATGTAATTACTCACTTTCTCCTCCCTCTTCTGCCCCCTCTTAAAAAACGTATGCCTCTCCATCACCACATTTATTTTCTCCTTGAAGTGAGCCCCTAGTTCTCTCAGTGTGCTTTCATATACATTAACTCCTTCCTCCACTTCTTCTTGGTCATCCTCCACTAACCTCCCTGTTATATCTTCATATATTTTCCTCCCATGTGTGCCTAAATTGTGGAGAAGTATGTGCTGCTTGCGAATATTGGTGTAATTACTACCACCTATGGCAATTAAATAGGATTTGAAAATGCCTTCCCACCTCCTCCAGGGAATGACAGGTTCTCCTAACTCATTTAGGAAGGGTGGAGGCTGGCTCATACCTGCTCCCGCCATTGCCATACAGTATTTTTACTATAATAAATGTTTATTGTTCTTGCAACACTTCAGTAGCACACCTAGATGGCGAAACTGCGGGGAAATATGCTTGTTTTAAAATGATGAAATTATTCACAGTAGACAAACTATCATATCAGCACACTCTTACTAACGTTTAGAATGTCAGGTGAAATCAGCATGGCACAGGGTTTAGTCAGTCCCCTTTTTTCTTCCTCAGATGAAATATGCCCAACCAATGAGCTCGTTAACCTCAACCCCCGGGCGGGACCTTCCTGTAGGATCAACTTCTCCTCACGATGTCGGAAAGAATAGAGGGAAATGCGCGGTGGACAAACGTTGGCCGAGACACTTCCGCTCTGTTGGTCAACTGTCTATTTCAAAGACAAGACCGAAGAAAAACAGAAGCTCCTGGCGTGAGGAAAGTAGACGGGGGACGCGCCGCAGCACGCCAAGGTACAATTCGGATTTTCCTCGAAAATCCCCACACAGCAAACTCTGAAGAAACTGCTGCTCCATGCGCGGCGCGCTAAAACATTTTGATGATTCCGCCGCCTGCCTCAAAACGGATGACGGGTTTCCTCACACTGCTGTCAAAACTTCAGCGCTCTTCACCTCAGCGCCCCCCTGTGCCCGGTCTGACACACGACTAATACCCGACCTTCTCCGATCCCCAGGGCCAGGACGCTGCTCCCCCTCTAAAGGTTACTGCCAAAGGGTTTCCTGTGGATGAGGTGCCCGACACGACACCCGAATTAAATTTGAAACCACCCTGGGAACTTTTCCCTAGCACCACAGCGCTGGACAATTCCCGTGTAATGCAACGGTAGCGCTCTTACTTGTGCCGCTTTTATCTCCGCCTGTCCAAAACCTTCAGTATTCTGTACACGCTTCACTTCACAGGCTCCGTTTTCACTTGTTTATTTTTCTTCTCTTTCTCCCTCGACAGCAATAAATTCATCCCAGGGAGACGGCATCCACTGTCCCTGGCACAGTTCTCCTTCTCCTCGTCGCCAAGAAATGTTGAAATAAAGCCGGACTCTGCAGTTAGAAGGTAGTTTGTTTATTAAATATAATTCTTCATGAAGAATGCCGTCAGCTGTCATCACTTGAGCCGCGCTGCTATGTCAACATTCCATAGCGAGCGCCGGCTGTAACATGGGCAGTACCAAGTACTGCATAGCAGGAGGGGTGCAAATGGGGCAAGGGAAATACCAGGGATAGGTTACAACACATTGTTTAATGAAGACAGAATTAATTAAAAAAAATAGGGGGCTTAGGTGGGTGAGGGCGGATCATGCTGGCTTGCGGTCAGAGTAGCCCCCTTTGCACCGCCCAGACCACAATTATGCCCATTTTCCTTAATATAGTTTTCTATTCCCTCTAGGCGAAATAAGAGTGGGTGAAGACACTGGTCTAAGGTCATCCAAAGGTTCTCACTGATACGATTAACAAAGTCTAATTTGATGGATTCCTGATCAGTCCAAAGTGCAGACAAGGGATCTATCATCCTACCGTCCATGTATCCAGGGTCCCTTGTATTCCTTTCAAGGGTAGGAGCCATACTTCTTGCATCAGGTGAGCAAGTAATAGAATCATTAGAAACAGCTGCTAAGTCTCCTGGAGCACAAGACCATCCCCCAGCAGAATCTGATACATGTTCTACAATAGCACTCTTCACTCCCCAAACATACGCTGGTTTCTACTGGAGCAGAGAAAGACAACTGCTGGTCTGCTATTTGTATCTCTTTATCAAGAACACAAACGGCTCATGAAAAAAAAACGTCAGCAGACGTACTTCCCAAAGCATTGGCAGGTTTAACTTTACTGGCTCCCAGATTACGCTTCCACATTGTCGTCATACAGAAAGAAGTCTAAACAGTGCCTTGCGTAAGAAGGATAACGGATGAGATTTCATGGCAAATAAGCAAATGGAATAGGGTTGCCTGGCCAATCTCCTACGGGTGACGACGGTAGGAAATGGGTCCACTCTGGGCCCTGTATTTCCCCAGGCATGCACCTGTGCGTGTCCCATGTGTATCCTGGGAGCCTCTGCCACTTCTTTTATGTGCCCCAGGCATGTCATTTATGTGACCCCTCCCCCTGCTAGCAGGCCAAGGCATCCCATGCCATGGACTTCTGAGGTTCCTCTATACGCCCCAGGAGCATGATGTACCTGGCCCGCCTCCTTTGCAGGAAAGTCCAATTCAATTCAATTCAATAGACTTTATTTGATCCATCGAGATAGACCATAAAAGTAGAGGATAGTTAAAAAGATTACCATACAATACATGTGATTAAATATATCCAAAGAAATGGTTAAAAGGAATACATTTACATTTAAAATCTGAATTGATGAGAAAAAAAAAATTTTGAAAACCGTAGAAAGCAGCCCGCTATGCATTTCAGTCTACCCAAATTTCCCTGAGAATCGCCAGTCGTCATTTAATACGAAGTTCAATGTGTACAGCAATAAATAGACAAAGATATTGAGAGAGCACAAGTTTGGGAAAAAAATGTATAAGTACACCATATTTACAAGCACGTAGTTAGTTTAAACATGTTTTGCACACGAGTGTTTTTATATCTAGGAGTGAAATATACAGAGTGTTCTATATTCAGTAGCGAAATGTATAAAATGTTAAGTAGAGTAATAATAAGTATAACTGTGTGAGATTAATGTAGAAATGTTGGAATGAATATGAAAACCTCACGTTCTCATGTTAAAAGAATCATGTCCGAATTAAATGTAACTCTGAAATCCAGTTAAATGTGTAGGCCTCAGGGCAATTCACAGCAAACCTGAACGTGCTGCTAAAATAATGTGAGACGAGGTTGAAATGGTTCTTCCAAATGTATTATTGAACTTAGGGTTGAAGTATATGCTTTATAGATGTGTTATTTTAGAAACGTATGTTAGTTAAGAATGTTGCTGTTTAAATCAAGTTAATGTTTTAAGAGTGCAGGGACCTGCTTCATGTAAATCAAGTAGGCCTGAACAGATAATGTCATATCGTTTGAACTGCCATGTGCTCGTTAGGGAAGAAGTCGAGAGGTGTCCAGCACAGAGCTTGGAGTGTGTTTTACGACCTAAAGATATGGTGGAGTCTGGAATTTGAGGCCCACTGCAGGACGAACTGTATGCAGGTGCGAGGGTCCTAATCAGCTCGAATGAAAGGGACTTTGTTCAGTGGCGCCTTGCGCAGGCCTGTAGGAGTTTCCAGGAATTTAGGGGGTATCGGCGCATTGGAGAAGAAGCCTGGGAACCAAGGTCAACTTTAACGAGGGTCTTCAAGAGTACCATCATGGAGTTTGCCGCGCAAAGATATACCACGTGAGGGGCGTCCCAAGGGGCGTTTCTGTTGGAAATGTGATTTGGTATTAGGGAAAGAGACCCGGGAGGAGAGCAGAGCAGATGATTTTGGGAGCCTAAGGAAGCGGATGGGTAGGCAGATAGGCTGATCAGGAGAGACCCATTATCAGAGAAGAGACAAAGAGAAGTGCGTGATCTTCTTAGGAAGTCACCACGGCTGACACCTAGAGGGGTAAAGATCTTGCTAAGTAGGGATGTCACTTAGTATAGTGTAGGGACAGACTAACCTTAATTTTCTTTTCTGTAATGACTTTGAGGTTGCAACTTGTATCCATTTTGGCAACCCTTATGGTTTTCGAGCTTGTACTTATTATTTTGTTTTTCAGACTCAGACTATTCAAAAAGTTCATGTTCATAGTGATACCGATTTATCTTCTGAATCTCATTTTGAGAAGTTTGTATCTTCAGTTATCTTTGACTTTATATTAAATCTTTGAAACTTAAAATTTGGTCAGTGGTCCTTTAGAGTGGTGTAAGTTCTTAAATTGATTGACTTATTGTAAGATTACCTTTTACTCAATGACAGGTACCAACGATTCAGTCGACTTAGTTTGGGATTTGGTAAGGTAACTAGTAACCAGTAATCCCGCGTTAGCAGTTGGTAGCAGAGTGAGGATGGTTATCTTCTTGAGGAAGGTAATCTAGAGAGGTTAGTTTACCCCAAGGCCCGAGACGTCGAGAGACGAGCAGCGGAAGAATCGTGTGCCGAAAGGTGCAGACGGTGCGAGAAAAGCAGCAGTATCGGAGAAGAGTGAGTATACAAAGGGTCATGCGTGAACAGATTGCGGTGTTGTATTTGTATTGTAATGTCTTGCGGAGTTGAATGCCTGTAGTGTGAATGAGAGAAGGTTGTGAGCGCGCGCAACCTGGTAAACTGGTAACCTGGTAAACGGGTGAACTGGTGAAATCTTAAGTTCAGGCCAGAGCTTAAGTGGTTTTGGGTGTATCGAACATCCAGGGTAGTTGTCGACCATAGTACGGAGGTCACGAGGTACCATTGACCGCCGTGGATCCAAGATAGGGGGAGTGTAAGAGTGAGTGTATGAGTAACGGACGCTGGTCAAAAGTTACTGTGTGTGAGTAACCTATCGGAGAAGGCGATTGTCTGGAAGTAAACGGAAAGACATTTCGCCAAGTTAAGGTGACAACTACAGAAGGACTGTGGGCGTACAGTCAAGAAAGGTGATCGCTTGGACGGAAGTAATCATTTTTCAGAGTATGAATGGGACGCGTGCATGACCGAGGAGACGAGCTGAGTAAGGAGGGGAACTGCTGCGAAGGGGGACGGGTGACGTCGGCTAGAGCCGCGCTGTGATTGAGCGGTTGGTGTGACGTTAGCTAGAGCCGCGCTCTGGTTGGGCGGCTAGAGTGACGTCGGAGGAAAGTCGCGTACGGATAGGCCAGTTAGTGAGAACGGCGCTGAGATTGGTGGAGTGTCATCAGGAAGTAAACAAACGTGGAGAAAAGAGAAATCATGAAGTGTTTTAAGTGTTTGAAAGGGATTTTTAAACGTAAACGAAGTGAACATTATTATGGGGAAGAGGCTCCGCTGGAGGGTACGCCAGCTCATTATATGGCAACGAATGTGGGACTGCATACCATATTATGGATTGGGGCTTGGAATAAGCTTACGGAAGGGAATGAGGAAATGCAGTTCCCGAAATACGGGACGTTTAAGTTAGAGGTGTTACATCGGCTAAAAGCAACCATGTCCTCATTGAAACCCTCACCTAGACCAACACAGTTTGAGGCCCTTAATGCATGGATTAAGGCTGCACACGACCGAAATTTGAACAGGCGTCAACAAAGGCTGACGCGATCGGTAAGGGCAGTGCGAGATTCCAAATGGGATGAGGAGGAAAAGCGTTGGAGGGTACAGGCTATTGAGGTGGAAAAAATGTATCCGATGAGGGAGGTGGCAGGAGGAGGAGGAAACCTCATGGAAGAAGACGAGGAAAGCGAGTCGGAGGACAATCTGATAAACAGATTGTTAATGGATAGACCGCCTCCGAGAGTGGGGGTGATAGAAGATAGAGGGCTCGCAAGGGAAGATGGGAATGCCATAGAGGGGTATACACCACTCCCTATATCGGAATGGACACCTATCAAAGGTGGAGAAATACCTCAAAACAACACTGTACAGAGTGTGGTGGGAAGGTTTGTGGTGCAGAAAACGCCAACCACCGAAAGGGTTGAGTCTGTGGGATTGCCAGATGCTCTTCAGGTGCCTGTTACCATAGGACCCATAGTTTCGATCTATAACCCTGAGAGAGATAGAGAGGAACAACAAAGGCAATTGGATAGAGAAAGGATTGAGATAGAAAGAAGGAATAATGTGACAAATGCATGGAAACAATTGCCAGGATCGGTAACATGGAATACCCCATTAGACACAACTGTCGGTCCCAACTCAGAACAGGGGGGTCCGAGAGGACCAATGGATCTAAGGGGACCACGACCAAGACCCTATTCAGAATTAAGAGCTGATTTGAGGGAATGGGACGGGTCCATAGTATCTCCGAGTAACAGGACAAGAACAGAACCAGAATGGGAAACCAGGGGTAATGGGACTGTATCTCATTGTGGGGCCAGCGAAAGCAGTCAGGGCCGAGAAAGCCAAAGTCCAGAGAATAGAGGGGATGCACATCCTACAAATCAGGGAGAACAGCCGGAACAAAATACTAGGATTGTAGAGTGTGAGGAAATGTCTCGTCTCTGGGGGAAAGGGGGAGATGAAATGGTACGGGCTTTTCAGAATAGGTTTAGGTGCCTTCATCATACACTCGGGGAAGACGTTCAACATTGGAGGAAGGAGAACAGTGACAGGTCCCGCCATGCTTCGAGTAATCAAGAATCACAGGGAAATAGTGAGGAAAGGGGGAGCAATGGGATGCCTTACTATGCACCCAGAGAAAACAGGCAGATCGGGGAAGGCGGAAAAATGAGAAACA
The DNA here is from genome assembly GCF_964261635.1 of Lissotriton helveticus. Classification (NCBI taxonomy): domain Eukaryota; kingdom Metazoa; phylum Chordata; class Amphibia; order Caudata; family Salamandridae; genus Lissotriton; species Lissotriton helveticus. The sequence continues at coordinate 883,608,086 of NC_136070.1, forward strand.
AGGAAGTATTTCATCATCCACCCCGAGAGGATGGAAAGGCATGGGACCTAGAGAGATGGGAAGAGGGGAGGACTCCCTTTAACTCACCAGTGCCTAGGCGCAGGGCTAGGAGCTGGGACGGGAAGGATGTGGAAGGTACATCTGGATCAGAGGTGCTGAAAGCTGCGATAAAGGTTAAAAGGCTTGATGTCTCCAGTCTAAAATCCGATCTTGACGAGATTATAGAAGGAACGGTGCCTTTAGAAAGGATCGATTTGTACGAACAAGACGAATTGCTGTTCATAGCGAAGGATACTACTAGGAGAGCTAGAGCATTCCACGAGAAACTGTCTAATTTGGCCGACAGGTATGCTGTACATTTATCTAGGACAAGGGCACTACAGAGTAACCATAGGTTACAATACTCAGACCAAGACCTAGATGAGAAGAGGACTACTGGATTGAAAACTCACATAAGGGAGTTGATATCTGGAATAAGAGTGTGGAGAGAACTGGATAAATGGGAAGAAAGGTGGTCAAAAAAGGGCACGGTTAGGCGAAGTACAAATGTGATGACCCCTGAGGGAAGGGTAATGCAGATGGAGGCATTCCCTTTGCGAGAAATATCAAATGGAAATTATGTACATGTGCCCTGGAGTAGAGGAGACTTAGCTGCATTTACCAACTCATTTCCGAAGTTGAGGTACAATCTAGTAGAGTGGTATAAGCAGGTAGAGAGGTTTGTCAAAATCTCGAAAGTATTGTGGATTGATTTGAACACGTTGTTTGACATCGTGGTCCCATCTGACCTGTGGACCCCGTGTAAGACTAGTGTCGAATGGCCAAATGCTGAACCAGTGAGGGATGTTCGAACTAATGGACCATCCGAGATTGTCATGCGAAAGTATGAAAGGGTAATAGCTTGGTTGAAAGAGAAGGTACCACCACAGGATATAGATTGGGTAAAGATAGTTTGAACGAGGCAAGAACCGAAGGAGACCGTGCATGAGTTTTATGAGAGGTTGTTGAAAACATTCAAGCAATACAGTGGACTCGATGTAATGGATCCCAAAGATATAGGCCAATTTGTGTCAAAGTTTGTTTTGGGGTTGAGACCTGATATTTGCTTGATGATTCAGCAACATTTAATTTGTTGGCAAAACAAACCACTCGATGAAATTCTACGTTATGCAAGATACTGTAGTGATGAAATAGATTCTAAAGCCAAGAATCTAAAAGAGAAATTGATGGTGGTGCAAATGCAGTCCGCCGGGAAGGGTGGCCAGCAGAAGCAGGGGATGGGACGAAAGCCAAACGGTCAGAATAAGGACAATGAGGAAGGGCAGAGACCTAGGGTAGACTTTGCCACTTTAAAGAAAACGACAAATTGTCATCAGTGTCACCAGGTGGGGCATTGGCGACGCGAGTGTCCCTTTAACCCTGAAAATGGAGAGCTAGAAGTAGAAGAGCAGGTCCAAGAAGTCCCAACGCAAAAGGTGACAGTTCCAAGTAGTAAGGTGGCCAAAGGGGGGACTTCGGCTCCACGGGCCCAATTCCCACAGCCACCAAAGATAGCGACAGGGGGAAAGGTCTTTAAACAAATGCCTCTGTTTATCGAGGAAGAAAAGTGTTATTACATTGATCCATTGAAAGGACAACGTGTGAGCAGTGAAGAGGACTGTACCCTCGGGGCAGTCCTAGAAGTGGATCAGAGAGGGCCATTTGTTGAGGCAGAAGTGGCAGGATGTCCCACTACGTTCTTGGTGGATACTGGGGCTACTCGATCGACTCTGAGATCAGCGGTGGTTCCAGACTTGCCGATGTCAGGGGAAACAATTCAGGTGGTAGGAGTCGCAAATAAAAGAATGACTAGTCCTTTGACAGAACCAGTGTCTGTGAAAATTGGAAACCACATGAACGAACATCAGTTTGTGGTTTGTGACTCGAGTCCGGTATGTCTGTTAGGAAGGGATTTGTTGTGCAAATTGAATTGCACCATATACTGCACCCCGCAAGGAGTGGAGGTACAGACTACCGACGAAGATGCTACTTTTAAGGTGGCCAATTCAAAATCTTGTGTAGAACTATATCCTACTCTGACTGTAGAAGATCTTCCCCAAGACCTACGAGATGCAGTGGCATCAGAGGTATGGGATTTCACCGGAGAGGAAATAGGATTGATTAAAGGGGTAGAACCGGTAAAAATTCTGGTAAAACCAAATGCTGAGTTTCCAAGAACGCCTCAATACAAATTGTCACAGGAAACGATTGCAGGAATAAAGCCTGTGATTGAGTCAATGATACAACAGGGAATACTGAAAGAAATCGTGGGTAGTCCTTGTAACTCCCCGATTATGGGTTTGCAGAAACCTAGTGGGAAATTCAGGATAGTACAGGATTTACGAAAGATTAACAACATAGTTGTTTCATGTTGTCCCGTGGTACCGAATGCTTCAGTGATACTGTTTCAAATACCATGTCAAGCAGAATGGTTCACAGTGATAGATCTTTGCCAGGCTTTCTTTTCAATCCCATTGGATGAAGAGAGCAGGTATCTTTTTGCTTTTAAAATGGAAGATCGCGTTTTAACATGGTGTCGAATCCCACAAGGATTCACAGATAGCCCATCCATCTTTAATCAGTTGTTGAAGAAGAATCTTGAGAATCTAGTACTGCCACAGAATTCGGTTCTGGTACAGTACATAGATGACCTACTTGTTGCGTCAGAAACAGAGGAAGCCTGTAAAGCAGACTCAATTGCCTTATTGAACCATTTAGCTGAAAATGGACATAAGGTATCTCCGAGCAAGTTGCAGTATTGTCTGACAGAAGTACAGTATCTAGGGCACCGGTTAGAAAAAGGGAAACGTAAGGTGTCCCCAGAGAGGATTGAGGCGATAATGAAAATGAATGCGCCTACAACACAGAGAGAAGTTAGAATGTTCCTAGGAATGGTGGGTTACTGCCGACAGTGGATAGTTAACTTTTCACTGAAAGCAAAGCCCTTACAGAAACTGACGCACAAGGAGGTGAGTGATCCGGTACCATGGGATGAAGAATGTCTGGTGGCGTTTTTACAGCTGAGGGACGATTTATGTCGTGCTCCGGCTCTGGGAATGCCCGATTACGAGAAATCATTTTCACTCTATTGCTGTGAGAGAGAGGGATGTGCTTTGTCAGTCTTGGCACAGACCCACGGAAATGCCCGTAGACCAGTTGCATATTTTTCGGCTACATTAGATCCAGTAGCCGCAGCATTGCCCGGATGTCTCAAATCCGTTGCTGCAACGGGTGTCAGCATTGAAAGGAGCGAAAGTATTGTGATGGGACATCCAGTGGTGGTGTATGTACCACATTCAGTTGAATTGTTAATGACCAGCACGAAGACGCAGCATCTGACCAATAGTAGGCTCACGCGCTACGAGCAAGTTATTCTTGCCGCAGAGAACGTGACCCTCAGGAGATGCTCTGTCTTGAATCCTGCTACTTTGATGCCATTACCCACTGTAATAGAAGGCGAAGGATGTGAAGACCACGATTGCCTTGATGTGACTGAACTATGCACGAAACCCAGACCAGATATTGTGGATGAGCCATTGTCTGACCCCGATTAAATTTATTTTGTTGATGGCTCATGTTTAAGAGACGATACTGGTCGGTTGAGAGCAGCTTATGCTGTTTGTACCATTACTGGAGTTGTGGAAGCCGCTTGCCTGGAAGGAGTACATTCCGCACAGGTAGCAGAAATTATTGCTCTAACTCGTGCCTGCATAGCAGGAAACGGAAAGAGAGTCACCATCTACACGGACAGCCAATATGGTTTCGGTGTGGTTCATGATTTCGGGCAGTTGTGGTCTCAGAGGGGTTACATGACCTCCTCTGGTTCGCCCATTCGAAATGGAGAATTTGTGCGGCTGTTGTTAGAAGCATTACAAGGTCCAGTTGACATCGCAATAGTAAAGTGTGTAGCTCATACTAAGAATACAGATTTTGTGTCACAAGGCAATCGATATGCTGATGAAGTCGCACGTTATTGTGCGGAACAAAATTATTCTTTCTCAAAAGTGGAAATAGAAGGTGCAGAAGAAAGGACAGAATTAAGCATGATGTTAGAGACCGTGGATTCCTGGGAAGATTTGAGGGTAATGCAGGAGAATGCACCAGAAACTGAGAAAAGGGCATGGGAAACAGCAGGTTGTGTGCGAAGTGAAATGGATTTTTGGGTTTCAGCAGATGGGAGAGCTGTGTTACCTGAAGAATTAGCTAATCCCATGGCAAGAGAAATACATGGTCCAGTACATCTAGGAAGGGATGCTATGATGAGAGTGTTTAGGCAAACTTGGTATTGCCCTAAATTTAGAATAGCAGCAGAATCAGTATGTAAGCGATGTGTTACCTGCCAACAACTGAACGTAGGCAAACGAACACCAGTCACACTGAGTCACATTGGGAGGTCGGGGGGGCCTTTCAATAGAATGCAACTAGATTTCATCGAAATGCCAAGAGTCAATCGCCTTCGGTATGTGTTGGTGATTGTATGCGTATTTTCCAGATGGGTTGAAGCGTACCCTACACGTAGGTGCGATACACTCACAGTGGCTAAATTGTTGCTCAGGGAGTTGATACCGCGCTTCGGGGTGCCTGCCTCTTTGGAATCGGACAGAGGAAAACATTTTAACAGCGAAATAGTGAAGATGTTGTGCTCCACACTGAATATCGATCAAAAGCTGCATTGTAGTTATCGACCAGAAGCTTCAGGAATTGTGGAACAAGTGAACGGCACTTTGAAGAATAGATTGGCTAAAGTAGTGGCATCTACATCTTTGAGTTGGCCAGATGCTCTTCCTTTAGTGCTCATGAGCATGCGCAGCACCCCTGACAGGAGGACAGGTCTCTCTCCCCACGAGATCCTGATGGGGAGGGCCATGAGACTTCCCACAGTTCCAACTGCTGCCCTATTGAATATTACAGATGATCTGATCTTGGATTATTGTAAAGGACTGTCTGACGCCATCCATTCTGTGTCCCTTCAGGTGCATGCGGTTGAAGTTCCAGCATCGAGGAACCTGTGTCATGACCTGAACCCAGGGGACTGGGTGTTGGTTAAAAAACACGTCCGGAAGAACTGCCTAGATGTTCGCTGGCGTGGGCCCTTTCAGGTAATCCTGATAACGAACACCGCGGTGAAGTGCGGGGGGCTGCCAAATTGGATCCATGCATCCCATACTCGAAGAGTTCCAGCACCTCTAGAAGGAACAGCTCCTATCCCAGACGAAAGCCCGGAAGTGGAAGAAGAGTCGCAAGAAGGGATTGAGGCAGCTGAGGGGGTGTCGGAAGAAGTTGGGAACGCATCGGATTCAGAAGAAGAGCGAAGGCAGGACGGCAGTGAGACTGAAGACGCAACTGAAGGAGAAAGCAGCAGTGAATACGAAACAGACACAGATCAGTACCAGAGTGATCAAGAACCGAGTGTGAGGACGAGACATAGGAGAACAAGAGGTGAGGCTGCCACTTGGCCGGGAAGAGACAGAAGGCTAAGTTTGAGGTCGGCCCAGGAAGAAACCCTTGTCCCTATATCTGAAGACTCGGATCAGGAAGAAGATACTCAGGAGGGAACCGAGGAAGGCCTTAGAAGATCAAGGAGGGTGCGAGTGCCTAGTAGAAGATACTCTACTCCTGATTGGACCTACCTCGTTGCAGATGTCGGGGGGGCACAGAACCGGGAGGATCCGGGAAGTGGACCTGGTCAGAACTAACCCGATCATCACAGTGCAAATAAGGTTTCTACTGCCAGGAGCGGAGACCGAAAGGTTGCTGACACTCAACATCGTTCATCCTCCTCTCCTGAGCGGAATAAGAAAATTGATTTTAGAGACAGTTGAGTTTCCAGTTTGCTGTTCACGATATCCAATATTGGAGGGAACTCTTCTTCGTTTGGAAATGCTTGAGCGAGTAGTAGAAATTCTTGGAGCGCTCATTGTTGTGGATTAATACCATATTGCGAATGTCTTCAAGGGGGCGCAGAACTGGAAAGGTGAAGAAAGTGATCTTGATTAGAACGGACCCCTTTGTAATTGTGGATGTAGAACTGATAGTACCAGGAGTAGAAATTGAAAAAACGTTAACTCTCAATTTCGTCCGTCCACTCGTCCAGAGCGAAATAAGGAGAATAATCCTAGAAACAGTTGACTTTCCATGTTGTTGTACGAACTGCCCAGAACTTGAGGGAATGTTTCTTCGGATGGATATTTATGAAGACGTAGTGTCCCTCCTTGAGCCATACATAACTTCAGACGAAAATAAGACTCTTGAAAAGAAATTGTAAAATTGCTGCAAGATAGCCTAGCGCCGAGTGGAAGAAGAAAAAATGGTAGGGGTTTCCTTTTAGCGGATGGAGAAGGGCTAGGGTTGTCTATTTTCTACTGGATTTTGAACTGTTTTGCGGAAATAGATTGTCAAGCTTCCAAGTGTTCAAAAGGGAGAGACTTTGCAAGAGAAAAAGACTTTGTTCGAAAAGAGGAAGAAGTTGATGCAGGAAGAGCGTCCAGAACCACACTGTTTGAGAACATGGAGGCTGGCAACCCGAACCGCAGGGCAAAATGTATAGTTGGCACATTGTTGGGAGTAGTGATTTCCTTGATAGTTTTAGTGGTTACTGTCTCATACATAGTGGGACACGAGAGAGATGCAACTACAGTCCAGGAGGTCAAGGGAGTGTCAACACCGAAAACTACCATTATTAATGATAAGGGAAACATCAATGATAAAGACAAAGCGTTGTTAGATGCAGAAATAAAAAGGTTACACACAGATGAGTCACAGGGAAATTTTAGGTCAAATGCTTATGCTAAATTGCTTTATGAATACGTTGATGCCATGGAAGTGAAGAATTGTTACGTTTGTATGCAATTACCAGCTTCAGTAGAGGAGGGTATCAGATACCATCATCTTCCGTTGACATATGGAATCACGTGCAGTTTTGTTGTTGAGCATATTTTATGGACGAGAAGGATTTGAGTATTATTTCTCGAATTTCGACTCGACATTGCCAGAGGTCCCGAATTTCAAGCATTTGAACAAATGGGACTATTACAAAAGCGAAGACAGATTGCACAAATGGTTTATTCCATGGAAAACGTTAGATACTTCACATGCTCGAAGAAACAATCTGACTTGTCAAGTGTCAGAAATAGAGAAAAAGTTTATAGGACAGGTAGATACTAGATACAGGAGGCAGAAGATTCTGAAGGCCTCAGGACAATGGGAGACAGATTGGACCAAGGAGGAAAGGGCACATCAAAGAAAAGGTAGTATTGGTCCAATTGCTTTAGATAAGGAGAAACGGGGGAAACTGTGCATTCACAGGAGTTACTCCTATTATGAGAATTTTTATGTAGGTCAAGTCAATTGTGAACATGCCTTTCAATTGGAGTATTACTCTAAGGATTTTTTGAAAGGGATGCAAGCAATACCAAATGTATATTTTGTATGTGGAAGAAATGCCTATGTGAAGCTACCAGATAATTGGTACGGATCATGCTATCTGGCTGTTGTCTTCCCTAAAATATATCATGTTGAGAATTTAGAAACGACAAAGAAAGAAATACCAACTAGGTGGAAGCGAGGACTGGGAGCAGCAGAAGTAGTTGGAGATGTACTCGGTGCTGCATTCCCTATCTTAGGACTGATATTGAATGACATTAAGATCAGGAGGTTAGCTACAGTTGTAGATAGGCTATCTGCCAGTACTGCAAGATCATTGATGCTGATAGAAGGGGATATGCAATCGATTAGGGCAATGGTTCTTCAGAACCGACTTGCTTTAGACGTTCTGTTAGCTAAAGAGGGAGGAGTCTGTAAGGCTTTGAAGGTCCAGGAATGCTGCACTTACATTCCAGACAATTCAAAACCTCTAGAGAAGTATATACGAAACATCACTGCCATACACTACGAAATTGAGGATCTGGCAAAAGTTAATGTGTGGGAAAAAGTAGGTCATGGAATGGGTAAAGTTGGAGGTTGGTTTGCCAACTTAGGAAAGGGTATCGTTTGGTACATACTGAAACCCATCATCATAATTGTGATTTGCGTAATCACTTTGTGGGGATTGGTGCGTTTGTATCAATGTTATAGAGCAAATAGGTTGCAGAGAACTATGAGGAAACAGGAGGAAGAGTTGACAGCGATGCAGGACACTCAATACAAGAGTCTGAAAGCATTGGAGACTATGAAAAGAGGTGGCACTGCCATGACTTCACTTTGAAGGGTTCTACATTTTTTATAGTGTCTTGATGGTGATGACCCCTGAAGGTCATCAAAGGGGGGACTGAGAGAGCACAAGTTTGGGAAAAAAATGTATAAGTACACCATATTTACAAGCACGTAGTTAGTTTAAACATGTTTTGCACACAAGTGTTTTTATATCTAGGAGTGAAATATACAGAGTGTTCTATATTCAGTAGCGAAATGTATAAAATGTTAAGTAGAGTAATAATAAGTATAACTGTGTGAGATTAATGTAGAAATGTTGAATGAATATGAAAACCTCACGTTCTCATGTTAAAAGAATCATGTCCGAATTAAATGTAACTCTGAAATCCAGTTAAATGTGTAGGCCTCAGGGCAATTCACAGCAAACCTGAACGTGCTGCTAAAATAATGTGAGACGAGGTTGAAATGGTTCTTCCAAATGTATTATTGAACTTAGGGTTGAAGTATATGCTTTATAGATGTGTTATTTTAGAAACGTATGTTAGTTAAGAATGTTGCTGTTTAAATCAAGTTAATGTTTTAAGAGTGCAGGGACCTGCTTCATGTAAATCAAGTAGGCCTGAACAAATAATGTCATATCGTTTGAACTGCCATGTGCTTGTTAGGGAAGAAGTCGAGAGGTGTCCAGCACAGAGCTTGGAGTGTGTTTTACGACCTAAAGATATGGTGGAGTCTGGAATTTGAGGCCCACTGCAGGACGAACTGTATGCAGGTGCGAGGGTCCTAATCAGCTCGAATGAAAGGGACTTTGTTCAGTGGCGCCTTGCGCAGGCCTGTAGGAGTTTCCAGGAATTTAGGGGGTATCGGCGCATTGGAGAAGAAGCCTGGGAACCAAGGTCAACTTTAACGAGGGTCTTCAAGAGTACCATCATGGAGTTTGCCGCGCAAAGATATACCACGTGAGGGGCGTCCCAAGGGGCGTTTCTGTTGGAAATGTGATTTGGTATTAGGGAAAGAGACCCGGGAGGAGAGCAGAGCAGATGATTTTGGGAGCCTAAGGAAGCGGATGGGTAGGCAGATAGGCTGATCAGGAGAGACCCATTATCAGAGAAGAGACAAAGAGAAGTGCGTGATCTTCTTAGGAAGTCACCACGGCTGACACCTAGAGGGGTAAAGATCTTGCTAAGTAGGGATGTCACTTAGTATAGTGTAGGGACAGACTAACCTTAATTTTCTTTTCTGTAATGACTTTGAGGTTGCAACTTGTATCCATTTTGGCAACCCTTATGGTTTTCGAGCTTGTACTTATTATTTTGTTTTTCAGACTCAGACTATTCAAAAAGTTCATGTTCATAGTGATACCGATTTATCTTCTGAATCTCATTTTGAGAAGTTTGTATCTTCAGTTATCTTTGACTTTATATTAAATCTTTGAAACTTAAAATTTGGTCAGTGGTCCTTTAGAGTGGTGTAAGTTCTTAAATTGATTGACTTATTGTAAGATTACCTTTTACTCAATGACAGGTACCAACGATTCAGTCGACTTAGTTTGGGATTTGGTAAGGTAACTAGTAACCTGTAATCCCGCGTTAGCAGTATGATTAGTTAAAACCACATAATATACTTTGAACAGTTCAGTTCCTAGGCACCGGCCTGCTAGGGTATTAAAATAAAAAGCAGACTATAGTATGTACCGAGGTAATCTTAAAAAACGGTTGCAAATATTATTGTAGTTTTTTAAAGATACTAGCATGTAGATTAGTCGAAGCTAGATCTGAACCTGATTTCGGACCACTAGAAACTAAAAACATTTTACACATAATTTATAGTAAGCATTTGTAAAAAAATAAATGCTGGTCTAACCTGTCTAAAGTTGCACTTCATGGGAATGAGATAAGATTTTCTGGGAACCTCTTAAAAACTGCACAGTATTAAAAAATGCATCATATCCTGGGGAGTCTTTCCATCGCAGTGACAAGGAGGGAGTCTCTGACCCCTATGTGCCCCACCAGGGTGGGCCAGGGGAGGTAATGAAAAAGTTCCAGACAGAACCTGGTCAGTAAGAATCGATCGTGGGAACTTTGGGGCATATTACCAAGCAATAGCGATAATTATCGCTATTGCTCGGTTAGCGGGAAAAAAATATCGCCGAGCACCGAGGATTTTTACCGCTGAGATACCTTGATATTATCAAGGTTTATCTCAAAAGCGGTAAAAATCCTGCGAAATGCATGAATATCGCTGAAAAATCAGCGCTATTCATGCATTATCATGACAATGCTCTTAGCCATGTTATCCACCTTCCATTGGATAACATGGCTAAGAACTGCTTTTAGCAGGCGTTAGCTTTTGGAGATATTCGCGCTTAGCACGAATATTTACAAAAGTTGTTAATAGGAGTTAGAGATGTTAGCGACTGTTTTCAGTCGCTAACATCTTGGCACGCCCACTTTGCATGTCATTAGCGATAATTATCGCTGACATGCAAAGTGGGCCCCTAAATGCCCGCTATCGCCTACAAGCTGTCGCTAACTGGTGTTAGCGACAGCTTGGTAATAGGGCGATAAAATTATCACCACATTAGCGGGAAAAAGTCCCGCTAATGCGGCGATAATGCCCTTGGTAATATGCCCCTTTGTGCCCTAAAAGATAGGGCTCGGTTGATGGCTCGGTTTTCAAAGGGAAATGCCCATGCACACTGGGATTCTTCAATTCCTCTGCTTCCCTGTTCATCTGCCGTTTTTTAAGGAAGTTCTTTTTCACCCATAACAAGGAAAGTAAAAAACTATACCCAATGACTTTGAGAATAGTCTTTGTCTATTCCTCAATAGGGGAGACCAATCACTGGAAGAATCAGACATAACACTTAAGTAAGGAAATTCACTAATCCTGTCAATTGTCATGTTTCTTATTGACAGGGATTTGGACTTGTTGGTTTTGGCCCACATATCTCAAAAACATATTCAAAATATTTGTATCCAGATGAAACCCATTCATAAAATTAACAAATGCACCAACAAGGGTGTTACTTTTAGGCCGTTGCATTTCTTAATATAACAGCAAGACATCATATGCATATACCAGAGCAGAGATTAGCAAGATGGATATCCAATCCTGGCCTAGCACTGTAAGGTAAGTATTCAGGTCATTTATGCATAATGTCAACAAATTGTGTGCTAGCACACTGCCCTGGTGTAACCCCTATCTATTCTGAAGTGCTCTGTGCACTTGCCATTGCAGTCATATCTAACTTTAGCATAAAACTACGTATGAAAATGTTGTAATAAATCTATAATGGCATGGCCAACACCTGTGGTTATTGAAATCGGATTACTCTATCAGAGGTGCTGCTAATATTCATAAAATGGCCAGAAAAATTGTTCCTCTTCAGGCAATAGTGTATTTACTAATTTATTTATTTATTTGAGTATTATATAGCGCTGGCTAGACCTGGAGGTATCAGAGCGCTTTACATGAGGTTCCACATTGTTACGAAGTTACATCAGTTACACATTACATCTGTTGCTGGAGAGCATTTAAAGAGTATAGAAGTCAAGGAAAAGGTGTGTAGAAGGGTAAGGTAAAAGGGAAGGAGGGAGCTAAGGCGGAGATATTCAGAGAAGTCTGCTCAAAGTCTGGCAGGGTAGGTGACAGCCGGCGGGGGAAGCCCACAGCCCATCTCCTCAATAGCTGTCAAGGTAGCTCCACCTGGCATCAGCCAAAATGCTAGGTCTCAACGGCCGGTGGGGGAGGAAGGAGACATGGCGGGGAGACAAGGTGAACAATGCCCAATGTCTGGGTGGGTAGGTGACGGTCAAGGAGGTGAAACGGGGCCAATCTACTCTACAGCTGTCTAGCAGCTCTACCGGGCATCAGCCATGTTGCTCAGGCTCAGCAGTCTGGGAAAACAAGAATAAACAATTTTGAGTAGGTATATTAGCTACAGTTGCATAGTCAAACATAGAATAACAAGTCCCCAATAGAGGATAGAGGAGAGGCCACCGTGCTGGGAGTCCACGCTCAGGGAAATATCCCCCCTGGACGATGTTGCTGCTGAAATCCAAGTGTAGGCGGAGATGGTGATGCTTGGTGTAGTCCAGCTAGGTATCGGAGAAGGAGCTGGGGTCAGCCATAGTGGCTGACCCCAGAGCAGCAAAGGCAGTAGAGGCCGCCATTTTAAAGTTAGGCACGTCTGGACCGGGTCTATGTAGATCCCTGTGTAGGCGTAGATGAGGTGGATTGGTCTCCACCATGATGAAGCCCTGCTTGTGAGAGACCACTGACGACCTAGATGCCAAGCTGGTGTCGTTAAGCGTGGGGTAGAAGTAGCGGAACTCAATCTTTCTCTGGAGGACAAGGACGAAATCACGGAGTGCTGCAGAAAGGTGAATAGCAACTCACCTGTGCTCTCCACCGAGTAACTCTTGCCAAGAGTAGAGAAATCAGAGCTGTATTGTGCATGGGGGACCCCCCCAGGGTGCACCGCTGAGCCTCCAGTGGCCACCTGACTGCGGGTGCCATTTTGGAGTCAGGCGTCTATCCCAGTGCTCACCGAGAGCATTGCCAATTTGCACAAGCACTACTGAATTACGTCAAAAGGAAGGGGCAGAGGACACCAGAGCCCCCCCACCACCCATACCAGTCATCAGGGGTCCCAGGGTCTTCAGAAGTGAACTCGCACACCCCTTAAGTAGCGCATTGGCAGCAGGCAGGTCGTCATTTCAAGAGGCAGACCAAGAGGAGGGGGTACTGATCTCTTGAAGAAAAATGGAGGTCAGTGGCGGCGTACTTCTTACGGCACTGGGCGAATTCCCATAGCTCCCTGGGCACCATCTTCTCGGGATCAAAGGCAGGGACTTTGCGGTTCGATAACTCTGCGGATCCAAGTCTGAGAAGGGCGATAAGAGGCTTCAGGTGATCCGTCTGTATTCCGGTAGCGGAATATTTTTTTAAGGTGGGATAATAGTGCGGAGGAACTCTGTTCAAGAGGTTGGAAAAAGGGTTCGCCACAGAGCCTCAGCTCGGAGCTGCCATGTCAGTGCAGGCTCCCCCTGTATTAATTAGCACATATACGTTTAAACATTGTTCAATTATACTTAAACCTTCTCTAAAACCGTATTACACATCTGCTAATATATTATTTTCACTGACCCATATTAAGGTTCCGTCTACTCTGTGTACATTAGCAGCTACTTTTACAATTGAGTCAATAGGCAGAAGTCTGTTGATTTTTTTAAATAGTGGTGTTATGATTGGTAAAGACAGCAGCGATTGTCCATGTTTCTTGAAATAATATAACATCATTATCCTTGATGAAGGTGTTCTGGTTTTTGACTTAGTGTTTTGAGGCTAAAACTCAAATTTCGTGAAGAACTATCAGAGATGGAACTGAAAGTCTCAGTGTGAAGAACACAAATAGTACGGGGAAGGTGGTCACCACTTCTAATAAGATGAGTTGTTTTGACTGAGTCATTTGCCTCTGCTAAATCGTGTTCCACAGTGAGGGCAGTGTTATTGAAAAATCAGGACTACATGCTAAAGAGTATGGCTGTAGAACAGAAGGTCTGTAAAAGTATCCTAACATCACCGCCTTTATGGAACCTGAGGTGTGTGGGTCATTATAGTTTGAACAGTAATTCCCCTAATAATGCAGGACTCCTAAGGATTATCACAATAACATAACATAACATGTGTATTTGTAAAGCGCACGTATCACCCTAGGGTCTCAAGGCACTGAATAACAGATGTATATTGTTAACCAACTCAATGGTACATTTTATCGACCTCAGATGGATGGAAGTCTGAGTGGACCCGCCGGGATTAGAAACTGTGACCATTAGGTCGAACGCAGGCCCCTACAGTTGATCCATTAGTCCACTGCGCTATCAGACCCGACTCATCTGTTATATTCTTAGCTGAAGGGCCAAACCAGGCGGTACTCCTAACAAATAAAATGAATTTGTAAACAGATACAGTAATATCGGTTTTACAGGAGAATCTGTGTATCACCTTGTTTGTTAAATTTAATTAGATTTCAATTGTATCATTCCCTAGTACAAGGAAGTTTGTTACGATTAGCACATATGACAAGGCTTCCAAAGTTAAGTATAGCGTGGGGGTTGAGGTCTTAGAATTTAAATCTGGTTGAATAGGCACTGGCTCAATTTCCATTGAGATAGATGTCATCTGTGATTTAATACATGATTTTTTAAATGCTGCTGCACTTCCTGCAGCCCTAGTAACATGCTGGCAGTGCCCCCGCCTACCAAAGGGCATTAAGGGGCACACCTTACCAAAAGAGCAGTGAATAATAATTTGAGGCTCCGGCCACTCATTGATTATTTCTTTTACATTTTCTTGGGATGTCCCTGTTCTCTTCCGGGACACCCGCAAACTGTTATTCTGGATCCAAGGTCCCTCTGGCTACCCAGTTTGCATGCATCCTAGGATGTAAATGGGATGTGTGAACACTTCTTTTGGGTTCTCCAGTCCCACCCAGGGCAACCAGTATGCGCAAGCACCTCCAATCTATGCATCCCGAGAACTATGCTCACGAAGAATGTAGAAGACTGCGCCACAATGCACCTCCATCACCGGCAATACCAAGTACCTCTGTGGCATCACCTTCAACATCACCACCAGACATACGTCCCCAATTCGTGAAAGTTAGAATGCACTCCGTGAAGTGCAATCGTTTAATTTGTTATGGGGAGCAATCAGTGGACTAGTTTGCAGAGCAATTGATAACCAATGATGCTAGTTTTTTTTTATTCCCTCAAACTTCATGGTTTTGTTCGTCCTGTTGACTTTTTTTTCTTTTTAAAAAAAAGAAAAAAACATTCAAAAAATAAATAAATATATAAAAGTACGAAAAAAGTTCTTATCAGAACTAACTACCCTGGTTAAAGAAAGAGCTAAATGTATATGCTAGTGTGTGAAAGTTCACATAAATGTATACGTACTGCATAATTGACTGGAGAATGCATTTGTGGTATATGGTGAATGTATAACTGCAGAACTATAAGGAAGTGCTGTAGCATGATGCTGTAAGCTCTTTAGCTACAGCGTGCTGAGCTACTTCCGAAACACAGAGATGCAACATATGTACATAAATATGTTGGGAGTCTGTCCTTCCCTCTTCACTGCTGCTTAAACTGCAGGCCCTTGGTGATACAGGCACCCTTGCACCCTGGTGCAAGAATATCTGTGTTGTTTGTTTTTGTGCAGTAAGACACACCTTCCTGTACAAAAACAATCAGTGAAGGCATTTTTCTCCTACAATGTACGCTGTGCATTGTAGCATGTATTGGAAGAAAAAAATGAGCAGAAATTAAAACAATTTTGCGGCAGATTTACAAGCTCTCTGTGCTACCAATAAGTCACTTTTTGTGACGTACTGATCGCGCAGGTGGCTCCTCCATATTTACTAAGAGAGAAAAAGTTACCCTGCGTGACTTTTCCTTTCCTTCTAAATACGGCCCCTTCATACGCAGTTCTTTACGTATATATATATTACATCATTCATGACATGGTTAGTGACATCACTGATCACATCACTAATGACATCTCATATGACATCACTTATGACATCACTGATGACAGCATCCAGTGAATGTGGTTTGGTTTATCATTTAAATATATATTATATATATATATAGCAATCTGCATTGAAGAATGAGTGGATATATAACTGTCTGGATGGAGGATTTAGTAGCTGTCTGACTGTCTTTTTAAGTGAGTAAATAAAATTGTGAGTTACTATCTATATGAGTAAATGAAGTGTTGTTTGTATAAGTGTTGGGGGTAGTGTTTTAGAGTTTAGGGTAGTGCAGTGGTGTTTGTGTAGTGAAGGGGTTGTGCTGGGGATAGATTTAGGTTTTAAGGTAGTGCATTGGTCTTTGCGTAGAGTAAGGGGTCATGTTGATGGTAGATTTAGGGTTTAGGATAGTACAGTGGTGTTTGTGTAGTTTAGAGGGTCATGCTGGGGGTAGTGTTTTAGGGTTTAGGATAGTGCAGTGGTGTTCGTCTACTGTATGGGGTAGTATTTTAGGGTTTAGGGTACTGCAGTGGTGTTTATGTAGTGTACAGGTTCATGCTCGGGGTAGTGTTTTAGGGTTTAGGGTAGTTTAGTGGTGTTTGTGAAGTGTTGGGGTTGTGCTGGGGGTATGTATTAAAATTACACTATGACCAACCTAAGCACAATTATCAGTAGTAACCACCAACAAAAGCCAGGTGAAGTTATCAGTAGAATGCTAGGAAAACATTTATCAATATTAAATGCTTCTAATGAAGTAAAATTCAATCATCACATGCAGTGTGCCACAAATTGTATTACCACAGCAGTAAGTCTCCCCAACTTAGATTTAAAGTGGATACACATGTTTCATGTGACAGACCTATAGGCCAGTGCTGCAGCTCCCACATGCTTCAACACCCTCCACATACTCAGCAAGACCTTCAAATAGACCCACCCCCGAATCAAGGAAGACCATCACCCAAGCACTCATCACCAACAGGCTGGACTACGGGAACGCCCTCTATGCCGCAATCAACAAATCTCTACTCCACAAACTTCAGACTGTCCAGAACACCGCAGCCAGACTCATCCTCAGCATCCCACAACAAGACCACATTACCCAGCATAAACAAGCACTCCACTTGCTTCTTGTCAAAAAAAGAGTGACCTTCAAGCTGCTCACACACACCTATAAAGCCCTCCACAACACCGGACTGCAATACCTCAATCTCCTTCTACACCCCCAAAAGAAACCTCCACTCCGCTGACCAGGCCTTGGCCGAAATCCTCTGTATCCACAGAACCAGGCAGGAGGCACACCCTTATCCTACATCATGGCCAAGACCTGGAATGAACCCTCAGCATCAGACGAAGCCCCACACTGAAAGTATTCAGGAAGAGCCATAAGACCTGGCTTTTCGAATGACCAAAACTGCACAAATCCCCCCCCCCACATACTCCCCCAGCGCCTGGAAACCCTTACAGGTGAGTAGTGAGCTCTATACATCCCTAATTGATTAATTGATATGCCACCACAGGGTGTGTTTTTTTAGTGTTAACAACAGGCCCTGCCAGTTGTTTGGCTGTCTGTAACTCTTAAGCGTAGTGAAATGAGCAGTGCTACCTTCTTTAATAGTCACAAAATCTATGAGATTGGCTTGGTTTGGCTTCACCTCTGAGAGCTACTTTCAGGGTGCTGGTGACCTACCAGTAGCTCCTGAGCTACTTGTTGGAGAACCCTGGTATGTATAGTGAGTGGGAAATTGTAGTCCTGAAGCACAAATGTGAAGGTTATTACACCACTACACGCATAATACATAGCACTTTGAATCACTCCATTCCCTAAAGCCTGGCTCACTGCATGAGTACATGCTTACTGACTGAATGATTACATTATTATAAGTAAAAACACTGCGTGAATTCTTAATTGGGTGACTTTTACTTTCGTGAATGAATTACTACATGGTACTGAAAGAGTCATTATTAAGCATGGGCGGATTTTGTGGATCCACGATTCGCGGATTTGCGTATTCACGGATCGTGGATCCGCAAAATCCGCCGATTTTTCGGATTTTGCGGATCGGCGGATTTGGGGCGGGGCTTCCATGGGAGTGCACATGCCCCTTGTGTGTAGAAAAGGTCAGAGACCGATCAGTGCCAGAAAGTACCCTGCCCTTCATATTTATTCAAGAAGACGCCACCGTTTTGTGCCATACCTCGTTGGCTAAATGTATAGTGCTTTCACTACACTACACTACAGCTGTCTAAAGTGCCAGAGAGTTGTCTACAGCGACCAGGTGTGTGTTACTATACAATAGCGCCGAAGGGCGCAGGGGTCCCTTGAGTGAGCTATAAAAGCTCCTGTCCCCAGGAACAGCACGAGGATTGCGCTCGTGACAGTCAAGGATGCAAAGGCCTCTGTCCAGCATCGCAGCCGATTTTCGATGGTATATTTGGGAAGAGGGCACAGCTGCCTGGCCTGTTAACTATTTTACGATGGCGCCGGCAAGCTGCCAGCGCCATCCTAAAATAGTTACTAAATTAGCTTCAACAGGAAGCTCGAATAGATAAAATAAAGCAGATGCACGAGCGCCTGCTTGATTTTATCTATTAGTGCTTCCTGTTGAAGCTAATTTAGTAACTATTTTACGATGGCGCTGGCAGCTTGCCGGCGCCATCGTAAATTACTTACAACAACAGGCCAGGAAGGCTTGAACTTTTGGCCTCGGAATCCGCCGCTCGCGGATTGCGAATTTACGGTAAATTCGCGAGAGTTCGCGGATTGCGGATTTACCGAAAATTCGCAAAATCCGCGAGCGTAGCGGATTTTGCGCTCATGCTTAGTCATTATGAAATTAGAACAGCAGTCACACTATGTTTGCTGGAGTATATGGATAGTGACTGGGGAATTGTAGGCCTGAAGCATAAATGTGAAGGTGGTTATGCCACTACATGCATAATGCATAGGAGTTTGAAACACTGTATACCCTAAAGCCTGGCTTACTGCAAGAGTATATGTACTTATGTAACTGCAAACACATCCACCAACCAAATCATTCTCTCTCAATTTTGCCAAATGGACACTGATTCATAGTGTGATTCTAGACAAATAAGAATATCCCTTGCAGTGTATAAAGAAAGTTTAAAAATATTAGATAAATAACTGAATTAAAACTCCGAGTACTGGAATTAAATAAATTAACACTCGGATGTAAATTAGAATACTCAAAGTTTAATAGGGTGTATCTCTGGCACGGGATGCAGGGAAAATAGGGGTTTAGGGTAATGAGGAATAATAAACAAAGTTTTGAAAAAAAGGGAAGTTAATAGAATAATAAGTCGAAAAAATAAGTGGAATGAATGTTAATACTCGTATAAAAAAAAGTAACCTATAGAAATGCTTTAATAATAAAAACAAGTTTAAATAAAGCATTTTAGAAATAGTGCAAAAGTTAAAATGTATGGAAAGAGGCATGTTTACATAAACATGTGACGCACTAAAACAGTGGAAATGAGAACACCTGTCAACTGAAAAACGTAACTTAAAAGTGGGAGGAGCAATAAATTGATCCCATAGAGTGTTAAGTAACCAAAAAGTATATAAACCACACCCGTGGGATAATTAGTTTTGTTTCAGAGAATCAATATGGGCGAGGAAACTATAAGCAAGATAATGATTCCGGGCTGCGGAAGCATCATGAGAATATCTTTCATTTCCTCAGAGGGAACATATTGTTAATGTATATTTAAAAATACATTAAACATTATCTTCCTTCCAGAGGAGTTGGATGAATTTCGACGGAGAAAGGAAAGAATATCGAAGAGAGGTAAATTATCTGAATGGATATTTGGTGATATTTTAAAAAAAGAAAGCAAAAATATTTAAATGATTATCGAATGTGGTATGATTACGTTTAAATGGAATATAATAACGAGTTGACGAAAGAACCATTACAAGAAATATAAGTTAATTAAGGAATTACTACGTGCAAAGTAATGATTAGGAGAGATGCCATTGTCTTGAATTTATCTTTCATTTCCACAGAGGGATCATATTGTTAATGTATATTTTAATTTATATATAACTTTATGATCCTTCAACTGGAGTTGGATGACTTTCAACAGAGGATTTCAAACAATAAATAATAGGTTTTTTAGTATGCAAGTATTTCTTAATGATTGAAAAATGTAGTATAAATAAACTATCGATGAAAAAACGAAATACTTCGGAATAAAGGAGAATACTCTTTATCTTGTTGAGTGAAAATGGGCTAAAAGTATTTATATTGAGTAGTGCCTTTACCAATTTTCACTTGTGAAGAACAGGAGGATTATCTTTGCAAGCACTTTTTTTGAAAAAAATAATATAATTGTGTCTTCAAATGTTGATAATTCTTTCCATTTTTAAAAATGATTGTAAAATGTAATAATGACATGAAATGTACATAAAAAAAGAAAGATGAAGTAGTGAGGGAGTGTTTGTCGTAGCACTTCTATTCTACTTTATCTGAAAGTAAAAAAAGCCCTAAAATTAAAATAAAGATGATGGGGCAACACTTATATAATGTAAACTTAAGGAATGAGTGCTTATGATAAAATAAAAAAATGTGGTCCAACGCATGATACCAATGAATGAAAAAAAGATTTTGCTTTTCACCCATTTGAGGAATATAAAAGACTCAATAAAAATATTTTGAAAACTTGTATATTTTTCTTTCAAGGATTCTTTGAAGAATTATACATTTAATGAAAGGACAAAGGGCCAGGTGTAGGTAATTTGTATTTACCGATTCTTAAATACCGAATTTTACCGATTCGGTATTTATGAATCGGTAAATATGAAGGGGTGAGATGTAGGTAATTTCAGAATTTGAAATACCGAATCGGAAACATTCGGTATTTACCGGTTCGGTAAATACCGAATCGGTATTCCCTATTGATTCCTATGGGCTGTGAAGCCCATAGGAATCAATTGGAAATACCGAATCGGTATTTACCGAATCGGTAAATACCGAATGTTGCAAGGGTGCAGGGGGTGTCACTTTGACACCCTCTAGCACCCCGAATTCAGGCACGTGTGACATGTGGCACACAGACATACCCTAGGGGCATGTCTGTGTGTCACATGGCATAGGTGTGCATGCACACATGTGCATATACACCTGGATTCGGTATTTTACCACCCAATTGGATTGGGTGGTAAAATACCGAATCTGTAAGGCCTTTGGGACTCAGAAGAGTCCCACCTACATTTGGATTTTCCGAATCGGTAAAATTACGGATTCGGTATTTTACAGAATCGGTAAATTTACCGAATCGGTAAATTTACCGATTCTGTAAAATAAAGGCCCCCTACATACCGAAAACCCATTTACCGGTCGGTAACGGCCGAAATCGGCCTTTACCGGTCGGTAAATGGCCACCTACATCTGGCCCTAAGTACTCCACGCTAAAAGAGAAAAGTCAGCAGAATTATGATACAATAGAAAATAGAATAATATTTTTAAATACCTTTACAATCAACAAACTCATAAACGGAGTACACAGATTAAGTTAAAAACACCCTACCACAACTAGTTTTTGAAACGCTTTGTAAAATAAAGTGTGTCACAAAATGGGCTACGTACATGGTGAGGGCATCGTAATATCACATAGAAAAAACAAGCCAATCAACATTATGATCAGGAAGGTAGAGTTAACCACACAAGAGCCAATCAAATGTTTTTCAAAATCTGTGCAAGGAAAGGGATTGGCCGGTAATACGTCTTCTTACAATGCTTACGAGCAAATCAGATGACCTTGCAAGTACACGCAGCGAGAGGCAATTATTAAAGATGACTTGCTTTCGCAAGACCCCGAAAGGCTTCTTGCAGAATAAGTACGCACTGATCTGCCAGACCCCATTTAATGATTAACCACACTCTCAAGCTTAAACCGGTCTGAAATCATCTCTCGTCACTTTCTTTTCTTCCGGGTTCACCGTGAAAGTGTGTGTCTCCTTCTCCTTTAACTCCTTTCTTTTTCATAGTAATTGTTACTCATACACTATCCAGCAAATACCCCACAAACGCAACTCCCTGGATTTGCAATAGTAATTGTTACTCATACACTATCCAGCACATACCCTACAGCAGGGGCGGTTTCTTCATTAGGGCGGCAGGGCTCCGCCCCTCCTTACATTTTGCATCAATTTCTGTCAAGTTGTACATTTTAATTTCCATATAATTCATAGAGTGTGACCCTCGCTGTGTGCGAGGGCCAGACATAACCAGGCACTTTCTAAAGGGACATGGGCTGGCGTCTGCCGTCGCAGGATTTATAGGGCTTTCCCGAACTCAGCCCTGGCCTCCGGCAGCGTAAAACACTTGAAGGCACTTCCCTCTGATGACGCAGTGCAGCCTCGCTGATTGAAAACAACCCGGGTGCTTTAAGCAAAAGCCCTGAGTTTTCAAGGCTGTTTGTCAATCAAGGAGGCTGTGTACTGCTGTAGCCCACCTACTTCCTAACTTGTCATAGGATAGAATGGGAACAAGCCTCCATGACCCCACCTGACCCTACCCAGGGAGGAGCTGAGAGGTTTTCAGTACACACGAGGTTTGTTGTCGAAGGCTGCACTGCGTGACAAAAGCAACTAGTTTCCATGAGTGGAACAGCAGTGTGAAGGTGAAACGGAGGCTCCAGACCAAGCCACGCACATTGAGAAAATTCACCTAACCGCTCCTCAGTGCCAAGACAAGACAGCAGGTGTGATTGGATTGAAGGATGACTACCAGCAAATATCCCAGGCGGAGAGTGGAGTCATTCAGAATTAGGGAGGGAGGGGGCCTAGAAGCACGATAATTTAAAAGAATGCACTTGCTGGGTAAAAAAAAAGATATCACCAGTTTTGATTACATTTGAATTTATGAACTATTTCAAGCTCTTTAGTACTCTTTCTGGCCAGGTCACAGACTGTGCAAGTCGCGCTCATCCAAATTGTTAATGCATTTATATCTACTATTCAGGAATACAGAAGCAGCTTACTAATATTAGTGCAAATAATTACTGTGAAAATGAGATGGAATCTGTCACTTCCTCACATTTCTCTTATGTGAGGTCCAGTTTTGATCTCAAAGAATCGTGCTTTATCCATTTTGCATAAAACATAAACACAACATTTCTCTGCAAACTGTCTGCAGCAACCTCCCATTCCATACATCACCCACACAAAGAATATATTAAATAAAAACAATATTTAAAACAATGTCAAAAATATTGAAGGTCATCAGGGGAAGACTTGAGTATTTGCAGAACCAGTTGCCTCTATCAGGAGCCCCTAAAAGCATGCCCCCCGTGGCCGGGCCGACTTTGCCTATGTCTTAAAATGTCTCTGCCTAGAGGGAGAAGGTTTTTAATGGGCAGCATGTTTCAGGTGCTAAGCACCTGAATAAATACAAACTTGAGATGTACTTCCACCAGGCCCTTACTTCTCATCATCCACTTGGGCTTGTATACACATGTTAAATATCAAGCATGCTTGAGTTAGCTTGTTTCTGAGCAGTTAGATGGCCAAACTTATTTTTGAGCAGATTAGGAAACACGTGTCATCTGATCAGTGTAAACTGTGGATTGATTGCAAATCGAAATTAATCACAGGACCGCGTTAGGTTCAGCAGGTACCATCTGCATTCAATTGGAGTCGATTGTTCTATTGCAGACAAAGTTTAACCTATTCTGGGTATAAGAGAAAAAAATTCAATATGCCCCTTGTTAACCTGAATTACTTTATCTTAAGGAAGGCACGTTCATCCTGCTTTGATGTAGACTGAGACAATTCCTGTTCATGACTCATGCCTTCAAAACATTACGCTAACAGAGTGATTGAGAACGTGGTTCAAATACAGGCAAGCAAAGGCACTTTCATCTAGATGGATGGATGGTTGGATGCTCTGGTGATTCACCAGCGGTGAAAGAATACATAGATGGATGAGTGGGTGAAGAGTTATGGGGGGAGAATATGTCTGAAAGGATGAGTGGATGTACATGAATGGATGAGTGCTCCATATGATGGACAAATGAATTGATGATTTTTTAGTGAATGGATATATGGATGGATGAGAAGGTGGATGAGTGAATGGGAGAGACTTTAGAAAGATGTATTTATGTATGTTTGAACAGATGTATGTAGTGGAAGATGGAAACTTGGACTAATTTTTGGGGAGATGATTCAGCGACTGATGAATGGGATAAATGCCCTTACATCGTCCAGACTCGCTCGCTATGCAAAAAATAATCCCCATCTTTTCCGCCTCACCACTTTGAAATGTCACCAGCCACCCCTGCCCTACAGATGCACCACCTTGGGGTAGGACTATTTTTTTTTACTGATACACTATCCAGCACATTCCATACAGATGCACCCCCCTGGATTTAGACTAGTAAATGTTACCCCTACACTAACATGCACTAACCCTACAGATACACCCCCCTGGACTTAGAATAGTAATTGTTACCCCTACACTAACCTGCTCTTACCCTACAGATGCACCCTGCTTTCTCTTTCAAAATCCAACCAGATTTAAAACACCCTTTAACCACTTTCGCGTCACTTTTTCCATCTTAAAAGTAATGCAATAGTAACGCAATGAACTTGTAAACCTGCCCCTATCCACATTATGAGCAAAACGAGTACACAACTCATTCACTTCTTTATCGATCACAATTAGACAGTGTTGTTTTATGATTCACAATGAACTTCAATAAATACTTTGTGCCTATTTAAATGGAAGACGAGATTGTCGACATTACAAAACTTAGTGGCATATTTACAAAGACAGAATTAAAACTGTCGTCACTTTAAAGCCTGCAAAGTACAACAAAAACACTGAAAATGGACTTCAACATCCTTTGTTATCTTACTGGAAGATTTTCTCAACATTGCTGTTTCCTATACAAGACTGAGATCCATCCCCGGGGCTATAAAATAAATGGTTGTGGGGGACTCCAAGGCCCGCCCCTGCAAAATTAGAAGTGTGGGGATTTCAACGACCCTCCTCAAGCCCCAGGAACCACCACCCCCGAGATTTTGTGTATTGTGGGAGGCAGACTACGTGGCACTCCGCCTGGAGCCCTCGATGGCCCTGGGGACCGCCACGCTGAAGGGCCGGCTCCTGCAGTGTCCCGAGGTGCCTACCCCCGGAACACTGCTGTTTGCTATGAGAGGGTGGGAGTCTCGTGGCTCCCCCCTCCGATTTTAAACCAACTTTCGATTTTGAAAGACAGAGCAGTGAAATCTATTCTCACTTTCAAAATCCAAACCAGATTGCTTTTCCACACGCAAGTTAGCATCTCCCCATGTGGAAAAGCAATGACGGCTCCCGAGGGATGCGAGGAGCCGGCGGGACCGTGGGGACATTGTGGCTCCCTCCACGGTCCCCAATATTTTTTATAAGACCCAGGGGATAGGGTCCCCTGGAATATTAGAAATTACTGATAGAGGCTATTTTTGTATGGTAACATTAAAAGTGGCCCCCTGGTGTGCACGTGCTGGATGCACGACTCATAATCTGTAGGGTGCGCAACTCCAGCGCCTTTGGTGCACAACTTCTACACGCTTTGGAGCCGGCATTGCTTTTCCACATGGGGAGCTACTAACATGCAGCTCCCCATGTGGAAAAGCAATCTCATTTAGATTTTGAAAGAGAGAACACATTTCCTTGCTATGGGAGGACTGGATGGACACCCCGGGACACTGCAGGAGCCGGCCCTCCCACAATACATAAAGCCCCGGGGAGTGGTGGTCCCCACGGCTTTGGGGACCTTGGACCCCTCATCCCACCATTTTTTCTTTTTAGACCTGGGGTGACGATCCCCGAGGTTGTGGGGCCCCTCTGGACCCCCATAAAATTTAATAATGTTGACCCAGGTATTTACCCCCGGGGGCAATTATAAAAAAAGCTCTTTTTTATTTTATTTATTTTGCGGTTTGAAGAACCGAGAGAAATATTGAATAATTACATTTAGTGATATAAGTGACATTTTTTATCAAATTGTTCATATGAGGACAGTTCATGTGCTAAGGGTGTTATGTTTGGGATGAGCGATCACAGTAATCGAAGCAGACAGTTCACAATGTCTTTTTTGGCTTGTTTTACACCTGCAGGGGGCTAGGTATTAAACAGCCTTTCCGCGGACACGTGATCAAAAGACACGGTGTCCATTGTACTGACGGTTGCAGGTATGCGGTGACTCCGTGACCGTTAGGTAATGCATGTGTGCAGGAATCTGAGTAAAACTGTGTGTGGCAAAAAACTGTGATTTTGAATATGCCTTTCTGGAAGGCAGATGTGGACTCACTGCTGTTTTTAATATCACCACAGGTTTGGGAGAATTTTAGAGTGAAGATTGAAAATATTGAACCCCGACTAGCCCTGATGAAGTTGCGATAAATGTTAGCAACGAAACATGTTGGTAATATTGAAGAGATGATGGTGTATTGGTAACCATTTTTATTCGGGAGGGCTTGCAGCTTGGAATAAAATTGGTTGGCCAGCAAGCTCTACCGGGTTTCTAAAGGTGAGAATTAGGTTCACTGGTTCTCACAGGGGTTTAATGAGCATATAGATTAATAGAAAGCACGGTTGCTGCACTCACTATTTCCTTTTTCACTACATTTTTGTCTAAAAGGGAGAACAAACATTTTACTATCTTCTTCCCCACACACAAAGAGAGAGAGTAGCCGTTGATGATAAGTGGGTATACTGGCAATTACTAGCCAGCAACTCTCTTGGGTGTTGCTACAGTGAGGTACCTTCTCTCTCCCTTCACAATTTTTTGATGAAAATGGAATTCAGCCTGTTTGATGTTTTTTTTAAAGTAGAGAATAAGACACCGTGACATATCAGAGTAGTGCAAGTTGACACACTCAAGGGAATTCGGAAATTATTAAGAATCCTTAGATTGTCATTCCTGTTAGTTGTAGGTGTGATAAAGGTGAGGTCCTTTTTGTTTATAGTGGGGAGAATAAGCCAGACCACCTTGAGCAGTAGCTAGTCTGTGCCACACTGCGTAATAGAAACTTCTGTTCTGCACCCCCATTGTATTATAACAGCTACCAGTGTTTTTCCATAGTAGGTGGGCCTTTGTGGGCTCGCAACATACATAATGTAACCTTATGCTTGTAAGAGTCAGTCCCTCATCAGCCATCATAGGAGGCTGGCCAGATTGGACTCCACTGCAGTGTGCTTTGTGAATAAACTAGTTTGCTCGCATTCTCTACTGCGTCCACGACTCATCATTATTGGACGGCTAAAGGAGGTTGAGAGTGACCCGGGTAGCCCCATCAATGATTTTTAGAAGAGAGTAAGTATAAATAAGTTTTGTTACACTAATGAATGCAATGTTCTTATCAGTACATACCTTTCCTTTAGCTATAAGCCTTCTCCCACTTGTCTAGTGACGGGCACAGGCAGAGTGACCTTGAATAGTAGATAATATATGCCTGGTCTCAGAATCAAAACGTACTCCTTTGTAATTTACTGTCCAGCTGCATCTCTCTGGAAAATTCCATGGTGGGTGTGCTTACATTGGTTTCGAAGTGTATATTATGTATTTTTATGCTTGCTATGTCAGTCCCTCTGCAGCACTCCTAGTGACTGGGCAGATAGGGCTCCGCTCTGAGTGTACTTTGAATGAACTAATATTGGTTTGTGT
Organism: Lissotriton helveticus; assembly: GCF_964261635.1. Lineage (NCBI taxonomy): Eukaryota > Metazoa > Chordata > Amphibia > Caudata > Salamandridae > Lissotriton > Lissotriton helveticus. The sequence continues at coordinate 883,635,483 of NC_136070.1, forward strand.
TCTCTACTGTCTGACTGACTCTTCATTTGGCAAGGATGGCTGAGAGGTGGTCATGAGTGACCCAAATGACCCTAATCATCACCTCCTTCAGTTGGTGACCGAAAAGGGACTCCTGCGTGTGAGTGATCCATCCCCTTCCGTGGACGGGGGGAGGTCAAGGCCATCATCGGGTCGGACGGACGGATCAGGGATCCCTGCACAATGAGTTTCTGGTACTCATTGCTGCCCCTTCTGTCCCACCGGACGGTGCCTCATCCAGTGGTCATCCCGACTGGAGTCATGAATGGAGAAACCCTTGGATCTGACCATTTGGTCTAAATTCGTTTGACCTGCATATATCAGGTGAGTTTGTTGTGGTTCTTTTTGGATATAGTGTCATTTTGGTTTGTAGTTAGTATGGTCTAAGGGCCGTCTTTTGGATAAGAGCATTTGCAATTGTTTTGCTAGTTATAAATAGTGCACTTGTTTTCTTTTGAAAAATGGCTTGTTTCAGTAAGTTGTTTTCCTTGTGCTGTTACTGTTGTTCTGCTGATGCTCAATTGGAAGAAGCTCAGACGGCACCTCCAGAAGGCACTCCGAATTTTGATATGTATGTGAAGCATGGTCTTGACCCTATTATGTATAGTACATTATGGCACAAATGTACGAAGTATGCAAAATAACAATTGATGGACAGAATGCTGGACAATGCAATCATTCACCACCAGTCACAAGGATATGGGTTTAATCCATCATTCTTTTGCTCACCACACCACCCCAGTTTGAACCCAGCCATATGCAAATCAGTCTTGACCCTGTTCCTTGTGGGAACAGTCCAGCCCGGACTGCTAAGCCAGGTCCTCCCTGGACATGGAACAAGCATTGTGGGACCAGTTTCAGGGCATCACCCTTCTTCAGCCAAATATACGAGGGACAATGCCAATTTGCAGTGGCCGTTGACGGCCACTTTGGATGAACACAAAATATTGAATATTTACAAGAACAGCTGTTTAAGAGATGAAGTAGGCAGTCTATGTTTGATTCCCTTAGAACATGGCAGAAAGTAGCTAGACAGAGGCGAATGAAGGCAGAAAAAGAGGCTCGGAAAGGAAAAATGCTGACATTGACTCAGAAGGCTGTAGCATACGACAGGGAAAAGCAGAAAAAGGGTGTTGAATGTGAAGATAGGAGGTTTCGATTACACTTTGATAAATCACATGTGGTTCAAGAAGATGACACTTTTGTTGAAGAATTGTTAGATACTCGGCCTCCGCCTTCATATGCTCCCCAAAGAATATATCCCACTGTTCCGGTGCCATCGCAGTCGCCTGTAACAGTTGCTTCCACTGTCTCTGTTCCTGTATCTACTGTTGATATTTCAATGGCTATTGCTTCGGCTCCTCCTCCTCCTCTTTTTTCTGTTTCTTTGCCATCTGTGGCAACTGCAACTGTTAGTGCCCCTAACACATCGATTGTCACATCATCCCTTTCGCCAGCTCTTTCTCCTGCAACACAACAATTAGCAACAATCATGCCTGTTACTTCTGTTGCTTCTCCCACTATGTTTTTTCATCCTCCAACATTAATAAGTATTAGGACGACGGTCTGTGGATTTATGGATAGGGATTGGACGAAATTTAAGGAATGCATGGGGCAGTTAGTGCAATCTGATGCTGAAGATGAAGAGAAAAAGGTAATAGCCAATCAGGCTGCCCAGTGGGCACGTAATCCTATTTATAGTGTAGAGAATGTCTTTGCCGACTATGAGAGATTTTGAGCCCTTCATACAACAGCATGACCTTAAACATATGTGTACAACCTTAACCGGTCTTCGGCAACAGTGCTTTGAAGCTGAAGCAACTCAAATTTTATATGACATAAGAGATCGAGTGTATATTTGTGAATTGGGGTTAGAACAAGTCTTTGCTAATGTTACAACAATAATAGTGTAGGGGGAGACTACATGAAAAAAGTCCCAGGTCGGTGTCTCACTTTCCGATGAGAGAGGTTCATCTCATATATCATCCAGAATTGCTGTAATAAATAGATGGCCGTGGTAATGTTACTCGGCAGCAGTGGTGGCCAGGTTTCCGTAGCAATGGGTTTATACTCCGTGGAAAAAAGTGAAGTTTTGTCTCTTAAGACTCATATACCTGACCCTAGGAAAAATCTTACTGCATATTAAAAAGAATTGACTGAAGCTGTCTCTTCCACTGTAATGACTCTAGCTGATATTGAAATGGTTTTTGGTTTACTGGTTCCAGTTGATATTTGTAGGCAGGTGCAGTTACACAAGCTCATGTTGTGGAATTAAGAGGTACATGGGATCAAATTAAAACATGGGACCGGAAAAGAAAGCCAGGTGATAAGCCCCAAGCGGAAATTCTGGCATTGCCAGACCGCATTATTACCTACATGTATTTCGTCATTCTGCCAAGAAAGGTAGAATTGGATAAATTGTCAAGTTGTAGACAAAAGAAAGATAAGAGTATGTCTGATTTTTTCACTCATTTTGAAGGTATGTTTTTGGATTACAGTGGACAGGATTTGTCTATTGAGGGAGGTGTTTGGTTGTTTGTTAATAGACTTGTTTCTAATTTGCTTCCTGAAATTGTGACACGATTGCAGGCCACTGAAAGTACTTGGTCCACCTCTTCCCCCTCTGTTATTTTGAATATGGCTCAGTATTATGAACATAGGGATAATGAGGAAAAGGAGAGGACAGAGAAAAGGCATAAGGAATTAAAGATGAAGGTGTTGTTGCAGCAGGCTTTTAGGGGGAATGGTAGAGGACGTGGTGGTCCTGCCCAACAGCTTCCACGCACTATTAGGTAGCCGAATGCCACGCCTTTGGGGCCAAGTCAGTGTGCGTACTGTAAGGAGGAGGGACATTGACATAGCAAGTGCCCTGTGCATTTGCAGAAGGTGGCAGTCCCCAGAGGATGAGGTTCTTGTGGACGAGGTAGTGGAGATGGTGGGGCTGATAGGGCTCAGAACACTGCAGACTCAAAGGGTCATTCTGAGAAAAATTATTTAGATGACCCTCAGGATGGACAGTACTATCGTGATGATTATGATATGGAGGAAGTGACGGGGATGTCTTATAGCTCGGAGGCCAGTGGCAGAGTGGAGGACCAGTTCTGGTACTTGTAGACCAGTGTGGTCCTTATGTGACAGCAGAACTGCAAGGTTTGACTAAGGATTTTTTGGTGGACACAGGTGCGAAAAAAAGTTCTGTTTCTTGAAACATGATCCCTGGGGCAGCTGTCTGGCCATGATAAGGTTTCTGTAGGTTTTTCTGGTATACTGGTTGTAAGCCCCATTTCAAGACCACTTGCGTTGACCATTGGTTCTTTCACTGTGGATTCACCATTCTTGCTGACATCTAAATGTGGTGAACATTTGATGGGTTTGGATTTATTTAAGAAACTGCATGCTATGATTTACTGTTCTCCTGCAGGTTCTATATGGCAATTGATCTGGATATAGTATGCGCTAAACAGTATTTGTCCAAGGATGTACCTCTTCCTGCTGAACTTGCAGATGTACCAACCATCTTTGGGCAACAGGGGACACAGATGTGGGACTGCTACAGATACGACCGGTTTCAATACAGGTTAAGGGTGGTGCTATTTTGCCTCGTATCCCTTAGTAAAACATACCACAGGCAGGAGAGCGAGCCTTATTATAAATTGTACAGGATTTGATAAAGAAAGGTGTGGTTGAGGACACAACTGCTAATATTTGTAATAGTCGTATTCTTCCAATTCTTAAACGGATGCCCTCGGGTTCTCTTGATGAGCATGAAGATGTTTATCGTTTTGTGATTGATTTGTGTGAAGTTAATGAAATAGTGGTTCACCAGTTTCCAGTGGTCCCTGACATTACTACTCTTTTGACAATGATTCCTTCTTCTGCTGAATTCTTTTCTGTCATCAATTTTAAATATGCGTTCTTCAGTATTTCAATTCATCCAGATAGCAGATATCTGTTTAGGTTCACCCTAGCTGGTAGGAGCTTTAGGTTCTGTCGAGGTCCTCGGGGCTATATAGAGAGTCTGAGTATATATAGCCAGGCACAAAAGGGTCAGTTGGATTCTTTGTCACTTCCCTCAGGTAATGTATTGGTGCTGCAGTATGTTGACGACCTCCTTATCACTACAGATACTGAACACAGGTGTACAGACAGAACAGTAAAGTTATTGCTTCATTTAGCTCACCATGGACATAATGTTTCTCTTTCTAAATTTCAGTGTTGTCGATAGGAGGTCACCTACTGTCAAAGAAGGGTAGGAGATTGACCCCTGAGCGCATCAGTGCCATTGTTAAAATACCCATCCCACGGACTCAGAAAGATGTGCGCGCTTTCATAAGTATCACTTCCTACTGTTGGCAGTGGATACCTAGCTACTCCTTACTAATCAAACAATTGCTTGCACTAACCACTAAAGATGTGCATGAGCCACTGCCTTGGATGTCTGAATGTCAGCAGTCTTTTGAGCAATTGGAAACTGTGCTTTGTTCAGCTCCCGCACTCGGCACACCTGATTATGACAAGTTGTTTGTATTGTTTGTCCCCAAGATGTCTGGTTGCAGGCTTTCTGTTTTAACACATAAATTTGGAGATAAGCAACAACTGTGTGCTTATTGCTTTGCCGTTCTCGACCCTGCCACCCAAGCCCTCCCGAGTTGTCCAAGAGCGGTCGTGCATGTGGTTGTCTCAATAAGACAATTGGCTGGACTCATACTTCATGCTGACCTCACAGTTATGGTACCCCATGCTGTGGATAGACTTTTGAACAAGACAAGACAAAGAGACAGCACCCCACCAGTGCAAGTCTGACTGGCTATGAATTAACATTGTATACAAACATATCACAATCAAAAGATGTGCCACTGTGAATCCAGCCACGTTACTGCCCCCTCCCTTCTGAGAGTGATGAGATTGATAAACATGCAAACTGCATCTTCCGGACGGCAGAAGAGGCGAAAGGACGGGTCAACTTGACTGATATTCCCTCATCTTACCCAGAAGGGGAACTATATGTTGATGGCTCTTGTTTTGAATTACCAGATGGCACTACAACTGCTGCGTATGTTATCACCACGCTGCATACAGTAGTTGAGACATCACAAGTTGCTTATCAATCGGCCCACACCACTGAGCTTGTTGCCTTAATACGGGCTTGTGAATTGAGCGAGGGACTGGTTGTTAATATTTATACTGACAGCCAGTACACCTTTGGAGTCGCACATAACTTGGGGCGACTCTGGGCAGAGAGAGGGTTCCTTACTTGGCATGGCACAAAGATTCAGCATGGGCACCTCATTTTGAGGCTTTTGTCTGCTTTGACACTCCCTGCGAAATTGTCCATAGTAAAGTGTAGTGCACACCAGAAAGTCACTGATAAAGTAGGTAGGGGAAATGCTTTTGCTGATCAGATAGCTAAGGAAACAGCCTGGATTAAAATAAAAAAAAAAATCAAAGCAGGTCCCACTAGGTGGATGCCTGAAGTTACCATGTTTGAGGACACACTTGAGAATGTGAAAGAAATAAAAAGTGAGGCCAAAATAGAGGAATTAGCAATGTGCCAAGAAAGTACAACACAATTAAATGATGAGGGATGTTGGATTGATAAGTCAGGGAAGCAGAGATGGAAGTGCCCAGATATGTTCTTCCTGTAGTAACAAAGGCCAATGAACCAGCCCATATTAGTGCCAGGGGTATTTGCAAGTTGGTAGACCCTGTGTGGCAGAATGATAATATTTCAAAAACCGCTGCACACTTAGTGAAGTACTGCATGGTATGCATGATGCACAATCCTGGAAATGGTACCCCTGCACCACCTGGTAATTTTGTGCCACCCCCTTTCCCTTTTGAGGTCCTTCAGATGGACTATATTGAATTAGACCTGTGAAATAATTTGAATATGTTTTGGTGGTGGTCTTTGCTTTTAGTAAATGGGTTGAGGCTTATCCCACTAAAGACAATGCAGCTGTTGCGACTGCAAAGTTGCTCCTGAAGGAGTTATTTATACGTCCAGCTTGCCTAATTTGATTTGGAGTGATAACGGAAGTCACTTTAATGGCAAGGTGATTTAGTTAATTTGTGATGGTTTGCACATAAAGAAGAAGTTTCATGCCGCTAACCATCCGCAGTCAGCAGGTTTGGTTGAGAAGTACAATGGTACTCTAAAACTGAAATTGGGAAATATTCAGGGGACAACAGGGTTTCAGTGGCCAGATGCATTACCGTTAGCTCTTTTGTAGACAAGAACAACAGCACATCCTAGGACAAGATTGTCACTGTACGAGGGCATGTTTGGACGCCAGGCGAATGTCTGAGGCATTACGCGAACCCGGAGGTTCTCAGATATTGAATATCCATTACTGATTGACTATCTTACTCAATTAACTGAACATTTGCGTTCTATTCACCAACAGGTATGGAATACCCTGCCAGCTACACCAGAGGAGCCTGGACACAACATTAAGCCTGGTAATTTTGGTCTCATCAGTCATTTTCACCGGAAGAAGAGTTTGGAGTCGTACTGGAAGGGAGTGGAGCTGGTCCTCTTGGATACATGCACAGCTGTCAAGGTAACTGGCCTAAAGAACTTGGTGCATGCCACCCATTGTAAAACGGTGCCCCTGCCTCTGCTCTATGACCAGTGGGCAAAAGATGGAATAGGGGATTCCGAGTGTGAGACGGTGTCTCGATTTATCCCTTTCAGTGATGCTAGGCTGACCTGGACCAAAACAGATGAGGAAAATGATGAAGTGCTGAATGCAGCAGTACCCCCAGGAATACGGGCTATCCAGGAGGCCCTTTTTAGGGATCCCTCTGTGCCTTGAGTCACTAGAAACAATCTGCGCCCTCCGCCAAGAAACAGTGCACCAAAGGAGAAGTCTATAGTTCCAACGAAGTTAGTTTAGGGTGATGTGAGACTTGTGTACTGTTTGAACATTGTACAGGATATATCGTAATTATTCCCTTGGAGGTATGTTATCCCGGTCGACGTGGGAACCTGAGCTTAGGACAGAACAAGCTCCGCTCAAGAGCGCCAACGTTTATATGGACAATAGGAGCCTGTACCAGTGAGGCTCTGACGGGCACTGGGAACTTGTATTTTCCTCTTGCTGGTCTTTTGCCCCCTCGTTTTGTCATTTGCTATGCATACATTTAGCAGAATGGTTGTTGATGAAGAGCAGACAGTGATGCCACCTGTTCATCAATGTATATTTTGGTCAACTAAGAGAAAGATATTATGTACTATTTTTGTGAGTTTACTGCTGTTGGTTTTGGGTGGGGTGTCCTGGGTTTTTGAACGTGATCAGAATACACTGGCAGTTGTCGAGAATAAGGTTGTTCCCCAAATCCACAAAAAAAGGACAGCCAGAGTAATGTATTTTTAGACACACATAAAATATTTTTTGGGGCAGGTACAGCTTGTTATCCTGCTAAATCTGTTACAAGTTTAGGGACTGCTACCCATTGTCCTTTGTCAATTATACGTATACTCAGCCAGCCTACTTCATAGAGGTACAGGGTGAGTTTGGTATGGGGTATCCTGGCCCTTGTTTGTATTACAGGAAGCCACGAGGAAAGGGGTATCCGGGGTGTGATTAGACCATGTATTGTGATAACTTGTACATGAAAGAGCAGAATATTACCCTGGTGGGCTGGCATTATAAGGACCTAACAGTTACTCCAAAATCTGGCTACTATCCCACATGTTGTACGACAGTCATTAGTACTGGTGCATTTCTGTATGTCTATTGTTCTGAAATAATATTGTTCAAAAATAAAAAAATACGATGCAAGAGAAGTGTAGAAAGAGGCAAGAGAAGTACAGAAAGAAGCAACAGAAATGCAGAAAGAGGCAATAGAAGTGTAGAAAGAGGCAAGGGAAGTGCAGAAACAAGCAAGAGAGGTGCAGAAAGAGGGAAGATGGGTGAGGAAAGAGGGGGGAGGTGTGAAGAAAGAAGCAAGAGAGGTGCAGAAAGAAGCAATATAAGTGCAGAAAGAGGCAACAGAGGTGCAGAGAGAAGCAAGAGTGGTGCAAAAAGAGGCAAGAGAAGTAAAGAAAGAAGCAACAGAGGTACAGAAAGTGGCAAGAGAATGGCACAAAGAGGCAAGAAATGTGCAGAAAGAGGCAAGAGAGGTGCAGAAAGAGGCAAGGAGGTTGCAGAAAGAATCAATAGAGGTGCAGAATGAAGCAAGAGAGGTACACAGAGAAGCAAGAAAAAGGCAGAAAGAAGCAACAGAGGTGCAGAAAGAAGCAAGAGGGTTGCAGAAAGAGGCCAGAGAAGTGCCGAAAGAAGCAACAGAAATGCAGAAAGAGGCAAGAGGCAAGAGAAGTGCGAAAGAGGGAAGAGGTGCGCAGAAAGAAACTAGAGAGGTGCAGAAAGAAGTAAGAGAAGTGCAGAAAGAAGCAAGATAAGTGCAGAAAGAAGCAACAGCGGTACATAAAGAGGCAAAAGGGTGCAGAAAGAAGCAAGAGAGGTGCAGAAAGAAGCAAAAGCAGTGCAGAAAGAAGCACGCGAGATACAGAAAGAGGCAAGAGAAGTGCAGAAAGAGACACGAGAGGTGCAGAAGTAAGAAGCAAGAGGTACAAAAAGAAGCAAGAGAGGGGCAAAAAGAAGGGAGGAACAGAAAGAGGCAAGAGAAGTGCAGACAGAGGTTGAAAAATGTTGAAAGAAGCAAGAGAAATGCAGAAAGAGGCAAGAGAGGCACAGAAAGAAGCAAGAGTGGTTTGCGCACCATTAGTACCAATTTAACACCCACATTTAGCAATAATTGGTGCCCATTCCAGCTTTGCAAAGGGCCTTTAATCACGCTGTAACACTTGTTGCTGCATTTTTGGTAACATTTGAGCTGGAAATTCGTTTTTTTGTTCAAATCTGCAGATTATGCGGCAGATGATGGATTATGTGGCAAATGCGTAAAATGTATAATTATAGGAAAATCTCTACGACCGAAAAGTTGCATAATTCCAGTGGCTCTGCTCATACCTGTGAGTGTGTCCACAATTGCTCATCTGTGGCGGCTTCTTTTGTGGCTCATTGAATTTATTGTTTAGCTTCTATTGAAATAACGAAGACTAAACCTGAGATTACTACTCCTCAACACAGACTACCATAACACATAGTTACTCTCCATAACACATAATCGCACTCTACATAATTCTTATACACTAAATACCACATACTTTCTATCCACATAAGAGTGGTGGAGAAAAAGGGCGTCGTCTGTGACCACCTCCTAGCAATCTCACTGTGAGGGGCTTACTGGAGGTAACAGGAGGGATAGTTGGCCCTAAGGACCCTCAGTAGGGAAGGGGACTTCATCCCCCAACCTAGAGCGTGCCAAGAGGCATGTTTGCAGAGTAGTGGTGAAAGGGACGGGCTTCTGGCCCATTGTGGGGCTTCCATTTTTATTTTTTATTTTAAGAAGGGGGGCGTGTGACCCCCTTTCCCCTGAACCTTTTGGGCCTCAGGGACCCATCCCCATGGGACAGACCCATTAAAAAAAAATACAAAGGGAGGGGGTAACAGACCCCCCTCTCAAGGCCGATTCTGGCCAAGTGGACCTCACCCGCTGGGACTTGCCCATTTTTTATATAAAAATATATTTCATTTTCAGGGAGTGGAGCCACGTGGCTCCCCTCCAGGGACATTTTTGGACCTAGGGACCGTATCCCCCTGTGACTTGGCCATGTTTAAAGGGACCTCACGGGTAGCCTAAAGGCCCCCGTGGTCCTGGTCGGCTCCCGCATCCTGCGGACGCCGCCATTGCTTTTTACCCCATGGAGATGTTAACATGCAGCTGCCAGGGGGTAAAAAGCAAAGTATACTCACTTTGAACAAGGGAGGGCAAAGTGCTCTCACTTTTTCAAAGCGAGTGGACTGTTTGCTATGGGATGGCATTGCTCCTGCCATCCCATAGCAAACTGCAATGTCCCGGGGTGGGCACCCCAGGATATTGCTGGAGCCGGGCCTAGGGGGTGGCGGTCCCCATGTTTAAAGCCCTGGGGAAGTGGTGGTCCCCGGGGCCGGGGGTCTGCAATGGAGCATCAAACATAATAATGTATTTATGCCCCTTGGAAGCGGTGGTCCCCAGGGCTGTGTGGGGAGGCTTGAGCACCCACACTACAATATATTTAGAGGAGAGCCCAGGGGAGGTGGCGGTCCCCAGGGCTGTGTGCTGGCCGCGTGGCAGCGCATGTAATACTTAAAGCCCTGGGGGGTTGCGGTCCACAGGGATGCATGGGGGGTAGTAGCCCCCCACTCATTTTAACAAAAATAAAGCCTTGGATAGGTGGCGGTCCCCTGGGCTACGAGGGCCACAACATATTTTGTCAGTCGCCCTGGGACTTGAGCCTCCCGGGGGCTTAATTAAATGAAGCATGGAGACCGTGCTTTGTTTTTTTTATAAACGGTAATCATGCACCCAGCGCGATTCCTGACAATTGCTTTTTTTTAAATGCTTTTTGGTGTCCTGGTGGTCCCTGTGGGCCCCCTGAGCAGGCCTAGGGGGTCAGGGTGTTTCCACCCTGTCCCCTTTTCTTTTTTTAATAATTTGTTCACCTTTTTCTTTTTGACTCGATGACTGCCAACACTTCCTGGTTTGAAGTGTTGGCAGCCAATCAGAGTCAGGTTCGAGATCAGGAGGATTCTGCCAAACATATCTCACAATCCTAAAATATAGATATCTGTTAATGTTTACATTGCTCACAAACTACTGAACGGATTTACACCATTTAAAACAAAGAGTGCACTCTGGACCAAGAGCTACGTTTCTGCCAATTTTGGTGTAATTCCATTCAGCAGTTCGGGCTGTAGCTGCAACAAAAGTTTCCTATGGAAATTAATATGGAGAAAATGCGTTTTGGGATCCCTCTCTTTCTCGGCCCCTGCTTGACGATTCACTCCAAAACTTTAGAAACAGGAGCTGACCTGAGCGGGCTATTAGTTTTGAAATTTTGCAAAGATTCATCAAATTGGCAAAAGAAAAAATGCTTTTTAAATAGAAACAAGGTCCCAACTATAACTACCTACTCAGTAGGTAATATATATATATTTATTTGTTTCCACTGATCTCAAAGCCAGAAACAAAGTCATACACTTACGGGGGATAAAATATTGCAAAGTAATTTGCCACACAGACAAAACTCTGACAGGGGTGTTTCAGTACCGGTTTTTGTCAATGTGGGTTTTGCCGGTGCTGTATTGCATATAAATATACATATACATATTTAATTTCATTGGAAGGCACAGATCACTAGAAGTCAAAAACAGACAAAGCATTTAAGGTTCCCAGGGATCAAAGAAAGCACCATGGCGGCCACCTCCGAGTGCATCAAAATCATCGGAGTACAAAATTACTCAAGCAAGGAGTAAACAAGCAAAAAGCAATGCAAATGAAAACCAAAAGGCAGTATTAAAGGGGGAGAGAGAGAAAACACATACCAAAGAAGGCACTTATTTGACATTTCCTGGCAATTAACAAATATCTATTATTCTGGTTTATTACATGGATTGTTCATGTCCGTGCAACACAATGTTACCCCTCCTCCTGCTGGACTAAAGGATCTTGCTTAAAAACTGATCACGGTGAAGAGTTTGCTTTTTAACAAGGGTCTGCCTGGCAAAGTCATGTGACCTGGCAATAGCAGAGCCTGCACACCGGAGCCACAATCAGAGGAGCCTATCTAGCTCACACCCCATGAAAGATACAGCAAGGATATGTGGCACATCCTAGAGAATGACCAACAACAAGCAGAGGGCGGGAGAATTCAACTACACATGCAATCTAATCTTAGGCATCACCCTGCCTCCCCCATGATAACCTCCCCCTGTGGATGTATACCAATCACTCATGCCAACCATTACCCAAGTCACGAACGTCCCTTCGGTGTTTCTTTCCCTGCAATACCAACTGTGCCGTCACTTCTGAAAGCCACCTAATCCAGGACCCTCTTCTCAGCATTACCCAGTGAATGGCTACGTACAAATGTAAAGTGCCATTAATTTCCATTGAAACAAAAATACTTCAAAAGAACCAATGCTTATATTTCACAGTGGACTAAATGGCCATAGAGCTTGTCTGTGACCCATATCTTTTGACAAGAGTGGTTTTCTGTGTTTGCAGAGTTTGGGAGGAGATGGTATGATGATATTAAGTTACGGCACCGAAGCACTGAAAACAACGGACAGCAAGAGGCGGGAGCTGGTGGATAAATAGTACCTCAGTCACAGAGCTTGCAGTGGAGGGACAGTAATTAAGTTTAATCAATCGGTAGTTCAGCGGTGCACCAACCCAAGCTACAGAAAGTGAGGTAATGTGACCTGCCAAATTAGAAGGCAGCAAAGGAGAGTGAATATGTTGTTAACCAATGGTGAGTATGGGCGGGCTAAAAGCCCCTTGTCAGGTTTTTTATTAAACACAATAGATCATCACCATTGCAACAGCGCATGCGCAATGCCTTCAGGCTCGACCCGAAAAGGAAAAAGTATGGCATCATTCTTCAATTAATTTGAACCTTTAGGCTGCAATTCACAATACATTTGGTCTACTGTATATAATGCTTACACACAGAATGATTGATAACAGAGGTGAGCGCAACGAGTAGCTTCTGTTGCTAGGTGCATTATTCAAAATGTTGCTTCATCACCACCCCCAGGAAACTGAGCCAATCAATCTATCATTTCATCTCCAGCGCGTATACCCAATCCACCCATGAAGATTCAGCTCAGTCAGTGCCTCTGTGATTCTGAGTTTAGCACGGATCCACCATTTTGTTGTGCCGTGTCTGAACTTGGCAACATGGCAGTGGTGATGGAGTGAGGCTTCAGAGTTGTGACCGAATACAGATACCACCAGGTGACAGAAGGAGATGCAGTTCAAGACATATGGTATGAGTCTGTGATGATATCCAAAACAAGAACCTTAAAACAATTAAAAAAACACATTTAACAAAAATAAGGAAGATGATGTGAAAGGAAAGCGAACATGTGAACTAAGATTTAGGTTCTATAAAAAAGTAACTTACTATGTGTTCAATTAAAAACCTAAACACTCAATCAAAAAGAGTAGAGACAGGTTGCATAAAAATGTTTATTTGCTGCATAAACAGTTTTGTTGTCTTTCCTTTCTTTATTTTTGTGCAATATTAATGGGGCTGCACATGTTTGCTACAGCTTGCACAGTGAAAGTGTGCGCACACTTTACATTTGAAGGACACTCACATGTGGGAAAAGTGTTCATTCATGAATAAAAGTTTGCGATGCCCACTGACTTTCCCCCTAACAGAATTCCACAGAATTCTGCAGAATTTTAATTTTACTTTCGAATTCCACAAAATGAAATGCCGACAATTTCACCCAACCTTATTTGACCAATTTTCATGAAACATTATTAAAATGTAATTCACCTCAGTTCCTTCTGGGAAAGTTTAGGGGCGATCTATCAATTGGGGTTGAGACAGGGTGGGGCGTTCCAAAATAAATTTTCCAGTGCAGTTTCCATTGGAATTTTCTGAAGCAATAATAAAAAAGACTCAATAGAATTGCAACACATTTGGCAGAAACCTAGGTCTTTACTCAGAAAGCGAGCTTTTTAGGTCTGACATGGCTACCACCTTTTGATTTTACTTATTTATATGTATAATATACTTACATAGTGTGGCTTTCAGGCAGCACTCTTCATCCATTGGTCTGTTGTTTTTTTCATTCTCATTTTGCTTTCACCCACTACAACATATAGCATGAGGCAATGTGTCAGCCTACTTCAGCCACTGTCCTACTTCATAGTGAGTGACGGCATTTTCCTCTTTCATAAATCGCACATCCACACACGAGGTAGTACCCTTCAGTGCCAGTGCTTTGCTTTGACTTTTTTACTACTTTAGTGTTGCCTTTGGTTTTAGATTCTGATGTGATAGCATGATGCTTTTGATCTGAATAGTGGGCACACTTTGAGCTTCTTCAGTGCTCGTCTCCTGCTAACGGAGTTGTAACTACTTTTGGACTTGCCTTTGTTTATCTGAGGGTTACTATATCACAGCATACCAGAGGATGTCCATTTGAAACTGTTCTTTAAACATTTATCCACTTTTTTAGCATGAACTCAATGACAATTTTATAAATGTACTCCTGTATGTCATGCAGGAATGTATTTTGATTGAGGACTACAGCTATGTATAAACCAATTCAGTTTGTTTATCCTGCTTCTATGGCATTCTGGATAGCTTTCAGTGTTCTTGTGTGTCATGCTTATATAAATATTTTACATTTATATTACTAAATACTAAATGACACTCTGCTGTTTATTCCAATTTCCTGATCTATCTATCTATCTATCTATCTATCTATCTATCTATCTATCTATCTATCTATCTATCTATCTATCTATCTATCTATCTATCTATCTATCTATCTATCTATCTATCTATCTATCTATCCATCTATCCATCTATCCATCTATCCATCTATCCATCTATCCATCTATCCATCTATCCATCTATCCATCTATCCATCTATCTATCTATCTATCTATCTATCTATCTATCTATCTATCTATCTATCTATCTATCTATCTATCTATCTATCTATCTATCTATCTATCTATCTATCTATCCATCTATCCATCTATCCATCTATCTATCTATCCATCTATCCAGCTATCCATCTATCCATCTATCCATCTATCTATCTATCTATCTATCTATCTATCTATCTATCTATCTATCTATCTATCTATCTATCTATCTATCTATCTATCTATCTATCTATCTATCTATCTATCTATCTATCTATCTATCTATCTATCTATCTATCTATCTATCTATCTATCTATCTATCTATCTATCTATCTATCTATCTCAGTCTGCAGCTTAATCTATTAATATCTTTGGCTTTCTAACTATCTATCTATCTATCTATCTTTCAACGTATGAGAAATTGGGTTGTTAGTTGAGGGATGTGTTAGCACAGCCACAATTCCAGGGTGAATCACAAAAAGTCACTAGATTAATGATTAACTTGTACTTAATCCTCTGGTAGCTTGGCACAAAAGCAGTCAGGTTTATCCTACTGGCAAAGTGTAAAGTATGAATGCAGGAAACAAACAGTAATAACATGAAAAGAAAACACGAGGGAAATCCCAAAATCCAAACCCAATTTTGAGAAATTAACTACATGTTACTAAATTATTTGATACCAAAACAACAAAACTCTAAGTAGTAGAATCAGAGATATGCAATTTAAAATATCTTGGTAAAGATAATGCTTAAAAGCACAGAGCGCCAACAGTGGTTATCTGGTCACATCAGACCGGGTCAAAGTCACAACTTCAAGGAGACCGTGATGGACCATTGGCGAGCTACAGGGACCGGCATAGGTCCACTGAGAATTGTACCATATATCCTTGATGCTGAGCGTTGCACTGCATAGCAGCAGTTCTGAGGTGTCTTGCAGGGTCCTTCCCAGGTTGTGTGCCCTGCAATGGATTGGATGAGGAGCTGCAAGGTGAGGTCGATGGTTGCATCGCGCTGCGCCCATTCCGAAGTGGAGCTACGAGGAAGAGATGCAAGGTCCT
The DNA here is from genome assembly GCF_964261635.1 of Lissotriton helveticus. Classification (NCBI taxonomy): domain Eukaryota; kingdom Metazoa; phylum Chordata; class Amphibia; order Caudata; family Salamandridae; genus Lissotriton; species Lissotriton helveticus. The sequence continues at coordinate 883,651,062 of NC_136070.1, forward strand.
ATAGCGGGTTGCATCATGCTGTGCTGGTTCTGGTGGGGAACACAGCTGGGCTGACAAAGTACCCTAACCCTACTTCCAAGGATCGCGTACTGGGAAGGTACCACTTGGAAGGTCAGGACTCACAGAAGACATTTATGGCGTTCAAGATGGTTGAAGCCTTTTCTGTCCCTGGCGCTCTGATCAAGAGGCCAGCCAACTAGCCCTTGTAGTCACTCTTGTGGTTCTGGGTTCATGGTGCTGGTCCAGTCCTTCTTACTCAAGTAGCATGACAGCAAAGCAGTTCATCTTGCAGCACAGCAGCAGGGCATTAGAGCAGCAGAGAAGCTGGGCATACCTTCTTGCGGCAGAGAACCACTTCTTCTGCATCTTCCACAGGTTCAGAGGTTAATTGAAAAGTGGGTCCTAGGGTCTAATATTTATACCTGGTGCCTACCTTGAAGTAGGAGAAAATTCTGTAGTTCCCCCCTACAGACCTGTCAAGACTTTCCTGCCTCCCTGCCCTAACCTCAGTCTAGTATTAATTTCTTAGTGTGTGAGCTGAACCAGTGCTTTTAAAGTGCAAGTGTGGTAGGTGACAGCTCTGCCCCACTATCAAGTCAGCGATGTCCTATCCTTCCAACACCCGGGCCCCAAAACAATGTATACAAGGGGCGGGGTTAGCGTTGCCCTGATCGACTAGCCCTAAAACTAAAATATTTAGACTTTTATGCCAGAGTACTGGGGCACTACTACAGGACCCAGTGAGTCCTCTCATGTGGTACTGCGGGAGACCCACAGATTACTACAAGATCACACAAGCATAAAAAGTAAAGCTTTTACTGTCTTATGGTACTTTGGAAAGCTGGTTGTGCTGGTTGTGCAGTGGTACTGCAATAGTGCAAAAACAAAAACCATTGAAAAGGTGGGGTGGATATTCATGGTGGGTTGCATGACTGTTAGAAGTTGGCCAGGCCCAGCAGCCAAACCCCACAGTGCACGGCCAAAGGTTGTATTCAGAAGGGGTTGGTCTCTCCTGGGTTAAATGCAGGGCCTGGGTGCAGGCCAGGCCCTTTGTCCAACCCCATACTATGCACAGCCATAAGCTATGCTTAGTGAAGAAGTTAGGTTAATGTGATCAAACCCCCCCAGAAATTCACAAAAAGAGGGATAAAGTAATTGTTTTTTTGTTGCATATTTACTAGCGCAAACTCGACCCAAAGGTATTGGAGTGTGTTAGATTTGGGGTTCTCTAGTTGGCACAGGTAGGTACTTGTGACAAATAGGGACCCTCGCCTCTAGTCAGGATAAGGGGATTACACTCCTAAATTAACCCCTGCTCACCCCTTTGGTAGCTTGGCACAAGCAGACAGGCTTTATCCCAGAGGCATTGTGTGTTAAGCATTTGTGACCACATACAGTAACCCAGTGACAACACTACAAATGGACACGACACAGGTTTAATATAAAAAATAAGTAGACTTTATATAGAGTTACCACAAGACCATAAACAACAAAAATACACAATATTGTCACTTTAAGATGGTAGATTAAGCTTAGTTCATTTCAGTTCTTAGTTGCGACATTTTGCGTCAATGTACCTTAGGTTGCGTTGCGCTTCCACGACAAGCAATGTCGCAGCGATGGGAATGCGGCAAAGTTCAGATACAAAGAAATAAAAATGTGAAGATCTTCCAGATGCGGCCCGCTTCTCGGGGATGCAAGAAGTTCTCGGTTCGATGCGTGGACTGCAGCGGCGACACCCTTGTTCCGCGATGCGATGGCAGCAGCTCCAGCGGCAACACTCTTCTCCCACGATGCGTGAAGCTTCCGCATGATGCGACAACTACAGCGGCGACATCCAAGATGCGACGGCAGCAGCTCCGATGGTGGAGCGCTTCTCGGGGATGCGAGGAGCTCTTCTTCGATGCGGTACAGTGTGACAGTTCCAGCGGCGACACCCTCCTTTGGAGTTGCAACGTCAGGCACAGCGACGGCTACATGCTCCAGCCTTGTTGCACAATTCCTTTCCTGGTGCAGTGCAGTGCGACGACTACAGCGGCGACACCCTCCTTCGGAGTTGCGATGGCAGCAGCAGTGATGGCCGCGTGTATTTAACAAGGACCCCCTGAAGATACGGATACCATAGTTCCAAGGCCAGGGAATAAAGGTTTATGACAAAAAACAACCTAGGCAACTATACTAAAACAATATAATAGACATATGGACAAATGGCTACAAATTATTAAGAAAATATCTGTTTTATTATACGTTCCACAGGGACACAACATGTAACATGATTAAAAAGAAAACAATGAACATGTATAAAAATATTTATCACATAAAATCAATTAGAAAAATCATACATTCGTAACAATTATTGTAAACATATACTGAACAAATTAAGAGACTAAAAGTGGCAAGTTAGGGTCTTGTCCATATGTCTATTATATTGTTTTAGTATAGTTGCAAAGCAGCAGTGATGGCGACACGCTTCCTCTTCGTTGTGGCACGCTTCCCTCCGATGCGGTGCAGTGCAACAGTTCCAGCGGCGACACCTTCCTTCGGAGTTACGACGGCAGGCCCAGCGATGGCGACACACTTCTTCTTGTTGAGTCGTGCTTCCAGCTCCTTGTGACACACAGTTCCTCAGAAGGCCCAAAACAGAAGCAGGCACTTCCAAAAGAACTCTGGGGAGCTGGGGTTTGAAGTTTGTTGTCCCTGGGACTTAAGCAGGAGGCAAGCTCTTTTCCAAGCCCTTGGAGATCCTTCACGAGTTGAAAGCAAAGTACACAAAGTTCCTTTCTCCTTCCTTTGGCAGTAAGGCCACGACTGCAGCCCAATCCCCCAAGCAGCACTTCTGCTTGAGAATAGTCTCTCCTCAGTTTCTTCAGGTTCCTCTCCTCAGTAAAGGTTTCTTTTTGTAGTCCAAAAGTGATCTAATTTCATGGGATCAGGGTCCCAATATTTATACCCCAAAATCGTTTGTTCTCTGAGGGGAGAGGGGCCTTTACTCAGTCTATACCAGTTCTGAAGCACTCTGTTTACCAGACTTCTCCTTTCCTTTCACAGTGCAGGGCAGGCACATCAGACGCCCCACAGGAGGTGGAGCCAGCATTGTGAAAGGCAAGTGCAGTCCTGGAGCACTTTGTTTACAGGACTCCTTCTCTTCTTTCAGTGTGCAAGGCAGAGACATCAGCCGCTCCCCAGGAGGTAGAGCCAGCATTGTGGAAGGCAGGCACAGTCCGGTTCAAGGTTCATGTGCAACTCCTACCTCCCATCTAGATGCAGATCTCTCTATTTACCACTGGGTGACTCAGCCTGTCTCTTGGAACCCCCCAGCCCTGTCACTCAAACAACCAGACAAAGGAATACACACCTAGCAGAGGCAGGTTTCAATGGTTAGACAAGCAAATACCTACTTGCTAAAAGAGGTATTTGCAAACAGAGAATATTGAAATAAACTTCACTAAAAGATGTATGTTATTATTCTGTGTCCAGGCATACTAAACTCGAATTTCCACCATGTTACCTGAGTCTGTTGGGATTATAAACATGTAATAATCTAACAGCCCATTCTGGCCTACGAAGAACAGGTAGCCTTGCAATAGTGAAAAAAACGAAAATGGCTGTAATTCACTATTAGGACATGCCACACAGATCAGGGCTTGTCCTACCTTATACTTACAATGCACCCTGCCCTTGGGCCTACCATAGGGCTGACTGCTATGAAGAAAAGGGAAGGTTTAGGGACTGGCAAGTGGGTGCACTTGCCCAGTCAGCATGACAGTACCAGACTGCATGCAGGCTCTGCAATGGCAGACCTTAGGAACATTTTACAAGGTTGCTTCTGTGGGTGGCACAACCAGTGCTGCAGGCCCACCAGCAGCATTTGGATTTACACGCCCTGGGCACACTCAGTGCACTAGACTAGGGTCTGACAAGTAAACCAGATAGCCAAACATGGAACCACTGATTATTACATCAATTTACAGCAGGGAGCACTCGCACTGTGGCACTGGACAGCAGTGGCACAGTGCCCAAAGCATCTAACACCAGCAAAAATACATGAGGCTACAGCAAAAATGGAAGGGAGACGCACGCCAATGGTGCCAGGTCTAACAGAGGGCTTTACATGAGTACTGTATTTACATTACACATTCAGGCACGGGGAGATTAAGTGATTTGCCCAGAATCACAGGATGTGGACGCGACCCAGAGGCTCGAACTCTGGTCTCCAGCACCAAAGTCAGCAGTCTAGTTGACGGACCACATCCTCTCCCAAAATCTCTTCTATTCAAAAGGCACTTTCAGAACTAATTCCCTCATTCTCAGACCCCACCAGGAAGTCCGTTAGTCATTGTAAATTTGTAATATTTAACTATTTTTGTACATTCCTTGCTTGCTGTGTTTGATATTGTGTTCTTCTTGATATTTTTGTCTGTTCTATTTTGTAACATTTCTCTCATGTAACATAACTGGTTCAATTGTACAGCGCTCTTACATCTTCGGGTAAAGTCCACGCTTTATAAAAATGCATTAATAAATAAATAAATGGGTCCCAAACAGGACAGTTCCATTCTTTCTGAATCAGGAATTATACTTTTTAAATGTAATAGGTTATCCCAAATGTTCACCTATGAGAGAGGTAGTGAAAAAAGTATTTCACTACCAGGACATATCAAACTAAAGAGTATATGTCATGCCTGTTCCTTACACACAACCCTGCCCTATGGGATACCAAGGGCCTAACTTAGGGGTGACTTAGGAGTAACAAAAGGAGAGTTAAGGGCTTGGCAAGGGGTTTTAAATGCCGCGTAGACATAGAAGTATAACTGTGCAAATAGGCTCTGCAGTTGCAGGCCTGAGATGTATTTAAAGAGGTACTTAAGTGGGTGGCACAATGAGTGCTGCAGACCCAATAGTAGCATTTAATTTACAGGCCCTAGGCACATATAGTGCACTTTACTAAGGACGTATAAGTAAACTAAATGTGCCAGTTGTGCATACACCAATGTTACCATATTTGGGGGGGTCAGCACCTACACTTTTGCACTGATTAGTTGTAGTAAAGTGCCCAGAGACCTCACACCAACAAAAACAGATCAGCAAAAAATTATGCAAAAACAATCAAAACGTTTGAGGGAAGACCTCCCTATGGCTTACAGGTGTAACAGAATGGAAAGAAGATATTACATTACATTAAACAAACTAGAAATTCACTGAAAACTACGTTTTAAGTAGTGTTATAGTTACACCTGGCAATAATATCTTACTTTAAGATAATAACACCTTAGAAATTCACTAAAAAAATCAGTGGTTAAAATTACATTTTGTTTACATTTCGCTGAAGATTTTGAGTTATTGGGGATTGTGGAACAATGAATAATCTGAAATTGTAGCTTATTTTAAACAATCTATGGCAATGCCAATCGTTCTCACCTATATGAGAGTTACTGGCTTTGTCAATGGGCCACAGAGTTGGAGCTCCACAGAGAAGCTCCTGGGACTGGAATCACTGATCAGTGAATATCCCTGGATATACCCTGCCATCCAGCCCACTGACCTGCACCATTGCTACAAGAAGTACATGGGAATATAGCTGATGCCACTTTTCTGCATTTTTCTTTTTCTGTTCGTTCTCGCTGCCCCAGTTACTTGGCCTGCATCTGCTCTCAGCGGATGGGCTGTGCTTTTCTCGCCGCTGCCATGGGATTCCTGGTAGCTGCGCTGATTACCTCCCTCATCCCTGTGTGGATCTATGGGGCACTGCACAGCTGTGCAGACTACAGGACTTTTCTCCTTAAGCTAACTATGGGGTGACTGAGACCGTAGTGTTTCGGTGTAGTCTTGACCCTGCTTCTGACACTCCGGTTTTGCGTCCTGCCTCCTGACCCACAGGGCACCCATGGACGAAAACCAACTACTGCAGTACACTGGGAATATGTTCCGGTGTGTGACTACTATTTGCTGTGCCTGGTCATGCCCTCGAAGAGGGCAGCCACCTCTGAGAAATGTAGACACCTCTGGATGGGGCTTTAATTTGACTGTTTGGTAGTCCCTGTCTGACCACTACTGCTCTGGCCTTCATACACGACGCACCACTGCCTCTTCTGTGGAGCGGTTCTATTACTGAATTCTGACTTTGTACATGACACCACATGTTATTTCACATCGGATATATGGAAGCTGTTTCATGGGGCTGCGTCTTGCTAAACCACTACAATGCCTTGCTAGATTGCCTCAAATCTGTTTTTTTCTGAGGTTGACACCATTTTCAGATCTATGCATTCTCTCTTTGATTTGGCCTACTGGTCCTCTTTTCTGAATGTCTCCATGGCTGATGCCAGTTCCATTTCCTCTGGGGTTGTTTTAAGGCCCCTTGATCACAGTCAGGGGTCACAATTGGCCATTGTCTTTCTTCCATTTTGTGGCCTCACTCTTCCTCTCCCCACTTGATGCCTCTACCCAAAAATGGAATCCACATAAGAAATGGAGATAGGACCATCACACTCTAAAAAAAAACAGAAATGAAAAAAAGGACTGCTCTACATGTCAACACAAATGTTACCACTAAGGGTTCAGTCATCCTGAAATGTCTCTGGGTCCTCTAATACTTTATCACAAGCGGATTGGCTACCACCCTACTGTTTAGTCTTTTAGTGTAAATATGCTGTCCTTGCTTCCATAAGACTGCAATTAATATAGGTCTGCGAGGCTCTACAACAGACAGCTATTCACTCACCCCAGAACATTTTTTAATCCCACCAGTTTTACTCTACTACTGGAACATCACCCACACATTTTGCCCTAAACCACCTACCCTGGCCGTCCAGAACTCGGACCCTAAACACGGTCATCTACAAATAATTTACACTCTAACACGCCTCATCTCAAACCGGGACTTCTACGACAAGGACAAGGGACAGCCAAGATTACTCACCCCTACTTCAACTCTATGACACAGCATTTGAAAGATTCTACCCTAACTCATGGAGTATAAAATTCCCCACAATTCTCTTAAGTAATGCAAGAAAACAAAACCAATCAAAATTCCCTATGCAACTAAATTCACCACTACCCCTTCTCTTAACTTTAGAGGTGAGATTTGTATTTCTATCTTCAGAATGGGGAACATACAAACCCAATCATCACCTCACTATTTTTGACCAACACTTCTTGTCACTCCTATCCTCTCTATAACAACCAGATATGATCCCCCAATAACCCCCATTGTCTTCACCTTGGTGCATTTGCCCAGAACCAATTCACTTACTGGATGCCTCCCCCTTCTTTGCCCCAATAGCGCTCCCCCAAACACACATCTGAGTCAAATAATCTCCAATGCAGTTCCTATTACACACACCGCAACCAATGACTTCATCATAACACAGTCCCATGTTGCACACAGCGGACACAAGAACACCAGTCCTATTTCAAGAACACTCAGCACTAAGCCACCCTCATACACACCCCATACTCCCATCACTGAACCCAAACAGCCCATAAAAAATCTCCACATTTCCTACCATGATGTCACCTTCATCCCCCCATAAATGATCACTCACCTGCTTTAGACTTGCGTCCCGCTGCATGCCAACCCACTCATGGAGTAAGCAACCTCCTCAACATTCTTATATTGTTCCTGAGCTGAACTGAGCAAGAACTTGATTCTCTAGCTAAAGACCTCTCCATCGTAAAAAATGACCTTGTGATCCAAGTCAAGTCAACACTCAATCCTTCCGTGAGAACAGAGAATTCATTTCCTAAAAAAGATCTCCAAACGTCAGCGATCTCACCGTTCAGTCCTCCATACCCATGAGGAGCCTGTCCGAAAGACCTTACAGAGCACTCATCCCCCTACACTCAATAAATGTCGAACCACTCAGCGAATCATATACTATAAAATCCCAGCAAGTGAACCTACTACCACAATCCCGGTTATCATAAACACAATTAAAATTCCGAGACCTATCACAACACCCACACCACCCGCTCAATACACCACCACCCTCACCATGCACTCTACCAAAAATAACCCTTGCTTCCTAACCTGTATGCTCCTAAACTGCAGATGTGCAATGAAACATGACGCAGAAATTGGTGCGACCATACTTCAGGAAGAAATGAACATTGTATTCTGTAGTAATGTCTTGCTCCTATCCGTACCACCTACGGTTGTGTGCCTGTACATTCTCTCATGGAATCCAGGATCTCTTGTGGTTCCAGAGAAGGGCAGTTGGCTTGAGTCTTCGTCCTGAAGCGGTAGGGGGTACTGTACTTTGACTAAATAAATATATGTGACTTCCCCACGATGTTGTTTGCCACTTATTTCACGTGGCAACAAGATGGACTAAGTACCCCAAGTGGCGAACCCATTCTCCACCTGCATGAAGAGTTAGCTGGACCTGTGGCACTCACCTGGTCTAATCTGTGAGATGTCTCCACTGTTAGTCATGGCCCATCCTGATCTTCCGTAGATAGACGAAGTGCTGGTGGGGGCTGTACGAGGGTTTGGATCTGCGATTGCTGGAGCCATACATGTGGTAGGAGCTCTAATTGTGGCTGCAGTGAAGAGCTAGGAAGCAGCAAACACAGTCAGTCGACTATTGGGGAGTTTTGGTGGTCCGCTGCGTTGCCTGGGTTATGATCGGCAGGTGGCTGATCAAGGCAGAGCACTCGCCCAGGCCCGGAGGGTTGAATTTATGCATGCATTTGGTTACACACATGTGTGTTGAACTCACAGGATCCTTGGTGGAAACAAGAGGAAATAGACGGTGGCCATCTTAGATGTTGTATACGGAGTATGCATTAATGGAAAGTGCCTATTTACTGCATAAGCTTTGAACCAAACTGGCGGCCATCTTAAGCTATTACTAGAGTTCAACTTTATGTCTATGCTTCAGGCATTCTCTTGGTTCTTTTTGTAGGCCTTTTCAAGAAGTGGATGCAAAGGTTTTAAGACTACTTGAGTTATACACAAATAGTTGGCTATTCATGCCAATTTCAAAACATATATTTCTTAGCAAGTTTGTTTTTGCTTGGTTATTTTTGAAGTTTTTAAAGATAGTAAATCTCAGCATTCTTTTTCATTTTTGGTACATTGTGTGGCACACAAAACATTACCATGCAATCAGTGAATGCACCATCACGTGTTTTGAGATACCAGGTGATCCACCTATTAAATGGAGGCAGTGGCATGATGCATTTGAAACGTATTTGGTAGCATTTGGTGCATTAGGATCAGACCTGAGAGAAAAACATTTCTACTTTTAAACTCTTTGGGGTTTGAGGGTAGATCTACTTTTAAGAATCTACCTGATCTTCAAATTGAAGGGGAAGTTGAACTAGATGTCTATGAAGAAGCTGTAAAGAAACTTGTCAATAGGTTTGATGTAGCTCCCAGTTTGGTGGTGTCAAGGCACAAGTTTTTAAAAATGGCAAAAACAAAGTGAAGATGTTAACACTTACATATCTACTCTGCGCAGGTTGTCTGTGGAGTGCCAGTTCGAAGATTTTACAGTACAGTTGATTCATGATCAGTTCATCTGCCACTGTACTGACAAATCCATCAAGCAAAAATTGCTTTCTTAGGCAATCCTTCTTTGACAGAAAAAATCATGATTGCTAGGAGTATAGATACTTCTATTAGATCGGCAAGGGAGCTAGAAGACAAAACTGATGATCGAGTCAGTACCGTCTCCAACAAATACGACTAGGAAAAAATGTCTAGATAGTCTACTTCGTCATGTTCCTTAAACAAAGTAACAAATGTGGTTATGCTCAGCATCCAAAGGGGAATTGGTGTGCCCAGCTAGAAATGCACAATGCAGGCTTTGTGGGAAATCTGGACATTTTGCAAAGGTTTGTTAAACAATAAGATTCAAAAGTACCAGGAAATCGACAGTCAGTGTGGTCTGTGAGGTTGATATAGAGAACCTACTCAGTGAAGTATGTGATATGGTTGTGGGCAAAGATAAGGTGGGCTACATGCAGGATGAAATATGTGTTGACCCCCTACATATATGTGCAAGTAGGTGATAAAAAACTGTATCCTTTTATGGATTCAGGTGCACAAATCAATATGATTACTCAAGATCTTTTTTTAACAAAATTGGCCAGGGCGGACATTGTTTCCACCTGATACATCTCCCTTTTCTTATGTGGGCAGAAAAGTAGATCTTCAAGGTTTCTTTAAAGATACCATGATGTTTAAAGGGAGATGCATCTGTGGAAAAATGTATGTTGCTGTTAAGAGGTTAAACAATTTTGGATGGTTTCAACAAGGGTTGTTTAAAATGATCATGCATCCTGGCACAAAAGAACAAGTCTTGGTGATTAGAGACCCTAATGATATTGAACTTTTGCTGAATGAGTTTCCCAAGGTATGTTTAGGAGAGCTTGGGAACATTGTAGGTTTCCAACACAAAATCAAGATTAAGGCCAATGCTGTACCAGTAAACAACAAACTGAGAGGTACTCCTTTCAGTGTGTGCAGTGAGTTAGAGAAGTAATTGGAGGGTTTGCAGTCTAAAGGTATAGTTGAACCTGTAGAGTCCTCCTTGCGGCTTTCTCCCCTGGTCGTGGCCAGGAAGAAAAATTGTGAGTTGAGCGTTTGTGTTGATCTCAGGGCCCTTAACAAAGAGACATGGGTTGACTCTCACCCTCTTCCAAAAATTGGTGAAATGTTGTCGACCATCTCTGGTGCCAACTTTTTCACTAAGCTAGGCTTAGCATCTGCATATCATCAGGTTGTTTTGACAGAAGAATCACGTCACCTCACGGCTTTCATTTTACCGTTAGGAACATTCCAGTACTGATGCATGCCCTTCGGGTTGCTGTCAGCAGCCTCAGTTTCTCAAAGACTAATGTCCACGTTGCTGAAATTAATTTCCAGTGTATCTGTTTTTCAGGATGACTTTTTAATTCATGTGAGTTCCCGCTCGGAGCATGATCTCATTTTGAAGAGCGTGCTTACCCCTTTTGACAATGCTGGTGTTGTTCTTAAAAGGGAAAAATGCCAATTTGTTAGATCTTCTGTTGAATATCTAGGTCATGTTGTTTATAAGGAGGGTGTTCATCCTGACCCACGTTTAGTTGAAGCAATTCCGGATGCTCCTCCCCGGTTGATAAAGTTGGGGTGAAATCTTTTCTAGGTTTGTGTGAATTTTACTCACGCTTAATACTTGACTTCGTTTTCAGAGTCAGGGTCATTTCTTTGTTGTTGAAAGACAAATTCGAGCTTGTGTGGAGTGAAGAGTGTTCTGCTGCCTTTTCCGATATATAAAAAACAACTTACCAGGGTGAATGCTCTTAAGCCTATTGATTACAATCATAAATGTGTTTTGACTGTCGAGGCTAGTAAGTTTGGTGTTGGTGCTGTGCTGACACAGAAGGATGTTCATTCTGAATACACCATTGGCTTTGCTTCAAGAGTCTTAAGAGATGGTGAAGTCCACTATTCTGTGATAGAGAAAGAACTTCTGGCATGTTGATGGGCCATAGAAAAATTCAGTTTTATGTCTGAGGAAGGTGTTGTGCCTTGCAAATGGATCATAAACCCTGAGTTTCAATTCTTAATGGTACCAATTACCAGAGCAGCACTCCCAGGATTGCAAGATTTGCTGCCAGACTTCTCCAGTTCAATATCAAAGTAGTTCATATTTCTGAAGGGAGGCTCGTCTGGCAGATTATTTGACCAGGAATCCCATTGTCATGAAGGATGAGATGGTTGTTGGGAGCGAAGATGAGTGTTGTTTCATTGCTGCCTTAGAGGTCCAGAATTGCTGTCAGTTTACTGAAGAGGTGTGGAAAGAAGGATTGAGTCACAATGAGGCATTAAAATAAGTTATGGATAAGGTCGTCTCTGGGTGGCCTACAGAAAAATCTTAAGATCTGAATATGCAAGCTTTTTTCAAAGTGACTGACGAGTTAACTATTGAAGATGGTCTACTTTTGAGATGTGACAAACTTGTTCCCCCAGTTGAGTTGAGGCACAGTATTTTATCTGAAGCGCATGAGGGCCACATGGGTTCCACTTTGACCAAACAGAGGGTAGGTGAGTCATTCTGGTGGCCACAAATGGATGGAGATATATATGAGTTTGTCAAAAGTTGTTGTGTATGTTCCACTTTCTATAAATCTTTCAAAACGTCCACTTCACCGATGAAGCTCATTGAGTGTTCTTCCAGTCCGTGGAACAACTTTCCATTTATCTGGTGGAATCATTCAATACTCTTTCACATAATTCTCATTTTGCTTTAGTACTGATGGACTACTATTCAAAATGGCCATTTGGAAATGTATTGGTGAGCCGGTCTCCAAGGCTGAAATTCTCTTCCTCAAAGACATTTTGTGAATGAAGACCTACCCGAAAATATATTTTCAGACAATGGGTTGCAATTTGTCTCTGTTGAAGTGGAGACACTTTTGAGTGATAGTTCCATTCCTTTTCTCAAAAGTTCTCTCTACAATCCACAAAGAAATGGCCTTGTGGAAAATGTCAATAGAGTTCTTGGTGAGTGTGTGAGGTGGGCATTGGCCAATAAGTGTGATGCTGTTCAATCCCTGTTATGGTTTTATAGAACCACTCCCCATTCCGCAACAGGGTTCTCCCCGTGTGTGGCTCTTAACCCCTTGCGTGCGTCGGACGGCCAGAAGCCGTCCGATGTCACAGTGGGCGGGTACGTCAGACGGCTCCTGGCTGTCATAGCACCCACCCACAGGGGCAGCTCTGGCACTCTCCCCGTGGGCATCCCTTTAAGCTGCCCCCACCGGGGAAGGCAGGGATGCCCCCTGCATTCCCCCCACCATGTCATCTAATGACTTCAGCTCCTGAGGCGCTTTAAAGGATATGGATGCACTTGAAACCATTTGCTTCCAGTGCGTCTGGAGGAGAGGAGGTGAGTTTCTCCTCAGGGAGGGTGGGGGATGTTTAAAAAAGCACCTGGGGTGCGATCGTGCGGCCGGAATGCCCTTTTTTTTAATGACCTTTAGTGTTGGGTAGTGGCCCCTTGGGCAAGGGTCGCTCCCCTTGGGGGAGCAATTTGTTTAGTTGTGTCTGTCCCCCTTGGGGGGGCAGATCAGAGATTTAAACACAGAATTAATAAGTAGCTGTGTGCCCACTTGGCTACCAGCAATTATTTTTTAATATATGTTTTTGGTGAGTGGCCACTTAGGCAAGGGCAGCTCCCCTTTGGGGAGCATTTATTTGGGCCCTTTCTGCACCCATGGGAGGGCAGGTCGACTCAAGTAAAATATTATTATGCCCATTAGGCCACCAGGGATTGGGGACAGGTCAGATTTGTGAGTCTAGGCTCATCTGTCCCCAAGGGGGGGGCAGAAGCCATTAGACACCAGGGACTGTTTTAGTGTTGTTGGGGAGTGGCCCCTTGGGCAAGGTTTGCTTCCCTTGGGGGAGCATTTATTTGGGCCGTCTCTGAACCCCTGGAAGGGCAGATCGACGGAAATAAACAATTAATTGTATTGTATGCCCACTAGGCCAGCAAGGATTGTTTTAGTGTTGTTGGGAGCGGCCCCTTGGGCAAGGGTTGCTCCCCTTTATGGGGTGATTATTGTAGCCATTTCTGCCCCCGTTGGGGGCAGATCGGCCATATGTTTTCAGGCCCATCTGTCCCCAAGGGGGCAGAAGCCACTAGACACCAGGGTTTTTTAAATGTTAGGGATGGGGAGTGACCCCTTGGGCAAGGGTTGCTTCCTCTTTATGAGGGTGAATTTTTTGGCTGTTTCGGCTCCACGTGGGGGCAGATCAGCCTTATGCTTTAGGCCTACCTACCACCTTTGCTTGGCTGGTGGATAGTTTGTGGACTAGTGCATTCTTTGCATATTTGATTATAATTTTTATTTCTCCTTTTTATTGTAGTGCAAAGCTTTTGATTCTTGTTTGCGGTTTCAGCAGTGGTTGATCTGCAGTTATCCGTAGTTGCATTTTTTTTGGTAAGGAATTAGTATTGAAGTCATGCATGAATGTTTTTTTAAGTTGTGTCATAATAGCAGCATATTTCGTTAGTGTTTTTAGGATGACATTCTTTGCAATGTATTTTGTATTGTCTTATGTTTTTTTTTGGTTTTTCTTTTTTTAGGGGAATATTGTTGGTCCTTACTGTGTCTTGCAGAGTAGGTGTTGGTGAGTCTAGCTGTTTCTGGCAAGTGAGTGGTATAGCTTTGGAGTATATAGGTCTGTGATAAAGCCACATTTAGTTTATTACTTATTTTACAAAGTGTTTGTTGTTGTTGACTTGTTTGACAAGTTACCTTTATTAGTAAGGATTATGGCTATCCGTAGAATTACTGCTCAGCCAGTGGTTGGTATGCTCTTTGAATCTTCCTCTGCGCAGGATCATGAGACTGACAGTGCATCTGAGTGAGAGAAGGGAGAGCAAAATTCTGGCAGAGAGTTTTCTGTCTCTGTCCACGAGGTATCATCTGATGATGAAGCTACTTTCAGTACAGATGAAGCTACTCAGTGCGGAGGAAGTGCCTGTTTTAGAGGAGGACACTAATGTGTCGATGGGGCAGCAAGAGACATCGGGATTGCAGCCTGAGGCTGGAAGGCTTCCTACTGCAAGTGCTGAACTCTGGGTTGATCCAAACATGGTCCAGCCGTGTTGCCTGCCTTTAGTAGTGATGCAGGGTGTAGAGTAGATAGTGAATTTATTTTGCCTATAAAATTTTTTCAGTTGTTTAGGGATGATGTATTTTTGGCTGAGATTGTTAAGCACACACATTTTTATGCTGTACAGTTTTTGAGGGATAACAGTGCCGGACTTAGGCCCGCTCTAGAGCTACCCGGTGGACTCCCACGAATCTGTATGAGATGAAGACGTTTTTGAGTTTACCTTTTTTGATGGGCTTGATAAGGAGGCCATCCCTGGCTTCATATTGGTCTACACCAGTCTCTTGATGGCAACTGCCATATTTCCTGCAATTATGAGTCGTGATCAATATTTACCTTTGCTTCGGATGCTGCATTTTGTTGATAATGCTTTGATATAGCCAGGAGATCACCCTCACTGTGACCGTCTTTTTAAGATTTGGCCTGTTCTTGATCACTTTGTAGATCAATTTTCAGAGATCTATACTCCAGGGAAAGAAATTGCTGTTGATGAGTCTTTGGTCCTGTGCAAGGGCTGTTTGCTTTTTTAGGCAGTACATGCCAAGCAAGAAGGCACGTTATGTAATTAAGATGTATATGTTGTCTGAGAGTAGGACAGAATATGTCTATAATTTCTGGGTGTACACTGGTAGGGATTTCACTATTGACCCCCTGGTTGTCCGTCTAGTTTTGGAGTTTCAGAGAAAATTTGGTGGGAACTTGCTAGAGGACTGTTTAACAGAGGTCACCATGTGTACCTTGATAACTTGTACACTACTGTACAATTGTTTAAGAAATTGTTCAAAGTGGACACTTTTTCTTGTGGCACAATCCGCTCTAACAGTAAAGGTTACCCAAAAGTGCTTATTTGCAAAAAGCTTCAGAGGGGACAGTGCAGTGCCTTGCATAGTAAGGAACTGTTAGCTATGACATTTCTGGACAGGTGGGATGTGTACATGCTGACTACCATCCATGATGAAAGTACTTCACCTGTGACTGTTTGGGATCAGATTGCTGAAGTGTGCAAGCCTGTGTGCATTGTAGACTTCAATAAGCACATGGGTGGTGTCAGAAGTGTAGATCAAAGGTTGAAACCTTACATTGCTGTTCGTAAGGCTTACATTTGGTATAAGAAGTTGGCAATCCATCTCTTCAATTTAGCATATTTTAATGCTTTTGTTGTGTTCAAGGAGTGTACTCCTGCGTCAAAGATGACTTTTGTTCAGCTTCAGGAGTCTGTGATAGGCAGCCTTGTTGTAGTGGAACAGGCAAGGGTTCCTAGAGTTGGAGTGGTGGAGGATGTGGTTAGATTGAAAGATCATCATTTTCCTGATTTAATTCCTCCCACGCCCAAAAAAACAATCCCTGTAAGAGATGTAGAGTATACTTCCAGAGAGGTATGCGGAAAGAGAGTCGTATGCACTGTGCTGATTGTCCTTCTAACCCTAGGCTGTGTGTGCCCACATGTTTCAGATTGCATCACACTCAAAAGAGTTTTGGGAGCAACCATGAGTCTAATAGTGTACTGCCTGGTCTGTATGGTTTTATATAGTTGTTGTTCAGTTTCACCGTTGGCATTAGAATGATGTCTTTAGTTACTGCTGTTGTTTTTGTAGTTATAGTTTTGTATCTAGTTCCAGTTGGTTTGTGTTTTCTTTATTGTTGTAAATAAATGTGATGATGGTGATCGGCCTAACGCGCTCAGAGACGGTCGCTCCCCAAGCTTCCTGCTGTTTGGTATCATTAACTGCTTCTCTGTGCCTCTCGCAAAACTGCTGCCTGACATTACGCTAGAGCGTATTTAATTAATTAATTATAGCGCTTTTGTAATCCTCTAGCTGCCGCTTGTCTCAACGCCTCACCACTCTCTTGCATCATCGAGTGCTCATAACTAATAGTGCCTGCCTGCCAGTCGCCACGTGTAATAGCGCTTTACTATTTAGAAGCTTTGCCGAGTATTTGGAGCCGCTGCTGACGATTTCACAAATCTCACTATTATTAGCAATCACTATTTACATTGTTCACTGTTGTGCGCAGGGCAAGTAGAACACGCGCTGTTGTGGCTTTGACCCCATTTGACTGAGTTGGAACATCGATTTTTGTGGCGCTCGCTTCTCAGGATGTTTATTTACATTATTTACATCACTTACTCACTGTACCCCATCCTGTTGCCTGTTTAACTTTAGCCGCCATCTTCTTGTTGTTGCTGTTGTGCCTCGAAGCCCGTTCCCTATGACCCGATCCCGCCTCCCAGCTGATCCTCCCTCCCACTGACCGTACAGCCTAACCCCCACCCCTAGCAGCGCTGTGACCGGCCTGACGCGCTCAGAGACAGTCGCTCCCCAAGCTTCCTGCTGTTTGGTATCGTTAACTGCTTCTCTGTGCCTCTCGCAAAACTGCTGCCCGTCCCCTACGACCCGATCCCGCCTCCCAGCTGATCCTCCCTCGCCCCTCCCCTCCCACCATCCATATATGACAGATGACTTTGCGCGAAGCGTTCACGCGCAGCGGTTGCGCCCCATGCGTGCCGAAGGTGCGCCAAAGGTAAGCCCGTCTGCGCCCGTCCGCGCCAGGACCGCGCCCAGCGCCTGTCCCCCTGGTCCCCGCCGTTCTCAACCGACCAAAATCACATATGATGCCGCAACCCTCCTCGCTCTCAACCCCGGACGCACTCTACACTGCTGCGAAGCCACTCCAGGACGTACCCACGGCACATTCGCCTGCATCTCATGCAAATTCAACTGCTTCAGGACCCTCACCAAACCCACTTCCTTCACACACAGCTCCGACTCTAACCACCTGAAGTGCATCCTGCTTAACACCCGCTCGGTCCACAGACACGCAACTGAACTCTGGGACCTACTCGACACTGCGTCACCGGACATCGCCTTCCTCACAGAAACATGGATGAACACATCATCAGCACCCGACATCGCCATAGCCATCCCGGAAGCTTACAAGATCATCCGAAAAGACCGCATCAATCAAACAGGAGGAGGCATCGCCATTATCCACAGGAACACCATCAAAATCACGACCAGCTCCGACGATAATCTTTCAACCGCCGAACATCTCCACTTCCAGATCCACACCGACCCCAGGACCACACTTAGAGGCACCCTCATCTACAGGCCTCCAGGTACCCGCACCCAAATCAGCGATGACAACACGGACTTCGTCAGCCCACATGCCCTTGCCTCCGAGAACTACATTCTTTTAGGAGACCTCAACTTCCACCGTGAAAACAAACACGACAACAACACCACCACCCTTCTTGACAACCTGGCCAACCTCAAACTCAAACAACTTGTTGACACCCCCACCCATGCAGCCGGACACACACTCGACCCTATCTTCACGTCCAGCAAGCATATCTCCTTCGATCGCACCACAGCTCTCCATTGGACGGACCACAGCTGTGTTCACTTCAGCTACAAAACCACCCTGAACCACAACCGCCCACAACCTATTCCTCGAAGAAACTGGAACAAAATCACCTCCGACCAACTCCGCACATCACTAAACCAAAACCCTCCCTCCCTCTCACTGGACCCAAACCAAGCGGCCACCAATCTCAAGCAATGGATCACCCACAGTGCCGACGAATTAGCACCCCTGAAAAAGCACCAGATTAACTCAGGCAGCAAAAAGGCTCCCTTGTTCAACGATGACCTTAAAAAATCCAAGAAGCTATGCCGCTCCCTGGAGAAAACATGGAGAAAAAACCCAACCACCGACAACATGGCCACCCTCAAGGCAGCCACCCGCAAACACCACCAACTGATTCGATCCGCCAAGAAATCAGCATTCAAGGATCGCCTCGACAACAACTCTCACAACAGCAAGGAACTCTTCAACATCGTCAAAGAATTCACCAACCCCACTGCAGCATCTAACGACATCACTCCGTCCCAAGACCTCTGCGATGCGCTATCCTCCTTCTTCTACAACAAAATTGCCGACATCCACAACAGCTTCGAAAATACCCCCAGCGATCAGCCCTCCCGACCCCCCTCTGATCCCACTCCGCCAACTAACATCCTTAGCAACTGGAACCCAATCACCACTGAAGACACCACCCGCTTAATGAACTCAATCCACTCGGGCTCGCCAACCGACCCCTGCCCCCACTACATCTTCAACAAAGCTGACTACATCATCGCACCCCATCTCCGTGACGTCATCAACTGCTCGTTCAAATCTGCCACCTTTCCAGATAGCTGGAAACACGCCGAACTCAGCGCCCTTCTGAAGAAACCCACAGCAGACCCCTCGGAACTCAAAAACTACCGACCCATATCCCTCCTCCCATTCCCGGCCAAAGTAATTGAGAAAGCCGTCAATAACCAACTCGCCACCTTCCTTGAATCCAACAACTCCCTCGATCCATCTCAATCCGGGTTTCGAGCCAAACACAGCACCGAAACAGCCCTCATCGCAGCGACCGAAGCCATCCGAACACTAATAGAAAACGGAGAAACTGTGGCCCTCATTCTACTCGACCTCTCCGCCGCTTTTGACACAGTCTGCCACAGCACCCTTATACAACGCCTCAGCAACATCGGCATACAAGGAAAAGCCTTGGACTGGATCATCTCATTCCTCGCTGAGAGAACTCAAAGAGTTCGACTTCCCCCATTCAACTCAGAGGCCACTGAAGTCATCTGTGGCGTACCACAAGGATCTTCTCTCAGTCCCACCCTCTTCAACGTTTACATGAGTCCTCTCGCCCCATCGCGCGTCAACACAACCTCAACATCATCTCCTACGCTGACGACACCCAGTTAATCCTTTCCCTCACCAAAGACCCCAACACCACCAAAACCAATCTTCACGGAGGCATGAAGGAAGTAGCCGAATGGATGAAACATAGCCGCCTAAAACTCAACTCAGACAAAACCGAGGTCCTCATCCTAGGATCTTCCCCCTCTGCCTGGGACGACTCCTGGTGGCCCTCCGCTCTGGGCACAGCACCCACTCCCACAAACCATGCACGTAACCTTGGCTTCATCCTAGACTCCTCTCTCTCGATGTCCAGACAAGTCAACGCAGTCTCTTCCTCCTGCTTCAACGTACTTCACATTCTCAAAAAGATCTTCCGCTGGATCCCCCTCGAGTCAAGAAAGACTGTCACCCACGCACTAGTCACGAGTCGACTGGATTATGGAAACACCCTCTACGCCGGAATCACAACAAAATTACAAAAAAAAATCCAACGCATCCAAAACGCATCAGCGAGACTCATATTAGACATCCCTCGCCAAGATCACATCACCGGACATTTAAAAGACCTCCACTGGCTTCCCGTCAACAAAAGAATTACATTCCGCCTTCTCACCCACGCACACAAAGCCCTCTACAATCTGGGACCCGAATTCCTCAACACTCGACTGTCATTCTACAAACCCACCCGCCAACTTAGATCGTCCAATCAAGCCCTCGCCACAGTCCCGCGCATCCGAAAATTCACCATGGGTGGCAGATCATTCTCCTTCCTTGCTGCCAAGACCTGGAACTCACTCCTCACTCACCTCCGCCTTACTCAAAACCACATCTCCTTCAGAAAAGAACTTAAAACCTGGCTATTCGACATATAATGATCCCCTTCCCCAAGCGCCTTGAGACCCACTGGGTGAGTAGTGCGCTATACAAATGCCCGAACTTGAACTTGTGCGTTGACTGGTGCTTGACTGGCGGCATGCGTGGACTGGCGCTTGGATGCAGTTTGCATGGGCTGGTAGTGTGCATGGGTTGGGGATTGGCTGGTGGTGTGCGTTGGCTAGTGCTTGGCTAGCAGTGTTTGTTGGCTGGCAATTGGCTGGGGGTATGTATGGGCTGGTGGTGTGGGTGGGCTGGTGTTTGGCTGGCAGTGTGCATGGGCTGGCATTTGGCTGGCAGTGTGTGAGTAGTGACTTGCTGCTGGTCATTACACACTCTGCTAGTCAAACGCCACTACACACACTATGTCAACCACCAGACGATGTGATTGCTGTGTCAGACATGTGGGCATATGAAAGTGATGGACCCTTGAATGGGGCTGTCTGTTGATTTGAATGTTGTAATGTGCTAGGCCCGCGGCTGGCGGTGTGAATGTAAGTAAGTAAACTTTTATTGTTTTAGGTTAATTAAAACCATTACAAAAATACATTAAAAGCACGTGTCCACAGGTAAAAGTTTTAAGAAAAAGTTTAAAAACAGGAAAGTTTAGTTATAAAAGTATTAATGCTAAAAACAGTGTTATATGGGAGGTGAGCGTTGTTCATTGCGTCTAGTCTTGGCCATAGTTCCTTTGGACTAGTCTGGACCGAAGTCATGGCTTGTTAGTTTCAGCTCCACTAGTTTCAAGAATTTCACCAACTTCCCATTTAATGGCGGAAGACCTCGGTCGAAACAAGAAAGAACTGCTTGTCTGCGTGTGCGGATTCTTTGTTCATTAAAGGCAGTTTTTAGCAGGGCTGCTCTTTCCTCTTTCAGCCTAAGCAGGTGCATAGCAGATGTTCGAAGTCCTCGTTCTCTGCACCGCACATCCTATATTTTGTCCCACAGTTCCTTCTCAGCCAGGGTTGTAGATGTGGTATAGATGGTAGGATTCCTAGCCTGTGTTTTAAAAAGGGTTCTTTAGTTTTCCTGCCGTACCCCAAACCAAAGTATGCTTGTAGCCCCGGTGATTTGTATGTGGACAGAGTCATCCAGGCATTACGCCTGTGGGAAAATGTTGCTTTGTCTTCCACATGCGAGAGTCTTTTAATGCACTTATTTACTACATGCTTGAATTGCGCATGCAGTAGCGGGGTTTCCCTTAATTCTTTCAGACTTGTAACAGTCAGGGACTCCTCTAAGTATGTTTTCGCCGGCGATTTGAAGGAGCTGCTTAGGTCTTCCCAGAACTAATGGTTCAATGTGTTTTCTGGTGAATTCTTTATTTTATGCCAGCACTTTATATATGACCCTCTTCTTGCAAGCATTTGGCAGGTCAGACCAAATTCTAACCGGATCTGGGCTTGTGAGGTGTAGGTTGGCAGGTTAAAGAGAAGTCTGTAGGCCTTTGCAATGGTTGTGTCCAGCAGTTTTGCGTCTATACCTCTTAGAGCCTCCCTGCCATACGTGATAGAAGACTCTATTTTGACTTGCGCCACGCGGAGCAGTGGCAGAAGAGTGGGACCGTTCAGGTTTGACTTTAGCTGTTTAAGTGTCGTAGCTATCAGCATACCTTTCCTCTTGACGGCCTCCTGTTGGTTTGAGAAGCGACCTCCTTTGTCGACCAAGATTCCAAGATATTTGTATTCTGAGCAATTTGCAACAACCTTTGCTCCAAGGAACCAAGTGTGCGGCTTTTTATCCCCAGTTATAGACAGAACTTTGGTCTTGTCGATGTTTACTTCTAGTAGGTTTGCTTCGGCGTATCCGTGCAGCGTGTTGATAAGATTTTGGAGACCTACTTTGTGTGGCTAACCAGGACCACCTTGTTGGCATCGGATATGCTGGGCAGCGCTTTTCCCCCCAAACGTGGTGCGTGGGTATTGCAGGCTTCTAGTGCAGGTGGCAGGTCGGCTGTAAATAAATTAAAAAGGGTAGGCGCTAAAACGCAGCCTTGCGTTAGGCCTTTTGTGGTTGGAAAACGCCTAGAGAGGTGTGTGCCATTCCCAAGCTTTACCTGAACCCACGTGTTGGTGTGCAGTTCAATCAAAAGGTTTAGTAGAGGGATCCCCCAAGAGGCCAGTTTTCTCCAAAGGTTGCCCCGGTTGACGTTGTCAAATACCGCCTTGAAGTCCACAAAGCAAAGGTGGAGAGCCTGTTTAGTCACCCCTGCCTTGTAGATAAGTAGCGAAATTGCCAGCAGATTTGTTGTTGTCCCCGTGTCTCTGGAGAATCCCGTTTGGCTAGATGGAATTAGGTTGCGGTTTGTTGCCCATTCGCCGTGTGAATGGTCTTGTGTGTCATGTATCAAAGGTGTGTGAATAGCCTATAAAGAGTTTGGTGCCTTGCTGTGGTTTTACTGCTCACAAGCTGTGAGTCATTGGTTCAGGTTTTTAACCTTCTAAATATTAACAGTTTATTTCCTTTTTGTGAAATATCTTGTTAATAGAATTTTACTCTCTGAACCTTAACTCACCCTTGTGCCAAATCCAACCAGTATGTGTGAGCACTTAAGGAATTGTTCATTTTGAAGTAATATTTGTCTTTTCTGTCCCTCTCTGCCAGGGTGTACATTGTCTCCACATTATCTGTGGATGGGAGTGTTGTAATGTGATGGGGCCGCAGCTGGTGGTGTGAAAGTGTGTGTCAAGTATGAAATGTCCTTTAAAGAGGTTGGTGCCTTGTCATGGTTTTACAGCTCATGAGCTGTGAGTCATTGGTTCAGGTTTTTAACCTTTTAATTATTAACAGTGCATTGCCTTTTCATGAAATTTCCTGTTAATTAAATATAGATTTTAAACCTTTCTCTCACCCTCGTGCCAAATCCAACCAGTATGAGTGTGTACTTGAGGAACAGATGGATAGGCAGTCATATTTGTCTCATCTGTCTTTCTGTGCTAAGGTGTAGTCTTTCTCTAGGGAAAATGTTCCAACTTTAGATATTTATATAAAGCACAAAAAATGGGGAGTGCTGGGTGGTGTGCCTCTCATGGATCCCAACAAGTTTTTTTACTCACTATGCCATGACAACCTCAAAATATATTTTTCTTGCATTACTGTGTCATAATATTCTGGTGTCAGAAAAACCACAATTTTCCTACCATCCAGCATTCACCCCAGGTCTCCTGATAAAAATGGTACATCACTCTTGTGGGTGGCCAAAGTACCCGCGTCAGGCAAAAGCCCAAAACTTATTGAGGAGACATCAAAATGACCTATCACAAACCAACCTGGTGTTGCACGTGGAGTCACCTGGGTTATTGGCCTTGGGCTCGACGGCCTTCTTGGGAAACACACAGTGTATTAAAACACACAGTGTAATAAAACATCTTTTTATGAAGGTGGATTTTTGCATTGTGTGTTTAGAAGCCACCCTTTTAGAAGTGGCTGGGTTCTTGTGCTCTAACATTTCTGTGCGTCTCTGCCTGGTTGTGGATTGACTGTCTGGATTTGAAAGTGATAGGATCTGGGGAATGTCTTGACCCAGGGGAGGAGGTGAGAAAGCCACAGGCTAACATATATCTGGAGTGTAGGGGAGGAAAAGCCCTTGGAGGTGAAGAGGCCTGGGTTTGCTGCCACAAAACAATTGTCCATCTCCTGCTGAGTGATTGAGAAATCAGACCCCCACTAATCAAAGGAATGAGGTGTCACTGGCAGGGAGGCACCCAGAACTGGTTTGAACAGTGGTCAGTTCCCCCTGAACACATAAACTTGAAAGAAATATAGGGGTATAACTCTGAGAGCTGAAGTCCCTGAACTTTTGGAGAAATGGATTAATCAACAGACTGAAGGTACTTTGTGGTCAAGAGGAACTTTTGCCAAGGAAGGAACAACAGAAGAGACTGAAGGAAAGGACTGACCCTTGCTGTGTGTTCTGGGGCTGGCCTGCAGTTTGCTGTTTTAACCAAGGAGTGGCTATAGAGACTTTGCTGTGTGCTGTATCCCCCTGATTGAAAGGACGTTGCTGTGCTGTGTCCTGAAGTAACTTATCTCCCAGGGCCCGAGGTGAGCTGGCTCCCTGTTGCGGAAATTCAGGAACACAAATATTTCCAGGAGAGTCTCATCGATGTGGTGTGTGTGTGCTTTGTGCAGGCTGAGACCCTTGTAAGGAGTGCCCTGTGATCGTGGGCACCGCAATCCAAGTGAGCCTCAGCGACGCTGTGTGCATGTACTTTGTGCAGCCTGAGACCTTCTTGAGAATTGCCTTGTTATCGTGCACTGGAGTCCAAGTGAGCCTCAGCAATGCTGTGTGCATATGCTTTATGCAGCCTGAGAACTTTGTGAGGATTGCCTTGTTATCATGCACCCGGAGTTCAAGTGAGTCTCAGAGACGCTGTGTGCGTGTGCTTCGTGCAGCCTGAGACCTTCATGAGGAGTACCCTGTGATTGTGCACCTGCAGCTCAAGTGAGTCACAGCGACGCTGTGTGTGTGCCCTGTGGCAGCCTAAGGTCTTTATAGCAGTAGCGGCCCGGACTGGCAGCCCCGGAGGAGCTGTTGCCAGAGCGGGAATTCAAGCCAACCCCGTCGAGGGAGGGCCCGAGTCCCACTGCCCGGAATTCACAAAGATTGCATTGGAGGCCCAAGTCGCTAGAAAAAGAGAGGAGAGTGAGGTCGCACCCCCCAGGTAACGTGGGTCGACGCCTGGGGAGGGGTGTGGGCTTGGAGTTAGACACTCTCGGCCTCTCTCATTCCGGAAGAGTGAGCCTTCGCTTCAGCTCATATCGCAGCCCGTACTCGCCAAGGTAGTGGCAGGACCGCGGCCACAGTGCGGAGCTGCACTTTTTGTTAAACCATACTCGTGTTGGGGGCAACTGTTGATAGAGGCTAACCGCGAGTCAGCAGGAGTAGTATTAGACCGTCTAAGGCACAGTGATCCGTGCTAGAGTGTATTATGCATTGCATTGTTTCTGCATAACAAACTACCTGATTAGCGTATTATGCATTGCATTTTTCCTGAAAAACGAACTACCTAAGGAGTGTATTACGCATTGCATTATTTCTGTATAACGAAGTACGTGATTGTTATGTTACGCTTTGCATTATTTTTACATTGCAAAGTGCCTGATTGTTGCGTTATGCATTGCATCATGTTTACATTGCAAAGTGTCTGAGTCTAGCATTACAAAATGCATAGCATTGTATTAGGACTACAGTGGAACATTTAGAAGTTCCCCTTAATATCGCCAGAACTTACAAGGACTGGCTGACCTAAGAACCCGCCATGAGGAATATCACAAATATGCATATGTTGGAGTTATATCGTGTGGTCTTATCACATATCGTTTTATATACATTTATACTTGTTTTCATGAAACTCATGTGGAGTCCATTTGTGGTGTCATGATTAAGTGGCTGTGAGCGTGGTTGCAAATACTTTACACGTTTGCCTTGAGGATAAGCCTGGCTGCTCGTGCCAAGCTACCAAGGGGGGGGAGCGGGGTCTATCTGAGAAGGTGTCCTTCCTTTTCCCTGACGTGGAGTTGAGGGTCCCTCTTTGGCCTAAGGTACCTACCTCAGACAACCTGGGATCCTGGGTCTAACAGGAACTAACCGACCAAATAACTCAGTTCTCACTAACTGATTCCAATAATGAGCTCCTAGGTGATTTAAACCTGCACTGGAATGACACTGAAGACCCCAAAATCTGTAACTTAAATAACCTCCTGGAAATCAATGACCTCAAGCAACTCTGCAATGAAAAGACCCAGAATAAAGGCTCAAATCCTAATGCAATATTTACTAGAAGTGAACTTGTCTCCCTTTGTTCCATCTTACCAATTGACTAGTTAGATCACCATCAAATACTGATCAATCTCAAATTATACCACATATCCCTCCCTGCACCACCCAACAAAATAGGGCAGTGGGCTAGGTACCTCAAGCATATCCCACTAACAGAGCTTGAGTCCAGCATCAGCACTCAGATTCAGATTCAGATTAGCTTTATTCGATTTTTAGTTAAAAACCATAAAAGCAACAACAATACATACATGCATAGATATCTCAACAATTCATTACAAAGTTAAGATCAACTATTAAAACAGAATTAAATAAATGTGACGAGTCAACTAATCAATGTTCGTGTATATTCACTACTAATTACAGGCTAGAGGGTTAATAGCACAGGGTACACGGGATCCCCTTCTCCAAGAATTATAATTAATTGTCGTTGTCATTTGTCTTGGTATTGGAATATGTTGGGAGCCGGGATAAAAATCATACAAGTCCCAAATGCAAATGGGGCCATCACCTTCTTTGGGCTGGCAAAATCGTAGGTAGGGGACAATGTTCCTATTCTTAAATTTGATTAAAATCAAGTCCCCCGAGATGTCTTTGGGCAGCATACCTAGCCACCCCACCCTCCTGACACTCAGGATTCCACCATCTAGGTCAGGTGGCAACGGTCTGTTGTGTTTTAGCCAAATAATGACTTTATTTAGCAGGTCCTGGTGTGTTTTGAGTTTGCCCCGGCTAAGTGCAGGGACCCCAGAGAGGACAGTCACGTATGGGGCGGCTTCGGGAGGTAGATTAATGCGATGCCTTCTTTCTAGAGCGACCCTGGGAGCTCTATGAGGTACGACTGCGGGATTAAAAGTAACGTTAGGGCCAGTTGGAATAGGTGTGGTAAGAGGGGATTCAAGAGTTTGGACTTTCCTGCATGCAGAGGACTTAGGCTTTTCATGGTTGATGGGAGGATTAGGGCAAATAGGTATAGCATTTTTTTCCCAGTTGGTAGAGAGTTCTTTTTAAGTGTTTTTTCAATGCTGGTCAGCCTGTCCCCCAAATCATTAATTTTTGTGACCAGAGGTGATATTGCAGATATTAACAATTGCTCAAACTGGGCCAGTAAGGACAATTGTTGGGGCGATACAGGGTTGTATGTTCTATTCACAGCCTTATTCGACATAAATGTAGTTGGGTTAGAGGGGGTTGATGAAGGGCTGGTGCACGATTTCTGAGCGTTAGATTGAATCTCATTATCATTATCTTTTTCCTCATCATGCTTCCTTTTACAGTTTAAACCCCGGGACAGTGTGTTGACTTGAGATTGGACTTTATTGGGAGAAAGAGGTACATCCCGTGGAGTGCCGTTTAGTTGGTGAACGTCTCTACCCATTATAGGGGGGGTTGATACGTCCGGGACGTACTTAGTGCCACACAGGGCATTCAGCTCCTCCCAGATGGACATGGTTAATGGAAGAAAGAAGTCCAAAAACGACAATAGGCAGTACAATGCGAGATGAATAAAGAGTTAAAGCGTCTCTATACCTCCTCCTTGGAATGAGTCAAGTGGGGTGGCCCGTCCCGTCCTCCTCTGAGGGCCGTAGAGGGCCCGCCCTTTGCCCGGGCTTAGCTCGGCGTCCCGCTCGCGTCCCGCGAGGCGGAGCAGAGCGCTGTTTGTAGGCGCCTCCTGGCGCTTATGGGGCGTGGAAATGCAGCGCCGCCGCTGAGGCAGCCGGGAGTTGCAGTCCCGGGGCGGCGGCGCTATCACAGCAGTGTGAAGACTCCTGGCGGTGGCGGCGTCGGCAGAAGAGGACTCCCTCGTCCCCCAGCACGGGTGAGTGTGCCTCCCCCCCGCTCCGCCGAGCAGAGCGCTGTTTTTTTTTTTGTTTTTTTTTCAATTGAGCAAAATCAGTAGAAATCAAAAACTTTCATTACAAAAGAGTGGCTGCATAGGATAACGATAATGCATCAGATAATTCAATACAGAAAATATAAAAAAGGCAAGAAAGAAAGCATTGTTAGCCAATAGGAATACAAACCAAGAAAAAAGGTTTCAAAAAAGAAAAACTACATAAAAAAATTAAGTCAAATCAATTCAAATCAAATCAGGCGGGACATCTTACATTAGAGTACCAATCTGAAATTGGAGCCCAGATCTGGGCACCAAGAGCTCTGGATTTTCTTCCTCTCGTACTATATATAGCTACCTCCTGCTTGTCTGTGGCAAGGAATCGACTAAGCCACATCTGAAAAGTGGGTGGCTCAGGATCTTTCCATCGGGCAGCAAGTATAATACGAAGGACGGCGGTGCCTAAAAATACAATCCTCCATTCCTCCGTATTATAACCTAAAGATTCATCATGACCCAAAAGATATAAAGTAGCTGAAGTTCTAAGACTCCGACCAAAAACCTGAGCCCAAAATCCTCCAATCATAGTTTGTAAAATATCAAGTTTGGGGCAATCAGCAAACATGTGAATTAAATTTGCTTGAGCCTGTCCACATCTTGGACAGCAATCATCTGTCCGCAAACCCCACGTGAAGAGCTTGAACGGGGTATAATAAAGATTATAGATAGTTTTATAATATTGAGCTTTAAGATTTGGGGCTAAAAATAATGTTGCTGAGAGTGCTAGGGAAGAATCAATATCCACATCTGGATTTCCGAGTTTTAGTGCCCAAGCTCGCTCGACACGATCTACGTCGTCAACAGAAAATTCAGAAAGTGTGTCATATAGAGTTCCTATCCTAGTGGACCGTTTCCCAATAATAGAAAAAAAATTAAAACTATCTAGATTAATGTTAAGTGTAGAGTTACGAATACTAGTAAAGACTTGAAAGTATTTTAAATAATCTGTAGATGGAATAGCGAATCTCCGCTGAAGCCCTTCAAAGGATGGGGAGATATCTTGTCCAAAAAAATCACCTAGTGTGTAAATGCCAAGATTCTCCCATTTCCGAGAAATGTTATCCTTTAAACAAGCCGGTAGAATCGTGCTATGCCATAGAGACGTGTATTTAGTGACTTTAGGAATACCTAGATGTTTAGAGGCAAGTTTCCATATTTTCCATGAATCACTAATCACCTTGAATTTAATCTTTTTGTAATATGATGCCTCAACTTGTCTCAAGAATAACCCTTGGCATCTATCACCTAATCCAAGTTCAAAAATAGAAGGGATATGTGAATCTATATTGGTCGGAGTGGTAGGTTTAATATTAAAAAGCGGGCCCATTTGCTGAAGCAATGTTGAACAAAGATAGAGTGTCAAATTTGGAATACCAAGGCCTCCTCTATGTTGAGGAAGAGTCAGTAATGGTAAAGCTCTCCTAATTTTCCCAAAATTCCATAGGAATTTGGATATAGTGGAATCTAGGGGCCTTATTTATGAAGGCCTTGCGCCGCCGGTGCGTCACTTTTAACATGGGAAAAAGTGACGCACCGGTGGCGCAAGGCTTTCATAAATGAGGCCCTAGTATTTTAATAGTACCACCATCAACCATCAGAGGAATGGCCCGAAACAGATAAAGTATTCTCGGGAATATGTTCATTTTAATATAATTCGCCGTCCCTATTATAGAGAGGTGTAGGTTATCTACCCTCCTGAGGTCGGTTTGTACTTTTTTGATCAAGGGATCAAAGTTAAGCCGATTGATATCCTTCACCTCAGGAGATATATTTACACCGAGATAGATTGCATTTTTAACTTTATAAGGGCTATCATATGAAGTGTTGTTTGTACACAAAACCATAGTTTTATCCCTGTTTAGGGAATAGCCGGAGTAGGATCCAAACAGCTGAGTAATTTGTTCTATTTCAACAACTGTGTCGGCAGGATTGGTTGTAAGCACGGCGACATCGTCGGCATATGCCAGAATTTTAGTTGAGTAGGGGCCCACATTAACTGGCTGGATTACAGGGGAGGTAAGTAGCTTTAAAATTAAAGGATTAATAACCAAAGCAAATATTATCGGGGAGCATGGGCACCCCTGCCTAGTGCCTCTTTGTATCTCTATAAACTCCGACTCAAAGCCGCCGATGGAAAGTTTAGCCCTTGGATCAATGTATAAAGCTTTTATGGCTTTGATAAAGCCAAGTCCAAAGTTATTAAATTCCATGATGTCCCATAAGAACTGCCAAGATACACGGTCAAACGCCTTCTCGGCATCGAGTAGGATCATCGACATCTCCCCCCCCCCGTGGCACCCATGATGTCAAATAGGGAAATGGCCCGGCGGGTATGATCAGTCGTACCCCTCCCGGGTATAAAGCCGTGCTGCCACGGGGATACAAGATGTTGGATGACCCCACTCAGCCGATTTGCAAGAATCTTAGCATATAGCTTTGAGTCGGAGTTTATAAGAGAAATAGGCCTATATGAAGATGGAAGCTGAGGGGGTTTCCCCTTTTTAGAGAATATCGCTATGTTGGTATTTTTCCAAGAATCTGGTGATGTTGAGTGATATTGTACCCCCAAAAACAGATCTAATAAATAGGGTAATATCTGCTTGCCTAGTGCCTTATATAGGTCTAACGGAATTTTGTCAGGACCAGCGGCCTTACCATTAGCGAGGTCCGAAAGTGCCATCTCTAGCTCCGTAATTGTAATTTCCCTTTCGAGGTCTTCCTTAACTGCTTGATCGACTTTCCTAGTTAATTCAGGTTCATGCAGCCAGCCATTGAGAAAGGTTTTTGTATCTCTGGTAGGCTGATGATCATCTTCTCTTTGATAAAGCTTTTGATAGTATTTTTGAAACACACCAACGATGTCCTGGGTGGAAGAGTATTGTCGTCCCTCATATTCAATACACTTTATTTTATTGTATGTTTGCTTTTGTCGAGTTCTAAGGGCTAACTGTCTCCCTACATTTTCTCCTGATTCATAGATTTTATTTTTATTAGCTTGATATGTTTCAGCAGCTTTTTGAATTAACGAGCTATTAATTTCTGTTTTTAAAATCAATAACTTTTGCAGTGTATCAGAAGTTAAAATTCCTTGCTGAATCTGACTAGCATGCAGCGTTTCAAGATTAGAGAGTTCCAAATTAAGTTGGGTATTAATACTGTCCTGAGTCTTTTTACGTTTAGCTACAAACGAAATAGTCTCCCCCCTCATCGCTGCCTTAAAACAGTCCCAGACAATGAACCTAGGTGCATTAAATTGATTTCAGTCAAAAAAGGCTTGGGCCCACGATGTTATGTGATTTATATATTCTGGGTTAGCAAGCAGCTTGCGATCAAATGACCATTGGATATTAGGTCTTTTAAAACTATCCATATCAAAGACAAGAGTGAGCGCGTTGTGGTCAGAAATAGTTGTGGGGGATTTAAATATATCTAATAGGGCCGAATTCTGCAACGATGTCATGATATAATCTAATCGGACATACTTGTTATGGGGATAGGAAAAATAAGTAAAACCATTATCGTTCTGCCTCAGCATATCCCAGACGTCAAGTAGATCATGACTGTCCATCAGATGGCGTACTGCCCTATAAACCTTGGGTTTACCACCGTTATAATTCTGGGGCAGTTGGTTATTTACTGAATTCCCTAGATTCAGATTAAAATCCCCACAAAGGATAAGGGGGCCGGACCAGGAGGCCAATTCTAATTCAAGGTCACCAAACATTTGTGGATCGTCCAAATTGGAGCCATAGAGTGAGCAGATGGTGATGCCTAACTCCAGTTGGACTACAACCCATCTGCCGTGTTTATCAACCAGTCGGCGTCTGGGGTCCCCCAAGCCAGGTTCTACCAAAATAGCAACCCCCCGTGTTTTAGATGTTTGGGATGTTGATGCAATCACTTTATACCCAGGAATCTTTAATAAATCTTTATCACTCTCAGCTATATGAGTCTCCTGGATACATAGGATATCGACAGGGTCCTGACGTAGTGACTGAAAAAGTTGGGCCCTTTTTTTCCTATCATTAAGGCCGGCAACATTCCAACAACGCAGTTTTAATCTCCCCATTTAAGGTTATCCTCAAACATACCAACGCCTTCTAAACAGTATAACATGCAACAGCATATATCAGTCTCAATATTAATATTCCAATCAAAATTCCAATTGATCAACATAAGTAACATGTAGTTCCTAATAAGTAATGAGATTCGCAGGTTTCTAACATTTCTTGGACATGGTTAATGGAAGAAAGAAGTTCAAAAACGACGATAGGCAGTACAATGCGAGATGAATAAAGAGTTAAAGCGTCTCTATACCTCCTCCTTGGAATGAGTCAAGTGGGGTGGCCCGTCCCATCCTCCTCTGAGGGCCGTAGAGGGCCCGCCCTTTGCCCGGGCTTAGCTTGGCATCCCGCTCGCGTCCCGCGAGGCGGAGCAGAGCGCTGTTTGTAGGCGCCTCCTGGCGCTTATGGGGCGTGGAAATGCAGCGCCGCCGCAGAGGCAGCCGGGAGTTGCAGTCCCGGGGCGGCGGCGCTATCACAGCAGTGTGAAGACTCCTGGCGGTGGCGGCGTCAGCAGAAGAGGACTCCCTCGTCCCCCAGCACGGGTAAGTGTGCCTCCCCCCCGCTCTGCCGAGCAGAGCGCTTTTTGTAGGCGCCTCCTGGCGCTTATGGGGCGTGGAAATGCAGCGCCGCCGCTGAGGCAGCCGGGAGTTGCAGTCCCGGGGCGGCGGCGCTATCACAGCAGTGTGAAGACTCCTGGCATCAGCACTCAACTAGAGTCTCTACCCCTTCTTCACACCGTTCATGAGCTCAATGCTAACTATAGCTCACCAATAACAGATGTTCTTGACTTGGTTGCACCACTCAAACTAAAACGATTGAGAAGAAGACCATCCAGATCATGGTTTAACTCAGAACTAAACAACAAAAGAAGACAAATTAGACAAACCGAAAGGTTATGGAGACAGAACCCTTCACTGACGCACCTCTCACTCCTAAGATATGAGCAGTTCTCCTCCAAGAAACACGTTTTCAGGGGAAAGGCTATTTTGTTTCTAAATAAACTCAACCCTGCAAAGAAACAACCAAGGGAGCTCTAAATTCAATTAAAAACAATCTATGCTTACCTCCCAACACGAAGCAAAATTCTCAAATGAACGCTGGAGGAAGTAGCTAACTTACTTGCTGACAAAGTTGTAAAAATAAAATGATCCCTGACCTTTGACAATAGTCTGATATCCAAATCCACCAGCTCCACTGACACACAAGCCAATATGGAAATTTCCTCCCAAGACTTAACTAAAGACCAAAGTTATCCAAAAAAGCTAAATATAGCAAGAAACAAACTCCTTCAACTGAAAAACAATGCTAAATGAACAGACTTTAAACCTGTGACAAAAGGAGAAATTAAAAAAAAATTGCTAAATTGAAACCCACATACCACATCATGATCCCTTCCCCTCCACCCTAGTACAAAATCTCAGCCATAACATCTCCCTGTTTTAAATGAAAAATCATCAACGTGTCTCTTTCATCAGGCGCATAGCAGACTCCCGCCAACTCTGCCAAATCACCCTCATTCTAAAAAATCCCGGGGCAGACCCCAATGACTTCAATAACCTCAGACCATTATCATTCTTTCTTCCCTAGCTAAAACTTTGTAAAAATGTGTCCTACTACAACTCGACCAACACACAGAAGAATTTAACTTCAACAACACATTCTAATCAGTATTAAGGAAAGGTTGTAGCACAGAAACTGCTATACTCAATATATCAGTGACATTGACAGTTACCTAGATGAAGGCGACTCCTGCCTCCTAATCCTACTTGGCCTATCTGCATCATTTGATACTGTTCATCACCCAGTGCTACTTGAGACACTCAAGTACTGCACGGGTATCAATGGCACAGTCTTGAGATGGTTCATGTCCTATCTTCAACATCCCTGACTACAAATAAAAATCAACATCTGTCTCTTGTACCCCACACAAGAACCACAAGGCACAAGACACAAGCTTAATGATCCATATTCTCTCCAGCCATATTCAATCTTTTCATAGAACCCCTCATATTATCCTGAACCAAGCTGGGATGATGCTTAATCTATATGCCAACATCACTCAACTCTACTACAGAATAAGATCACTCAGCAACACGTTAATGCCACACGATTTGAGATACACACTTGGCTAAAGACCAACGCCCCTTAAGCTGAACCCCAAAGAGACTGAACTTCTACACCTTACCCCAAAAAACCAATCTACTACCCAACCAAAAATGTCTCAAAAATGTGGACGCACTAAACTACCCTCCCGCAGTATCCAACTCCATTAAGTCCTTGAGTATCACATATAGACATACATCCATCAATGAAGGAACACATCAAAAACACAGCCAAAGGAGCGCTCTTCACACGAAAGCATCTCAAGATAATCAAACCGTTTAGTCTACCATACGATCTTACAATGGTAGTACAATCCCTAATCCTCCCAAAACTTGCTACGGCAATGCCATCCTGACAGGAACCCCTGAATGCTACCTTGCATCCCAAAGAATAATTCTCAGTAAAGCATTCAGGCTCATCATAGAGGAATCGAACAGTTGAATCACACCCGCCCTCAAAAGTCTCGCTTGGCTCCTCGTGGAAGGAAGCTTGAGCTTGTATCACTAACAAAGCCCTACATATTAAAAAACCCAAATATTGAGAAACTAAACTATCGAGACCAGAAAAAGTCTGGGCTCTGAGAAGCTACAATTCATTTTTTCTCATACCTCCTAAACATAAAAATAAATCATCACAGAAACACTTCTTTCCTGGAAATGCCCCCAAGGTTTGGAACTCACTCCCTAAGGACTGACGCTGCAACCCCTCCTTTTCATACTTCAAACAGGACCTCAAATCTCTACTAATCAACAACTACTTCAAAAACATAACTAGATGATTTATGTCTCTCAAAAACCCAAGCCCTTTTTTTTGCACCAGAGAGACCTCCAAATCTTACTCACTATGCAGACTCAATCTGGTCCCCTTTACCTTTACCCAAATGCTTGATTGCTATATACAAGTGTATCCTTACTGTGATTTTGTTACTTGCTTATCTGTATGACTTCTTCCTCTCAAAATATGTAAAGTGATCTGATACCCTTGGGTCTAGCCAGGGCAATATAAAACTGAAAGAATTGTTTTTAAAATATATTTTAGCCATGTTGAACAGCAACACAGCTGCTGTTCAGCATACCGGAAAGTTAGAAAATAAAAAGGCTATGAGGTAGCCAGCACTTTCCATGTCATATCATTTTTTATCTGGCAGGATAGAAGGGGGTATGCAACAGTGTGAGAGGGGACAAGCTAACATAGCATGAGGGAGGCAGAGAGGTGGGACAAGCAACAACACGAGAGAGGGCAGGGGATGGGCCAAACAACAAAGGCATCTCAGGCAAATCAACAATGATAGGGTAAGAAGCAAGGTGGGAGAGGTCTTGAGTGACAGGGCAAGTAAAAATAATGGTACAAGAAAAGAAAAGAGAGGAGGTAGGGAAGGGCAAAGCCACGGGACATGCGGGGAGAGAAGAGATGGGCTTAGCAATGATGGAGCAAAGAACAATGCATCAGGGGTGGGGGAAGCAACAGTACAGAAGGGGGTGATACAGCCTACAAACACATGCACTCTTATGGAGTTCTGCATCTAAGAGAAAATAGTAGCTCTGAAAGTGTGAATAGTGGAAGGACACTGGACAAGTAAGTAGTACTTAAGCCATGCTCCATGGGAGGGACAAACACACAAGAGGAAGTGAAGCCGGCACACACTGACTAACAACAAGCAAGGAAATGACTCAATTAGGCCAACCAATTCCAAGTAATGAATGGACTCAAAGCCTTTAAGTAAACACATTTATTACAAAAGACAGAACATGCATAGTCTCAGACAAGATTTAAAATCAGTTATCTCTGTAATATGGTAAAAAAAATGCCACCTCTGGCTCTAAGATGACATTTACAAACCATTTGGCATTTTGCCTCATGGTTTATTGTGTGATTTCAACCTCTCAATAACCTCTCAAAAAGTATACACTTTTATTTGAAATTGGTAGACAGCCTTAGAATACTTTCAATGCACCGAAGGTATCCTACAATCATGGTCTCCAGCACACTTGAAGCTATTTTTAAAAAATATGCACCTCAATTAGGCTTTGATCTTGATAAGGCACATTGCTCCCAATTAACCCATTATAAATCTCTTGTATCCACTATTGAGTTTAAGATCCATCAAATGTTTTTTAGATACACCTTGGAACACAGTATATGGAGATGTATCATCATGTTTGGACTAGGAATAATACTTTTAAAGGCCTATACAAAGAGCTCGAGGGATTCAGCTGAAAACACAGGAGTCTGTGATAAATGTAATAGAGGAGTCCAAGACTTAATCCACGTTTTTGTTCTTGTTCTAATTAAGCAGTGGTAGAGGCCAGGAATCATTTCTTAAAATCTATATCTTTTAGGTATAATCTATCGACCCCTAATGATTTGATTGCCTTCTTGAAATCTCTTCTGAATGAATTTATTTGCTGTACTATGTATACATGTATTAAATCTTTTTTACCTGTATTTTAAAAGGACATTTTTATGAACATGTTTATAGGAGAAATGTTACAAAAAACTATGGGGCATATTACCAAGTAATAGCGATAGTTATCGCTATTGCTTGGTTAGAGACAAAAATGTATCGCCGACCTGCGGCGATTTTCATCGCAGATAAACCTTGGTATTACCAAGGTTAATCGCAAATGCGATAAAAATCGGCCGCAATGCATGAATATCGCTGAAAAGTCCGCGATATTCAGGCATTACCGAGCTAATGCTCTTAGCCATGTTATCCACCCCCCATTGGATAACATGGCTAAGAACTGCTCAGGGCAGGTGTTAGCTTTTGGAGATATTCGCGCTTAGCGCGAATATCTCCAAAAGTTGGTAATAGGAGATAGCGATGTTAGCGACTGTTTCCAGTCGCTAACATCTTGGCACGCCCACTTTGCATGTCATTAGTGATAAATTTCTCTGACATGCAAAGTGGGGCCCAAGATGGTCGCTATCTCCTACTAGCTGTCGCTAACTGGTGTTAGCGACAGCTAGGTAATAGGGAGATAATTTTATCTCCGCTTTCTTGGCTTTTAAAGCCAAAAAAGCGGAGATAAACCCCCTTGATAATATGCCCCTATAATCTTCATGTAGCTATCCCAAATTGTTGTTCTCTGAGTAGGTCCAAACCAATAAAAATTTAAATTGAAAACTGAACCCCTCAATAGCAAAAATGTGACCATTTTACATAGTTTACCATTTTGAAACCTGTATAATGGATATTCATAGTTTTACATACACTTAAAGAGGCATAATAACTTTTATGAGATGGCACTCATTGATGTCTTACCACAGATTTGATAACGTTTGTTTCGTTTATGTCTAAGAAAATATGTAAATCATTAAAGTAAATAATAGTGGGGAATCTGAAACATTTATCACACTATTGTTAAAATGTGAATTTTACAGCAGTTTTCTTCGGGAATCGGTTCCCCTTTTATCTTCCCCAGTGCCGTAGAAAGATGCCATGGACCACAACGCAAGCTAGGAATTGAGCCCACTGCCCCTGTTAGGTAGTAACGGCTTGACAAAATCGGGCACCAAGCAAAACATCGAAATGGAACAGACAGAGGACAGGCAGAATGAGAAATGGCTAAGTGTACTCTGCATGACGAAACCACTTTAACTGGAATGTCTAAAGTAGGCTTATTCCAAGCGGAGAGGGGATCATGCACACTATAAACAAACTTTACGTCTGCTCTAATCATATCCCAGACAAAGCTGCAAACTTCAAGAGATGATTACAACAAATGTGTATATACTCAGGCCCAGATGTATATCAAAGGAATGAGTTGCCCTTGCATCATGCAGAGCTGGACCACTTACAGTGAATGTTTCAGTGTTTTGGTTCAATCTGTTTTTGTTTTACTCCAGACAGACCTGGCTAGCTATAAGATATGATTGAGTGAATGAAACGGTCTCACTTTTGACACTTTTGAGCAACATACCATGCAAGGGAGTTATTGACATGGAGTACTTAGCTTGTTTTCATGAGATTTGTTACAGTTCACCTATAGCTAGTTAGCAACAAGACAAAGGAAAAATGAATAACTGAAGGATTTTATATAATGCCTCACACATACAGATGGATCAGTTACATGAAATGACTTCTTGTTAAAGTCCTAGCCCTTTTTTGACTTGCTCTTCAAATTGCCTACATGCGCATAGCTAGATGATTGAATTCATGAACAAACAAAAGAGTTTTGTAATGCCAAGTACCACGTGATGGACTCAAATTACAATGCATTGCTGCTTGTGTTTACAAGTAGTGTGTTACACTCACATGGAGTAGACTTGCTGTAGGAAAAGGAAGAATGAATGAGCACATGAATATTTTTCGATTGCGATATACTATGCACTGGGACCTGTTGTAAATAACGTGCAGCCACTCGCATCAGTTGCATGCACATTATTACTGTGGGTATACACAAAAGGATGTAAGGTTAATATCAGTTGCGAAGAATTTTTACGAATATATACAGTCATGAAAGGAGCACAAACACTTTGTTAAAACACCCACAAAATGTTGTGGCATGCTTCATCATAGGGCTGCTACTAACCGCCTCTGCGCAAACCAACGCTAGAGGCGGAGCAATAGGGAGGGGTAGACAATACAAACACAAAGATAACAGGAGCTGACCAGTTAGCAGGAGGAGGTTACGGTGACTGCTTGCACTGTAAGGCTGCCAGACACAGTAATGAGGCACAGTGCTGACACAGCATGATGCACAATTATTGCCATACACAGTTTTCCAAACACTATGCTGCACTATTCATTGCAACAAGCAACACCCTTATGGTGGCAGAAATATATTGAGTTTGGCTCACCAGACTGCAAAAAAGACTGACAACTGTCTTGTTCTGGTTGAATGTCTTTTCACCACAGTGTCAAAACGTGTGTGCCCGCTGTTGCAGGGTCTGATCCACATAATACTCTCTGTGCTTTGCCCTCAGGTGATCAGTTTGCCTATGTGAGCTTCCAGGATATTCATGCAGAACTTTCATTACAACGTTGCACTTCTCTCAAGTGACCTTGCTCTGTGAGGGGTCTAGCCTAAAAAAATCATTGGCAAAGCCATTAGATCTCGCCTTTGACAGCTATTGCCTTTGTCAAAAGTTTTAAGCTGTGTTGCACAGCAGGGTGGCTGTTGTGCAGAATAGCTAAAAGTTCGAAAAAAAGGGCCATGACGTGGACAGCACTGGGAATGTCATAGTGTTTGTTTTTCTGTTAGGGGGAGCAGGGCCAGCATTTCCTGAAAGAAGGGTAAGTAAATATACCTTTTAAATACATGCATATATAACATGCATGCACAATTTTCTTAAACAACAACCAATTAAGAGGAACCAGAGATTTGAATAACGCCTTGTGATCAAGTGTTTGGTGATTGGGTTTCAGCATCTTCTGAATGATCTACTACAGAATCTCTAGCCTATATTATGTGTCTCTAGCAAATATGGTGGCATCAGGATGACAAAAAACTTTCTCTCCATGTGCGCCATGTGTCATAAATGGGTGAATCATGGCTAGGTTGAGTCCAAACCATGCCTGAGCTGAGGAACTCTCATTGGACAGATCATGATCAGGTAGGAACCTGAACAATTGTGATCAGGTATCTGATGTTTGGCTGTCAGTGGTCATCAGGACAGGTTGTTTACAAGCAAAGGAAACGTTACAGACCACTAGATTTCAGTCTGGGTCTAGGATACACTCAAACTAGGAAGCTGTCTTTCAGGTAGTCAGTCCAGATGTCTCAGAGGAGAAAGTGCAGCTGGAGTTGCTTTCTGCCATAATCAAGGTGCAGATACTGTTAGCTGGATACAGTTTAAGACATTGGGATGGTAATCCAATAGTCTGAAATCATGCTTTCAATGTGAAGCTTCATTGGTTGAGAAAGATCAACCAATCTTCAAGGGTTTTCCTGTAGACTCTAGCCTGCCTAGGCCTCGAATACAAGTACCTTAGTGCTGAATATCATTTTGATAAAAGGTGACACAGAGAAACTTAAGGGATGCAATAATTATCACCTATTCAGTGTTTCGCCACAAATATAAGGCATAATAAAAAAAGTTCGCGATTTCTACACCAAAATCTGTTTGACCATGTATTTATTAAACATCTTGTCTGGCATTTTTCTGCTAAATAGTGGCAGGTTCGCAGTGAGATTTTTGTAAACTAGGCAAGCAGGGTATTCCAGGGTGGGGAGACTTGCGTGGATCCCATGAAGTTTTCTTACCCACAATGCCCTGCAAACCTCAAACTTTCCCTGACATCAAACATTTTCCCTACACGACTGTGAGGGAGACTTCCAGAACGCCAGGAATCCACAAAGGTCCTACCACACAGCATTACCCCAGTCGTGCTGATAAAAACACTGGGTCACTTGTGTGGCTGTGACTAGTGCCCGCTGCAGGAACAGATCAAACCAAGGTAATGGGAGCCAATGAGACTCCCATTGACCTCAGTTTGATTTGTTCCTTTCACAGGCACTAGGCCCAGCCACACATGCATCATTTTTATCTGCATAAATGGGGTAACCCTAGTTGGTAGGAGTTTTGTGGATTTTTGGAGTCCACACCTCCATCTTAGTTTTCCAAGATCCTCAACACATGCAACGGCACTCACAAGCAGTAACAGACTGTAAGGCACTACACACATTTACCATGAGGGCCAAGGCAAGGTAAATGCACAACAGCTGAACTTTACACAAGTTTGTCTGTAGACACCATTCACTTTCACAGGTAAAAAGACTTTTCACACTACTGATAACTATAATACACAAAATATTTACACTGCCAACACTGTGCCCGTACTATTTAACGCTTGGTAAGGGCAGTAGCTCTTTACTACTGAGAGAGTTGCATTTGATGCGCTTAATCAGACCACAAATGTATGAGACACGCCTAGGTCAGTTCCAGATATCCATGAAGCTGATGCACTCAGAATAAAGGTGGACATCTGCAGTGTAATACATAACCTAAAATGATGGAGCCCCCCTGCAGAATGGGTAGCGGGGCCCTGAGTCTCGCGTGTATCACATATATTCAGCCTTGGGCTGAATGGGGCCTCTTTGAATGGTTGTGGGTCCCTGAAACGTTGGGGGCCCACCTACCCCACAGAGGGTGCAGGGACCTGTGGTACACTTCTTTACGTCCGTCCCCATGCAGGGGACTTTTCCTTTATAACAGATATTTACTATGAAGAGTTGCTGGACTTTTACATATATTTAAGTGAACAGTCACATATATTCTAGCCCTTCTAACTAATAAACGGTGGTGACAAATTCATGATTAACTTCTTATATGTTCAAGAAGATACAAAACACAATAAAAAATATGCTTTTAACAGACACGACTATTTATGGCACTACTGTGATACTTTTCATGTTCAATGTAAGTGCTTTCTTGTCTGATATGATTCCGTCCTCACTCTTAAATCAGAAATGGGGCAAATCTCCTCAGTGGCAATCCATTCTTCATATGAGTCTGCTCACCACAGAATGCGTGATGTGCCTGTGCCATGCGACAAAACGATATTGACATATTATGTATGTTCTGCGCTACTTTGCTCAACACACATACCCGTAATCTATGTCCATCTATAGTTTTCAGAGCACTTAAAAGAGATTAGCATAGGTTTTAATATGAACATTTATTCGCTAAATAATTCCCTTCTCACAGATGAAACTATGATACAAAATGTTTGCTTCCTATTTGGAGCAAGATCTTTTTTCACATTTGAAAAGCAGAGAAAATAGAGGGGCATATTATCAAGGGATTTATCTCCGCTTTTTTGGCTTTAAAAGCCAAGAAAGCGGAGATAAAATTATCTCCCTATCAGCAACAGGGTGCTAACACGCAAATTCGCATGTTAGCACCCTTTTTCTCTACGCTTCCCCTTGCATCTCTAATGAGATGCAAAGGGGGCGTTCCAGAGAAAAATAATAGGAGAAATGTTGTTAAGCGACATTTCTCCTATTATCAAGGATTTCACTAACCCTGTTAGTGATAAAAAAAGCAGCGCTAACCGCGGTTACACCTGATATTTTCCTGACTTAGCCATGATATCCTATGGAAGAAGGATATCATGGCTAAGTTTGTGAGCCTCTATCATCAAGCTAACGCCAAACTTCGAGAGATTATCGTTGGTTTTCCAGCAATAATCTCT
The DNA here is from genome assembly GCF_964261635.1 of Lissotriton helveticus. Lineage (NCBI taxonomy): Eukaryota > Metazoa > Chordata > Amphibia > Caudata > Salamandridae > Lissotriton > Lissotriton helveticus. The sequence continues at coordinate 883,693,230 of NC_136070.1, forward strand.
CATTTGGCAGTTAGCGCGAGGATTTTTATCACTTCTGAGATAATCCTTGCTAATAGCAAGTTATCTCTGCGATAATTTTCGGCGATGCTTAGCGATAAAAAAATCGTTGCTAAGCCTCGTTAGCGATAAATATCGCTAATCGTTGGTAATATGCCCCTTAATTCCCATTTTTTACGACAAAATAGCAAAAACAGCGCGAAATCAGGTCAGGTCGTGCATGTATGACAATGTGCAAGCAGTTTGCTCTATTCCCAATTACGCAAGCAGCAAAAATAGTGAAAACAGATTTTCTCTGTTTCTTCTATCAGTGCAACGTTTCCATAAAACATCCCAAGAGCCTTACCTTCAGCAGAGATGACACCATTTGCCCGCTCTTCACTTGAAGAATGTTGCCGACTATAGGAAGCGGGGTGGGCCCAGGGGGCAATTTGTGTGCTGGGAACATCCTCCTCCAGACATTAATGAACATCAGGTACGAGACGCATGTAACCAGCAAAAGCGAAGCAGCCGCCCCGAGATCCATGTCGGTGAAACGTTGAGGTGCTTCTTTGCAGAGTCAGTGAGGGAAATACCTCGCTTCAACTTTTGATGTGGAGCTTATCAGTTCTAACGTTTTTGTCCTCAGTTCAACTCTTTCAGCCTGCTTCAACTTCTGCAGATGTTGTTGTTAAATCTTGTTTTCAAATATTGAATTAAGTTATGAAACATCGGCATGTTTTGCCAGCTGGCTACATTTCATTTTGAGCAGAAGTATTCACAATTTGCTGAACTATTTGTTCCTACTGCATGAATAACTGGCACCGAATCATATAATGTGCAAAGCTCACACAGTGAAAACACGACTTATATGTGGTTTGGCCAGGGAAATGGACCTGACATAGAGTACACCATGTTCGAGCAAGTAAATGCTCTGTAATCCAAGACAGAATTATTCATTTCTGAACCCTGTTTGTCTATCTTCTGGTGTTTAAATTATGGGTCTATTGAACCTGCAGCCAGCCACCAATACAACATCTCTGCTATTTACAAAGCAGCCACTAAACTAGCATACTCTCTGCTATTTACCTGGCCATAGACTAAATAGTAGAGATGATGTGCAATTAGGCCAGTGGCCTGATAAATAGTGTGAAGGACGTCGTTAGTTAGCCAGCCATAAATCAAACCAGCATTTGCAATGCAGTAGGTCTCCCATTACTGAGAGTTTAATCTATTGGCATTGCAAATGATTTTTTTTTTTTGATTTTATGTTGTTAAAAAATATCTCAGCAGTAGCATAAGTAATAAAATAAAATCCTTGAAGCAAGAAAAGGGTGCATTGCCACAGGCTGTTACTAGGTGTCTTTGTGTAGTTGTAAACATACCTGTATTAGCCATATAAGGTACTGCACCCTTAATTATGTTACTGCTAGGATATTTTTTAACAAAAAATGCTTTCAGTCTCGCATTTGCTTGAGTTACACCTATTGGCACTGGAAATGGCAATGTCTTTTGCCTATGTGTTATGGAGTGTATGTTTGTGGCGTGTAGTAGAATTTTGTGGATTGTATTGAATTTGTTAGTTGTGCAATTGTGTCACGTGGAATTATGTGACCTGTGGTACTGTGGAATTATGCGGGTAGTAATTATGTGGCATTTAGTGCACTGGAATCATGTGGAGTGGGATTCTGTGTTATGGAGTGTAATTATGTAGAATGGTATTTTGTGTTGTGGAGTGGTATGTAGTCGAATGTATGTGGTGCGCTGTTCAATTTTTGGCATGATGTGGAATTGTGTGGTGTGGATTGAATTGTATGGTGTGGATTGTATATATGTGGTTTGTTGTGTAATTGTGTTGAGTTGTATAATATATTTGGTGTTGAAATATGGGGTGTGGATTGGAAATGTGTGGAGTTGAATTGTGTGGAGTGGGATTTTGTGGACAGGGTTCTGTTTTCGGTGACAAAAAAGAACAAATAGGTAGGAGCTAAGCTCCAGATCTGTGTATTTGTGTGTTAAAAAAAGAAAGAGTTAGAGGTATTGGTGTTGTAAATATAAATATCTTACCTATGTTTTATGGACTGGAGCAGATGGATGTGGTGTGTATTGGAATTTTGTGAGTTTGATTGAAATTGTTAGTTGTGGCATTATGTGGCATGGATTTGTGTAGTGGAATTATGTGGCATGGTGGCATGGTGTGTAGATGTATTATGTGGATAGTAATTTGTTGCTTTTGTCTGTTTTGCTATTATGTGGAGTGAATAGTGTGGAATGGCATTTTTGTGTTGTAGATTGTTTTGTAGTGGAGTTTAATTATGTGGTGGGCTGTTGAATTTTGTGGTATGATGTTGAATTCTGTGTTCTAAATTTAATATATGTGGTGGTTAGTGGAATTGTGTTGTGGAGTGGAGTAATGGGATTTGGTGTTGAATTATGTGGTGTGGAATGGATTTGTGTTGAGTTGAATAGTGTGGCATGGAACAATGTGATGTAGAGTTAAAACATGTTGAAAGGAATTCTGTGGCATGGAGTGCATTTTTGTGAATTGTTATGTGGTATAGAGTGGACTTATGTGGGGTTTATTTATGTTGTATTGAGTGTAGGAGAGTAGGATCAGCTTAATATGGTTACCCCCACTTTTTGCTGGTGTTTCACTGATTTGTCGACTTTAGTATGGCTAGGGCCCTGCTAACCAGAACCCCAGCCTAGCTGCCTCCTCTCTAAATTGATTCCATGTACATTAGGTACACTCCAGATTGGTTACTGGGTTACCCTTGTGAGTCCCTAGTATATGGTACCTTAGGTTTCAAGGGCATAGGTACCCAAGAGGCCTACCAGGGGCTGAAGCATGTATTATGCTACCCCTGGGAAGCCTTCCAAAAGGGCACCACAAGTCTGCCACTGCAGCCTGGGTATGGTGGTGCATTCACACCTTACTAAGATATTGGTTACCTATATCTCCCATTAAATACAGACACATATAAACCTATAAGCCACTCCTATGGCAGGCCTTTGCAATCCTGAAGGTAGAGTTCTTGGTTTTGTGTGAGATGGTACCCAAGCATGAACTTTTGGAATCTCTTCTCAGTAGCTGTTCTGTGATACAGCCATACCATATACTTTTAAGTGAATTATCACTTCGTGGTGAATGCTAACTTTGGAATGGCTGCAAAAAAATGTGTCGTGTTTGGTGTAAAACACTTTGGAATACTACACCCATGCCAGTACTGGTGGCGGGGGTAGAATTCCACCTTCTAGAGGGAGAAGACATGTACACACTTACCTGACCGGTAATAGTTTAAAAGAGCCCCAGCATCACAAAATGGATGCTGCTGCCAGAGACACGAGACTGACCTCTTGCTGCTGGACAAAACTCCAGCAGGGGAGGCCTAAACAATAGGTTTCCTGTCACAGGGAGGTGTAACCACCTCCCAAGACAGGCTTTTTGGGAATTGGGGCAGGGTGGGTGCATTCAGTGAATGCTTTTTAGACAGTGCTGGGGGCACACATGGTGTCCTTGTGCATACTCCAGTTCAAACTGGTTGCTGGAGCACTCAGCCCCAGCTCTGGTGCGAAACTGGACAAAGGGGAAGGGGTGTAATCACCCCCTCCCCAGGTCCTCCCATAGGTGGGACCTTAGAGTTGGTCCAACCCCTAACCTTAGTATAGGTATAGGAACCCAGTCCCTAGGACTTTAGATTCCCCTGGACGAAACTCTGCAGCATATATCCTGGAACTTCAACATACTATTTCGACTAAAAGATGGAAGGATCTCCCTTGGGGTCAAGGAGTGACTCCCCTGTTAAAAACGGCACCAAAGAAGCATCTTGCCGGTCTACATTTCCAAGACTCCCGCTGGATCCTGAAGGATTTGCGACACAGGACATGGCCTTCCAGACATCTCCAAGGCCGATACGAGATCACAGCAAAGCTGACACCTGTAGCCATAACGAGAGGTGTGGGACCGGAACTCCTGGACACCATGCATATTTGCAAGTGCACATACTTCCTGAGCTTTCCCGAAGTTGTGCAATTGGCTATTCATAGTCCAAGCTCTGAGCACCATCTGCACCAAAGATTGTGGGCCTACACTCCACGAGTGTTCCGTGGGCCCACTTCTAGCAGTCAATATTAGTTGAACTCACTCACAAATCCTCTGTCTCTGCAAATACTCTGGGCATGACACATTACTCTTCTGTGCCGAAGGAATGACTGTTGGCTTCACCCTCTCGCCGTCTGGCTAAAAGAAGCGGCCTTTCTGCCCACGCCATATTGTTTATGTTAATATGTTGGTAACAGTGTGCATGTGGTCACTGATCTGAATTAGAGAGTTGATTTAAAAACAGCCTGGATCTGTCCAGGATATCTGTGTGCGTCTGTGCATATGAGGCCCAGTGGAGCTTGCGGAATCCTTGGCATCTACCTTCTTTGCCAGCCTGGTTCATGTTCCTGTGGGATCAGGGCTCTCAGACACAATCATGTAGCTCTTTAGCTGCTCTGAAACAGAATGCCAGGGATGCGGCAATGTCTGGAGTGGGAATTGTAACCATAGTTAGCGAGGAATCAACTTGAACAAAGACCGCAGAACACCCCAAATGTGCTCTCTAAGAGTACAGTCAGGGGTGTGAGGTGTCCACGTTGCTGCTTACCCCTCTACTGCTTGGGGTTTCTTTTCTGTGAAAAGGATTTGCTGAAGGGCACCTGTGAGTCTTTTATTTGTCTCCGGGTGTAATTATAGCAAATTGATTTTGGTGCCATCGTCACAAAAAAGCACTGCACATCAAGCAGCGAAGAGTGAACATGGGTCTGCAGTACATAAGCGGGTAGAAAGGGGCTGGGGGCTAGTATAACTTGTTATTATGCGCCAAAGAATGGACGTAGTTTTATTTTGATCGACATTTACTGCCAAAATCTGCGTGGTATCTCGTTTTACAAGAAAAATTACCCATTTTTGTGTTGAGCACAAATAACATGTGTCTCAATTGTTGCTGTTTGCTTCTGCAGCACCCTTCCTCTGTCATCAGAGCATTGCATTGCATGTGGACCGCGATAAACAAAAAAATTAATGTGTTGAAAATGATTTACATGGTAATAACTGTGACTTAGTTCGGGGAGCAAGTGGGGAGGGGGACCGAAACAAAAAAAATGCAGACAAAAGGAGGAGGGCAGGAGCAGGTTTAACATGGACAACGGAGGGGGCGGGAGCAAAGGGTATGTGTACAGCGGGAGGGGGTTCGAGCCTGGTGAACATGGCCAATACAGGGGGGGGGGTTATCTCACGGGTCACCGCAAGTGGGTAGGAGGGCAGGAACAAAGGGAATGTAACTGAACTGTGTGCTAAAGAAAAACACTCCCTTTGCATTAAAGCCAGAAAACTGCATTAAGTGACAGTAAAGTAAAGTTAATTGGAAATAAAAGGGCTCCAACACTACGGTGCTGTGTGTTATTAAAAGACGCAAGGAGCTGGTAATGTTTCTTGGCACAGGTTAGCAGTGGGCTCCTGTATAGGATCTGGAAGAAAATGCTGTACAAATAATGAAACTTTCACAGAGGAAGGAAGATTACGTGATTTCTGTTGCGGTGCTGCGTGTTATTAAAAGATGTAGGAGATGTTACTGCACATATAAGCATTCGAAGATTATTTATTTATAAATGTTCGCCCTTCTCCTATGTCTGCAGAACCGGTCTCTGCAGACATACAAGAAGGGCAGAACTTTATAAATTGTCTTGTTCTTTGAAAAGCACCTCACTGCACCTTTGTGGAAATTGTTTTTAACATCTGAAAGGCTGCAAAGCTATTGTTTTTAGAGAAAGAAAAGGTGACTGTCGGTAAAACTACATTTAATGTGGTTTGCCTAAAAATGTGCTTTACCCAAGTGTAGTCTTTCTTTGCCCTCATGTATTACTAAACCGTTCCATTTACAAATCGCCTTTCGGCAGCGGCAATTTATAACAAGCAACAGGAGGGAGGGATGTTGATGCTAATTAAAGCTGGGTGGTGTGGCATTGTAAAACTAGCAGCAGAAGGCAGAAAGCGTTGATTAAAGAAGCAGGAGGGAACAGGAGGCAGCTGAGGAGAGGGAAGGAGAGTCTGTCAGTGGAAAATTGAAAACAAGTGGTTGCAGATGGCAGGAAAGCATGTGCTGCATGAGATAGAAGAAAGTCAATTAATAACATAGTGCCCACAGACAGTTAATAAAACATACTGAGTAACCGCACAGTAAGAGGGCGAGTCTTCACAGGAGGTTACAAAGGGAGACAAGGAGGTACTAAGGAGGGACAACGAAGCCTATTGACTAATCAAAAGCCATCATTTACAAAGGACAGGAAGATGAGCCAACTGTAAAGATGGGTAGAACATGGGCGGAGCTTAATGCCCTTATACTGAATGCTGCATGTCTTGAAGAGACAGAGCAAGCACTGCCTAAACTAGACCTAAAATGACTCCAGGCAATGGTAGTATGGTGCCCATCTTGCAAGGGGGAAGCAAAATGTGTGAAGCATCTGAAAGTAAGAGCATAAACAATTGTACAGAAAAGTTAAGTGCATGAATTATGCAAAGCTGTTTACTGATTTTAAAAAAGTAAAATAAATCCTGAACAAAAACATTTATGTTATTTCAATATTCAAATATGAAATGTAGAAATCTTTTCAGGATATGGCACACAGATATTTTGCTCATTAGTCAGGGAGTATATGGCTGGCAGCATAGAATAGGTAGTATGATTTTAAAGCATGGTATTTACTCATGTGAATTCATTGGTTTTTTTAATGTTCATGGTGTTCTTTTTGATTTTCTTTTAGGGCTAGGCTCTTTTTGGGCTACTTATAGAGGCCTTCTGCTAGCTATGGGCTTCTGTGTAAGGGAGATTGTATTTACTTAGTATTTCAAATCTAGTAACACATCAGCAGCTGTCAACAAGCAGCAGTAAACAGAGGAAGGGCCACATACATTAGGAAATTAGTGTTTCAGGGCACAGTGCTTTGGGACACTTGCAGGAGGTAAATTGAGTGAGACATTGTAATGGGGCTTCTGTGGAATGTTAATGTTATGTTACGTTATGTTAATAACATTTGTAGAGTGCATAGTTATCACAAGGAGATGATGGACGGAGTGCTGAAATATTTCAGACACTCACCCCAGTCACAGATCTGGGTTAAATCCATCATCATTCTTTAGCTTACTTGGCCACCCCAGTTCAGATATAGCTATGTGCAAATCAGTTTTGCCCTGTGCCTCATGGAAACAGTCCAGCCCGATCTGCCAAGCCATGTCTTCGCTGGACCGGAAACAAGCATCCTGGAACCAGTTGCTGGGCAACACCCTTCATCAGCCAGGCTAGCTTGAATCCAGTGGCTAAGTGAGCAAGGGACCCACGTCTGGGCATACCATGCCAGCTTAGGGCGAACAAAGTAAACACAAGGAGATGATGGACGGAGCGCTGAAACTTTTCAGACATTCACCCCTAGTCACAGATTTGAGTTGAATCCATCATCGTTCTTTACCTCACTTTGCCACCCCAGTTCAGAAACAGCTGTGTGCAAATCAATTCTGACCCTGTGCCTCATGGGAACAGTCCAGCCCGATCTGCCAAGCCATGTCTTCCCTGGACCGAAACAAGCATCCTGGGACCGGTTGCTGGGTAACACCCTTCATCAGCCAGGCTAGCTTGAATCCAGTGGAAAGGTGAGCAAGGGACCCACGTCTGCGCATGCCCTGCCAAATTAGGGCTATTTTATTTTGTTTTGGCACTTGACCGCAAGTGCCAAGAGTCTCGTGCATCTTGAGAGAATGCGTTAGACTTCTCACACCACTAGCAAGTTCCCACGAGACTTGGCACTCCCTCCCACGGCTTGCACGCATGACGGCACAAGCAGCTTTTATGCTGGAGATGCAGCTAAGAGGCATTTGGAGTGGATTTTCTTCTGAAACAGCTGCTGGACTTATATTTTTGTTTGAGAAGCATTTTAAACTTTTTTTTTAAAATAGGAAGAAAATACCCCAGAGACCCCAACTTCCTGATTATTCAAATACCTAACGCGTTTCAGAGCTGCCTCGCTCCTTGATCAAACCCTATTTGTGCAACTTTGCAGATCAAAGGACACTCGTGTGGTGATTGAATTAATTGCCCTCCAGTGGACCTCTCAAGTAAGTTAAATTGTTGGTGTAGGCTGGAACTTGTAGTGTCCTTTATATAATACTTACCCTTCAGTGGGTTCTGCGCCATGGCACACAATTTCTATGTTTGTTAAAAACCTCTGGTGGTCCTCCAGATGAAATGTACCAGTTTATTTTCTTAAATCTATTGTGCTTGGCAGGTTTAGACAGTACTTAACCTCTGCGGCCCCACACTTAATTTCAAAGTGGTGCGGTCTTCCCGGCTTGGACCAGCCGAAAAATATTCTTCAAGATTTATCCATGCACGAAGATGCACTCAGCATCAGATCATTCTGCTGAATTCTTTATTTAGGCAAATCAGCACTTGCATCTAGATTATTCAAAAGCCTGACGCGTTGTGTAGCTGCCTCACTCTTTGATCACAGGCTGTTGGTGCAACTACACAGATCAAAGATCCTATTTGTGTATACTTAGGCTCCTATTGCCTGAACAGGAAGAATTTAAGGCATCGTAATCATATGGGCTTTGACCTGTCGCGATCTTCCCAGCAATCCTAAACACTTTGAAATAGCTAGTCGGAAGGGGAGAGGGAGGAGGGCGGGGGCAGTTTCTTGTTCAATTCTAACTGTTTCTCTACACTTCTTCTAATTGGTTCTCCCATTTTGAGATGTATAGCCTACAAAAGTACTTAGCAAATCAATGCCATGGGTGTTGTAACTCTCAGCAGCTTATGATAATTCATGCATCCCTACTGCACTTGGAGGACCTTTTCCCTCTGCCTCCCATACGCAGCCAGTCCAATCTTGGTTGTAGGTAACATACTGTGTATTCTCTACTTAGTCTGTGATCACCACTTTGATGTAACATGCTCTGCCATTTAACATGCATTTTAATCTAGCGGCTGGCCTGAAAGGGGTTGTTGGTGACTTGCTGTGTATGTGACCCACCCAATTATTTGTCAATAAAAAGATTTGATCCTAAAATCATTGTCTTCCAGATATGAGGAGCGTTAGCTACAAGCCCAATCACGGTGGAAAGTGATGATGTAGAGAAAGAAGATGGTGACATCTTCATGCAAAGCAGCCCTATCCCCAGCAATGTGCATGCAGATTCACCCACCTCTGAGACGTCACAAAGGCACAAGATTTGGAGTGAGATTGAGACAGCACAGCATACAGGGTCTGCCCCACCACGACGCACATTGAGTCTACCACTTCCATCTACTTTTCAAAAGATGCCTGTGTCAGTAGCCCCAGAAAAGAAGAAAATCCAGGCTACTATTACGGGCATGCTTAGGCCCTAGGGCTCCTACGAGCTGAACCACCCAACCGCATTTTTGAAAAATTGGTAGGTGGCAAAAATGTTAGCACTGGATCTCCTCCCCTTTCCTTTTGTGGAAGAAGTTGGATTCTTAGAAATTGTGGCAACCATCAGCCTGAAATGGAAGGTACCAAGTAGAACCTATTTTGCCAGAGTTGCTGTTCCAACACTACATCACAATGTGCTGCAGTTTGTTGGAGAAATGGTGCAGCAAAGTGTTGTTCAAACCATCAACCTAACAATATACATCTGGACCAGTTGTCAGTCGACTAATTACATGCGCATCACTGATCACTGGATCTCTTTTGCTGGGGTAAAGCAAAGGATGTCTTCAGGTCTTGGCCCTGAAGAAAGTTTTAAGAGCGTTCAGAGGAATGCAACAGTGGCAATGTTCGCCATGGAGAAATCACATACAGCTGTAAACATCTTGGAGCAATTTAACAGCAAGGTGTATGAATGGCTGTATCCCAGATATCTTGGATTTGGATTTGATGCCTTGTACAATGGCAGGAACATAGTCAAGGCCAAGTCAGACCAAGGTTATTTCAGGGTCCTGTGCTTGGCCCATTGCATCAAAGTGGTGGATCAAGATATCCATAAAAAAGAAGACCTAGTCAGCAACATACTGACCATGTGCAGAAGAATCTGCACTAATTTCAGCCATTCTTTTAAAGCATGGAAGCAGTTGTGTAATATTCAGCATAATAATAGAGCACCAGTTAAAGCCCTGATACAGAATGTGCCAACATGTTGGAACTCATCCTTTTACATGTTGCAATGTCTGTTTGAGAAGTACAAACAGATCAATAACTATGCCACTCAAAGAGGAGGGGATGCAGTTGGGAAAGCTAGGCCATTGGATGTGGAAAGAAGGGGCCTAGTCAAATGTTTGACACTGATGGTACTCCCTTTTGAAGTTTTCATATGGGAAGTTAGCAAGGAGAGGGAATGAGGCGCATGTCGCCCCAACCAAAACGCACTGCCAAATGTGCCGCGTTGGCAATTATTGTCGTATAATTAATCCGATTTTTTGTAATTATATTTTCATACAGTATCCATAATTTTAATCATTTTCTTTCAAGTGTAAATCCCCATCAGGAAGTGAACGCCAATTTTCAAACTCTTCTATTGTTCAAACTGTGCCGCAATGGCCTCTTGTAGGAACAGGACAAAAGCGTAGTTCATCAGTGGCAGTGTTTATTCCAATAAAACCCAATGCATTTCAGGCATCACAGTGCCCTTCGTCAGGGGTCACTACAAATAATCAAATAAAAATAATTTTAAAATTCATACACTGTATACAACCCTGGTTCATAATAGTCCATTAGTCAATAGTATGCTGACATATCGTTCATTTACTAACCCTCCTTATTATTACTTTAAGCATTATCCAGTTAACCAAACAGTTAAAACCCCCTATGATGTCCCAATTCAACCCACTGTGTAAACACTCGTATTTAGGTAGTATTCCGTTCCTCACTTTTATCAAAGTCGTCAAATTTAGGCTTTATCTGAAGCGTTCTAAATTATTAAATCTTTCGTTCCGGTGCTCGTACCTGCCACAAGTCTTTAGCAACCTTTCCTTCGTCTCACCGTTACAGGAAATGAAAGTGCGTTGCACATTTGTTTAGGCTTTTAAATCTTTCACAGCTGGTGCATTAATTAACCTCGCCCACCCTTACGTAAACTTTCAAATACTATACGTCAGAGTCAGCGCACTACAATTCACATAATGCTCAGTATCAGCAGTCGACAAAAGTAATATCATTTGCGAACCCTTAAACGTGTAACAAGCATATACAGCAGTATTTCTCCAATGTTATCTCCTAAAACAAATAAAATAAACACAGACTTTTCGAATGAACATGAATGTTTGTTACAACCTGATGGGAAAATCAATATAGTCTTCAACAAGGTAAATGCATGTTATAGGAGGGTGCTATCCCATGGGCTGGGCAACGGAAAATATACTGATTGAAATGATATGGGATGCACTCGCATTTCAGCATATTTAAACCAAGAGTTTTTCTTTCGAAGCGTGCTAGCTTGGTGAGGGTGTCTTGCCCAAGTAACACCCTGGTAAACACGAAGAGAGGGAATGAGGCGCATGTCGCCCCAACCAAACGAACTGCCAAATGTGCCGCGTTGGCAATTATTGTCGTATAATTAATCCGATTTTTTGTAATTATATTTTGATACAGTATCCATAATTTTAATCATTTTCTTTCAAGTGTAAATCCCCATCAGGAAGTGAACGCCAATTTTCAAACTCTTCTATTGTTCAAACTGTGCCGCAATGGCCTCTTGTAGGAACAGGACAAAAGCGTAGTTCATCAGTGGCAGTGTTTATTCCAATAAAACCCAATGCATTTCAGGCATCACAGTGCCCTTCGTCAGGGGTCACTACAAATAATCAAATAAAAATAATTTTAAAATTCATACACTGTATACAACCCTGGTTCATAATAGTCCATTAGTCAATAGTATGCTGACATATCGTTCATTTACTAACCCTCCTTATTATTACTTTAAGCATTATCCAGTTAACCAAACAGCCTAAATTTGACGAATTTGATAAAAGTGAGGAACGGAATACTACCTAAATACGAGTGTTTACACAGTGGGTTGAATTGGGACATCATAGTGGGTTTTAACTGTTTGGTTAACTGGATAATGCTTAAAGTAATAATAAGGAGGGTTAGTAAATGAACGATATGTCAGCATACTATTGACTAATGGACTATTATGAACCAGGGTTGTATACAGTGTATGAATTTTAAAATTATTTTTATTTGATTATTTGTAGTGACCCCTGACGAAGGGCACTGTGATGCCTGAAATGCATTGGGTTTTATTGGAATAAACACTGCCACTAATGAACTACGCTTTTGTCCTGTTCCTACAAGAGGCCATTGCGGCACAGTTTGAACAATAGAAGAGTTTGAAAATTGGCGTTCACTTCCTGATGGGGATTTACACTTGAAAGAAAATGATTAAAATTATGGATACTGTATGAAAATATAATTACAAAAAATCGGATTAATTATACGACAATAATTGCCAACGCGGCACATTTGGCAGTGCGTTTGGTTGGGGCGACATGCGCCTCATTCCCTCTCTTCGTGTTTACCAGGGTGTTACTTGGGCAAGACACCCTCACCAAGCTAGCACGCTTCGAAAGAAAAACTCTTGGTTTAAATATGCTGAAATGCGAGTGCATCCCATATCATTTCAATCAGTAAGTTAGCAAGGAGGACAGTACGATGGGCCAAGCTATCCTGTTGTTGCAGTTCCTACAGAACCAAGCAAGTGAAGAAGGTGCCCGAGACAATCTGACTGTAAAATTCCAATCTGTTGCTGGCATTAATGGGGAAATAGTGCACCTACCACTGTGCTTGGATTGAAACAGGTAACCAATGCACTAATAAATGATCAGAATATCAAGTGAATGTGAGTGATGATTGATGTGGAGTCTGACAGTAAGAGAGGGTGTGTTGAACTGTACTACGGGACATTTCTTGAGATGATTATTTAATGCAATGTTTGGGGCTTAAGTGATGGGCGGTCATTTTTTTGCCCTTTCACACTTAGCCAGATATAATTGCATGATGCTTTCCTTTTTTCTGGTTCTTTAGAGACCAGGACAGTCACTTTAGTTAACAAACAATAAACTATGCAAAATACTGCAATTCTGTTTCTCAACTTGCTCTTTAACAGCAATGCACTACACGTCTGCCCGCAACGGGCCCCCAAAGCAAAGACCGTATGCCTTGCCCTGCCGCCACAGAAAGGCATTCCCCAAGGCACATCCTTATATCCTTATATGGCTGGCGGTGTCTGATAGACGCCGCCACCATATTAGACCTTTTCCGCCACGGTCGCAAGGCGACCGTGGCGGAAAAGCGTTGGACGGTCTTCCTGTCCGACGCGGACCCCCCAGCCATCCTAATGTGGCGGGGGGTAATTTCTGTGAGGATGGCGGACGGATTGCCCCCGCCGGACCGGCGGTGGCTACCGCCAGCCCGGAGGGGGCAATCCGTCCACCATCCTAATCGACCCCTTCGTAAGTAACTAACTGCTACTGTTTTTATCTAGGCTGTTGTAAACAATTTAGGTAATCAGGGCAGCATTCCCCTAATGGTCAAGATAGTTAAATAAGTGTGACTTTATAACTAAGCACTACACTCTCTCCTACAAGCACATAAAAAGACTGTATAAAAGCTGAAGGCAACAGTGCAAAGTAAAAGTAAAAAAACACTTCAGTAATAAATTTAAATGAAATTAAATTGTTTCCCCCACTATTTTGTTTTACAAAGAAACCCACCCTCTTTACCCACAAAACATGCCCACCCCTTTCGACAAACAACAGAGACCCAAGCCCCAAAATACTAAAAGTCAAAATGTCCAAAGAAAGTCACTCCCAACTCCCTTACTACCCTCTCCACTCAGTACTAACAAACAGTTGCTTCCCACCAAAACAACAATTTTTAAAAAGTGCGAGAAGAGTACATTTTGAATTTCGGTCCAGAGCTGGTCCATGGTCTGCTCCTTTGTGATGAGCCAGCTCTTGATGCAGTCCATCCCTGCAGGTTGTGGCACGGCACTTGCCTGATGGCATTGCCAGTGTGGGAGGGTGTGGCAGAAGTTGATGGAAGCTGGCAGCGGCGCCGGCGATGGGATGGCCAAGTGGTTGGAGGCTGAGGAGTTTGTTTCCCCCTCCTCCTCTTCTAAGACCACCATCTGCCAGTACTTTTGCTGGATATGCTCCAGCCTTTGCTGCCACAGACAGGCTGCTATTTCCTGCCCGTTGCTGGTCCACTGGACCAGCATGAACAGCTAAATTGAGAAAAACAAACAAGATTAATTGTAAATAATGCTCTGCCCAAACCTATTGTTTTAAATTACTGGGTGGCAAAGTAGCAATACATTGCTGGTCCCCTAGGGCCATTGGAATTTGATGTGACTATGATTTTATGTTTTACCCACACATGCCTTGCAGAAATAGCACTGAGTGCATGGGAGAAAAGTATTAAAAGGCAGAATAACACTGGATTAAAAAAACTGTGATTTGAATTTTTGTTATTTTCTTCTATAGGTTTTTCAGGTAACTAATTATAAACAGATACTTTGAGTTGAAAAATAAATTACCTCTCATTAATGAGTATGGCATTATGTACTATGGAGTGCAAGTTGTGTGTTATGCTAAAAATTATGAAGCCATGCTCATTGCTAGCCAGTGCGTCAGGTAGTTTGCTACTGTCTGTTGCGGGGCAGCTGCAGTTGACAATGATCTATATTTAATTCTTGTGGCCCCGCTCTTCTCCACATGCATTTCTCCTTCCATCCTGATTCCAAAGAGGCAGATGAATAATAAAAAAAATACCATGGGCCAGATGTATGAACGCCTGATTTTGCGACTCACAATTTGTGGTAAATAGCGACTCGCAATTTGCGAGTCGCAAAAAAAAACGTACGTACCCAAGTGTACCCCAATTTGTGACTCGCTAATGTCTCACATCACAATTTAGTGATGATGCAATTAGCGTCTCTCTAAGCACACGCAAATAGCATACACAGCTGAAAAGTGCATTTTTGCATACACAAATAGCGAGCAAAGTTGGAAAGGCCATATTGCATGGCCAAATAGTGAGAGTCAATTAAAATAAATTTTAAAATATACTTTCTGGGAGTGGAGAGGGACCTCAAACCAGGAAGTTGTGTCCCAGGAGAATCCTGAACAAAATTGGCAGAACATGGCAAGGTGCAGCAGCACTGTCCAACACTGCAAGTGAAACAGGCAAAAACAAGAACGATGTCCAGGAATTCCAGTGAGAAGGCAGGGAAGGAGTGGCTGTGCAGGCTCAAATTCGCTGAGAAGGAACTGGACATATTGACTGAAGAATGTTACAACAACCATAATCAGCTTTTTAGGAGGTCATCACACACTGTACCTGAATCAGAGAAAAGGCGAATCTGGAGAAACATCCAGCTTTGCATAAATGCCCTGGGTGTGGCTGACTGGTCCCTGGACGACATTAAGAAAATGCAGTATGACCGGCGATGGTGGCAGCAGGGCATCTTGAAGCATGAGAAACAGGAGGAGGCCCATCCAATGTTCCTGAAGCTTCAGCAGCAGAGGCAATGGTGGAAGGTAGCCTTGAGAGAGAGGCAGTAGTGTGATATGGGACCCTTGACACATCTCAAGCTTCACCACCCCCTGGTAAGTGTGAGATGTGTGCACTATTAGTATGTCAACTAAAAGCCAGCTCCCAGCATGTATGACCCACACCCAGACCCAACTGCATCTACATGCCCCAAAAGTCACACTAGGTGCATTATGGGAAATGTAGTATGTGACATGACCAGTCCAGTAAGGGCTGATATGACTTGTGAACAAAGTACCACCACTGAGACAGTGACTCAGAATATACCCTTTGTTTACTCTTTTGTAACAGAGATACAGCTCTGGGAGGAATGCCAAGGGTAGCTGCAAGTGATGCACAAAAGGGGCAGATCCAGACGGAGGAAGGGCAGGATGAGCCATCTTGTTCTTCTTTTCTGGGAAGTGCTGCGCAGAGTTCGTCATAGGCTCCAGCACATGACGCACCAGCAACACAGCAGCAATCATCATCATATCGCACTATGGGTACAAGGGTCTGGTTTCTGTGTCCAACACAGCAGTCAGGATGGCAGCTTCAATCTTGGAGACACACTCCCACACACAGTGGAGCAGGCACTCATCTGGTATTTGGTGGCTTGGAGCAGGCCATGTTAAAGGTTCAGTGCCTGCTACAAAAGCAGATAAGTCTGATTAATGCAAAGCTGAGCCAGGGGTTTAACAACTTCACCCAACAAATGGCTGAAAACAAGGCCTGAGTTGTTGGAGGGGAGAGTGCAGCACAGAAGAATGGAATGCAGCAGAGCACATGGAATGCACGCCATGAGCAGGGCAATTGGTAGGCTGGCAACAGCAACAATGCAACACAGCAAGTGCACCCTGGCTCTGCAAATTGAAATGGGCCACTACAGTGGTGACATAGCATGAGGACTGCAACAGATTACAGCTGCAGTTGAGGCAATCCAGACACACATGGTTGCTACAATGGGAACCACAGAGAGAGCTGCGAGAGAATATGGATTGCGATGGATATGTTGTCCAGCATTTTCCATTGACATGCCTTTCAAATAAATGGATATTCTTTTTGTGAAATTCACATTTCGTGGTGTCATTTGTTGTGTGTAGACTGCCAAAGTTAATGACGTACCTTGAAAAATAATTTCTGGCTATGTGTTCCGTGCGCCTTCTCACCTCTGCTGCTGAGCTTCCATCGCATGGCTGTTGGGCTGGTGGGTCAGGGTCTTCAACTCCTGAGTCTGAATCAGACAGCTCCATGGGCAAGCCACACATTCAGGCAATGTTGTGGAGTATGGCACAGGTAGCCACTATTTTGCAGACTGTCTCAGGTCATTCTTCAAGGCTCTCCCACTCTTGTGAAGACACTGGAAACGTGATTTCAGGATGCCAAATGTGCACTCAATGACTTACCTGGTGCATCTATCTGCCCTGTTTTACCTCTCTTCAGTGCGTTGGTGGGAGACAGGTACGGTGTGAGGATCCATGGATGTAGGGCATACGCACTATCACCTGGGGGGAAATATTATGGTAGACAACAAGTATGCAGACACCAATACAATTACATTTCACAGTGGATATGAGAATCCACTACCTAGTAGGTATTTTTCATCAAATCACCTCTCTCTATTTTCTGGTATAGACACTGTGTCTGAAGATGTATGAGTCATGTGTGCTTCCTGGATATTTGGCAACAATACCTGTGATGATGTTGTTGGCATCACAGACAACTTGGCTGTTGAGGAAACACCAGTCATAAATTTTACGAGTCGGTATTTGTTCGCATCGCAATTTTGAGGTTTGTGAGTGCATTTAGTACATTGCGGGCAATCATTTTTTCATGCACAAATCTGTTTGTGACCGATTTTGCAATCCCAGATTAGTCACACATTTGGCCCCATGTCACACACCTCAAGTATGAAATGCAGATATTAATATTATCCTGTCTCTCCTAAGTAGACACTGGGGAAAATTAATCTGATGGACTGCACTACAATGAAAGGAACTAGCTATATAGATTGTATTTTGCACATTTGTCACTGTGTATCCCATAAACCAAACTTCACTTCAAATCATTCACTTTACATTGTGGCCTCCTCCACCACCACTATTAAAACTTCGGCAGAGAGTAAAATTCTTGCAACATGCTTGGCAGGACAGTGGCAATCCCGCCAAGGACATTGCGCCCTCATGACTGCAGTAACACCACCAGAGAACAGTGGTTCCCTGGTGGCTGCATTAGGACTATGTCAGTCTGACTGCTATTATTCTAATAGGTAAGCGTGGGCGTAAAATCCGTTTCACGGGCAAATTTACGAATTTTTGACGATTTCGTAATCCGCGAATCGCGCAAATTTACCCAATAATTCGCAATTTCGCAAGCTACGAATTATTTTGCTTGGTCGCGCTTGAAAAATACAATATCGCGCCCGCGGCGTTGACTCTGAGCCTGCCGAGTTGTTTTTCTCCCGGTTTTGCGTGTGCTGCGCCATTTTCGATCTTGCTGCGTGATCGTGCGAGAGAACACAATTACGTAATCGCGGCTTGCCATCTTGCACGGCGAGAGTTTGACAACGCGAGTACGTCATTAATGCCCGGGACGGCGCACAGCTGACTTCCGGCGGGAGGTTTGAACAGCTCGCGTTCCCGAAATTGCAAAAATTGCAATTCTGCACAAGAAATCCACCGCAGGAAACTTAAACCTTGTGAAAATGATGATTTTGATTAGAAAAAACTCCTCGGGTTGACATTTGGCCGCACTTTTTGGTGCAGGAGTCCATTTTTTGGGGTGGGGTGGGAGGAAGGAAGTGCCCCAGAGTCTCCAACTTCCTGTTCCTGTCCAGCAGGCTCCTCCCAGTGCTTTGTGCATGTCCTGGTCACTTTTCATTTGGCTGTGGAGCTGGAAGGATTACTTTTTCTTGTTGCTGGTGGATTTTTGTATTTGAGGACTTTTTGGACTTTGGAGTTTGGATCACTTTTGGACTTGAGATTTTACAAGTAAGTTGGTGTTGTTTGTTTGGGGCATTGCAGTTGAGGCAACTCCAGTTCTAAAACTTTTTTCACAACTTTAACAAAATATATATTGTGGTGGGTAGCTAGCCATAGTATCCAGTAGGCCCAGGGTTAGTCATGGGTGCATGATACAACTGTTGCTCTGATTTTTTTTAACTTAATTCTCATTTATGTCATGGAATTTTAGCTCACTGTTATATGTTGTTTTTTTTTAGTTTTGGGGTGCCTGTAAAGCCTCACTAGCCAGTAGGCCCAGGGGTAGTGAGTGGTGCATGGACCAAGTCTTTCTGTGGGGTGTCTTGAATTTAAACATCTTTGAGGGCATGGATGGCATGGTATTGTGGTGATTTTTATGTGTTTTTCGATTTTTTGGGGTGTTGTTGGGGACTGGCCATGTGGGTGGGTGCCATTGTGAGTGCTGGTTAAGGCAGGGCTTAGCAATGTGCTGGGGGGCAAGGGGCCATTTTGAAGGCAGGCAGTGTGCTCAGGCCTGCACCCATTTTGCCTAGCTTTCATCCATTATGCCCAGGGATACTCAGTGGTGCATGGGCCTAGTCTTTCTGTGGGGTGTCTTGAATTTAAACATCATTGAGGGAATGAATGGCATGGGATTGTGGTGATTTTTATGTGTTTTTCGATTTTTTTGGGGTGTTGTTGGGGACTGGCCATGTGGGTGGGGGCCATTTTGAGTGCTGGTACAGGCAGGGCCTGGCCATGTGCTGGGGGGCAAGGGACCATTTTGAAGGCAGGCAGTGTTCTCAGGCCTGCACCCATTTTGCCTAGCTTTCATCCATTATGCCCAGGGGTACTCAGTGGTGCATGGGCCTAGTCTTTCTATGGGGTGTCTTGAATTTAAACATAATTGAGGGCATGGATGGCATGGGATTGTGGTAATTTTTATGTGTTTTTCGATTTTTTGGGGTGTTGTTGGGGACTGGCCATGTGGGTGGGTTCCATTCTGAGTGCTGGTACAGGCAGGGCCTGGCCATGTACTGGGGTGCAAGGGGCCATTTTGAAGGCAGGCAGTGTGCTCACGCCTGCACCCATTTTGCCTAGATTTCATCCATTATGCCCAGGGGTACTCAGTGGTGCATGGGCCTAGTCTTTCTGTGGGGTGTCTTGAATTTAAACATCATTGAGGGCATGGATGGCATGGGATTGTGGTGATTTTTAGGTGTTTTTCGATTTTTTGGGTGTTGTTGGGACTGGCCATGTGGGTGGGGGCCATTTTGAGTGCTGGTACAGGCAGGGCCTGGCCATGTGCTGGGGGGCAAGGGGCCCTTTGAAGGCAGGCAGTGTGCTCAGGCCTGCACCCATTTTGCCTAGCTTTCATCCATTATGCCCAGGGGTACTCAGTGGGGCATGGGCCTAGTCTTTCTGTGGGGTGTCTTGAATTTAAACATCATTGAGGGCATGGATGGCATGGGATTGTAGTGATTTATATGTGTTTTTTGACTTTTTGGGGTGTATAACTGATGTTCCTCTGTCTTCCATTGCTTTTAGGTGCACAAGAGAACCACCAGTGCCAGGAAGAAGTCCTGCAGCGGTGTGTGCAGCACAACGTCATGCAACGTCACGTGTGGCCACAGACAAGACAACTCTGCAACTCGTACAACTGCGGCCTGCTGTTCTGACATCTGAAGAAGATGGGCCCAAAGAAAGGTGGCCCTAGCGCCTCAGCGAAGAAAGTTGACAGTGTCACTGCCAGTAAGAAGGAGCAGAAGAAGCAAGTGGCACCACCTACCAAGGAGATGGGGGTGCCCACTGACACCTTTTTTGGGAAAAAAGAAACTACGCCTGCAGCAGCAGCGGTATCCGCCGGGGACCAAGCTGGAAGCAGCACCTCGGCCTCATTTGGGTCAGTGCCACCACACCAAGTCAGGTCCAAGACCATGAGTGCTGCTGAGGCAGCCACTTTACTTTCTCAATCACCATCGACCAGTGATGTTGACTCATCACAAGAAAGTACCGTCCAATCAACGCCGGGTGTAACTCAGCTGGCGAGTGTTCAACAATCACAGCCGCAACGACAACCACAAGTGCAACAAGCGCAAGTACATGGGCAAGGAGAGGCGCAATTACATGGGCAAGGAGAGGCGCAAGTACATGGGCAGGGAGAGGCGAAAGTACATGGGCAAGGAGAGGCGCAAGTACATGGGCAAGGAGAGGCGCAAGTACATGCACACGGAGAGGCGCAAGTAGAGGTGCATGGAGAGGTGCCACTAGAGGTTCATGGAGCGGCACAACTGCCTACAACGCTTGTTCCTCCAGAAGTAGGGGCACATCAGGAAATTGATATTCAAGTGGAAGAATCATCCAAGGAAGCCACTCCTCCTGAGGATGATCCATTGTCTTCCAGATCCCCAGCAAGAAAAAGGTTAATGAGGACTGCTACTACTACAAGTTCTTCTTCAAGCCCCCTTCATTCTGATGACCTTGATCTTGATTGGAACCCACCAATGCAGTCTGACAGTGAGGCACGCCATGAGCCGACAAAGGTAGCTAAGCCTAAAAGGAAGGTTCCCACAAGGCTTCGACTTATGGTTGGTGACGATGAACAAGAAGTGGTGCCTTCTGCTGCTGATGAAGAGTTTGACGAATAACCAGTCATCACAGACGTCACTCCAGCCACAGCGGGCATGCAGCAGACAAACATTTTAACCCTAGCCCGAATGGCTGCTGAGAGGGATGTGGGTGGCGTGGCACTGGTACCACCAACAACGCAGTTAACTACAACACCAACACGACCTACAGCTTCCATATTTTCTCGTCAGAAGGGCCGGCAGGGACCTCCATCTAGCTCGACCTCCATTACCTCAAGTAGTGGTGCTGTAAGTGAACAACAGAAACTAATTCAGCCACGCCCATCCTCCACTTCATCTGGCATTGAAAGTCAAAGTAGCACCTCCACCACCAGCAGACATCTCCAGTCCCCAGTTTGGGACTTCTTTACTGTTATCAAAAAGGCGGAAAACATGGTCGTTTGTTCGATTTGTAAAGCATGCGTTAGTCGGGGTAAGCTTGGTACCAACTATGGTACCAGAGGCCAGAGAGGTCATCTCAAGCAACACCACACTATCATTTGGGAATCTCACATGAGGAAAATCAAGGAAGCCAAAACAAAAACAAATCCAAATGTATCCCTTGATATTTCATCTGATGATGTTGAGAGGCTGATCGTGCAGGGGGAAGTGAAGAAGCGACAGACATTTTTTCTGGAAC
This sequence comes from Lissotriton helveticus, assembly GCF_964261635.1. Lineage (NCBI taxonomy): Eukaryota > Metazoa > Chordata > Amphibia > Caudata > Salamandridae > Lissotriton > Lissotriton helveticus. The sequence continues at coordinate 883,715,012 of NC_136070.1, forward strand.
ACCCAGTACCCCTGGCAGCAGCACTGCAGTGGTAGCGCCCACACCCTCTACCCCTGCAACATGTATGAGGCACACTAAGAGTCTGGGACAGACACCAATGCAAAAAACTAAATCAATGAGCCTAACTGGTTTAAAGTCTGCATCATCATCATCATCATCATGTAAAACGGTCCAGCGCAACATTAGCAACATGTTTCGGTCGGATGCGCCATTTGAACGCAACCACCCAACGGTGCGTCTGTATAACGCAAAGCTGGCTAAAATGCTAGCGCTGGACCTTCTCCCTTTCTCTTTCGTGGACGGGGTGGGTTTTTGTGAATTGGTGGCAACTGTCTGCCCTAAATGGAAGGTTCCTAGCCGGTCCTATTTTGCAAGGGTTGCTGTTCCAGCACTGCATCAAGATGTGCTGGAGGTGATTGGCGCAGCTATTCTGAAGAGTGCTGTTCACACGATCCACATGACAACAGACATGTGGACCAGTTGCCAAGCCCTTGATTACATGTGCATCACTACACACTGGGTCTCTTTTGCAGGGGTCGAAAAACAGTTAACTACTGAAGGGGAAAAAGGTTCACCCTAATGAATCCGAAGGTGGCCCATAAAGAGTCCAACATTAATAAACATACAACAAGGAACTCACCGAGGGGTAACAGGGAGATCACACGGTACACCACAGGTTATATAAGAAAGTATAAAATCTTTATTTTCTTTTTTTCATATTTAGTCTGTGCAAACGTAATCCATAATATGTCAGATCAAGGACATACGTAAAGGCTTTACGTGTGTCCTGGATCCTGTTTTCAACAACTTGGCAATTTGCTACGAAGATCTTGCAGGATCCAATTATTATTTGAGTCACTCTGGGGATTACGTTGAGGAATGTGTTATCTTTGTTTAGTAGATTGGTGAATGTTTGATTGTGATTGAAAGATTAGAAAGGATGTGTCTGTTGAGAGGTGTTGTGGGGTGATAGTGTTAAGTATTTATTGTAGTATGCTTTATGAATTAATCAATCTATGTATTAGGATCTGACATATTATGGATTATGTTTGCACAGAATAAATATGAAAAAAAGAAAATAAAGATGTTATACTTTCTTATATAACCTGTGGTGTACCGTGTGATCTCCCTGTTACCCCTCGGTGAGTTCCTTGTTGTATGTTTATTAATGTTGGACTCTTTATGGGCCACCTTCGGATTCATTAGGGTGGACCTTTTTCCCCTACAGTAGTGTACTTTTCCCCTGACATCTGCCCGTATCTCCTACAGGGGGCCCCTTTTGTGTATTAGTCAAAAAACAGTTAAAACACAAAGATGTTGACACGGAGGAAGTTTTTCAAGCTACTCGCAAACATGCAACAGTAGGCATGTTTGCCATGGAGAAATCTCACACTGCACCTAACCTTTTGGAGGAGTTTAACAGGAAGGTCAATGAATGGCTGCATCCAAGAAACCGCACAGTTGGTTATGTTTCCACGGATAATGGCAGTAATATAGTTAAGGCCATGGATAACAGTGGCTATTTCAGAGTGCTGTGTTTGGCGCACAGTATTAACATCGTGGTGCAAGCCTTCTTGAAAACAGAAGCGCCAGTCGTCAAAGTACTGACCATCTGCCGAAGAATCTGCACACTTTTCAGCCATTCTTTTAAGGCATGGAACAGCGGAGGAGCCTTCAATATGAATGTAAACTGCCAGTCAAAGGACTAATCCAGGAGGTGGCAACACGTTGGAACTCAACCTTTAACATGCTTGAGCGTCTGTCTGAGCAGTGAGAGGTAATACATGAGTTTGTTTTTAAACTGGGTTCTACTCACAAAGACATGATGCTAGAGTTGGAGGAATGGAAGCTAATTGCAAGCCTGACAGACATGCTTCGTCCTTTTGAGCTCTTCTTGCGTGAAGTCAGCAGGGAGGACTGTTTTTTGAGCAAAGCTATCCCATTGTTGCGCATGCTAGAGCACCAACTGAAGGAGGTGTCTTCAACGTTCCGAGATGATGGTGAAAAGCGAGAAGCATATGGTTTGGTGGAGAAGTTATTATGGCGCCTACTTGACAATGAAAGGCTTAAAAAGATACATACAGAACAACATTACATTTGTGCCACTATTCTTGATCCACGGTACAAAAAAAGCACTGCCCACCAATACTTTCATTCCTTTTTATGAAGCAGATGTTTCAAAGTACAAACATTGGCTAGCTGTGTCAGCCACTCGGTTCGAAATAGACCGGCAGAACCTTCAAGGAGGCAGCACAAGTACAACTGAATCAGCAGGCCGTCCGGCGTCAAGTTCCACTTCTCAATCCGTGGCCGAAGGGAGTCACTTTCCCTCACAGCCGTTAATGACACCAGCAACTATTTCATCATCCTCACCTGCACCAGGCCGCAAACAAATATTGTCGGAAGGGGATTGGCTAACTCAGCAAGGGTTAGCTCTGTCCACTGATGAAAAGGTCGCAGATGGTACGCAAAGTGGATCAACCCTGGAGAACCTTGAGTCGGTGGTGCAGGCCTATCTGGATGACCCAACAGAGGTCTGTCATAATGAGAACCCATTGGGATATTGGTATACGAAAAGCTCTCTATGGCGACTGATCACCAACCTGGCTCTAAATTATTTGTCTTGCCCACTCGCAAGCGTGTCTTCTGAACGTGTTTTCAGTGCTGCTGGTGCCATTGTTACTTCAAAAAGGACCCGCCTTTTGCCCAAAAATGTGGAGAGGTTAACAATAATCAAGATGAATCAGCACTTCATACCACCCGATTACAAAATACGTGAATGCACGCAGGAAGAAGAGGACACCGACTTAGGTGACGCTGACGGAAGTTCTTCTTGGTCACCAGACCTACTCCCGTCTCAATTCATAGACTTGGAGGACGAGCTCTGCTTCCTTGACACCGAGGCCTGAAAATTACTTCCTTTTTTTCCGTACTGATTCACTTTTATTCCTCTGTGTCTATCTTTGTTTTGCTACTTTTACCACAACAAAACTCTAATCACCTAATCACAATAAGTCCATCATCAGCACTGTCTTCATCTTATTTTCCTTATTGATTTGAAGGTGCCGCAGTCTGCATTCAGATGTTCACAAGTTCACAACTCAATCATGCTCCTCTATCCTCCTCCTCCAGACTCCCCCTATCCATTTCCCTCAAGGCAGATGGATGGATTATGAAAAAAAATACAGACTTTGTCTTCGTAGATGAGTCCACTCAAGTGGAACTGAAATAACTGACTGACTACATGCTTGCTGATTGTTGACAGACCGACTTTTACAATTTACAGGAGAGGCTGCCCTGGGGACCCTCACTTTCCGAAGAAGATGCGGACAAAAAGTAGAACAGGTAATGAATAATGAGAAGATGGCATGCAGTGGACAGAAATGGCTGTCGGTCTCTGTTGAAACCAATTGCTGTTTGTTTTTTGTGAAGAGCGCTATTTGCCATGTTTTGAATATACCAGTATTGCAGGTTTTTGGGGGTTTCTTTGGGGGTGTTCTAGATTTGCGGTGCTGGGTCGGGGGGTCTGGGAGCACTGCTGGCACAGTCTAATGTTGATTGCATTTGATTTTCAGGAAATCCATAGTGGAAAAGGGGAGTTAGGGCCTAGCTGCACAGCGCATTGAGACTGAATTCCAGGTTGGCCCGGAATTTGCTAAGTCTCACTTTTTAAAGTTTTGCTTTTTGGCTGTTTGGGGATCTTCTACTTGTTTCCGCCTGGGTTAATGGGTCTGGGGGCATTGCTGGGAAGGTCTAATACCGGATAAAAGTGTTTTGGAGAAAATCGGAAGTGAAAACGTTTTTGCGTTTTTGATCACTTGCTTGTCTTTGGGGTGTTGTTTGGGGGAGTTCCTGGTGTTTGGGGTGGGTTTTGGGGTCTGGGAGCACTGCTGGCACAGTCTAATGTTGATTGCATTTGTTTTTCAGGAAATCCATGGTGGAAAACGGGAGTTATGGCCTAGCTGCACAGCGCGCTTGGAGTGATTTTGGAATGAGGCGTAAATATAAGTGGGAGCTTTTCCGGTTTTGCTTTTTGGCAGTTTGGGGGTCTTCTATTTGTTTCCGCCTGGGTTGACGGGTCTGGGGGCATTGCTGGGAAGGTCTAATACCGGATAAAAGTGTTTTGGATAAAATACATGGTCAAAAAGTTTTTCACTTTTTAGCGTTTTCGCTCACTTTTGTGTTTTCGGGGGCCTGCTTGGGGGTGTTCCTGGTGTTTGGGGGTGGGTTTTGGGGTCTTGGAGCAACTCTTGGTATGGATACTTTTGATTGCAAGAGGTTTGAAGCAAATTCATGGTGGCAAAGGGGAGTTAGGGCCTAGCTGCAGAGCGCGCACGGAGTGATTTTAGAAATTTGCCTAAAAATTTCCAAGTCCCCATTTTTGTACTTTTGCATTTTGGCTGTTTGGGGGTCTTCTACTTGTTTCCGCCTGGGTTCACGGGTCTGGGGGCATTGCTGGGAAGTTCTAATACCAGATAAAAGTGGTTTGAAGAAAATCTGAGGTGAAAAAGATTTTGCGTTTTTGCTCACTTGCTTGTCTTAGGGGTGCTGTTTGGGGGGGTTCCTGGTGTTTGGGGGTGGGTTTTGGGGTCTGGGAGCACTGCTGGCACAGTCTAATGTTGATTGCATTTGTTTTTCAGGAAATCCATGGTGGAAAAGTGGAGTTATGGCCTAGCTGCACAGCTCGTTTGGACAGAATTGAAAGAAGGCCGAAAATATTCTAAGTATGAGATTTTCCATTTTTGCTTTTTGCCTGTTTGAGGGTGTTCTGCTTTTTTGCGGGCGGGTTGGCGGGTCTTGGGGCATTGCTGGGAAGGTCTAATACCGGATAAAAGTGGTTTGGAGAAAATCCACGCTGAAAAGCGTGTTGGCACTTTTTTTAACTTAGGGCTCGTTAGGGTTAGCAGCAGTATTGCATGTGTTTCGGGGTGTTCTAGATTTTTGCAACTGGGTTCTCGGGTCTTAGAGCACTCGTGCTAATGTGTAATTTTGGTTGCAAGTGGTTTGAAGAAAATCCATGGTGGGAAAGGATTTGGCCTAGTTAAAGAAAGCGTTTGCCACTATTCTTAACTTAGGGCTCGTTAGGGTTAGCAGTATTGTATTGCATGTGTTTGGGCGGGAGTTCTAGATTTTTACGACTGGGTGGGGTCTTGGAACACTTGTTGGAATGTCTAATTTTGATTTCAAGTGGTTTGAAGAAAATCCATGTGGTAAAGGGGGGTTTTGGGCATACTTTCTGAGTGCGTTTTGGCACAATTTTATATTAGGCCTCTGCGAGGTAGCAGCAGTATTCTGCACGTTTTTGGGAGGGTAATGTGGGTTGTTCTAGATTTTGGGGATTGTCATCTCTGAAAGTGACACTATAATTTTAGCACTACACAGCGTGCCTTATATATTTTTTTCTCCGAGCTGCCTTTAACACTTACTGTTGTGTTTTTTCATCATCAATTACAGGCAGGCTTTTACCCTGTGGCATCGATGTACTACTAAGGCTTACAATTAGCGATCCGCAAATCCGCATCAGGCAGGCAGTGGACAGTGTGTCTGGTCACCAAGATTGATCGACGGAGCATCCGATGGAAAGAAGGACTACCGCGAATAAGAGGAATGGCTGGATGCATCAACTTCACAAATTCAACGGGACAACTACAAAAAAACGTAACAGTATCCAAAATTCTCCTTATCTTTCAAATGATATTCTTGTGAACTTGAACTTACTTCTACGAGTGTGACTCTGTGCATTTGTTTGATCTCTGCTTCAAATTCATCCCTCCAGCTATTTGATACGTCTTTGCTATGTTTAACACTAATTTAATGTTCTAAATGTTTATTCTCTCTGAGGGCAGAGAGGCAAGTGAAATTGCGTAATGACTGCAGCCCTGTACTGTCAACTTGTTTCTTCGTAGTTACTAGTAAGTTGCAGTAAGTAGTAGTACTACTTTTCAGTAAGCTAATAACCATCCATTTAGTAAACAACTTCTGGCATGCAGTAGTGCACTTCCTTTATGTCCCTTTAAAGATTTATCAATATCTTCAAATCCAAAGATTTGTTTCTCTTCATTTGTTGTTTGACTGTCCATGCTGTGTTTTTTTTCCTCTCTACCAAACGTTCCCAAAAAAAACCATTCCCATCCAATTTTCAAACCCTAACCCTCTTCCCCCGGGCTGTGTTGTATTTCTTTGAGGTGTGACTGACAACAACAATAAATTCAACACACTTGCTGGGGAGGATAAGGTCAAAGCAACCAGAAGTTCATGTGCGCCATCGTGGATTGATAAGAACATCCTCCTCCTACACAACGTGAACAATCAAATGCTTAATGCTTACCTTACGTTGGCACTGCTTAGGCTACTATTTAGGGCACTGTTCTGTACCATACTATCTATTGTACTGTTTCTAATGCTACGCTCAGGCCACTCAATGTTTAATTTCTTTTTTTTTCATATGGTGATACTGCCAGTGTGTACCACTACTGCTACCAGCACAACAATGATATAGCATCCGTCGAGGATTCAAGTCAACAACCAACCTTAATCACCATTTGCAATGCAGCCAGACTTGGGGCTACCCCGATTCTCAAACACAAATCACAGGTAAGATAAGCATATTGGAGAGGTAGTAGAATAATGGGCTAGGAGGACTAAGTTGGGAGGAGAGCAGAGACTGACCGTACTACTAGTAAAGTACAGTAGTAGGGCTACTACATTTACTAACTCGGTTACTTGCATTTTGGTACATTTCAGGACTAGATGTTTCATTCATGCTGGTAAGTTTGAAGAAAACAAACGTCCAGTAACCACCGCCAACCCCCACACAAAATAAAATATGAACGCGTATATTGTGTTTTTGTAAGAAAAATAATTATTAAAAATATATATTCGTGTTGTTTTCAGCACAACGATAATAAAATAAATTACCCGAACTCACCCCCCCTCCCGAACCCAACCAATGTCAAAAATTCCAAAAGTCCCCTTTCCCAAACACCCAATTCCCACTCCCCCAACAGTCTTTAAAAAAGGGGCAAGGGACAGTCACTTCCTCCGGTGGCGTAGTTTGGCAAACTGTTGCTGCATGTTCCGCTGCTCTTTGCGGAGGTCCCGGAGCTGGTGCTGATGTTTTTCGGCCAACCGCTCCATGTAGTCCACTCGTCTGCGTAGCTGGCGCACGCGAACCATCCAGGATCTGGGGGGGCGCTGATGTTGTTGCTGCTGTGCGGCGGCGGCGGGAGGCTGTCGGGCCACAGCTCCGTTTCGCTGGAGGCTTCTGGCTGGTGGAGCCGGGGGCAGTGGAGGAGGATGTAGATGTTGATGTCTCCTCATGCTCCCGAGCCCACAACCGCCGATACTCGGCACAAATAGCCTCCAGCTTACGGGCCCTGGCCCAGACAGCCATCTCCTTACGGGTGAGCTTTTTGGGATGAGCATCTATGAAGAAAGAAAGAAAAATACTGTAGCCAATAGTCTTTAACATAAAGTCAAAATAATTCAATGGAAGGTTGACACTCAGTAACACCAGCAAGTAGCAAACACAGTATAACATTTTGGCATGTATCTTTCCACCGTCTTTGTAAGCCTGTGACACTGTGAGTTTCAGGAATTCCACCAGCAGCTCTATAGGTGGACTCACTACTACGTACATAGTCAGAGAGTACTAAAAAAAGGCCTTTTTTACTTTTTTTCTCTTGTTTTGCAAAAGAAATTACTAGTACGTGAACTTGTGGTAGCCGCCATAATGGCAGCTCACTCAGCTTTCACCCAAGAAATACAGACACAGGCCATAATGATGCAGACTCACAGTGCTTTCAGCAGTACATGCAGGTGGGGATAGGAATGGCTTACTTTTCTATAGGGGTGGCACTGCCACTGGCCATACTTCATCCACTCAGCGTCTGCTCTACTACATCATACACCTCTGCTAACGACAAGGAGGATAAAGAAGATAACATCCAGGCTTCCAAAGTACGTCTATGATTCTTCTTAATGTCTCAAATGTACCAAAATTTCTTTTTGCCAACAACCAACTAACACCCTTTTCATTATATTTTGGAAACCGCCGTCTTCTTTCTGATGTTGAATTGCATTCAACAAAACCATTCTTTACAGTCATAAATATAAAGACTCGGTCGTCCTTCGTTTCACCCTTCTTTAACTTTTCGTTCTTCACATCCCTAAACTACATCTGATATGACTTGGCTTCACAATAAAAATTTGCCAGCTGAGTTGAAGTGAAATAGAGGGGGCCATTGGTTACTAGAAGTACCGCCGCTAATGCTATTAAAAGTCAAGGTTGACTGTCTTCTAGGTGATAGCCCAAAAAGTAGTTCTAAATTAGTAAATGTTCTTGACAGTACAGTGTACTTATACTAGTGTACTGTGTACTACTGTACAGTACATCATACACTCCTTTGCGAGCCTACTCAAAAAAATGTCAATAAGTAAGGAGTATAATAACTTACCACCGTCCGCCGCCGCTGAGTCTTCCCCCCAAGCTCCTACTGTTGGCGCCGCCGCATCCAGAGTGGACCCCTCCGCACTGCTGGCCCCGGCACTGGTGGTCATCTGTGCCGCATCAGATGTTGTGACGTCTAGGAAAAACATGTCATATTTTCAGATACCATACGCAACCCCCTATTTTGTCTCGTATTGGAAGAAAATGTTACATAACACATTTTTTATTACTGGGATTGAAAAAAAGTAACTGTTTTGGGGAGGGTATTAACCTTTTATATGCTTATTCCATTAAATGCTATACTTCTTATGACAACTTATGAATGCTTGCTTAACGTGCACCATTTTTCTCATTACAGAAAGAAGATTCCATTGCCCTTCTGCCAGACGGTTCACCAACTACTACTGAGTCACCACCAGCAGTACTTTAAGTACTTTAAAGAAGGTGGGGGCTCACGCACAGTTATTCTACTAATTTCCTGTGTCTGTTAGTGTTAACTATTATTAAGTTTGAGTCATACTAATTTCATTCATGGGAATGTTGTTTAAACTTTAACGTCATCTTCATCCATAAGAATACTACGCTATTAAAAATAAAGAAATAATGTATTCATTTCTCAATTGAAAATAAAACTTTAAAACTAACAAACACTCTGTGTTTTTTGCTCACGATTGAGTGAGCGGAAAGGTTTGAACTACAGCACTTGGCAGTCATGTTTCAGTGACTCAGATAGGCCGGGACTTGGAGATAGTATTCTTCTGTTCTTCTGGGTCGTAAAATCATTGGTCAGACATTCTAGATAGTCGGTCAGGGGAATGGGGGTTCAACTTCTGTTCGAACTGAGGTATGTCGAAAGTCGAGCTGCACCTATCATCAACAATGTCCTATTTATCTTGTCCATACTTCTTTGTGTGCAGAATAGTCCCTGAAACACTAGCGGTATGGGATGTGCTCCTCTCAAATCAAAAAGGCAACTGCTTCCTTTTACTTGGTGTAAACAATGACATTTTGTTGTTGGAAATTGTCAAAGCACTTACATTAAGAAGACTGGAATAGACAGCAAGGGCAACCCAGAGGACTGCATTCAGTGCCTAGAGCTATTGCTGTATCAGAGTTTTGTTTCACACCGTTTGCCGAATTGGCAAGCTTGGCTACCTACACAGACCGACTCATAATTGTAAATAGTAGTAGCACAGAGAGTGATGGTAGAGGCAGGATAAGAATGTAGAAAGTAGTCTACATTAGAAGAAGATCAAAGTCTATTTTGTAAACCATAGAATTATTAGGAACCAGTTTGTAATGAATAGGAACTGTAAAAGTTAGGGAAGTATAAGTATTAATATAACAATAGAACAACTTACTGGGGCCAGCAGAAGAGCCTGCAAGGGACTGCTCCTGTCCGGTAAACATCACTTACAACGAAACTTTTACAACGCACTACCATTACAACGCGGTCATTACAACGCAAACCATTACAACGCATTGCGCTGGGGGGCGCTCTAGGATAGGGAATAGGTTAATTTACTATCCAATAACCTTCCCTAGTGTCCACGGGGACTGGAGTTGGAATAGTAAATTAAACTATTCACTATCCAGCACCCAAAAGCGCTATGCGTTGTAATGGTATGCGATGTAAAAACTGCGTTGTAAAGGCAGGCGTTGTAATAGCCTGCGTTGTAACGTCATACATCCCTCCTGTCCACCTTCTGCCACCGGAGTTTCTGTCGCCGCTGGCGCCTTGCCCCTGGGAGGTCAAGGTGATCATGAAATAAAGAAACACAACATGGATGATTGTTTTTTTGGAAATATTTGATTTCTTTGTACTCAATCTAAAATTATGTCGGGGAAACAAATTAACATCAATTGCATCTGATGTGGTCAACTAGGAGGATAGTAGTACAGTATTGCAGGATTCGCAGACCGTCTAATAGGAAAGTTATGTAATTCACTTACTACATCAACAACAAAAAGTTTCTACTACGACTGCCATCACTCAGCAGCACAAGACGTCGCGTGACAGACACAGTCCGTCATCATGATTGCAGACCATTAACAAATTTACTATAACAAGTAATAAATAATATATTCAACGTATCAATCCACCACTATCTCTTCAAAGTGGCAGCAGCAGGAGTACAAAGAAGGACTAGACTTGAGTCTACTGTCTCTAGCATTACGCAGTAATGCTCTCAAATGACTAAAAAGTTGCAAACACGTAAGCATAGTAGCGACGCCAATAACCAGGCGATCACCTGCAATGACAAAAGCTATTTAAACATTAATTTACCTGCAATGTAATCGAATCAGCAGCATTTGTACTCTTCAGGAAAAAAATAGATTAGCAATATAACAGAGCAGAAGGAAAAAAAGTAGTTATTAAATAGCTACTTACCAAGGCCAGGGATCTCCACACGGAGCAGGTCGAGCATGTCATGCTCCCGGTCCAAGATGTCACTCCACCGGTGCGTCACTTGCTGGTAGGTGCGCGGGACCCCAGACCCCTTATCCATGCACGGCACACTTTCTCCCACAGCTGGTGACGCTCCCAGAGGCCGTAACTGGAAGCAATCCACCCACCTGCTGCCATGGTCTTAGGGAGGTGGACTTGGACAAAAACCATCAAGGCGGCCACCTCCCCCGCAGAGAAGTTCTCCCTGGCCTGGACTTTCTCCCCCCTCAAATGCCCGCAAGGGAGCCGGGTACGGGGTGCTGGGCCCTTCCCCTTGCCCTTGTCACCTCCCTTAGCCATGGTCCTGGGCACAAGAAGAAGGAAAGAAGAATAGGTGTGAAAAAATAAGAGAGAGAGCGAAAGAAAAACGTAGGTAATAAAGTAACAAAAAGTTTTAAAAAAACACAAAATATAGATGTAGGAAATTGAAGAAAGAGATAATAAGCAAAAAAATTTTTTTTAAAGTTCAGAAAAACATAGGATTACAAAGATGTAAGATGGATAGAGAGGTAGCATGCCCAAAACCATAGGAGTGAATGAAAAACAAGATGGCCGGGCCCATAGAGGACCGCGTGGGTAAGTTTGCGCGATATTTCCCTCGCGAGAACGCAAAAACGCCCACGAACACGTAATCGCGCGCCGCATATGACGCGAGCATGCAACGAGCGCCCGGAAACGGAAACATGTCACGCAAACAAGATGGCCGCGCCCATACATGACCGCATGGGCAACCTCGGGGTCGGTGCGCTGCAAGCAGTCCGCGAATAAGCAAAAAAACACGCGAACACGCAAAAAAAAAGAAATCAGCAAATTCGCATGAATTGACAGATTGCAAGTTCGATTTTGCACGAATTCGCGCCCCGCGAATCTCGCGAAATGGCAGAAAAACGAATTTTGGAAAACTGAAAGCACTTAGCAGGTGCAAACGTTCAAGCTAATTTGTAACCATTCCCTGCAGTGCTTCCTCAGGGGCCCCTCCAGAGTGCAGTTGCCTACTTGCAACTATTCTCTGACCCTGCTCTGACCCTCAAAGCAGGGTCAGAGAATAGTTACAAGTATGGCACAATGCTCTCGTAAAACAAATAAGTGCAACAGGAAGCACTTACAGCTAAGGAAGCTGGTGCCAGACTTGAAGCACAAATTCAGTGACACATTAACCAGCCCCAAATTAATTCATCTCAGTTGAGGCTGGGCAGGTGTGCTTCCCCCCATTATCTACAGTGGTGAACAAGAGGGTGGTAGTGGTGAACCAGAGGGTGGCACTGGTGAACCAGAGGGTGATGTGATGAACCAGAGGGTGGCAGTGATGAACCAGAGGGGGACAGTGATGATCCAGAGGGTGTCAGTGGTGAATCAGAGGGTGCTGTGATGAACCAGAGGGTGGCAGTGATGAACCAGAGGGTGGCAGTGGTGAACCAGAGGGTGCTGTGATGAGCCAGAGGGTGGCAGTGGTGAACCAGAGGGTGGCAGTGATGAACCAGAGGGTGGCAGTGATGATCCAGAGGGTGGCTGTGGTGAACCAGAGGGTGGCCGTGATGAACTACAGGGTGGCATTGATGAACCAGAGGGTGGCAGTGGGGAACCAGAGGGTGCTGTGATGAACCGGAGGGTAGCAGTGGTGAGTGCTGAACCAGAGGGTGGCAGCAGGGTTGAACCAGAGGGTGCTGTGATGAACCAGAGGGGGGTAGAGGTGAACGAGAGGGTGGCAGTAATGAACCGGAGGGTGGCAGTGATGAACCAGAGGGTGGGAGTGGTGAACAAGAGGGTGGTAGTGGTGAACCAGAGGGTGACAGTTGTGAACCAGAGGGTGCTGTGATGAACCAGAGGGTAGCAGTGGTGAACAAGAGGGTGGCAGTAATGAACCAGAGGGTGGCAGTGATGAGCCAGAGGTTGGCAGTGGTGAACAAGAGGGTGGTAGTGGTGACCCAGAGGGTGGTAGTGGTGAACCAAAGGGTGTCAGTGGTGAACCAGAGGGTGGCAGTGGTGAACCAGAGGGTGCTGTGATGAACCAGAGGGTGGCTGTGATGAACCAGAGGGTAGCAGTGATGAACCAGAGGGTGCTGTGTGCCCATACACGACCGCATGGGTAACTTCGCCATGCAAGCAGCCCGCAAACACGCAAAAAGTCCCGCGAACACGCAAAAAGCCCCGCGAACTCGCAAAAACCCAAATATTCGCAATTTTTCACTGTTGGACCTGGCCCTTTTGGCAGGTTCACCCCTAAACTTTTTGCTTTTTCCTAGTCTGTTTCTGGTACCTAGTGTTGATGATTTTAGGCCTCTGTGCACTTTTTCAATGTGGTACAGTGTAAAGTGCGTGTGCTCACTGTGTATGTGTGGTGAGTGACCTGCCCTCACATAGGAATGAATGGGGAATATGTATGCCCATGGTAGTTCCTGATGTGTGGGGAGTGCAGGGTCGAGTTTGGTATGTGCGAACTCGTGAGATTGAATGCTGTGTAATGGTGTATGCGGCATGGCTGTGTCTAGTCTAGAAGTGCCACTTTGAGAAGTTGGCATATTTGTGTAATTTGTGCCTGGTGTGTGATTGGCTGGTGAGCCTGGCCCAGAGTGCCTGGGCCTGCTCGTGGATTGACTGTCTGGTTTGAGGATGACAGGGGCTGCAGAGCCCCCAGGAGGTTGTCTGAGTCAGCCCGTGGATGAAAGGCAGCATCTGCTGCCAAGGAAGTGGGTGGAGATAGCACCTGGGAGTGAATGAGGCTGTGCCTGCCTGCCACAATGCTGGCTCCACCACCCCGCTGGGCGACTGTCACCTCTGTCCCTGATACTGAAAGGACTTCCCTATAACCAGTTCTAGCTGGTTCTCACACTGCCTGCACAAAGACTTCAAAGACTTTTCTGTGTATAAGAAGGGGCTATGTCACCTTCCAAAATGGTCTTGTTTTTGGACTTGAATCTGACAGGGGCGTGCTGCTGCTTGGGCCCAGGGGAATCCCTGGGTCCTGCCCAGCCCCTGGATGCCTGGAGGACTCCTGGGGGACCCCTCTGCCTTGCCTGGGCTGATGGGGACTTTGCTTTGCCCCCTGGGAATCTCTGGGACCTTTGCAGCATGGAGAAGCTGCATTTTCCTGCAGAGAGCGCTGGATTTGTATTTATAGCACCTGGAAGCGCTGTGCTTCCCCCTGAGCGCCTGGGAGCGCTCTGCCTATTTGTCTAGTGCTTTGGAGCGCTTTATTGCCCCCAAGCGCTTGAGAGCGCTTTATTTGTGCTTACAGCGCTAGGAGCGCTGTACTTTGCCCCCAGCGCTTTTATTTTTATATTTATTATCGAGGGAGCCCACCCCTCGGTGAAGTGATTCCCCGCCTGCCTGCCTAAGCGGGGCCGCTGCGCTGCCCGCAGCGACCCGGAAGTGGTTGGCCGGCCGGCCAATCCTAGCGCGACCGGCCGGAAGTCCTGCCCCCGCAGCCCGGGTGCCGAGGGATGGCAGCCGCGAGGCGAGGAGAGAAGGAGAAGTGCGGCAGAGATGGCACAGGGCTCCCGTGAGGCTGGGAGAGCCCCGCACCCAGAGAAGAGGCGGCTGGAGGTACCTGCGGGGCTCTGGGACCGAAGAAGAGCCCCGCGCTGCCCAGAGAGCCGGTGAGTGTAAGCCGAAGGGGGGGGGGCTGTGGGGTACATTGCCGGTGCCCGCCCCTCCCCTCCGGTGTGCAGAGCCTGTGGAGGCTGTTTCCGAGTCCCAAGCGGGGACGCCAACGTGCCGGGCATTCTTGGTGGTAAAGAGCCCAGCGAGGCTCGAGGGCCATTTTGTGTTTAGAGCCACGGAGACTCTAGGGAGCATATTTCATTTACGAGCCCAGCGAGGCTCGAGGGCCACTTTGTGTTTAGAGCCACGGAGGCTTTAGGGGGCATATTTGATTTACGAGCCCAGCGAGGCCCGACAGCCATATTAGTTAGAGGGGGCGTCGGGACATATTGCTGTTGCCCGCCCCCTCCTGCCTGCAAGGGATCTGTTGAGAGCCTCGAGGGCCCCATGGGCCATATTTCTTTAAGAGCCTGTGTGGCTTCAACGTTTGTGGACACGAGTGTTTTCAGAGCCTGTGTGGCTCAGCAGTTGGCGCAGATTTATTCTAGGGGCTAGTGACAGCCCCTGGCACAGTTTTTGTTGATTCACAGTTGCCCAGCAATTAGTGGGCAGCTGCACCGTTTAGGTCTTGTGTGGTTCCCAGGTGCCCAGCAAGTAGTGGGCACCTGCACCGTTTAGGCCCCTGACTTTTGGACTACAGGGCGTCCTAGCCCCAACAAGGCCAGTTGGCCTAGGGACTGCCACAGGTGGTGGCTTATGTAGGTTTTGCGCAATTGTGTGATTATTCCTGCACCTCTGAATGGTTTTAGGCATCATGTGATTTTTGCGCTATTGTATTGTTCTGGCACCTCTGAATGTTTTTAGGCATCATGTGTCTTCCTTTTCCCTGCGCTGCACCTCTGAATGTTTTAGGCATCATGTGTCTTCTTGCGCTGCACCCCTGAATGTGTTTTATTGCATCATGTGCTTTGTTCTGAACACCGCTGAATGTGTAGGTGTATGCATCATGTGTTTCCCTTGTCTTACACCTCTGAATGTTTTTGATGCATCATGTGTTTACCTTTTTCTCTACACCGCTGAATGTGTTTTTGATGCATCATGTGTAATGTGTTCTTGCTTCTACCCCTAAATGTGTTTTATTCTTAGGTGGTTGTGTTTTGCCTAGTATAGTTATACTAGAGAGGTTATGTGTCCATGCATGATCTAGGCCTATGGTTATTAGTATTGCGTAGTGTGTCCTTACCTGTTCCCAGTAGTTACTGGATGTGATCTATAATTGTTATTTTGTGCTACAGTGATTTTATATCTTTTATTCTAATTTCTGACAGTATTTCTATTTCTACTAAGTGCTGATTCTGACAGTGGCCTATGTGGCCCTGTCTTGTAAATAATCCCTTATGAATATTGCCCGTGCCAGTTGGCACAATGTACATGTGTGATTTCTATCTGATGTGTTTTGACAATACAAAAGTTATTTTCATATAACCTTGTGTGGAGTTCCTTTTGTGGTGTGCCTAGGATGTTGTTGCTGTTGTGCGCTGGCGCAAATGCTTTACACATTGCCTCCGAGTTTAGCCTCACTGCTCGTGCCAAGCTACCAAGGGGGTGAGCAGGGGTTATCATGGCGTGTGACTCCCTTGCCCTGACTAGAATGGTGGTTTCTGCCTGGCTTTGGCGTCAGTCTTAGCCTACCAGAAATAGCCAGTTCTAACACCCACGAATTCGTGAATTATGCGGATCGCAAATTCGCTTTCGCACGATTTCGCGGACCGCGATTTTGCCCATACTTACTAATAGGTCTGTCGGAAGACCACCACCACAGTGCCCCTGCCGACTCATTAGCCCCTACGTGCCAAATCCACGGATTCTCTGCGCATCTTGCTGATTTAAAAAAAAATCATTTTTGGCCTTGGGAGTCCTTGTTGGGTCCGCTAAGCAGGCCTAGGGGATCAGGGTGTTTATACCCTGCCCCCTTTTCTTGTTTTGCGTGTTTGTTTTACTGCTTTCTTGTGCCTCGGTTCTACCGAGGCACAAGCTGGCTGCCAACAATTCCTGGTTTGGAGTGTTGACGGCCAATTAGAATGCAGCTTGTGATCGGCAGGGTGAGCGGATCCACCGCGCCTCTAAATATCGACATTTTTTTTTTGTATTTTCTCGGCAACTACTGAACGGATTTACACCATTTAATGAAAAGAGTTCAGGCTGTAGCCGTGTCTAAAGTTTCCTATGGGAATTAACATGGAAAAAACATGTTTTGGGACCCCCCTTTTTTCTCAGCCCCCGCTTTCTGAATCACCCCGAAACTTTCAAGATAGGAGCTGACCAGAGCGGGCCATACGTTTTGAAAATTTCTTGAAGATTCATCAACCGGCACTAACGTTATTGGGAAAACAAATAATGAGTTTCCTATGGAGACTAGGTCCTAACTATAACTATCTACTGGCTACCGCCAATAGATTATATATATATATATATATATATATATATATATATATATATATATATATATATATATATATGTATATATATTTATTTACATATTACCTACTGGCGGTCGCCAGTAGGTAGTTATGGTTAGGACCTAGCTACCATAGGAAATCCGCAACATTCTATTGGGAATAACTCTGGCGCCGGTTGAGGAATCTCCGTGTAATTTTCCAAAATTTTGGCCAGCTCCGCTCTGCTCCTTCCCTGAAAGTTTCGGGGGGATACGTGAAGTGGGGGCTGAGAAAAAAGGGGGTCCCAAAACGTGTTTTCCCCATGTTAATTTCCATAGGACGGTCTGACAAGTCTGCCCAATGAAGGACTTGCCACACAGGCGTGTGAGAGAGTACACAACATTTTGAGTGTTGCAATTTGAAAAGCAATTTTGCATGTGCTTCTTGTTGTTTAACATGACACATTTGGAGTCCTTAGTCTGGAATTGTATTGTATTGTATTGTACGCCAACACTCCAAAGCAGAATGTGTTGGCAGCCATCTTGTGACTCTGTGCCCTGAGGACCGCCACCTCCCTGGGGTTTAGATAATTATATGTGGGGGCATTTGGCCCCCTGCAGCCCCGTGCAACGCCTCCTTCCCGTGTTTTTTTCAAAAAATGTGTGGGGTAGACTCTTGCCCCCCAAGCCCTGGGCACTGCCACCTCCCCGGGGCTTTTTATTATTTTGGGTGGAGGGGCCTCACGGGCCCCCCAAGCCCTGGGGACCACCACCTCCCCGGGGCTGTCTTAAAAATAAAAGTGTGGGGTGTCTCGAGCCCTGCCACACTGCCCCAGGGACCACCACCTCTCCGGGGCTTAAATTAGTTGGGAGGGGGGCCACGCGGCCCCTCTTCTGGAGCCCTAAATGGCCCTGGGGGCCACTACCCCCCAGGATTGGTTCCCACCCCTGGGACATTGCTGTTTGCAATGACACGGTGGAAGCCATGTGGCTCCCGCCCTGTCAAACTTGCTCTCGCTTTCAACAAGCAAAGCAGAATTGCTTTTGGGCAAGGGGAGCTACATGTTAGCAGTTCCCTTCACCCAAAGCAATGGCAGCTCCTGAAGGAGGCAAGGGCTGCCTGGAACCGTGGGGACATTAGTGCTCCCCCATGGTCCCCAATACTAAGGATTGGCCCTGGGAGATGGGGTCCCTGGGCCTGAAGTGGCCCAGGGGAGAGGGGCCACGCAGCCCCCCTCCAGCGAAACTTTAAAAACAAACGATGGAGTCTAGGCCCTGGGGGATGGGGTCACTGGGCCAAAAGTGGCCCTAGGAAGGGGGGCCAGAAGGCTCCCATCCCCCCCCAAAAAAGAACAGAACAAGGTAAAGCCAAGGGGATGGGGTCCCTTGGCCAAGAATGGCCTCAGGAGGAGTGTCACACAGCTCCCTCCTTAAAAATGTTTTTTTTTTAATTAAATACATTTGTGGCTATGTCCCGGAGGATGGGGTCCCTGGGGCAGAAATCGGCCATGGGAGGGGGCCACGCAGCCTACCTTCCCATTTTTGTACAAAAAATAAAAAATTAAAATAGGTCAGAACCTGGGGGATGGGGTCCCCAGACCCCAAAAAATACAAAAAGAAAGGGGGCCACACTTCTAAAAATGTTTTTAAAAAAATCAAAAGCTGGCATGTCGCAGGAGGCCCGCCCCCTCCCTGCACCACTTTGCAAACACACCCCCTGGTGCGTTCTAAGTTGGGGGATGAAGTCCTCTTCATTCCTGAGGGACCCCGGGGGCCAACTAGCCTACCCGGTACCACCAGTAAGCCTCGCACTGTGGGATTGCTGAGAGGTGGTCCGATGCCACAACACTTTTTACACCACTCTGCAAACTTCCCTCTTGGTGCACTGCTGGTGGAGTGATGAGGTCCTCTTCTGTCCTGGGGACCTTAGGACTAAAGTGGACTTTATCCCCTGAGCAGCAGTGCGCCAGGAGTTCAGTTTACAGAGTGGTGTAAAAAGGGGGCGTGGCCTTTGAGCACTCTCAGCAATCCAGCTATATACCGGGCTTACTGGAGGTAACAGGAGGGCTAGTAGGGCCCCAGAGACCCTCAGGAGGAAAACGGACTTCATCCCCTGCCCAAGAGCACACTAGGAGGCTCATTTGCAGAGTGGTGGTGAAAGGGGGCGTGGCCTGTGTCCACTTCTCAGCAATAACACTGTGTGGGGCTTACTGGAGGCAAGAGATAGGCTAATTGGCCCCTAAGGAACGCCAGCAGCAAAGGGGACCTCAATCCTCATCCAAGAGCGCATCAGGGAGCACGTTTCCAGAGTGGTGGGCAAAGAGGGCATTGCCTGCTATGAGAACTTAGTAATCCTGCTATGTGAGGCTTACTGGAGGTAATAGGAGGGGTAGTTGCCCCCCAAGGATGTCCTTGGGGGCCAACTACCCTTTTTGTTCGCTCCAGTAAGTCCCACACAGTGGGATTGCTAAAACATCTTCAGAGGCCACCCACCCTTTCTCCACCACTCTGCAAACGCGCCTGAGGGATGTAGTCCCATTTACTCCAGAAGGACTTTGGGGGCCGAGAAGCCCTCCTGGTACTAAGTCCTAGACAGCAGAATTTCTCAGCGCTGGTCAGAGGCCCAGCTCCCTTTCTCCACCACTCTGCAAATGCGACTACTTGTTAAAGAAGGTTTTGCAATGTAATAGGATTTGCATTTGCGAGAATTAGAGCTATTGACATTGTAAATGCAAACGTTTCTTACTAATGTTTTTTGGAGTGGAGTGGATGTACGTTGTGTGTAGTGGAATTATGTGGTATGTTGTACAGTGAAAATATGTGGATAGAAAGTATGTGGTATTTAGTGAATAGGAATTATGTGAAGTGGGATTATGTGTTATGGAGAGTAATTATGTGGTATGGTAGTCTGTTTTGTTGAGTGGTAACCTCAGGTTTAGTCTTCCTCACTTTCATTGAAGCTCAAATATGAACTCAGTGAGACAAAAAAGAGAAGGCAGCCCTGAGGAGCACTTGTGGACCTAGTCAGAGGTATGAGGTGGGCCACTAGAATTATGTTACTGTTTGGCTGCATCAACTTTCGCACAATTATACATTTTGTGCATTAGCCACATATTTCATCATCTGCTCCCTAATCTGCAGATTTGAACAAAGAAAGCCTTGTTTCTAGGTCAAAGGGCTCACATTTTAACAATAATACAGCAACAAGTGTTACAGAATGGTGAAAGGCCCTTTGCAAACTTAGAATGGTCACCTGTTACTTATTTCTAAATGTGGGTGTTAAATTGGTACTAATGGCGTGCAAGCCATTCTTGCTTCCTTCTGTGCCTCTGTTGCATCTTTCTGCATTTCTGTTGCTTCTTTTGGTACATTTCTTTCTTTTTCTGCACTTTTCTTGCCTCTTTCTGCAAATCTCTTGTACTTTCTGCATCTCTCTTCCCTCTTGTTGCACATCTGTTGCCTCTTTCTGTACTTCATTTGCTTCTTTCTGTACCTCTCTTGCCTCTTTTTGCACCCTTCTTCCCTCTTTCTACACCTCTCCTGCCTTTTTCTGTACCCCTCTTATATCTTTCTGCACCCTTTCTGCCTCTTTCTGCACCTCTTGTCCTTCTTTCTGCACTTATTTTGTTTCTTTCCGCACCTGTCTTGATATTTTCAGCACCCACTTGCCTCTCTCACCAACCCTCTTCTTCCCTCTTTCTGCACTTTGGTTGCTTCTTTCTACACTTATATTGCTTCTTTCTGCACCTTAATTGCCTCTTTCTGCACCTCAATTGCCTCCTTCTGCAGTTCACGTACCTCCTTCTGTACTTCACTTGCCTCTTTCTGTAACTCTCTTGCCTCTTTCTGTACCACTCATGCATCTTTCTACACCTCACTTGCTTCTTTATGTACCCCTTTTGCCTGTTTCTGTACCCCTCTTCCCTCTTTGTGTAACTCTCTTGCCTCGTTCTACACCTCTATTCCCTCTTTCTGCACCACTCTTTCTGTACCTCTGCTCCCTCTTTCTTCACCTGTATTGTCTCTTTCTGCATCCTCTGTGCCTCTTTCAGCGCCTCTGTTGCTTCTTTCTGCAGTTCTCTTCCTCTTTCTGCAACTCTTCTGCCTCTTTCTGTACCCCTCTTGCCTCTTTGTGCACCTCTCCTACCCCTTTCTGTACCCCTTTAGTCTCTTTTTCTATTTGTTGGTTCTTTCTGCACCACCTTTGCTTATGTTCTGCACTTCACTTTCCTCTTTCTGTACCCCTCTTGCCTCTTTCTGCACCTCTGTTGGTTCTTTCTGCACTGCTCCGGCTTCTTCCTGAACCTCTGTTCCAAATTTCTGAATCCCTCTAGCCTTTTCTGTACCCCTCTTCCCTCTTTCTGCACCTCTATTTCCTCAGTCTGCCAACTTGTTCCCTCTTTCTGCACCCCTTCTGCCTATTACAGCAACTCTCTTGCCTATTTCTGTAGTTCTATTGCCTCCTTCTGCACCCCACTTGCCTCTTTTTGCACCACTGTTGGTTGTTTTGCACTGCTCTTGCTTTTTTCCGTACCTCTCTTGCCTCTGTCTGCACCTCTGTTCCCTCTTTCTGTACCTCTTTTGCCTGTTTCATCAACTCTCTTGCCTCTTTCTGTAGCCCTCTTGCCTCCTGCTGCATCTCTGTTGCTTCATTCTGCTTCCTTGTTGCTCCATTCTGCACTTTCTGTGCTTCTTTCTGCACCTGTCTTGCTTCTTTCTGAACACCTGTTGTCTCTTTCTGTGCTTGTCTTCCCTATATCTGTACCTGTTTGCCTGTTTCTGCATCTCACTTGCCTATTTTTGCTTCTTTCTACACCTCTGTTGCTTCCTTCAGCAATTCTCTTGCCTCTTTCTGCACT
The DNA here is from genome assembly GCF_964261635.1 of Lissotriton helveticus. Taxonomy (NCBI): domain Eukaryota; kingdom Metazoa; phylum Chordata; class Amphibia; order Caudata; family Salamandridae; genus Lissotriton; species Lissotriton helveticus. The sequence goes on from NC_136070.1 coordinate 883,736,746, forward strand.
TCTCCTACCTCTTTCTGCATCTCTCTTACCTCTTTCTGCACCTCTCTTACCTCTTTCTGTACCTTACTTGCATCATTCTGCAGATCTCTTGCCTCCTTCTGCACCTGCTTTGCTTCTTTCTGAACCCCTGTTGTGTCTTTATGTACCTCTGTTTGCACATTTCTTGCCTCTTTATGCATTTCTCTTGCCTCTTTATGCACCCCTGGCACGTCATTCTGCACTTTCCATTCTTCTTTCTGCATCTGTCTTGCTTCTTGCTGCACCCCTGTTGTCTCTTTCTGCACTTGTCTTCCTGCTTTCTTACTTCTTTCTACACCTTTGTTGCCTCTTTCAGCAATTCTCTTGCTCTTTCTGCAGTTCTCTTGCCTGTTTCTGCACCCTCTTGCTGACCCATCTTCCCTCTTTGTGCAACTCTCTAGACTTTTTCTATACCTCTCTTCTCTCTTTCTGCACCACCATTGCCTCTTTTTGTACCTCTGTTGCTTCTTTCTGCACTTCTCTTGCCTGGTTCCGCACCCTTTGTGCCCTCTTCAACAACTCGGTTGCTTCTTTCTGCAATTCTTTTCCTTCTTTCTGCACTCCTCATGCCTCCTTCTACACCTCTAATTGCTTCTTTCTGCCTTTCACTTGGTTATTTCTGCACTACTCTTGCCTCTTTCTGCACCCCTTTTGCCTCTTTGAGCACCTCTTTTGCTTCTTTTTGCACTTCTCTCTCTCCTCTTTCTGCACCCTTCTTGCCTCTTTGTGCACCTCTGATGCTTTTTTCAGCAGATCTCTTGCTTCTTTCTGCACCTCACTTGCCTGTTTCAGCACCTCTGTTGCTTTTTTCTGCAGCTCTCTTGCTTCTTTCTGCTCCTCTCTTCTCTCTTTCTGCACCTCTCTTGCCTCTTTCAGCAGCTGTTACTTCTTTCTGCACTTCTCTTCCTTCTTTCTGCACCTCTCTTGCTTCTTTCTGCACCCCACTTGTCTCTTTCAGCACCTCTGTTGTTTTTTCTGCAGATCCCTTGCCTCTTTTTGCACCTCACTTGCTTCTTTCAGCACCTTTGTTGCTTTTTTATGCAGATCTCTTGTCTCTTTCTGCACACCTTGTTTCTCTTTCTGCACATCTCTTGCCACTTTCTGCACCCTTGTCCCCTCCTTCTGGACCTGTCCTGCCTGAGTCTGTACCTCTCTTGCCTCATTCTATACCTCTGTTGCTTCTTTCTGTACTTCTATTCCCTCTTTCTCTACCTCTGTTGCTTCTTTATGCACCTCACTTGCCTCTTTCAGCTCCACTGGATTTTTTCTGTAGATTTCTTGCCCCTTTCTGCATCCAAATTTTCTCTTTCTGCTCCTCTCTTGCCTCTATCTGCACCCCTCTTCCCTCTGTCTGCTCCTTCCCTGCCTGTTTCTGCACCTTTCTTGCCTTTTTCTGTGCCTCTGTTGCCTCTTTCTGCACCCTTCACATCACTTTCTACACCTCTGGTACTTCTTTCTGCACATCTCTTCCTTCTTTGTGCACCCCTCCTCCCTCTTTCTGTACCCCTCTTGCCTCTTTTTGTATCTCTGTTGGTTCCTTATGCACTGCTCTTGCTTCTCTCTGCACCGTACTTGCCTTTCTCTGCACTTCTCTTGCTTCTTTTTAAACCTCTGTTGCTTCTTTCAGCAATTCTCTTGCCTCTTTTTGCACTTCTCTTCCTTCATTCTGCACCCCTCCTACCTCTTTCTATATCTCTCTTGCCTATTTCTGCACCTCTCCTATCTCTTTCTGCACCCTCTTGCCTCTTTTTGCACCTCTGCTGGTTCTGTCTGCTTTGCTCTTGCTTCTTTCTGCACCTTACTTGCTTCTTTTTACACTGTTCTTGCCTCTTTCTACACCTCTGTTGCTTTTTTCAGTAATTCTCCTGCCTCTTTCTTCAGTTTTCTTGCCTGTTTCTGCACACCTCTTACCTCTTTCTGCACCCATCCTCTCTCTTTGTGCAACTCTTTAGCCTCCTTCTACACCTGTCTTCCCTCTTTCTGCACCACGTTTGCCTCTTTTTGTACCTCTGTTGCTTCTTTCTGCACTTCTCTTGCCTCTTTCTACACCCTTTGCGCTTCTTTCAGCACCTCTGTTGCTTCTTTCTGCACTTCTTTTCATTCTTTCTGCACTCCTCGTGCCTAGTTCTGCACATCTGTAGCTTCCTTCTGCACTTCTCTTAGTTCTTTCTGCACTGCTCTTGCCTCTTTCTGCATCCCTCTTGCCTCTTTGAGTACCTCATTTGCTTCTTTCTTCACTTCTCTCCCTTCTTTCTGCACCCCTCTTGTCTCTTTGTGTACCTCTCATGCTTCTTTCTGCACTTCTATAGCCACTTTCTATACCTTCTCTTGCTTCTTTCTTCAGCTGACTTGCCTCTTTCAGCACCACTGTTGCTTTTTTCGGCAGATCTCGTGCCTCTTCTTGCACCACAGTTGCCTGTTTCAGCACCTCTGTTGCTTTTTTCTGCAGATCTCTTGCCTCTTTCCATATCCCTATTTTCTCTTTCTACTCCCCCTTGCCTCTTCCTGAACCCATGTTCCCTCTTTCTATACCTTTCCTGCCTATTTCTATACCTCTCTTGCCACGTTCTGTACCTCTGTTGTTTTTTCTTCACTTCTCTTGCTCTTTCTGTACCCTCATACCTCTTTCTGTACCTCTCTTGCCTCTTTATGCACCTCTCCTTCCTTTTTCTACATCCCATCTTGCCTCTTTTTGCACCTCTGTTGGTTTTGTCTGTGCTGCTCTAGCTTCTTTCTGCACCTTGCCTCCTTCTGTACTTCTCTTGCTTCTTTACACAGGTCTGTTGCTTCTTTCAGCAATTTGTTTTGCCTCTCTCTGCACTTCTCTTCAATCTTTCTGCATCCCTCCTGCCTCTTTCTGTACTTCTCTTGCCTCTTTCTCTACCTCTATTTTCTCTTTCTGCACTTCACTTGCTTATTTCTGCACCTCTCTTGCCTCTTCTAGCAACTCTGTTGCTTCTTTCTGTACTTCCCTTGCCTCTTTCTGTACCTCCTAGATAGAGAGAGGTAGTTTCAATCCCAATGCCTTATTATGTACTAGGGCCTTACAGGTGAGGTCATGCCAATCACAGGGGTATCCAACTGTATGTAGGAGTTTTCACTGTATTCTGTCTTTCAGCATAGCACTGGCTCCGAGACTGGTTAGTCAGAGTCAGTTTCCACCAGAACCAGTCAGCAAAAAGTTGGGGGCACAGGATGACTTTGCAACAAGCCCTATTTCTGCACCTCTGTTGGTTCTTTCTTCATATCTCTTGCTTCTTTCTTCACTTTTCTTCCTCGTTCTGGACTTCTGCACTTCACTTGCTTATTTCTATACTTTTCTTGCCTCTTTCTGCACCTCTGAGTTAGAGGTAGTTTTAATACCCCAGCCCTAATATGTACTAGGGCCTTACACAGTATGTCATGCCAATCATAGGGGTACCCCAACCTATGGTATACCCTACTGTGTGTGTAGGTATTTTCACTGTATTCTAAGGGCTCCATTACGATATCGGGCGGATTGCCTCCGCCAGGGTGGCGGTGGCCACCGCCACCCTGGCGGAGGCAATCCGCCCGACAACCACTCTAGTTTTCCCCTCCGCCTGATTAGGATGGCGGAGGGGACAATGGCGGACGGAAAGACCGTCCGGCGCTTTACCGCCGCGGTCGCCCTGCGACCGCGGCGGTAATAGATTAATATGGTGGCGGTGTCCAATGGACACCGCCAGCCATATTACAATGGCAATATGTAGAGGCCTTTCCGCGGCGGCAATGCCGCCACGGAAAGTTAGAGTGAAGGAAGAGGGGTCCCAGACAGCCAGACACTTATTCATACGTTGATTATAATATTCAAGAAGGAAAATTTCAACATATAAGTCAGTGGTTACGTTGAATTTATTTCACAATGTAACCCAAAGAATCAATAAATGGTTCAAGCAAATAGTGAAAAATTCATTTGCAATTCATAAGCATTTGCGTGCCCACATAGAAAAAGGGGGGTAGGAAGTGAGGTGAGGGATGAAAGTGAAAATAGTGACAAAATACATCAATACTCAATTATACATCATTGAATAAAGATTCTTTAACATATATATATACACCGGTCTCCTAAATTCGGAGCCACGTACAAAGGAGCGTATCACAATCCAAAGTCAAAAAAGACAGTATCTCCTATATAGGGCTGTATGAATCATATATAACCAAAGGAGTACATATCAAGAAAAAACGTCTACGTTTCGACCCTGAGCGGTAGGTTGAATAGCCCTTACAGGCGGGTCTTCATCAGGACATTGGAGAGGTGGGCAGACCTCCTAGGGTGAAAATAAAATAAAAATACTACTTAATAGGGTAGTGATTCCCCGAATACCTCTGCGTGTGTGGTCCGCAGGGCAATACATTAAAAAATACAGTGATCTTAGGAGGACTATCATATGTACAAGAGCTATTACCTTAGGAAGGGGAGGTGCGAAGCAGTGGCCTTCACCATAGGTCGTTACCACAGCCAGATATTCTAAACGAAAAAAAGGGCGAACCCCAGGATTTAATACCAGGCATTACAAGAAAAATCAATCAAGGCATGTTGTGCTACAAAGAGCGGGAGGGAGATCGTACCTTCAGTCCCTTGTAAATCGTCACGTGCGATGTCAAATAGAATTAATCTGCATCACTAGAGAAAATAAGTACAAAAACTAAGTAAGAGACCGGTGGCCTCAGTAGGCATTCACAAAGATTAGTGCAAATGGCATTGAGTTTTGAAATACCCAAGGTGGAGGCGATCGTTTACCTTGTCAATATAAATTACAGGCGTGGTCTCTAGGCAGTCAATTGCGAAGGACTCGTGTAACCAAACTTATTCTGCGTCGCTGGAAAAAATAAATGAGAGCGTGGCCTCAATGGGCATTCACACAGATTGGAAAAATTCCAAATTACATTTAATAACGAAGGGCCCAGGTTAGAGGGGTTCGTTTACCTGGTCGGACAAAATACTGGCGTGGTCTCGAGGCACTCAATGCAAACGACTCGCGTAACCAGGAAGTGGCTGCGAGGGGGCGTGGTTACGTTTATAACGTCGAGTGCAGACACAGTGAACGGACTGTGTAGTTGCTAGGCAATGAAGGACGCTTAGGAAAAAGTTCCGCGATGACTCGGTCGCAGAGTATTTAACCCAGTACTGATTAAGAGCAAAACAGACTTGAAAAAGAATGAACAAATTAATGAAAAAATTGATGAAAAAAGTTAAAAAAGCCCGGGCTAGCAGGAAGCTTCTAAAATGGGGGGCGCTCATCAGATAGTATACATGAACTTATCCCAGACACGGGGCTTCTCACATATAATTGCACATTATTACATTGGTGTGTCTGTACCTGCCCCACGGCGGTAAAAGACACTCCATTCATGTGTACATATGATACCATTTAGGAAAAAGCATATGATACTATTCAAGAGAAATTAGCAGGGTGAGAATCACTTGGTCGCTCTCAGAGTGTATGCATACGGGAGCTGATACCATATGATTTCATCTTATTACAATTACAATTGAGTGCCTATGTCTACCCGCTATGTATGCTGAAGGCACAGTCCACAATTATGCATGGATATGGTACAATTCAGGGAAAGATGAATGAAAACATGCAAGATGCGTGCATGTACCTACCACGCAGGGTGGTAAAATGCAATTGCGTTTAGATAATAAGACTGTACTAGCGTTTAGATAATAAGACTGTACTAAAATACATATGAGGGGCATTGTTCAAGGGGTATTAACAGGCTACTCATAGGATCGCTAGTTGCGCGAAACTGCTATCAGATTCGTTCAGGCCATTCCGTACTGAATCAAAAATGTGCATCCATTTTAGTTCTCTCAGGTTTAGTATTGGAGCAATATTACCACCCCTAGGTCCCAATTTCACCTGTTCCAAAATAACCCATCTCAGGCTTTCCGGTACGTGATTGTTTTTGAGACAGTGTTCCACAAGGGGAGCCGCTTCCACCGCACATCGTATTCTACTGCAATGTTGCAAGAAGCGCGATTTCATGCGCTGTTGTGTTTGGCCCACATATATTAAATTACATGGACAAATGATGCAGTATATTACATCCTCCGTGTTGCAATTCGTGTGTGATTTGAGTTTCACACGATGGTGTTTGAAGGTGAACTCCTTGGTTTGGATAGTTGATGGGCAGGCCTTGCAATTGCCACACTTGAAATGTCCCAAGATTGGAGGAAGGTTCCAGAGGGACGTGATGGTCGGATTGGGGGTGGTACCCAAAAGTGAACATACCACATGGTCACGTATATTCTTGCCTTTCCTGAAGGAGTGTAGGGGTAGATCTTGGCACCCCAGGTCATTCGATATCATTGGCCAATGACTGTTGACCACTTTTTTAATCTCATTGCTCTTCGTGGAAAAAGTTGTAACGCAAATGAGTTTTTGATCATTGTTATTCGTACGTTCATTGGATTGGAGTAGCATCTCTCGTGGGTTAAACCATGCTCTCTTACGAGCCTTTTTAGTAAGTCTTTTAGGGTAGCCTCGTTCGATTAAACGATCCATCAATTTCTGTGACTCCTCCATATAATTTTCCTTCCTGCTACAGTTGCGTCGAATTCTGAGAAATTGCCCAAAGGGTAAGTTGTCCCTCAGGCTCCTCGGGTGGTGGCTAGTGTATTGCAGCAAAGAGTTTCGTTCTGTTGGTTTTCGAAACAGATTGGTATGTAGTGCCCCATCTTCTGCAATTATTACCAGGTCAAGAAAATTGACCTTGTATTTGTCGAATTCGATCGTGAATTGTATGTCACATGATCTGTTGTTGAGCCAGCTGAAGAAATGGTTTAAGTCGTCATCATTACCAGACCAAATCAGGAGGATGTCGTCTATATATCTCATCCATAATTTAATTCCTGACCGGAAGGGATTGATATCATTCAAGACGAAAGCAGTTTCAAATGCGGACATGAAGATAATCGCAAGGTCCGGAGCATAGGCCGCCCCCATCGCCACACCCTTGGTCTGTAAGTAGAACGAATTTTGGAAAATAAAGAAGTTGCGCATCATCGCTATCTTGAGTAATAGGACAATGAATCTAGTGGGAACCTGTACAGGAGCTGCCCGTTTATCCAATGCTAGAGCAGCCACAACAAGTGCTTCATCCTGCGGGATACTCGTGTACAAGGACACGATATCACACGTGGCCAATAGTTCCTTACTGTGATCAAAAGGGCGTCCGTCGACAATGTTAATAGTGTGTGTGGTGTCCCGCAGGTAAGTTTCTGTCTGTTCAGCCAGTGGTTTTAAAAAGAAGTCTATGTACCGGCACAGTGGTTCCAATATTGATCCACACCCCGACACTATAGGTCGGCCTGGCGGATTTTGTAGGTCTTTGTGGACTTTGGGCAAAGTGTAGATAGTTGGTATCCTAGGGTTGCTTTGATTGAGATACTGGTACTCTTGTTCTGACAGGAAACCCTCATCTCTCCCTTCCTTGGTAACTCTTTGTATTTCAGCAGCCAAATCCTTTGAAGGATCACCCGGTAGTTTCCTGTAGCTGACCCCGTCTGATAGTTGTCTCATAATTTCATCTCTGTAGTTACTTACATTCTGGACAATGATGGCCCCGCCCTTGTCTGCTGGTTTAACTATGATGTCCGTATTGTCCCTGATGGATGATAAAGCCATGCGTTCAGCTTTGCTGATGTTAAATTTGATATACCTGGGCTCTTTCAGGATTCGATTAACATCCCGGAGGACCAGGCTCTCATATGCCAAGATAGTGCTGGTCATTGCATAGGTAGGAGGCACAAAAGTGGATGGTATTCGAAGGCCAGTTGTTGTTCCTGTGATCATATGCGGTTTGTCCTTAAAGAAATATCTCAGTCGGATTTTTCTGAAGAAATTATGGAGTTCCCTGATGGTATTGAACTCATTGGGTAGAGAGGTTGGCACGAAAGACAAACCCCGGCTCAGTACTTTGACCTCTTCATTGTTGAGATTCTGTGACGAAATATTTATAACAGGGTTGCTAGGCTGCCTTACCACCTGTAGGTCTTCCGGCGGGTGGATCTCTCTCCATGATCCTCCTGTTGGAAGTGGACCTGTTTGGTGCCGCGCCCTCTGTCGTTGTTCCAAGTGGGGTCCACCATTTGTTGGCCTCTGCCGGTACCCCATGCCCAGTTGTTGCCCCGTCCTCGTGGGGGTCTCCATCCTCCCCGTCCTAAAAAAGGTTGGGGGTAAGTAGGGCCGTATGTATCCTGGTAACCGTAGGTGCCACTTGGGTCAGACTGAGCGGAGTCCTCACCTGAGCTATAGGAGGAATCCGAAAAAGTCGAATAATTTCGTCTACCCCTATAGCCACCACGACCACGATTGGCGAAACGTCCTTGGGGGTCTTGGCGGTAGTAGTCCTCTTGGAGGTACGGGTATGTCTTCTTTTTGTCGTATAAGCGAACGGAAAGTTAGGCGGAGATTGGTGCGGGGCCCCCCTGCAGGGCCCCCAGGTTGCCACCAGTGTCGGGGGGCACATGGGGGGTACCTATGGTACCCCACCACATTTGCATATGCAAAGCGACAGGCACCGCGCGGTGCCTGCCGCTTTGCATATGCAAATGCAAAAAAGCATTTTTCAGATTGTGGCGGGCGGTGCAGAGTGCACCGCCCGCCACAATGATGGGAATACAGGATGCGCCCGCCACTGTGGCGGGCGCATCCTAATGCTGCCAACGGGACCCCCGCCCTCATGGCGGCCGGTCCCTAGTACCGTGAGGATGGCGGGCGGGCAAAGTCCGCCCGCCATCCTAATGGGGCCCTAAGTGTCTTTCAGCATAGCACTGGCTCCGGGCCTGATTAGTCAGAGTCCATTACCACCAGTACCAGTCATCAAAAAGTTGGGGGCACAGGATGACTTTGCAAGAAGGCCTCTTTCTGTACCTCTGTTGGTCCTTTCTGCATATCTCTTGCTTCTTTTTACACTTTTTTTGTCTTTCTGGACTTCTTTTGCCTCTTTCTGTATTCCTCTTGCTTTTTTCTATGCTTTTCTTCCTCTTCCTGCATGTGTCCTACCTCTGTAGGCTTAGCTAGAAATTATCATTTAAAAAATATTTGAAATTCACGGAAAAAACCATAGGCTTCAGGGACGTTATAGTTAAACATTAGCATTTTAAAAACTTTCAAAATTCACTAAAAAAATCATAGGTTTCAGGGACATTATAGTTAGAAATTAGCATTTGAAAAACCTTAGAAATTCACTGAAAAAAACATAGGTTTCTGGGATGTTACAGTTAGTTGGACATTTCACTCGTATAAAACCAGGGAAATTCGGCTGTTATAGTTAGTTGAGCTAACTATAACTTGCGCCCCGCAATGCCCTGCTGATACCGTCAAATATTACATCATTTATGACATGGTCAGTGACATAACTGATGACATTACTGATGACATCTCAAATGACAAACTGGTATGTTAGGTTCATAGGAGAGGCTATTCTCAATACCACTACCGTGAGATAGCCTGATGCATGTGCATGCACTATGTGGCATGCACTATGCGGCATGCATCATGTTGTGCATGCCACACAGTGCATGCACAAAAGTGCAATTGATATTCTGCGCCCACCACCGTGGGTAGATATGCCTGGAGGCCCTGTTGGGGGCCCCTTCCTTGCCTTTCTGCCAGCATTTTCATGCCAGGATTCAAGTCTTAATATGGACTTCAACACCCTAGACCAGGCCCTGCGCCTGCCACCTTTGTACACAACCAAGCCGCAACCCAACAGACTTTGCTCTGCTGGACCCCATTCACTACAGATGACCCACTCAAGACCAAGAAGAGCTTCTACTCAGGAGTCCTGACCAATCCATGCCCATCCCACATCTTCCACAGAGCATTCACCGCCATTGCAACCCAGCTTCCTTGGACCGACAGACCCCTCTCCCTCCTCCCCTCCCATCCAAGGTCATTGAGAAGGCCATCATCGCTCAACTATCCTAATATATCTAAGTGAACCATGTCCTGGAGATCTCCCAATCTGGCTTCCCCCCCAAAAAATGCATGGAGACCGCACTCCTCGCTGCCACAATGGCATCCTTTCTCTCCTCGAGACCGCAGACCTCATCCTACTGGATCTCTTGCCGCCTTCGGCACTGTCTCCCAATGCACCCTAATCTCGAGACTCCAGGACGCTGACATGGCTCTTGACTAGAACCACTCCTTCCTCACTGGCCGGACCCAGACATCAGACTACCACCGTTCTTCTCAGAACCCACAAAGAACAGCTGTCATGTGCCCAAGGATTCATCCCTGAGCCCCACCCTCTTCAACATCTACAAGGCCCCTTGCAGCCATCATCAGAAGCCACAGACTCAACATAATCTCATATGCCTGAGAATATAGAGCACTCATGGGCACTCCCTATAGTAATCAAAATCACCCAGAGTACCGGATAGGTAAAATTGCTCCAAATATCCGATACCGGGAATGCGTCACTTAACAAGTGGTAATAGTCGATGAAGTCACACACTGTTCTTATTTGCATGAAATGTACAGTCATGCAAATAAGAACAGTGTGTGACTTCATAGACTATTACCACTTCTTAAGTGACGCATTTCCGGTCTCTGATATTTGGAGAAATTTTACCTATCCGGTACTCTGGGTGATTTTGATTACTAGAGGGTGTGCTCATGAGTGCTCTATATTCTCAAGTTTGTACACACATTAGGGCACTTCTGTGTGAGTAATATCTTTTGGTAGTAGGTGCATTTGAGCGAAGTAAGCACCTCAGAATAAATTACAATGTTTAGCTAATATTGATTCACCCTATGTTACTATATATTTTGACACTTTTTGATCCATTGATTGTGCGTTTTTTTACCTATTTTGGGAACCAGTACTACCAATTTATATGTAGCTCATCTCATACGCCGATGAGACCCAGCTGATCCTCTCCCTCAACAACTAACCCAAACCTGCCAGAACCAACTTCCACAATGGAACTTGGGATGACTCCTGGTGGCCTGCCCCTCTGGGATCTCCCCTCACCTTGACAGACCATGCATGCAACCTCAGCATCATACTGGGCTCATTGCTTATTATGAACTGCCAAATCAATGCAGTTTCCTCTGCATGCTTCCACACACTCCGCCTGCTTTGAAAGATGTTCAGATGGATCCCCAAAGAATCCAGAGAGATGGTCAACCACACACTCATCACCAGAAAACTCGAGAAAGACAAAGAACTCTATGCCGGAGTCACGACAAAACAGCTCAAGAAACTTCAGAACATCCAAAAGGCTGCTGCCAGACTGGTACTTGAAGTCCCCCACCTCAGCCACAACACCTCCGACAACTTTACTGGCTCACTCACCCACGCCTACAAGCTCTTACATTATTAAGGACCAGAATCCCTCAACCACCACCTCACATTCTACATACTGGCCAGATAACTCTGATCCTCCCAATTCAAACTTGCCTCCGCATCCAGGATTCACAAGACTAGACCCGGAGGAAGGTCATTCTCCCACCTTGCCACCAAGGCCTGGAAGATCCAGGCCCTTCACCTCAGGTAATCTGTGTGGCTGACCCAAATCAGGAAGGACCTCAAGACCTGGTTCTTCAAATGATCCCCCACACAGACCGACAAGCAGCTGCCCTCCCAGCACCTTCAGATCCTTACATCTTGGTAGGCGTGTTCTACAGTTCCCTGACTGATTGATTAATTGGTAGACTGCTGTGCAGCATTTTTCCATTCCTCCCCACTTTCGACACTGCTGGCACCGCAGGATCCTGGTTGAGTCGGCAATGTTGTACAGGCTGCTGATGGTCCTAATACATTGGGTTGAGCCTGGTGGTCAGAACAACACTGCAAATACAGTACTCCTGGGACCCCTGTACCCATAATAATTCCCCTACATTTCTGATATTTTTGTGTGTTGATATTTTACAATCAATATTATGTCAGTGATCCTTCCCTGAGATGGGAACTACACAGATTTTTGCTTGGCAATAATTTTGGCAAAATTTGTTATACATTGGCTCAGGATTAGTTAAGGGGGTGCAAAGAAAAAAGGGGAATCCTGGTAGAAAGAGGGGTTGAGGGGCTGCTGTGCAGTACTGATGGTGGCAGGAGTGGTCACTCACCATCGGTACCTAGTGATGCGTGTCAGCCTACTAGCGTAGCCCTCCCTGCTCTTATGCCCATAGGCACCCAATGCAGGAGCTGCAGTGTGAGCCCTTACGCCTGCTGGACTCCTAAGAGCAGACATGAACCAAGGCAGCGAGGCACAGCCCTAAGAAGCCCCCACCATGCCAATCAGGGGCCCAGTTATGACAGATATGTAGACAGTTATGTAAAAATATATAGATTAGCTATAAATGATGATATTGTTAAAATATACCATCTGAAATGCTGAGCATTTATTGACCCATCTGTTTACAAAGTCTCTCCAGTCTATCTGGATATTCGTTTTTGAGCATTTTTTATCAATTTCATTGAAAGTTCCAATTTCTGTGCCAGTTAGCTGTGACCTATCAATGACCAAGCCATCTTGAACTCGGAAAATGTTCAGTAGTCATTGTTTTGAAGTACAAGATTTTTACTTCCTTTTATTTTGACCGCCAGCCCTCTGCTCTTCAAGACTCTCTTATCAACAGCTGAGATCTTTATTTCAGTTTCACTGCTTTTTTCCTTCAACAACGGTACCATCTTGCTCTGTCAGAGGATGCCATACATCCATGAGACCATATGAGGAGTTACCCAGCTACTACCTCTTTCACAGACAGAAGATGCATTCGCACATGCAATCGGTAAGACAAGCAGTGTAGACTGTGTCTGCTGGATTTTCCGATTTTAGTTAGTTTTTAGTCAATTTTATATATTGGAGATCAACAAATCAGAGACCAATCTAATATGTTCCCGTCAGAATGTAGCGCTTTGTATCTATGTCATCTTCATGTATAATATATTATATTAGAACATCTTTCAATATTTCTCTTTCTTCTTGTAAATGTGTTGAACGTGTACTACGTTCTCCTGCTTTCCACGTCGATATTCTATGCAAAACGTATTGGATTTTGTCGCTAATTGTCTTGTTTCTCTAGTACAGGGAGGTGGGAGCACATTGATAGGATATCATAAATGTACACTGCTGAATGTGTAGCCCTCTCCTTCCCCTAATGCCAGATTGTGTTATTACTGCACAACACAATGAAAAACCCACTTGCTCTGTCATACTTCTGACGCAAACCTGGACTGCCCTTCTCGAGCTGAAGTCTTGTAGGAGGCACATTGGGGCATATTATCAAGGACAGGCGATACATTATCACCACTTTTATCGGCAGGAAACTGCCGATAAAGCGACGATAATGGCCTTGATAATATGCTCTATGAATTCCAATCGAAGCTTCCGCCGGCCCGGAGGATGCAGATTCACCACAATCCTAATCGGCCCCCTAGTTTCCAAAGGGAAAGGTTTTTTTGATTTGCCTATAACTTTGACATCATGTTACAAATCTTTATGAAACTTTCCAAAAAGTTGCACTTTTTAGGTCAGCTCCTATTTCATAAGTTTGGGGGCGATTCGTCAAGCAGAGGCTGAGAGAAAAGGGGGGTCCCAAAACGCATTTTTCCCATGTTAATTTCCTTAGGAAATTTTTTGACGAGCTACAGCGCGAATTTCTGAACGGAATTACCCCAAATTTGGCAGAAATGTAGAGCTTGGTTCAGAAAGCATCCTTTTTTTAAATGGTGTAAATCCGTTCAGTAGTTTTTGAGAAATTCAAAAAATAAGAGTAAAAAATCAATTTCCCATAGGAAACTTTGTGCAAGGCTACAGCCGAAACTACTGAACAGAATTACCTCAAATTTGGCACAAAGGTGGTGCGTGGGTCAGAAAGCGACCTTTTTTTTAAATGGTGTAAATCCGTTCAGTAGTTGCAGAAAAATTAGAAAACTAACATTTTCGAAAACTGGGCAGAGCCTAAGTCCAGTGCACGAGCTTCACTGTGATTGGCTGCCAACACTTCAAACCAGGAAGTGTTGGCAGCCATCTTGTGGCTCTGTAGAAGCGAGTCGCTACAAAACAAAGAAACAAAGGTAGAAAACAAGAGAAGCGGGCAGAGTAGAAACACCCTGACCCCCTAGGCATGGTAAGCGGGTCCCTGAAGGACCCCCTGGGCCCCAAAAACATATATATATATACATATATATTTTTTTTTTAAATCAGCATAATTCACGCTGGGGTCGTGGGTTCCCATGTTTTATTTCAATGAGACCCCGGGGTGGGTAGGTCCTGGGGACATTTCTTAAAAAATATTAGCGGGGGCTTGCTAGGGCTGTGGGTGCCCTCTGGGGTCCCCGTAGTCTCAGGGCTTTACTCATGTTTGGAGGGGAGTTGCACGGCCCCCTCCTAGGGCTCTCCGCCTGCTTTAGGGGTGTTTGGTCAAGAGGGGGCTGAGAAAAAAGGGGGGACTGAAAACATGTTTTCTCAATGTATTTTCCAATAGAAAATTTAGACAAAGCTACAGGTCAAACTGCTGAACGGAATTACACCAAATTTGGCAGGGAGAAAGGTCTTGGTCCAGAAAGCGCAGTTTTGTTAAAATGGTGTAAATCTGTTCAGTAGTTTTTGAGATATTAAAGGGAAAAATATATATATATATATCTCGTCGGTGCCTTACTCCCGAGCACGGGCTTGCATCTGATTGGCTGCTAACTCTTCAAAGAAGGAAGTGTCCTCTGATTGGCTACTAACACTTGAAACCAGGATGTGTTAGCAGCCATCTTGTGCCTCGCATGGAGTAAAAATATAAAAAGAAAGGTACCGGGGGCAATTTAATATAGCGGAGCTCTGTGTAATGATGATTTGGACACAGTGAAGGTTTAGGATTTATTGACAATAAAGGAGAAACAGGTGAGCTTCAGGCAGCACGACTTCCCCTCCAAGACACTAACAGGAAGATAACCCTTTCACGCTCCCTGTTCCCAACATCACCACGGACGGACGGCTTGTAGTTCTGCCTCTGTGAGTCGAGCAGACGGGCCACAGTTGTCCCTCTGCGAGCCTGGGTTCAAACTGTTCATAAGTCTTACTATATGAGCATTGAAAAGCCATTTTGTGATTCAGTCCGTCAGCTGACATCTGTCCGAGGCATTTCTAAAAACATACTGGAGCTCTGTTTGTGAGAGATACCCCTTTCATGCTGCCTCTACCTACATCAGCAGGTAACGCAACTTCTTCCCACCTCACTAGCATACCGTCAACAACCTTCTTAGGCCCGTAAGTCTCCCTCTGTGAACCACTGGTGGGCTCACAGCTCTTCCGGTGCGCCTTCTCGGGTCCACACTTTTACGAGCCAGTCCGCCGGTTTGCAGGTCTCTGAGAAGAGATGCAATGGAGGCAACGATGATGCAGGTCGGAAACTCAACAATACTCCAACATCCCCCAGCATCAGCTGCTTGTCCGCCATCCCTGCTCACCCCCCACAAACAAATGTGACAGGAATGTTTTTAAATGTGGAGCCTAACAAATCGGCTGGTGTTGCAGTTTTAATAAAAAAGATGCTTGTGAGGTTGGACAAATATGAATATTAGTATGGATTTACATATAAAACATTTTCTTAAAAGAAAACAACAACATATAACACCATGTGCAGCCATGACGTGTCATCCCTCGACAATATGTGAATCACAACCTGCAAGTCAAAAAGAGAAATAAGATGGTGCGTTATGCATCCACCAAAGGAGAGAGAAAGAGAGGAAGAGTGAGATACGAGGAAGATACAAAGAGATAAACAGTGTGAGAGAGAGAATGAGTGAGGGAGAGAGGAAGAGAGAGAGCACAAGAGAAAGAGAGAGAGGAAATCAGAGAGGAAGACAGAGAAAGAGAGAAAGAGTGAGAGAGAGATACAAGGAAGAGAGAAAACGAGAAACAGTGTGAGAGAGAGAGAAAGAGAAGAAGACAGAGAGATAAAGAGAGGAGAGAGAGAGAGAGAAAGAGTGAGAGAGAGGAAGAGAGAAAGAGTGAAACAGTGTGAGAGAGAGGAAGAAAGAGAGAAGAAGAGAGAGGGAGAAAGAATGAGAAAGAGGAAGAGAGAGAGACAAAGAGTGAGAGCGGGGCAGAGAGAAATATTAAGAAAGAAAGAAAGTGTGAGATACAGGGAAGAGAGAAAGAAACAGTGAGAGAGAGAGGAAAAGAGAGACAAACGGTGCGAGAGAGAGGAAGAGAGAGAGAGAAAGTGAGAGTGTGGAAAAGTAAATTTTGCCATGTTCTGTGTCCCTACGTATTCCCCATCTTATGTTATATGTGCATGATTAATATGCATATGTATTCCCTTTTGATCGATTGAAGACACAATTACAGTTGTGTCCATCTCTAGTATGCCAGTTTCCAGTTCTCGTAAAAGCTACGAGTATTAGGCCTATGTAAAGTTATGTTGCCACGTTTCACAGTGTGCACGTTAATTCAGTAAAAGTTCCCGTTCCTAGGCCTCAAAAGGGCCCGGACTCAGATTCAGCTCCTGTCTCCTGAACCCTCGCTGAGGAGCGATACAGCCCCCACCTGTATCCCTGACCCTTCACTTACTTCCTGCCTCACAGTGCCCGGCTCGGCCTGGCTCTGCCTGCCAGTCTGCCAAGAGTATGTTATGATTCTAGTTATCAGTCCAGCCCTCCTTCTCTGCATTCCTAAGCTACTGAATCGCATCAATAGTTTCAGTCATCGTCTAGCCTTTACGTCTCCATGTAAGAGAAATACTGTATTAATGGTCATTTAATATTCCTCGACACACACTACATGTAGAATAATGCATGCACCAGTCTTAGAGTCTGTTAGCCTTTGCCCTGATAACTTTTGGATTCTATCAACATGTTCTCTAAACATCAGATACTAGATAGTGTTTAGGTAGATGTCGCTCTGACTCTCCAGACTTTCGTCTCCTCTTCTAGCGCAGAAGTCATAGCCCCCAGTTCATCCTAGTAACACGTCATTGCCAGCTTGCGCGCACCACTAGGTCAGAGGTCCCGGCTCCTTAGGTAGCCCCCTCCATGTTTCCGCCCCATTTATGACATATTCTGTTACGTTTACATCACATGTCTATGTATACGCCTCTTGTTACACCCACTTTATGCCTTATCTTTCGCGACTGCTATGAACTCCACCCACTGCTACGCCTACTATACTGAATGTAATGCAATTGTTTAACTATAAATATTGTGCACTGTTATTAAAAGTTACCCCTTATGCTCATCCCAGATCCTGCCCCGGCAGCTGCCGGGCCCTGCCATCCTATTCCCGTGCAGGTTGTCCTGTTGCTGTCCTTTATGCTGTATTAAAACCTGCAAACTCCAGCTACCTCGAATCTTGACTCTTATTTATTGAGCTATCTGTTATTGTATATCCTGAAAAATAGATCCGGTATTTAATTATTTATTTACCACATAATGGCGCCCGAATAGGGACTTGCCCTTTCCCCACGCGCCGGAGAAGCCACGCAGGCCCCCTGATCCTCTGCAGCCGTGACGGAACCATACCGTGCACGTGCAGATATTTCTGCTTCAAGTATCCCTCAGGCCCACGGAGGAGACGGAGGTTGCGGTCCAGCATCCAGACGAGGCGGTGGAGGAACGCGGCGAGTCCCGACCAGAGCCCAAGCCGAGAGTCCAAGGTCCGAGGTATCCGGAGGCCCACCTGTAACTGAAGTCCGAAGTTAAAACCTGCAAACTCCAGCTACCTCGAATCTTGACTCTTATTTATTGAGCTATCTGTTATTGTATATCCTGAAAAATAGATCCGGTATTTAATTATTTATTTACCACATAATGGCGCCCGAACAGGTAACGCGGCGAGTCCCGACCAGAGCCCAAGCCGAGAGTCCAAGGTCCGAGGTATCCGGAGGCCCACCCGTAACTGAAGTCCGAAGTTCGTGGTCCGTCGTCGTAGCAGTCCAGTCCAGTCCGAGGCCTTCCGTTCTTGCTGCCCGGTGAGTACCGTTGCTGGGGTAGTATCTAGACAGGGTCAATTAATTTGTCTCTGGTCCGTGGGTTTGGGTACGCAAATCCAACACGAAGTGTCCACCTAGGTGGATGCGGGTCCTGACGTGTCTCTTTATGAGACCGGTATGTTTCGTACTGTTTCAGCAGTGCATCTAGTAATTCTAGTAAGTTCTGTTCTCGAGAAATTCATGTGTTTCTGTTTTCAAGTATTCCAGGTAATGTTTCTGTCCGAACTGTTATTATAACTGTTATTTCAATGTGTTTTCAATGTCGTGGTATGAGTGATCAGTCTCAAGTCATTATTGTGTTTATCGTGTATTGTATTGTGTCTAGATCCCAGTTTACGTCATGCCTCTGTTCTCCAAGTTACGTCAGTTAAGAACTAGAAAAGGTCTGCTCGAAGAAGCAGTTCCTGTCCCGCCTAGGGACAGTCCAGGTCATTTTATGTATCATAAGCATGGCATAAGTGCTATATTATATCTAGATTTATGGGTGGAGTACACCAAGGAATTAGAAGAAAAGTATAGATGGCCCGTATCAGGTACGTGGGATGCCGAGTGCATCATGCGAGTAGAAGAAGTATTGTGGAAAAAGAAAGCCAGACAGTCACAGAAAGACGCCATCGAGTTATGGCGCAAAGAATCTCATAAAAGAACAGAAAAAGAATTCAGAAAAGCAGAATTAAGTAGAGAATCCACAGAAAGAACCCAAGAAAGGGAATTAATCGAAATAGGTGAACGAGTTAAAGCCGAACAGTCAGACAGACAGAGGAATGCCCTTATTAAGGGTATGTACCCTCTTCTTGCCGAGGGCTTGCCAAAAGCAACCCCGGAGGCATCCAGTAATTTTCCGCCACCATTAGTTCCGACCAAGCTACGTCACAAACCGACCGCAGCCGATATTTTTCTCTCGTCCTATTTGGACGACACAGTCCCAGAATATGCAAATCCTGTTCCGCCAGCTCCTGTAAGTAATGTAAATCCTGCTCCTCCAGTCACCGGGGCACCTGTTACAGCATCTGTTACGGTACCCCCGGTCCAGCCTACATTACAAGTACCCGCTACACTGATCACTCTGCCAGCACGAAGAGTATCAGTCGACGATTCCAGTTTAGGGGCCGCGGGGGGAGGTCCTCCGGGAACCCCGCCGCCACACAAACGTGTAACGTCAGTCGAGTTACATGAACGTGCGTTACAGCGTACGCCCAAACATCAGTCCGTTGCAGATATCAGACGAGCTCTCACCGAATGCCGTTATGATCCAGTCCCAGGTGATGATAGTATGGTTATATATTCATTGCGTGTAAGACGGGTGACCGAGTATTTGGACACCCTACCAAATATGAAAGAAGATCTAGACAGAATATATTGTTTCATTCGTACAGGAACAGACCCAGAAAGTATTGGCGAAGTCATGTTTCTAAGAAAAGCTGAGATTCAGCTCATGCTATTAAAGTTTCTAATAAATTGTTTAATAAGAGAACAAGATTATCCGACTAAAGATCCGACCGAAATGAAAGTCCTGACAAGGTGGAGTGATAATATAGCCGAGGGAAGACACAGGACGCTCAGTTGTATAGAGAGTATGTACAAGAAAATTCGTAAGGAAATAATAAGGTTACACGAGAAACGCAAAGCAGCACAAGTAAGCGAGAAGGAAAACGACTCTTCTACTGAAGAGGTAGACGCCGAGAATACCGCCAGAATAGCGTATGTAGGTAAAGCTAGACTTCCCGACCGACATTCACGTCTAGAACACAAGAAAGTCTTTCATCTTCCAGCGCCAGAACAAGGTTCTCTAGAGCAAGCTACCGATCACATTCTGAAATCACGTATCGGTTATAGTGAACTTAGTACCATGCATGAACAAGAACTAGCCCGATCAGCGGTCCGATGGGCTACTGATTCTACCACTTTTCCAGACGAAATAGTGGCACAAATGTTTCTGAAACTGCCCCCAGCCAAGCAGCGACTGGTGGGTATGTATATGATCCAGCACCTCATTACACTGTATGAGGGTCAACATTCTGATCCAGGTCCGTTACATGATGTTCTGAACGAGTTACTCCAGTACAGATGGAAAGGTCTAGGTACCGATTTAATTAGTATCATTCTAGAACAGCGCCACAAATACCGAACGTTTCTGAACCCGCACTTTGTTCACGTCTCACCCCCAGAAAGTAAACCGTTTTACATAGATAGACAGAATCCGTTACGAGAAGTACACCCAGTTAGGACACAGGGTGGTGAAATGCAACGAGTATTTGTTTACACCCCTATCACAAAGATGGAACTCTTAGAGATGAAGAAATTAATTCCCTGTCACGACAAAGATCCAGCAGGGTTCCATCGAGAATTAAAAGACATGCTTCGTGACATGATTACGCCGAAGAGGCCAAAACCAAATATAAGGAAATGGTAACCAAATATAAACAAATGATTGATGAAGCCAAGAAATCATTTTTTAGTCACAAAATAGAAACTGCAAAAAACTCGTATAAACTTTTGTATGACACCGCAAAACAGTTAGCTGGTCATTCTCCCAACTTGACCCCTCCTCCATCCCAACTCCTGTGTGACACATTGGCCAACTTTTTCTTTAGTAAAGTTAATGACATATACTCTGCATTTACCACCAACATTAAAAATTCTTCCGAAAGCACACCTAACACACTTATTGGCCCCACGCTCACTCAGTTTGCTGAAATTACAGAAGCCCAGGTTATGGACATAACTGCCACCATTAGATCAGGCTCAGCACTTGATCCCTGCCCTTTTAAAGTTTTACAGCCAGTTTTGGAAGAGATTACCCCGGCTATATCCTTCATATGTAACGCCATGTTTAAAACAGGTATTTACCCAAAAAGTCTAAAACAAACTATTATAAAACCTCTGTTAAAAAAGTCACATTTGGACAAGGATGAACCCAAAAGCTATCGGCCAATAGCCAACTTACCAGTCCTGGCCAAGATAGCCGAAAAGGCTATGAACAAACAACTTTCCGCTTTTTTGGAAGAACACCAGCTACTTGACGAAACTCAGTTTGGGTTCCGCCAGTGTCATGGGACGGAGACAGCTTTGATTAAAGCAGCTGACGACATCAGACTCATCCGTGACACTGGGGGTACAGCAATTTTGATACTACTGGATCTATCTGCAGCCTTCGACACGGTCAATCATACCATCCTGATTGACCGTGTCGAGGGTCTGGGGGTACAGGGGACTGCCAGCAGACTCCTGGCCTCCTTTTTGGCTGATAGAACCCAGGTAGTTACAACTGGACCATTCCAATCGTCCACCATGTCACTGCCATGTGGTGTACCTCAGGGCTCATCCCTAAGCCCGACACTTTTTAACATCTATGTGTCGGGCTTAGCCAATGTCATTCGGGCCTTTGGGATGAGCCTTACATCCTACGCAGATGACACCCAGCTGGTCTTAGCCATCAAGAACAATGGCTATAAAGTGGCAGATGATCTCAGGGCCGGTATGATGGCAATAGGGAGTTGGATGGCCTCCAATTGCTTAAAATTAAACTCAGAGAAAACTGAGGTAGTTGTCTTTGGACAATTAACACCTGAGTGGTCATCCAATTGGTGGCCCTCCTCGATGGGCTCTCCTCCCGAGCCTGTTAGCAAAGTGAGGAATCTGGGAGTCATCTTTGATGAGCGTCTCACGTTCCATCCACACGCTAACCAGATCACCTCTTCAGCTTTTTATAAACTGAAACTTATCAAAAAAGTTCTCCCTTTTTTACCTGATAAAGCGGGCAAAACCCTTGTCACTTCTCTTGTGCTGTCCACCTTGGATTACTGCAATGCCCTGTTCCTCAATGCACAGGAGGGTGTCTTAAATAAACTACAAACAATACAAAACTCTGCCGCGAGGCTTTTGGGAAATATCCCTAAACATCACTCTGCCTCCAAAACCATCAAAGAGTTGCACTGGTTATCCATTAAAAACAGGATAAAATTCAAGACCCTGTGCATTGTGTTTAAAGCGTTGCATAACCAAGGATCAGCTCATCTCATCCGCAATCTGACTCCTTATCGTCCATCTAGAACACTACGTTCATCCTGCTCAGGCGATCTTGTTATACCCCGAACAAAAACGGTCCTATGGGGTGATAGAAGATTCCTGGTATCAGCCCCCAAGTTGTGGAACTCTCTGCCATCTGCGATCAAAGCCAGTCCATCCTTATGGTCTTTTCGTAAACAACTCAAGACCTGGCTTTTTAATCAATAGACCATCTTAGTTTCTTCAGGGTAAATACTCAGATACTCAGCGCCGAGACGCCCACGGGCCTTTGCATGCGCTCTATAAATATCAAAAATAAATAAATAAATAAATAAGTATGGGAGAATACACGTATCCAGATATAATTAAAATGTTAAAGGTCCTGTTGCCTGCAGGCATATATGAAAAACTCAAAGAAAAAGAATGGGAGGTGGGAGAGAAAAAGATAGATTGGGCAGCTCTAGAAGCCGAAGAAAATACACGTGTACCAGGTACCGGTCAAGGAGATAAATGTAAAGAATTACCCGAACTGTTAATACAAGTTTTGCCAAGGTTATTAGCCACGAAAAAGGAAGACTGGGATGCAATCTCAGCTTGTAAACAGAAACCAGACGAGGACACTAGTGATTTTTATTCTAGATTTGAGAAATGTTTTAGCATCAACAGTGGTTTGAAGACGAGTAGTGAGTCATACCCTCATCTTTTTGTTACTAAACTAGTCGAGAATTCAAGTCCACAAGTTAAAAATAGAGTTTTGAAAGTCGAGAGTACCTGGCAAGCTAATACTCCGTCCCAAATGCTTCAGATGCTTCAATATCACCAGAATAGAATCAGAGAAGAGCAAGATCACGAAAGGAAACGTATGAAAGACACGAAAATGAAAGTATTAGTTGCACAATCTGTTCCACAAGACAGTCAGAAGAGGGGTCCGAATCAAGCCAGTCATCCTGCAGTTCCTGTTAAAGGGACCTGCAATTATTGTAAACAGCCAGGTCATTTTATAAACGAGTGTGCAGTTCTGAAACACAACATAGCTACCGGTAAGACTAAAGAAAGACCACGTCCGCCTAGACAAGAACAAGTTTCACAGACTTCCCAGTTACCACAGAATGCACCACAGACAGTTACAGCACCGCAGCCTATAGCTGCAACACAGCATGTTACACAGCAGATGTACCAGTATGCACAGTCCGAGTATCCAGAGTACCAGGCGTACTCATGAAACAGCCTAGAGAGGGAGGTAGGCTTGCCTCTCATCGAGATACCTGTAGATCAAGAGGGTCCCTATGTTCACAGTCAAGTATTAGGGAAAGACAGAAAGTTTCTGATTGATACAGGGGCAAGTAGGACTACTATCAGTCATGACGAGGTTCCAGGGGCTCCGCTCTCAGGCTCTAGAAATGTTTCCCTTGGATTTTCGGGAAAGCCAATAGTTAACGAGATTTCCAAACCAGTTACTCTAGAAGTAGGTCCATTGTCCCGAACTACTGATTTACTACTTACGAAGTCATGTCCAGAAAATTTGTTAGGCATTAAGACATTAAAAGAATTAGGTGCAGTTATTTGCTGCTCCCCAGAAGGAATACGTTTGTTTTTACGTGACTTTAAGGGTCACTATGTATTACGAGATTTTGATCCAAGATTACTGAATGTCCCGCAGCATCTATGGGCACAAGGTCCAACTGATGTTGGTTTTATGCAAATCACACCCCATCGTGTGACTCTCAAACCAGGTGTAGTGTTACCACGAATCCGACAGTACAGATTGCCACCTGAGGCTGTAGCAGCCTTATCCAAAATTATTGACGAGCTCATTGCTCAAGGAGTGGTTGTAGAAACTGACTCCAATGTATGTAATTCTCCTATCATTCCAGTCATGAAACGTACTGATCCAAATGCACCTCCAGTATATCGATTAGTGATTGACCTTCGAGAACTTAATAAATGTATCTTTCCCCAGTACCCAGTTGTTCCAGATATTTCATCCCTATTGACAGCCATTGATTCTGAAGCTACATTTTTTACAGTCATAGACCTCAAGAACGCATTTTTCAGTGTCCCCATTCATCCAGACAGCCAGTTTCTTTTCGGATTCTGTTTAAATGGAAGGAGCTATAAATTCACACAAGCTCCTCAAGGTTTCACAGAAAGGTCTGGTATTTACAGTCAAGCACTCAAGAGAAAACTAGACAATATTCACATGCCAACTGACACTGCCCTGCTCCAGTATGTCGATGATCTACTGATCACAGCCCGTTCTGAACGTGACTGCGAACGTGCGTCACTTACAGTCCTGTATTTCCTGGCCGAGATGGGGCACAAGGTGTCCCCTTCGAAGCTTCAATTCTGTGTCCAGCAAGTGATCTATTTAGGCCACTTACTGTCCAAGAGGGGTAGGCAGTTGACACCTGACCGTATCCAGTTAATAGCGAGTCTTCCTCAGCCCAGGACCCAGAAGGAGGTACGAGCTTTTATTGGCCTCACTTCTTATTGCAGACAATGGATTCCTCAGTATGCATTTCTAGCCAAGCCACTGATACAGTTAACGACACAGGAGGCAGCCGTATCGACTGTCCTCCCTTGGACATCTGAACATACACTTGCTTTTAATGAATTAAAGAAAGCCTTATGCCAAGCACCTGTTCTAGCTACACCGAACTACAGTAAGCCTTTTACACTTTTTGTCACAGAACGTGAAGGTACAGCATTATCTGTTCTCACACAAGATCAAGCAGGACAATACAAGCCTTGTGCTTATTTTTCGAGCACATTAGATCCAGTAGCCCAGCCTCTGCCTGCGTGCCTCAAGTCAGTTGCAGCCACAGCACTAGCTATCAGACAAAGTGATTCCATAGTGTTAGGACATTCCCTGACAGTACAAGTTCCACACTCCGTGGAAGTTCTTTTAAACCGAACACAGACCCAGCACTTGACAATTGCACGTTTAACAGGTTATGAACTGACACTGTTCCAGCCACACATAGAAATCAGACGCTGCAACATTCTGAATCCTGCTACACTGTTACCGTCAGTTACTTCAAATCCTGCCACACATGATTGTGTGGAAGTTGTTAACACTATGACAAAGCCAAGACAAGACCTGACAGATATTCCATTACCAGATCCCGACCTGACACTTTATGTGGATGGTTCATGTATGAGAACAAGTACGGGAGAACTAGTAGCCGCGTATGCAGTGACTACTGACACTGAAGTTATAGAGACACACCGTATTGACACTCTGTCCGCTCAAGCAGCAGAGCTAGTTGCTCTGACCCAAGCCTGCATACGTGCCAAGAACCTGAAAGTGAACATATACACAGATTCACGTTATGCATTCGGAGTCGTACACGACTTTGGAGTGCTCTGGCAAGAAAGAGGTTTCATGACTTCTCATGGAACCAAGATTCAGCATGGTCTCCTTATTCAAGCTCTGTTAGATGCAATACATTTACCGACAGCTATCGCTATCATGAAGTGCAAAGCACATACGAAAGTTACTGACATTATTTCCCAAGGTAACGATCTAGCAGATCGAACAGCCAAGCTCACAGCCCAGACTCCAGACATTCCAGTTAACATGACACAGACATCCACTCCAGATCCGACTACTTGTATGACAGTTAAGGACCCTACACAAGATGTCATAGACATACAGTTACATGCTACCCCCGAAGAAATCAAGAAATGGTCCGAACAAGGAGGGGTCCAGACAGATCAGGGATGGTTGACGAAGGGAAAAGCCACATGGTTTCTCCCCGACTCAATGGTTCAAGTCATTATTAATACCGCACATAGTCCTGCACATTTAGGAGAAAAAGCCATGTTAGACAGTATCCAGAACATTTGGTTCAACAAGCATTTACGAGCTGCAGCCAAGCAGAAAGTCCGTACCTGTATGATATGTTGTGGGTTCAATCCAGGTAAAAGTGTCCCGGTGGAACAAGGGGGATTCCAGCCTCCTGACCACCCTTTTGAGGTCCTCCAAATGGATTATATTCAGATGGAGCGATGTCGAGGTTTCAAGTATGTTCTTGTAGTTGTATGCGCTTTGTCCAGGTGGACAGAAGCATATCCAGTTCCAGATTACACAGCCGCGACCACTGCCAAGCAGCTGGTTCGTGAATTTTTCCCCCGTATGGACTCCCTAGGGTCGTGTATTCAGACAACGGCCAACCATTCTTATCAGAGTTGATGAAGCATGTTTCCCTTTTGTTAGGGTACCAGTGGAAGTTTCATTGTGTACGCCATCCTGAAGCAGCAGGTCTCGTAGAGAGACATAATCAGACCCTGAAAATCCGCATCGCCAAAGTTTGTAAAGAGAAAGGTGTAGACTGGCTAGTAGCTCTGCCAGTCGCCCTATTTTATATGCGCATGGTCGCACATTCCAGATCAGGTCTGTCCCCTTATGAGGTCGTATTCGGCCGCCCCCGAACATGTGGGGTACACCTAGACCCCGAAGTATTACCGATGTTTCCAGTAATATGCTGACAGATTACCTAGCTTCCTTGATGTCTGCCCTACACTCTTGTCGTTCACAGGTTGCCGCCGCATTTCCAGACAATACCGAGGTGAAACCGCATGAAATCGTTCCAGGAAGTCTAGTGCTTGTCCGGAATTTTGATCGTTCAAGTCCGCTGGAGCCCCGCTGGAAACAACCTCAACTTGTCCTTCTGACCACCCGCACGGCCGTGAAGTTGGAAGGCCGCAAAGGCTGGGTGCACCTGTCCCACGTCAAGAAATTCCATGGATGTCGCATAAAAACATTGGACTGTTCCATTTTTAAGGACTGCCAGAATTCTAAAAACTGCCCTATTCTTAAGGACTGTCCCGCTAGAGACTTTGATTCCAAGCCTCCCCTGTTAGAGGAAACTCCGCAGCAGGAGTATAAAAAGAAGCTCCGGTCTAGTAAAATAAGTCAGCCAGTTTAATTGTCTAAGTCCCCCTCGGGTGAAACGGTTAGACAGGTTTCTGACATGTATGAGATAGACCCCCATAGTGAGAGAGTTAGTCAAAACTCTATCAGATGTATCGTTATTTTATGTTTTCTTCTATTTCTGAGTTTGATGGTTACCTGCACAAGTTATGCATTGCATTTATGTTTTCCAATTTCTCATGTAAATAAGTTTTCTAATGCTACAGTAGAGCACACATTTAGTGATCTGCCTCCTCACGAGCTATCCTATCGTCTTGCTATGAGAAATAATACGTTCATCAGAATGCTACACTATTCACACCAGACCAGCAATGCCACTAATTGTTGGGTGTGTGGTCGACTCCCCCCTTTCCAGACACCGAAGGGAGTTCTGCCACTCTTTCCTTATCCGTTTTCACATAATGGTTCGTGTGGAGCATGGTACACGTTAACGTCATCGTCAACTGATGTGTCCCTTCTGAATAGAACATGTTTTCCAGACAAGCAAGGTCTCACCCATAGAACAGGGTTAGATCTAGAAAATGAAGTTTATAATTTAGGTAACTATTCTTCGAATTTTATGGTCCTGAATGTTCAGTCTGATACTACTCCAGATTTACCTGCTATTTCAGTACTACCAGTCAAAGGCGAATTATGTGTCCGAAAGAATGGTTCTGCACATGTAGGACATAGTGATTGTACTACTATTGTCAAGTATAGTGACAGTAGGAAATCTATTTTCAAAGCCTCACGTCATTCATATTTTGTTTGTGGTCAGACTGCATATGTTCGTCTGCCCCTCGATTGGGATGGAACCTGTTACATTGCCTTCCTACTGCCACCAGTTTTCCTAGCCCCATCCGATTATCATAGAAACACACATCTAGTACACATTAGACATAGAAGGGAGATTGAGTCCCCGATTGTCGATCAAACTGAAACTGCTCTAGAACAGTATCAAGATTTCAATAAAGGATTCTTCTTCTTTATAGGCCCTGTCCAGAATAGTAAGCTAATCCGTAGGTTAACGAGAACCCTTGAAGCAGTAGTGAATGAGACTACTTCTGCTCTAGGTAACTTAACCGAAGAGCAATCTGCTATGCGATTTGTCGTGCTCCAAAATCGTCTCGTTCTTGACGTCATACTGGCCGATAGAGGAGGAGCATGTAGAGTCATCGGATCTAGTTGCTGCATTTTCATTCCTAATAACGCGCCGTCTGTTTATTCAGCTATAACCAGACTTCACAAAATTGCCCATCAGTTACACCAGAATCCAGGCACCTGGACATGGTCCGGCTGGCTCTGGAGTATAATTTCCGCCTGGGGATGGAAAGTATTGTCATTCCTAGGTATAGCAGTAATGATCATTTTCAGTTGCTGCCTCTGTTTACAATGTGGCCCTGCGATTAGCGGCATTTGTGCTACATCCTGTATTCCAAGTCCTAGTCCTAAGTCCCGTTCCAAGCCAGTTCGAGACGAGCAAATGATACTGTATGAAATGATAAATGGTATCATGAATATTGATGTTTCCTGATGGAAACGTAGTGACAAGGAGGGAATGTGGAAAAGTAAATTTTGCCATGTTCTGTGTCCCTACGTATTCCCCATCTTATGTTATATGTGCATGATTAATATGCATATGTATTCCCTTTTGATCGATTGAAGACACAATTACAGTTGTGTCCATCACTAGTATGCCAGTTTCCAGTTCTCGTAAAAGCTACGAGTATTAGGCCTATGTAAAGTTATGTTGCCACGTTTCACAGTGTGCACGTTAATTCAGTAAAAGTTCCCGTTCCTAGGCCTCAAAAGGGCCCGGACTCAGATTCAGCTCCTGTCTCCTGAACCCTCGCTGAGGAGCGATACAGCCCCCACCTGTATCCCTGACCCTTCACTTACTTCCTGCCTCACAGTGCCCGGCTCGGCCTGGCTCTGCCTGCCAGTCTGCCAAGAGTATGTTATGATTCTAGTTATCAGTCCAGCCCTCCTTCTCTGCATTCCTAAGCTACTGAATCGCATCAATAGTTTCAGTCATCGTCTAGCCTTTACGTCTCCATGTAAGAGAAATACTGTATTAATGGTCATTTAATATTCCTCGACACACACTACATGTAGAATAATGCATGCACCAGTCTTAGAGTCTGTTAGCCTTTGCCCTGATAACTTTTGGATTCTATCAACATGTTCTCTAAACATCAGATACTAGATAGTGTTTAGGTAGATGTCGCTCTGACTCTCCAGACTTTCGTCTCCTCTTCTAGCGCAGAAGTCATAGCCCCCAGTTCATCCTAGTAACACGTCATTGCCAGCTTGCGCGCACCACTAGGTCAGAGGTCCCGGCTCCTTAGGTAGCCCCCTCCATGTTTCCGCCCCATTTATGACATATTCTGTTACGTTTACATCACATGTCTATGTATACGCCTCTTGTTACACCCACTTTATGCCTTATCTTTCGCGACTGCTATGAACTCCACCCACTGCTACGCCTACTATACTGAATGTAATGCAATTGTTTAACTATAAATATTGTGCACTGTTATTAAAAGTTACCCCTTATGCTCATCCCAGATCCTGCCCCGGCAGCTGCCGGGCCCTGCCATCCTATTCCCGTGCAGGTTGTCCTGTTGCTGTCCTTTATGCTGTATTAAAACCTGCAAACTCCAGCTACCTCGAATCTTGACTCTTATTTATTGAGCTATCTGTTATTGTATATCCTGAAAAATAGATCCGGTATTTAATTATTTATTTACCACAAGAGAAAGAAAGAATGACAGCAAGGAATTGACAGAGACAGAGAAAAAGTGTGAGAGAGAGAGAAAGGAAGAGATGGAGAGGGAGTGTTGACACTGGAGAAAATCTTTGCAGCTCACCTTTGTGTCACCGGTGTGTCTCCAACCACATGCCGGACATCCTGCACCCTCAAGTGGTGCACAGTCAAAATATAGAGTAATTTATTTCGATATACAGAAATATCGAGTTGAAAATATCGATAGTGGCAAATATCAATGTTCTGTATATCGAAGAAAAAAATATCGATTTTATGTACTTTGTGAAATATCGAGGTAAGTAATGTTGAAATGAAAAATATCGAAATGTAAAAATATTGTTTTAGTGTTTTTTTAAAATATTTTATAGTTAGTGTTAATTAGTACATTGTTTTTGAAATATATAATAATGTTTTATTTTTCATATTATTTTAGGAGCGGGATGTTGGATTTATAGGGGAAAAGAGTGGGGAGTGTTTTAAAATATTTATATTTAATTCATACAAATTTCAAATTTAATTAGGAAGTTAATTTATTAAATTTCGAATTTCAAATTAATTTTTAGGACTGGATGTTGGGTTTATGGGGGATACTGGTGGGTAGTGTTTTAAAATATGTATATTAAAGTAATAACATTTTCAAATTTAATTAGGAAAATGTTTTATTAAATATCGAATTTCAAATTACATTTTAGGAGCGGGCGGTTGGGTTTATAGGGGATTAGGGTGGGGAGTGTTTTAAACTATGTATATTAAATTCATAAAAATTTCAAAATTAATTAGGAAATTAATTTATTAAATTTTGAATTTCAAATTAAATTTTAGGAGCAGGATGTTGGGTTTATGGGGGCTAAGGGTGAGGAGTGTTTAAAAATATTTATATTAAATTAATAAAAAAAATCAAATTAAAATATGAAATCCATTTTTTAATTTTGAAATTTAAATCAAATTTTAGGAGCGGGATGTTGAGTTTATAGGGGATATGGGTGGGTAGTGTTTTAAAATAGTTAATTTAAACTAATTGAAATAAAAATTAAAATATGAAATATATTTTTTAAATTTAGAAATTTTAATTACATTTTAGGAGTGGGATGTTGATTTTATAGTGGATAAGGGTGGGGATTGTTTTAAAATATTTATATTAAATTAATATAAAATTCAAATTAAAATATAAAATAATTTTTTACATTTCAAAATTTAAATTACATTTTAGGAGAAGGATGTTAAGTTTATAGGGGATAAGGGTGGGGAATGTTTTAAAATATTCATATCAAATTTATTTAAAAAATATAATTAAAATACAAAATTACTAATTTTATTTCGAAATGTAAATTAAAATTTAGGAGTGGCATGTTGAGTTTATAGGGGATAAGGGTGGGGAGTGTATTTAAAAATATGTAGAAAATGTATTTAATATACAAACATTTTTAACAATGGTATTCATTTTTAAAATGTGCATTTACTATATTTTGAAATCATTTAGGTTTACATTTCAGCTCATACTCAATTTATTTTGGTTTGGAGTGGGAATAGTAAATTATTTAGGTTCAGTGTACAGCACCTACCCCAATTTAATTTAGACTGGAGGGGGAATAGTAAATTAATTAGGCTCAGTGTCCAACACCTACACCAATTTAATTTAGACTGGAGTGAGAATAGTAAGTTAATTAGGCTCAGTGTCCAGCACCTACCCCAATTTAACATAGACTGGATTGGGAATAGTACATTAATTAGGCTCAGCGTCCAGCACCTACCCCAATTTAATTTAGACTGGAGTGGGAATAGTAAATTAATTTAAGTCAGTGTCCAGTGCCTACCCCAATTTAGGGGTCGATTAGTATGGCGGACGAAACGGGTACCGTCCGCCATGGTCGCGGCAAAATCACTCCCGCCCGCACCGTGGAGAATCCGCAGTTGCGATTAGGATAACCATGTCAAGAAGCCCCCGCGGCGGACGGATCACATCAAACACCATCCGCGGCAGACGGAACACATCAAACACCGTCCGCGGCGGACGGAACCAAGAGAACACCCACCGCCACGGACGAACTTGACCGCGGGAACAGGCCCAACCGCCGCTATACCTGCGGAGGGTCCGGCCGCGCGATTAGGATAATGCCACCATTCCAACGGAACTCACCGCCGTCCTCCACCGCCGCGGAAACAATACTTCGGAAAACGGACCATGACTGCGGAAGGACCACAAAACACCATCCCTGCCATCAAACCGATTGCAAAATGGCAGACAGAAGTAAATAGAAAACACACTAAACAGAACACCCAACCACCTGAAACACCTACCCCCAGCAACTACACGCCCCAATGACACCCCCCAGCACCGTAAAATGCACCTAAATCACCACACCCACAGAACACCTGATTTCCAAAAACCATTGGGACACCACCACCACCACACAGAGTATAAAATGAATCCCTCCCACTACCACAGTCCTTTGCATCACAGCATAGCTGCAAGCAAGAGCCACATTACCACAAACATCAGACACACACAAACACACATACAACCTGCACACAAACACACACACCACGCAAACCAACACAATCCCTACACACCACACACCTGCACATCCCACCCCACCACACCAACACCTTGCACATCACACACCATGGCACCAAAGAAAAATCCCAAATTCACAGACAGTGAGTTAAAGGTCATGGTGGATGAAATCATCCGTGTCAAACCACATCTCTTCAGCAACCTAGTCCAGCAGACCACCTTGGCAACCAAAAACCACATGTGGGACAGGATAGTGACCAGAGTGAATGCGTCAGGGACCGTGCCATGCACCAAACACGAGGTCCAGAAGCGGTGGCACGAC
Organism: Lissotriton helveticus; assembly: GCF_964261635.1. NCBI lineage: Eukaryota > Metazoa > Chordata > Amphibia > Caudata > Salamandridae > Lissotriton > Lissotriton helveticus. The sequence goes on from NC_136070.1 coordinate 883,769,257, forward strand.
CTCAAGGCAAGGGTGAAAGGCATCAGGGTGAAGAACCACCTGCGGGCACACCACACTGGCGGCGGGTCTCCCCCGGAGCCCATACCATTTGCTGAATGGGAGGAGAAGGTGCTGGGCATACTGCACCCTGAGAGCCTGGAAGGAATCGAGGAGGGACAAGAGGCTGGTAAGTACAAACCAATGACCACAAGCACACTGCCATGGTCTGCCATGCACAACTGCCAACACACATCTCCCCCAACCCATGCATGTGGACCACACAGTCACCCAAATGTGAAGTCCTGGCCTCAAATGCATACACCATGACCAAACACAAATGTTGCCTCCTACCTTCCCAGCCTTGCATGTTGTCAAAGCAGCCAGCACTACAACTCCCAATAGGCCCCCATGTCCACAGGGAGGGTGGCGGTGGGTGGGGGGTGTGATAGACAAGCAATACAACTGCCAACAGGCCCCCATGTCCACAGGGAGGGTGGTGGTGGGTGGGGGGTGTGAGAGACCAGCACTACAACTCCCAACAGGCCCTCATGTCCACAGGGAGGGTGGTGGTGGGTGGGAGACTAGCACTACAACTCCAAACATGCCCCCATGTCCACAGGGAGGGTGGCGGTGGGTGGGGTGTGTTTGCGAGAGGTGGGTAGGGGGGTGTGATAGACCAGCACTACAACTCCCAACAGGCCCCCATGTCCACAGGGAGGGTGGCGGTGAGTGGGGGGTGTGAGAGACCAGCATTACAACTCCCAACGGGCCCCCATGTCCACAGGGAGGGTGGTGGTGGGTGGGGTGTGTGGGAGACTAGCACTACAACTCCCAACAGGCCCCCATGTCCACAGTGAGGGTGGCGGTGGGTGGGGGGGGTGTTAGACCAGCACTACAACTCCCAACAGGCCCCCATGTCCACAGAGAGGGTGGCGGTGGGTGGGGGGTATGAGAGACCAGCACTACAACTCCCAACAGGCCCCCATGTCCACAGGGAGGGTGGTGGTGGGTGGGGTATGTAGGAGACTAGCACTACAACTCCCAACAGGCCCCCATGTCCACAGGGAGGGTGGCAGTGGGTGGGGGGTGTGAGAGACCAGCATCACAACTCCCAACAGGCCCCCATGTCCACAGGGAGGGTGGTGGTGGGTGGGGTGTGTGGGAGACTAGCACTACAACTCCCAACAGGCCCCCATGTCCACAGGGAGGGTGGCGGTGGGTGGGGGGTGTGATAGACCAGCACTACAACTCCTAACAGGCCCCCATGTCCACAGGGAGGGTGGCGGTGGGTGGGGGGTATGAGAGACCAGCACTACAACTCCCAACAGGCCCCCATGTCCACAGGGAGGGTGGTGGTGGGTGGGGTGTGTGGGAGACAAGCACCACAACTCCCAACAGGCCCCCATGTCCACAGGGAGGGTGGCGGTGGGTGGGGGGTGTGAGAGACCAGCACTACAACTCCCAACAGGCACCCATGTCCACAGGGAGGGTGGCGGTGGGTGGGGGGTATGTGCGAGAGGTGTGTGGGGGGTGTGATAGACCAGCACTACAACTCCCAACAGGCCCCCATGTCCACAGGGAGGGTGGCGGTGGGTGGGGGGTGTGAGAGACCAGCACTACAACTCCCAACAGGCCCCCATGTCCACAGGGAGGGTGGTGGTGGGTGGGGTGTGTGGGAGACCAGCACTACAACTCCCAACAGGCCCCCATGTCCACAGGGAGGGTGGCGGTAGGTGGGGGTGAGATAGACCAGCCTTACAACTCCCAACAGGCCCCCATGTCCACAGGCAGGGTGGCGGTGGGTGGGGGGGTGAGAGACCAGCACTACAACTCCCAACAGGCCCCCATGTCCACAGGGAGGGTGGCGGTGGGTGGGGGGTGTGTGCGAGAGGTGTGTGGGGTGTGTGAGAGAGGTAATTGATTTGTAATGTTGTTACCAAAACATGTAATGTCCACAGCATTGATCATGACAATCGTGTCCCTCAGGTGATCGCAATTTGACTGGCGAAACCAGCAACCGCCAGCACCAGTCGCTCCCTCACAGCACGGACTCTCTGGGGACGAGCCCATTGCCAGCTCAGGCGCAGAGGACGATGCAGGGCCAAGCAGACTTCCAGGGCCATCAGGCTCCCAGGACATCACTGCCTCCACCACCTCGGCCTGTGTCACCACACCAACACCTGCCATTGTGAGCTGTGCAGCCACCACCACCACCACCACCACTCCTGCCTGTGCCACCCTGCCTGACCCATCAGCCGATGATGGACCATCAATATCCCATGCAAGCAGGGAGATTGGACGTGAGAGGACACAGGTGAGGGCACAGCTCACAACCAGGAGTGCAGTTTTCCGGCGAGGTGGGGACGGACACCCACCCCATCCTGGCACCGAAACCCTGGAAGCCATCGCCAGAGTCAATGCCTCCTATGAGCGGTCGCAAGAGAGCAGTCATCTGTTGCGGTCAATTGATACCCGCATAGGCCAAATTGTGGACCTCATGGGCCAGCAAACTGCTCTGTGGAGGGACTGGCTATCCCGCGCCACACCACCACCCCCTCACCCTAGTGCCCAGCGGGACCGGTCACCAACACCACCACCACCCACACCTGAGCCCACGGACAGGGAGGTGGCCCCTGACCAACCTTCCCCAAGAGCTGCCTCCGCTCTGGCTCCAAAACCGAGGGGCCGTCCGAGGCTGGATCCCAGTGAGAGCAGTGGTGTTGCTCCATCTACCCGCTCTAAGAAGGGGCGCCAATGACTTCACCCTTGTCTGAGCCTGCCATTCACCCTGCAAACTATCCTGTCCCACAATGCCAACCATTGCCACACGTCTGTTGGACTAGCTGGACATCACACATTGTGGTGTCCCCACGGTGTTTTCATCTGCCATGACCTTCAACTCTCACTCCCCCACCAACACTTCTTTGTAAATATGCACCAAACTCAATCCTCAACCTGTAAATAAACATCACGTAAACACTAAATGATGTGTGGGCTCCATGTTTTAATCACATGATTGTCTTAGAATGTAACGTTACCAGGTGCAGGGATCAATGTTATTGAGAATCATGCCTCTGTGGAAGCGACCTAGGGATAATGAGAGAACAACAAACACAGGTCAGGAAAGTGATTCACACCCATCACAACACACTGTACTGCAACATCCCACAATCCACACTCATCACCAATTAAGTGGATCACAGGACACACATCAGGGAGCATTCAAGTTCAAGTTCGGGCATTTGTATAGCGCGCTACTCACCCAGAGGGTCTCAAGGCGCTTGGGGAAGGGGTTCATTATTTGTCGAATAGCCAGGTTTTCAGTTCTTTTCTGAAGGAGATGTGGTTTTGAGTAAGGCGGAGGTGTGTTGGGAGTGAGTTCCAGGTCTTGGCAGCCAGGAAGGAGAAGGACCTGCCACCCATGGTGGATTTCCGGATGCGTGGGACTGTGGCGAGGGCTTGATTGGACGATCTTAGTTGGCGGTTGGGTTTGTAGAAGGATAGTCGAGTGTTGAGGCATTCGGGTCCTATATTGTGGAGGGCTTTGTGTGCATGGGTGAGAAGGCGGAAAGTAATTCTTTTGTTGACGGGGAGCCAATGAAGGTCTTTTAGATGTCCGGAGATATGATCTTGGCGCGGGATGTCTAATATGAGTCTCGCTGACGCATTTTGAATACGCTGGAGTTTATTCTGTAATTTTGTTGTGATTCCGGCGTAAAGTGTGTTACCATAGTCCAGTCGGCTCATGACCAGAGCATGGGTGACAGTCTTTCTTGTCTCGACTGGGATCCAGCGGAAGATCTTTTTGAGAATGCGAAGGACGTTGAAGCAGGAGGACGAGACGGCTTTGACTTGTCTGGACATCGAGAGAGAGGAGTCCAAGATGAAGCCCAAGTTGCGTGCGTGGTCTGTGGGTGTGGGTGCTGTGCCCAGAGCGGAAGGCCACCAAGAGTCGTCCCAAGCTGAGGGGGAGGATCCTAGGATGAGCACCTCGGTTTTGTCTGAGTTGAGTTTTAGGCGGCTCTGTTTCATCCATTCGGCTACTTCTTTCATGCCTTCGTGAAGGTTGGATTTGGCTGTGTTTGGTGTACATTGCATGTACACCATCTAACACACACATTTCCATACATAACATACCAGAACAGGCATCATAGACACATCACATCTACACTCCACCACCAAACATACGTCACGCATTGTCTGGCTGCACAAGCGGTAGTTACTCACATTCAAGGGAAATAGCGTTCAATGAGATGACGCCTCTGGTCCACACCTTCTTCCTCACCACTATCCTCATCAGTCGACATGGGTGGGATGGGAGGCCGAGCAACCTGTTGGTCTTCAGGGCCCATGATCAGTTCAATGTTATTGCGCAAGGCCAGGTTGTGGAGCATGCAGCAGGCAATCACGATTTTGCATACTTTGCCTGGTGAGTATGGCAGGGCCCCTCCGGTTTTGTCAAGGCAGCGAAACCTAGACTTCAGCAGTCCAAAAGTACGTTCTATCACTCGACGTGTCCTCCCATGGGCATCATTATAAGGCAATTCACCTGGGGTAGTAGGATTCCTGATGGGGCTCAGCAGCCACGGCCTGTTTGGGTACGCAGAGTCGCCTAGGTCGGGTGATGACAGACACAAGTTTCATTACCAGGATTTGTGGGAACACCATGCCACACATACAACACAATTGTCCTCACAACACACTGACAACACAATTGTCCTTCCAGCACACTCACCTACAACCACGCACGTTCTGGACGCAGATTAGCCATCAGTTGGGGGACATTGCTGCTCCGCATGATGTGGGAGTCATAGGCGGAACCGGGAAATCTGGCACACACATGCGAGATGATGTTGTCAGCCAGGCACACCACTTGCACGTTGATCGAATGGTAGTGCTTCTGATTCCTATATACAGCTTCACGTGCCTGGGGTGGTATGAGACCAATATGTGTTCCATCAATGGAACCCACTACGTGTGGTAACTGGGCCAGGGCATAGAAGTCCCCTTTGACTGCTGCCAACTGTGCCGGACGTGGAAAATGGATGTAATCATCCTTGTAAAGCATCATGGCATTCAAAACATCCCGCAGTACCATGCTGAACATGGATTGTGACATCCCTCCGGCATGACCAACTGTGTACTGGAAAGTGCCAGTCGCAAAGAAATGAAGTGCCGCCATCACCTTTGCTGTGGGTGTGAAAGCTCCAGGATATGACCTGCGTGGCTGCAGATGAGGTGACAATTGTGTGACAAGCTCCTGAAATCTCAGTCAGTCAAGGCGGTATTAGCGGATCACCTCCTCATCAACCATGTCCTACAGCACAGTGTATGGTCGATGCACATTTGGAGCCCTCCTGTGTGGGAGTTGATGGCAGCAGATGTCAAATGACCAACAACGCATAGCTGTGCAACACTATCACATCTTGACCAACACAATGCTAAAAATACATGTTGCAGACAGTGATGATATGTGTGACCGGACCAATATATGAGGCAATAGAGCTGACTACACACACAATGTACAACCACAAAGAACATCCTGTGGGCTGACATGTACAATGTAACGTGCACACATGTTCAAACATCTTGCAACAACACATGACTGAGGGCCCATATGTGGACAGGCGTCCCCACAGACACACATGTACGTGCACAAGCAACATGAAATTAGAACACACCCTCCTTGTCTTCATGCACCCCTGAACACACCTACAATGCCCCCTCAGCTGACATGCACGGGCACACAACAACAGACACGCATACACAGAATGCATGTACACACACATCATTGTTACTTGCACACACAAACCTCACACTCACAACAGCTAATGAATGTGTGTACACACCCTTGCGGTACTGTGTAGATGTGTAGAAATGAAAACGTGTGTCCCCAAGACCAAGATGTCAACACGTCGCCATGCACATCTGACGCAACTTGGGCCCATATCACTAGCCTTTGTTAACCACTGGCAAGGTCAACAGTATGAGCACACATGCAACAAATGGACATGAATGTCACACGTGGACACGGTCCATAAACTTCACATCAATATTCTTCCAGCATTCCGGACATGTCCTGACACACACGTACAACTAAGAAGATTACATGTGTGCGGAGACATGCAGTGTGTGTACATACGCCATCTGGGGACGCCTTCCACCAACACAGAAGATGACCGATTACACAGCAATTAAGCATGACATATGCTGTATGGTCAATGACCATCATGGTTACACCCCGCAAAATGCATGTGCGCACTACCGCGACGGTGCATCATTTGAAATCAATCACTCACTGGCGCCGCTATGGCGGTGCACGCATTCCGCGGTGGCGGTGCAGGCCAACACATACATTTGATGATGCAATCTGAAATGGCAGTTGAGAAAACCCCTTACAGTGTCATTGCCTCACACACCGCCAGTCCATGTCGGTCACCCACCGCCATTCCAGGCCAGTCACCCACTGCCAGTCCCATCCGGTCACCCACCGCCAGTCCATGTCGGTCACCCACCGCCATTCCAGGCCGGTCACCCACCGCCAGTCCCGTCCGGTCACCCACCGCCAGTCCAGGCCGGTCACCCACCGCCATTCCAGTTCGGGCACCCACCGCCAGTCCCATCCGGGCACCCACCGCCAGTCCAGCCCAGTCACCCATGCCAGTCCAGGCCGGGCACCCACCGCCAGTCCCGTCCGGGCACCTACCGCCAGTTCAGGCCGGTCAGCCACCACCAGTCCAGGCCTGTCACCCACCGCCATTCCAGGCCGGGCACCCACCACCATTCCAGGCCGGGCACCCACCGCCTTTCCAGGCCGGGCACCCACCGCCATTCCAGGCCGGGCACCCACCGTCAGTCCAGGCCGGTCACCCACCGCCAGTCCCGTCCGGTCACCCACCGCCAGTCCTGTCTGGTCACCCACTGCCAGTCCTGTCCGGTCACCCACCGCCAGTCCTGTCTGGTCACCCACCACCAGTCCAGGCCGGCCACCCACCGCCAGTCCTGGCACCATCCAGTCCTGGTGGTGGGTGGCCGGCCTGGCGGTGGGTGCCCGGCCTGGAATGGCGATGGGTGCCCGGCCTGGAATGGCGGTGGGTGACCAGCCTGGACTGGCGGTGGGTGACGCAATAACACTGTAAGGGGTTTTCTCAACTGACATTCCAGATTGCATCATCAAATGTATGTGTTGGCCTGCACAGCCCCCGCGGAATGCATGCATTGCCATAGCGGCGCCAGTGAGTGATTATTTTCAAATGATGCACCGTCGCGGTAGCGTACACATGCACTTGCAGGTGTGTGTACGTGACGGTCCGTGCACATATAGCCAATGGGAACAGGTTGCGCGTAAGCGCATTCAAAAATTGCGGAAGACGTGCTCCGCCACACCAATGCGAGTCATTGGCTCTTTTTGAATGATGCTTCCAGGGAAAACCAATTGCTGCAGACGTGTGCCACTGATATGAGCTCAGGGCCCTATATATGTGTCAAGATTTTCAGAACACATTCACTGCTTCCAGCCACTGCTGCCTGCGACCGTCACCTGCACCTGCTGCTCCAGAGCTATCCAACAATTGCTGCCTGCGACCGTCACCTCCACCTGCTGCTCCAGAGCTATCCAACAACTGCTGCCTGTGACCGTTACCTCCACCTGCTGCTCCAGAGCTATTCAACAACTGCTGCCTGCGACCGTCACCTCCACCTGCTGCTCCAGAGCCATCCAACAACTGCTGCTGTAGTGCCAAAGTCCTGGACCTTGCCATGTCGAGAGTGTGAGAGATCCGGTCTCGTCCCTTCACCGCAGCGGAGCTGGATGTCCTTGTGGACGGTGTGCTCAGCCACTATGAACGGCTCTACGGTGCCCCCGGACAGGTGGTAAGTGAAGTGGGTAACATGTTGGTGGGCATGAGGTGGTAACTGACTCCTTGCCTCTGCAAGCTTGGCGGTGTGCTGTGGGACCTTCACATGTGTTGTACTGCGCATGGCTGCATGTAGATACATGTTTCTGCAATGTTTATGAATGTCAAACAGTCCACTGACGTTCCCCTCTTGTCTCCCATCCTGGTAGGTGAAGCTGCACCTTCGCAAGGCCGTGTGGAGGACCATAGCACGTGATGTACGGGCAGTGGGGGTGTGCAATAGACAACACACACACTGCCACAAGCGCTGGGACGACATATCCAGGCTCAGCAAGAATGTTGCAGAGATGACACTGGGGATCATTCCAAGAACAGTCCGCCTTGCCAGACGCACCATGACACCTCTAATGCACCTCATAATTGCTGTGACGCATCCTGACCTGTCCGACCGGCTGAGAGGGGATCAACTGCAAACTAGCGGTAAGCAGACTGTATGTGTCTGTAACTTGTGAGTGCATGCATGTATTCGTGCTCAGACACAGTAGTGACATCCGTGGTGCGTATCTTTTGCATATATTGCATGTTGGTGTCATTCGCCGAGTGAGCGGTAGCACCCATGTCCGCCAGGTGGACATACCACTTGCTACGTATTTGAGGGTTCCAGGACATGCCGTTGAGGTGTGGTGTCCCATGGCATGACATGTGTGGTGGTCTGCATGCACTTGCCCTGTTTGTATCATGTACATGTTTCACAGACACCCACGGATCTATGATGTGAGGATGTGTGGTAGGGGTGGTTCGTGTACAGGATGGGTGCTACATGTCAATCGACTGTAAGGAACGGTGTGACTTTGTAACCTTCAGAACGTGAGTGTGGCACTTAGGTTAACATCTCTTCCCTCTCTCTTCCAGCTTTGGCCGAGGGCACTGACACACAGACGACGGAGAATAGTGGTGGCAATGCATCCGGATCCGAGATGACACACACGCAGACTGACACTGAAGAGGGCAGCCACGGAGAGGGGGAAAGAACCGTCCCTGAGGACTCACATGTGGAGACACCATTGTCCTCATCCTCAGAAAGTGTTGGTGAGTCAGCACTGTTGTCACAGACAGGGATTGGGCAATTGACACCTTCAGTCGGGACACAGCCCACAGGGCCCACACTGCCACCCACTGCAACATGTACTGTATTTGCTCGCCAGAGGAGGGGGAGCAGAGTTGCCTTCGGTGCAGGCACCGCGGAGTCTGCCCCTGTGACACAAAGTGCACTTTGTGCAGAGGCAGTAGATCTGCTGCGACAGCTGTGTGTAGGGCAGACCAACATGATCAATGCATTCCAAGACCACGATAGGAAGTTGGGGCAGGTGGTGGCATTCATGGAGGGGATGCATGGCGATGTTGCTGGTCTCCACAGAACAGTTCAGTCATTGGAAAACACTGTGTCTACAGCCATTGTACAGTCGCATAGATAGGGTGCTACTTCAGTACCACCATCCACACCAAAAGTAACTCCCAAGGCAAGGCCACAACCCAAGTCCAGGGACACTCCTAAGGACAAGGACACTACCAAGGAAAGGCACCTCCCAAGAGCAGGGACACTCCCAAGGACAAGGACACTACCAAGGAAAGGGCACCTCCCAAGAGCAGGGACACTCCCAAGGACAAGGACACTACCAAGGAAAGGGCACCTCCCAAGAGCAGGGACACTCCCAAGGACAAGGACACTTCCAAGGAAAGGGCACCTCCCAAGAGCAGGGACACTCCCAAGGACAAGGACACTACCAAGAAAAGGGCACCTCCCAAGAGCAGGGACACTCCCAAGGGCAAGGTAGCTTCAAAGGAGAGGGACACTACAATGGACAGGTCTGCAGCCAGGGACAGGGCACCGCCCAGGGATCAGGGACAATCCAGAGACAGGACACCTCCTACGTCCAAGGCACATCCCATGGCCAAGGGTTCTCCCTTGGACACGAGCACCATCAAGGACAGACATATATCACCCCTGGCTGCACTGAGGCTGATGTTTAAGGAACGTACAACACATGTGTCAGCGGTGGAGTCCCCCCATACCTCTACTCCCATCCAGGCCCCGCAGAAGCAGAGGAAGGAGTACACTGTTGTTGCATCCCCCATTACACATGATGCAGAGGGCAGAAGGCAGGCCCACAGCAAACGGCAGGCAGGGTCCAGCACGTCCCCAGAGAGCAGACCACCACAAGCACATTATCCACCTTTGATGTCTGATGATGCCACTACACTTACCAGTCCAGTCATGTCCGGGGTGGCAATACATTTCACAAAGAAACAGAGACACACAACAGTGAGACCTGACCACCCCAATGTCGCTCCAGTACATCTGTCCCCAGCTCCCAGAGCCACCCTGCCTCCTGGCCCATACAGCCCTGTGGCTCATCATTTCAGTGGTCTTAGTGGGTCAGCTGCAGTACACTCTCATGTGTCAGATAGTGGCACTGTGTTTATTGTACGCTGTCATGCATCATGTAGTAGCACTGTGTCAGTTGTGCCCTCTCCTATTGCAGGTACTGGCACTGTGTGTGTCCGCCACTCTCATGTGTCAGATGCAGGCATGGTATTTGTCGGTCAGTGTACAGGGACATGTCCTGGCAGTGTGTCTGGGTCTATGGCTCATGTGTCAGTCAGTAGATCTGTGGCTGTGTCTCACACTCCCGTTTCTGGTGCTGGCGGTGTGTCTGGGTCTAGGGCTCATGTGTCAGTCACAACAGCTGTGGCTCTGTCTCACACTCCTGTTGCTGGTGCTGGCGGTGTGTCTGGGTCTATGGCTCATGTGTCAGCCAGTAGATCGGTGGCTGTGTCTCACACTCCTGTTTCTGGTGCTGGTGGTGTGTCTCGGTCTATGCCTCTGATGTACCTGTTCAGTGCAATTGACTGTTGATGCACTTAGCCCCTCTCATTTACTGCCTCTGATGTACCTGCTCTGTTGGCCACAATGCCCTGTTGCTGTTCTGATACTGCATTGTGCCCTCTCATGTGCTGCCTCTGATGTACCTGTTCAGTGCAATGGACTGTTGATGCACTAACCCCCTCTCATGTGCTGCCTCTGGTGTACCTGTTCAGTGCAATGGACTGTTGATGCACTTAGCCCCTCTCATTTACTGCCTCTGATGTACCTGCTCTGTTGGCCACAATGCCCTGTTGCTGTTCTGATACTGCATTCTGCCCTCCCATGTGCTGCCTCTGATGTACCTGTTCAGTGCAATGGACTGTTGATGCACTTAGCCCCTCTCATGTGCTGCCTCTGATGTACCTGTTCAGTGCAATGGACTGTTGATGCACTTAGCCGCTCTCAGTCAGTCAGTCAGTCAGTCAAATATCTTTATTCGATTATTAAAAATCATAAAAGAGCGAGCAATACATGAGAACATTTCATCAAGACACATAATGTATAGATCATAATTTTGTTTAAAAAACCCTAAAAACACGTTATACAAAATAAGATATACATTGATATTTAAAAAGAATAAAATCAATAAAATATAGAAGGTACACATTAATCAGGGACAAGGTGCCTAATTTTAAAACGATGCTTGTTTATACGTGCACCAGCAACCAAGAAACTAGCAACATGAAATGTCACTTTTAGGTTCGGTAGAAGTTGCAAGAACAACATAGCTGGTTTTACCTGTGTAAAACCCATATTGCACAGTATAGGCAGCAAGTATTTTTTCCTACTCTCTTTGTAATGACCGCAGAACAGGATAAAATGAGTCGTGTCTTGGATAGACAAATAATCGCAGTCACATGGTTCAGCATTTTCAGGTCTAGTCCACTGTTTAAAATTACCCAGAATGAATGGAATCAGATCAAGACGAAATCTTGTTAGAAGGAAACGATGGTATGCTTTATTTACCAAAAAAAGATACAGTTCCATACCTGAAACAGATGTTAGCATACAGTGTTTCCTAACCGTAGATTTGTTTAACTCTGCGGCTTCCCTCTCCAAGACATAGCGGTCAGTCAATAAATTTTTGACTATCTTTATGTCTTCCTGATTTATCGTGTGTGGGGAAGAAAAAAGTTCAGGTCGGCCAACTAGAGTTAACTGCATCTGAACATATTTTAACCATGGAATACTGTGTGCTCTATCCAGGGCTAAACAATCTTTGAGGATGCTATGATTTAGAGTGAGCTCCTGGTTGAGCCACACTTTCAACCATCCAATAACTGGGGCTAACTTTAAAATGTCGGTAATATAGCCCAGTCCGAGCTCCGTGTGTATTATATATGTCGAAGTCGATTGGGGGACGGAAAGCAGAGTTCGCAAAAACTTATTTTCTACTTTCTGAATCTTGTCATATTCATGATTAGTGTACCCCCAAATGACAGAGCCGTATTGAGCAACCGACAAACATTTGGCTTTATAGACCTTTATAATGCTTTCCATGGGACGGGCTCCAAGGTTTTTGGCGAAACCAAGCAACCCAGCAGCCAAAAGCTGGGGGCCCCACTTACCCTTTTCGTCAAAGGTCACGCCTAGATAAGGGAAGGATGGAACTCTCCTAACCTCTTTCCCAGCGCAGAAGAATGTTTTAATCTTTCTTTTCCTGCCTGCGGCTCCTGCTATCATTACGTGGGATTTTTCTACGTTTGTTTTCATGTCCAGCGAGGCCATGAAATCCCCAAAAGATAGAAGCAGTTTATTCAATGCCACTCCAGAACGTGCTAAGAGGACAGCGTCATCCGCGTACAGGAGGACAGGTATCTTTGTCTCTCCTGCACGTGGGATATCAATATGGGACTCTGTCAGAGCTGCCTCAAGGCCATTTATATAAAGAGTAAAGAGGAGGGGGGCAAGGATACATCCTTGCCTAACCCCCCTCTCTGAGTCAAAGTGACACGTGCATCTTCCTTCCCTTGTCACTTTGACCGAGGTCTTGAGGTCTCTATGTAGCACGGCCAGATATCCTACCAGGGGAGCATGAATGCCCATGGACAGAAGGACTCCCCACAGCTTAGCCCTGTTAACCAGGTCAAAAGCTGAGGAGAGGTCCATAAAGGCCATGTACAGAGAGCCCCCCTTGGCAATTACGTATTTACTTATGATCAGTTCTAAATTTAAACACTGATCTAAAGTTCCTCTTTTGGCTCTAAAGCCATATTGTGCATTTGATAAAATGCCCTTCCCTTCTAGAAACTGAGTCAGTCTTCCTAAAAGGACTCTTCCCAAGATCTTAACACTAGATCAATAAGGGAAATTGGCCTATAACAGGCCGGATCTGTTCTTTGTCCCTTTTTAAAAATCGGTATTATGGTAGACTTTGACCAGCTAGTAGGAAAAACAAAATCTCTTGTGGCATTAAAGATGTTGGTAAGGATTTTGGCACTTAGTTCAGGGGCACTCTTAAAAAAGTCAGCAGGAACCCCATCGGGGCCCGGTGCCTTTTTAGAGTGTGTGTCGCTGATCGCTTTTTTTACCTCCTCTATACTAAAAGGGGAAATAAGAGCTGGTACTTGTATAGATTCTATTCCACGGCCTGGGATATTATCAGGGCAACTGTAAATATTACTGAAATGTGTAACCCACTGTTCATCGGGAATGGTGCAATCTGCTCTCTGCTTGTCTAATCCCTCAAAAAAAGGATGGTTTATTATCGGCCAAAATCTTGAGCTATCTCTCTGTATGTCGGGCGACAACAAATCGTTCCAGGCCTCCTTTTCAATCTCTAATTTCCTCTTACTGATAGCATGATTATATTTTTTTCTTAGTAATGCTATCTGTACTTTATCTCTTGGTATATTTTTTAAAGCCTTCAAGAGAGTTGAGTGAGCCTTGGAGCAATTTGAGTTAAACCATTTTGGGCCCCTACATATATGGGGCTTTTTCCTTGTAGTCAGGTCTAAATTGACCTGGCGGCAAATAGCGTTAAACGCTTCTAACAGAGTATTAACGGAGTTATTATTATCCAGGCAGATTGCAACCTCTCCTTCAACTTTAGACAGGATATCCTGTATAAAGGTTATTGGGGTGATTTGGTCCCATTTCAGCCTGCGATTTTGATCTGTCAGGACTAAATTGGTCACACATAATACTTCAGTTTCTCTCTTTCCCAGGACTCCCTGAGATACAATCTCTAAAATTACTGGGTTATGGTCACTGAAGACTGAAGTTTCTACCTTATAGTTTGAAACTTCAGACAAAATACTGGTCGATAAAAAAATATAATCTACTATTGTGCCGGTGTTGTTACCCACGTATGTTGGTAATCTCACGCGTATGTCACTACTAAAAGATTCATGAAGATTAAAAGTTGCTAAGAGTGATTCCAGAGCCTCTCCTCGTGATGAGTGTTCAAAGTGCGGAGTGGAGAGGTGGGGGGGAAAATCCTCATATTCCAAACGGCAATCCATGTTACATGGGTGAATATTATAATCTCCCATGAGAATCACATCATAACCGTGAACACTATTCTCACTGTGGGAGGACAGGAAATCATCTAGAGTTACCAAATGCTCGTTCAAAATTTGACTGACAGGAGAATTATAAAAATTAACTAATAAAATAGGCTGTGAGTTTTGTATAGTTAATTCAACCGCTAAAATGTTTGTTGAATTAGTTTTGATCTGTCTTGGCTTTCCTAGAACATCTAGGGAAATATATATAGCCAGACCTCCCTTTGCCCTTCCGGAATTACTAAGTACTGCAGGTACAGAAAAATGAGAAAAGCCGTCTAGGACAAGTCTGTCTGACGTTTCCCATGTTTCTTGGCAGACAAGAATGTCGTTGGATCTGACCATCTCCAACCAGTTCTTATTGTTGAATTTGGATCTGATGCCAGCAACATTCCAGCTCATAATTCTGCAGACCCTATAGCCTATGGGTTTTGGATCTAAAGGTCCCAAAGCAGGCAAAAAACCCTCATTGCTAATGTCTTTTGTAAGAGGGAGTCAATCATTCTGATCCATGAAGGACAATGGGGCGTAGCGATTAAATAACTGAAGAGGTTCTACAAAGGAATTTTGCTGTGGTAAAAGGGGATAGTGGGCCACTGCATTATGCCTTGTGTCTTGCCCCCGTATAGTGCTAGAGTCCCAAAATCTGTCCCACCCTGGCGCGGGAGTCCTTGGATAAGTAACATTCTGTTGCTCCCCATAAAAAAACTTCAGGGTTAAAGGGACAACAGTACCCTGTCTGCGTTGAGGAGGAAATAAGTTGGCCAATATGTTAGGGAGGACATCATGATTCGAGAGGCTCACTGTCACACAGTCCCCTTTAAACTTTTTCGGCCGGTTTCCCAGCCAGGGGACCCTGGTTGTGGACTTGATAACATTTGCCAAGTGGTGTTTTCCCCCTGGGGCTAACCGCATGTTACTGGTTAGCCAGTGCAGAGCCTTACTTGTAAGGGAGGTAGTGCTTTCCACTGTTCCCCCTTCTAAGGGGGGTACATTTGCTAACACAAGAACCACTGGTGTGGCCTTGACTAAAAATTGTAGGGGGTCTGTAGTATGAGTAGTTACTGGGGGTAGGCTGACAGAGGGGATATCATCTGTTGGGATGTTAACTAAAAGAGAGCCCTCAATAGTGGTGGCCAATGATGTTAATGGTTGGGGCAATACATTTTCAACAGGCAACTGAATCCCTTCATTATCATAGACAGCTTCACTAACCACATTTCCCCCTATATTATTGGTCAGGTTTGTAACTATTGTGGTAATGTTTTCTACGCCACCTGCAACCGTAGTATGGAGACCACCCAACCTCTTAATCTCTGCTTGCAACTTGTCAAGTTTAGATATTAAAGGTTTTACAATAGCATTAATTTTTAGATCGAGAAAGTCAGCAATCCTTTCGAAAAAAGCATCCTCAAAAGCATGGTTTTGATTATCCTCCGATACATTTACTTGCTTTGTCTTTGGGGTAGTAACCCTTTTCCTTCTTGTCCCCGTGCGTGGGCCACCCAACTTAGGAGGATTCTTAGTACATAAACGTCTCGGCCTTGTGACACTTTAGGTGTCATCTCATCAGGTGAAGCTCGTGCATGTCTCTCCTGCTCAGAGTCAATGTCAGTTGCACTTTCGGCCTGAATATTGGAAGTCTCAATGGCCGGGACTACATTATCAGGAACGCTACTTGATCCTACAAAAATAGGGCTACTAATTATATTCTCCTGATTAGCTTCCTGCAGGATGGTATCGTCAATCAGGATAGATGCAGTCGGGGACAAACAACGAAGGTCTGGGGATTGGCTTAACCCAAGAGAGCTTCTCCTGTGCGTATTTATTTTCCTCATGGTCTGAACAAGGTAATTATCAAGGGTATTCTGTGAGGGTTCCTTTGATTTTGTAGACATGATGACGTTAAACTCACAGCCTTACTTTCCTGATTTAAAATAATAAATGATAATAAGTATTTTGACTATGTGTCTTACTTGCATATGAGTCCAGCAGCGTATCTGGCCCCGCCCCGGCCTCATCGTGCCGATGAGGGCCGTAGAGGGCCCGCACTTTGCCCGGGCTTAGCCCCGGGCGTCCCGCGACGCGTGGCTTCTCACTCCTTTATTGGCCCCGTTGGCGCTCTCTGGCGCGTCTACGTCACCCTGCACGCGCCGCCGCGAGGCCTGCCGGGTGCTGTAGTCCCCCGGAGCGGCGGCGCGGAGTCAAATGCCCTCGTGACTCTTGGCGGTGGCGGCTGAAGCAACGGGAGCCTTCTCTGCAGGTAAGTGACTCTCGGCGGTGGCGGCGTTATTTTGCTGTCTCCCCCGCTCTGCCGGGCTTCTCACTCCTTTATTGGCCCCGTTGGTGCTCTCTGGCGTGTCTACGTCACCCTGCACGTGCCGCCGCGAGGGCTGCCGGGTGCTGTAGTCCCCCGGAGCGGCGGCGCGGAGTCAAATGCCCTCGTGACTCTTGGCGGTGGCGGCTGGAGCAACGGGAGCCTTCTCTGCAGGTAAGTGACTCTCGGCGGTGGCGGCGTTATTTTGCTGTCTCCCCCGCTCTGCCGGGCTTCTCACTCCTTTATTGGCCCCGTTGGCGCTCTCTGGCGCGTCTACGTCACCCTGCACGCGCCGCCGCGAGGCCTGCCGGGTGCTGTAGTCCCCCGGAGCGGCGGCGCGGAGTCAAATGCCCTCGTGACTCTTGGCGGTGGCGGCTGAAGCAACGGGAGCCTTCTCTGCAGGTAAGTGACTCTCGGCGGTGGCGGCGTTATTTTGCTCTCATTTACTGCCTCTGATGTACCTGCTCTGTTGGCCACAATGCCCTGTTGCTGTTCTGATACTGCATTGTGCCCGCTCATGTGCTGCCTCTGATGTACCTGTTCAGTGCAATGGACTGTTGATGCAAATAGCCCCTCTCATGTGCTGCCTCTGATGTACCTGTTCAGTGCAATGGACTGTTGATGCACTTAGCCCCTCTCATTTACTGCCTCTGAAGTACCTGCTCTGTTGGCCACAATGTCCTGTTGCTGTTCTGATACTGCATTGTGCCCTCTCATGTGCTGCCTCTGATGTACCTGTTCAGTGCAATGGACTGTTGATGCACTTAGCCCCTCTCATGTGCTGCCTCTGATGTACCTGTTCAGTGCAATGGACTGTTGATGCACTTAGCCGCTCTCATTTACTGCCTCTGATGTACCTGCTCTGTTGGCCACAATGCCCTGTTGCTGTTCTGATACTGCATTGTGCCCTCTCAGGTGCTGCCTCTGATGTACCTGTTCAGTGCAATGGACTGTTGATGCACTTAGCCCCTCTCATGTGCTGCCTCTGATGTACCTGTTCAGTGCAATGGACTGTTGATGCACTTAGCCCCTCTCATTTACTGCCTCTGATGTACCTGCTCTGTTGGCCACAATGTCCTGTTGCTGTTCAGATACTGCATTCTGCCCTCTCATGTGCTGCCTCTGATGTACCTGTTCAGTGCAATGGACTGTTGATGCAAATAGCCCCTCTCATGTGCTGCCTCTGATGTACCTGTTCAGTGCAATGGACTGTTGATGCACTTAGCCCCTCTCATTTACTGCCTCTGAAGTACCTGCTCTGTTGGCCACAATGTCCTGTTGCTGTTCTGATACTGCATTGTGCCCTCTCATGTGCTGCCTCTGATGTACCTGTTCAGTGCAATGGACTGTTGATGCACTTAGCCCCTCTCATGTGCTGCCTCTGATGTACCTGTTCAGTGCAATGGACTGTTGATGCACTTAGCCGCTCTCATTTACTGCCTCTGATGTACCTGCTCTGTTGGCCACAATGTCCTGTTGCTGTTCAGATACTGCATTCTGCCCTCTCATGTGCTGCCTCTGATGTACCTGTTCAGTGCAATGGACTGTTGATGCAAATAGCCCCTCTCATGTGCTGCCTCTGATGTACCTGTTCAGTGCAATGGACTGTTGATGCACTTAGCCCCTCTCATTTACTGCCTCTGAAGTACCTGCTCTGTTGGCCACAATGTCCTGTTGCTGTTCTGATACTGCATTGTGCCCTCTCATGTGCTGCCTCTGATGTACCTGTTCAGTGCAATGGACTGTTGATGCACTTAGCCCCTCTCATGTGCTGCCTCTGATGTACCTGTTCAGTGCAATGGACTGTTGATGCACTTAGCCGCTCTCATTTACTGCCTCTGATGTACCTGCTCTGTTGGCCACAATGCCCTGTTGCTGTTCTGATACTGCATTGTGCCCTCTCAGGTGCTGCCTCTGATGTACCTGTTCAGTGCAATGGACTGTTGATGCACTTAGCCCCTCTCATGTGCTGCCTCTGATGTACCTGTTCAGTGCAATGGACTGTTGATGCACTTAGCCCCTCTCATTTACTGCCTCTGATGTACCTGCTCTGTTGGCCACAATGTCCTGTTGCTGTTCAGATACTGCATTCTGCCCTCTCATGTGCTGCCTCTGATGTACCTGTTCAGTGCAATGGACTGTTGATGCACTTATCCCCTCTCACGTGCTGCCTCTGATGTACCTGCTCTGTTGGCCACAATGCCCTGTTGCTGTTCTGATACTGCATTCTGCCCTCTCATGTGATGCCTCTGATGTACCTGTTCAGTGCAATGGACTGTTGATGCACTTAGCCCCTCTCTTGTGCTGCCAGTGATGTACCTGCTCTATTGTACCCAGTGCCCATGCTCTTGAATACTCTGAGATTATGCACCTATTATATTAAATAAAGCTAGTAAATCATAATTTCTGATTTGTCGTTGTCATTCCTGGTTGTGTACTTGAATTGTGGATATATTTGTGTGATCGTTAATGTAGTTTCTCACACATGACACTCCCCCTTCCAACGTCACAGCCATGGCAGTTACTCCCCTTCCGACTGCAATTGGTGGGTTGGCGTACCTGCGTCGTCGGCGATGATGGTCCATGACTTGCTGGTGGTGGAGCACGAAGAGTACCGGAAATGCGTGAAGTGCTGGGTCCATGACGGTGATCTGCTTGTGGTGTGTATCTCCGCTGTGGTGATTCCGCCGTGTTCAGGCAGGTTGTTTTTCCGCAGCGATTTTATGTGTGTTTACCACCATCGTGATTTTGAGGACGGTCAGAGACGTCATTCCGTACGGCGGTGTGTCTGGATTGGATGCGTCCGCCGCTGGGTCGGGTGTACGCGGCGGAGCGTGCTCTTCCGCCGCGTACGGAAATTTGACTTGTTTTCCCATTCTAATATGGCGGACGGAGTGTTCGCTGCATGCGGACAGAAAAAAGGCTTTTTCCGCCTACTCCAGGAAGGCGGTCGTCCTTCCGTCCGCCATCCTAATGAGCCCCTTAATTTGGACTGGAGTGAGAATAGTACATTAATTAGGTTAAGTGTCCAGCACCTACGCCAATTTCATTTAGACTGGAGTGGGAATAGTAAAAATAATATAGTAAATTAATTAGGCTCAGTGTCCAGCACCTAAACCAATTTAATTTAGACTGGAGTGGGAATTGTAAATTAATTAGGCTCAGTGTTCGGCACCTACCTCAATTTAATTTAGACTGGAGTGGGAATAGTACATTAATTAGGTTCAGTGTCCAGCACCTACCCCAATTTAAGTTAGACTTGAGTGGGAATAGTAAATTCATTTAAGTCAGTGTCCAGCACCTTACCCAATTTAATTTAGAGTGGAGTGGGAATAGTAAATTAATTAGGTTAAGTGTCCAGTACCTACCCCAATTTAATTTAGACTGAAGTGGGAATAGTAAATTATTTAGGTAAAGTGTCCAGCTCCTACCCCAATTTAATTTAGACTGCATTGGGAATAGTACATCAATTAGGTTAAGTGTCCAGCACCTACCCCAATTTAATTTAGACTGGAGTGGGAATAGTAAATTATTTTAAGTGAGTGTCCAGCACCTACCCCAATTTATTTTAGACTGGAGTGGGAATAGTAAATTAATTAGGTTAAGTGTCCAGCACCTACACCAATTTAATTTAGACTGGAGTGGCAATAGTAAAATAATTAGGCTCAGTGTCCAGCACCTACCCCAATTTAATTTAGACGGGAGTAGGAATAGTAAATTAATTAGGCTCAGTGTCCAGCACCTATCTCAATTTAATTTATACTAGAGTGGGGATATTGAATTAAGTAGGTGCAGTGTCCAGCACCTACCCCAATTTAATTTAGTATGGAGTGGGAATAGTAAATTAATTAGGTTAAGTGTGCAGCAACTATCCCAATTTAATTTAGACTGGAGTGGGAATAGTAATTTAATTTAAGTCAGTGTGCAGCACCTACCCAAATTTAATTTAGACTGAGTGGGAGTAGTAAATTAATTACGCTCAGTGTCCAGCACCTACCGCAATTTAATTTAGACTGGAGTGTGAATAGTAAATTAATTAGGTTCAGTGTCCAGCACCTACCGCAATTAATTTAGACTGGAGTGGGAATAGTACATTTATGAGGGTCAGTGTTCAGCATCTATTATCTTTAAATATACAATTGAAAAATATATAAAGTATTTTATGTTTAAGTTGAATTAAGTTATAAGTAAAATGTATGTGATTACTTTTTAAATATAATGTAATAATACTTTTTATGATAATTATTATTGAAAAATATTTTAATTTGTGCTCAATAAATATATTTATTATATATTCTATTACATTTAGATTATATATATTACTAGCTTACTCATCGCGCGTTGCTGCGATCTCCCAAGAAAGGAAATTCAAGGAAACTCCATATGATACCATTCAATTTACAATGTGTCATTTTTATTGAAACCTATTCATTTTAATATGGAAAGCATTTCAAAGTGCCGTTTTAATCCTATTTATTTATTCGAGTGCTTGTGGATACGCGATTTTGTGTTTTTTCCGTCTGGTGCGTACATCAGTATTTGAAAGATTATGAGGGCCCTGGGGGGGCCGATATTTAAAAATATTTTATGCCAGAAACCTTCGCGGGAGTGCATTCAACAACTTCCCAAAGTTTCCTGGTGATCGGATGAATACTGTTTTAATTCTATTTATTTATTCGAGTGCTTGTGGATACACAATTTGTTGTTTTTCCGTCTGGTGCGTACATCAGTATTCCAAAGATTATGAGGGCCCATGGGGGCCGAAATTTTAAAAAAAATTATGACAGAAACCTTTCCTGGAGTGTACTCAACAACTTCCCAAAGTTTCATGGTGATCGGATGAATGGTGTAGTAATGCATAAAGGACAAACAGACAGACAGACAGACATACATTCGTTTTTATATATATAGATATATATTAATTATAAGTACTGCAATTTTTAAGTATATTTAAAGTCATAGCAATGTAAAGGTAGTAAAAAAAATGGAGACATTTTATTTTCAAATATTTTATTGTATATAATATAGAGGTCATATGTAAATTAAAAAAGTATTTTTTATTAAACAGTAGAAATATAAACACAAAATATGGAAAGCATTTCAAAGTGCCGTTTTAATCCTATTTATTTATTTGAGTGCTTGTGGATACACGATTTTGTGTTTTTCCGTCTGGTGCGTACATCAGTATTCGAAAGATTATGAGGGCCCTGGGGGGGCCGATATTTAAAACATTTTTATGCCAGAAACCTTCTCGGGAGTGTACTCAACAACTTCCCAAAGTTTCTTGGCGATCGGATGAATACTGTTTTAATTCTATTTATTTATCCGAGTGCTTGTGGATACACAATTGTTTGTTTTTCCGTCTTGTGCGTACATCAGTATTCGAAAGAATATGAGGGCCCTGGGGGGCCGATATTTAAAAAAATGTTATGCCATGAACCTTTGCGGGAGTGTATTCAACAACTTCCCAAAGTTTCATGGCGATCGGATGAATGGTGTTTAAATTCTATTTATTTATTCGACTGCTTGTGGATACACGATTTGTTGTTTTTCCGTCTGGTGCGTACATCAATATTCCAAAGATTATGAGGGCCCATGGGGGCCGATATTTAAATAAAAATTATGCCAGAAACCTTTCCTGGAGTGTACTCAACAACTTCTCAAAGTTTCATGGCGATCGGATGAATGGTGTAGTAATGCATAAAGGACAAACAGACATATATTCGTTTTTATATATATATATATTAATTATAAGTACTGCAATTTTTAAGTAAATTTAAAGTCATAGCAATGTAAAGGTAGTAAAAAAAATTGAGACATTTTATTTTCAAATATTTTATTGTATATAATATAGAGGTCATATGTAAATTAAAATAGTATTTTTTATTAAACAGTAGAAATATAATCACAAAATATAAGTATTTGCTGGAGAATGTATTTATTTAATACAATTATATTTTTCTCAGTATGAATGTTGCAACAAGTACATTATAGGACAAATTAAATAATATAGTGAATCAAAATATATTTTACATTTGCATATATTTTGTACATATACTATGATGCATTTTTATTTTTTCAATTGACACCTTTTTAATTAGTACATATTTTGTTATGTTTAATATATTGTTTTTACATTTTGATGTTATAAATGTTCACAAAAATAATTTATTAACATAATATACTGTGATAAAGTTCATCAAAAAATTAATACATAAAGTAAATGTATTTATATTATTAATATTAGTAACACATTATTAATATTAATATTCATTACATGTCATAACATTTGTTTTGTAACAATAAATAAAATTAATACAATCATTTAGTAATTGTTTTGACCATACATATTTTTTTTAATTATAATATTAAATACTATTATGTTATAATATTTATTATTATAATTTTACAATACATGAAAAAATACAATATTTTTTAAAATATAAGGTACAAATTTAAATATTTTATTATAATGCTATTTTAATTTTTTAATGTTTATTTAATATTAAATACATTGTTTAGTCATTTATTTAACATTTTTATTGTTGATATTTTATTTGGGCCTTTAATTTATTATCCGCTCGTTGTCTTTTTCGGTTATTTGGGAAGAAGGAAGCTCCCGGTTGGGTGCTGTTTCGTGTCTGAGAAGGTAAGAGTTATATTCTTTCAAATTTATCTATTTTAAATGTGTTTTGAAGGTAGTAGTGTTGTGTTTAGGGTGTGTGGAGTTAGGTTTTGGAAGTTATGGTGTTTGTAGTTTTTATTTCGGTATTCATTTTTATCATTGTATTTTGGATATACGGCCTAGTTAGAATATTTGTGTTTGTATTTATTTACTTTAATATTGTGTTAATTATGTATGTAAATGGTGTTTTAAAGTGTATTACTTGTACCTTTGTGTGGGTGGGAATGTTTATTTTTCTATTTTAGGTTTTTTGAGGAAGCGTTTTAGTTTTACGGAGTTCTGCATTTTTTTTTTTTAAAGGAAATGTATTTTAGTTATATCAACTAATATTTATTTTACTTATCCTTTATTATTCGAGTTTCCTGGAGCGGTTTTTAATCTTTTTTCGACTTTTTAGTTTTTTTTATGGTTATTGGATTATCGATTTTTCCTGGATGTTTGAGTTTTTGGCACAGTTGTATTTTTGCATTTTGTTGGGGTCTATTTTTAGACATTATGGATTTATAACTAAAAGGAATATTTTGGAGGAGGTTGAATTTCGGATTACAGCAGTGGAGAAGGTAAGTCTTTTTAATTATATTTTATTGTGGGAGGGAAATTAGGTTATTTTTTTATTGTAGTTGTCTTGTTGTTTTATTGTGTAATTATTTTGTCTACACATATATTTAAAAAAATTATATATTAGACAAAATAAATATTTTGTTTATTAAAGAAAAATGCTTTGTTTTTATTGAAATATTTTTTTGTGGCGTTCTTTAATTAAAATGCTTTCATTGTTTATATTTGAGTTTTTGCTATCATTTTAGGTACTCTAGGCCTCTTTTTGAAGGATACACTTGTACTTGTTGTTGTAGATATTGATACATTTGAACAGTTTGTCTAGATAGTTTAGGATTCAATTGAATGACAAATTGTTCCATTCTCAATTCTTGGAAACTTTGTTCTTTTTGTTTGCCCATTAAGAGTTTGTGTAGGGTAGTTGTTCGTCCTGTAGAAGATAGGACGGCATTATGCCAACCCTCAACTGCGTTGTTTGTTTTGGCTTCTTGGTTTAGTGTTGTTAGATGCACATTACACCAACGACTTTGGAATTTAGGTTGACATCTATGACTTGATCTGTGTAATCTCCCCACCCAGGTAACCTCAAAATATTCTAGAAGGGGAGCTAATTTTTGTTTATTTTGGTGGTAGAATGGACTTTCTAGTAAAATGTTATAGTGCTCAGCCACATCTGTGACTGGCACACAGGCCAGGGCTATTAGGTGTTTATTTGATATGCAAAAGTAATATTTGTTGCATATTCCACACTAAGGGCCCCATTAGTATGGCGGGCGGCCGGGACTGCCCGGTGAGGTTGCGGGAGTCCCGCACTCCCGATTTGCATGCGCCCGCCACACTGGCAGGCGCATTGGGCATCTGCAACATTGTGGCGGGCACTGCAGAGAGCACCGCTGCTGCAATGCCACAGAGCCAGGTTGTGCGTTTCAATGCACAACGTGACAGGCACCGCATGGTGCCTGCCAGTTGTTCATTGAAAGGCAGGGAGGTACCATAGGTACCCCCCATGTGCACCCCCACCTCCCTGGTGCCGCTGGGGGCCCGCAACGGGCCCCCCAAGCAGACTCTGCATGTCTTTCCGTGGCGGCAATGCCGCCACAGAAAGCTATGTACTAGGCCACATAGTAATATGGCCGGCGGTGTCTGTCAGACACCTCCACCATATTGAAGCCTTTTCTGTCCGGTCGACATGTCGACCGGGCGGAAAAGTGGTGGACGGTCTTTCCGTCTGCCGCAGAACCCCC
This sequence comes from Lissotriton helveticus, assembly GCF_964261635.1. Classification (NCBI taxonomy): domain Eukaryota; kingdom Metazoa; phylum Chordata; class Amphibia; order Caudata; family Salamandridae; genus Lissotriton; species Lissotriton helveticus. Next base: position 883,794,328 of record NC_136070.1, read on the forward strand.
AGCCATTGTGATATGGCGAGGGGGTCTTTTCTGCTGGGATTGTCTGGCGGAGTGCCCCCACCATCCTAATGGGGCCCTAAGTGTAGATTTCTGTAAATGTCTCCACAAAGATTGGTTGAAGTGGAAGTAAGATCCTTGAATAAATGAGTGAGGGTATAATTTGGGGATGGAGTTTATCATGGCTTGTTCAAGGGCTATCACTATTTTTGGGGGGAAGAAGTCATTTGTCTCTTGCTTTATTTTAGCTAATATTTCCGTGTATGTTGTAGTCTGTTTGTTTGGTAACAAAGAATATATAAATGGAATGCAAGTGTTATGGTATTGCCCATGAATAGTGTACAGTTGATAGAATGGTTTAGGGCATATGCTAAAAGTGCCATCCATCATCCATGTTTGGCTTTCTTTAAGTTTATTTATATTGTTCGCTGTAGCAAACATAATAATCCTTTTATCTTTATTTTGGTTGTCAAAGAAGATAAACGGTTCATCATTATGTGTTATACTAAGTTCTGGGGGAATTATAACATCTTAAAAAATTTTAGGTGCAGGTATTGCTGGTTTTGTAGATTTTTTTGTTCTAGCTATTGTTCTTTTAATAGAAGCTATTGTTGGTAATTGGCCTCTTGCTTCTCTAGGTACTTTAGGTAATAGTTCTTGTAGGAAGTTCTGAGGTGCTACTTAATTCTTTAATGTTTTCAAGAATTGATCTTTCTTCTGTTTCAGAGATAGTTGGTGGATGGTTGTGCTCACTTGTGCTCACCTTCCGCCTCCTCACCCACGCACACAAAGCCCTACACGACCAAGGCCCGAGCTACCTCAACAACCGGATCAACTTCTACGCTCCCAAACGCCACCTCCGATCAGCCAACCACGCCCTCGCCGCCGTGTCCCGCATCCGAAGAGCGACTACAGGAGGTAGGTCCTTCTCCTACCTGGCCGCCAAGACCTGGAACTCCCTCCCGACCGACCTGCGCCTGACCCGAGACCACCTCTCCTTCAGGAAGAAGCTGAAGACCTGGCTGTTCGAGCAGTAGCGGCACCCCCCCCCTCCCCCAGCGCCTTGAGACCCTACGGGTATGTAGCGCGCTATATAAATGTCATTGATTGATTGATTGATTGATTTATGTATTATGCTTTTTTCCCTGTTGGTAGCACGCCCATAACATTTGTTTGAGTAATACTTTGAACATTTCCAGTTTACTTTAAGCCCTGTTTGCTTTTCTTGAGTGTAAATGTACCCCATATAGCACAATACAAAATGTCCCTCTTTGAGATGTAATACATTTTGCATCTTCAGTCATTGTGGAGTAGCAAAATCAATAAAAAATGTATATAAAAGTATATGTAAAATAACGTTATACATTATTCATGACTAATAACAAATGCAGTTTTATTATATACTTACTAACTATAATTTAATTGAGGTTGAATGTAGATGTTTCCTTGTTGTGTGAATGCTGTTCTTTTTTAAGTGGTCTGTGAAAATAAAGTCAAGTATATTTTATTCTATGTTTATCATTTATATGTGGTGGTGGCGTTTTTTAGGACACAGTATACTTTCATTAATGTTTTACTTTTATTTTATCAACATTTTTTACTAGAGTTAAAAATCTAGAAGAAATGTATATAAAAGTATTTGTATAACAATGTTATACATTATGCATGAATAATAACAAATGTAGTTTTATTATATACTTACCAACTGTTAATTAGTTGAAGTTGAATGTAGATGTTTCCTTGTTCAGTGAATTCTGTTCTGTTTTAATTGGTCTGTGAAAAGAAAGTAAAGTATATTTTATTTTATGTTTATCATTTATATGTGGTGGTGGCATTTTGTAGGACACGATAAACTTTTATTAATGTTTTACTTTTATTTTATAAATGTTTTTTTACAAAAGTAAAAAATCTAAATGGAGTTATTATGAGGGTCAGGATATTTTAGGTGTTCAGTTCTCTTTAGGTTAGATTAAACAAATAATTTTTGAAGTATACTTACTTTTGCAGCTAGCTGTATTTGCAAGTTGATAATGTTCTTCTTGTTTTTGTAGTTATATCTGTTGTGGAAATATAAAGATATAAAATATATAAGTAAGTATTTGATTAGGTAGTTTAAATCTAGGTTACATTTTAACTTAACAGTTTATTTATAAAAAAATGTTATACTTACTTTTTGTTATTTGTAGTAGGCTTAATTTTAGAGGAGTCTTTGAGAGTGTTGAAAATCCGGCAGAGTTTCTCCTTCCTGATTTTTTAGTTGAAGGTGTAATAGTTTTCAGTTTAGTTCTTTATATAGTGAGTATTTAATTAGTTGTTGTATGTCATTGGTCAATTTTCTATTTCAGTGTTTTTATTGGTTTATTTGAATTTGTTTTAGTTTGGTAATTCTTTTACTTGTGTGTAAATTGGAAAAGTAGAGAAAATGAATTTTTATCATTTGAGGAAGGAGATTTAGAATGTATTTCGTAAAAAGAACTGCATGATATATATTTAAACTCTTGAAGATGTTGATCATATTTGTTTGTAAATATTTTTGTTTTTGTAGTTAATTTTATTTTTTATTTATGTTGTATTATTTTTGTTAGGTATGTTTGTATATAACTTTAATGTGACATGTGTATTTATGTTATTTATTACAATTATAGTGTTGAAAATAGTAGTTTTAATGTGTTTTACAGTTGTCGATATTTTGTTAATGATGATAATATTGATGTCTATATTTTAGTTTTCGATATTTTAGACATGTCCTATATTTATTTATAACCTTTGATATGTTGTATTACGATAGTTGTGTTGCAGATTTTTGTGTTGTCAAAATATATTTGAATTTCGATAATGTAGTATCAATATTATTGTATTTTTAGAAATAAGTATGCAGCATCGATATTTTAGTTATCGATATTTTTAACTTGTTATATTTGTATATCGATTTTTTGAATTTCGATATTGTGTCAGTGATTCCTCTCAAGTTTCGTTATCTGAAAGATAGTATATATATATATATATATATATATAAAAAAATAAATAACTGCACACGCGTAATTCTGTGTTTCGGCTCTGTGCACCCAGGCTGCTGCATCCCATCCACTTCCACTGCCCAGAGGTGTCTAACAGCCGCTGCGCACCCAGGGCCATATTATCAAGAAAGGCGATGACATTATCGTTGCTTTAGCGGCAGGAAACTGCCACAAAAGCGGCTATAAGGGGCTTGATAATCTGCCCTCGTGAATTCCCATAGAAGGCTAGGTTTGATGTCATTCACCAGAACCTGGGCGTCTATGGGAATTCTCAAGGGCATATTATCAAGCCACTTATCGCCGCGTTATTGGCAGTTTCCTGTAGCTAAAGCGGAGATAATGTTATCACTGTTCTTGATATTATGGTCCCCAGTCTTCTGTAGCCCATACACTTGCACTGCCTAGAGTTGTATAACAGTTGCTGTGCACCCAGGCTGCTGCACCCAATGCACTCACACTATCAGGAGCTGACTGCCTGCCACTGTGCCTCCAGGCTGCTGCACCCCATCCACTCCCACTGGCCGGAGGTGAGTGCCCGCTGCTGCGTAAACAAGCCTCTCTGCTCACCTTCCACCGCCGGTGTGTGTCGAAGAGAGTTGACCACGTGCCGAAGGAACCACCTCAGCCTCAGTACACTCAGTCAACGGAGCTCACAATTCAAACTGGGTGCTGATTGCCAGGATGGCCACACATCATCGCAGGTTCTACACATTTTCAGCTCTGGTGGTGTTGGGGGCGGGGAAGTCAATTTGTGAATCAGAGCCTGTTAGATAAAAGATAAGATTGTGCGTCATGCGTCCATCAAAGGAGAGAGGAAGAGAGAGAGAGAAAGAAAGAGTGAGAGAGTGACACAGGAGAAAATCTTCGCAGCACACCTTTGTGTCACCAGTGTGTCTCCAACCACATACCGGGACATAGTGCACCCTCAAGCTCCCACATCTAAAGGATATTACAGAATTAGTAATTGTAGGAAAGACCAGTATGAAGGAATGAAAAGACAGAGACAGTAATTATCTTGATGTTATTTAATCCTCAGAACATGTTTTGTAAGCAGCAAGTATAAAACAAGAATGACTGAACTCCCGTTAACTTCTACCTCCCAACCTTCTCACATTCAAAGCATAACATTCCCAAAGCGACGCGAGGCAGCCTCGAGCTGTGAGAGGAATGTCGCGCTTGTGTCTGCATGCTTCGATGCTCCTCGGATCCCGACCTAGGCCCCCATTAGTAACGGCGGGCGGACTTTGCCTGCCTGCCATCCTCACGGTACAAGGGACCGCCCGCCATAAGGGCAGGGGTCACGTGGGGGGGCTATTAGGATGCACTCGCCACAGTGGCGGGCGCACCCGTATTCTTAACATTGTGGTGGGCGGTGCTGAAAGCACCACCTGCCACAATGCTAAGAATACATCTTGTGCATTTCAAAGCACAACGTGACAGGCGCCATGCAGTGCCTGCCACGTTGTTCCTTGAAAGGCAGGGGGGTACCATAGGTAACCCCCATGTGCACCCCCTACCCTCCGGAGTCCACGGGGCCCGCAACAGGCCTCCAAAGCAGCTCTGCATGCAATTCCGCCACGTAAAGCTATTGGAAAATGCCCATCCAAATTTTGCGACCGGGCCGGAAAAGCGGCGGACGGTCTTTCCGTCTGCCGCTGACCCCCCAGCCATTCTAATATGGTGGGGGGGTCATTCCGTCACGGATGGTGGGCGGATCGCCCCCGCCAGGCCGGCGGTGGCTACCGCCGGCCTGGCGGGTCAATCCGCAGGTCATCCTAATGGGGCCCTTAGTCTCAGCCATTCCCCCCGGATTCTCTATAATTCGAAATGATAGGCAAGAGAAACGGGGAGGTGGCCTAGCAATCATACTTAAAGACACTCTAAATATATTAGGGTCGGCTGTAGGTGACGTACCACAGAAAATAACATATAGAGCTATACTTACCAATAGCCCAAATACCAAATAATAAGTCAGTTGGCAGAGGAGAAAGTTCAATCGTTTATTACACAAAGATACTCTATAGAGGTGCCTCTCTCATCCTTACCCCTCGAGATGCGCGGAGAAGACGGCCACTTACATTCAAAACGAGACAGATATACCTTCAGACCAATGCATAAAATCACCGTAGATGGAAAAGTACCAGTAACCTTTGAGACCTCATGGAAAGACCATATATGGTACACATGATTAGTTGGAAGCTTGGTTCAGACATCCCTGGGAAGGTCGGGCAGGACAAATCCCTTTCGTCTTGGTGCTGGGGAGGGTAGGCACCGCGCCTCCCGGAATGTGCTTATCGCAACAAGGAGCCAGATGCCGACCTTGGGTCTCAGGGCGAGGAAAGAATAGCATTCATTTAGCTGCTCTCTGTAACTCAGCAGAGAGGAGCTGACAACCATTTAGAGGGTAACACGTGATCTCTTGTTTGAGCCTAATGTGAACCAGACAAAATGGCGTTTACATGGTGCTCGTCCTGCTTGGAATACATTGCATGTACAACTAATATATGCTCTCGTTTACTAGCTAAGTCTAAAGGAGAAGGTTATGTTGTGCTCTACCAGGATGAATATACATAGATACATCATGCTTACATAATCTGTATATGTCCAATACGACGTACATATGGAGAAAACGCGTTTTATCTCTCAGAACCACCCTTTTAGCATGATGTCGCTAACTATAAGGGGAATTAGTCTTCGAAAATTCCTTCATCTATCTGCCTGAGGTCTTTTATCTCTTGCTGAACCAACTGAGTTTTTGTTACTGCAGGGGAAGGTTTGGGTACAGCGGAGGCAAGTTTATTGGCACAATAAGAACAACAGGCAGGCCCGCAAAGAATACAGAGACAACAAGTGAACAGGATACCAGCAATTCCTGCTAATATCATCAGAATTTTCCAGCCCCATGCAGTCAGTAAACCCCGAAACCAACCCGGACAGGGCCCAGGTGCCAGTGTCAGCATGTACTTCAGATGCTAATCGATGTAATCTCTGAATAGCCAAGTGAACTGTGGGGGCGGAATAAGGAATATACACACAGCAGGAACTGCCAATCACGCGGCAAGCTCCTCCTCTATATCTATAAAGTGTTGTTCAGGAGTGTCTGTTTGATCTATGTTTGTGGTATCTATTTCCCTCCGATGCCTTACAAGGGACAGACCTGGTTCTTTAAAGCGGTGATCCTTATGATAATTGGATGGAGCTATGTAGACTGGGGGTAAAGAAAAGACAAATAACAACGGCCAGCCCAACCACGGGGAAGCCAGGTGTAAGCAATTTCTCCACAGACAAAATATACATTAGGGGGTGTTTACAAGGGTGGGCTACTGAATGTGCGTAATCGATAAGTATAATTGCAACAGCTTTCTCCTACTGGGACAACTCCTCATCCCTGAATTCAAAAAGCAGAAGTACTATTTAAAATGGGAATAGCCCTATTGTTGGTAACCTTTCGTTTCTTAAATTGTTGGAAATGGTTAGTAAAATTGAACTCCGCAAAATCCAGTATCTCATTTTGCAACTAAGTGACATTTTCATGAGTGATGTACATGTTCATGCAAGCATTTGGGTCTTAGGATCCTTCCCCATCAATTCCTTCCGGGTCAAAACCCTGATGTATCTATATGTAGGCTAAGGCCATCTGATAGTCTTTTTCCGAGTACCTCTTGGCATCCACAGTATAGTGGTGGTACATCATCATCAATAGTTTAAACCAGGCTTCGCAACTACCTAGGTAAGATAGAGGCAAAGATATAAATAGATCGTGTTTGTGCATGACGGAGGGCAAAAGGCCACATACCCAACAATTGGTAGCATTGGTAGCACTATGAGTTTGATGGAGCATTTCAACAAGTACATTTTTAGCATAGGTTTGACGATGTCTCTCCTTATGCGGGGCCAAGGTAAAGAATACATGCTCTGGGGCGGGGCAGTGGTTCCTAGAACAGTATGCATTGGGTGATGAAACTCTAGATAGATAAACGCTCCCATTAATATCACAAACAATATCATTACAGTCACTACAAAGGCAATTTTCACATTTCTGGACCAACTAGAAAAGACAGGCATATTTACAGGATAATAGAGGGGTGCCAAAGGATGTTCCTCTTCAGGGACAATGCGAGAAAAGGGATACATGCTAGCTAAAAGTCCAAAGCTAAATTCGGTCAATGCAGTCCAACCTGCCAGAGGGTTCTTCTTTCCTTTGTCCGTCTAGAGCCTCACAGGCAGGCTCCTGTCATTCATCTCTAGAAACAACTAAAACAAATCCCCATGTTGGAGTTATGCTCTTTCACAGACTCTTCTTGCTGAAACATACAACTTGGGCCTCTCTTTCAAGTGTTAGTCTTTCTTTCTGAACGGAGCAATACTGAAAAGTTCCAAGCTCCCAAAGTGTTCAGTCCAGTGTCTTGCTCAGTGCCCCAGATATGGTTCTATCAAGACCCTACTTCTCAAGTCTTTCTCTATCTCCTACCATCTTTATCTAGGGTACTGTGTTGTCTTCTGGGCCGCAGGTTGTATCGAGCATGGCCAGACGTTTCCTGATCAGAGAACAAAACAGAAGGGGACGTATCCGTGGCAGCAGGGATATCATGAGCCTTTTGTTCACCAACAGGGGCAACGGGATCCGGGGTAATTGCAGAAGCAGATGGCAAAACCCCTTCCTGGGCCCGGTACTCCTTCTACTTGCCCTTCTTCAGCTTCTAGGGTATCAGAAAAAGGAACATAGTGAGGGGCTCGTTCACTCTCCTGGGTTAAAATTCCATCCTGGTTCTGTTGATCATAGGGAAGCGGGAGGGGCAGCCTTTTCAGGTGGGATACGTGTATCCAGTGTCGCTTTCGGTCCACCTTTACCGCTGTCCGTGTGGCCAGAAGGATTTGATGGGGCTTGGACCACCGAGGGTCCAAGCTGGAGTTCCGTTGGTAGTTCTTGACCAGTACCCACTGGCCTGGTTCCAAAAGATGTCTGGGACCCTCCGACAAGGGGCTTCAACACTGCTGACACCTGTTGATGAATGGAACGAAGGTCTTTAGTCAATGCATACAAGTAATCTGTCATCATAGGATATTCAATGTCGCGGAATGATCTAGGTCTTGGAACACCCTAAACATTAGCTGGTCGCTCAAAAACAACCTCGTAAGGTGATAGGCTGGATCGGTAATGTGGAGTCACTCGTAGGGACATTAAGGCCAATGGCAGGGCATCGAGCCATTTTAGCCCTGTACTCTCCTGAATTTTAACCATTTTTAATTTTAGTATTCCATTGTATTTCTCGACTAGCCCTGCGGACATTGGGTGTCGTGCTGCGTGGAATTTCTGCTTAATTTGTAGCCCAATACAAACATGCTTGACAAGTTCTGCATTAAAATGTCCCCCGTTATTCGTCCAGATCACCTGAGGTAATCCGTATCGGGGCAAGAATTATTTTATCAAAACTTTGGCTGTGGCCAAAGGCAGTGTTTTCTTTGGTCGGATAGGCCTCCACCCATTTTCTAAAGGCACACACCACGACCAAGACATACTTTAGGTTGTTCACATGTTCTAGTTGGATATAATCCATTTGGAGTACTTCAAAAGGCAAGGAGGGTGGTGCAAAATTCCCACTGAGAACAGGTTCCCTGCCCCCCCAGATTATGTCGTAAACAGACCATGCAATATTGAACTAGATGGACAGCAGTCTTACCAATATTGGGATTATTCCATACTGGATCCAAAAGTGCGCAAATGCTTTTTGCCCCGATATGTGCTGGGCCATGAGCCATGGTCACTACTGCATTAATCAATGCATTGGGCAGCAACCATCTCTGTTTTTCTGTCAGATCAACCCAACAATTGTTCTCATCTAATCTCTCTAAATTCTTTTCCCACTGAGCCAACTCATCAGGCGTAGCTTCTTTCTGTATCTCCCTTACACTTTCCATAGTATTGTCAAACATTTCTGTTTCTGTAACCCACCTAGCAGAGGTAGTCACAAACATGGAAGATAATATGGATTTGGCAGTTTCCTTAGCAACTTGGTCAGCAAAGGCATTCCTCTCCCCAACTGCATCTACCACCGCTTTATGTGCGCTGCATTTAACTACAGCCACCTTTTCTGGTAATGTCAATGCTGTTAACAATCGTAAAATAAAAGGTCCATGCTGTATTCTTTGGCCATGAGACGTAAGAAAGCCCCTCTCCGCCCATAATCTACCAAAACTGTGAGCCATGCCAAAGGCGTATTGGCTATCGGTGTAGAGGTGTACTTTGAATCCTTCACTCAACTCACAAGCCCTAAGTAAAGCCACCAGCTCAGCTGCCTGTGCCGACTGGTAGGGTACTCGAGGAGCTTCGACCACAGTGTGGAGGGTCGTGATTGCGTAGGCAGCTGTGGTTGTGCCATCTGGTAGTTTGAAACATGAGCCATTCACATACAATTCCCCTTGGGGGTCAGATAGAGGAATGTCTGTGGGATCTACCCGTTCCTTCATTTCTTCTTCAGTCCGAAATATACAATCATGTATGTCATTATTTGGTTCGTCTGAAGGGAGGGGTAGTAACGTGGCAGGGTTCAGAGTGGCACAACGTTTAATTGTAGTGTGAGGGGCAAATAGAGACAATTCATATCCAGTAGGACGCACACTCATAAGGTGCTGAGTCTTTGTTTTATTCAGTAAGATGTCCACAGCATGTGGTACCATCACTGTGAGGTCAGTATTCAGAACGAGCCCCTCCGACTATCGAATAGCCACCGCGACTGCAACAGTGGCCCTTAAACAGCTGGGAAGGGCTCTGGCAACGTTATCCAACACCGCCAAGAAATAGGCACAAGGTCTTTGCTTACCACCAAATCCTTGTGTTAATACAGAAAGCGAACAACCGTCCACCTCATGCACATAAAGTACAAAATGTTTTCGGTAGTCAGGAGTACCCAAGACGGGTGCAGAGCAAAGCGCATGTTTCAGAGTCAAAAGCTTTCTGACATTCTTAAGTCCAAGGGAGAGGTTCATGCACATCTTTAGTGGTTAGATATAGGAGAGGCTTAGTTAGGAGGGAAAAATTAGGAATCCATTGGCGACAATAAGAGGTTATGCCAAGAAATGCACGAACATCACGCTGGGTACGAGGGACAGACATGTTAGAAATAGCAGTCACACGTTCAGGGATTAGTCTCCTCCCCTCTTTCGACAGTACATGACCAAGATAGGTCACCTCCTGTCGACAATATTGAAATTTGGAAAGAGTTACCTTGTTACCATTAACTGCTAGATGAGATAACAGTTTGACAGTAGCCTCTTTACACCCTTCTTCGGTGTCGGAAGCCACCAATAGATCGTCCACATATTGCAAAAGTACGCTACCGGAGGGCAATGTCAATTCATCCAGTATTGCTTTGAGGGCTTGGCTATAAATACTAGGACTCTCAGTATACCCTTGAGGAACACGGCAAAACCTGAAGCTGCGGCCAGATAAGGAACAGCCGAAAATATGACGGCTGTCAGGATGCACTGGAATGCTAAAGAAAGCATTCTTCAAGTCTATAACGGAGAAATATTTAGCTGTGGGGGGAATCATAGTAAGAATAGTAGTTATATCAGAGACCATAGGATATTGAGGCACTACAATCTTGTTAACCTCTCTTAGATCAATTACAAAACGGTAAGTGCTGACATGATCATGAGTGTTCCTGACGGGGAGCCTTTTTCAAGATTGGGAAGATTGGGCTAATGCATACATTAGCTGCTGTCTCTTCCACCACCCCTTTCGCAATCAATTCCTGTATAATAGAAAACAAAGCCTATTCACCTGCAAGTGAAATCTTATATTGTGGTATGTGAGGTAAGCGAGCATTGGGCTTTAATGTAATGGAAATGGGTGGTATCTTTAACAAACACACATCGGTATCTCCAGAGGCCCATAATGTCGCAGGAACGGCTGCAAATTCAGGTGGGAGGGGTTCATTTTTAGCAAAACACTGCAAGGTATGCTCACTGGGTGATTGTATGGTCAAATAGACACCATCAGGGGAACAATGAATCTTGACATGTAACTTTTTTAATAAATCCAGCCCCAACAAATTTTCCCCGCACTGTGAAGTCAACAAGAACCGAGAGTCCACTGTGACTGGCCCAATTGTGAACGGGATAGGTTTAGAGATGGGGTTTACCACCTGGACTCCAGAGAATCCCACTGAAACATTATTTTGCCCTGACAGAGCAGCCCCTGGGAACAGCGAACGAGCAATGGAACTATTCAACGCACCCGTATCAACCAGAAATTTCTCAGAAGTTCCCATCAATTGCCCTCTCACATAAGGCCCTTGCTGATCAACGGGTACTGACACCAGGCCCCCTTTCTGTCCGTGGCTGTCCTATGCATATGCATACCCATCGGTTCCCCCAGGCACACAGTCTTCGTTGTAATATTGTCTTCCCCGTTGATTATCAAAGTAATTTTGTTCTAACTCACCATGCACCGCCACCTCCCTACGCATATCACTTCGATCCATACCACCTCGACCTCTCCCTCTTCCCCTCACTGCACCATTCTGGGCCAACAACAACGGACACTGAACTCGCCAGTGTCCTTCCTGTTCACAATAGCAAATTGGTTTGGTCCAAGGGCAACAGCCGGACCTCTTCCTCGTACAGTTCCCGCCACCCTCGGGAGGGACCCTCTACCGCCTCCGTCCCTGCCTCGTCCTCTAATAATTTGCTGTAACAGTACTCGTGTTTTAAGATCTTTGGCTTTCTTTTCCGTCTTATCCTTACTTTCATTTTCCCGATGTTAGTAATACTGAGCCATACTCAAGAAGACCGATGGTGTGGAAGTAGTCCAAGTACTCTCCGCGGCCTGGAGCCGCGCAGAGATCTCGGGCAACAGATTTGTGACAAAACGGTTAACAAACAACCTTATACTGCCTTCTACTGCCAAATCCTGCCCACTAAAATCAATAAACACACCCTCGAAACTAGTGAAGAAGTCTGAGACACTCTGGTCTGTCTTTTGTTTGCACGCTGTTAACTTGTCCCAATCAACCTTTCGAGGTGGGATTAAAGAATGCCTATAGGTGATAAATCGACCTGGTAAGGCCAATATCTCGGGTCGTGGCTTATCGCCAGGCTTCCGATCCCTATCCCAATCTTTGATCTGCTCCCAAGTTCCCCCAAACTCGGTAGCATGATTCTGATCGTGTGCCTGGCACCACACATCTACCGGGACCAGCAATCTGAAAAACAATTCAATATCAGCCAGAGTCATGACAGCCGATGAGGCTGCCTCAGTCAATTCTTTGTAATAGGCGGTAGGGTTCTTTCCAGGGTCTGGAAGCTACGTTTTCAGGGATAGGACCTCGCTCCTTTTCCAAGGGGTATAAACCAATTGTTCCTGAAATCGTGCCTCCACTTGATTACTTGATTCTGGTTATCTCGTATCTCAGGTATTTCAGGATGATGAATTGGATGTACTTCCCGCATAGGATGCTGGGAATCCCAGTTTGGACGTTTCAAAAACAGGCATTCTCTATATTTTACTAAAGTTTCGACATTCCTATACACGTTTTCTCTCCTAGTTCAAATGTATGGGCCCTATCCAAAATGTTGTATATTACTTGAGGAGCTCTCCCGTCCAGGAAACTTTGTTCCCATGGGGAAATAAGGCGGGCCGCCATGTGTTCCAGGGCATGTTGTTGTTGCCCTGGAACACATGGCGGCCCGCAATTGTGTACACGGCATTTCGCATCCACTGGGATGCTTGGTTTGCAATCATCTGTTTCTCTTCTAACCCTACCGATGACCGAGTATACAAATGCCGTGCTTTCAGACCTTTCAGATCACGAGAGGGGGTTGAGTCAGCTAAAGTAGGGATCAAGCTTGAAGACTGGGAAGCCCACGCCGGGGTCAGAGGGGATAGAACAACTGTAGACCTAGCGGGAGAGGACAGTGTATCAAGCATTAAAGTAGCCGACCCTAAAACTGAACGTGATGAGACAGAAGGAGTACCCATAGGGGCGGAGAAGGCCAAAACTACAGGCGCCAAATCTACTTGGTCCGCGCCTGGAGCTAGGGAAATAGCAGGATATATGCGCTGAGGGGCATACGGGGGAGGGGGGCGAGTGTCCAATAAATCTTCTATTTTATTCTCAGGCTCGTTCTAGCTGCATAACTTTTGTCTACTTGCAAACGAAACTGTCTATTCACACAATCAATATTCTACTCAGTTTGCTCTTTATCGTATGCTATGGCCTTCTGCGTGATCGTCTGACCTGCTTTTATTTTACATAATTTTTCCTCTCAGATGCGTCTGTGCTTTGCTTCCTTCTGCCACATATTCAAAGAGTCAAACATAGCTTGTCGACTGCGTCTTGAAAATAACCGATCCTGTAAATACTGTATTTTCTTTTCATCAAAAGACCCGGTTAGGGGCCACTGCAGTTCCACATTATCCTTAGTGTACTTGTGCCACAATGTATTAAACAGAATAGGAGCAATACTGTGTTTACAATAAATATCGTGACTAGGACTGCCCTCCGGTGGGGCAGGTTGACTCTGATCCAATTGTGTTCCCTTCTGGCGACACCCGCACCTAAAACACAATTTACTGAAACACGACATTCTTATTCCCTGTTGACTCAATTTCACTCAGAAAAAAGACTTTCAAACCTGGCCATGTTCATTCATTCTGACCATTGTGTCCATTATTCAGAATCAAGGAGGCGAACCAGATGATACATACACTAATACATCAAACAACAAAATGACATGCCTTTTCCCAAATCCAAAAGAACTGAGCCCTTCGACTCCCGTTTGTGGAGAACTTAATCACTTCAGATTCCAGACCAATAGATACCAAAAATCAGGCAGTCCAAAGACTACCAAGATACCGTCAAGCAGGAATTAACCACAGACCGGTCTACGGACCATCCCGCAGTCCTCTTTGTTCACCCCTAGGACTATTCTGACTAAGCCCGCTTCCTTAGCGTCGCTTCAGATGTGTACCAAAAGCTACCCAGGTATAACCACAGGCTTTTCCAAGAACAGCCCGGCCGGGTTTGCCCCACTCAAGCCACACCAAGGGGCCCGGTCGATATCCCTATTGTTCACCAAACACGTCCGTGGAGGGCCTAGCCCGTGCAGCCACACTGCTGCCCCGTCAGGCCCCTGAAGTTCTCCGTGGTACACCGATCACCAAATCAAAAACAGTCAACTGCTTTAAACACTGGATATCCCAACAAACATCTAAACTATTCACTCACCTGGTGCACGCAGGTACAATTGTGGATTTTCCACTGCTAACTCCTGGAGACCAACACGGTCCACACCTGGGTTACGCCCGCAGGACTCCGGCGAGGGGCCACTAGCAGCTGAGGCTCTCTGATCGCGAGAGCGGAGTAAGTCAGAATCTCTGGTCAGTCCACCCCCTCGACCAAAGCTTCCCTTTTCTTTGTCCTTTTCTACCCTATTACGGGAGGACGACACCAACGCGGAGTCCCACCAGAGTCGCCAACTGACGTACCACAGAAAATAACATATAGAGCTATACTTACCAATAGCCCAAATACCAAATAATCAGTCAGTTGGCAGAGGAGAAAGTTCAAATGTTTAATAGACAAAGATACTCTATAGAGGAGCCTCTCTCATCCTCACCCCTCGAGGTGCGCGGAGAAGACTGCCACTTATATTCAAAACGAGACAGATATACCGTCAGACCAATGCATGATATCACTGTAGATAGAAAAGTACCAGTAACCCTTGAGACCCCACGGAAAGACCATATATGGTACACATGATTAGTTGGAAGCTTGGTTCAGACATTCCTGCTAAGGTCAGGCAGGGCAACAAAATCACCAGGCAGGTAATTCTAGTAAAATACTTTTTTCAACCCTCAAAAAGGCAGTCACATTACCAGAACCAATAAAAACAGTCAGTAGTGTTGAATTCTGCAACCCTCTGGCAGAGTTTTTCAAGGATAAGGTGCAAAGTATTTTTGATACTCTCTCAGATAAGGGAATAAATGGTTTAAGAGCTTCCTCCACCACAACACTCACAAGTCCTAACAGAGTCTTAGATACCTTCGTACTTCCGAGCCTAGAACAGATTTCACTGTTAGTAAGCTCCACAAAATCCGGAGCTCCCAAGGACCCCTGCCAGCCAAAAATATATCACATGGCTTCAGATAGTGTTAGCAAACATCTCCACTTACTGCTTAAAAAAATCATCAACACAGGCATTTTCCCCGACACCTGGAAAACGGTTTCAATTTTGCCTTCATTGAAAAAATCCAATCTAGATCCCAGCAATACTATTATTTATAGACCCATCGCCAGGATTCCTTTTCTAGCCAAGGTATTTGAAAAGATTCTTAACTCACAATTGTCTGCACTTGTTTCCTCAGCAGACCTGCTGGACTCCTCGCAACATGGTTTCTGTCAGGGACAAAGCACAGAGACTGCCTTGCTAACAGCAGTAGAGGAGCTCCGGGCAATACTGGATGTGGGTGCCAGGGCCGCCTTGATCCTTTTAGATTTATCTGCGGCGTTTGACACCGTGAGCCATGACATCCTAATCGGGAGTTTCCAAGAAGCAGGTGTCAAAAACACTGCTCTTAACTTGATCAAATCCTATCTGAACAACAGGTGTCAGTATGTTCAGATTGGTGACTCCTGCTCTGAGCGGTTTTCACTTCCTTGTGAAGTGCCGCAGGGCTCAGCATTGCTCCCTAAATTGTTTAATTAATATGTCGCCCCCCTAGCGGACATCATTAAGAAGTTTGGTTTTTCTTTAGTCTCGTACCCGGACGACACCCAAATAGTGGTGTCCATCACAAACAACTCAGAGGAAACCGCAGAACTTTTTAGTCAATGTATGTCCCATATTGACCAGAGGATGAAAGCAAACTGCCTAAAGCTCAATGGGAGCAAAACTGAAGTGCTCTTGTTAGGATCTGACACCTCCTTCTGGACACAGAACTGGTGGCCTTCAAATATGGGATCACTCCCGGCCCCAGTCTGTAAGTTGCGGAACCTGGGCTCCATTCTTGATGAAAGACTTATGTTTCAACATCAGGTCAGCAAAGGTTCCTCCTCGGTCTTTTTGATACTAAATGCGATTTAGAAAAGTGCGTAATTTCATTCCCTGCGAAGCAGTAAAAACCCTGGTAATAGCATTAGCCTTAATCAAACTTGATTATTGCAATGCTTGGTACATTGGCCTTCAGAAGCTATATATGATTAAATTACAATGGGCTCAAAATGCAACTGCCATATTGCTGCTGGACATTGCCAAATTCCAGCCTATTGCCCATGGCTTAAAGAAACTTCACTGGCTTCCCATGAAAAAAAGGACAGAATTCAAATCCCTTTGTTTAGTTTACAAGACTTTGCAGGGTACTGGACCAAGGTTTCTGAGACAACATTTTTCTTGGTACCAGCCTGTTAGAAACCTTTGTTCATCCCAGAGTAAACTTCTTCATACACCCAAATATAAGAAAGCACGCTGGGGAGGAAGAAACTTCATTCTGGGTACAGTGAAACAGTGGAATTTACTCCCAACAGAGATCAAGAACAGCCCGACATTGATCACTTTCAGGAAATTACTGAAAACCTGGCTATTTGCTAGCTAAATTCCACTTTCATAATCCAGATGTAGGTTGACTATCTGCTGAGTGCCTAGACACCCCCGGGCAACTGTGCGCCATATAAATCCTAAAATCAAATCAAATCAAATGTACAGTGCCCTAAAATCCAATGCCACATGTCTGTAGGGCTAATATTAAGAAAAAGGGGTGACCCTGTGTCCCTCAGAACCTGGGTAATTAATGGTTAATTAGATAGTGGTTCTGTCGGGTAGAAACACAAATAATTTACAACTGCTGCTTAATGCAATCAAAGAATCCCCTCTGAAATCACAAGACCAGGCCCTTCCACTGAATGAAAAAGAGACCTGTGAGCAATACGTTGTACTGTGTCTTTATCTGAATTAAATTCATTCAAATTGATGTTTCATACAGTACGTACAATGACTGTCAAGATAAATTAAAAGTGCAAAAGCGTGACAATGGTGAATAGTGATCTTGTGGTGAAGAAATATATACAGTGAAGATACAATCTAATACAGTCGATATGTACAAATATATACAAGTGTTTTATTTTCTGAAGACCATATTTTGGTATGTTTCTAGAGATTCCTATTTATTTATTTCAGTTTGATAGAATCCTAGGTACTAGGCCTTTGAAGAATGTCGTCGTTTCGACCCTTTGGCACCTATGTCTAAGGTCGCGGCGGGTCTTTCTCAAGACGGATGTTGGGAGTGCGATGCACGACAGTCCAAGATTCCAGGTCGGTGTGAATTGCCTGAAATGGGAGGGCACAGAGGCCTCAAATCCGAATCAACTGGTGGATCGCGTCACTGATATGCGGCGCTGCTTCTCATCAGTCGGCTAAAAAAAACGAATTTCGTTGCGCGCACTGCATCACCAAATGCGATGCAGTGCGCGTAACGAAATTTGTTTTATTTATTGATGTTTACTTACCTGTTAAACTCCGTAATCCATACATTACTACCCCCACCCTGCCCCTCCCCCTCCCCACATCACCGCCCTGCAGGAACTCCTACTGCCGCCGCGGCTGGATTGGATGGAGGGAGGATTAGTAGTAAGGCTACGTCATACACAGTGATAACGCTTATTACAGTCAAGCAATATATGTGAAACGTGAATCTGAAAGTCTTACATATAACACACTACTATATTGGTAAAGCCTGACAACAGAGCATACAGCAATACAAATCTACACATTACTGTTTACTGTTTGCAACATGTGATCTAAGATGTGCACTCTGATGATACTTCATCGTGCCACCAATACCCAGGCCGAAAGGCAGCACAATAATGTGCACACACACAAACCAGGGGCATCGTGTAACACACATTTGTTTTTTGATGTAACGTTTGAGATGCATGGCCATCACACGTGGAAGGCTAATGTACAGACCATGAATATTGATCAAGATGATTGTTGCATGTTGTGTGTAGTATAAGATATGTTGTCTCTCATCAAACTCTGTAGAGAGAATGACTAAAATTGGTGGGGTCGTCCAACTGTTACAATGGGAAAAGGTATGAAGCAATCAAATGCTTTTTTTTAAGGTCACATGGCAATTGCGCACCGAGCATGCAAGGAGGCCGCACCCCACGCGATTTTGAGAAAATATATTTATCATAATAGTAGTTTATTACAGTGGAATGGAATGGAATGGAATGAGATTTTTAAAGCGCATGGCTGCCCAAGAGCGTCCCAGCGCTGACAGAAAATCCAAGAATCAGGTCAGGCGGAAGCAAGAAGAAGGTCAGGGGAACAGCCACGTCTTCAAGGATTTACGGAAGGACAGGAGATTAGGTTGGGCACGGAGGTCCAGTGGAAGAACATTCCACATCTTGGACGCCTGATAGGAAAACCGCCGGCCTCCGGAGCGTGCTTTCTTAATCCTAGGTATTTGAGTGAGGTGAACAAAGGAGAATCGGAGGGTTCTGGTCGTGGTGTAAGGAGTAACAAGATCTTTAAGGATAGGTGGGGCGTTTCCATGGAGGATTTTATGGGTTAGGCACATGGCCTTAAACTGCACCCTTTGCTCCACAGGAAGCCAGTGGAGTGCTCTGATCGCCGGTTTGGCAGAGCAACGTTTTTTTGTGCCCGTGAGAATCCGGGCGGCCGCATTTTGTACCACCTGCAGCTTGGCTATAGCTTTTTTAGGTGAACCGAGATATAGGGCATTGCCGTAATCCAGTCTAGACAGGATGAGGCCCTGTAGGAGTAGTTTTTTTGACTGGAAAGGAAGCAGGGGGAGAATCTTGCGGGTGGTACGTAGTAGGCCAAAGCATATTCCAGCTGTTTTTCTGGCCTGGGTGATAAGGGATAGGTTATGATCCAACCAGATCCCCAAGCTTTTGATATCAGTTTTGGGGATTGGGGGAGGGCCCATACTCGGAGGCCATAGAGACTCCGGCCGATAATGGGACTGATTACCCATTATCATTATCTCAGTTTTCTCCCCATTGAGTTTTAAATGGGAGGCGTTCATCCAACTGACTATGTCTCCCAGGCAGGAGTGCAGGTCAATGGTGGGGATATCTGGCTGGCTGAGGGAAACAACCAGTTGAGTGTCGTCCGCGTAGGTCAGAAGTTTAATACCATACGGGACGACAATTTTTTCCAGGGGCGACATATACACGTTGAAGAGCGTTGGGCTCAATGACGAGCCCTGAGGCACTCCGCAACGTATAGGGGTCTCCCTGGAGATGAAATCACCCTCTGCCACCTGGAACGAGCGGTTGTGGAGATAGGATTTGAGCCAAGAGAACGCGGATCCTGAAATACCAAGATTTTCCAGCCGCTGCGCTAGGATGCCATGGTTGAAGGTGTCGAATGCCGCGCTGAGATCCAGGAGGATCACTGCCACTGATCCTCCTGCATCAATGATCTTCCTGGCCTCTTCGACAACCGCCACCATCGCTGTTTCTGTGCCCTGGCCCGGGCGGAAACCGGTCTGTGATGTTTTAAGCAGCTCATTGGATTCCAAATAATTTGATAGCTGCGAATTGATGTATTTTTCAGCCAGCTTGCTGATGCCAGGGAGGAGGGAGATCGGCCTGAAGTTAGCCAGATTGCCAGGGTCAAGGTTGGGTTTTTGATTAGGGCTTTCACTACCGCTTTCTTCCAGCTGGTGTGAACCGTTCCATTTTCAATGGAGGCGTTTATTAGGTTCACCATTGATGTTAAGATAGTAGGGGCGACCTTTTTTAGATGTCTGACTGGTGCCGGGTCATGAGGAGATTCGCTTTTAAGGGATTGAAGAATGGGCCCTAGAGTTTCCTCACTAATTGAGGAAAACCTGATTAATTCAATGTCCTTGTTCTGGCACTGCAGAGAGTTGGAAGGGGAGGGGTCCACAGGGGGGAGAGGGGGAAGGTTTTGAAGAATGTTTCCAAACCATCTATCTGTGTGGTGGATACTTGTACGATCAAGGCGGGTGGTGGGGGGGGAGCAAGGGGGTCCCTGTCACAATTCCTAAGGGCCGCCGGGTAATAAACCTGTTATCTTGGAATGTAGCAGGGCTAAAAAGGAAGATGGCTATACCAGAATGGCACACATTCATCGAGAAGTTCGATGTTTGTCTGTTCCAGGAAACCTGGAGTCTGCTACCCATAAATAAATCGGGTTATACTACCTTTTCTTCTCCAGCAGTAAGTAGAGGGAAGGGCAGACCAGCGGGAGGTCTTACGGTCTGGTTAAAAATCGATCTGGACTGGGATGTGGTTATCCATGACTCTGAATGTAGTGACATACTACATCTCTCCTCTAGGGGTCACATTGAAGGGAACAGGCTTGAACTATTCAATGTGTATGCCAGAGGGGCCCCGGGGGATACTATTTCAGCAACTATACTAAGTTTAGATTCAGCATTAGCCAACTGTCCTCCTGCAGCCAAAATTATTGTGGGAGGGCATTTTAATTGTATGTTTGAACCTCTCCTTGGAGATGACCCCCTAGGTACTGAGGAAGAAGACTCTAAATGGTCCATCCCAGTTTTGTCATTGCCCCCCATTCGTAAATGGTCTGCAAGGGCAATCCAAATTAATGCCCTTACAAGGGAACACAAACTAAGAGCACTTAATGGTAGGACCTTGTCTGACAGGGCAGGTGCAATGACCTTTAATAGGCTTACAGGTCCGTCCAGAATCGATTACATCCTAATGGACGTTAGTTTGTGGACTGACCTAATTGATATGGAGGCGGTATCTACTCAGGATAGTGACCACAATCCTCTGTGCAGCAAGTTTAAGTGGGGTAACCTTAAAGATAGGGGGGCGAGTGTCCCCAAGAAATTAACTAAAGAGATTATCCCATATAACAATAATCGTAGACCGAAATGGGATAAGGCCCAACTGAAGGAGGACCAACTAGGGACTATGAAATCCCTTGTTGTGGATCTGTATTCGGATCTGGAGGTATGGGACAGGGAGAATAGTAGTGTCCCGAATCCTTCCATTACCCTTGATTCAGTTTACAAAGCCACAATAGACCACGTGAGTCACTATTTTCTCTCAAAAGGGAAAAGTCGTAGACTGAACAACACACCCCCCATTTCAAGCAATCCTTGGTATTCGGCCCAGTGTAAGGGAAAAAGGAAAAATCTGACAGCTGCCCTACTCGCAAAGGATCCATTACTAGTTAGAGTGGCTAGGAGGGATTATTTGAGAGTATTAGCGCTGGCTAAACGTGAATGGGAGGAACAGCATTGGCAGGACTTAACAGAGGCTGTGAGCATGAGGAACCCGATGTTATTTTGGGACTTAATCAATAGAGCTAGGCAGGGGAGATCCCAACCACTAGCAGCCCACATAACTAGCCAGCAATGGTTTAACCACTTCTCAGCTTTATATGGCGGAGTTGAAGATACAACCAGCCCCAGGGTAGCTAGCGGTGGGGGAGGGGAACCTTCAGGGGAGGATGAGAATCCATTCACGGCCTCAGAAGTAGCAGTGGCTATTAGACACTTGACCCCAAAGAAGGCGGCCGGTCCGGATGGGATCCCAGGGGACCTTTTGATTGCGGAACCTATGGCCTGGGCCAACTTAATTGCCACTATAATGAACATGATTGCAAGGGGCCATCCCGTGCCAGATTCTTGGAAGGGGGCAGAGGTGGTCACTGTGTATAAGAAGGCGGCAAGAGATGACCCTGACAATTACAGACCTAGCAGTCTGATAGATGTAATCCAGAAAGTGGTTGGCAGGGTTATCATCTCAAGGGTGGGCGAATGGATGGAGGAGGAAAGTATCCTCTCCCACCTCCAGGCTGGATTCCGCCGGAAGGTGGGTACGATGGACCAGGTCTTTCGCTTTTTTGTTATCTATTGGAAGACAGTTACCATCAAAAAGGGCAGCCTTTATATGGCCTTCATAGATCTCAATTTATGTGAGTAAAATACCCAGGCAAAATCTTAATGGAACACTAGCACATGGACAATAACATTACCCAAACATAGTTTGGAAGTACTAATTAAGAAAGAACTGAAAAAACGTTTTGCACATTAAGTGTATTTTAATTTCTATTGTAAAACATGATTTAAATGATAAAAAGGATTTAAGTACATTTATATCGATACATGATAAAATATTCCAGCATTATAGCATATGCATGAAACTAGACATACATCAGGTACATATATAATACACATAAAAAGATGGTTTCCTGTCATAGATCTCAAGACAGCTTTTGACCTGGTCCCTCGAGCTAAATTGTGGGAGACTTTAGAAAGGATGGGCTTCGCCGGTCCACTCTTGAGTTTAATTGCAAGTCTCCATGAGGGGAATTATGTGAGGATCAGATGGGGTGCCCAGGGACAGCTGACAGATAGGGTCCCCGTGAGGAGTGGAGTCCGCCAGGGATGTGTTATGGCTCCGACCCTCTTCTCCTTGTTTGTGAATGGAGTGGTGGACCATCTGAGAGGGGAAGAGATGGATGCTCCATCCCTGGCGGGGGAAAGAATCCCCACTCTACTCTTCGCCGATGATACTATACTGATATCCAAATCCCCGGTAGGACTACAAAAGCTCTTGCACCGATTTAGCTCCTTTTGTATAGACAGAGGCCTAACCATCAATACCTCGAAAACCAAGCTGATGGCTCTCTCACCCTCCAAAAGATTTAAAAACAATTTCACGCTCAATGGGGCCCCCCTGGAGTTGGTCGATTCTTTCGACTATTTAGGGGTGCGGATAAATAGTCGAATGAATTGGAAGGACCACTTGGCTAAAATGTTACTTGGTCACAAAAGAGTATCGGGGGTGACCCTGAGGGAGTATCGGGAGTCAACCAGTAAACCTGTGTCACCGGTCATGGCCATTTATGAGGGTCAGATACTCGCGGCTGCATTATATGGCTCCGAACTTTGGGGGTTTGAAAACGTTTCGGAGCTAACTTCAGCGGAAAATAAGTTTCTGAGGGATGTGGTGGCTCTCCCTGTTTCTACCCCGTTGATCCCCTTGCGGCTAGATTTGGGTAGACGAGCCTTAAAGGACCTAGTGAGGTTGCGCCCACTGCTCTTTTGGGTTCGTCTAAGAAGGACCAAGGAGCTTGCCAGATATGCTGAAGGGTTGGATGACCTAATACTGCTTGATACTGGCAACAAGATTGGATGGCTGAATAATGTGAGGCACCTAGTTTTCCAAATGGGATTGAGAGATGTGTGGGAGACCCAAATGCCACCGCCCAAATTAGTGATCAAGAAGTTATATTGGGATTGGGTGCAGGTCGAGGCAATACGCAGCGGGGCTGGGGGTTCACTCACTGAACGGTTCTTAGAGTTCAAGTGGGCTAGAAAGTTGGAACCCTTTTTTGATCTTATAACCAAGCCACTAGAAAGAGCCCTATATTTAAAACTAAGGTACGGGACCCTCCCGGTGTATGAATTCACCGCGAGGTGGTTTAACTCTGGTGGTCCATCGCGACCGTGCCCTGGTTGTGCGGCTCCTAAGGAGTCTGTGGCCCACCTACTTTTTGCCTGCCCCGCTTACAAAGTGGCACGGAAGATCTGGCTGAAACCAGTATGCAGGGGGTTGGGGCTGAGGTGTAAGCATGGGCGGATTTTGCGAATTGGCAATCCGCGAACTTGCGTATTTACGGATTCGCAATCCGCAAAATCCGCGAACTCTCGCGAATTTGCGGATTTTTTTTTTTTTGTGTTCGCAAGGATTTCTGCCGGTTCGCGAGGATTCTGTACCAGTTCGCAATTGCGAACTTACTTGTCGGCTCGCAACGACCGCGACTATGTTGTTTCTACATCTGGTTCATCATCACAGGTTCCCAGCACCCTCTGTTTCACCACTGCCACCCTCTGGTACACCCATGCCACCCTCAGGTACATCCCTGCCACCCTCTGGTTGGTTTATCACTGTAGATTATGGGGGTGAAAATAAGCAAGCACACCTGCCCTGCTTCAACTGACATGAATTAATTTGGGGTTGATTAATGTGTCACTGAATTTAAACTTCCAGTCTGGCTGGCACCTGCTTCCTTATCTGTAATTTGCTGAACTCTGAAGGGGCCCCTCAGGAAGCACTACAGGGAATGGTTACTAATGATAAGATTGAACTTTTGCACCTGCTGAGTGCTTTCAGTATTGTCTGTAATTGCTTTCTGTTGCAGTGTAATTTTTTTAACAGGACCTTTGTTGTATACTTGTAGCTATTCTCTGAGCCTGCTGTGAGGGTCAGAGCAGGGTCATAGAATAGTTGCAAGTAGGCAAATGAACTCTGAAGCGGCCCCTCAGGAAGCACTACAGGGAATGGTTACTAATGATAAGATTGAACTTTTGCACCTGCTGAGTGCTTTCAGTATTGCAAAAATCCAAATATCCAGCAGCATCCACAAAAGTAATCCTTCCAGGTCAAGATCCAAATCAAAGTGACCAGCACATGAAGAAAGCACTGGGAGGAGCCAGGTGGACAGGAACAGGAAGTTGGAGACTGTGGGGCACTTCCTCCCTCCCACCCCCACCCCCCAAAATGGACTCCTTGCAAAGAAAAAGTGCAGGCAAATGTCAACCTGAGGAGTTATTCTGATAAAAATCATAATTTTCAAGGTTTATGCTGCCTGCTGGTGGATTTCTTGTGCGAAATTGCAAATTTTGCAATCTCGCAATTGCGAGATTGTCGCTGCCCGCCGCATCTACGTGTTCGCAAGTATTTACTCCCGCGAAATTGTATAGTATTCTAGTTGGCAAGCAAAAAATCCGCTTCGCACGGATTTTACGAATTTTCGGCAAGTTTGCCAGAGTTCGCGGATTGCGAATTTACCGAAAATCCGCAAAATCCGCGAGCAGAACGGATTTTACGCCCATGCTTACTGAGGTGCCACAGACTGGCCTTACGAGTACTCTCTACGGACTCATCTTCTACTGCCATGTTATGCGGGGTGGCAAAATACTTGAGCAGTGCATGGCTGACATGCTCAAGGATATTGAAGCTGCACTCTAGGTTACCAATCGATTAGATTGGATGTAACTGAAGGTTCACCCATTATAACATAATGAACTGTTGAGAATGTCTGACTACGGTCCATACTAACTGTATTGTTTTATATTTTGTGTTTTTTAACCATGGTTTCTATTGATGATAGTTAATATTTTCTTATTGGGTGAAATGTACTCTTTTAATGTGTAAAATTTACTCTTTTATGGTGAACAATTTTACCGAATAAAGATATTCAACAACAGAATGTTTTGTATTTTCAAGTCGAAGAATGTGGCTAGTTGGTTAAAAATGATCGTCCGAAAGATTGTGCGTAACTGAAGGTAATGGAGTCTTTAAAAGTTTTTTCGCAATCAGAAACGTTTCTCTGGACGAACAGGCTGCTTCGCTAATTTTTTCATTGAAATAGGACATTTGAGCGTTTTTTAAAGCCTTTTTATAATTGAGGATCGTCCGCCGGTAATCATTTTTACTATTAAGATCGAAGTCTTTCCTCCATGCTCTTTCCGCTCTCTTACAGATTTTTTTTAAGAGGCGTACCTCATGGGTAAACCATGGAGATTGAGCTTTTTTCCTCGGTTTCCGATGGGGTTTTTTGGGGAGGACTGTGTCTAAGGATTTAGTGACCCAAGATGAGAACTCCACGTCTGCCAGATGGGGATTCGAACTGGGATGTGGTCTGGTGTCCTCAAGAGCTTGTTTCCATTTGTCATAATCTAGTTTCGCCCAGGGATGGAACGGTGTACCAGATGCTTGGGAGGGGGGAGAAGTGGACTGAATACGCCAACTAAAGGGGATAAGCAGATGGTCAGACCATGGCACAGGGATTGGTGTTCCCACCACAAGGTCAGGAAAGTTGCAAAAGATGGGATCGATCAGTTGTCCACGATTGTGAGTGGGGAGGGTGTTCTGTAGGTGCAGTTGATGGGCTGCCAGGTCAAGAATCAATTCTGTGGCTAGTTTGTCTTTACTATTTTCCATATGGACATTGAGGTCCCCTAGAATAAGGAGATTAGGCCGTGTACTAGCCATGGCCAGGGAGCATTCCAGAAGAGAGTTATGGAATTGCCCCATGGCTCCATGTGGGCGATAGATAAGGACCCCTGAAAGGGAAATGCAAGGGGACATTTGAATAGTGAAATGAGTGTTTTCACAGTCTAGCAGGGGGCTATCAAGGAATCTACACGAGAACGAATCTTTAAAAATGACGGCAATTCCTCCTCCCCTGCCCTTGGGACGGTTTAGATGTTGAATAAGGAATCCATGGGGAAGAGCCTGATCTATGTCGGCGTCTGAGTCGGGCGCAAGCCATGTTTCTGTAAGAAATAAGATTTCTAAGTGGTGTTCTTCAATAAGTAGGTGTATTTCCAGAGCATGTTTGGGCAGAGACCTGCAGTTGATCGGGGCCATATTAATAATTGTCTGCGTAGGATCCTTGTTAATAGAGGGAGTGCATTTGAAGGAACAGTGTGGGCAGTGGGTGGGACAGGAGTCCCCTCTCAATACCTGGGAACATGGCGGTGGAACAGGCCGGTTAAGATGGAATAAGACGTCCCTTGAGTATGGTGTCCTTATCTCAGCCCTCGTGCCTGGCTCCTGGCTTGGACTGGCGCGGACGGGCGCAGATGGGCTTGCCTTAGGCGCGCCTTCGGCGCGCCATAGTCGCGTCCGCTGCGCGTCCTAGGAATGCACAGTTAGAAATATATAAATGTTTAAAATATTTTAGATTATCGCTTGCTCTCATATACTGTTTAAAGTTATTTAGATATACTTTTGAGACGAAAAAAAGAGGGAATGGAGTACCCGGCGCGACACTATACGTCTGTGATGTAACACAGGACCTGGCGGTGTGCACTCATCGCATACGCAACGCGCAGCAGGTTCGACCCCATACGTACATGACGTAACGCGTGGCTTGGTACTGCGTACCCGTCAGATACTAAAGTAGCAGCTGGGGCGACTTCATGTATATATGATGTTCTGCGTGACGCGGTGCCACGAACCCCATTCGGATAAGAAATGTGCATCATTTACGAGTTTAGCAATATGGTCGATCAGATTCGCGAGGTGATGGAGCTTGGTACTCTACCGGTATGGGAGTGCAGTTTTCTAAAAAAAAAAAAAGAGATAGATATATTTTAGGGAAGATATAAAACATTACATAATTTTCAAAGTTAAAAAAATAAGTATAATAGAGTTCCAAAATATTAAAAAATATAATAGAAAAATATAGGTTTCATAAACATTAAAATATTAAATTAACATTTAAAAAACCTTTGAAATTCACTGGAAAAACCATAGGTTTTACCGACGTTATAGTTAGGAATTAGCATTTAAAAAAACCTTAGAGATTCACTGAAAAAAACATAGGTTTCAGGGACGTTATAGTTAGTTGAACATTTTGCTCATATAAAACCAGAGAAATTCACCTGTTATAGTTAGTTGAACTAACTATAACTCGTGCGCCTGCAATGCACTGGTGATGACGTCACATTTTACATCACTCATGACATGGTCAATGACATCACTGATGACATTCTATTTGGAATAACTTTGGCGCCGGTAGTCGAATCTTCGTGAAATTTAAAAACTGGTGGAGCGCTCTGGTCTGCTCCTATCCTAATAGTCTTGGGGTGATTCGTGAAGCGGGGGCTGAGGAAAAAGGGTGGTCCCAAAACGTGTTTTCACCATGAAATTTTCCATAGGTACCGTTCATCGCGGCCACAGCTTGAACGGCTGAACGGAATTACACCAAATTTGGTAAAGTTGTAGTCCTTGGTTCAGACTCATGCCTTTTGCTTATATGGTGTACATTTTTTCAGTAGTTCCTGAGAAAATGACAATTGAAAGTACATATATATCTATGGCCTCGGTGGATGTGTGCATCTTGCGCGGACTATAAGCGCACCGTCCCGATCACCTGCTGAATGCTGATTGGCTGTCAAGTGGTTGTCAACATTCGAAACCAGGAAGTGTTGGCAGCCATTTTGTGCATCGGTAGAAGCGAGGATCTAGAAATTAGTGGAACAAGTGTTCAAAATGTATAAAGGGGGCAGGTAAGAAATATTTTGACACTCTAAACCTGTTCAGGGGGTCCCCCCAAACCGAGAAAGGTGCGTTGGGTGCATGGATCCATCGTAATAAAATTAAAAATGAAGCAGGGGCTCCTGTGCTTGTTTAAAAATTAGCTACCTGGGAGGGCCAAATCCCAGGGTCTAAAATATTACATTTGATGGGGGTCCAGAGGAGCCCTGTAGCCCAGGGACCGCCATTCCTCGGTGCTACAACATAAATGGGTGAGGGAGATCAAAGGTCCGTCTAAGCACCGGGAATTACTACCCTCCGGGTCTTTTTATATTTTGGGAGGGGTGCCACGTGGTCTGCATTCTGGAACCGTCGAAAGCCTTGGGGAACACCACCTCCCAAGATTGGCTCCTACTGCGTCTCGGTGTCTCTACCCCTGGGACACTGCTGTTTGTTATGGCAGGGCAGGAGTCGAGGTTCCCGCTGTGTCATAGCAAACTTGAGGGCATATGAACAAGTGCCATTTTGCCGCAATTTTTTAAAAAGAAGCCAAAAATGCGGTGAAAATTATATCGCCCTAGTTAAAAGATAACGCTAAGATGCATCAATGCATGTTGTTAGCAGCCGGTTTGCTAAGGGCTCGCCTCGTATATCTAATGAGTTGCAATGTAGGTGTTCTTAGTGGCAAAGTGGGTGTTTCTATGAGAATATAAAAAGGAAGAGGGAGGTATGACAACAGCATTGTATTTACGAGGCGGCCTCCGATTTGAGGACCGATAGCAAAACTCTCGCTAATTGCGATTTATGTCGGATCCTAACATCTGTTCAGATGTAGACTTAAGCATGTTTAATATGCAAGGTGGATTGATATGTTAAGTCCACAGTCCTATATTACCAAGCTTTTCACTTGCGAACATAAAATATTGCTGTATTTCTCGCGATGTTGGGGGCATATTTACAAGGACAGCGTTAAAATTATTGTCGCTTTAGCGTTAAGAAAGTGTCGTTAAAGTGGCCATACTGCAATAATAACAGGTTTTTGAGAATTTGTGAGAATTATAATAGAAGCCCAGGTTTACAGCAGAACATTTTAACTCTGTCCTTGATAATATGCCCCTAAGTTTGCTATAGCAGGGCGAGAGCCTCGGCTTTCATTCTTGCATAGCAAACAGCAATGTTGAAAAAATCTTTTGGTAAGATAACAAAGGATTTTGAAGTCTATTATCGCTGTTTTAGTTGTAGTTTGCTGCCGTTAAAGCGGTGACAATTTTAACGCCATCCTTGTAAATATGCCCCTAAGTTTTGTAATATCGACAATCCCGTCTCCCATTTAAATAGGCACGAAGTATTTACTGCAGTGCATTGTGAATCGTGAAGCAACTGTCTAATTGTGATCGATAAAGAATTCAAAGAGTTGTATACTTCTTTTGCTCGCAATGTATGTAGGGGCAGATTTACAAGTCCCTTGCGCCACAATTGCATCACTTTTAACATGGGAAAAGTGACGCGAAAGTGGTGCAAGGGGCCTGTAAATCTGCTACACAGTGTTTGTCTTAGTTTGCTTTCCTCTCTGTCATGTAGAGGATCCTGGGTAAATATAACGGTTTCTGTACAGCCAATACCTTTCAACCCTACCCTCAAACTGCTTAGTCCCTGTTACCATAGTAACAGTTCATGGAACAATTAAGTGAGCACAGAGTTTACAAGTTCACCACACAAAGTTGCTAATCCAAACAGTTACTGTGCCGGAGTTTTTAAAATGTTCCATAGGAACCGTTAATCGCAGGTAGAGACTCTGGTAAAGAGTTAGCCTCAGTATTATAATTCTAGTTATAAATATCACTTCTATTTTTAATTGTTTAATGTTTTCTAAGCATACGATTGTCATACTAAATAATAGTGAAATGTTGTCAGAAAAAGAAGACGTATATGTTTTTTTTAAATTAACTTTTATTAAAACAACAATAAATAACTAGAAACGTAACTTTAATATAATAATATAATATATAACTAAAAACATAACTTTAACATAAGAATATAATAAACAAAATGTGAGATGGACTCCAATGGAAGGAGGGTAGGTAACCTGCAAAGCAAAAAAAATGACAATAAGTGTTTGAAATTAGAGCAATGTGACTGAATGAGGTCAACGATCACAAATTAAGGTAATACTTGGCAATATTTGCACGTCTGCAGTGTGCCTGATATATCCCACCCCTCTCATAGGCCCGCGTTGAAGAGATATCTGTAGGGAAGTGCATACTGCGGCAGATGTACGGTATGCTTCAGTAGGTCTTTAAAATGAATCAGAGATGAGTCAGAATTAGGTGAGAGATCACGTCATTATGCAGGACAATATAATTTATTTAGAACACATTTAATTGGAGGCTTTGTGTATCGAGGTCGCTGTGCTTACCTTTTGTAAACACTGTGTTCAACAGAGATCACAACTTGAGTTCTGATTTGTTTCTACACAGTAGTCTGTATTAAATTCAGCCTTCATTTATTTATCCGCAGAGTGGACAGCAGCGTCCATAACTTGGAAAGAGAAAGAGACACCATGTGAGAGAGAGGGAAAGAGAAAAGAGAGAAAAAACAACATTGAAAGTGTTAGAGAGAGAAAGTAATAGATGGAGCAGGAGAGGTAGTGTTGAGACTGGTGAAAATCTTCGTAGCTCACCTTTTTGCCTTCAGTGTGTGTCCAAGAACGTGCTGGTTCATAGTGCACCCTCAAGTTTAGTAATCTGAAAGATAGTATAGAGTTATTAATAGCAGAATACATAGAGCCGCACACGTACATTTCTGTGTTATGCTTTTCGACACTCAGGATACTATATTACATCAAATTCCACTGCAAGGAGGTTTCTGTGCACTCTTTTTCTACCACAGTTTCTATACTCATGCACTCTCACTGAATAGCGGTGAGTTCTCATTACTGCGTACCCAGAGTGTTGCAACCCATTGACACAGTGTCCGGAGGTGAGTGCCCTTTCCTACGGACCCAGACTGTTGTAACCTATCCACTCCCACTGCCTGGAGGTTATTGTATATTCCTACACACTCAAGTTGTTGCACAGTATCCACTCTCCCCACCCAAGGTGACTTCTCGTTGCTTCTAAAACAAGCTTCTTTGCTCACCTTGTGCAGTGGCGTGATTTGAATGAGGGTGAAACCAAGTTTCAAAGCAGCCTTCTTATGCATTGTTACGATGGCCACGCATCATCGCAGAATCCTCAAACGTTGAGCTTTGGAGGTGTTGTGGGAGGAGCCAATTTGTGAAACACAGCCTGTTAGATGAAAAGGAAGATAAGATTGTGCATCATTTGTTTATCAAAGGAGAGAGGAAGTGAGCGAGTGACTGAAAAGTATATTCGCAGCTCACCTTTCTGTCACCGGTGTGTCTTCTACCATGTGCCGGGACATAGTGCACGTCGAAGCTCTACATCTAAAAGATAGTAAAAGAAAGATGTTATCATTGGTAATTGCCACTATCTTAATGTGCAGTAGAATAACATCGCCCCTTCACACACCTTTCCTCATTAAAAATACAACTATTTGTACAGTTCCAACTTGTTTAATGGGCTTCGATTTAGGAAAAATTATTACAGTAGTAATGTTTTCTATCCGGTTGTGAAAAGAAGTGGTGCGCAGTGATGCACGTGGTTTCAATCATCACGAGCGACAGACTGTTGACCGAATATAAAAACTTTCCTGCTACAGGAAGAAAAATACAAATGCAATAAGATACGGTATATAAGACTGTGTACGCATAAATCGCTGCGTTGCCTTTTTCTATCCAGTCTGCTGCACCCCATCTACTCCCCCCGCTGCGCACCCAGGCCTCACTGCTCACCTTTTTTGCGGACAGGGTCGTTCTACATCATGCAGTCCTGCTCTGCCACCAAGAAGTCTCATATTTGGTGCTGAATTTTGATATCGCTATGGCAAAGGACATAGTTGTCCACCAATCTTCATCACAGGTTCCTAACTCGGTCAGTCCTTGTGGTTCCAATAACTCAGTGACTTAAGAGGCCAAACACGTGGTGGTGGGGCTCTTGTTCGGCAGCTTTGGCCTACATGAGGGGTTTGAACCACTAGGACGGGCCATCACAGCGCTTGCAATGGGAGCAACTCTAAAATGGCGTAGTGCATGTACACCCCGTCTTTTTATTGGTAGGGTCACATGTGTAGTGACGCATTTGCGGGATGGGTGTGGTGTGAGTGTATACGAGGCATGAGCGAGTGTATGTGTCTGTGCCGTTCTGACAAGTAAACCTGGAAGTAAGAAATCACTACAATGGAAATCTGGGCCATGTAGCGTTGTTGTGTTTTTCTGGAAGTGTAAGCGGAGTGGGCTGGACTAACGTATAGCAATGCTGCGCGAGGCTCTGAACCATAGTTCCGTTGTGAGCTATATGAGAAATCAAGTGATTCGGGTGTCCGTGTTGTAGTGCTGACGTCACCCGGGTCTTAAACGCAAATGTGTCATTATATCTGTAAAGTACCACAACATGGCCAACATGAAAGGTACGGGGTATCACTGACTCTATATTCATTCATAGTTGCACACATAAAAGATGGTGGACATGACGAATTTCAGCGAATATGAATGTTTGTTGTACATTCAGTAGAGTGTTGTAGCTGTAGTAGTTTAGGGCTATGAAAGCTTTACGATGCAGTTTTTGCAACATAAAAGGCAGATAATATATTTACGTTTGTGGTTATTCGGGTATACTGTCGAACTTGGTGCTGAAAATCAGTGTTGGAGGCCCGGAGTTGCGTCCACATCCTGTTATTGTAGAGAAATGACGTAATCTACGCGTGCCTGAATATGTACTGTAAATACGGTGCTCATGTAAATTGCTGATATAGTTTTGGGTTGACTTAGCGCTATATAAATATGCTAAAAAAAGGAGGAATAGCCCACTCTCACTGTCAGAGGTAAGATGGTGGTATACGCAATTTATAGCACAATATAATGTGGTAGGGCGCAGGAATAGCATTTTACAAACATAATAAATACACAGACAGATAGATAGTTGAAGTAGGTACGGGCACGACTCCATTTTATTACGTTGCTGTTGGTAACAAGTAGAATAGTAATTATGATATCATACACAGATATTCAATCGTAAACAGTTTACGACTTCTGCTGTACAAAGGTAGGAGCACTGTATGTGAAATAATACACAGAAGATTCTATCGTAAAGGGTTTATGAGTTGTGGTGCACTGAGGTAGGGGTGGTTTGTGTGGAGCCTGCGATGATGCAAGTTCAGGCAGACCGCACTGGTAAAAATGTGTTTTGAGTATTGAATTTTGCCTTAATAAGGTAACATGGCGATTATTTATGGTGTACTGAGTTAGTATAGTCAGCACAAGTATCGACGAATGATTTTTGTCTCTAATTTTAAGATAATCTAAATATATCCAGTACAATTGCCCTTGCCTTAAATAAATCAAAGCTGAATTTCCTACTGTCCGTAGTGTACATGCAAAGCTGAATTCAAGTTGTGAACCCTGCTGCCGGCAGTATGGATCGAAGGCAGTAGTTGACACAGATATTGAGGAATGCTTTTTTGTCACATACTTTAACAAAATCTGAGGACACAGTACAATTGTCTCTGCCCTAAATATATCGAGACTGAACTCAAGGTTCTTTGTAGTGCTTAAGCACAACTAGTATCAAGTGGTAAGTTCTGTTGATCGTAGTGTACATTTGAAGGCAGTAGTCAGTATAACTATTGAGGAATGTTTTTTGTGGCATCCTTTAACAAAATTGTCTCTGCCTTACATAAATCAAGGCTACCTTGAATGCTGTCCGCAGTGTAGATGGAAAGCTGAATTCAAGTTGTGAACCCTGCTGTCCGCAGTGTAGATCGAAAGCAGTAGTTGACACAGACATCGAGGGATGCTTTTTTGTCACATACTTTAACAAAATCTGAGGACATAGTATAATTGTCTCTTCCTTAAATAAATGGAGGCTGAATTCAATGTTGTCTTAACCGCAACTGGTATCAAGTTGTAAACTCTACTGACCACACTGTAGATCGGAGGCAGTAGTCAGCACAGATATCGACGAAGAATTTTTGTCACTTATTTTAACAAAGTCTGAGGACATAGAGTACAATTGTATTTGCCTTAAATAAATCAAGGCTAACTTCAATGCTGTCTGTAGTGTAGATCCAAATCTGAATTCAAGTTGTGAACTCTGCTGTCCGCAGTGTAGATCAAAGGCAGTAGTCGATACAGAAATAAGTCTGTGGTACTGTGGCGCTGAGTTCGCAATGGGCCTGTATCGAGGAAGCTCGTAGTCATGGGGGCAGCTACGTGGCAGGGTGAGGACCTTCACTGTGGTGTAGTCTCTTCTCTTTGCAGAAGTGAACCACGCCCAAGGCGTAGGCTAATTATTTATGGTCTTACGCTGACGTTGCGTACATTAGACCCGCCCACTCCGCTTCTGCTTCAAGGGGTGAAGAGACCACACAGTTACATGACCGCAATATTCCCCAGTGTCTGAGATAATATGGTTGCACCCACTGTGTAGTACACAACACGTATTAATAGTATATCTACACACGGAAAAGTTTTCGGTTTGTATAGTGAGTTTTGTATAGTATATCACTGGTAGTGTTAGCATTGTGAACATTATTGTTGATATGCAAGTTCCTTCCCCTATACATAGTTGGTTGCCACATCTCTGAACATTGAGGATGTTTGCTGTTGAGGGGCTATATTATTTTGGGAAGGTCCATTGTCCTGTTTTGTGCTGCCTCTGAGGTAGTAGTGGGGAGGGGTCAGGATGGGTGGTTGTAGTGGTGGTGGCGCTGGGTACTGTGATTTTGTTGGGTGTCGGAAGTGTATAATTAGTACCTCTATCACATATTCCTCTTTAAATATGGGTGTGAGTTGGATGTAAATCACGCAGTACATAGTCGACTTCCTTACACTAGTTAAACGTTGATGTCAATTTGTTAGTGGTAAGTGGAACTATTGCCTGTTTTTTTAGGTAGAATTACAGATTTGGCTTCTTGTTGAAAATATAGGGGAAGTGGTGGACATTATAATAAGGAATTATCATTTAAAAAACCTTTGAAATTCAATGAAAAAACCATAGGTATCAGGCAGGTTATAGTTAGGAATTATCCTTTAAAAAACCTTAGAAATTCATTTAAAAAACCATTGGTTTCAGGGGTGTTATAGTTAGCTGGACATTTTACTCATACAAAACCATTGAAATTCCTCTGTTATAGTTAGTTGTACTACTATGGCAAAAGAATGGCACTGGGATGAAGTGCTACTGATACTGATAAATGTGTACAGTCAGCTATAACACAGATATGCGAACAAGGGAAAAATTAATCTAGACACACATGGTGTACAAAAAAATATATCTTGTTTATTATTTGTATAGAAGATTTTTTGTTTACTTTTATGTTTCACTGGTTTGTCATTACTTTCAAAACAATATTTTTAAACTACATTACACAAAATAAATCATTGATAAAGTTAATCAGAGACAAAACATTGCTTAAATCTCCCTATGATTTGATGTGACAGTTTGTATAATGAGGTATGACCACAAAACAGAAAAAAGAACAATAATATGATGACAATGACAACATAGTATCAGCAGATCCTGGGATGTGAAATTGGATATAGATGTTGATATCCAAAATTCATATAGAGAAAACACCGGTTGAAAGACATAGATGTCACCAACGCGTTTCAGTCATGGACCTTCCTCATGGTGAATCTACCAGTGGCATACTAAAAGAAAGAAAAAATCGACATAAACATATATCCGTGATACAGATGTGAGCTGCACTAATTAGTTAACTAGGAAAGTTTACTAACTGTAACTCTTGCGCCTGCAATCCACTGGTGATGATGTCACATATTACATATTACATCATTCATTACATGGTCAGTGACATCACTGATGACATCACTGATGACATCCCAAATGACGTAAGTGATGACATCACTGATGACGTCATCTACGCGACCATCAGATACACCTCATCATACACTAGTATAACCTTTCATCACTCACTGTAAAATACAGAGTATCATATTTGAATCCATTGACACAGCAATACAAGTATCTAAAAACCCACTTAGTGATTTCTAGATCTACACACACGTCTAATCAATTACCTATGTATTCACTCATACATGCTGTGAATGATCAATAGAACACTATCAAATATACTTATACACCTATATTGACATTACACACCAGCACACATCCTATTCACTTATGCAGTCATCCTACTCACTTTTGCAAATAATGTATCATATTTACATTTACTCAGCTGCACACGTATACAAATAGCACTTCATGTATTCATATAGATAGTAACTCATACTTAGTGTGTTATGAAATCACTATTACAAGTATACAGTTATCCATACAGTCACTCATGCATTCAATGAGTATTTTGTATACTTATTTATATATAACAAATATCACATGCACTGCCTTTTATTATTTTTATTTGTTGGATATGCACCATTGAAAGATATATTTGCTCATCCCCACACCCATAAAGATATTTACTCACCCAAACAACTATTATAACATGTAGTCTTAACATCATATACCTAGTGAATCAACTATTGACACATCTTTGGGCAGTCACACAACCTCCACCGAACCACACACACATTCACTCTCCCATACAAATATCTATTAACTAATCAATAACTAATATAGACTTTCACATAGCTAGTAAGCAAATGGTGCAGCAGTTTACACAACACCTGACAAAGTAATACAGAATTCACACAGTTTAGTCACTATCCAATATATTTCGTGAGACACTATAAATTAGTCAAGTAAACAGTAAATCACACTGCTACTAAATCCTCCATCCAGACACTTATACATCCACTCATTCTTCAATGCAGATTGCTATAAATATAATACATATTTAAATATGGAACCAAATCCAATTCACTGGATGGTGTCATCAGTGATGTCATCAGTGATGTCATTTGAGAT
Source organism: Lissotriton helveticus (assembly GCF_964261635.1). Classification (NCBI taxonomy): domain Eukaryota; kingdom Metazoa; phylum Chordata; class Amphibia; order Caudata; family Salamandridae; genus Lissotriton; species Lissotriton helveticus. The sequence goes on from NC_136070.1 coordinate 883,831,378, forward strand.
TTCATCAGTGATGTCATCAGTGATGTCACTGACCATGTCATGAATTATGTAATATGTGACATCATCACCAGTGGATTGCGGGCGCAAGAGTTACAGTTAGTACAACTAATTATAACGGAGGAATTTCAATGGCTTTGTATGAGTGAAATGTTCAGCATACTATCACACCCCTGAAACCTATGTTTTTTTCAAAGAATATATATATATATATATATATATATATATATATATATATATATATATATATATCCAAAACGTAGTTTGCCCAACATGGAGAGGCCAACACAGGTAGGTCAATTGCCAAATTCTTTAATGAAGGTTTACAGCACGGATCAGGGATATGCAAGCTGTGCAGAAAGTATGAAGTCCAGCTCGACGCGTTTCGTGCTCCCTGCACTTAGTCATGAGCTTCTGGCTTCTGGACTGCAGGCAAACAACAGCAGTTCTACCGGCACCTGTAAAATATCACAGTCTCCGCCCATGTGGGCGTGGCCAGCACTCTGGCCTGATGGTAGCTGTAGTGCCTGTCTTACTCAAGTGAGTTGCCGTTGTGCCGCTAAGTAGTTCCTTGATGAATCCCCCGTGGGTTGCACAGTTGCAGTCCCGACCCACACTGCCTCTTATACCTCCATTATCGGCTCCTGTCCTGATACTGTCACACCTGTCAGCGTAACACAGGTACTGCTTGCACAGCGTGGCGCTCTCCGCGACCCAGGCATGGCCGCTCAAATCTCCAAAACGTAGTTTGCCCAACATGGAGAGGCCAACACAGGTAGGTCAATTGCCAAATTCTTTAATGAAGGTTTACAGCACGGATCAGGGATATGCAAGCTGTGCAGAAAGTATGAAGTCCAGCTCGACGCGTTTCGTGCTCCCTGCACTTAGTCATGAGCTTCTGGCTTCTGGACTGCAGGCAAACAACAGCAGTTCTACCGGCACCTGTAAAATATCACAGTCTCCACCCATGTGGGCGTGGCCAGCACTCTGGCCTGATGGTAGCTGTAGTGCCTGTCTTACTCAAGTGAGTTGCCGTTGTGCCGCTAAGTAGTTCCTTGATGAATCCCCCGTGGGTTGCACAGTTGCAGTCCCGACCCACACTGCCTCTTATACCTCTATTATCGGCTCCTGTCCTGATACTGTCACGCCTGTCAGCGTAACACAGGTACTGCTTGCACAGCGTGGCGCTCTCCGCGACCCAGGCATGGCCGCTCAAATCTCCAAAACGTAGTTTGCCCAACATGGAGAGGCCAACACAGGTAGGTCAATTGCCAAATTCTTTAATGAAGGTTTACAGCACGGATCAGGGATATGCAAGCTGTGCAGAAAGTATGAAGTCCAGCTCGACGCGTTTCGTGCTCCCTGCACTTAGTCATGAGCTTCTGGCTTCTGGACTGCAGGCAAACAACAGCAGTTCTACCGGCACCTGTAAAATATCACAGTCTCCGCCCATGTGGGCGTGGCCAGAACTCTGGCCTGATGGTAGCTGTAGTGCCTGTCTTACTCAAGTGAGTTGCCGTTGTGCCGCTAAGTAGTTCCTTGATGAATCCCCCGTGGGTTGCACAGTTGCAGTCCCGACCCACACTGCCTCTTATACCTCCATTATCGGCTCCTGTCCTGATACTGTCACGCCTGTCAGCGTAACACAGGTACTGCTTGCACAGCGTGGTGCTCTCCGCAACCCAGGCATGGCCGCTCAAATCTCCAAAACGTAGTTTGCCCAACATGGAGAGGCCAACACAGGTAGGTCAATTGCCAAATTCTTTAATGAAGGTTTACAGCACGGATCAGGGATATGCAAGCTGTGCAGAAAGTATGAAGTCCAGCTCGACGCGTTTCGTGCTCCCTGCACTTAGTCATGAGCTTCTGGCTTCTGGACTGCAGGCAAACAACAGCAGTTCTACCGGCACCTGTAAAATATCACAGTCTCCGCCCATGTGGGCGTGGCCAGCACTCTGGCCTGATGGTAGCTGTAGTGCCTGTCTTACTCAAGTGAGTTGCCGTTGTGCCGCTAAGTAGTTCCTTGATGAATCCCCCGTGGGTTGCACAGTTGCAGTCCCGACCCACACTGCCTCTTATACCTCCATTATCGGCTCCTGTCCTGATACTGTCACGCCTGTCAGCGTAACACAGGTACTGCTTGCACAGCGTGGCGCTCTCCGCGACCCAGGCATGGCCGCTCAAATCTCCAAAACGTAGTTTGCCCAACATGGAGAGGCCAACACAGGTAGGTCAATTGCCAAATTCTTTAATGAAGGTTTACAGCATGGATCAGGGATATGCAAGCTGTGCAGAAAGTATGAAGTCCAGCTCGACGCGTTTCGTGCTCCCTGCACTTAGTCATGAGCTTCTGGCTTCTGGACTGCAGGCAAACAACAGCAGTTCTACCGGCACCTGTAAAATATCACAGTCTCCGCCCATGTGGGCGTGGCCAGCACTCTGGCCTGATGGTAGCTGTAGTGCCTGTCTTACTCAAGTGAGTTGCCGTTGTGCCGCTAAGTAGTTCCTTGATGAATCCCCCGTGGGTTGCCATCAGGCCAGAGTGCTGGCCACGCCCACATGGGCGGAGACTGTGATATTTTACAGGTGCCGGTAGAACTGCTGTTGTTTGCCTGCAGTCCAGAAGCCAGAAGCTCATGACTAAGTGCAGGGAGCACGAAACGCGTCGAGCTGGACTTCATACTTTCTGCACAGCTTGCATATCCCTGATCCGTGCTGTAAACCTTCATTAAAGAATTTGGCAATTGACCTACCTGTGTTGGCCTCTCCATGTTGGGCAAACTACGTTTTGGAGATTTGAGCGGCCATGCCTGGGTCGCGGAGAGCGCCACGCTGTGCAAGCAGTACCTGTGTTACGCTGACAGGCGTGACAGTATCAGGACAGGAGCCGATAATGGAGGTATAAGAGGCAGTGTGGGTCGGGACTGCAACTGTGCAACCCACGGGGGATTCATCAAGCAACTACTTAGCGGCACAACGGCAACTCACTTGAGTAAGACAGGCACTACAGCTACCATCAGGCCAGAGTGCTGGCCACGCCCACATGGGCGGAGACTGTGATATTTTACAGGTGCCGGTAGAACTGCTGTTGTTTGCCTGCAGTCCAGAAGCCAGAAGCTCATGACTAAGTGCAGGGAGCACGAAACGCGTCGGGCTGGACTTCATACTTTCTGCACAGCTTGCATATCCCTGATCCGTGCTGTAAACCTTCATTAAAGAATTTGGCAATTGACCTACCTGTGTTGGCCTCTCCATGTTGGGCAAACTACGTTTTGGAGATTTGAGCGGCCATGCCTGGGTCGCGGAGAGTGCCACGCTGTGCAAGCAGTACCTGTGTTACGCTGACAGGCGTGACAGTATCAGGACAGGAGCCGATAATGGAGGTATAAGAGGCAGTGTGGGTCGGGACTGCAACTGTGCAACCCACGGGGGATTCATCAAGGAACTACTTAGCGGCACAACGGCAACTCACTTGAGTAAGACAGGCACTACAGCTACCATCAGGCCAGAGTGCTGGCCACGCCCACATGGGCGGAGACTGTGATATTTTACAGGTGCCGGTAGAACTGCTGTTGTTTGCCTGCAGTCCAGAAGCCAGAAGCTCATGACTAAGTGCAGGGAGCAGGAAACGCGTCGAGCTGGACTTCATACTTTCTGCACAGCTTGCATATCCCTGATCCGTGCTGTAAACCTTCATTAAAGAATTTGGCAATTGACCTACCTGTGTTGGCCTCTCCATGTTGGGCAAACTACGTTTTGGAGATTTGAGCGGCCATGCCTGGGTCGCGGAGAGCGCCACGCTGTGCAAGCAGTACCTGTGTTACGCTGACAGGTGTGACAGTATCAGGACAGGAGCCGATAATGGAGGTATAAGAGGCAGTGTGGGTCGGGACTGCAACTGTGCAACCCACGGGGGATTCATCAAGGAACTACTTAGCGGCACAACGGCAACTCACTTGAGTAAGACAGGCACTACAGCTACCATCAGGCCAGAGTGCTGGCCACGCCCACATGGGCGGAGACTGTGATATTTTACAGGTGCCGGTAGAACTGCTGTTGTTTGCCTGCAGTCCAGAAGCCAGAAGCTCATGACTAAGTGCAGGGAGCACGAAACGCGTCGAGCTGGACTTCATACTTTCTGCACAGCTTGCATATCCCTGATCCGTGCTGTAAACCTTCATTAAAGAATTTGGCAATTGACCTACCTGTGTTGGCCTCTCCATGTTGGGCAAACTACGTTTTGGAGATATATATATATATATATATATATATATATATATATATATATATATATATATATATATATATATATATATGTATTCACTGAAAAAACCATAGGTTATACACCATATATAGTTAGGAATTAGCATTTAAAAAACCTTATTTTACTCACACAAAACCATTGAAATTCCATATATAGTTAGTTTCACTAACTATATATCGCGCACCCGCAATCCACTGCTGATGATGTCACATATTACATCATTCATGACATGGTCAGTGACATCACTGATGACATCACTGATGACATCTCAAATGACATCACTGATGAGATCACTGATGACATCATCCAGTGACTGTGTGTTTTTGTAAAGTTTAAATATGTTTTACATATTGAAGAATGAGTAGATGTATAAGTGTCTGGACGAAGGATTTAGTAGGTGCATGACTGAATGTATGAGTGAGTGATTAAATGTGTCTCACTGAGTGCATGGGTTAGTGACTAAACTGTCTTAATTTGTGCATCATTATGTCTGTTGTTCTGTAAACTGCTGCATGTGTTGATCAGTAGCTATATGATTAACTATATGGGTTATTGATTGATTGTCCAAGTATTTGTATGGGAGACTGAGTGTGTGTGTGGCTGGCTGGGAGGTGTGTGACTCTGTGCAAATCAATGTGTACTTGTATCAATGATTGTATAAGAAAGTAAGTATGTGTTAGTATATGTTTGAAAATGTAAGGTGCTCTATGTTTAACTGTATAGACAAGAAAATGGAAGTGTGATTGATTCTTTACAGGACTGACTAGGTGTGTGAGTAACTCCATGGATGAGTGGCAGACTGTGAGTGTCTGTATAGGTGTATGAGTGCATATGATAGTGTTGTAAAGATGAGTGATTGTATGTATGAATGATTGTATGGGTGAATGAGTGAAGGTGTGTGTAGACGTAGCAATCAGTGAGTGCGTATGTAGTAACTAGTATTGGTGTGTCAATGGTTTCAAAAATTATACTCTTTTTAACACTGGGTGAAACAGAGGTTATATTAAAATGTGAGGAGATGCATTGTATTGTCACATGAATGATATCATCAGTGATGTGGTCATTGATGTCAAATGAGATGTCATCAGTGATGTCATCAGTGATGTCATTTGAGATGTCATCAGTGATGTCATCAGTGATGTCACTGACCATGTCATGAATGATGTAATATGTGACATCATCAGCAGTGGATTGCGGGTGCGCGATATATAGTTAGTGCAACTAACTATATATGGAATTTCAATGGTTTGTGTGAGTAAAATAAGGTTTTTTAAATGCTAATTCCTAACTATATATGGTCTATAACCTATGGTTTTTTCAGTGAATTTCATTGGTTTTTTAAAAGCTAATATCTATACCTGTAAAATGTATTCTTCTTTAAATCCAAAAATATATTTTATATGTTTATTAATAATTTTTTTAAAATATTTTTTTTGTTTCGCTCCCGGTCCGCGAACAGGGAAGCTTCCCGTTTGCTCAATTTGATGCCGCGACCCGGTCCGCGAACCGGTAAACGTTCCGTTAGCGCAACTGCCACGTTAGAAATCATTATCGTGACGCGTCGCGGAAGCGTGACGTATCACGTTGTCGTGTAATGCGTCTTATGACGCGCCGCGTTAGCGCACCCGGAAGTGCTCCTGGGCGCGGACCGAGGCGCGAAACGCAGCTCCCCGGAAGCGATCCGCGGCGCGTCGCGTAAGCGCGACGTATCGCGTTACCGCGTAATGCGTCTTATGACGTACCGCGTTAGCGCACCCGGAAGTGCTCCGGGGCGTGGACCAAGGCGCGAAGCGCAGCGACCCGGAAGCTATCCGGGGCGCGTTCCGCAGCGCGTAACATAAGCGTGAGAGGTCATGTGACTTGTTAATAACACTTTTCATTGGTTCATTTCACTTTTGGTTTCATAATGTTGTTAGGCTTGGTCATGTGACCTAAAAATAACACTTTTCATTGGTTTAGAACTATTTTTTTTTCTCAAATGATGAAAACCCCTCCTTCTTTTTACCTCATTCTTACTTTCTATTTCCAGAGAGCAAGACCTATTTTTCACAATGGCTTCTGTAATAGCTGCAGCTGGTGCTTCTCAGCAACCACCACCACCACCACCACCAAAAGGACCACCACCAACACTGGACTTTGGTAGAGAGGAAGATAATGAGGACGAAGAGGAGGAGGAGGAGGAAGAGCAAGTAAGGCAGTTCCTGCCAGAAACACCAAGGCAGAGCCATATTAAAGAGCACTACATATGGCAATTCTTTAAAATTCCACCTGGACAAAAGAAGGTCAATGCACCCCAGGTGTCTTGTTTGATTTGCAAAAATATACTTTCTCGTGGCAACCCCAACAAGAAATACAGCTTTGGCAATCATACAATGATTCGCCACATGGAGCGATGGCATCCTAATAATCTTTCCCAAGCACAAGTAAGGGATCTTGCTGCCAACCCCCCAGATGTCATCCCCAGCACCAACAGGGGTCAAAGCTCATTCGCCGGACCAGAAGGCCGAGAAATAATCCCCAATATTCAAGCTCCTTTTGCACACTACAAAATAGTTTGTATATATTGTGGAGGAACTATTGCTTATGGAGAGAAGAGTATTACTTTGATTAACCGAGCTGGAGAAAATCATAAATGCTACAAGATGAGAAAACAATGAATCCTTTTTATTTTTTTTTGCTCCTGTTGAGACATGTTCTAACCCTGCTTTTTTGTTATTTCCCCCTTACAAAACACAAAAAAAACACAAAATAGTTTTCAAAAATCCAAAAAAAAATCAAAAAATTGTTCAGAAAATTCATTAAAAAAAGAAAAAAAAGAAAAAGAATAAAAAAACAGTTCTTTTCAGAACTACCTTCCATTTATAACAAAATTGCCAAAATGTTTATACCCTGTCTTTCTTTTCTCCTCATAGTACGCTCCTCCGACCGCTTCCCGGTACGCGTACCGGGCGCTACCCACGCAAAAAAACCAAAAATTTTTTTTTGTTTTTTTGCCCCGCGGGGCCCTTTTAAAGCCTCCACATTAAACCTAGGGGGTCAGGGAGGATCTAGTATGCCCCCTTATGGTTATTTCCCCCTTTGTTTTGGCCTCCTCTTGTCTCTCAATCCTACCGAGAGACAAGATGGCGGCCGCTCCGGACTGTTTAGAATGTTGACAGACACCGGAGAGCCAATCAGCTTCGCTACGCGAAGTTCTGTTACGCGTAAGGTCCGCGAACCGGAGCGCTGCCCGGTCCGCTGTTACAGATATATATCTTTTTTTAAACGTTAATTTCTCAAAATCCACTGGAGCACATATATTGAGACCTACAAAAGGCACATCGGGCTACCAGTCCCTACAATGTTGCCAAGTTTCGTGCAAATCCATTCAGCCGTTCGGGCTAAAAGTGAGGCCAACCGCCCTATGGAAAACTCAATGTTAAAAACACGTTTTGGGACCCCCCTTTTTTCTCGACCCCCCCTGGACGAACCCCCCCCAAATTTCCAGGGGCTGCTCAGAAACAAAATGTTCCATTTTCCAGAAAATTTCAGCCAATTCCGTCCACAAACGCCAAAGTTATTAGACATAGAATTTTCAAAAATCCCATAGAGAAAAAATCCTAACTATATATACCTACTGGCGACCGCCAGTAGGTAATATATATATATATATATATATATATTTATAACCTACTGGCGATAGCCAGTAGGTATATATAGTTAGGACCTAGCTACCATAGGAAATCTGCAACATTCTATTGGGAATAACTTTGGCGCCGGTTGAGGAATTTGCATGTAATTTTCCAAAATTTAGGCCAGCTCCGCTCCGCTTCTTCCCTGCAAGTTTCGGGGGGATTCGTCATGCGGGAGCCGAGATAAAAGGGGGGCTCCAAAACGTGTTTTCCCCATGTTAATTTCCATAGGACGAAGAGACAAGGCTACAGCCCGAACCGCTGAATGGAATTACACCAAACTTTGCAAAATTAGAGAGACTGGTACGCAGAAGTGCCTTTTCTATATTTGGTGAAAATTGCTCCAGTGGTTTTTATGAAAATTAACTTCAAAAACACATATATCTGGGCGGAGCCTAACCACACATCTCATCGTGAGATCTGATTGGCTTGTCAGCACTTCATCCAAGAAGTGTTGGCAGCCATCTTGGGACCAATATACATGATAGCACCTCTTTAAAAAGCATTGTAGTTAATAGTTACATTATAAATCATTTGTTGATGGTACCATACTCATTTTAGGAATTGTGGTGTGTTCTAAGGTCATTTTACCATGTGAAAAAGCTTTCTGCTGGGATATCATGAATCATGTTTGAAAGAAAACTATTATCTCATGCTTCTCCCACAGTGGTTTGGAAGGGGATCTATAAGCTAAACTGAAAGCATATTTTCTGTAAATTCACATTATCTTTCTCACTCATGTGAGAATGAAGTCTGACATTCTCAGTAAAACATGTACATTCAACAAGGACAGAGACTGTCAGTTGATTCCTTTGTGTTCTACTGCAGCCTCCCAGAGTGTTCTAAAGAACATCTAGAGCGCTAACAGTCCTACTTATTACAAAGGTATGGCACACCTGAAGCCATCTTGATTGGAATAAAGTGGTAACTCTTAAAACATTTAATTTAAAAAGAACAAAATGAGGGGGTATATTTTGCCATAGAAAGTATGATTAGTGCTGCAGAAAGAAAAAGTAGGGCACATTTTGAGTGACTTTTCAAATCCTCTTCTATTGCATTAAAAAATTCTGACATGCAGTCTCCCAAGATGGCCACCAGAGACAAAAGAGCCCAAATGTAGACCAAATATCTCTCAGATGTAGCCCAAGTATAGCCCAATGACAGAATGTCCCAGAGTGTTCTAAAGAACAACTAGAGCGCTAACGGTCTTACTTATGACAAAAGTATGGCACACCAGAAGCCATCTTGATTGGAATGAAGTGGTAAGTCTGAAAACATTTAATTTAAAAAGGAACACAATGAAGGGGTTCATTTTGCCATAGAAAGTATGATTAGTGCTGCAGAAAGAAAAATTAGGGCACATTTTGAGTGACTTCTCAAATCCTCTTCTATTTCATTAAAAAATTCTGACATGCAGTCTCCCAAGATGGCCACCAGAGACAAAAGAGGCCAAATGTAGCCCAAATATCACCCAGATGTAGCCCAAGTATAGCCCAATGACAGAATGTCCCAGAGTGTTCTAAAGAACAACTAGAGCGCTAACAGTCTTACTTATGACAAAAGTATGGCACAACAGAAGCCATCTTGATTGGAATGAAGTGGTAAGTCTGAAAACATTTAATTTAAAAAGGAACAGAATGAGAGGGTTCATTTTGCCATAGAAAGTATGATTAGTGCTTCAGAAAGAAAAATTAGGGAATATTTTGAGTGATTTCTCAAATCCTCTTCTATTTCATTAAAAAATTCTGACATGCAGTCTCCCAAGATGGCCACCAGAGACAAAAGAGCCCGAATGTAGCCCAAATATCAGCCATATGTAGCCCAAGTATAGCCCAATGACAGAATGTCCCTGAGTGTTCTAAAGAACAACTAGAGCGCTAACAGTCTTACTTATGACAAAAGTATGGCACACCAGAAGCCTTCTTGATTGGAATGAAGTGGTAAGTCTGAAAACATTTAATTTAAAAAGGAACAACATAAGGGGGTTCATTTTGCCATAGAAAGTATGATTAGTGCTTCAGAAAGAAATATTAGGGCACATTTTGAGTGACTTCTCAAATCCTCTTCTATTTCATAAAACAAATTCTGACATGCAGAATGAAACATGCACTTTGAATACCAGCAGCAGACTTCCCTGGTGAGCAGTAGCTTTACTACAGTGATATAATGAGCAACTAGAGTGCTAACATTCAGAATTTATGGCAAATGTGTGACACATCTGAATGCCTTCTTGATGGAACCAAAGTAAACACGCAGTGAAAATGCAATAGATCTCGCCCTCGTTTAAGTTAAAGCCATTCTGTTTGTAATGAGGTGGCTTTTTAGCTTTGCTTTTAATAGTATTTTTCAAACTTTCATGTAAACAACATGCATATGTATGCATATATGTATATGTATGCAGGCATTTATATTTGTATTTATATAGATATGCAGATTATATATGTTTATATATGTATGTATATATATATATATATACACATACATATATATAAATGCATATATATGCATATATATGTGTATATGTGTGCGTGTAGATAGACTGAGGCACAAGAAAGCAGAAAAACAAACGTGAAGAACACAAAAAGGGGGCAGGGTAGATACACCCTGACCCCCTAGGCCTGCCCAGGTGGTCCCACAAGGACAAAAAAGGCCCACATTTTTTTTTTTTTTAAACCTGGTCTATTTTTTAAAAATTACCCACCGGGGGGACCAAATCGCGGCGGCATAGTGATAAAGAAGTGTGGGGGGTCCACAATCCCCCCCACACTGCCCTGGGGACTGCCGCCCCCGGGGCAAAGCAACGCAGCCCCTTGGCGCATACTGGAGGCTCCTGGTGGGCTACTTGGCCCCCGGGGACCCCAGTATGCGAGGGGAATTAGTTCCTATTCTGCAAATACGCCAGGGGTTTTGCTGCAGAGAGGTGTAAAAAAGGGTGTGGCCTCATTACACCTCTCTGCAATGCAGCCCCCTGGCGCATACTGCAGGTTCCAGGTGGGCTAGTTGGCCCCCAGGGACCCGCAGTATGCAAGGGGAATTAGTTCCCCCTCTGCAAACACGCCCGGGGAATGCGTTGCAGAGAGGTGTAAAAAAGGATGTGGCCTCATTACACCTCTCTGTAATGCAGCTCCCTGGCTTATACTGGAGGCTCCTGGTGGGCTAGTTGCCCCCCAGGGACCCCCAGTATGCAAGGGGAATTAGTTCCTCCTCTGCAAACGCGCCAGGGGTTGCGCTGCAGAACGTTGTAAAAAGGGGGCGTGCCCTCTGAACACCTTCCTGCAAAAATGTAGTAAATCAGTATAAAAAAATAACAATTAATACATTTAAAAATTGTCATTTAAAAAACCTTCGAAATTCAATGAAAAAACCATAGGTTTCAGGCCTTATATAGTTAGGAATTAGCATTTAAAAAACCTTGCAAATTCACTGAAAAAACCATAGGTTTCAGGCCTTATATAGTTAGGAATTAGCATTTAAAAAACCTTACAAATTCACTGAAAAAAACATAGGTTTCAGGCCTTATATAGTTAGGAATTAGCATTTAAAAAACCTTTGAAATTCACTGAAAAAAACATAGGTTTCAGGCCTTATATAGTTAGGAATTAGCTTATAAAAAACATTTGAAATTCACTGAAAAAACTATAAGTTTTAGGGGTGTTATAGTTAGCTGGTCATTTCACTCATACAAAACCATTGAAATTGCTCCTATATAGTTAGTTGTACTAACTATATTTCGCGCACCCGCAATCCACTGCTGATGATGTCACATATTAGATCATTCATGACATGGTCAGTGACATCACTGATGACATCTCAAATGACATCACTGATGACATCACTGATGACATCATCCACGTGACAATCACATACACCTTTTCATACACTATTAAAAATTTTCATCACTCTTTGTAAAATACAGAGTATCATATTTGAATCCATTGTCACAGCAATACAAGTATCTAAAAATCCACTCAGTGATTCATAGATGTATACACACATCTAATCACTTACCTGTAGATTCACTCATACATGCTGGCAATGAACAATAGAACACTATCAAAAATACCTATACACCTATATCGACATTAAACAACAGCACACATCCTATTCACATATGAAGTCATCCTACTCACTTATGCAAACAATGGATCATACTTACATATTTACTTAGCAAAGCACTTATACAAAGACCACTTCATCTATTCGTTTGGATAGTAAGTCATACTTAGTGAATTATAAAATCATTATTACAAGTATACAGTTATCCATACAGTCACTCACACAATCATTGAGTCTTATGTATACTTATTTATATACAACAACTGACACATACACTGCCTTTTATTTTTCTAGTTTGTTGGAGATGTATCATTGAGAAATATATTTGCTCATCACCACACCCATAAAGAGATTCACTCACCCAAACTATTAGAACATGTAGTTTTAACTTCATATATCTACTGAATCAACTATTCACACATCTTTGGACAGTCACACACCCCCCACCGAACCACACACACTTTCACACTCCCATACAAATACTCAGTTAACTAATCAATAACTAATATAGACTTTCACATAGCTAATAACCAACTGTAGAATCAGTTTACACAACAACTGACAAAGTGATACAGATATTCACACAGTTTAGTCAATATCCACTATATTTAGTGAGACATTATAAATTGGTCAAGTAAACAGTCAATTACACTGCTACTAAATCCTCCATCCAAATATTTATTTATATATATCCACTCATTCTTCAATGCAAATTGCTATATATATAATGCATATTTAAATAACGAAGCAAACCACATTTACTGGATGATGTCATCAGTGATGTCATTTGAGATGTTATCAGTGATGTCACTGACCATGTCATGAATGATCTAATATGTGACATCATCAGCAGTGGATTGCGGGTGCGTTAAATATAGTTAGTACAACTAACTATATAGCAGCAATTTCAATGGTTTTGTATGAGTGAAATGTCCAGCTAACTATAACACCCCTAAAACTTATATTTTTTTGAGTGAATTTCAAAGGTTTTTTAAAAGCTAATTCCTAACTATATAAGGCCTGAAACCTATGGTTTTTTTCAGTGAATATATATATATATATATATTACCTACTGGCGGTCGCCAGTAGGTAGTTATAGTTAGGACCTAGTTTCCATAGGAAATCTGCATTATTCTATTGGGAATAACTTTGGCGCCGGTGGACAAATTGTCGCGAATTTCTCAAATTAGATGGCCCGCTGTGCTCTGCTCCTTCCCTTAAAGTTTGGGGGGGATTCGTCAAGCGGGGGCCGATATAAAAGGGGGGTCCCAAAACGTGTTTTCCCCGTGGTAATTTCCATAGGGCGGTTGGAATCACTTTTAGCCCGAACGGCTGATTGGATTTCCACCAAACTTGGCAAAATTGTAGGGACTGGTAGCCCGATGTGCCTTTGCTCTGTCTCAAGATATGTGCTCCAGAGGATTTTGAGTAATTTAGGTTCAGAAAAATATATATATATCTATAAGCGCGCCCCGGTACGCGCACCGGGGAGCGCACCGCGAGTTCGCGAGCGGAAAGCTGATTGGCTCTCGGGTGTCTGTCAACATTCCAAACAGTCCGGAGCAGCCGCCATCTTGTGTCTCGGTAGGATCGAGACACAAGAGGTGGCAAAAAGAAAGGGGGAAATGACCATAAGGGGGCAGGGTAGACCCCCCCTGACCCACTAGGTTTGATGTGGGGGCCATAAAAGGGCCCCGCGGGGCAAAAAAACAAAACAATTTTTTTTCGATTTTCGCGGGGGGAGCGTCCGGTACGCGCACCGGGGAGCGTACCGGGGAGCGTACCAAGGGGAAAACCCAGTGAAACAGTAAATTAATCATTTAAAGTGCTTAGAGGTAGGGTAGCTTTGAATAGAGTTGTTGTGTTGTGTGGGTGATTTAAGTACCAGCATGTAGGTACCAATACAGAGTCTTAAATTCAATGTACACCGTTTCCTCTGTAGATAATTTATTGTGGTATATGGAATCTATACCATAGTCTGTCAGGAAAGCAGAAACAACATGGAGGCAGGAGATGAAAAAGAGATGTGAAATACTCATTGGAGATAATATAGTGGGAGAAAGGAAGTAACTATGAGCAAAATTACTATGTAACACAAAAAAGTTGTACAGTATACTATAAGTCTTACTTTATATTAAATCATTTTGGTACTATTTCATGAATTACATATAAAAATGAATAATGTCTCGAACAATTTTTAATTATTAGATGTAAATTTATTGTTGTGATTTTTCAAAATTTAAAAAAACTTCCAAGATTACATCATCTGGAATCTCCTCATTTTGATTCCATGATTCTATTTCTTAAACACAATTAAGTTACTCTTGGTCCAGAGACTGATCCATAAAGTCAAAGTCATTAATATTTTCCTCAGGATTGTTCTCCATAACAATTTCGAAAGAAATATTAATTTTGTTTTGTTCTCCTTCCATTTTCTTGCTGTAAATTGCAAAAAAAAAAAATATATCAGCAGAGTTAGGGCACTGTTGGATTTAAGTTCAGACAGGTACTTCTGAGTTTTTAACAGTGAAGTTATCTTTGGGCAGTGTGTGGTATCAGGCAGGAAGTAGAAATATAAAAAAAGTGTATGTGAAGAAGCCTAAGTAAATTCATAATTATACCAGAGAAGCCTAACTCAATCTATAACTATAACAGAGAAGCCTATCTCAATCTATAACTATAACAGAGGGACAGTAAATAACTATCAGAAAACGTTTTTACAAATTAACTTAAAGTGCCCCGTACAAATTAACAACTTACCTTATAGAAAGGTGATGAAGATAAATGAGAAAATCCTTTAAAGATGTACCTCAGGTAGTTGTAGTCAAAATGGCCGTGTTTCCCTCTTATTTTTCATTTATATTCATGTACATAACCAATAAAATGTCAGGAAATAAAAGTAGAAAATGAAAGTAACATTTTAATTGGTTGTAAATTCTAACACTTCATATGTGTTTTTGTCATGTAATTTACCTCAGGATATTTAGACAGGGCTACAGCCCAAATGGCTCAATGGAATTCCACCAAATGTGGGGAAATGGTAGGGACTGGTATGTAGTAGGGCCTATTCTATATTTGGTGAAAGTCTCTCCAGTGGTTTTTATGTAAAGTAACTTTTTTAATTTTTTGGGAGCGCTTACCGGTGTGCGCCCCGGTACGCGTACAGGCAGCGCTACGGGAGTCCTCCATCTTGTGATTCGGTAGATTTGAGACACAAGATGGAGGACAAACAACATTGGGAATGGGTAAAAGGGGGCACCGTAGATAGCCCCTGACCCCCTAGGTTTTCTTAGGGGGGCTTAGGAGGCCCATATAGAACAAAAAAAACAAAAAATGTTTTTATTTTTCACGGGGGGAGCGCCCGGTACGCGTACCGGGGAGCGTACCGGGGAGCGTACTTTGGTGAAAAACAGTGAAAAAAGTTAGAGTAAAATAATCATTTTGAGTGATCAGAGGTAGGGTAGCCCTGAAGAGAGCTTTTGGGTTCTGTGGCTGATTTAGGTACCTACAAGTAGGTTCCAATGCACAGTCTTAAATTCAGGAGGAATATTCTATTCCCCTCATCTGAGAAGTGCACACCATCTCCTCTGTAGATATCTTGCATGTTGTAACGCAAGTTATTGTTGTATATTGAACCCATTCCATAGTCTCTCATGTAAGCAGAAACAGATTTATTCACATGTTTCCGTGCTTTATCAAATTGTGGACAAAATTGGTTGGACCACTTCCATTTCTGTCTTTGGCATATATTGGAATATACCAAGGCAGTTTGAGGAAAAAGTGCCATCAATTGCTCAAAGGTGTCCATTAAAAGCATTTCCAGACCTACCCCAGTCAAAGTGCCTAAGTCATTTCCACCACAGTGCAGAATTATGAGGTGAGGGTGTGGCAGATGCAAAAAGGTTTTCACCAATGGTATTAATTAAAGACATCTCAATCCTCTTTGGCCAATCCACTTGATGTCTACATTTGGTAAATCAAGGTTGTGAAAATTTCTGGTAGCTGCATACCTTTAAGCCCAGTGGATGTAGCTATGTCCAATAATCCAGACAGAATACATGGTGAGAGGTGGTTCTGGTGCAGTCAGATGAAGTGTGGGAATGAAATGGCAATTGGAACAGTAGGAGTTTGTAAAAAACAAAACTGTGGAGTTTCAGTGCTCTTGAATCACAATCAATGATTGGTGGATTCAGATAGTTGAAAACTGAAAGTTAGGGTGTATGGTTCTGTTCTGTGAAAGAAGTAATTTGAATGGTTAAGAAAAAGTCATTTAAAGAAACATTGCACCGGATAAGCTGGTGTATTGAGAGGTCAAACATCCTTGCTGAGTTCATTTGCAACATTGTAGAATAAACTTTTAAACCTGAGAGCTCAGTGAGGAGGGAGTTGCTATGGTAACAGGTAGAAAGGGCTGAGGGGGGGAAGGGTGTTGGTTTGAAAATAGAGAGGGAAGAGTTATAATTGGTTAACATGAGGGATATGTGTGTAGAATTAGAGGTTTTCTGTGCCATTCATGGCTGCAGTGCCTGGAGTACATACCTTTTGCTCTGCTAAAGAAATATTGGTGTGTGTGTCTGACACGGTTCTCAATCTCCCAAAGCATTTGTAAAGGTGAGTAATGATTCATTTAATATAGATAGAAACTTGTATACTGTATGGAGAAGATTTGGAAGCAAATTGTGGTTTTTTAATGTTGCTTTGTGTCATGTTTTTAGATAATGCTTGGTAAAAAGTTTTTACTGCATAGAGGAATTGTATTTTGTAAAATTGTGAAGTTTCAGTAGTGACATGGAATGCTTGTACATAGGACCTGTGCTGTGTTTCTTAAATGTGATGTGAAAAACGATTTTGGGGAAAATGAATGACTTTTACATTTTTGAGAAGGAATAAATGGTGTCTGCATGCTTAAAGAAATACATTTGAACCTTTCACAATGATGTCACCTGTGTTAACTCAGATTAGGAAGCAGATTGAGCTTCTTTCTTGTTGGTTTGTGTCATGTTTTTTGATCATGCTTGGTATTAACGTTTACAAGATAGAGGAATAATATTTTGTGAAATAGTCACGTTTCAGTAGTGAAATTGAATGCTTGTACATAGGACCTGCGCTCTGTTTCTTAAATATTATTTAAAAAACGAGTTTGAGACAAATGAATGAATTTTACATTTTTGAGAAGTATTAAATAGTGTCTGCATGATTAAATAAATATATTTGAACTTTTCACAATGATGTCACCTGTGTTACCTCAGATTAGGAAGCAGATTGAGATTCTTTCTTGTTGGTTTGTGTCATGTTTTTTGATAATGCTTGGTATCAACATTTGCAAGATAGAGGAATTTTATTTTGTAAAATAGTGATGTTTCAGTAGTGAAATTGAAAGCTTGTACATAGGACCTGCGCACTGTTTCGTAAATGTTATTTAAACAACGATTTTGGGGCAAATGAATGGCTTTTACATTTTTGAGAAGGAATAAATAGTGTTTGCATGATTAAATAAATATATTTGAACCTTTCACAATCATGTCACCTGTGTTACCTCAGATTAGGAAGCAGATTGTGCTTTTTTCTTGTTGGTTTGTGTCATGGTTTTTGATAATGTTTGGTATCAATGTTTGCAAGAGAGAGGAATTGTATTTTGTAAAATAGTGATGTTTCAGTAGTGAAATTGAATGCTTGTACATAGGACCTGCACACTGTTTCTTAAATGTTATTTAAAAAACGATTTTGGGGCAAATGAATGGCTTTTACATTTTTGAGAAGGAATAAATAGTGTCTGCATGATTAAATAAATATATTTGAACTTTTCACAATGATGTCACCTGTGTTTCCTCAGATTAGGAAGCAGATTGAGATTCTTTCTTGTTGGTTTGTGTCATGTTTTTTGATAATGCTTGGTATCAACATTCGTAAGATAGAGGAAAGGAGGTGGGGCCTGTGTCTAAGAGTGCAGTGGGGGAGAGGTTTCATGAAGTCCATTCCACTGCCCTGTTAGACACAGGCCTCAACACCTCTGCTCCCCAGGACAGGCCTGACCTCATCTGTACTCCTGGTCAGGTCTTACCTCATCTGCATCCTGTTACTATCTATTTTACCCAATAGATTGAGGCCTGTCCAGGGGGCACGTAGGAGGTGAGGCTTGTATAGGGGTCAGAGGCGGTGAGTCCTGTCCACAGCACTCTTGGACACAGGATTTACCTCCTCCACACCCCTGGACAGGCCTCACCTCATCTGCACAATCTGCTTACTAATCGAATGCGTGTACATAGGACAAGCGCTCTGTTTCTTGAATGTTATTGGAAAAACGATTTTGGGGCAAATGAATAGCTTTTACATTTTTGAGAAGGAATAAATAGTGTCTGCAAGATTAAATAGATATATTTGAACCTTTCACAATCATGTCACCTGTGTTTCCTCAGATTAGGAAGTAGATTGTGCAGATGAGGTGAGGCATGTCCAGGGGTGCAGAGGAGGTGAGGCCTGTATCCAAGAGTGCAGTGGAGAGGACTCATCTACTCTGACACTTGGACAAGCCTCACCTCATCCGTGCCCCCTGGACAGGCCTCAATCTATTGGGTATAATAAATGGTAACAGGGTGCAGATAAGGTGAGGCCTGTCCAGGGGTGTAGATGAGGTGAGGCCTGTCCAGGGGTGCAGATGAGGTGAGGCCTGTTCAGGGTTGCAGATGAGTTGAGGCTTGTCCACGGGTGCAGAGGATATGAGGCCTGTGTTCAAGAGTGTAGTGGGAGAGAGACCTGTCCAGGGGCGCAAAGGAGGTGAGGCCTGTGTCTAAGAGTGCAGTGGGGTAGAGGCTTCATGAAGTCCATTCAATTGCCCTCTTAGACACAGGCCTCAACACCTCTGCTCCCCAGGACAGGCCTGACCTCATCTGTACTTCCGGTCAGGTCTCACCTCATCTGCATCCTGTTACTATCTATTTTACCCAATAGATTGAGGCCTGTCCTGGGGGCACGGAGGAGGTGAGGCTTGTATAGGGGTCAGAGGAGGTGAGTCCTGTCCACAACACTCTTGGACACAGGACTTACCTCCTCTGCACCCCTGGACAGGCCTCACCTCATCTGCACAATCTGCTTACTAATTGAATGCTTGTACATAGGACGAGCGCTCTGTTTCTTGAATGTTATTGGAAAAACGATTTGGGGGCAAATGAATAGCTTTTACATTTTTGAGAAGGAATAAATAGTGTCTGCAAGATTAAATAGATATATTTGAACCTTTCACAATCATGTCACCTGTGTTACCTCAGATTAGGAAGCAGATTGTGCTTTTTGCTTGTTGGTTTGTGTCATGGTTTTTGATAATGTTTGGTATCAATCTTTGCAAGAGAGAGGAATTGTATTTTGTAAAATAGTGAGGTTTCAGTAGTGAAATGGAATGCTTGTACATAGGACCTGCGCTCTGTTTCTTAAATCTTATTTAAAAAACGATTTTGGGGCAAATGAATGGCTTTTACATTTTTGAGAAAGACTAAATAGTGTCTGCAAGATTAAATAGATATATTTGAACCTTTCACAGTCATTTCACCTGTGTTTCCTCAGATTAGGAAGTAGATTGTGCGGATGAGGTGAGGCATGTCCAGGGGTGCAGAGGAGGTGAGGCCTGTATCCAAGAGTGCAGTGGAGAGGACTCACCTCCTCTGACACTTGGACAAGCCTCACCTCCTCCGTGCCCCCTGGACAGGCCTCAATCTATTGGGTATAATAGATGGTAACAGGGTGCAGATGAGGTGAGGCCTGTCCAGGGGTGTAGATGAGGTGAGGCCTGCCCAGGGCTGCAGATGAGGTGAGGCCTGTTCAGGGTTGCAGATGAGTTGAGGCTTGTCCACGGGTGCAGAGGAGATGAGGCCTGTGTTCAAGAGTGTAGTGGGAGAGAGGCCTGTCCAGGGGTGCAAAGGAGGTGAGGCCTGTGCCTAAGAGTGCAGTGGGGTAGAGGCTTCATGAAGTCCTTTCCACTGCCCTCTTGGACACAGGCCTCAACACCTCTGCTCCCCAGGACAGGCCTGACCTCATCTGTACTCCTGGTCAGGTCTCACCTCATTTGCATCCTGTTACCATCTATTATACCCAATAGATTGAGGCCTGCTCAGGGGGCATGGAGGAGGTGAGGCTTGTCTAAGGGTCAGAGGAGGTGAGTCCTGTCCACAGGACTGTTGTACACAGGACTTACGTCCTCTGCACCCCTGGACAGGCCTCACCTCATCTGCACAATCTGCTTACTAATCTGAGGAAACACAGGTGACATGATTGTAAAATGTGCTAATATATTTTTTTAATCATGCAGATACTATCTAATCCTTGTCAATAGTGTAAAACCAATTCATGTGCCCGAAATCTTTTTTTAAATAACATTTACAAAACAGAGCACAGGTCATATGTATAAACATTTCATTACACTACTGAAACCTCACTCATTTAGACAATACAATTCCTTTATGCACCAACATTTCTTTGCCAAGGATTATCAACAATGTATTAGTCTCTATTATATTCTCTTCCTGACTTACTCTATTTTTCCACCTGTCCCCTTCTAACACCCTCTCTCTGACTTATTCCTTTTTACATCCTGACTCTGTGTTACACTCTGTTACACTCTCTCTTTGACTTACTTTCTCTTACACCCTGTCTCTAATTTATTTCCTCGCTCTCTTTTTTACAGCAATTTGTAAGTCATACTTTCTCTTACATCCTCTTCCTGATTTACTCCGTCTTACAACCTTTCTCTTTGTAACATTCTCTCCCAGAGTTACTCCCTATTACACCTTTTGTCTGTTTTACACCCTCTCTCCCTCTTTCTTACTTTTTTATTCTCTTCCTCTCTTTGTGTTACACCCTCTGTCTGACTTACTCCTTGTTACATCCTCTCTCTGATTTACTTCCTCTTACACCCTCTCTCAAACTTACTCTCTCTCTCTCCCCCTTTACAGCCTCTCTCTGTTTTAGTCTCCTTTACATCATCTCACCTTCTAACACCCTCTCTCTGTCTTACATCCTCTTACACCCTCTCTCTGTCTTCCACCCTGTTACACCCTTTTTCTGACTTACTCCCTTTCTCCCTTTCTTTGACTTACTCCCTCTCCCTATTACATCCTTTCTCTGTCTTACAACATATTATACACTCTCTCTGTCTTACTCCTTCTCTATGTTTTACTCCCTCAACCTGTTTCTTTGTCTGACTCTCTCTGTCTTTTTGTGTTAGTTCCTCTAGCTCTTTTACTCTGTCTTACTCCTAGTTACATAGTTGCTGCGATATAAACTTAGATATGTTGTAAACTAGTGTTTATATCGTTTGCTTATTGTCATTGCTTTGTTGTTTGGTAATAGTGGTCTATAATGTGTTATTTTTTTCTTTAACACAGATTGAAATCAAGATTTCAATAGTAAGGAAATATGCCCTCAAGGCAGAGGAGAAGAAAAGATGCCAAGTGGAAAAAAACAAAAACAGCAACGGAATTAAAGCACTCCTCTACAACAAATACTTCAAAAAACAGGAAACAAGCTCCTGGTAAGACAACTAAGTCTTTCTTACGGAACATATGTAGATAAAAAAAAATGTTGATGAGAATGTGAATATACAGAAGGAGAGAGCAAATTTGAAAAGGAAGGAGAGGCCCCCCAAAAATGTTACTACTGGAGCAGGAGAGAATAATATGTATAGGAATAGAAGGCAAAACCAATTTAGGGACATTCGTAAACGAATGTTTCGCAATAGGGTGGTTTTAAATTTGTTAAAAAATATTAAGAAAGGTAAACAGAGAGCTGCTTTTTATAAGAAAAAGAAAAGTGTAGAGAAGATTGTTGATCAGGCTTTTGAAGTTAAGAAAAAAATATTTATTTTAATAATCAATAGAATTAGGACACTTAACAAGACAATTGATGTTTTCAGATCAAACAGTAGATGCAAGAGAGTAATTAATCGGACTAATTTTTGTAAAGTTTTTTCAGGATAATGGATGCATAGTTCAAGTTGTGATCCATTTTTTAATGAGGAGAGTTACTTCCAGGAGAATGATTTGGTGCATGCAGTTGACACCAGTGGTCGAGCATATGAGGTGAAAGACGGTTGTCCGATTGAAAAAGAGAAAGTTGTGTCTAGAGATGCAGAAGAGGTGTTAGCTGATGAAGTTTTAGGGAGACGTACTAAGGGTCCTGTGTACACTTGGAAGTGTAGTAGTATTTGTAGTGTGCGACAGGATTCAATCAATTTGCTTCGTAATTTCTTACGGACATATAGTAAGAAAAGTCTAAAACAGAAAATGAAGATGTTGCAAGAGTTAGATCCTTGCAGAGTGAGAGAAAACACAGGTTTGCAGGGGCATTCACTGGCTTGTCTTTCTAGAAAAGTATGTCAGAGTGTTTTTCATCATTTTAGGATGTTAGCAGTACATCATACTAAAGTGAGGAAATTAGTGAGAAGGTTGTATTATGCAAAAAGTCTAGCACTTAAGCTAAAACAGTTAAACAGTGCTCTTTTGCATGGAACTGAATTAGATGTGAAGACCATTTGTGAAGACATTGAGTTAAATTACTTTGGTGAAAAAGAGGACAGTGTACAAATTGACACAGAAATTCAAGGTAATGTGGTAGACAATATACAGATTTCAAGTACAGAAAAGTTTGACCAGGAAATTTCCAAGTTTAAGGTGAAATCAAGTGAAAGGCCAAATTTTAGTTGTGTGTGTTGTCGACGAACTCATTATAAGCACCAGACTAGATTAGTTGATTTATATGTAAAAAGCGAAAAGGTAAATAATAATGAGTGGAAGGATTTTGCAACTTATTTGTTGGTGGAGAATTCTTTTGATTTGAGTTCTGATCAGCGTATTTGTAAATATTGTTATAATAAATTAAATGAAAACAGAATGCCTGCTAGAGCTGTTCATAATAATCTTGAGTTGGTAGACATTCCTCCTGAATTGATGGATTTAAATACATATGAATCTATTTTAATTCAATGTGTGAATCCTTTTCAGGCTATTGTTCGCATGGAGCCTAAGATAGGGAAATTGCCTCCTTCAGATTTACAGAGAGGATTAAGGGAAGAGTTGTTTATTTGCCTCTAGATTTCAAGAAAACTATTGATACAATTGGTGTAGAGAAAGTGGAAGAGGAACCTCTGGTTATTCTAGTTAATGGGGTCCCGACAAAGAGTAAGAAAATCTGGCAAGATTTAGAGGATGTTAGGAAAGTCAAAAAGGCAACGTTGTATTTGGTCAAAAACAATGAGTACTACAAACATGTATGTGTTGGAGCAGAGGAAACATTTGCAGAAGAAGACAGTGATTGTTCAGCCGGCCAAATTGCAAAAGTTGATGTGTCTAGAAGTGAAGAAATATATGAACCTTATACTGTTCATCCTTTGCATTCCAAAGAAGTAATGGGGAATGCAATTGACTTGTTTCAAATGAAAGCAGCAAAAGGAAGTCCCATTAGTGTATGGGAAGAAAGTTTGGAAGCTCGTTGTTTTCCACAGTTATTTCCAACAGGTCAAGGTGGACGATATGACGATCGACCACTTCAAATTCCTGCATCTGAATACCGGACTTTAAGATTATATGCTGAAGATCCAAGGTTTCGTCAATGCATACTTGTCTGGGCTTTCTTATGCAGTGAACCATATACTGAAAAGTGAACCACATCTGCAAAATGTTTCGGCGAGGGACTTCATGGAGAAAGTCAATCTGCAAGACAGTATTTTGGAATCTCAGCTAATCAATCTCATGGCATGTCAACGTGGAACAAACGAGTATTGGTTCCGTCGTCATGGGGAATTGAAATATATGCTAAGACACTTAGGAACTCCTACATGGTTCCTCACTCTTAGCTGTGCTGAGTATGCATGGGACGACTTACTTCAATTTCTACAAGAGGCAAACGCAAACATACAAAATATAGAATTCAAAACACCTGGAGAACTGTGGGGCGTATTACCAAGCACTAGCGATAATTATCGCTATTGCTTGGTTAGAGACAAAATGTTACCGCTGAGCTGCGGCGATTTTTTTCGCAGATAAACCTTGGTATTACCAAGGTTTATCGCTAATGCGATAAAAAACGGCCGCAATGCATGAATATCGCTGAAAAGTCAGCGATATTCATGCATTACCGAGCTAATGCTCTTAGCCATGTTATCCACCTCCCATTGGATACCATGGCTAAGAACTGCTCAGGGCAGGTGTTAGCTTTTGGAGATATTCGCGCTTAGCGCGAATATCTCCAAAAGTTGGTAATAGGAGATAGCGATGTTAGCGACTGTTTCCAGTCGCTAACATCTTGGCACGCCCACTGTGCATGTCATTAGTGATAAATATCACTGACATGCAAAGTGGGGCCCAAGATGGTCGCTCTCTTCTACTAGCTGTCACTAACTGGTGTTAGCGACAGCTAGGTAATAGGGAGATCATTTTATCTCCCCTTTCTTGGCTTTTAAAGCCAAAAAAGCAGAGATAAACCCCCTTGATAATATGCCCCTGTGTTCTTTGGATCCAGTGAATGTATGCAGATATTTCAATCATAGATTTGAAGCTATGATGTCTTTTATTACGAACAAAAAAATCCTCCCCTTGGAGAGGGTTTGGATTTCTTTTGGAGAAAGGAGTATCAAGCGAGAGGTGCTCCTCACATACATATGTTGTTGTGGATTAAAGATGCACCCAAATTTGGAACAGATTCGGATGAGACAGTGATGAGCTTAATTGAAGAGTATTCAACATGTGTTGTTCCGAAAACTACCGAAGAAAACAGTTTAAGGCAGCACATTTCACGCTTTCAATCCCATCGTTGTGGAAAGTACTGTCGTCGAAAATTCAGAAATAAGGACAAGTTCTACACA
This sequence comes from Lissotriton helveticus, assembly GCF_964261635.1. Classification (NCBI taxonomy): domain Eukaryota; kingdom Metazoa; phylum Chordata; class Amphibia; order Caudata; family Salamandridae; genus Lissotriton; species Lissotriton helveticus. The sequence goes on from NC_136070.1 coordinate 883,856,213, forward strand.
AAATGTCGTTTCGGGTTTCCACGACCAGTGATTTCTTAAGGAAGAGTAAATAATTTGATGTCTTCTCTGCGACATACTGTGACGAGGAAATCACCAAAAAATACATACAATTTAAAAAGAAACGAAGAGTCCAAGTACATCAACGACTACAACCCAGTGATTTTGTCCATGTGGAATGCTAACATGGATATTCAGTTCGTTGCTGACAACTCTACTGCTGTGGCTCGATATGTGACGTCTAACATCACAAAAAAAGAAATGACAGAACTGAAGGAAATGTTGGAGGACATTTCGCATGAAAAGAGTATAAGTAAAAAATTATACAGTTTCAGTCTGAAGATGTCGCATCGAGAAATTAGAGCATATGAATGTTCTGATCGGTTATCATCAGCAAGTCTCTACGCCAAGTCTAGAACAATTATTTGGGCGAGTCTAGGTCTTGCTACAACACGAAACCGAGTTTTGAAATCTGCACAAGAAATTGAGTATTTGGCGGAGAAAGAACCAAACAGTACAGATATTTTGAAGACAAACATGTTGGATACATAGTATCCAAATAGAAGTAGTCATCTTGAGAACAGTTGTTTGTATGAAGTTCTGCAAAACTATATTTATAAGAGGAACATCAGAGAAGATATCAATAATGGAATATATGCTGTCATTGGGTGTGAAGGATGTCTAGTGAAGCAGAAAAAAGGCCATTTGATTAATCATCGAAAATTGAGTTGCGAAAATCCAGAGAAAAGAGAATTTTACTATTTAGCTCTTTTGCAACTCTTTAAGCCATGGCGTACAGAAGAGGAACTACTTGGAGATTTTCTCTGTTACGAAGATTCTTTTAATGCAACCAAGGATACCATAGAATGTCCTGTTTTTCCAAATTATCTGCAAATGTTGAACGAAGAAATAGAGCAAGAAGCCACAATTGCTGTAGAGATTGCTAGAGACAGTTCTCAAGACAGTCAGAGTTCTACTTCATTGAGTCAGGATCCACTAGGAGGACCAATTATCCAAAATGAAGCTGCCACTGCCATGTATGAGGTGGAAAGAGCTATGGAACAAGCTCAAGATGATGTAGTTAACTTAGAAGATTTGGTGAAACAACTAAACCTTGAGCAGAAACAGATATATGACGAAGTCACAGAACAGATTGAACATGGATTCAGTCATGAGAAAAAAGAGTGCTCATGTACATCATTTAAGCCTGTCCGACTGTACGTGAGTGGAGAAGCGGGAACTGGAAAAAGTTTTCCGATTAAAGCAATTGCAACTTATCTGCAGAAAAGGACTGAATTACCGCTGTCTTGTGTTGTTACCGCTCCAACTGGGCTGGCAGCACATAACATTAAAGGGATTACTTTACATCGTTTACTGATGCTACCAGTTGAGCATGATAACAAATTTCAATACCACAAGCTATCTGGAGATGCGTGTTCTGAAGTTTCCAGAGTCCTGAAGAAAATGAAGCTTCTTATCATTGATGAAGTAAGAATGGTCTCAAATCTAATGCTTGCTTTTGTGCGTTTGAGAATGCAAGAAATTCTTAGAACAGAGTATGATCTGTTATTTGGAGGGAAACACATTTTTGATTTTGGAGATCTACTGCAGTTGACTCCAGTGAAAGGACAACCAGTGTTTAAAATGGTCACGCATGAAGATACCAGGAAGTGCCTAGGAAGCATTGGAAACGTTAATATATGGTTACATTTCAAATATGCAGAACTACTTCAAAATATGCGACAGGCAAAGGATGAAGATTATAAAAATATTCTACAAGATGTAAGAATCGGAAAAGTAAGTGAGCATGGGAAAGAAGCTTTACATGCACGATTAATTTCAAATTTGTATCCAAATGAAAACATTCTTCCAGAGAATATTTTTAGGAAAATTAATGAGAACAAATCTGGGATATGTTTGATGCCAACTCTGCAAGAATGTTCCATGTTCAACAAAAAAATTTTAAAGTTAGAAAATGAAGAGATAGTGAAACTGGAAGCTATAGATAAAATAGAGCATATGGGAGCAACAATTATTTTGTCTGAAAATTTGAATTCAAAATTGGATTCATTAGAGAAGAGTATATCTAAAACTGCTGGTTTTGAAAAGACTCTAAATGTGTGTTTAAATTGTCGTATCATTTTGAGAAGGAATTTAAATGTTGAAAGAGGTCTGGAAAATAGAGCAATGGGTCATGTTGTTGATTTTGTGAATTACAAAAATAGAGATGGAATTTAAATTTTAAAAATTAAATTTGATTGCATTGACGAAATAGAACAAATTTTTCGTTGTTCAGCTAGATTTGTGCTTGTGAAAGACAGTTTCCTGCTTGTTTGGCATATGCGGTGACAATTCATAAATCTCAAGGTTTAAGTGTAGATAGTGCTTTGGTGAACATTGGAAGTTCGGTGTTTAAAGAGGGTATAGCATATGTGGCATTATCACGAGTCAGAACTTTATCAGGATTGTACTTGATTGAGTGTGATGAAACAAAGATTTGTGCAAATCTAGATTTTGTTAAAGAATACAATAGGTTAAGAAGAGAGTATGCTCCACATTTGCCTCAATATCCTCTGTTTGAAAAACGTGTGGTAGGCCGAAAAAGAAGAAATGAGAATAATTGCAGTGAGGTAGTAGCAAAAAGACAAAAAGAAGATGAAACTGTAATTGTAAGCAGAAATTAAAAGGATTCTGTTGAAGATGTTGTTGGATTTCAGTTTGAAAACTGTTCTGGTGTCAACTGCTATGCTAATGTAGTGGTTAATGTTGTTTTTTTTCTTAAAACTTTACAAGAATAGATTGTTGAAAATTGGGATCAAAGATTCTGTTGTTTATTGAATTCTGTGTTTGAGAAATGTAGCAGTGATAGATCAAAAATAGAAAGTGTTTCAGAAATTCGAAATCTTTTAGACATATGTTCTGGTCAAAAACTATTTTCACAGAATATTCAGCAAGATTGTCAGGAATTTTTAATGTATATGTTTGATGTATTGGAAGGTGAAGGTGTAGATATAAAAAATCTTTTTAGCCTTTCTTATCAATGGCAGCATGACTGCGACAACTGTAGTTTATCAAGTACTACTACAATAGACACCCAAAGATTTATATATTTGACTTTACCAGACTGCAAATCAGTGCCTTTTAATAATCTAGTTAAAGCAGCTGATCACAATATGGTGTGTACCCAATGTAAGTCTGCAATGCTGTCCACATTATTTATACAAAATTATGGTCAGTATGTCATTTTAATGTTCCAACGATGTAGACCTGATGGAACTAAATTGACAACTTCTATTAAAAATTTCGTGGCTTCTCAGTTATCAATTTCAGGAAGAACTTTTGCAACTGTAGCTATTATTTATCATGACGGTCCTTCAGCAACATCAGGGCATTATACAATTTATTTAAAATGTCGAAGAGGTTGGACTAACTGTAATGATACTCATTTGACTTTCAAACAACGTTTGCCTTTTGACTTAAAAAATTCATACCTAGTGTTTTTACAACCAAAATTTAAGTAAAGGTAATTGGCTTATGAAGACAGGAGCAGTTAATAAAAGTTAGTCTGCTGTTTTAAATTATATTGTGAGTAAAAGTGTTCAAGATAATATAAAAATTCTAGTTGTCATATAGGTACTGTAAATGGATCTCATAGTAAGTGATATCAGTATTATAGGAAATGTTGAATATCAGTGAGGCAGAGATGGAAATATGAATTTTAAAATATTGTGAAAATGTTGTAGGAGCTTTTCTTTCAGAACGTTGGGAAAACGGTAATTTCAGAGTTTGTTTTTAGTAATTTAAAACATACTAATACATCTGACACTATTTGGCCTTATGGAAAAGTGAAGGAATAAGGAAAGAGTCATGACTGAACACAAGAAGGAAATGAAAACATTGAGAAATATTTCACATGTTCTTGGAGCTTTTCTTATAGAAAGTCGATGAAATGGAAGTTTTAGAGAACAGCAGAGTATTTTCCAACAAAAAGGACCTTCATGATGTACTATTTGGCTTAAAAGAAAAGTAAGTGAATCAAAGATTAGTGTACATATGTGATTTGTAAGTTTATATGGGTTTTTTCAAACACAATCTTTTAGATTGTGGTTTTTTTCCCGCTGTCATATGATGAGTAGTTTGAACTCACTATTTTTAGTGAAATTCAATATATTCTGACAACAGCAAAAATAAACTATGTAACATGTTGTACAAGTTATTCTATAGTTTGTATTGTGTAATTTAAATTGTATTCCCATTGTCTCACACTCACTTTCTTATTTCCACCCTCTTTCAGCTCTCTTTACTCACTCACACTGTCTTTCTCTCACTCTGTTTCACCCCATTCCTTTACTCCACTTCTTTCACAACCCCTCATTCCCATTTCAACTGTCTGCATCCCTTCTCTCCCTTGCTCCACTTTTCAGCGTTCAGTCTCTCTGTTTTACTTCCCTTTTCCGTCTTTTCCTCTTTTGCTCTTTTAGTAATTCCTCTTTACTCACTCACCTCTTTTGTCGCAGTCTGTCACTATAACTCACCCAATCTCCCTGACTTATCTTTCTTTGCTCCTTTCATTTGTCCTCTTCTCTCTGTTTTTCGTTCACTACCTCTATGTCCACAGTCCCTCACTCTCCTTGTGTTATGCTCACTTGTGTTTATCTACCTTCTATCATTTCTCTTACAACAACTTCACTGCTCCTCTCTCATCGTTCTTCATCCCCTTTTCTTTTACTCCGGTTCCATTACTACCTCTCATTTCCTATTTTTCAGTGTCCTTCTCTTTAGTTTCATCACCGAATCACATTCTCTCTGTTCCACTGCTTTAGTCCTCTTCCCCTCTCTTTCCTTCTTTTGCTCCCTTAGTCATTTTCCTTTCCTCACTCATTGTATTCCACTTCACTCAGTCCTTCCCTTAGTCCCTCTGTCTACTAACTTCCTCACTCCTTTTCCCTCAATCCTTCTATATTATCCTCTCTCCCTTCATCCCTTCACTCTTTGACTCCCCTTCACTCACTCTCAGTCATCTTCCATTCCTCATTCTTGTAAATGCATCCTCAATCAAAATGCTTTCCCTCTCAGTCATTCCCTTTTTACTTACTCCTGTTTCCTGATTTAGTTTTGCTAACTCACATTCTTTTAGTATCTTTCTTACCTTCAGTTCATTTCTCTCTTCTTCTCTTCCTCTCTGTCACTGAATGTATCTGCCTTACTATTAGTAGTTTGCTCTCCTTCTATTTCTTTTTCCCTCTTTTTGTCCTTCTACATTACTTTATTTCCCTTTCTGTGTCCTTCACTCTTACTTTATTTCTTAGTATACTTTTATGATTTTTAACCTCTTAACTTGTCTCTTCTATTTTAAAATATATATTTTACTAATTATATCTTATTTTTTTTCTCTCTTTCACAGATACAAAGTGCAGTAAAAACAAGTAATTAAATTTACATTAATTATATGGTAAGTGTGACTAATAAAATGTAGTTTGTCATCAACCTTTGCTTTAACCTCACTACTATTCTCTCACCCTACCTCACGCCTGTTTCCTTACTCTGCTTCCCTCACTTATTCTTATCCTCCATGTTTACTCCTCTTTCCCTTACTCTCCTACCGCATTCAACTTCTTTCAGTCCCCCTGCTTTACTTCCCTTACCCTCTGTTCCCTTCCCTCGCTCCCTCACTCGTTCCCTTACTCATTTACTTCACTCCTCTCACTCCTTCTCTCAGTCCGTCTGTCCTCACAGTTCCTCACTTCCGTTCCCTCACTCTGTCTCTCTTACCGGCGCTGTCTCTTTTCCCTCACTCTGTCACTACTCTTTCGTCATGCTCGCTCCCTACAACTCACCCACACTCCCTTACTTACCTTCCTTTGCTGCTTCACTCAGACCCTTTCAGTCACTCCTTCCTTTACTCTCTCTGTCTTTTCTCTCTGTCACTCCCCATGTCTTACCCCTATTCACTTTTATCCACCCTCTTTCACCCCTCTTTACTTACACTCACTGCTCTTTTCTCACCCTCCCTCACCGTTGTTCCTTTACTCCGGTTCCGTCACTACCCCTCATTCCCCATCCTTTACTGTCCTTCCTTTTACTTTCAACACCCACTCACATTCTCCCAGTACCTCTGCTTTAGTCTTCTTCCTCTCTCTTCCCTTCTTTCGCGTCCTTATTGATTTTCCTTTTCTCACGTACACCCTATTACACATTCTCTCTGTCTTACTATGTAATAAACAGTCCTTCTGTGTGGCTCCCTCTAGCTCTCTTTCTCTTAACATCACTCTCTCTGTGTCTTTCACTCATGCTCACTCCTTTATTTTTTTTTGGGTGGCGCCCCGGTACGCGTACCGGTGCGCGTACCCTGGAAAAAAAAGAATGACAGAGTTTTAAAAAAATGTAGTTTTTTGTTATAAATTGGAGGTAGTTCTAAAAAGAACTGTTTTTTAAATTATTTTTGTTGTTTTATATTTTTGAACATTTTTTACTTTTTTTGGCTTTTCTGAACAGTTTTATATCTTTTTTATATTTTTTACGGGGAGAAACAAAAAACAGGGAATTGTAAACGGCTCAACTGGAGCAAAAAAAAAACAGGAAAAAATTAAGGGTTCTTTGGGCACTTGTGGTTATCACCAGCAACGTTGATGAGTGTAATACTTTGCTCACCATAGGTAATTGTTTTACCACAATATATACAAACAATTTTGTATCTACCAAACTTGGTTTGGATGCTCGGGATCATCTCCCTTGCCTCTGGACCCGATGGAGTGGGTTCTTTGCTTGTTGAGGCTCTGGAAGATGTTTGGGGAAGGTTTCTGGCCAGTTCTCTCACCTCTGCTGCAGAATAGTTATTGGGGTGCAATCGTTGCATGTGGCGAATCATTATGTGATTCCCAAATGAATAATTTTTGGCAGGGTTCCCCCTGGATAGTACAGCGCCACAGATGAGACAGGTCACCTTTGCAGCGTTTACCTTCTTTGCATCCCTTGGGATTTTAAAAAAACTCCCATATAAAGTGCTCCTTAGGTTTATATGGGGGATTGTCTTCAGGCAGGAACTGCCTTCTCTCATCCTCCTCCTCCTTGTCCTCCTCTTCTTGTTCACCACCAATGTGATGTTGTGGTGGCCCTTGTGGTGGTGGTGGTGGTGGTGGTGGTGCAGATGCTCCAGCTGCTGCTGCTACTGTAGCCATTTCTCTATCAATAGAAGCAGGTCTTCCTCACTCAAAGAACAAAGTGAGAATGAAGAAAAAAGGTGGGGGCTTTCATCATTTGGAAAACAAAACTGTTCTGAACCAATGAAAAGTGTTATTTTCAGGTCACATGGCCCGGGCTTTCATCATTTGGAAACCAAAAGTGTTCTGAACCAATGAAAAGTGTTATTTTCAGGTCACATGACCCGACGCGCTTACGCTACGGGCCCCGGTGCGCACCCGGTGGCGCTTACGTTGCGCGATCGTATGCGCTCGGGCGCTTCCGGGTGCGCTGACGCCGTGCGTCATAAGACGCATCATGCGGCTACGCGATACGTCACGATGATGTTTTCGTTCGCGGCAATGGCGCTAACGGGACGCTCACTGGTATGCGCCATAACACTGCGCTTACCCGTGCGTGCACCGGTACGCGCACCAGGAGTGCACCAAGGCAAAAAAAAGAAAAATATACATTAAAAAAATAGTATTACATAAATATACAATATTGGATTTATTATAAAAAATATTATATTTCATAGCTATAGAAATTAGCTATTAAAAAACCTATGAAATTCACTGAAAAAACCATAGGTTTCACACCAGTTATAGTTAGGAATTAGCATTTAAAAAACCGATGAAATTCACTGAAAAAACCATAGGTTTCACACCAGTTATAGTTAGGAATTAGCATTTAAAAAACGTATTAAATTCACTGAATAAACCATAGGTTTCAAACCAGTTATAGTTAGCTGGAAATTTTACTCGCTTAAAACCATTGAAATTCCCATGTTATAGTTAGTTGGACTCACTATAACCTGCGCGTGCAATACACTGCTGATGGCGTCACATATTACATCACTCATGACATGGTCAGTGACATCACTCATGACATCACTGATGACACCATCCTTGTGACAGAGTTACAGACCTCCTTTCACTATAATGTAACCCATGAAACACATATTCAAAAAAAGAAACAAACATTTTCAAAAAAATTGAGATACCCATACTAGTTACAACAACCAATTCAGTAATTCCACCATCTATATACACATCCACTCATTCAACAACAGGTCTATATAGTCACTCATACATATACTCAATCATCATATGTAGTGATACACCTATACATCCTGTTACACACCGACAGTCATCCAAAAGTTACTCACACACATACTCACACATGCAAATAAACTATTGAACATCCATTTATTTGCATATACAGCTATACACACACTACCACCTTACTTCTAAGCAAACTTACACATACTTACTCTCTTAAACAATCACTTATAGAAAAACATATTTATTTAAACAGGAACTCTTACAATCTATTACTCTCACATATGTACATTAATATTCACATATACTAGATTAAAACATATGTAGTTACTGATAATCACACTAGTGAGACAGTCATTTACTCACTAACACGCACATATACACACTCATCCACCCATACAGTCCTGCACATATGCTGTTTTCAAAACACATACAAACAGAGAGTCAGTCATTCATGCATCTATGTGCTAAGTAATACCCCACCAAACCATACAGATACTCATACAGATACTAAAACAAAAAAATTCTACCCCATATACATACACATGTAGCTACTCACCAACCCATGCAGCCATGTATACACAAAGTGAAACACTAATACATATATTTAAATATTTAAACATTAGTCACTAATATATGTATTCACTAAGATACACTTAATAAGCCAGTTAACCAATCATTTTTTTTTTTAAAAACATCCCTTTAGACACTTATTTAAAGATTTATTCTTCCATCAACTTTTACATATACATATATAAAACATATGTATTTTTTAGAAAGACTCACATTCACTGGATGGTGTCATCAGTGATGTCATGAGTGATGTCACTGACCATGTCATGAGTTATGTAATATGTGACATCATCAGCAGTGCATTGCACGCGCAAGTTATAGTGAGGCCAACTAACTATAACGTGGGAATTTCGATGGTTTTATGCGAGTAAAATTTCCAGCTAACTATAACTGGTGTGAAACCTATGGTTTTTTCAGTGAATATATATATATATATATTCACTGAAAAAACCATAGGTTATACACCATATATAGTTAGGAATTAGCATTTAAAAAACCTTATTTTACTCACACAAAACCATTGAAATTCCATATATAGTTAGTTGCACTAACTATATATCGCGCACCCGCAATCCACTGCTGATCATGTCACATATTACATCATTCATGACATGGTCAGTGACATCACTGATGACATCACTGATGACATCTCAAATGACATCACTGATGAGATCACTGATGACATCTCATTTGACATCAATGACCACATCACTGATGATATCATTCATGTGACAATACAATGCATCTCCTCACGTTTTAATATAACCTCTGTTTCACCCAGTGTTAAATACAGAGTATAATTTTTGAAACCATTGACACACCAATACTAGTTACTACATACGTACTCACTGATTCCTACGTCTACACACACATTCACTCATTCACCCATACAATCATTCATACATACAATCACTCATCTTTACAACACTATCATATGCACTCATACACCTATACAGACACTTACACTCTGCCACTCATCCATGGAGTTACTCACACACCTAGTCAGTCCTGTAAAGAATCAATCACACTTCCATTTTCTTGTCTATACAGTTAAACATAGAGCACCTTACATTTTCAAACATATACTAACACATACTTACTTTCTTATACAATCATTGATACAAGTACACATTGATCTGCACAGAGTCACACACCTCCCAGCCAGCCACACACACACTCAGTCTCCTATACAAATACTTGGACAATCAATCAATAACCCATATAGTTAATCATATAGCTACTGATCAACACATGCAGCAGTTTACAGAATAACAGACATAATGATGCACAAATTAAGACAGTTTAGTCACTAACCCATGCACTCAGTGAGACACATTTAATCACTCACTCATACATTCAGTCATGCACCTACTAAATCCTTCGTCCAGACACTTATACATCTACTCATTCTTCAATATGTAAAACATATTTAAACTTTACAGAAACACACAGTCACTGGATGATGTCATCAGTGATCTCATCAGTGATGTCATTTGAGATGTCATCAGTGATGTCATCAGTGATGTCACTGACCATGTCATGAATGATGTAATATGTGACATGATCAGCAGTGGATTGCGGGTGCGCGATATATAGTTAGTGCAACTAACTATATATGGAATTTCAATGGTTTTGTGTGAGTAAAATAAGGTTTTTTAAATGCTAATTCCTAACTATATATGGTGTATAACCTATGGTTTTTTCAGTGAATTTTCAAGGTTTTGTAAATGCTAATTCCTAACTATATATGGTCTATAACCTATGGTTTTTTCAGTGAATTTCAATGGTTTTTTAATAGCAAATATCATAAGCTGTCGAATGTCAAGTACGTGGTAAGTAAAAACATTTTCGTGTTTATGCACACTGATCTGCTTTGAATGCTGCCCCACACCCCACATTTCTATTAGGAGTACTCTCTCTTTGCAGATAGTGAAGGGTAGTTAACGCAGCCCTTTGCCCCCTTTGTAATCCGTCGTGCCTGCTTCTCTCTCCATTTGATTGATTGTTCTCTTTGGTTCATTCTCTATTTACAAACAAGCACAGAGTCGCAATACTCTGTTTAGTCTTTGCAGATAGCGAAAAATCGTGTAAAAAAACAAAAGGAATCGAGCAAAATCAGTAGGCCACTAATGGGATCTCTTTTTGACCTTGCTAAAATAGAAACATTAGGAACAACCTGTTGAAAATAGCAATGCGTATGTATATAAGCGGCGTTCATTTGTGTTCACAGTACCCCTTGTTGATTGTTTCAATCGAGCATTGAATTGTGCGAAGTTAATTCTCTTAAGGATCTTCTCTACCTGTAAACGAGGAAGAATAGGAATATTCTCTCTCCCTTTGCAGATAGTGAAGGGTAGGTAACGCAAGCCTTTAACACGTCGTACCTATTTCATTCCTCATTGATTGATTGATTGTCCGAACATTGACTGTTTGGGAATTAGTTCTTTTTGGAGGTATTCCCTGTTTGCAAATAAACGTAGGAAAATCTTTGCAAGTAGTGAAAGGGTACGTAATGCGGACCGTTCTCCCCCGTTGTAATCTGTCATGCCTATCTACTCCCCACTGATTGATGCACCTTTTTCACCTGGACCATTTACTAGAGATACGTCATCTGGCCCGACCAGAGAGCACCCCTAGTGAAAAGGACATATGCAATAATAACGAAGTGATCACTGTATCCTGTTAACAGAAACTTTACCATGAAACAACCTGGAAAGAAAAAAATAGGAAAACGAAAATCAGTAGGCCACTGATGAACATGAACTTTTATTAAACAACGAACAAAGAAACGATAACATAACGTAATGATAAAACCTATTAATGTCCTAGAAACAAGAAAACGTTAAAATATGCCAGTGGTGAGAGACCAGAAAAACAGTAAGAGAAACCAAATCACCCCTCGCTGTCCCACCGCCTGCCACGCCAAAAAAATCGATAGACTAGGGAAAATGCAAGTCAGTAGAACATCCACCCCCACTCTGGAAACTTCCAAGGTGGGGCAGGGTTCCGGCTACGCCCAGCCGGGAGCAGCCCATATAAGGCAGGTCCTGCTGCCACGCCTCGGCCAGGAGATCCTAACGTAGGGTGTAGCCGGAGGAGAGGCCGAGGCCAGCGGGACCCGGCCAGGGGATTGCCTTTACAACGCTGAACAGTTGCAGGGGGGGGGAATGTCTCCTCGACCCTCCCCTCTCTCTCCCAGTCCGGCCGCGGTGGCCCTTGAGAGTTGCAGGTAGTCCCGCCACATGCTCTTCCGGTCCGACCACCAACGGTCGGGGGGCCGAGGCCGACGGGATCCGGCTGCAGCCGATAAACCAAGAAACCCATTCATGGGGCCAGAGCCAGGGGCGTCCGGCCGACATCCACCGGAAGCCCGGCCCGAAGACGGACGGGACACTTCTTTCTTTTATAATGGCTGCGACAACACTGGGGGGGGATGTCTTGCACATGCCTCCGACCCCCCCCCCTCGTCCTCATCGCCTGGTCCGGCCATAACAAATCTCAAGCGAGACGCCGTGGGGTGCACTGGGAGGGAGAGACGGTGCGAACAGGCCTCTCCCGCCTCCCCAGGTGGAGGCTTCCCAGCTGCACCCTCAGCGCTCCAGGCGCCCGGAAAAGGGTTCTTCCACTGTGGCCATGCTGCAACGTCTCGCCCGGCAGGGTGGAGCCCGTCCGCTCATGTGACCCCGCGATCGCCGGTAGCTGCCGAACTCTCAAAATGGCGGTCGACCTGGCAAGAGCGGGCCCAGCATAAAGAAATGGCCCGGTCACTGGTTGACTCCACCACCGTAGTCCTCCACGACCTTGAAGATTCTAGAGGAGCCGCGGGAGTCTCCGACCCCCGATGGGGAATGACTGCCATGATCGCCCGTGGAGTGACGAAACTGTATCCGCGGGACGTCGGCGCTCCCATGCTGGCGCCAGCCTCACTTTGAATTACTAGAATCCTGCAGACCTCACTTCCGGTGAAAGCACAGTGTGACCCGGTAGGAAAAATTATTGCACCCCCTCCCCTTTTTGACTGATAGTTCAAACCACCGATCCTTTCCTTTGCCCTTTTAACGGAACTTTGGACTGCCTCCCCCTCTTTTACATTTTCTAGAGAAAACAAAACATTAACCACTACATTAGCATAGCAGTTGACACCAGAACTGTTTTCAAATTGAAAACCAACAACATCTTCAACAGAATCCTTTTTGTTTCTGCTGTGACCCTGCTACAGCACAGGCATTGTCCCCAGCAGTAATTCTGCAATGCCGGTAAGAATAGCTGTGGTGCCTACTGGACTCACTCACCCCCGCGGCGCCCCACGCCGTTTTTTGCTGGGCGGCAACTTACTAGACATCACTTTCGTGCCATCTAGATTTCAGCGTGTTCTGCTGCCTTGGAACTATTCGCACAACAGACCGCTACTGACAAGAATATTTCATTATTGGTGCTGTCAATTTCAATAAATCTATTGGATAATTCTAAAGAAATTGCCACGGTCTCTTCGTTGTTTAAATGTTTTTACTGTTTTTGTTTTCTTGTATATATTTATATGTTATTAAAGTTTTATATTCCTACTACTTTGTTGGAGTGCTATATATTTTTAATGTGACACATAATTGTAAAAACTTTGATGTACAAAGAGTCATTCCTGGAATCTTCCGCTTCAGGCTCGGTCCCCTCCCCAATCACAATACAGGATGGTTTTCAGATAGTAGGAACACGTGTGGTGTGACGGATCTCATCGGGTGTGGGCCTTGATCTACTATAACTCCTTTGAAGAGGGGTGATTCTTTACAGCTGGGGCCATAAACTACATCTGCAGGGCTAGCTGATAGCCTGGACAATCGGACACAGAGAAAGAGGAGTGTCAGAGGGTGCGGTAGTGAATAGGGCGAAAGGGAGGTGTCGGGCGGGCACAGAGTGTGATTCTCAGGGAAGAGCAGCGCAGATGGGGGGAGGTTCATTGCCCATGCATAAGACAGAGAGCGGTGGTGACCAGTGCCTAGGGAAGATGCTTGCGTGGGTGAGGAGCCATGCTACGAATCGACAGCGTGCAGAGAGTGGGTCTGGTCAAGACATCTAAAATGGCTGCCGTGCACGACAAAAGTGTGGCATTTCAAAAAAGGCAAGATGGCGCAGACAATGTTTTTCAACACTTCCTCATTTCCTTCGAATCGAACGTTAACAGACGTTGGGGCATATTACCAAAGTTAAGCGATATTTATCGCTAACGATGCTTACCAACCAATTTTTTACCACTAAGCATCGTCAGAAATTATCGAAGATAAACCTTGCTATTATCAAGGTTTATCGCAAATGAGATAATAAACGGCCGCAATGCATGAATATCGCTAAAAACTCAGCGATATTCATGCATTACCGAGCTAATGCTCTTAGCCATGTTATCCACCTCCCATTGGATAACATGGCTAAGAACTGCTCAGGGCAGGTGTTACTTTTTGGAGATATTCGCGCTTAGCGCGAATATCTCCAAAAGTTGGTAATAGGAGATAGATATCTTGCATGTTGTAATGCAAGTTATTGTGGTATATGGAACTCATACCATAATCTCTCAGGAAAGCAGAAACTGATCCTTTTGGGACCGCCTAAAAAGGCCTAGGGGGTGAGGAGTACTCTACTTTGCCCCCTTTTCACGTTCCGAACTATTTTATTTTACTCTCTTCTGTAATTACACAAAATAGCAGCGATAAGATGCATCGGAGACACACAGTGAGAGAAAGGAGGCCGGAGATGAAGAAGAGATGTCAAATACACATTGGAGATAATATAGTGGCAGAAGGGAAGTAAATATGAGTAAACTTACCATGTAACATAAAAATGTTGCACTCTATACTATAAGTCTCATTTTATACTACAATCACTTCGCTACAACCTCATAAGAATTTTCTAAATTTGAAAGAACTAGTAACATGTCCTCATCAGCAATGTCCTCATTAAAAGTCTCCAATGATGATTCTTGTAACTCTATGGTCTCCAAACACTCGATAAATTCGCCATCAAGAGATTGATCAAAAAAATCATTCAAGTCATCTCCTCCTTGTGACAATATTTCATTATTGGTGCTGTCAATTTCAATCAATGTAGTGGAATCATTCAAGTCATCTCCTCGTGACAATATTTCATTATTGGTGCTCTCAATTTCAATCAATGTAGTGGAATCATTCAAGTCATCTCCTCCTTGTGACAATATTTCATTATTGGTGCTGTCCATTTCAATCAATCTAATGGAATCATACAAGTCATCTCCTCCTTGTGACAATATTTCATTATTGGTGCTCTCAATTTCAATCAATGTAGTGGAATCATTCAAGTCATCTCCTTGTGACAATATTTCATTCTTGGTGCTGTCCATTTCAATCAATCTAATGGAATCATACAAGTCATGTCCTCCTTGTGACAATATTTCATTATTGGTGCTCTCAATTTCAATCAATGTAGTGGACAATTCAAAAGAAATTGCCACGGTCTCTTCATTGTGAGCCATTTTATTTTGAAATTGCTTGCTGTAAATTGCAGAAAAAAATAATCACTTTCATTTATCGTTTTTAGTAATACATAATATAAAACTAACTTTATCAAGTATTTAGTATAACAGAAGGACTGCAAATAAATAACAGAAAACATTTTTCAAATTATCTTCAAGTGTACAACATAGTTCCCCTTACAAATTAACAACTCACCTTTTTAAAAGTAGCAGAAGTGTTAGTACTGTGTAAATCAAACACCAGAAATTCACCACCAAAAATTAAATCCACTGGAGCACATATATTGAGACCTACAAAAGGCACATCGGGCTACCAGTCCCTACAATTTTGCCAAGTTTCGTGCAAATCCATTCAGCCGTTCGGGCTAAAAGTGAGGCCAACCGCCCTATGGAAAACTCAATGTTAAAAACATGTTTTGGGACCCCCCTTTTTTCTCGGCCCCCCCTTGACGAACCCCCCCCCAAATTTTCAAGGGCTGCTCAGAAACAAAATGTGCCATTTTCCTGAAAATTTCAGCCAATTCCGTCCACAAACACCAAAGTTATTAGACATAGAATTTTCAAAAATTCCATAGAGAAAAAATCCTAACTATATATACCTACTGGCGACCGCCAGTAGGTAATATATATATATATATATATATATATATATTACCTACTGGCGGTCGCCAGTAGGTATATATAGTTAGGATTTTTTCTCTATGGGTTTTTTGAAAATTCTATGTCTAATAACTTTGCCGTTTGTGGACGGAATTGGCTGAAATTTTCAGGAAAATGGCACATTTTGTTTCTGAGCAGCCTTTGAAAATTTGGGGGGGGTTCGTCAAGGGGGGGCCGAGAAAAAAGGGGGGTCCCAAAACGCGTTTTTCCCATGTTAATTTCCATAGGGTGGTTGGCCTCACTTTTAGCCCGAACGGCTGAATGGATTTGCACGAAACTTGGCAAAATTGTAGGGACTGGTAGCCCGATGTGCCTTTTGTAGGTCTCAATATATGTGCTCCAGTGGATTTTGAGAAATTAACGTTTAAAAAAAGATATATATCTGTAACAGCGGACCGGTTAGAGCTCTGGTTCGCGGACTTTTCGCGCAACGGAGCTTTGTGAAGCGAAGCTGATTGGTTCTCCGGCGTCTGTCAACATTCCAAACAGTCCGTAGCGGCCGCCATCTTGTCTCTCGGTAGGATCGAGAGACAAGAGGAGGTCAAAACAAAGGGGGAAATAACTATAAGGGGGCATAGTAGATCCTCGCTGACCCCCTAGGTTTGATGTGGAGGTTTTAAAAGGGCCCCGCGGGGCAAAAAAAAAACAAAATAATAATAATCGAACGGCTGAATGGATTTGCACGAAACTTGGCAAAATATTAGGGACTGGTAGCCCGATGTGCCTTTGCTAGGTCTCAATATATGTGCTCCAGTGGATTTTGAGAAATTAACGTTGAAAAAAAGATATATATCTGTAACAGCGCTCCGCTTCGCGTACTTTTCGCGTTACGGAGCTTTGCGAAGCTGATTGGTTCTCCGGCGTCTGTCAACATTCCAAACAGTCCGTAGCGGCCGCCATCTTGTCCCTCGGTAGGATTGAGAGACAAGAGGAGGCCAAAGCGAAGGGGGAAATTACCATAAGGGGGCATAGTAGATCCTTCCTGACCTCTTAGGTTTGATGTACCATTTTGCCAAGTTTGGTGTAATTCCGTTCAGCCATTCAGGCTGTAGACGTATGTAAATGTCCTATGGAAAATTGCATGGGGAAAACACATTTGAAAGTGTTGAAATTTAGAACCAATTAAAATGTTACTTTGGTTTTGTATTTGTGTGTGATGAAAGTTAATTGGTTATGTATATATGTCAAATGAGAGGAAACCACAGCCATTTTGTGATACTACTGTCTGAGGTACATTTGTGAGGAATTTTTGGTGGTGAATTTCTGGTGTTTGATTTACACAGTACTAACACTTCTGCTACTTTTAAAAAGGTGAGTTGTTAATTTGTATGGGGAACTATGTTGTACACTTGAAGATAATTTGAAAAATGTTTTCTGTTATTTATTTGCAGTCCTTCTGTTATACTAAATACTTGATAAAGTTAGTTTTATATTATGTATTACTAAAGACGATAAATGAAAGTGATTATTTTTTTCTGCAATTTACAGCAAGCAATTTCAAAATAAAATGGCTCACAATGAAGAGACCGTGGCAATTTCTTTTGAATTGTCCAACACATTGATTGAAATTGAGAGCACCAATAATGAAATATTGTCACAAGGAGGACATGACTTGTATGATTCCATTAGATTGATTGAAATGGACAGCACCAAGAATGAAATATTGTCACAAGGAGATGACTTGAATGATTCCACTACATTGATTGAAATTGAGAGCACCAATAATGAAATATTGTCACAAGGAGGAGATGGCTTGTATGATTCCATTAGATTGATTGAAATGGACAGCACCAATAATGAAATATTGTCACAAGGAGGAGATGACTTGAATGATTCCACTACATTGATTGAAATTGAGAGCACCAATAATGAAATATTGTCACGAGGAGATGACTTGAATGATTCCACTACATTGATTGAAATTGACAGCACCAATAATGAAATATTGTCAGAAGGAGGAGATGACTTGAATGATTTTTTTGATCAATCTCTTGATGGCGAATTTATCGAGTGTTTGGAGACCATAGAGTTACAAGAATCATCATTGCAGACTTTTAATGAGGAGATTCCAGATGAGATGATTGAAGAGGAAATTACTGATGAGGACATGTTACTAGTTCTTTCAAATTTAGAAAATTCTGAAGAATAAATTTATATTTAGAAATCAAAAATTGTTTGAGACATTATTCATTTTTATTTTTAATTTATGAGGTTGTAGCGAAGTGATTGTAGTATAAAATGAGACTTATAGTATAGAGTGCAACATTTTTATGTTACATGGTAAGTTTACTCATATTTACTTCCCTTCTGCCACTATATTATCTCCAATGTGTATTTGACATGTCTTCTTCATCTCCGGCCTCCTTTCTCTCACTGTGTGTCTCCGATGCATCTTATCGCTGGTATTTTGTGTAATTACAGAAGAGAGTAAAATAAAATAGTTTGGAACGTGAAAAGGGGGCAAAGTAGAGTACTCCTCACCCCCTAGGCCTTTTTAGGCGGTCCCAAAAGGATCAGTTTCTGCTTTCCTGAGAGATTATGGTATGAGTTCCATATACCACAATAACTTGCATTACAACATGCAAGATATCTATCTCCTATTACCAACTTTTGGAGATATTCGCGGTAAGCGCGAATATCTCCAAAAAGTAACACCTGCCCTGAGCAGTTCTTAGCCATGTTATCCAATGGGAGGTGGATAACATGGCTAAGAGTATTAGCTCGGTAATGCATGAATATCGCTGAGTTTTTAGCGATATTCATGCATTGCGGCCGTTTATTATCGCATTTGCGATAAACCTTGATAATAGTAAGGTTTATCTTCGATAATTTCTGACGATGCTTAGTGGTAAAAAATTGGTTGGTAAGCATCGTTAGCGATAAATATCGCTTAACTTTGGTAATATGCCCCAACGTCTGTTAACGTTCGATTCGAAGGAAATGAGGAAGTGTTGAAAAACATTGTCTGCGCCATCTTGCCTTTTTTGAAATGCCACACTTTTGTCGTGCACGGCAGCCATTTTAGATGTCTTGACCAGACCCACTCTCTGCACGCTGTCGATTCGTAGCATGGCTCCTCACCCTCGTAAGCATCTCCCCCAGGCACTGGTCACCACCGCTCTCTGTCTTATGCATGGGCAATAAACCTTCCCCCATCTGCGCTGCTCTTCCCTGAGAATCACACTCTGTGCCCGCCCGACACCTCCCTTTCGCCCTATTCACTACCGCACCCTCTGACACTCCTCTTCCTCTGTGTCCGAATGTCCAGGCCGGTCCTAGGCTATCAGCTAGCCCTGCAGATGTAGTTTATGGCCCCAGCTGTAAAGAATCACCCCTCTTCAAAGGAGTTATAGTAGATCAAGGCCCACACCCGATGTGATCCGTCACAGCACACGCGTTCCTACTATCTGAAAACCATCCTGTATTGTGATTGGGGAGGGGACCGAGCCTGAAGCGGAAGATTCCAGGAATGACTCTTTGTACATCAAAGTTTTTACAATTATGTGTCACATTAAAAATATATAGCACTCCAACAAAGTAGTAGGAATATAAAACTTTAATAACATATAAATATATACAACAAAACAAAAACAGTAAAAACATTTAAACAACGAAGAGACCGTGGCAATTTCTTTTTAATTATCCAATAGATTTATTGAAATTGACAGCACCAATAATGAAATATTCTTGTCAGTAGCGGTCTGTTGTGCGAATAGTTCCAAGGCAGCAGAACGCGCTGAAATCTAGATGGCACGAAAGTGATGTCTAGTAAGTTGCCGCCCAGCAAAAAACGGCGTGGGGCGCCGCGGGGGTGAGTGAGTCCAGTAGGCACCACAGCTATTCTTACCGGCATTGCAGAATTACTGCTGGGGACAATGCCTGTGCTGTAGCAGGGTCACAGCAGAAACAAAAAGGATTCTGTTGAAGATGTTGTTGGTTTTCAATTTGAAAACAGTTCTGGTGTCAACTGCTATGCTAATGTAGTGGTTAATGTTTTGTTTTCTCTAGAAAATGTAAAAGAGGGGGAGGCAGTCCAAAGTTCCGTTAAAAGGGCAAAGGAAAGGATCGGTGGTTTGAACTATCAGTCAAAAAGGGGAGGGGGTGCAATAATTTTTCCTACCGGGTCACACTGTGCTTTCACCGGAAGTAAGGTCTGCAGGATTGTAGTAATTCAAAGTGAGGCTGGCGCCAGCATGGGAGCGCCGACGTCCCGCGGATACAGTTTCGTCACTCCACGGGCGATCATGGCAGTCATTCCCCATCGGGGGTCGGAGACTCCCGCGGCTCCTCTAGAATCTTCAAGGTCGTGGAGGACTACGGTGGTGGAGTCAACCAGTGACCGGGCCATTTCTTTATGTTGGGCCCGCTCTTGCCAGGTCGACCGCCATTTTGAGAGTTCGGCAGCTACCGGCGATCGCGGGGTCACATGAGCGGACGGGCTCCACCCTGCCGGGCGAGACGTTGCAGCATGGCCACAGTGGAAGAACCGTTATCTAGGTCGTTCCGAAACTGTGCAGCACTGTAGTTGTTAGGATGCCACCGCCTGGAGCGCTGAGGGTGCAGCTGGGAAGCCTCCACCTGGGGAGGCGGGAGAGGCCTGTTCGCACCGTCTCTCCCTCCCAGTGCACCCCACGGCGTCTCGCTTGAGATTTGTTATGGCCGGACCAGGCGATGAGGACGAGGGGGGGGTCGGAGGCATGTGCAAGACATCCCCCTCCAGTGTTGTCGCAGCCATTATAAAAGAAAGAAGTGTCCCGTCCGTCTTCGGGCCGGGCTTCCGGTGGATGTCGGCCGGACGCCCCTGGCTCTGGCCCCATGAACGGGTTTCTTGGTTTATCGGCTGCAGCCGGATCCCGTCGGCCTCGGCCCCCCGACCGTTGGTGGTCGGACCGGAAGAGCATGTGGCGGGACTACCTGCAACTCTCAAGGGCCACCGCGGCCGGACTGGGAGAGAGAGGGGAGGGTCGAGGAGACATTCCCCCCCCCTGCAACTGTTCAGCGTTGTAAAGGCAATCCCCTGGCCGGGTCCCGCTGGTCTCGGCCTCTCCTCCGGCTACACCCTACGTTAGGATCTCCTGGCCGAGGCGTGGCAGCAGGACCTGCCTTATATGGGCTGCTCCCGGCTGGGCGTAGCCGGAACCCTGCCCCACCTTGGAAGTTTCCAGAGTGGGGGTGGATGTTCTACTGACTTGCATTTTCCCTAGTCTATCGATTTTTTGGGCGTGGCAGGCGGTGGGACAGCGAGGGGTGATTTGGTTTCTCTTACTGTTTTTCTGGTCTCTCACCACTGGCATATTTTAACGTTTTCTTGTTTCTAGGACATTAATAGGTTTTATCATTACGTTATGTTATCGTTTCTTTGTTCGTTGTTTAATAAAAGTTCATGTTCATCAGTGGCCTACTGATTTTCGTTTTCCTATTTTTTTCTTTCCAGGTTGTTTCATGGTAAAGTTTCTGTTAACAGGATACAGTGATCACTTCGTTATTATTGCATATGTCCTTTTCACTAGGGGTGCTCTCTGGTCGGGCCAGATGACGTATCTCTAGTAAATGGTCCGGGTGAAAAAGGTGCATCAATCAGTGGGGAGTAGATAGGCATGACAGATTACAACGGGGGAGAACGGTCCGCATTACGTACCCTTTCACTACTTGCAAAGATTTTCCTACGTTTATTTGCAAACAGGGAATACCTCCAAAAAGAACTAATTCCCAAACAGTCAATGTTCGGACAATCAATCAATCAATGAGGAATGAAATAGGTACGACGTGTTAAAGGCTTGCGTTACCTACCCTTCACTATCTGCAAAGGGAGATAGAATATTCCTATTCTTCCTCGTTTGCAGGTAGAGAAGATCGTTAAGAGAATTAACTTCGAACAATTCAATGCTCGATTGAAACAATCAACAAGGGGTACTGTGAACACAAATGAACGCCGCTTATATACATACGCATTGCTATTTTCAACAGGTTGTTCCTAATGTTTCTATTTTAGCGAGGTCAAAAGAGATCCCATTAGTGGCCTACTGATTTTGCTCGATTCCTTTTGTTTTTTTACACGATTTTTCGCTATCTGCAAAGACTAAACAGAGTATTGCGACTCTGTGCTTGTTTGTAAATAGAGAATGAACCAAAGAGAACAATCAATCAAATGGAGAGAGAAGCAGGCACGACGGATTACAAAGGGGGAAAGGGCTGCGTTAACTACCCTTCACTATCTGCAAAGAGAGAGTACTCCTAATAGAAATGAGGGGTGGGGGGCAGCAATCAAAGCAGATCAGTGTGCATAAACACGAAAAAAAAAATTCTTACCACGTACTTGACATTCGACAGCTTATGATATTTGCTATTAAAAAACCATTGAAATTCACTGAAAAAACCATAGGTTATAGACCATATATAGTTAGGAATTAGCATTTACAAAACCTTGAAAATTCACTGAAAAAACCATAGGTTATAGACCATATATAGTTAGGAATTAGCATTTAAAAAACCTTATTTTACTCACACAAAACCATTGAAATTCCATATATAGTTAGTTGCACTAACTATATATTGCGCACCCGCAATCCACTGCTGATGATGTCACATATTACATCATTCATGACATGGTCAGTGACATCACTGATGACATCACTGATGACATCTCAAATGACATCACTGATGACATCTCACTTGACATCAATGATCACATCACTGATGATATCATTCATGTGACAATACAATGCATCTCCTCACATTTTAATATAACCTCTGTTTCACCCAGTGTTAAAAACAGAGTATAATTTTTGAAACCATTGACACACCAATACTAGTTACTACATACGTACTCACTGATTCCTACGTCTACACACACATTCACTCATTCACCCATACAATCATTCATACATACAATCACTCATGTTTACAACACAATCATATGCACTCATACACCTATACAGACACTCACACTCTGCCACTCATCCATGGAGTTACTCACACACCTAGTCAGTCCTGTAAAGAATCAATCACACTTCCATTTTCTACTCTATACAGTTAAACATAGAGCACCTTACGTTTTCAACCATATACTAACACATACTTACTCTCTTATACAATCATTGATACAAGTACACATTGATCTGTACAGAGTCACACACCTCCCATCCAGCCACACACACACTCAGTCTCCCATGCAAATACTTGGGCAATCAATCAATAACCCATATAGTTACTCATATAGCTACTGATCAACACATGCAGCAGTTTACAGAACAACAGACATAATGATGCACAAATTAAGACAGTTTAGTCACTAACCCATGCACTCAGTGAGACACATTTAATCACTCACTCATACATTCAGTCATGCACCTACTAAATCCTTCGTCCAGACACTTATACATCCACTCATTCTTCAATATGTAAGACATATTTTAACTTTACAGAAACATAGTCACTGGATGTTGTCATCAGTGATGTCATCAGTGATGTCATTTGAGATGTCATCAGTGATGTCATCAGTGATGTCACTGACCATGTCATGAATGATGTAATATGTGACATCATCAGCAGTGGATTGCGGGTGCGCAATATATAGTTAGTGCAACTAACTATATATGGAATTTCAATGGTTTTGTGTGAGTAAAATAAGGTTTTTTAAATGCTAATTCCTAACTATATATGGTCTATAACCTATGGTTTTTTCAGTGAATTTTCAAGGTTTTGTAAATGCTAATTCCTAACTATATATGGTCTATAACCTATGGTTTTTTCAGTGAATATATATATATATATATATATATATATATATATATATATATGTATATATATATATAAATATATATATATTCACTGAAAAAACCATAGGTTATAGACCATATATAGTTAGGAACTAGCATTTATAAAACCTTATTTTAATCACACAAAACCATTGAAATTCGCATATATAGTTAGTTGCACTAACTATATATTTTGCGCACCCCCAATCCACTGCTGATGACGTCACATATTACATCATTCATGACATGGTCAGTGACATCACTGATGACATCACTGATGACATCTCAAATGACATCACTGATGACATCACTGAAAACAACATCCAGTGATTTTATGTTTCTGTAAAGTTTAAATATGTCTTACATATTGAAGAATGAGTGGATGTAGAAGTGTCTGGATGAAGGATTTAGTAGGTGCATGACTGACTGTATGAGTGAGTGATTAAATATGTCTCACTGAGTGCATGGGTTACTGATTAAACTGTCTTAATTCTTACATCATTATGTCTGTTGTTCTGTAAACTGCTGCATGTGTTGATCAGTAGCTATATGAGTAACTATATGGGTTATTGATTAGTTGCCCTAGTATTTGTATGGGAGACTGAGTGTGTGTGTGGGTGGTTGAGAGGTGTATGACTCTGTGCATAGATGTGTGAGCAGTTGATTCACTAGGGGGCCGATTCCGATCCGGTAAAATAATACACCATACGAATCGTATTCGTAGCCAAATCCGTACGATTGGGAAACTACCGTCCGACCTCCGAATTCCGATCCGTTTCCGTTGATTTCCGTACGATTTTCTACGACCCGTACGAATGACATTCGTTTACCCGTATGAATAAGCCTCGTGCAGACCACCGTACGATTCGTAATCAGGCCGTACAAACTCACTATTCCGATTCGGAACGAAAGGCCTGAGCGAGATACGTACGGGCCAAAGTATTCACGCTTCAACATTGATTCGTACGGAACATTCGCCTCACTGCAAGCTCCACCAATACATACTACACGCACACCCCTTGGCCAAGCCTACGCAAACCCCTCCACCCGCCAACGGCCTGTACCACTCACACGCACGCACAAGTACGACACGCACCCCCCCCAACAAGCCTACGCGAACACCCCCACCCGCCAACGGCCCGTACCACTCACTCGCATGCACAAGTACGACACGCACACCCCCCAACAAGCCTACGCGAACACCCCCACCCGCCAACGGCCCGTACTACTCAAATGCACGCACAAGTACCACATGCACACCCCTCGGCCAAGCCTACGCGAACCCCCCCACCCGCCAACGGCCCGTACTACTCACTCGCACACACAAGTATGACACGCACACCCCCCAACAAGCCTAAGCGAACACCCTCACCCGCCAACGGCCCGTACCACTACACGCACACCCCTCGGCCAAGCCTACGCAAACCCCTCCACCCGCCAACGGCCTGTACCACTCACACGCACGCACAAGTACGACACGCACCCCCCCCAACAAGCCTATGCGAACACCCCCACCCGCCAACGGCCCGTACCACTCACTCGCACGCACAAGTACGACACGCACCCCCCCCAACAAGCCTACGCGAACACCCCCACCTGCCAACGGCCCGTACCACTCACTCGCATGCACAAGTACGACACGCACACCCCCCAAACAAGCCTACGCGAACACCCCCACCCGCCAACGGCCCGTACTACTCAAACGCACGCACAAGTACCACATGCACACCCCTCGGCCAAGCCTACGCGAACCCCCCACCCGCCAACGGCCCGTACTACTCACTCGCACGCACAAGTACGACACGCACACCCCCCAACAAGCCTACGCGAACACCCCCACCCGCCAACGGCCCGTACTACTCACTCGCATGCACAAGTACGACACGCACACCCCCCAACAAGCCTACGCGAACACCCCCACCCGCCAACGGCCCGTACTACTCACTCGCACGCACAAGTACGACACGCACACCCCCCAACAAGCCTACGCGAACACCCCCACCCGCCGACGGCCCGTACCACTCGCTCGCACGCACAAGTACGACACGCACCCCCCCCAACAAGCCTACGAGAAACCCCCCACCCGCCAACGGCCCGTACTACTCAAACGCACGCACAAGTACCACACGCACACCCCTCGGCCAAGCCTACGCAAACCCCCCCACCCGCCAACGGCCCGTACTACTCACTCGCACGCACAAGTACCACACGCACACCCCTCGGCCAAGCCTATGCGAACCCCCCCACCTGCCAACGGCCCGAACTACTCACTCGCACGCACAAGTACCACACGCACACCCCTCGGCCAAGCCTACGCGAACCCCCCACCCGCCAACGGCCTGTACTACTCACTCGCACGCACAAGTACGACACGCACCCCCCCCAACAGGCCTACGCGAACCCCCCCACCCGCCAACGGCCCATACTACTCAAACGCACGCACAAGTACCACACGCACACCCCTCGGCCAAGCCTACGCGAACCCCCCCACCCGCCAACGGCCCGTACTACTCACTCGCACGCACAAGTACCACACGCACACCCCTCGGCCAAGCCTACGCGAACACCCCCACCCGCCAACGGCCCGTACTACTCACTCGCATGCACAAGTACGACACGCACACCCCCCAACAAGCCTACGCGAACCCCCCCACCCGCCAACGGCCCGTACCACTCACTCGCACGCACAAGTACGACATGCACACCCCCCCAACAAGTCTATGCGAACACCCCCACCCGCCAACGGCCCGTACTACTCACTCGCACGCACAAGTACGACACGCACACCCCCCAACAAGCCTACGCGAACACCCCCACCCGCCAATGGCCCGTACTACTCAAACGCACGCACAAGTACCACACGCACACCCCTCGGCCAAGCCTACGCGAACCCCCCCACCCGCCAACGGCCCGTACTACTCAAACGCACGCACAAGTACCACACACACACCCCTCGGCCAAGCCTACGCGAACCCCCCCACCCGCCAACGGCCCGTTCTACTCAAACGCACGCACAAGTACCGCACGCACTGTGGTAAATAAATAAATAATACCTCTATTCTTGACTAGATATACAATAACAGATAGCTCAATAAATAAGAGTCAAGATTCGAGGTAGTAGGAGTTTGCAGGTTTAATACAGCATAAAGGACAGGAACAGGACAACCTGCACGGGAATAGGATGGCAGCGCTGCACGGGGCAGGGACAAAGGAATGGAATGGCAACTTTTAATAACAGTGCACAAGTATATATACTTAAACAAAATACATGGTATTCAATACAATAGGCGTAACAGTAGGCAGGGCCTATAGCAGTCGCGAGAGATAAGGCAGAAAGTAGGTGTAACAAGAGGCGTGAACAGGGCGTATACATAGACATGTGATGGAAACGTAACGGAATATGTCACAAATGGGCGGAAACATGGAGGGGGCTACCTAAGGAGCCGGGACCTCTAACCTAGTGGTGCGCGCAAGCTGGCAATGACGTGTTACTAGGGAGAAGCTGGGGGCTATGACTTCTGAGCTAGAAGGAGAGACGAAAGTCTGGAGAGTCAGAGCGACATGTACCTAAACACTATCTAGTATCTGATGTTTAGAGAACATGTTGATAGAATCCAAAAGTTATCAGGGCAAAGGCTAACAGACACTAAGACTGGTGCATGCATTATTCTACATGTAGTGTGTGTTGAGGAATATTAAATGACCATAAATACAGTATTTCTCTTACATGGAGACGTAAAGGCTAGACGATGACTGAAACTATTGATGCGATTCAGTAGCTTAGGAATGCAGAGAAGGAGAGCTGGACTGATAACTAGAATCATAACATACTCTTGGCAGACTGGCAGGCAGAGCCAGGCCGAGCCGGGCACTGTGAGGCAGGAAGTAAGTGAAGGGTC
Organism: Lissotriton helveticus; assembly: GCF_964261635.1. NCBI lineage: Eukaryota > Metazoa > Chordata > Amphibia > Caudata > Salamandridae > Lissotriton > Lissotriton helveticus. Next base: position 883,883,832 of record NC_136070.1, read on the forward strand.
AGGGATACAGGTGGGGGCTGTATCGCACCTCGGAAAGGGTTCAGGAGACTGGAGCTGAATCTGAGTCCGGGCCCTTTTGAGGCCTAGAAACGGGGATTTTCAATGAAATAACGTGCACACTGAGAAACGTGGCAATGTAGCTTTACATAGGCCTAATACTCGTAGCTTTCACGAGAACTGGAAACTGGCATACTAGAGATGGACACAACTGTAATTGCGTCTTTAATCGATCATGGGGAATACATATGCATATTAATCATGCACATATAACATAAGATGGGGAACACGTAGGGACACAGAACATGGCAAAATTTACTTTTCCACATTCCCTCCTTGTCACTACGTTTCCATCAGGAAACATCAATATTCATGATACCATCTATCATTTCATACAGTATCATTTGCTCGTCTCGAAATTTCTTGGAACGGGATCTAGGACGGGACTTGGGACTAGGAATACAAGAGGTAGCACAAATGCCGCAAATCGCAGGGCCACATTGTATACAGAGGCAGCAACTGAATATGATCGCTACTGCAATACCTAGAAAGGACAATACTTTCCATCCCCAGGCAGAAATTATACTCCAAAACCAACCGGACCATGTCCAGGTGCCTGGATTCTGGTGTAACTGATGGGCAATTTTATGAAGTCTGGTTATAGCTGAATAAACAGACGGCGCGTTATTAGGAATGAAAATGCAGCAACTAGATCCGATGACTCTACATGCTCCTCCTCTATCGGCCAGTATGACGTCAAGAACGAGACGATTTTGGAGCACGACAAATCTCATAGCAGATTGCTCTTCGGTTAAGTTACCTAGGGCAGAGGCAGTCTCATTCACTACTGCTTCAAGAGTTCTTGTTAACCTACGGATTAACTTACTATTCTGGATAGGTCCTATAAAGAAAAAGAATCCTCTATTGAAATCTGTATACTGTTCTAGAGCAGTTTCAGTTTGATCGACAATCGGGGACTCGATCTCCCTTCTATGTCTAATGTGTACTAGATGTGTGTTTCTATGATAATCAGATGGGGCTAGGAAAACTGGTGGCAGTAGGAAGGCAATGTAACAGGTTCCATCCCAATCGAGGGGCAGACGAACATGTGCGGTCTGACCACAAACAAAATAAGAATGACGTGAAGCTTTGAAAATAGATTTCCCACTGTCACTATACTCGACAATAGTAGTACAATCACTATGTCCTACATGTACGGAACCATTATTTCGGACACATAATTCGCCTTTGACTGGTAATACTGAAATAGCAGGTAAGTCTGGAGTAGGATCAGACTGAACATTCAGAACCATGAAATTCGAAGAATAATTACCCAAATTATAAACTTCATTTTCTAGATCTAACCCTGTTCTGTGGGGAAGACCTTGCTTGTCTGGAAAACATGTACTGTTCAGAAGGGACATATCAGCTGAGGATGACGTTAACGTGGACCATGCTCCACATGAACCATTATGTGAAAACGGATAAGGAAACAGTGGCAGAACTCCCTTCGGTGTCTGGAAAGGGGGGAGTCGACCACACACCCAACAATTAGTGGCATTGCTGGTCTGGTGTGAATAATGCAACATACGGATAAATGTGTTATTGCACATAGCAAGACGATAGGATAGTTCGTGAGGAGGCAGATCACTAAATGTGTGCTCTACTGTAGCATTAGAAAACATATTTACATGAGAAATTGGAAAACATAAATGAAATGCATAACTCGTGCAGGTAACCATTAAGCTTAAAAACAATATAAAACTTAGAAAAACGATACATCGGATAGAGTTTTGACTAACTCTCTCACTATGGGGGTCTATCTCATACATGTCAGATACCGGTCTAACCGTTTCACCTAGGGGAGGACTTAGACAATTAAACTGGCTGACTTATTTTACTAGACCGTAGCTTACTTTTATACTCCTGCTGCGGAGTTTTCTCTAACAGGGAGGGCTTGATATCAATGTCATTTGCGGGACAGTCCTTAAGAATAGTATCTTGGCAGTCTTTAAAATCTTGACAATCCTTGGAAATGTTCTTGGAAACAGTTTTTAGTCCGTGAAATTTCTTGACGTGTGACAGGTGCACCCACCCCTTCCTGCCTTCCAACTTGACGGCAGTACGGGTGGTTAGAAGGACTAACTTCGGCTCCTTCCAGCGAGGCTCCAGCGGACTTGAACAATCAAAATTGCGGACGAGGACCAGGGTGCCGGGAAGGATCTCGTGTGGCTTGACTTCAGTATTGTCGGGAAATGCAGCGGCAACCTGTGAACGACAAGAGTGTAGGGCAGACATCAAGGAAGCTAGGTAATCTGTCAGCATATTACTGGAAACATCGGTAATACTTCGGGGTCTAGGTGTACCCCACATATTCGGGGGGCGACCGAATACGACCTCATAAGGGGACAGACCTGATCTGGAGTGTGCGACCATGCGCATATAAAACAAAGCGACTGGCAGAGCAACTAACCAGTCTACACCTTTTTCTTGACAGATTTTGGCAATGCGGATTTTCAAGGTTTGATTATGTCTCTCTACGAGACCGGCTGCTTCTGGATGGCGTACACAATGGAACTTCCACTGGTACCCTAACAAAAGGGAAACGTGCTTCATTAGTTCAGATGAGAATGGCTGGCCGTTATCAGAATACACGACCCTAGGGAGTCCATAACGGGGGAAGAATTCACGAACCAACTGCTTGGCAGTGGTTGCGGCTGTGTAATCTGGGACTGGATATGCTTCTGTCCACCTGGACAAAGCGCATACAACTACAAGGACATACTTGAAACCTCGACATCGCTCCATCTGAATATAATCCATCTGGAGGACTTCAAAAGGGTGGTCAGGAGGTTGGAATCCACCTTGTTCCACCGGGACACTTTTACCTGGATTAAACTGGCAACATATCATACAGGTACGGACTTTCTGCTTGGCTGCAGCTCGTAAATGTTTGTTAAACCAAATGTTCTGGATACTGTCTAACATGGCTTTTTCTCCTAAGTGTGCTGGACTATGTGCGGTATTGATAATGACTTGAACCATTGAGTCGGGGAGAAACCATGTGGCTTTTCCCTTCGTCACCCATCCCTGATCTGTCTGGACCCCTCCTTGTTCGGACTATTTCTTGATTTCCTCGGGAGTAGCATGTAACTGGATATCTATGACATCTTGAGTAGGGTCCTTAACTGTCATACAAGTAGTCTGTTCGAGAGTGGATGTCGGTGTCTTGTTAACTGGTATGTCTGGAGTCTGTGCTGTAAGCTTGGCTGTTCGATCTGCTAGATCATTACCTTGGGAAATAATGTCAGTAACTTTCGTATGTGCCTTGCACTTCATGATAGCGATAGATGTCGGTAAATGTATTGCATCTAACAGAGCTTGAATAAGGAAACCATGCTGAATCTTGGTTCCATGAGAAGTCATGAAACCTCTCTCCTGCCAGAGCACTCCGAAGTCGTGTACAACTCCGAATGCGTAGCGTGAATCTGTGTAAATATTAACTTTCAGGTTCTTGGCGTGTATGCAGGCTTGAGTCAGAGCAACTAGCTCTGCTGCTTGAGCAGACAGGGTGTCAATACGGTGTGTTTCAATAACTTCAGTGTCAGTAGTCACTGCATACGCGGCTACTAGTTCTCCTGTACTCGTTCTCATACATGAACCATCCACATAAAGTGTCAGGTCAGGATCTGGTAACGGAATATCTGTCAGGTCTTGTCTCGGCTTAGTCATAGTGTTAACTACTTCCACACAGTCATGTGTGGCAGGATTTGAAGTAACTGACGGTAACAGTGTAGCAGTATTTAGAACGTTGCAGCGTCTGATTTCTATGTGTGGCTGGAATAGTGTCAATTCATAACCTGTCAAACGTGCAATTGTCAAGTGCTGAGTCTGTGTTCGGTTTAAAAGAACTTCCACGGAGTGTGGAACTTGTACTGTCAGGGAATGTCCTAATACTATGGAATCACTTTGTCTAATAGCTAGTGCTGTGGCTGCAACTGACTTGAGGCACGCAGGCAGCGCCTGGGCTACTGGATCTAATGTGCTCGAAAAATAAGCACAGGGCTTGTATTGTCCGGCTTGATCTTGTGTGAGAACAGATAATGCTGTACCATCGCGTTCTGTGACAAAAAGTGTAAAAGGCTTACTGTAGTTCGGTGTTGCTAGAACAGGAGCTTGGCATAAGGCTTTCTTTAATTCATTAAAACTAAGTGTATGTTCAGATGTCCAAGGGAGAACAGTCGATACGGCTGCCTCCTGTGTCGTTAACTGTATCAGTGGCTTGGCTAGAAATGCATACTGAGGAATCCATTGTCTGCAGTAAGAAGTGAGGCCGATAAAAGCACGTACCTCCTTCTGTGTCTTGGGCTGAGGGAGACTCGCTATTAACTGGATACGGTCAGGTGTCAACTGCCTACCCCACTTGGACAGTAAGTGGCCTAAGTAGATCACTTGCTGGACACAGAATTGAAGCTTTGAAGGGGACACCTTGTGCCCCATCTCGGCTAGGAAGTGCAGAACTGTGAGTGACGCTCGCTCGCAAGCACGTTCAGAACGGGCAGTGATCAGTAGATCATCGACATATTGGAGCAGGGCAGTGTCAGTTGGCATGTGAATATTGTCTAGTTGTCTCTTAAGTGCTTGACTGTAAATACTAGGACTCTCTGTGAAACCTTGAGGAGCTCGTGTGAATTTATAGCTCCTTCCATTTAAACAGAATCCGAAAAGGTACTGGCTGTCTGAATGAATGGGGACACTGAAAAATGCATTCTTGAGGTCGATTACTGTAAAAAATATTGCCTCAGAATCAATGGCTGTCAATAGAGATGAGATATCTGGAACAACTGGGTACTGAGGAATGATACATTTATTGAGTTCTCGAAGGTCAATCACTAATCGATATACTGGGGGTGCATTTGGATCAGTACGTTTCATGACTGGAATGATAGGAGAATTACATACATTGGAGTCAGTTTCTACAATTACTCCTTGAGCAATGAGCTCGTCAATAATTTTGGATAAGGCTGCTACAGCCTCAGGTGGCAATCTGTACTGTCTGATTCGTGGTAACACTACACCTTGCTTGAGAGTCACACGATGGGGTGTGATTTGCATGAAACCAACATCAGTTGGACCTTGCGCCCATAGATGTTGCGGGACATTTGACAATCTCGGATCAAAATCTCGTAATACATAGTGACCCTTGAAGTCACGTAAAAACAAACGTATCCCCTCTGGGGAACAGCAAATAACTGCACCTAATTCTTTCAGTGTCTTAATACCTAACAAATTTTCTGGACATGACTTCGTAAGCAATAGATCAGTAGTTCGGGACAATGGACCTACTTCTAGAGTAACTGGCTTTGATATCTCGTTTACAATAGGCTTTCCTGAAAATCCAAGGGAAACATTTCTAGAGCCTGAGAGCGGAGCCCCTGGAACCTCGTCGTGACTAATGGTAGTCCTACTTGCCCCTGTATCAATCAGAAACTTTCTGTCTTTCCCTAATACTTGACTGTGAACATAGGGACCTTCTTGATCTACAGGAATCTCGATGAGAGGCAAGCCTACCTCCCTCTCTAGGCTGTTTCATGAATACGCTTGATACTCTGGATACTCTGTCTGTGCATACTGGTACATCTGCTGTGTAACATGCTGTGTTGCAGCGATAGGCTGCGGTGCTGTAACTGTCTGTTGTGCATTCTGTGGCTGAGAAGTCTGTGAAACTTGTTCTTGTCTAGGCGGACGTGGTCTTTCTTTAGTTTTACCAGTGGCTATATTGTGTTTCAGAACTGCACACTCGTTTATGAAATGACCTGGCTGTTTACAATAATTGCATGTCCCTTTAACGGGAGCTGCAGGATGACTGGCTTGATTCGGACCCCTCTTCTGACTGTCTGGAGGAACAGATTGTGCAACTAGTACTTTCATTTTTGTGTCTTTCATACGTCTTCTCTCGTGTTCTTGCTCTTCTCTGATTCTATTCTGGTGATACTGGAGCATCTGTAACATCTGGGACGGGGTACTAGCTTGCCAAGTACTTTCGACTTTCAAAACTCGATTTTTAACTTGTGGACTTGAATTCTCGACTAATTTAGTAACAAAAAGATGAGGGTATGACTCGCTACTCGTCTTCAAACCACTGTTTATTATAAAACATTTCTCAAATCTGGAATAAAAATCACTAGTGTCTTCGTCTTGTTTCTGTTTACAGGCTGAGATTGCATCCCAGTCTTCCTTTTTAGTGGCTAATAACCTAGGCAAAACTTGTATCAATAATTCTGGTAATTCTTTACATTTGTCTCCAAGACCGGTACCTGGTACACGTATCTTATCTTCAGCTTCTAGAGCTGTCCAATCGATCTTTTTCTCTCCCACCTCCCAATCCTTTTCCTTGAGTTTTTCATATATGCCCGCAGGCAACAGGACTTTTAACATTTTAATTATATCCGGATATGTGTATTCTCCCATACGGAGCATGTCTTTTAATTCTCGGTGGAACCCTGCTGGATCTTTGTCGTGACAGGGAATTAATTTCTTCATCTCTAAGAGTTCCATCTTGGTAACTGGGGTGTAAACAAATACTCGTTGCATTTCACCACCCGCTGTCCTAACTGGGTGTACTTCTCGTAACGGATGCTGTCTATCTATATAAAACGGTTTACTTTCTGGAGGTGAGACATGAACAAAATGCGGATTTAGGAACGTTCTATATTTGTGGCGCTGTTCTAGAATGACACTAATTAAATCGGTGCCTAAACCTTTCCATCTATACTGGAGTAACTCGTTCAGGACATCATGTAACGGACCTGGATCAGAATGTTGACCCTCATACAGAGTAATGAGGTGTTGGATCATATACGTACCCACCAGTCGCTGCTCGGCTGGGGGCAGTTTCAGAAACATTTGTGCCACTATTTCGTCTGGAAAAGTGGTAGAATCAGTAATCCATCGGACTGCTGATCGGGCTAGTTCTTGTTCATGCATGGTACTTAACTCACTATAACCGATTCGTGATTTCAGAATGTGATCGGTAGCTTGAAATACTTGTTCTAGAGAACCTTGTTCTGGTGCTGGAAGAGGAACAGTTTTCTTGTGTTATAGGCGTAAATGTTGGTCTGGAAATCTAGATTTACCTACATACGCTATTCTGGCGGTGTTCTCGTCGTCTACCTCTTCAGTAGGAGAGTCATTTTCTTTCTCGCTTCCTAGAGCTTCTTTGCGTTGTTCGTGTAACCTTATTATTTCTTTACGTATTTTCTTGTACATACTCTCTATACTATTGAGTGTCTTGTGCTTACCCTCGGCTATATTATCACTCCACTTTGTCAGAATTTTCATTTCGGTCGGATCTTTAGTCGGGGAATCTTGTTCCCTAATTAAACAATTGATCAGAAACTTTAACAGCATGAACTGGATCTCAGATTTTCTGTGAGACATGACTTCACCAATACTTTCTGGATCTTGTCCTGTACGAATGAAACGATACATTCTGTCTAGATCTTCTTTCATATTCGGTAGGGTGTCCAAATACTCGGTCACCCGTCTTACACGTAATGAATATATAACCATACTATCATCACCTGGGACCGGATCATAACGGCATTCAGTAAGAGCTCGTCTGATATCTGCAACAGACTGATGTTTGGGCGTGCGCTGTAACACACGTTCATGTAACTCGACTGACATTACACGTTTGTGTGGCGGCGGGGTTCCCGGAGGACCTCCTCCCGCGGCCCCTAAACTGGAATCGTCGACTGATACTCTTCGTGCTGGCAGAGTGACCAGTGTAGCGGGTACTTGTAATGTAGGCTGGACCGGGGGTACCGTAACAGGTGCTGTAACAGGTGCTGTAACAGGTGCTGTAACAGGTGCCCCGGTGACTGGAGGAGCAGGATTTACATTATTTACAGGAGCTGGCGGAACAGGATTTGCATATTCTGGGACTGTGTCGTCCAAATAGCACGAGAGAAAAATATCAGCTGCGGTCGGTTTGTGACGTAGCTTGGTCGGAACTAAGGGTGGCGGAAAATTACTGGATGCTTCCGGGGTTGCTTTTGGCAAGCCCTCGGCAAGAAGAGGATACATACCCTTAATAAGGGCATTCCTCTGTCTGTCTGACTGTTCGGTTTTAACTCGTTCACCTATTTTGATTAATTCCGTTTCTTGGGCTCTTTCTGAGGATTCTCTACTTAATTCGGTTTTTCTGATTTCTTTTTCGGTTCTTTTATGAGATTCTTTGCGCCATAACTCGATGGCATCTTTCTGTGACTGTCTGGCTTTCTTTTTCCATAATGCTTCTTCTACTCGCATGATGCACTCGGCATCCCATGTACCCGATACGGGCCATCTATACTTTTCTTCTAACTGTTTGGTGTACTCCACCCATAAATCTAGGTATAATATGGCACTTATGCCATGCTTATGATACATAAAATGACCTGGTCTGTCCCTAGGCGGGACAGGAACTGCTTCTTCTAACAGACCTTTTCTAGTTCTTAACTGACGTAACTTTGAAAACAATGGCATGACTGGGCTGGAGTCTAGACACAATTACAATACACAATGAACACGATAATTACTGAAGGTACACCACTTTCATACCACGACATTGAAATACATGAATGACATTTAAAATAACAGTTCGGACAAAATACTACCTGGAATACTGGAAACAGAATACATGAATTTCTCGAGAACAGAACGGACTAGAACAGAAACTAGATGCACTGCTAAAACAGTACGAAACTTACCGGTCTCATAAAGAGACACGTCAGGACCCGCATCCACCTAAGTGGACACTTCGTGTTGGATCTGTGTACCCAAACCCACGGACCAGAGACAATGCAATTGACCCTGTCTAGATACTACCCCAGCAACGGTACTCACCGGGCAGCAAGAACGGAAGGCCTCGGACTGGACTGGACTACTACGACGCCGGACGGACGAACTTCGGACTTCTGTTACGGGTGGGCCTCCGGATACCTCGGACCTTGGACTCTCGGCTTGGGCTCTGGTCGGGACTCGCCGCGTTCCTCCACCGCCTCGTCTGGATGCTGGACCGCAACCTCCGTCTCCTCCGTGGGCCTGAGGGATACTTGAAGCAGAAATATCTGCACGTGGCCGGTATGGTTCCGTCACGGCTGCAGAGGATCAGGGGGCTTGCGTGGCTTCACCGGCGCGTGGGGAAAGGGCAAGTCCCTGTTCGGGCGCCATTATGTGGTAAATAAATAAATAATACCTCTATTTTTGACTAGATATACAATAACAGATAGCTCAATAAATAAGAGTCAAGATTCGAGGTAGTAGGAGTTTGCAGGTTTAATACAGCATAAAGGACAGGAACAGGACAACCTGCACGGGAATAGGATGGCAGCGCTGCACGGGGCAGGGACAAAGGAATGGAATGGCAACTTTTAATAACAGTGCACAAGTATATATACTTAAACAAAATACATGGTATTCAATACAATAGGCGTAACAGTAGGCAGGGCCTATAGCAGTCGCGAGAGATAAGGCAGAAAGTAGGTGTAACAAGAGGCGTGAACAGGGCGTATACATAGACATGTGATGTAAACGTAACGGAATATGTCACAAATGGGCGGAAACATGGAGGGGGCTACCTAAGGAGCCGGGACCTCTAACCTAGTGGTGCGCGCAAGCTGGCAATGACGTGTTACTAGGGAGAAGCTGGGGGCTATGACTTCTGAGCTAGAAGGAGAGACGAAAGTCTGGAGAGTCAGAGCGACATGTACCTAAACACTATCTAGTATCTGATGTTTAGAGAACATGTTGATAGAATCCAAAAGTTATCAGGGCAAAGGCTAACAGACACTAAGACTGGTGCATGCATTATTCTACATGTAGTGTGTGTTGAGGAATATTAAATGACCATAAATACAGTATTTCTCTTACATGGAGACGTAAAGGCTAGACGATGACTGAAACTATTGATGCGATTCAGTAGCTTAGGAATGCAGAGAAGGAGAGCTGGACTGATAACTAGAATCATAACATACTCTTGGCAGACTGGCAGGCAGAGCCAGGCCGAGCCGGGCACTGTGAGGCAGGAAGTAAGTGAAGGGTCAGGGATACAGGTGGGGGCTGTATCGCTCCTCGGAGAGGGTTCAGGAGACTGGAGCTGAATCTGAGTCCGGGCCCTTTTGAGGCCTAGAAACGGGGATTTTCAATGAAATAACGTGCACACTGAGAAACATGGCAATGTAGCTTTACATAGGCCTAATACTCGTAGCTTTCACGAGAACTGGAAACTGGCATACTAGAGATGGACACAACTGTAATTGCGTCTTTAATCGATCATGGGGAATACATATGCATATTAATCATGCACATATAACATAAGATGGGGAACACGTAGGGACACAGAACATGGCAAAATTTACTTTTCCACAGCACACATAACGCCAACACCAAAACGACCACAAGGACCTTGCTAACGAGTCGCACTACCACACTGAACATGTCTCCTGTGTACACACCTTTGACAATCAATGTCCTGGTTACAGCCAAACAGCCAAACAGAGGGCAACACCAACACCCACCCCATATAACACCCACCCCAACAATTCAAATTAAGCCACACCCACCATTTGACCAATAAAAGGGACCACACATACAACCCATCATCCTTTGCAACATACCCATTCTTGCGAGGAAACTGAGAGCACACAAACTATTGCAGACACATACCTTCACACATACACCCTATCTCATCTACACCCACACCACCCCCTTCACATTCTGACCCAAACACCCTCATTCATACACACCATCAACCCCTCAATCACATACACTACACACCATGACCACACACAAGAATCCAAAATTCACTAAACCGGAGATGGAGATACTTACAGATGAAGTCATCAGAGTCGAGCCGCAGCTGTTTGGCGCATTGGTCAGACAGACCAGCCTGGCAGAAAGAACACGCCTGTGGGAGAGGATCGTAGACCGGGTCAATGCTGTTGCACCCATCAGGCGCACCAGGGATGAATGCCAGGCCTGGTGGTACGATCTGCGGAGGATGGTCAAGAAGAAGATGGCACAGGATTACGCCAATGCACACCACACTGGAGGCAGTGGTCCCCGCAGACCTCCTGTATACCAGCCCTGGGAGGAGAAGGTCAAGGTCCTACTGCCAGCGGTGGGTGTACATGGAATAGAGTCTGGTGAGTGTACAAAAAACACAAGTTACATGGGTAGACTAACAACAGTGCCCAGCAGCATGGGGTGGGTGGCCATGAGTCCAAGCAGTACACTACCAAATGGTGGTAGTTGCAAGGGGGAGGCACATAGGGACATAGGGTGCAATGTGTAGGGTAAGAGGCTGCTCTCATGCCATATGTCCCAGGGACACACACAAGCATAATGACCAATGCACAGGGATAGGTAAAGATCACACAAGATACTAGACCACAGCTTCTAAATATTTACTATTTGCTGACACACCTTACAGAGATGCATCATTTTGTGACAAAGTAAGGCAGTGTAGCAAGAGAGCAAGCACAATCTACCTGTCTCCATCCCTGTCTCGCCCTCTCCCTCTGTCTCCCTCTCCCTCTGTCTCCCTCTCCCTCTGTCTCCCTCTCCCTCTGTCTCCCTCTGTCTCCCTCTGTCTCCCTCTCCCTCGGTTGCCCTCTCCCTCTGTCTCCCTCTGTCTCTGTCTCCCTCTCCCTCGGTTGCCCTCTCCCTCTGTCTCCCTCTGTCTCTGTCTCCCTCTCCCTCGGTCGCCCTCTCCCCTTGTCTCCCTCTCCCTCTGTCTCCCTCTCCCTCAGTCGCCCTCTCCCTCTGTTTCCCTCTCCCTCTGTCTCCCTCTCCCTCTGTCTCCCACTGTCTCCCTCTCCCTCTGTCTCCCTCTCCCTCGGTTGCCCTCTCCCTCTGTCTCCCTCTGTCTCTGTCTCCCTCTCCCTCGGTTGCCCTCTCCCTCTGTCTCCCTCTGTCTCTGTCTCCCTCTCCCTCGGTTGCCCTCTCCCTCTGTCTCCCTCTGTCTCTGTCTCCCTCTCCCACTGTCTCCCTCTCTCTCTGTCTCCCTCTCCCTCAGTCGCCCTCTCCCTCAGTCGCCCTCTCCCTCTGTCTCCCTCTCCCTCTGTCTCCCTCTCCCTCTGTCTCCCTCGGTTGCCCTCTCCCTCTGTCTCCCTCTGTCTCTGTCTCCCTCTCCCTCGGTTGCCCTCTCCCTCTGTCTCCCTCTGTCTCTGTCTCCCTCTCCCTCGGTTGCCCTCTCCCTCTGTCTTCCTCTGTCTCTGTCTCCCTCTCCCTCGGTCGCCCTCTCTCTCTGTCGGCCTCTGTCTCTGTCTCCCTCTCCCTCAATCGCCCTCTCCCTCTGTCGGCCTCTGTCTCTGTCTCCCTCTCCCTCAGTCGCCCTCTCCCTCTGTCGCCCTCTGTCTCTGTCTCCCTCTGTCTCCCTCTCCCTCTCCCTTTGTCTCCATCAGTCAGTGTTCGTCCCTCTGTCACCTCAACGCACCTCCCTGGGGCACACACACAGTTGCACACAAGCACTGCACAGGCCTCACAAACTCCATAGAGCAGAATGTTAAGGGATGTCTCACAAGTACCAGCAAACATCTGCTATGTGCCTGGAAGACACCCACCATTTGCTGTCAACACTGTACTGTGTCAGGACACACATCTCAGAAAGCTCTGTAGTACACAATGGGCACAGGTGTAGGCAGCACAAGTCCCTCCTGTGCTCATTGCAAACACAAACACCAGGACAAGGTCACACATCCGGTGCACCAACACAAATCCACGATTATGGCAGCATGCCACATGAGGGGACAGCCAAATCATGAACAATGGACGCTTGCAATTCACAAACAAAGTAATAGCATGGCCTGTTGTACACACCCCTTACAGAAACTCATCCCCTGGGGACAGGCGTTGGATTGCAACACTGTCCCAATTGCCATGTACCACAACAAAACACGTACTCATATGAATATGCATACAACTCATACATGCACATAACAGAAGCTCCAGTCCATTGTGCCTCTCTAAAAAAGCACGTGCCCCATCTCATTACCTTTGTGGATGCACATAAGTACCAACATGGACATGGGTATTGACAAGGTGATGCGTCTTAGAGAAGTGCCAAGTTCTAAAGCCATGATCTAGAAGTGGGTGTACAGGTCCAGGGGTGTTGGCATTGTTTGGCCAGCATGGAACAGCAAAAGACATCCAAAGTAGTAGCTGACATGCTAAATAATGATGCTCTGTCTCTTACATCAACATGCTGCATCTAAACTCTGTGCATGCTTGACGCACACATAAGAATTTTCACCGTATCCAGGATGTTGCGTGAAACTTACCAATGCTTTACACGTGTGGTGCCGGCAACACAAGACACAGCAATGGCTGTGTCAGTCAATTCAATTCAATTTCAAAACTTTATTTCGATTTCGTATAGAAACCATAAAAGTAAACATAACAAAATTTGTAAAATCAAATAAAATTAATCAAACATTATACATATTTACATACTTTTCTGAAAAACCGAATGTCATCAATATCTATTTCGAATCACCAGAGCTGATCTGATAGAATTTAAGACGGCATTACAAATATGTACAGTTGAAAGGGACAACAAACAATCATACGCTTCTTTATAATAACGTGTATGAAATGATGCCAATAAAGGTTTAAGGAAAACATTTCTTGGAACTTTATACAAAGTACAAAAAAACAAAAGATGGAGAGTATTTTGAGAAACCTTGTTGTTACAGGGGCAGTTGGGTAGCTTTTCCCACCTGCTGTGTCAGTCATTGTCAAGAGATTGGAAGAATGTAAATACCCCATCGTACAATTGTTTTTTCTACCACTAAATACACAACTGTACAATGTCAACAATGTATAGCTTGTGGAACAGTGATGCTGATAATGGATAACCAAACCACATGTCACTTGATATTGCCTTAACAGTGTCTGTCTCTCCCACACACAGGGCAACGTGCGGATCTCCCCCCCAGCCAGGGGGGCCAAGGATCCCAGTCCCAGGCTCAGCAGGACCCAGACCCCACTGGCAGCGCCGTCCCTCAACGCACTGTGGATGACCCCAACCAACCTGGCTCCTCTGGATCCCAAACCCCTGCAGCAACTGTACCAGCTACATCTCTGCCAACCACCGGACCTATTCCCACCACATCCCAGCAGACAGGTCAGAGCCCTGCCCATGATTCACAAGAGAGCCAGTCTGAAAATGAGGGACACCCTTTGTCGGGCGCCCCTGAAGTTGGTGACAACCTCCACCCTCCCAGCACTCGGGGGGCCCGTCGATCGGATGTGCCCACAAGCGCAGGCCGTGCTCATGTGGGTCAGGGTGGTGGGAGTGGCGCAAGGCGGAGGCGAGAATCTGGCCAGCCAGCTGCAGGGCCCTGTATGCCTGAACCCACAAACATCCTTGAGGCATACCAGCGGGACACCAGGGAGGTAAGTCAGCTTGCGGAGGCCCTCAACCAGGTCAGAGAACAGCAGGCAGAGCAAATAGCCAGGCAAGACCTGCATTATGGACGGGTGGAGGCACACCAGGCTCAGCTCTTGATGGTGCATAGGGACATTTTCCATGTGCTACGTCAGATGGCTGCCAACATGCAGCCCCCTCCCTGTGTCACAAGGCCAGCAACATCACGGCAAAGTGCAACACCAGCCACAGGAAGGGAGGAGAGGGAGGAGGAGGAGGAACCCTCTGACGTAGCGTCCCATGCACCGTCCATGCCTGCACATGAGGGTCCCCCAAGGAAGGTGGGTCGTCCACGGCGAAGACGTTGAGGGCCTGTGGCCCATGGACTTCTCCCAGGACACTGGACCTGGCATATTGCCCCTGGGTGCAACAGCATCCCCTATGAGACTCTCCCACATGGACTTGCTGGTCACAGTCTGCCCAATGATGTCAGGCACTGTGGCCTGGACTCTGTTGACTGAAACTGTAAGGCATCTCATCTCCAGCTGTGAATTTTGGATTCCACCCCTTTCTGTACAGCACCGATTCACGTTTCATGCACAAGATCACCCAATAAATAATCTAAACATCATACGCATTTGGTGAGTAATCTTTGAAACAGCATACATGTATATGTGTCTGCAAATGTCAAAAATGCAAGGTATACAACAAACAGCAGTCATCCACACACTTGGATCAGAATCTGAGTGAGGACACACATTGGTCAGAAATTTCCACAAACTACATACATGGATGGTAAGACACACCTGTGTGGGACAGTCAATGCTGGAGGGGGATTGAATCCCAATACTGCTAGCACAGGCAGGCCCAGGAGAGTCACTTTGAGGAGTACATGTCAGTGTCACAAAAGTAGTAGTCCATGTAGGGAGTACCTACAACTGTGTCCTCAGGTATGTGAGCTACCATCAGCATGATGCATTACTGTGTATGTGATTAATGCCGCACAGGATAACGGTGGCAGGACAGACTGTGGGCAATGGGCTGGAGCACTCTAGACAAGCACACCTGATTAGGTGACCTACCCCTATGGAGCTACAAGTACTATACTACTGTAATGGGAGCAACGCATACAGAACAACGACACACATCAGACAAATACCTACCCCAGAACGGCCAAATCACACCACACCCAAGAGACAGGGTCATGGTGTGTGTCCCATGTGCCAACTTGACTGACTGTGACAGCAATGTTGAAGTGGTGTGAGCATGTTGTGTTCTGGCACGTGACTGTAAGCTAACAGTTTTCTGATCTAGTGGTGTTGACAAGCTAACACTGTACAATATTGTGCCTATGTAAGGTGTGTGTGTGTGTTGGACATGGCACATGACCTGGTGGTACGTAGACCCAATGTCATGTGAATCTGCATAGTCGTGCCAGTATGTGTTGCACACACACGCATAGCAGCAGCTATGGCTGAGTACAAAGCATTTTTATAGCACGAGGGTGAATGTCTGGTGTTGTCTGTGTGTAGGGTGGCAGGAGCATGCTCTATTAATGGATGGAAGGAGGGTCATCCTGTAGGTGTCTGTGTTCCTGGATAGTGTGCGCTGCATGGTGGCTGTGTATGCAGCTGCAGCAATGAGTGAAGACATGACGGCAGGAGGGGTGTGACTAATTGCTAAACAAACACATAACACAAGGGCACCCGCAATGCACAAAGTGACATGTGGATGTGAAGGCAGGAGTGTCTGCCTCACTCAGGATCACTGACAACAAAATGGCACAGTAATCACCACAGATCACAGTCACTGGATCAGGGCCCTTACGGTCAAGTGGGGCACAAGACACACAGCGTCAGCAGGTATATACAAGAGCTAGTGTGTTCAAATCCAAACTGCACCAACAAAGACATCTACCTCACACACAACATAGTATTCTAGCCTTCACCCACCCCATGCGTGTGGTCAATATACAGTTACACACATAACAAGCATGAGGTAACTACGTTCAAAATAGTATATGTGCACATTAGAAGGACATGTGTGTTGAGCCCCAAGCAGGCACAATATTCTGTAGGAGTCAGACGTCATGCACAACATGATAATTTACATTGTGAGCCCATGGAGCTTTCACAAACATACATGTGCATTGTCAATAAGTCCAATTTACACTAATCATGATGTCACCTGTAATGCCGCATTACGAATACCTACAAGGCTGTCAACGACTGGCCGTACCTTTCTTCATCAGAGTGGTGTGATGCTCTAAGGGTTCCACCTCCAAATAGCCCATTGGTCTGAGTACAAACTACAGACACAAAAGGGTGATCAGGCGAGGGAAGGAGAGGATGGGAACTGCTGGGAGGGAGACCTGAAACAGAGGCAAATAAGCATTAGGACACCATTCTCATGTCACAGACACTTCAAAAACCTCATTAGCTACACTGTACCAGTCACACCTGTGAAGTGTACTGACTGGTGAAAAATAATGATGATTAATCATGCCATCACATGAGATACGATGCTGTGACACAGACACATAAAAACTGGGACAGTCTGTCATCCATTAGAGTTATGTATAACGCTCACAAGTGAGCACCCATGCAAAAAGATCAATGTAGTATAAACACATTCCCAGGCACAGATGAGGTGGACCTCAGTAACACATGGAAACATATGGAAATCCAACTACCGCTAACTCTAAAGTCTGTATCTGATATTGGTTAGCCATAAGGGCCATGTAGGCTAACTTGAGCAAATCCACAACAGCTGTTAGTATCACATATGATGAGGAAGCTAATGATCGACATGCAATGAAGGCACTCTGTAGCCAGTCTTTTGGTGTGTCAAGTATGCATCACAATACTAAACATGATATGCAGGTACAATAAATATTAAGTGCAAGTGATGTCCATCCAAGCTACATAATCAGACTCTACCATAGCACAGTAATTGTGCCGGCGACCAGAGATTCATGTGAATGACCGCACTCCACTGGTGCAACACAAAAATTCACATATGCATCTTTCACACTTTTTACTTAGTCATGCTAAACATACATGGCATCATGTGCATCAAAACATCACTGCTACTCACTGTGAAGGCTGGCGTAGCAGTATTCTCAACCTGCACTGAGGTAACAACATGACAGTGACATGATATACTGCTGCAAGGGGCAATGCATCCATGTTAACTGATTCACAGGACAGTTGTCTTAAGATGTGGAACATACACTGGGCAACACCGACACCACATGGTTTCATGGTAATCACACTGGACTGGCCCACAAGCTGGAGGTGAGGATCCAGTCACATTCTAATGCACACAGTGAGGCTGCAATCCCCCACAGAGTCCGTGGTTGTGACCTCTGACACAATGTCATGCCATGGTATGTGCAATGTTGCTGTGGCAATGTCTACACACATTGATGCATTCACCAGAGTATCAAAATACAACAGATGACAGAAGGGGTGACTATCCTGTCATGGGAGTGGCCATACATGTCATAAGGTACATAATGGAGTAGCATGTATGCAAGGTGACACTACATGCACATGAACATGTACCACACGTTTCTACACATACCAACGCTAAACACCCTCATATGAGTCCTTACCCAAATTGACTTCTCCACATGTCCAAGCATGCTCCGTTGATGTGGCTGACGTTGCAATCATAATGAGCAGTAGCAGGATGACCACGATGTACCCCAACGGACAACAGGCAGGGCGAGCTGTGGATGAGAGTGGCACACAAGGGGTCAAGTTCTGTATAATGTCATTTTGTCAATGTCTGTTGAATAGCCAGATGTAGTATGACACCTGTACATTCCAAGTGCACACATAGCACGTATGTGTGTAGCATTACAACTGAACGTGTGACACAGCACAACACACATCCAAGTGATCTTGCTTACAGTCTGTTGCATACACAGCATGCTACCCATACAACTCTATAGTCCATCTTTTACATAAAAGATGAAATGACTCACCATCATGAAAAGAAGTTGCGACTGAGGTGACCGCGGATATCATCTTCACCCTCCTCGTCACTGGCATCCTGGCCAAGGCCTTCATCCTCAACGGGCGGATGTTCCAGCTCATCAGGATCCAGGTAGAGTGGCACAGCCTTCTCCACTGCCATGTTGTGTAGCATGCAGCACACGGTGAAGATGTCACACACCTTGCATGGGCTGTATTGGAGGGCTCCGCCTGTCTTGTCCAGGCACCTGAACCGGCTCTTCAGGAGTCCAAAGGTCCGTTTGATCACCTGCCTGGTCTTCACATGAGCATTGTTGTAACGCTGGTCTGCAGCTGTCCTGGGGTTGCGTAGCGGAGTCATTAGCCACGGCATGTTTGGATATCCAGCGTCTCCTGGAAATTGACATCATGTACAAGAGTGAATCATATGATGCAGATCATGAAGTTGTGACATACTGACATACAGAGCTCACAGTGTATACTCACCAACTAGACATGCCCGGTGGTTGTGCAGCTGCAGCATCATCTGTGGTACCCTGCTACGCCTCATGATGAAAGCATCGTGGCACGATCCTGGATAACGTGCACAAACATGTGAGATAATCATGTTGGCAAGACACACCACCAGGGCATTTATCGAGTGGTAGTGTTTCCTGTTGCGATAAGCTTGCTCCTGAGCCTGTGGTGGGACAAGAGTAACATGTGTACCATCAATTGCACCAATTACATGTGGCATGCGGCCCAGGGCATAGAATTCCCCCTTGACATCTGTCAACTCTTCTGGAGTAGGGAATGTAATGAATTCATCAAGGTGGAGCAACATTGCTCCCAAAACATCACCCAATACCCGGCTAAACATGGTCTGAGACATCCCTCCCACATCAGCTATGGTAAATTGGAATGTACCTGTGGCAAAGAAATGGAGGGCTGCCATCACCTTTACCTTGGGTGTCAGTGCAGTTGGATACCTGTGGCGTGGTTGTAGGTGAGCCTCAAGCTTGTCCGTCAGGTCCTTGATCAACTGTCTGCCGAACCGATATCAACGAATGCAATTGCGCTCCCTCATGGCTTCCAAGTCAGGCAACGGCCTTTCCAGAGGGGGTGCCCTGCAAGACACAATTGTAAGGAAATGTCTTCAACTGTCTGACTAAGACTATAACAATGTACATGGCACAAGCAACACTGCTTCAAATAATGTAGACAATTTGAAGTGTGGCGTGGGATACACACTGATGCCAGCTCCCACACACTCCTCCGTGGAGAAGGAAAATACCTGTAGTGTGTGGAATGGATGTGGCATACAAACTATCAGATGGAAAGGTCTTAGTGAGCATGACAATGTATCATGTCAGTGAGACACGTCATGTCAATGTCAGTAGGAGGTTGTCTGCACATCCAGACGGCTGACTGCAATACACACACACACCACATGTGCCATCATTTGCACTGTTCAGCCTTAGTCATGTTGCGGTGTGTACTTTCAGTTACAATTACATGACCATCATCATACAGCATGATAATTACATTTGTCACTGATGGTCTGTGATGCCATCACACATGTGAACGGGTCATTAACACACGTGGCATGGTGTGTGTACATTAGTCACCCTGCCATCACAGCAAGGACACAACATAGATGCTCCTACAGCAGATGCACAGAACTTTCAAGGACTAATTACTTACCTTTTGTAAACTAATATCTGTAAGGAACAGTAGGCAGTAGCAAAGTGTCACATTTCAATACATACATAGCTTAGGACTAATTAGCCTCCCTGGGTGCCATCGATCTGACCAGTAAGTGGTGGCTATCCAGGCCACACCGGAACAAAACCAGTGTTGTAGATTGGCATCCGACAAGGGCGTGGCCACGTTTTGCCCGTACCTACAACGCATACACTGGCAGCTGTTACACAAACATATCCCACAGAGAGTGTGGGTAGCAGGCAAAGATGGATGTCAAGTAGCTAAACATCAGTCAGGGAGGATGATGACATCTTTGCGTAGTGCCTGTACCTCTTGGATACCCTCTACAGCGTAGCTAACGGGAATGTGTTCTGTGGTTTTGAGGCCTGGATGCAGATGCTTCCTGGGATGGGGTGGTAGGACAGGGAACATGGTCAGTCCGGGTAGGGCGTGGGGGTCTGACAACGTGCCTATCTACAGACAAACATGCTGCGTGGCTGTACATGCTTGCCAATATACATACAGTACTTTCATCAAGATAGGCCTGCAGAGGCTCAGCGTATCGTTAGTGTAGTTGAAGGACCTCAGTGACAAGTTGGTCCTCACCGCAGCAACAGGGAGATGAAGGGCCATGGTTCCAACCGCCCACATAAACACAACACTGTACGTTGCCCACTCATCCAAATACATCTTTTGAGTTGAGACATCACCAGTGTCTGGCTAGGTGTCCACAACACTCGCATCCCCCAGTCCACCTGTCCTGTGGTCTTGGGACTGACACTCACGTGCCAGTGGGTCTTCATGACCCTTCCAATACTCATTAGCGCCAATTGTAATGAGGTGTGGCCAGCTCATTGATGTTTACATTCCCATGCAGCATTAAGAGCGGTGTTCTGCCACACAGTTACCACAGCGGAGCCGTACAGTGTGTGGTATCGGGGCCAGCACCACCCCAGAATGGCGCCACGGCTGACACCTGGGGGAGATCTGGCAGTGAGGTTGTGAGTTGAACCAGCGGGGACCAGGATGAACATTCCGATCATGTCTGTCACAGCGGTTCTGGGACGTATACACCGCCTGCGTCCGTCACTCAGCAAGTGATGGCGTCAGGGGCATATCAACAGAGGCGCTACTGCCCCCAGACGGGTATGGTGGGCCAGAAGCTGACGCTGAGTCAGTGGGTGGGGTGAGGGACATCATGGACATGAGGAAGTGCACTTACTCCTCCTGTGTCACATGCAGGGCTGGGACCGTAGGTCGTGGTGCTGGCTACGACGGCTGCAATTCTGATGGAGCTGTGTGGTCGCTGTCACCCTAATCCCATCCAGCATTGCACTTGCATCGTGGTTATTTGTTAATGCAATTACACATCTCTGACTTCTTTTGTTTACCTGACGAGTTTGGCCTGGGGAATGATGTACTAATAAGGGGCTCACATGTCTCCACACCCACACACATGCACTCGTCCTACATCCCAACCATGAGCTATTGTGGTGCTGTGCCAACTGCTGAAGTCTGAGTGGCTTGTGGGACAAATCACACCTGGATTCATATGTCTGGTCCCCGCAATTGGAGCAGCTCTTGTTGTTGTGCCTGACGTGAAAACCGTGGAGACACAGACGGTGAGGGTCACTCACCAACATGAGGCGTTTTCATTCCTCACAGGCTTTGTAAGTGACATCCCTATTGGCACGGTCTTGAGTATGACAATAAAAGGTAAATGCTCAGAAGTGTTTGTACAATGATTTAGGGTACAAAATGTGTAAGCTTTAACTTAGACCGGACCGGCGCTGGTGTTGAGAAACAAACAGAGGACCTGACGTGTGCACGCAGAGGTGACATATGACTACTCAGATAACGTCATCAGGGCACACACAATGCCAAGGACACTTGCAGAGCCAGAGGATTTACACACCAACACACAAGTGTACGGTATTACGGAAATTGCCATGTCCAGGATGACATGTGGGGATATTCTGAGGTGAGTAATAAGTTACTGACCTGTTCATCGCATATGCTAACAGCATGCACAATGTCGCACATGGCACACACATGACGTGGTCACACAGGGTCATGCTGTGCGGCTATGACACCTCTGTGACAGTGGGCATGTTCCTGTCATCATGTGCCAGTTCCCTGTACTGAATTGTGGGCCATTCGAGTGTTCATGTGCCTCGCAACATGTTGCTGACGTTAATCGGGTGGAAATTGTTGAATGCATGTGATGCACATGTGCATCATGATTGATGACATGTTGTGCAAGCTATTCACACATCAACTGAGGCACAGGGTCACAATCCCTGTGCTTCTTCAATGTCTGCCACACCTGGCACATCCTGATGTATGTGTGCCATGCTGATGTATGCATCCACATCGTTGACATGAGTGTAGACTACATCCCTGCTGTGTGATTTCCTGGTGTAACTCTCCCAATGGTGACATGAAGGTGGACAGGGACACAGCCTACACAATCGTTCACTTGACCATGTCTGACGCAATGTACCCCAATGGTACGTGAGTGTGTACGCATCGTTTCCCTATCGCATTTCGGCTCTACGCGAGCTAAGCGTACCCCAATGGTACGTGCGTGTGTCGGCCTCGTTTCCCTATCACATTTCGGCTCTACGCGACCTAAGCGTACCCCAATGGTACGTGCGTGTGTCGGCCTCGTTTCCCTATCGCATTTCGGCTCTACGCGACCTAAGCGTACCCCAATGGTACGTGCGTGTGTACGCATCGTTTCCCTATCGCATTTCGGCTCTACGCGAGCTAAGCGTACCCCAATAGTACGTGCGTGTGTACGCATCGTTTCCCTATCGCATTTCGGCTCTACGGGAGCTAAGCGTACCCCAATGGTACGTGCGTGTGTCGGCCTCGTTTCCCTATCGCATTTCGGCTCTACGCGACCTAAGCGTACCCCAATGGTACGTGCGTGTTTACGCATCGTTTCCCTATCGCATTTCGGCTCTACGCGAGCTAAGCGTACCCCAATGGTACGTGCGTGTGTCGGCCTCGTTTCCCTATCGCATTTCGGCTCTACGCGACATAAGCGTACCCCAATGGTACCTGCGTGTGTACGCATCGTTTCCCTATCGCATTTCGGCTCTACGCGAGCTAAGCGTACCCCAATGGTACGTGCGTGTGTCGGCCTCATTTCCCTATCGCATTTCGGCTCTACTCGACCTAAGCGTACCCCAATGGTACGTGCGTGTGTACGCATCGTTTCCCTATCGCATTTCGGCTCAACGCGAGCTAAGCGTACCCCAATGGTACGTGCGTGTGTACGCATCGTTACACCATTCAATGTGTAGCATTGGCAATGGCAATGTCACCGTACTTGGGTGTGAATTTTAAAAAATGCATAGGGAACAACTAGGGGAACAGTGTACTGTTCAAAATGCAACCAGGTTGTCATGGATATGGAGTTTTTTTAAACTCCTACAGGTGTCATGGAAGAATCAGTTTGGGAAAAGTATACAATGTTGCGAAAGTTGTTGTTCAGCTCTGGCTCTATTTTCAAACCATGCATATGTGTGTCATGGGCTTAGGTGTGATGTGATTGGATGGAACATAGGATGCAAATTATGGTGGCCTATCACACACTACTCCTTGGACTCACAGACCCTCTGCAGCACAGATATAAGGCAGCATGTGGCTGTGGGAGGGCACTTGCCTGCACAACATTGGTGTGGTAACCACAGCTGCTGTCTCTGAATCCTCTGGACCCTGATTAGCTGAACATGGAGAGAGCACCTGCATTCACTGATGGTGAGAACAAGGCCCTGCTGGATGCCCTCCTGCCAAACTTCAGCAAGCTGTATGGGAGACCAGAGGATCAGGTGAGTGATGTGTGCAATACCTTGGAGTGTGCACCTGTTGTGTGTGTGACATCATAGCCACTGTGTAGTAATAGTGGATAGATGCAATGTTGTTGTGAGTGAGTGCCAGGGTGCACAGTGTTGTTACAAGAGAGTTATTTGTTGTAGTGTGGTGTGTGACAGCATGTCACGTGCTGCATTGCACCCAGATATAGCATATATTGTTCAGTGAGTGCCATGCTCAAAGAGTGTTTTGCTGCCCTCATGTCATCTGTAGAATTTCTATGTCATGCAAAGCAGTTGTGTTTGCACACAGGCCACATACTCCTGGACAATGATGCAAATGTGTGTGGCATACGATGCCCTGTTGTCCTCATGTATTTTGTGCACATATGGGTGTCTTGGGAATATGGACCAGGTATACTGATGTTCTGTAACTTTACATTTGTGACAGGTATCTGCCTATGAGAAGGGTGAAATCTGGGTGGACATCGCCAGGGATGTCCGGAGAGAGGGGGGCCTCGCAGGAGGCTTTGAAACATAAAGAAGAGGTGGCAGGACAACCGGTGCTGGAGCCGCCGCATTGCCCGAGTCCAGCTGAAGCTGGAAGCTCCACGCCGGCATGGCGGCAGCCGCCACTTCACCCCCAACATGCTCCGGGTCCTGGAAGTGGTGTTCCCAGACCTCCATAGGCAGTTGCAGGAGGGACAGCAGCACGA
The DNA here is from genome assembly GCF_964261635.1 of Lissotriton helveticus. Taxonomy (NCBI): domain Eukaryota; kingdom Metazoa; phylum Chordata; class Amphibia; order Caudata; family Salamandridae; genus Lissotriton; species Lissotriton helveticus. The sequence continues at coordinate 883,908,442 of NC_136070.1, forward strand.
AGGGGGTAGGTACATGTCTGTTTGTAGTCATGTGTGTGTGAAATGGTACCTGAAGAGCTCCAAGGCATGGTCACACTCCCATAGTTTGAGTGGTGTGGTCAGACAGGCAGTTCATGCATTGGCATTTGATTGTCCCTCTGTCAGCAGCTGCTTCTTTACATGCCTTGCCCTACTCCACATTAGAGGTTTGCTTTGGCTAATGCTTGTTTTTGACATGTACTCCTATGGTGCAGTGTCTCAGTATGCATCTTCCTTTGCACATCATCATGTTGTAGGGGGGTATGTGACACCTGTTGGTACCTTAAATGTAGCACCACATGTGCACTGTGTCTGCCCTTCTTCATATTGTGGCACTGTTCTTGAGTCTCAACAAGTGTTTTATGCACAAAGCAGCCTCAGTGGCCTTTGTCCATGGTACACTTTCTAATTATCTTGTGTTAGCTACAGGTGCACAATGTACATGTGCTATATTTTGGGCTTCTGCATACTCACACTGGGCAGTGCGTGTGTGCATATTCTCAACATCTGTTGCATGTTCTTTGTACATAGTATTGTTGGTCTGCCACACAATGTGACTTTGGATGTACAAAGCTGTGATGGCAGTGTGAGGTGATGGAACACTTGTTTCAGGTCCCAGGATGGCATCACATGGCAGTTCGCCCAGGACTTTTCTAATGTGGCACAGAGTCAAAGCGAATCAAACATGACCAGGTCTTGATTTGGGTGGCAGGGTTGGCTAATGAACTGTGATGCATCATCAGCTATCCTGTTGTCAGGCAGTGGATCATGATTGCGTCTCTCATACAAGTATTTTCCTTGCCTATACCTTGTCTCCTACCTTACATTGAGCGTTGTGTCTCTGACATTTGTCCCCAAGTAGACTTGTCATTATGGAGAGTTCTGTGTCATGTGACTCATGATGCATGCCATGTTGAGGAATGAGGCCAAATGATTTGCAGCTGATATGTCTGATGTGTACAGGTGACTGATATGTTTTCATTCTTCTCCTTGCTCACAGCATCATCATCTGAATCTGGAGGAGACACAGGCGCGGATCAGGCAGAGGGACACACCGACAGTGCCACCTGCTTTGAGGTGTCAGAGGGAGGCAGTGGCACAGAGTGTGAGGAGAGTCTGCAGGCCGGACGACATGTGACTGACACATCTTACCATGCCGACGACTCCGAGTCAGACTCTCAGGAGGGGGTGGAATATGCAGCAATGGTCACTCATTTATCTTTGGCTGCCCTCCCCTCCTCCAGTCCCATCCCCAACCTCCCAGTCCTTGGTGTGCCTAGGGTCCGTGCTAGCCCCCGTGTCTCCTTTGTTCCCGGCACCGCAGCCCCTGCCCCTGTGTCCCCTGCTGCCCTAGTGCTGAGACTGTGGACCTACTCCGGCAGATTGCAGTAGGTCAGACATCCATGCTGTCTGTCCTCCATGGACATACACAACTGATGACACAGGTGGTGTCGTTCATGGAGGGCATGTCATCAGCCATGTCTGATCAGCGTCGGAGTGTGGCTGCCATTGAATCAACACTGACGGCACCTCTCTACACCCAGCAGCATCTGCCCCCCCCTCCTTCAGAGCCATCCACCTCTGCCTCTCACATACCTACACAGCATACACGCACACGCCACAGGTCAGACACACCCAGCGCACACACACAGCATAAGAAGCTCAAAGCTCCACGCACACAGTCTCAAGGGCAAGTAGGCACACCCACAGGGAGAGGGGAGACACCTCACACACGCATCCACACACCCAGTAGGACAGACTCACAGCCCTGTACCTCCACCCCCAATGTGTCCCCGGGTTCAGGTGGTAGTTTTTCCGCCCTGGCTGAGGTGTGCAGCCAGGTTTTTGAATCTACTTTCGGCGATGCCCCAACCAGTGTGGATGAATCCACTTCACCTGCACCCACTCCACCTGTCCTTCCCTCTCCTGTCCATGCGGTGTCGGAGGATTACACAGATGGTGCCCCCATAGTCAGCACAGCTGATTAAACGCCATGTGCAGGCAGGTTTGGGTGAGATGACACCCATGGAGGCACAAACTGTTGCAGAGACTCTATTGGACTGGCCATTGGCCTTTAATGAGCGAGGACTCTCATTTGCTTTTCTTTTGTGATTCCGCTGAATAAAGCTAATTTTTTCCTTTTCAGATTTGTAGTTTGTGTGATGAAGTCTGTGACTGCTGGGTGCCTGGGAGCTGGTGTGATGTTCACATTTAGGTCTGCTAAAATGTGTCTATCTCCTGAGGGTAATGAGGTTGACAATGGTATGTTTTTGATGTACGAGCTGGGCAGTGGTGGGCACTCTGATGCTGGGCAGTGGTGGGAAGTGGTGGGCACTCTGATGCTGGGCAGTAGTGGGCACTCTGATGCTGGGAAGTGGTGGGCACTCTGATGCTGGGCAGTGGTGGGCACTCTGATGCTGGGAAGTGGTGGGCACTCTGATGCTGGGAAGTGGTGGGCATTCTGATGCTGGGCAGTGGTGGGCACTCTGATGCTGGGAAGTGGTGGGCACTCTGATGCTGGGCAGTGGTGGGCACTCTGATGCTGGGAAGTGGTGGGCACTCTGATACTGGGCAGTGGTGGGAAGTGGTGGGCACTCTGATGCTGGGCAGTGGTGGGCACTCTGATGCTGGGAAGTGGTGGGCACTCTGATGCTGGGCAGTGGTGGGCACTCTGATGCTGGGAAGTGGTGGGCACTCTGATGCTGGGAAGTGGTGGGCACTCTGATGCTGGGCAGTGGTGGGCACTCTGATGCTGGGCAGTGGTGGGCACTCTGATGCTGGGAAGTGGTGGGCACTCTGATGCTGGGCAGTGGTGGGCACTCTGATGCTGGGAAGTGGTGGGCACTCTGATGCTGGGAAGTGGTGGGCACTCTGATGCTGGGCAGTGGTGGGCACTCTGATGCTGGGAAGTGGTGGGCACTCTGATGCTGGGCAGTGGTGGGCACTCTGATGCTGGGAATTGGTGGCCACTCTGATGCTGGGAAGTGGTGGGCACTCTGATGCTGGGCAGTGGTGGGCACTCTGATGCTGGGAAGTGGTGGGCACTCTGATGCTGGGCAGTGGTGGGCACTCTGATGCTAGGAAGTGGTGGGCACTCTGATGCTGGGAAGTGGTGGGCACTCTGATGCTGGGCAGTGGTGGGCACTCTGATGCTGGGCAGTGGTGGGCACTCTGATGCTGGGAAGTGGTGGGCATTCTGATGCTGGGCAGTGGTGGGCACTCTGATGCTGGGACGTGGTGGGCACTCTGATGCTGGGCAGTGGTGGGCACTCTGATGCTGGGAAGTGGTGGGCACTCTGATGCTGGGAACTGGTGGGCACTCTGATGCTGGGCAGTGGTGGGGACTCTGATGCTGGGAAGTGGTGGGCACTCTGATGCTGGGAAGTGGTGGGCACTCTGATGCTGGGAAGTGGTGGGCACTCTGATGCTGGGAAGTGGTGGGCACTCTGATGCTGGGCAGTGGTGGGCACTCTGATGCTGGGAAGTGGTGGGCACTCTGATGCTGGGCAGTGGTGGGAAGTGGTGGGCACTCTGATGCTGGGCAGTGGTGGGAAGTGGTGGGCACTCTGATGCTGGGCAGTGGTGGGCACTCTGATGCTGGGAAGTGGTGGGCACTCTGATGCTGGGCAGTGGTGGGCACTCTAATGCTGGGAAGTGGTGGGCACTCTGATGCTCGGCAGTGGTGGGAAGTGGTGGGCACTCTGAGGCTGGGCAGTGGTGGGAAGTGGTGGGCACTCTGATGCTGGGCAGTGGTGGGCACTCTGATGCTGGGAAGTGGTGGGCACTCTGATGCTGGGCAGTGGTGGGCACTCTGATGCTGGGAAGTGGTGGGCACTCTGATGCTGGGCAGTGGTGGGAAGTGGTGGGCACTCTGATGCTGGGCAGTGGTGGGAAGTGGTGGGCACTCTGATGCTGGGCAGTGGTGGGCACTCTGATGCTGGGAAGTGGTGGGCACTCTGATGCTGGGCAGTGGTTGGCACTCTGATGCTGGGAAGTGGTGGGCACTCTGATGCTGGGCAGTGGTGGGCACTCTGATGCTGGGCAGTGGTGGGAAGTGGTGGGCACTCTGATGCTGGGAAGTGGTGGGCACTCTGATGCTGGGAAGTGGTGGGCACTCTGATGCTGGGCAGTGGTGGGCACTCTGATGCTGGGAAGTGGTGGGCACTTTGATGCTGGGCAGTGGTGGGCACTCTGATGCTGGGAAGTGGTGGGAACTCTGATGCTGGAAAGTGGTGGGCACTCTGATGCTGGGCAGTGGTGGGCACTCTGATGCTGGGAAGTGGTGGGCACTCTGATGCTGGGCAGTGGTGGGCACTCTGATGCTGGGAAGTGGTGGGCACTCTGATGCTGGGCAGTGGTGGGCACTCTGATGCTGGGAAGTGGTGGGCACTCTGATGCTGGGCAGTGGTGGGCACTCTGATGCTGGGAAGTGGTGGGCACTCTGATGCTGGGCAGTGGTGGGAAGTGGTGGGCACTCTGATGCTGGGCAGTGGTGGGCACTCTGATGCTGGGAAGTGGTGGGCACTCTGATGCTGGGCAGTGGTGGGCACTCTAATGCTGGGAAGTGGTGGGCACTCTGATGCTGGGCAGTGGTGGGCACTCTGATGCTGGGCAGTGGTGGGCACTCTGATGCTGGGAAGTGGTGGGCACTCTGATGCTGGGCAGTAGTGGGAAGTGGTGGGCACTCTGATGCTGGGCAGTGGTGGGCACTCTGATGCTGGGCAGTGGTGGGAAGTGGTGGATGTGTTTACTATACACCAGTTAGACTAACGTTGATATAGCAGTCGTATGTCCCATACGTCTATTGCACTGGTGATGTGCGGTGACTTACCATACCCCGTGGTCGATGACGTAGGTGCGGCCTGTCACCGTATTACACTAGTGATGTGCGGTGACGTTCCCTACCCCGTGGTCGATGACGTAGGTTCGCCATGTCACTGTATTGCTCTACTGATGTGTGGTGACGTTCCGTACCCCGTGGTCGATGACGTAGGTGCGGCCTGTCACCGTATTGCTCTACTGATGTGCGGTGACGTTCCGTACCCCGTGGTCGATGACGTTGGTTCGCCATGTCACCGTATTGCTCTACTGATGTGCGGTGACGTTCCGTACCCCGTGGTCGATGACGTAGGTTCGCCATGTCACCGTATTGCTCTACTGATGTGCGGTGACGTTCCGTACCCCGTGGTCGATGACGTAGGTGCGGCCTGTCACTGTATTGCTCTACTGATGTGCGGTGACGTTCCGTACCCCGTAGTCGATGACGTTGGTTCGCCATGTCACCGTATTGCTCTACTGATGTGCGGTGACGTTCCGTACCCCGTGGTCGATGACGTTGGTTCGCCATGTCACCGTATTGCTCTACTGATGTGCGATGACGTTCCGTACGCCGTGGTCGATGACGTAGGTGCGGCCTGTCACCGTATTACACTAGTGATGTGCGGTGACGTTCCGTACCCCGTGGTCGATGACGTAGGTTCGCCATGTCACCCTATTGCTCTACTGATGTGCGTTGACGTTCCGTACTCCGTGGTCGATGACGTAGGTTCGCCATGTCACCGTATTGCTCTACTGATGTGCGATGACGTTCCGTACCCTGTGGTCGATGACGTAGGTGCGGCCTGTCACCGTATTACACTAGTGATGTGCGGTGACGTTCCGTACCCCGTGGTCGATGACGTAGGTTCGCCATGTCACCGTATTGCTCTACTGATGTGCGGTGACATTCCGTACCCCGTGGTCGATGACGTAGGTTCGCCATGTCACCGTATTGCTCTACTGATGTGCGATGACGTTCCGTACCCCGTGGTCGATGACGTAGGTGTGGCCTGTCACCGTATTACACTAGTGATGTGCGGTGACGTTCCGTACCCCGTGGTTGATGACGTAGGTTCGCCATGTCACCGTATTGCTCTACTGATGTGCGGTGACGTTCCGTACCCCGTGGTCGATGACGTTGGTGGCCCCGCCCACGTATTACTCTACTGTTGTGCGGTGACGTACCGTACCCCGTGATCGATGACGAACATACGGCCTCCCTCCGTATTACACTAGTGATGTGCGGGAGTGTGTGGCACAACATACCCAGACATTACAATCGTGCAATGGCGATGTGGCCGTCTGGCTACACATACAGGTATGTTGGACTTCGTTGTGCTCACCTTCTGCGTCGTCGTCGGTTTCTAAGTACGAGGTGGTGGCCGTACAGGGTAGGGATGAGACGGACGATGGCGTTCATGTCCTGCTTGTCGTGTACCGGGTGCCGGTTTTGCCGGAGTGTGGGTTTACGGTAGTTAAGAGCTCTCGTAGCAAAAGAGCCGTACAGAGTGTGTTCAACACGGATCGTACTTCCTGGTTCGGAAGGCGCGGTCTATTTACGTACGGACGCTGCGTGGTGCGTCAGCCGACTGCAATTCGTATGGATTTTCGATTTGTACGGTCTTTTTTACGAGTCGTACAGAGTGACGTTTTAATTTGTGATCGTACTTGCTGATTCGTACGGGGACGCCTACAGGTGCGATTCGTATGGGGAAAAACGCTCCAAACAGCAATTCGGAGCGCTTTTTACCAGATCGGAATCGACGCCTAGATGTATGGGTTCAAAAGTGCATGTGGAAACAGCTGTATGGGCGGTTGACTGTGTGCATGAGTGTATTGGTGAGTGAATGGATATCTCAGTGCTACATGTCAAAGTAAAGACATATGTAAAACACAGTATATGTGAGAGTTGACATATATAAATAACTGTGCATAAGAGCCAGTGAATGTGTGAGTGGCTGTATGGATCATTATGAAATTGTATCAGGGATTGTATAAGAGAGTAAATATGTGTTAGTATCTGTTTGAATAAGTAAGGTGTGTATAACTGTATAGTTGAGGAAATTGAGGTGTGATTGATTCTTTGCATGACTGACTAGGTGTGTGAGTAACTCCATGGATGAGTGACAGTCTGTGAGTGTCTGTTCACACTGAGTGTATATAAGGTTATATTAGAGTCTGAAGAAGTTCATCGTATTATCACATGAATGATGTGGTCGATGACGTAGGTGCGGCCTGTCACCGTATTACACTAGTGATGTGCGGTGACGTTCCGTACCCCGTGGTCGATGACGTAGGTTCGCCATGTCACCGTATTGCTCTACTGATGTGCGGTGACGTTCCGTACCCCGTGGTCGATGACGTAGGTGCGGCCTGTCACCGTATTGCTCTACTGATGTGCGGTGACGTTCCGTACCCCTTGGTCGATGACGTTGGTTCGCCATGTCACCGTATTGCTCTACTGATGTGCGGTGATGTTCCGTACCCCGTGGTCGATTACGTTGGTTCGCCATGTCACCGTATTGCTCTACTGATGTGCGATGACGTTCCGTACCCCGTGGTCGATGACGTGGGTGCGGCCTGTCACCGTATTACACTAGTGATGTGCGGTGACGTTCCGTACCCCGTGGTCGATGACGTAGGTTCGCCATGTCACCCTATTGCTCTACTGATGTGCGTGACGTTCCGTACCCCGTGGTCGATGACGTAGGTTCGCCATGTCACCGTATTGCTCTACTGATGTGCGATGACGTTCCGTACCCCGTGGTCGATGACATAGGTGCGGCCTGTCACCGTATTACACTAGTGATGTGCGGTGACGTTCCGTACCCCGTGGTCGATGACGTAGGTTCGCCATGTCACCCTCTTGCTCTACTGATGTGCGTTGACGTTCCGTACCCCGTGGTCGATGACGTAGGTTCGCCATGTCACCGTATTGCTCTACTGATGTGCGATGACGTTCCGTACCCCGTGGTCGATGACGTAGGTGTGGCCTGTCACCGTATTACACTAGTGATGTGCGGTGACGTTCCGTACCCCGTGGTCGATGACGTAGGTTCGCCATGTCACCGTATTGCTCTACTGATGTGCGGTGACGTTCCGTACCCCGTGGTCGATGACGTAGGTTCGCCATGTCACCGTATTGCTCTACTGATGTGCGATGACGTTCCGTACCCCGTGGTCGATGACGTAGGTGCGGCCTGTCACCGTATTACACTAGTGATGTGCGGTGACGTTCCGTACCCCGTGGTCGATGACGTAGGTTCGCCATGTCACCGTATTGCTCTACTGATGTGCGGTGACGTTCCGTACCCCGTGGTCGATGACGTTGGTGGCCCCGCCCACGTATTACTCTACTGTTGTGCGGTGACGTACCGTACCCCGTGATCGATGACGAACATACGGCCTCCCTCCGTATTACACTAGTGATGTGCGGGAGTATGTGGCACAACATACCCAGACATTACAATCGTGCAATGGCGATGTGGCCGTCTGGCTACACGTACAGGTATGTTGGACTTCGTTGTGCTCACCTTCTGCGCCGTCGTCGGTTTCTAAGTACGAGGTGGTGGCCGTACAGGATAGGGATGAGACGGACGATGGCGTTCATGTCCTGCTTGTTGTGTACCGGGTGCCGGTTTTGCCGGAGTGTGGGTTTACGGTAGTTTAGAGCTCTCGTAGCAAAAGAGCCGTACGGAGTGTGTTCAACACGGATCGTACTTCCTGGTTCGGAAGGCGCGGTCTATTTACGTACGGACGCTGCGTGGTGCGTCAGCCGACTGCAATTCGTATGGATTTCCGATTTGTACGGTCTTTTTTACGAGTCGTACGGAGTGACGCTTTAATTTGTGATCGTACTTGCTGATTCGTACGGGGACGCCTACAGGTGCGATTCGTACGGGGAAAAACGCTCCGAACAGCAATTCGGAGCGCTTTTTACCGGATCGGAATCGACGCCTAGATGTATGGGTTCAAAAGTGCATGTGGAAACAGCTGTATGAGCGGTTGACTGTGTGCATGAGTGTATTGGTGAGTGAATGGATATCTCAGTGCTACATGTCAAAGTAAAGACATATGTAAAACACAGTATATGTGAGAGTTGACATATATAAATAACTGTGCATAAGAGCCAGTGAATGTGTGAGTGGCTGTATGGATCATTATGAAATTGTATCAGGGATTGTATAAGAGAGTAAATATGTGTTAGTATCTGTTTGAATAAGTAAGGTGTGTATAACTGTATAGTTGAGGAAATGGAGGTGTGATTGATTCTTTGCATGACTGACTAGGTGTGTGAGTAACTCCATGGATGAGTGACAGTCTGTGAGTGTCTGTTTACACTGAGTGTATATAAGGTTATATTAGAGTCTGAAGAAGTTCATCGTATTATCACATGAATGATGTCATCAGTGATGTGATCAGTCATGTCAAATGAGATGTCATCAGTGATGTCATTTGAGATGTCATCAGTGATGTCATCAGTGATGTCACTGACCATGTCATGAATGATGTAATATGTGACGTCATCAGCAGTGGATTGCGGGTGCGCGAAATATATAGTTAGTGCAACTAACTATATATGCGAATTTCAATGGTTTTGTGTGAGTAAAATAAGGTTTTATAAATGCTAATTCCTAACTATATATGGTCTATAAACTATGGTTTTTTCAGTGAATTTCAATGGTTTTTTAATAGCAAATATTAAAAGCTGTTAAATGTATTCTTCTTTTAAAAGAAAAATATATTTTATATGTATTTAATATAATTTTTTTATGTATATATATATATATATTTTTTTTAGTTTCGCTACCGGTCCGCGCACCGGGTAGCTTCCCGTTAGCTAATTTGTATGCCGCGACCCGGTCCGCGTACCGGGAAACGTACCGTTTGCACAACTGCCGCGTTCGAGAACAACATCGTGACGCGTCGCGTAAGCGCAACGTATCGCGTTGCCGCGTAATGCGTCTTATGACGCGCCGCGTTTGCGCACTCGAAGTGCTCCGGTGCGCGAACGAGGCGCGAAGGGCAGCACACCCGAAGCGCTCCGGGCGCGGAGCGGGACGCGTAACGTAAGCGTAACAGGTCATGTGACCTGTAAATAACACTTTTCATTGGTTTAGTACTTTTTTTTTCCCAAATGATGAAAACCCCTCCTTCTTTCCTCACTCTGACTTTCATCTTTGTGAGAGAAAGACCTGTTTCTCCTTGTTGAAATAATGGCATCTGTAGTAGCTGCAGCTGGTGGACCCCCACCCCCACCACAACCACCTAGGAAGGAAGGACCACCTGCGCAGTTCCTTCCAAACCCAGAGGAAGAGGAAGAAGAAGAGGAAGAGGAAGTAGAGCGGAGGCAGTTCTTGCCTGAAGAGCCCCGGAAATCCCACCACAAAGACAGTTTTATTTGGGAATTTTATTCATACCCTCAAGGCCAAAAAAAGGTCAATGCCCGACATGTGACATGCCTCATTTGTAAAGATGTTTTGTCTAGAGTTACAGATAAAAAGTATAGTTATGGTAACTATACTATGCACCGTCATATGCAGAGGTGGCATCCACTTAATTACAGCGTTGCAGAGATGCGTCACCTCCAAGATAACCCACCAACTCCTGTGGCCAGTACATCGGCACAGGTAACTCTATCGGGACCAGAGGCGAGGGAGACGGTCCCAAATATCCAACAGAATTTTGTGCACATGAAGATAGTGTGCCTTTATTGTGGTGACCTACTTTCATGTGCGAATATGAGTATCAATTTGATTAATAGAGCATTTGAAAACCACAAGTGCTCAAAACAGCCCCAAGAAATATTTTTTTTTTTTGCTCCTGTTGAGCCCTTTCTAATGCCTGTTTTTCGTTGTTCCCCCCAAAAAAACCCCAAAAAAACATAAAATTATTAAAAAAATACAACAAAAAAAAATGTTCAGTAAAATAAAAAAATATATAAAACAACAAAAACATTAAAAAAAAGTTCTTTTCAGAACTACCTCCCATTTTTTAAAAATTACTAAAATTTTTAGCACTCTTGACTTCATTTTTCTCATGGGTGCGCTTCCCGGTGCGCGCACCGGTGAGCGCCCCGTTAGCGCAACAAATAAAAAGAAAAAAAAAACAAGAGAAGGAGAGCATAAGAGAAAGAGAAAGAGAGAGTAATGTTAAGAGACAGACAGCAAGAGAGAGCAACACAGATGTACTGTGTAATACATAGTAAAACAGTGTAAAAGATATAACAAAGTGTAAGAGAGAAAATGAAAAAATATAAGGCTGTGAAACAAAGAAAGAGAGAAGAAGAATACTAAAGCAGAGGCACATGAAGAATGTGAGTGGCTGTAAAGAGTAAAAGGAAAGAGAAAAAATGATGTACAAATAAAAGGTAATAACGGAACCAGATTTGAATAACACTGGTAAGGGAGAGAGAGAAAAAAGTAGTGTGCATAACTAAAGAGGGATGAAATAAGATGGATAACATCGAATAAAGTTAAAACATGTGGATTGACAGAGAGAAAAAACTAAAGGAAGAAAAGAAGAAGTAACAGAAAGGGAATAATTGAAGCAGCAAAGAAATGTAAATAACGTAGTGTGCTTGAACTTCAGGGAGAAAGCATAATGAACAAGTAAAAGAGTGAATAGACAGAGACAATTACAGTAAGATAGACGGACTGAGTAACCGGGAATGAAGAACTGTGAGAACAGAGGTACTGAGAAAAGGAGTGGAAGGAGTGCAGTAAGTAAATCACCCACACAACACAACAGCTACCCTACCTCAAAGCACTCTAAAATATTATTTTACTGTTTCTCTTTGTTTTCCCCTTGTTACGCTCCCGGGTGTGCTACCCATAGTAAAAGTAAAGAGGGATGATAGAGGGAGAAATATTGAATTAGGATAACACATGGTGAGTGACAAAGAGAGAGGACAAAGAGAGTAAAGGGAACAGTACCTGAATGGGCTTGAGTACAACAGCAAAAAAGGATAAGTAATGCAGTGTGTGTGACTTACAGGGAGTTAGTGGGTGTAGGTCAAAGTGTGGGTGTTTAAGGTGTGTCTGTGGGTGTGGTTGTGTGGAGTGTTTTGGTGTGGGTAGAGATGAGGGTGTGTGAAATATGTGTGAGAAGTGAATGAGTGTGGGGTGTATATGTGTTCGATGTATGTGTGTGTATGGAATGTGTGTGTGTTTTTGAGGAGTGTGTGTGGGAGGTTTTTTTGTGTGTATGATGTGTAGGTGTGGTGTGTGTGTGTGGTGTATGTTACAGGTGTGTGTATGTGTTGGGAGGGGGATGAGGTGTATGTGTAGGAGTAAGGTAAATAATTAAGAAAAAGAGAATGAGTAAATAAGCAAAGGAAGGGAACAGAGGGTAAGTGAAGTAAAGAATAGGGATCAAAAGAAGTTGAATATGAGAGGGTAAATAATGAAAGGGGAGTAAACATGGAGAATAAAAATAAGTGAGAGAAGCAGAGTAAAAACACAGGAGTGAGGTAGATTGAGAACATGTTAGTGACCTTAAAGCAAAGGGTGATAACAAACTACATTTTTTAGGCATACTTACCATATAATAAATGTAACTATATTTTTTTTACTACAGTTGGTATCTGTGAAAGAGAGAAAAAAAATATAAGTTATAATTAGTAAAATATGTATTTTAAATTAAAAGATACAAATGAAGAGCTAAAAACATCATAACACTCTATTTAGAAATAAAGTGAGAGTGAAGAACACAGAAAGGGAAATAAAGTAAGTAAGGTAGAAGGACAAAAAAAGGGAAAAAGAAATAGAAGGAGAGCAAATTACAATGAGTAAGGCATATAGATTCACTAAGAAAAAGAGAGAGAAGTACAGAGAAATGAACTGAAGGTAAGAAAGATACTAATACAATGTGAGTTAGCAAAACTAAATCAGGAAACACAAGTAAGTAAAAAGATAATGACTGAGACAGAAAACAGTCTAATTAATGATGCATTTAGAAGAATGAGGAATAGAAGATAACTGAGAGTAAGTGAAAAACAGTCATAGAGTGAAAGGATGAAGGGAGACAGAATAATATACAACAATTGAAGGAAATGGACTGAGGAAGTTATAAGGTAGACACACTAAGAGAAAAACAGAGTGAGGTGGAGTACAATGAGTGAGAAAAGAAAAAAAGTAAGTGAGCAAAAAAAAGGAAAGAGAGGAGAACACGACTAAAACAGTGCTACTGAGAAAAAATAATTTGGTGATGAAAGTAAAGAGAAGGACATTGAAAGAAAGGAAATGATGGATAGTAACGGAACCAGAGTAAAAGAAATGGGATGAAGAACGACAAGAGAGGAGCAGTGAAGTTGTTGTAAAAGAAGTGATAGAAGGTAGATAAACACAAGTGAAACTAACACAAGTAGAGTGAGGCACTGAGCACAGAGAAGTAGTGAACGAAAAATAGAGAGAAGAGGTCAAAAGTAAGAAGCAAACAACGATAAGCGAGGGAGAGTGGATGTCAGAGAATGGGAATACAATTTAATTTACACAATCCAAAGTATAGAATAATTTCTACAACATGTTACATAGTTTATTTTTGCTGTTCTCAGAATATATTGAATTTCACTTAAAGCAGTGAGTTCAAATTACTCATCATATGACAGCGGGAAAAAAAAACACAATCTAAAAGATTGTGTTTTAAAAAAAACCTTACATACTGACAAACGACAAATGTACGCTAATCTTTGATTGACTTACTTTTCCTTGAGGCCAAATAGTATATCATGGAGGTCCTTTTCTCGTTACATAGTATTTTGCTGTTCACTTAGAAATCCATTTCATCGACTTTCTACAAGAAAAGCTCCAAGAACATCTGAAATATTTTCAAAATTTTAATATACTCCTTTTTTTAGTCATGACTCTTTACTCATTCTTGCACCTTTCCGGTTGGCCAAATAGTGTCAGATGTATGAGTATATATGAGTACTCCTCCCGTCTTCATAGGCCAATTACCTTTACCTAAATTTTGGCTGTAAAAACACTGGATATGAATTTATAAAGCCAAAAGGCAAACGTTGTTTGAAAGTCAAATGATTGTCGTTACATTGGGTCCAACCTTTAGAAGTTTTTAAATAGCATGTGTTATGCCCTGATGTTGTAGAAGGACCGTCATGAAAAATAATAGCTACAGTTGCAAAGGTTCTTCCTGATATCGATAACTGAGAAGCTACGAAATTTTTAATAGAAGTTGTCAATTTAGTTCCATCAGGTCTACATCGTTGGAACATTAAAATAACATAGTGAGCATAATTTTGTAGAAATAATGTGGACAGCATTGCAGACTTACATTGGGTACACACCATATTGTGATCCGCTGCTTTAACTAGATTATTGAAAGACACTGATTTGCAGTCTGGTAAAGTTAAATATAGAGTCTATTCTAGTAGTACTTGATGAAGCACAGTTATCACAGTCATGTTGCCATTGATAAGAAAGGCCAAATAGATTTTTTTATATCTACTCCTTCATCTTGTAATACATCAAACATATACATTAAAAATTCCTGACAATCCTGCTGAATATTCTGTGAAAAGTGATTTTGACCTGAACATATATCTAGAAGATTTCTAATTTCTGAAACACTTTCTATTTTAGCTCTATCACTACTACATTTCTCTAACACAGAATTCAATAAACAGCACAATGTTTGTTCCCGATTTTCAACAATCTGTCTTTGTAAATTTTGAAGAAAAAAAACAACATTAACTACTACATTAGCATAGCAGTTGACACCAGAACTGTTTTCAAACTGAAATCCAACAACATCTTCAACAGAATCCTTTTTGTTTCTCTTTACAATTACACTTTTATCTACTTTATGCCTTTTTGCTGATACCTCACTGCAATTACTCTCATTTCTTCTTTTTCGGCCTACCACACGTTTTTCAATCAGAGGATATTGAGGCAAATGTGGAGCATACTCTCTTCTTAACCTATTGTATTCTTTTACACAATCTAAATCTGCACAAATCTTTGTTTCATCACACTCAATCAAGTACAATCCTGCTAAAGTTCTGACTCGTGATAATGCCACATATGCCATACCCTCTTTAAACACAGAACTTCCAATGTTCACCAAAGCGCTATCTACACTTAAACCTTGAGACTTATGAATTGTCACCGCATATGCCAAACAAATAGGAAACTGTTTTAGGCGAACATATAAGTCTTTCACGAGCAAAAATCTAGCTGAACAACGACAAATTTGTTCTATTTCATCAATGTCATCAAATTTAATTTTTAAAATTTCAATTCCATCTCTATTTTTGTAATTCAGAAAACCAACAACATAACCCATTACTCCATTTACTAGACCTCTTTCAACATTTAAATTCCTTCTTAAAATGACACGACAATTCAAACACACATTCAGAGTCTTTTCAAAACCAGCAGTTTTAGATATAGTCTTCTCTAATGAATCCAATTTTGATTTCAAATTTTCAGACACAATAATTGTTGCTCCCATATACTCTATTTAATCAATAGCTTCCAGTTTCACTATCTCTTCATTTTCTAACTGTAACGTTTTGTTGTTGAACATGGAACATTCTTTCAGAGTTGGCAACAAAAATATGCCAGATTACTTCTCGTTAATTTTCTTAAATATGTTCTCTGGAAGAATGTTTTCATTTGGGTACAAATTTGAAATTAATCGTACATGTAAAGCTTCTTTCCCTTGCTGACTTACTTTTCCGATCCTTACATCTTGTAGAATATTTTTATACTCTTCATTATTTGCCTGCCGCATATTTTGAAGCAGTTCTGCATATTTAAAGTTTAACCATATATTAACGTTTCCGATGCTAAGCACTTCCTGGTATCTTCATGTGTGAGCATTTTGAACACAGGTTGTCCTTTCACTGGAGTCAACTGCAGAAGATCTCCAAAAACAATAATATGTTTTCCACCAAATAAGACATCATAGTCTGTTCTAAGAATTTCTTGCATTCTCAAATGCACAAAAGCAAGCATGATATTTGACACCATGCTTACTTCATCAATGATAAGAAGTTTCATTTTCTTCAGGACTCTCGAAACTTCGGAGCACGCATCTCCTGATAGCTTGTGATACTCCAATTTGTTATCATGCTCCACTGGCAGCATCAGTAAACGATGTAAAGTAATCCCTTTAATGTTATGTGCTGCCAGCCTAGTTGGAGCAGTAACAACACAAGACAGCGGTGATTCAGTCCTTTTCTGCAGATAATTTGCAATGGCTGTAATCAGAAAACTTTTTCCAGTTCCCGCTTCTCCACTCAGGTACAGTTGGACAGGCTTAAATGATGTACATGAGCACTCTTTTTTCTCATGACTGAATCCATGTTCAATCTGTTCTGTGACTTCGTCATATATCTGTTTCTGCTCAAGGTTTAGTTGTTTCACCAAATCTTCTAAGTTAACTTCATCATCTTGACCTTGTTCCATAGCTCTTTCCACCTCATCCATGGCATAAGCAGCTTCATTTTGGATAATTGGTCCTCCTAGTGGATCCTGACTCAATGAAGCAGAACTCTGACTGCCTTGAGAACTGTCTCTCGCAATCTCTGCAGCAATTATGGCTTCTTGCTCTATTTCTTCATTCAACATTTGCAGATAATTTGGAAAAACAGGACATTCTATGGTATCCTTCGTTGCATTAAAGGAGTCTTCATAACAGAGAAAATCTCCAAGAAGTTCCTCTTCTTCACGCCATGGTTTAAACAGTTGCAAAAGAGCCAAATAAGAAAATTCTATTTTATCTGGATTATCACAACTCAATTTGCGATGATTAATCAAATGACCTTTTTTCTGTTTCACTAGACATCCTTCACATCCAATGACTCCATATATTCCATTATTGATATCTTCTCTGATGTTCCTCTTATAAATATATCTCTGCAGAACTTCATAGAGACAAGCGTTCTCAAGGTGATGACTTCTATTTGGATAGTATGTATCCAACATGTTTGTCTTCAAAATATCTGTACTTTCTTGTTCTTTCTCCGCCAAATACTCTATCTCTTGTACAGATTTCAAAACTCGATTTCGTGTTGCAGCAAGACCTAGACTCACCCAAATGATGGTTCTAGATTTGGCATAGAGACTTGCTGACGACAATCGATCAGAACATTCATACGCTCCAATTTCTCGATGCGACAACCTCTTCAGACTGTAACTGTATAATTTCTTGCTTAGACTCTTTTCATGTGAAATGTCCTCCCACATTTCCTTTAGTTCTGTCTTTTCTTTTTTTGTGATGTAAGACGTCACATATCGAGCCACAGCAATAGAGTTGTCAGCAACGAATTGAATATCCATGTTAGCATTCCACTTGGACAAAATCACTGGGTTGTAGTCGTTGATGTACTTGGACTCTTCGTCTCTTTTTAAATTGTATGTATTTTTTTGTGATTTCCTCGTCACAGTATGACGCAGAGAAGACATCAAATTATTTACTCTTCCTTTAGAAGTCACTGGTCGTGGAAAGCTGAAACGACATTTTGTGTAGAACTTGTCCTTGCTTCTGAATTTTCGACGACAGTACTTTCCACAACGTTGGGATTGAAAGCGTAAAACTTGTTGCCTTAAACTGTTTTCTTCCGTAGTTTTCGGAACAGCACATGTTGAATACTCTTCAATGAAACTCATCACTGTCTCATCCGAATCTCTTCCAAATTTGGGTGCATCTTTAATCCACAACAACATATGTATGTGAGGAGCACCTCTCACTTGATACTCCTTTCTCCAAAAGAAATCCAAAACCTCTCCAAGGGGAGGATTTTTTTGTTGGTAATAAAAGACATCATAGCTTCAAATCTATGATTAAAATATCTGCATACATTCAGTGGATCCAAAGAGCACAGTTCTCCAGGTGTTTTGAATTCTATATTTTGTATATTAGCATTGGCCTCTCGTAGAAATTGAAGTAAGTCCTCCCATGCATACTCGGCACAGCTAAGAGTGAGGAACCATGTAGGAGTTCCTAAGTTTCTTAGCATACATTTCAATTCCCCATGGCGACGGTACCAATACTCATTTGTACCACGCTGACATGCCATGAGATTGATTAGATGAGATTCTAAAATATCATCTTGCAGATTCACTTTCTCCATAAAGTCCCTCGCCGAAACATTTTGTAGATGTGCTCCACTTTTCAGAATATGGTTTACTGCATAAGAAAGCCCAGACAAGTCACTTTCATACAGTAGATGAAACAAATGGGGAATGCATTGACGAAACCTTGCATCTTCAGCATATAATCTTACAGTTCGATATTCAGATGCAGGAATTTGAAGTGGTCGATCGTCATATCGTCCACCTCGACCTGTAGGAAATAGCTGTGGAAAACAACGAGCTTCCAAACTTTCTTCCCATACACTAATGGGACTTCCTTTTGCTGTTTTCATTTGAAACAAGTCAATTGCATTCCCCATTACTTCTTTGGAATGTAAAGGATGAACAGTATAATGTTCATATATTTCTTCACTTCTAGACACATCAACTTTTTCAATTTGGCCGCCTGAACAATCACTGTCTTCATCTGTAGCTGTTTTCTCTGCTGCTACACATACATCTTTGTAGTACTCATTGTTTTTGACTAAATACAACGTTGCCTTTTTGACTTTCCTAACATCCACTAAATCTTGCCAGATTTTTTTACTCTTTGTTGGAACCCCATTAACTAGAATAACTAAAGGTTCCTCTTCTACTTTTTCTATACCAATTGTATCAATATTTTTTTTCAAATCTAGGGGCAAATAAACAACTCTTCCCTTTAATCCTCTCTGCAAATCTGTAGGAGGCAATTTCCCTATCTTAGGCTCCATGCGAACAATTGCCTGAAAAGGATGGACACATTGAATCAAAATAGACTCATATGTATTTAAATCTATCAATTCACGGGGAATGTCTATCAACTCCAGATTATTATGAACAGCTCTAGCAGGCATTCTGTTTTGATTTAATTTGTCATAACAATATTTACAAATACGCTGATCAGAACTCAAATCAAAAGAATTCTCCACCCACAAATAAGTTGCAAAATCCTTCCACTCATAATTATTTATCTTTTCACTTTTTATGTATAAATCAACTAATCTAGTTTGAAGCTTATAATGAGTTCGTCGACAACACACACAAGTAAAATTAGGCCTTTCACTTGATTCCACCTTAAACCTGGTAATTTCCTGCTCAAACCTTTCTATACTTGAAATCTGTACATTGTCTTCCACATTACCTTGAATTTCTGTGTCAATTTCTACACTGTCCTCTTTTTCACCAAAATAACAAATCTCAAATTTTTCACAAATCTTCTTCACATCTAATTCAGTTCCATGCAAAAGAGCACTGTTTAATTGTTTAAGCTTAAGTGCTGGACTTTTTGCATAATACAACCTTCTCACTAATTTCCTCATTTTGTTATGATGCACTGCTAACATCCTAAAATGATGAAAAACACTCTGACAGACTTTTCTAGAAAGACAAGCCAGTGAATGCCCTAGCAAACCTGTGTTTTCTCTCACTCTGCAAGGATCTAAGTCTTGCAACATCTTCATTTTCTGTTTTAGACTTTTCTTACTATATGTACGTAAGAAATTACAAAACAAATCGATTGATTCCTGTCGCACACTACAAATACTACTACACTTCCAAGTGTACACTGGACCCTTAGTACGTCTCCCTAAAACTCCATCAGATAACACCTCTTCTGATTCTCTAGGCACAAGTTTCTCTTTTTCAATCGGACAACCGTCTTTCACTTCATACGCTCGACCACTGGTGTCAACTGCATGCACTAAATCATTCTCCTGGAAGTAACTCTCCTCATTAAAAAATGGCTCACAACTTGCACTGTGCATCCATTCTCCAGAAAAAACTTTACAAAAATTAGTCCGATTAATTACTCTTTTCCATCTACTGTTTGATTTGAAAACATCAATTGTCTTGTTAAGTGTCCTAATTCTATTGATTATTAAAATAAATAATTTTTTCCTAACTTCAAAAGCCTGATCAACAATCTTCTCTACACTTTTCTTTTTCTTATAAAAAGCAGCTCTCTGTTTACCTTTCCTAATGTTTTTGAACAAATTTAAAACCACCCTATTGCGAACCATTCGTCCACGAATGTCTCTAAACTGATTCTGCCTTCTATTCCTATACATATTATTCTCTCCTGCTCCAGTTTTAGGATTCTTTGAAGTTCTCTCCTTCCTTTTCAATTTTACTCTCTCATTTTCTTTTTCTACATGGTGTCCATTATTTTTTCTGGATGTACATATGTTGCGTAAAAAATACTTAGTTGTCTTACCAGGAGCTTTGTTCCTGTTTTTTGAAGTATCTGTTGTGGAAGAATGCTGTAATTCCGTTGCTGTTTTTGATTTTTCCCGGTTACGTTGTTTCCTTGTCCTTTCCTTTGTGGGCATCTTTGCTTTTTCTTCAAATAACGATTTCAATCTGTGTTAAAGAAAAACAGTAGCACATTATAGACCACTATTACCAAACAACAAAGCAATGACAAAAAGCAAACGATCAATACAGGGTTTCAGATCAGGTGAGGATTCTCCAGTGGTGCACAAAAGGTGAGGACTGTATTGAAAAATATAGTGGAAGACAGCTCTGTCCACAACTACAATGAAGATCAGACCTATGTCTAACTCCACTGCACTCTTATACACAGGCTTCACCACCTATGCTTCCCAAGAAAATATTGAGTTATATAGTTATATAAAATTGTATTTTATAAAATTGTGAAGCTCCATGAGAAAGCGTTTGCCTCAGTCTTATTCCTGTTGTGAGGCACGTGCAAGATTTTGCCTCAGTCTTATCCCTGCTGTGAGGCAGATGATTGTAAATAGGATCTGTGCTGTGTTTCCTAAATGTGATGTCAAAAACGATTTTGGAGAAAATGATTGGTTTTTACATTTTTGATTATAATGTGGCGCAGAGGTTTAAAAAGTGATGCATCTACCTACATGCATCAATTTTTAAATATGGAGCAAAAAGGTACTTGTTTGGGTTTTCCTGGGGAGCGTAGTTGGTGAAGCTTGTGTCTAAGAGTGCAGTGGACTAGGCTTCATGAAGCATATACCTGTCTGCATTCTTAGACGCAAGTGTCAATTTGACTCTTTACAGTGATGTTAGCTGTGTTTTAAATCAGTGTAGGAACCATATTGAGTTTGTTTGCATAGAGGAATTGTATTTTGTAAAATTGTGAAGCTCCATGTGAAAGCGTTTGCCTCAGTCTTATTCCTGTTGTGAGGCAGGTGCAAGATTTTGCCTCAGTCTTATCCCTGTTGTGAGGCAGATGATTGTAAATATGATCTGTGCTGTGTTTCCTAAATTTGATATCAAAAACGATTTTGGGGAAAATAAATGTATTTTACATTTTTGAGTATAATGTGGCACAAAGGTTTAAAAATTGACGCATACATGCGTCACTTTTTAAATATGGGGAAAAAAGGTACATGTTTGGGCTTTCCTGGGGAGCCTAGATGGTGACGATTGTATCTAAGTGTGCAGTGGACTAGGCTTCATGAAGCATATCCCTGTCTGCATTCTTAGAGACAGGTGTAAATTTGACTCTTTACGATGATGTTACCTGTGTTTTAAATCAGTGTAGGAAGCATATTGAGTTTGTTTACATAGAGGAATTGTATTTTGTAAAATTGTGAAGCTCCATGAGAAAGCGTTTGCCTCAGTCTTATTCCTGTTGTGAGACAAGTGCAAGATGTTGTTTCTACTTCCCTGACAGACTATGGTATAGATTCCATATACCACAATAACTTCTGTAACAACATGCAAATTATCTACAGAGGAGACGGTGTACATTGACTTTAAGACTCAGCATTGGTACCTACATGTTGGTACTTGAAACACCCAAACAACACAACAACTCTATTCAGAGATACCCTACCTCTAAGCACTTTAAATTATTATTTTAGTGTTTCACTTAGTTTTCCCCATGTGTAGATGTGGGGGAGGTGTGTGTGGGGGATGTGTGGGGGGTGTCTGTGAGATGTGTATGTGTGTGTGTGTGTCTAGGGGGGATGAGGTGTATAGGTGTGTGGGGTATATGGATGTGGGTGGGGATATTGGTATGTAAGGTGTGTGTGTGGTTGTGAGTGTGTGGGGTGTTTGAGTGTAGGTGGGAGTGTGGGTGTGTGAGGTGTGAGTGGGGTGTGTGTGGGTGTGGATGGTATGTGTTTAGGATGTGTATGTATGTATGAGATGTGTGGATGTGTCTGTGAGTTGTCTCTGTGTTTGTGTGGGGGGGAGATGAGTGTGTGGGATGTGTGGGGTGTGTCTGTGATATATTTGTGTGTATGTGCATGTGTGTGTGTGTGTGGTGGAAGGGGGGTGAGGTGTGTGTTTGAGTGTGGGTGTGTGGGATGTGGGTGTGGCTGTGGATGTGTAAGGTGTCGATGTGGGGGTGTGGGGTGTTCGACTGTGGGTGGAATGTGCATGTGTGAAGTGTGTGTGGGGAGTGTGTGGGTGTGTGGGTGTGGGGTTGTGTGCATGTGGGTGTGTGTGGGACACACTTGTAGGTACCTAAAACAGCCTCAGAACCCAAAAGCTCTTTTCAGAGCTACCCTACCTGTAATCACTCAAAATGATTATTTTACACTATTATTTTCACTATTTTTCACCTAAGTACGCTCCCTGGTACGCTCCCCGGTGCGCGTACCGGGCGCTCCCCCCGCGAAAATCGAAAAAAAACGTTTAAAAAAAATTTGTCCCACGGGACCCTTTTATGGCCCCCACATCAAACCTAGAGGGTCAGGGGGGTGTACCCTGCCCCCTTTTGCTCATTTCCCCCTTTGATTTTTGCCACCTCTTGTATCTCAATCCTACCGAGACACAAGATGGCGGCCGCTGCTGACTGTTTCGAATGTTTACAGACACCCGAGAACCAATCAGCTTGCCGTGCGCAAGTCGCGTGGCGCGCCCGGGGCGCGCTTACAGATATATACATTTTTTTAAACCTAAATTACTCAAAATCCACTGGAGCACATATCTTGAGACATAGCAAAAGCACATCGGGCTACCAGTCCCTACAATTTTGCCAAGTTTGGTGCAAATCCATTCAGCCGTTCGAGCTAAAACTGCGACAGACCGCCCTATGAAATTAACATTGGGAAAACACGTTTTGGGACCCCCCTTTTATCTCAGCCCCCGCTTGACGAATCCCCCCCAAACTTTCAGGGAAGGAGCGGAGAGCCGCGAGGCAAAGTTGCTGAAACATTCAGCCTGATTGCTCAACCGGCGCCAAAGTTATTCCAAATAGAATGTTGCGATTTCCCTATGGAAATCGATCCTAACTATATATACCTACTGGCGACCGCCAGTAGGTTTTATATATATATATATTCACTGAAAAAACCATAGGTTATAGACCATATATAGTTAGGAATTAGCATTTACAAAACCTTGAAAATTCACTGAAAAAACCATAGGTTATAGACCATATATAGTTAGGAATTAGCATTTAAAAAACCTTATTTTACTCACACAAAACCATTGAAATTCCATATATAGTTAGTTGCACTAACTATATATGGCGCACCCGCAATCCACTGCTGATCATGTCACATATTACATCATTCATGACATGGTCAGTGACATCACTGATGACATCACTGATGACATCTCAAATGACATCACTGATGACAACATCCAGTGACTGTATTTTTCTGTAAAGTTAAAATATGTCTTGAGTGGATGTATAAGTGTCTGGATGAAGGATTTAGTAGGTGCATGACTGACTGTATGAGTGAGTGATTAAATGTGTCTCACTGAATGCATGGGTTAGTGACTAAACTGTCTTAATTTGTGCATCATTATGTCTGTTGTTCTGTAAACTGCTGCATGTGTTGATCATTAGCTATACGAGAGGCTATATGTGTTATTAATTGGTTGCCCAAGTATTTCTATGGGAGATTGAGTTTGTGTGGGGGTGGCTGGAAGGTGTGAGACTCTATGCATAGATGTGTGAGCAGTTTATTCACTAGGTGTATGAGTTCAAGAGTGCATGTGGAAACAGCTACATGGGCAGTTGACTGTGTGCATGAGTGTATTGATGAGTGAATGGATATCTCAATGCTACATGTCATAGTAAGTACATATGTAAAACACAGTACATGTGAGAGTTGGCATATATAAATAACTGTGCATGAGAGCCACTGAATGAGTGAGTGGTTGTATCGATCATTGTGAACTTGTATCAGGGATTGTATAAGAGAGTAAATATGTGTTAGTATATGTTTCAATAAGTAAGGTGTGTTTAACTGTATACTTGAAGAAATGGAGGTGAGATTGTTTCTTTGCATGACTGACTGGGTGTGTGAGTAACTCCATGGATGAGTGGCAGTGTGTGAGTGTCTGTATACACTGAGTGTATCTAAGGTTATATTAGAGTCTGAAGAGGTTTATCGTATTAGCACAAGAATGATGTCAAATGAGATGTCATCAGTGATGTCATTTGAGATGTCATCAGTGATGTCATCAGTGATGTCACTGACCATGTCATGAATGATGTAATATGTGACATGATCAGCAGTGGATTGCGGGTGCGCCATATATAGTTAGTGCAACTAACTATATATGGAATTTCAATGGTTTTGTGTGAGTAAAATAAGGTTTTTTAAATGCTAATTCCTAACTATATATGGTCTATAACCTATGGTTTTTTCAGTGAATTTTCAAGGTTTTGTAAATGCTAATTCCTAACTATATATGGTCTATAACCTATGGTTTTTTCAGTGAATTTCAATGGTTTTTTAATAGCAAATATCATAAGCTGTCGAATGTCAAGTACGTGGTAAGTAAAAACATTTTCGTGTTTATGCACACTGATCTGCTTTGAATGCTGCCCCCCACCCCTCATTTCTATTAGGAGTACTCTCTCTTTGCAGATAGTGAAGGGTAGTTAACGCAGCCCTTTGCCCCCTTTGTAATCCGTCGTGCCTGCTTCTCTCTCCATTTGATTGATTGTTCTCTTTGGTTCATTCTCTATTTACAAACAAGCACAGAGTCGCAATACTCTGTTTAGTCTTTGCAGATAGCGAAAAATCGTGTAAAAAAACAAAAGGAATCGAGCAAAATCAGTAGGCCACTAATGGGATCTCTTTTTGACCTCGCTAAAATAGAAACATTAGGAACAACCTGTTGAAAATAGCAATGCGTATGTACATAAGCGGCGTTCATTTGTGTTCACAGTACCCCTTGTTGATTGTTTCAATCGAGCATTGAATTGTTCGATGTTAATTCTCTTAAGGATCTTCTCTACCTGCAAACGAGGAAGAATAGGAATATTCTCTCTCCCTTTGCAGATAGTGAAGGGTAGGTAACGCAAGCCTTTAACACGTCGTACCTATTTCATTCCTCATTGATTGATTGATTGTCCGAACATTGACTGTTTGGGAATTAGTTCTTTTTGGAGGTATTCCCTGTTTGCAAATAAACGTAGGAAAATCTTTGCAAGTAGTGAAAGGGTACGTAATGCGGACCTTTCTCCCCCGTTGTAATCTGTCATGCCTATCTACTCCCCACTGATTGATGCACCTGTTTCACCCGGACCATTTACTAGACATACGTCATCTGGCCCGACCAGAGAGCACCCCTAGTGAAAAGGACATATGCAATAATAACGAAGTGATCACTGTATCCTGTTAACAGAAACTTTAGCATGAAACAACCTGGAAAGAAAAGAATAGGAAAACGAAAATCAGTAGGCCACTGATGAACATGAACTTTTATTAAACAACGAACAAAGAAACGATAACATAACGTAATGATAAAACCTATTAATGTCCTAGAAACAAGAAAACGTTAAAATATGCCAGTGGTGAGAGACCAGAAAAACAGTAAGAGAAACCAAATCACCCCTCGCTGTCCCACCGCCTGCCACGCCAAAAAAATCGATAGACTAGGGAAAATGCAAGTCAGTAGAACATCCGCCCCCACTCTGGAAACTTCCAAGGTGGGGCAGGGTTCCGGCTACGCCCAGCCGGGAGCAGCCCATATAAGGCAGGTCCTGCTGCCACGCCTCGGAGATCCTAACGTAGGGTGTAGCCGGAGGAGAGGCCGAGACCAACGGGACCCGGCCAGGGAATTGCCTTTACAACGCTGAACAGTTGCAGGGGGGGGGAATGTCTCCTCGACCCTCCCCTCTCTCTCCCAGTCTGGCCGCGGTGGCCCTTGAGAGTTGCAGGTAGTCCCGCCACATGCTCTTCCGGTCCGGCCACCAACGGTCGGGGGGCCGAGACCGACGGAATCCGGCTGCAGCCGATAAACCAAGAAACCCGTTCATGGGGCCAGAGCCAGGGGCGTCCGGCCGACATCTACCGGAAGCCCGGCCCGAAGACGGACGGGACACTTCTTCTTTCTTGTATAATTGCTGCAACAACCCTGGGGGGGGATGTCTTGCACATGCCTCCGACCCCCCCCCCCTCGTCCTCATCGCCTGGTCCGGCCATAACAAATCTCAAGCGAGACGCCGTGGGGTGCACTGGGAGGGAGAGACGGTGCGAACAGGCCTCTCCCGCCTCCCCAGTGGAGGCTTCCCAGCTGCACCCTCAGCGGTCCAGGCGCCCGGAAAAGAGTTCTTCCACTGTGGCCATGCTGCAACGTCTCGCCCGGCAGGGTGGAGCCCGTCCGCTCATTTGACCCCGCGATCGCCAGTAGCTACCGAACTCTCAAAATGGCGGTCGACCTGGCAAGAGCGGGCCCAGCATAAAGAAATGGCCCGGTCACTGGTTGACTCCACCACCGTAGTCCTCCACGACCTTGAAGATTCTAGAGGAGCCGCGGGAGTCTCCGACCCCCGATGGGGAATGACTGCCATGATCACCCGTGGAGTGACGAAACTGTATCCGCGGGACGTCGGCGCCAGCCTCACTTTGAATTACTAGAATCCTGCAGACCTCACTTCCGGTGAAAGCACAGTGTGACCCGGTAGGAAAAATTGTTGCACCCCCTCCCCTTTTTGACTGATAGTTCAAACCACCGATCCTTTCCTTTGCCCTTTTAACGGAACTTTGGACTGCCTCCCCCTCTTTTACATTTTCTAGAGAAAACAAAACATTAACCACTACATTAGCATAGCAGTTGACACCAGAACTGTTTTCAAATTGAAAACCAACAACATCTTCAACAGAATCCTTTTTGTTTCTGCTGTGACCCTGCTCCAGCACAGGCATTGTCCCCAGCAGTAATTCTGCAATGCCGGTAAGAATAGCTGTGGTGCCTACTGGACTCACTCACCCCCGCGGCGCCCCACGCCGTTATTTGCTGGGCGGCAACTTGCTAGACATCACCTTCGTGACATCCAGATTTCAGCGCGTTCTGCTGCCTTGGAACTATTCGCACAACAGACCGCTACTGACAAGAATATTTCATTATTGGTGCTGTCAATTTCAATAAATCTATTACTGTTTTTGTTTTGTTGTATATATTTATATGTTATTAAAGTTTTATATTCCTACTACTTTGTTGGAGTGCTATATATTTTTTATGTGACACATAATTGTAAAAACTTTGATGTACAAAGAGTCATTCCTGGAATCTTCCGCTTCAGGCTCGGTCCCCTCCCCAATCACAATACAGGATAGTTTTCAGATAGTAGGAACACGTGTGGTGTGACGGATCTCATCGGGTGTGGGCCTTGATCTACTATAACTCCTTTGAAGAGGGGTGATTCTTTACAGCTGGGGCCATAAACTACATCTGCAGGGCTAGCTGATAGCCTGGACAATCGGACACAGAGGAAGAGGAGTGTCACAGGGTGCGGTAGTGAATAGGGCGAAAGGGAGGTGTCGGGCGGGCACAGTGTGATTCTCAGGGAAGAGCAGCGCAGATGGGGGGAGGTTTATTGCCCATGCATAAGACAGAGAGCGGGGGTGACCAGTGCCTGGGGAAGATGCTTGCGAGGGTGAGGAGCCATGCTACGAATCGACAGCGTGCAGAGAGTGGGTCTGGTCAAGACATCTAAAATGGCTGCCGTGCACGACAAAAGTGTGGCATTTCAAAAAAGGCAAGATGGCGCAGACAATGTTTTTCAACACTTCCTCATTTCCTTCGAATCGAACGTTAACAGACGTTGGGGCATATTACCAAAGTTAAGCGATATTTATCGCTAACGATGCTTACCAACCAATTTTTTACCACTAAGCATCGTCAGAAATTATCGAAGATAAACCTTACTATTATCAAGGTTTATCGCAAATGCGATAATAAACGGCCGCAATGCATGAATATCGCTAAAAACTCAGCGATATTCATGCATTACCGAGCTAATACTCTTAGCCATGTTATCCACCTCCCATTGGATAACATGGCTAAGAACTGCTCAGGGCAGGTGTTACTTTTTGGAGATATTCGCGCTTAGCGCGAATATCTCCAAAAGTTGGTAATAGGAGATAGATATCTTGCATGTTGTAATGCAAGTTATTGTGGTATATGGAACTCATACCATAATCTCTCAGGAAAGCAGAAACTGATCCTTTTGGGACCGCCTAAAAAGGCCTAGGGGGTGAGGAGTACTCTACTTTGCCCCCTTTTCACGTTCCGAACTATTTTATTTTACTCTCTTCTGTAATTACACAAAATACCAGCGATAAGATGCATCGGAGACACACAGTGAGAGAAAGGAGGCCGGAGATGAAGAAGACATGTCAAATACACATTGGAGATAATATAGTGGCAGAAGGGAAGTAAATATGAGTAAACTTACCATGTAACATAAAAATGTTGCACTCTATACTATAAGTCTCATTTTATACTACAATCACTTCGCTACAACCTCATAAATTAAAAATAAAAATAAATAATGTCTCAAACAATTTTTGATTTCTAAATATAAATTTATTCTTCAGAATTTTCTAAATTTGAAACAACTAGTAACATGTCCTCATCAGTAATTTCCTCTTCAATCATCTCATCTGGAATCTCCTCATTAAAAGTCTGCAATGATGATTCTTGTAACTCTATGGTCTCCAAACACTCGATAAATTCGCCATCAAGAGATTGATCAAAAAAATCATTCAAGTCATCTCCTCCTTCTGACAATATTTCATTATTGGTGCTGTCCATTTCAATCAATGTAGTGGAATCATTCAAGTCATCTCCTCGTGACAATATTTCATTATTGGTGCTCTCAATTTCAATCAATGTAGTGGAATCATTCAAGTCATCTCCTCCTTGTGACAATATTTCATTATTGGTGCTGTCCATTTCAATCAATCTAATGGAATCATACAAGCCATCTCCTCCTTGTGACAATATTTCATTATTGGTGCTCTCAATTTCAATCAATGTAGTGGAATCATTCAAGTCATCTCCTTGTGACAATATTTCATTCTTGGTGCTGTCCATTTCAATCAATCTAATGGAATCATACAAGTCATGTCCTCCTTGTGACAATATTTCATTATTGGTGCTCTCAATTTCAATCAATGTAGTGGACAATTCAAAAGAAATTGCCACGGTCTCTTCATTGTGAGCCATTTTATTTTGAAATTGCTTGCTGTAAATTGCAGAAAAAAATAATCACTTTCATTTATCGTTTTTAGTAATACATAATATAAAACTAACTTCATCAAGTATTTAGTATAACAGAAGGACTGCAAATAAATAACAGAAAACATTTTTCAAATTATCTTCAAGTGTACAACATAGTTCCCCTTACAAATTAACAACTCACCTTTTTAAAAGTAGCAGAAGTGTTAGTACTGTGTAAATCAAACACCAGAAATTCACCACCAAAAATTCCTCACAAATGTACCTCAGACAGTAGTATCGCAAAATGGCTGTGGTTTCCTCTCATTTGACATATATACATAACCAATTAACTTTCATCACACACAAATACAAAACCAAAGTAACATTTTAATTGGTTCTAAATTTCAACACTTTCAAATGTGTTTTCCCCATGCAATTTTCCATAGGACATTTACATACGTCTACAGCCTGAATGGCTGAACGGAATTACACCAAACTTGGCAAAATGGTACATCAAACCTAAGAGGTCAGGAAGGATCTACTATGCCCCCTTATGGTCATTTCCCCCTTCACTTTGGCCTCCTCTTGTCTCTCAATCCTACCGAGAGACAAGATGGCGGCCGCTACGGACTGTTTGGAATGTTGACAGACGCCGGAGAACCAATCAGCTTCGCAAAGCTCCGTAACGCGAAAAGTACGCGAAGCGGAGCGCTGTTACAGATATATATCTTTTTTTGAACGTTAATTTCTCAAAATCCACTGGAGCACATATATTGAGACCTAGCAAAGGCACATCGGGCTACCAGTCCCTAATATTTTACCAAGTTTCGTGCAAATCCATTCAGCCGTTCGATTATTATTATTATTATTTTTTTTTGCCCCGCGGGGCCCTTTTAAAACCTCCACATCAAACCTAGGGGGTCAGCGAGGATCTACTATTCCCCCTTATGGTCATTTGCCCCTTCGCTTTCGCCTCCTCTTGTCTCTCGATCCTACCGAGAGACAAGATGGCGGCCGCTACGGACTGTTTGGAATGTTGACAGACGCCGGAGAACCAATCAGCTTCGCTTCACAAAGCTCCGTTGCGCGAAAAGTCCGCGAACCAGAGCGCTAACCGGTCCGCTGTTACAGATATATATCTTTTTTTAAACGTTAATTTCTCAAAATCCACTGGAGCACATATATTGAGACCTACAAAAGGCACATCGGGCTACCAGTCCCTACAATTTTGCCAAGTTTCGTGCAAATCCATTCAGCCGTTCGGGCTAAAAGTGAGGCCAACCGCCCTATGGAAAACTCAATGTTAAAAACACGTTTTGGGACCCCCCTTTTTTCTCGGCCCCCACTGGACGAACCCCCCCCAAATTTTCAAGGGCTGCTCAGAAACAAAATGTGCCATTTTCCTGAAAATTTCAGCCAATTCCGTCCACAAACGCCAAAGTTATTAGACATAGAATTTTCAAAAAACCCATAGAGAAAAAATCCTAACTATATATACCTACTGGCGACCGCCAGTAGGTAATATATATATATATATATATATATTTATAGATATATATATATATATATATATATATATATATATATATATATATATATATATATACCAAAGTCGCCTCCTTGAAGAAACAACAGGGAACACAGCGGCTCGTACTCAGGTAAGTTATTTGAGCCTTTTTAGTATGGGGCGTTTCGGATAATACCTTCTTCAGATGCCAAACACAATACGCTGGTGCTAATTACAGTCCTCACTTATATGCAAAATGCATCCCTCCCATTGGAGGAAGGCAAAAAACTGCAAGTCCCAGCATCCCTCTTGGTGAATACTGCAGATCGCTACCAGCTGCCAGAGTCTCTTCCCAGTAGGACTCGACAAACGACCCTCGTAAATCAAGAGTCTTCTCCAGACTCGTTACCGGCAAGCTCAGGAGGCAGCTTGTCAGTACACAGTGCCACACCATGTAGTCACAGTCCAATCTTGGTCAAATAATTGCCCTCCCATGTCCACAGCAGTCCATACACTTTTTGATCCCTCAACATTCTCTCACATGTGGTGCCACTGAGTGCTGGACTCGTCAGGATGGGTTCCTTTCACGCGCTGTGGTGTGCGCCACATATGCACCAGGGTCGCCTCCTTAAAGAAACAACAGGGAACACTGCGGCTCGTACTCAGGTAAGTTTGTTGCGTATTTTTGACATGATGCGTTTCGTATAATACCTTCTTCAGATGCCAAACACAATATGCTGGTGCCACCTCAAGCTCACTTATATGCAAAATGCATCTCTCCTGTGGAGGAAGGCAAAAAACTGCAAGTCCCAGCATCCCTCTTGGTAGATACTGCAGATCGCCACCAGGTCCCAGAGTCTCTTCCCAGTAGGACTCAATGGGTCAATAGGTCAATGCAATTCTCTTGCGAGCAATACTAGCATTGGAGGGCAGGATAGCTGAAGTATGCACTGACGTGGGGACTTGATATTCTATGTTTCTCAATGTAACTGTAGCTAATATACCTACTCAAAACTGAGTATTCCTGTCTTCCTGACCACGGAGACCTGAGCAACATGGCTGATGCCCGGTCGAGCTGTTAGATAGCTGTAGAGGAGATTGGCCCTGGTTCACCCCCTTGACCATCCCCTACCCAGCCGGACATGGGCATAGTTCACCTTGTCTCCCTGTTGTGTCTCAACTCCATCTCTGGTTTGTTTCTATGCCCTCCCCCACCTCCTTCTTTTACTCCTATCCTCATAGCCTATACATCTATTCTAAACTGTTCTTCCCGAATGTTGAGACCTGAGCAACATGGCTGATGCCCGATTGAGTTTCTAGACAACTAATGAGGTGATTGGCCCTGGTTTTCCCCTCGACCGTCACCTACCCAGCCGGACATTGTACACGCTTCTTCCTTGTCTTCCTGCTACGGCTCTTTCCTCCCTTCCTTTCCTATAAATCCTCTCAACCTCATTGTTTGTTTACTGTACATTATTACGCTATTGCAACTGATGCAATTTGTAATGCAATGTTCCTCTGTTATAGCGCTCTGATACCTACGGGTCTAGCCAGCGCTTTATAATCATTTTGATATACCTTCTAATGCAACGTTCCCCTGGTTAAGTGCTCTGATACCTCCGGGTCTAGATAGCGCTATATAACCGTCGCTAATCAAATAAACTAAAAAATGGTTTTTCCTGATCGCTGAGACCTGAGCAACATGGCTGATGACCGGTGGAGCGGCTTGACAGCTAATGAGGAGATTGGCCCTGGTTTCCCCCTTGACCGTCACCTACCCAGTCGGACATTTGGCATAGTTCCTCCTCGTCTCCCCGCTTTTACACCTTCCTCCCCTCCCTCCTACGACTTATTGAAACATTGTTTATGTGCGCTGTACCTTACTATGCTCTTGTATCTGATGTAACGTGTAACGCAACGATCCTAAATGTAAAGCGCGCTGATACCCTCTTGGGTCAAGTTCGCGCTATAGAAAACTTTATTAATAAAATTAATAAAATAAAATAAAAAAGGACTCGACAAACCACTCTCGTACGTCCAATGTCTTCTGCAGATTCTGTTACGGGCAAGCTCTGGAGGCAGGGCGTCAGTACACAGTGTCACAACCGTGTAATCATAGTCAAATCTTGGGCAAACAATTTTTCTTTGAATATTATAACATCCTCCAAAAATATATTTTCACGGTTTCTGATACTTATACAAAAGGAAAAGTATACAAGAAGAAATTACTTCTCACAGATGACTTTTATTCAATATCAAAAAAACATAGAAAACAGATTTAGTATGCAGTTATTTCGTGGACATGTTTGTCATTATAAATAAAAGTGAAAAGCAACTAGGTATCACAGCCTGGAGAAAAATAATAATGCATTCACTTAATGCAGCATATGTTTGCTTACCGTCAGCTATACAAGTCATTGCATGGCTGTTCACCAACTCAACTTTTACAGTAAAGAATGTTAAGTTCCCCATATGGACGGATTCCAGTTACCCTGCCCCAGTGGGCAATACTTTTCTATAATATGTGTAGTTTAACCTTATATCATGAATATATCATGCAATCTGTATATCTATATATGTTTGGGTAGCACACAACCAATGGGGTTCACTGATACAGATTATGTATGTGTCATAAATTCCTGTTAGTCTTGGTATTTTTGGTGTGTTTTCCCCTGAATTTGTGCTTCTACCTCCTGTATTTTTGATGCTGTGCTGGATTTCGATTTTTCTGTCTTAGATGCTTTGGGCTATTTGCCACTGCTGATCAGTGTCATAGTGCAAGTACTCCCTGTGTAAATTGTGATTACCATTGGTTCTAGCTGATTGGCAAATTTGATGTACTGGTAAGTCCCCAGGAAAGCACATTGAGTGTGCTAGGGCCTGTAAAACAAATGATGCTAGTGGGCCTACAACACTGATTTTTCTCACTCACAAAAGTAGCCTTGAAAATGTATCTCAGACCTGCCACTGCAGTTTGTTAACTGCCATGGCCACTTGGCAAGTGCACCAACTTGCCAGGCCCTACCTTTCTCTCTTCTGAAATGTAAGACACCCCGTGGTAGGCCCAAGGTAGCATGAGCAGGGTGCAGTGTATGTGAAAGGTAGGATGTGTACTGGTGTGTGTGACACTATTGAAAGGCTATCTATCCCATAGGATAGAATGGGAAATACTTTGTAAAATCTTACAAGTATAACCTCCCATTGGGACAAGATAAATAAATAAAGTTTAGGCTCTCAGAACTCAGAATTTAGCAGCAAGGGCCCGATGTAGGTAGGCAAATACCGGTCGGAAACGGCCGAAAATACCGATTTTCGGCCATTTCCGACTGGTATTTGGATAGTGAGATGTAGGGGCATGTTAAATTACAGAATCTGTAATTTTGCCGAATCTGTAATTATTCCGATTCGGTAAAATACCGAATCGGTAAAATTACCGATTCTGTAATTTAACATGTAGGTAGCACTGTAATGAGTGCTACAAGGGTTTAATAATTCGTTATTTACCACCAATTAGAAGTTGGTGGTAAATAATGAAAACCCTTCAAAAAGCATTTTTTTTGCTTTAAAAAATGTGCCATGTTGCAGACATACATGCCTAAGGGCATGTATGTCAGCAACATGTTCACCCATGCACAATTGAGGGGTGCAACAGGGTGTCAAAGTGACACCCTGTCCCCCTTGCAAATTCGGTAGTTTTACCGAATCGGTATTTACCGATTCGGTAATTGGCATTAATTCCTATGGGCCTCAAGGCCCACAGGAATCAATGGCAATTACCGAATCGGTAAATACCGATTCGGTAATTACCGAATCATTCCGATTCGGTAATTTCAAAAGTGAAATTACCTACATCCCATTTACCTACTCTTAAATACCGAATCAGTATGATTCGGTATTTAAGAGTAGGTAAATCGAGATTACCTACATATGGCCCCAAATGTTTTAGTAAAGATGGTTTTTAAATTGTATGTTTGAAAATGCCACTTTTAGAAAGTAAGAAAGGTCAAAGTGCCTACAAGGTATCATTTGAGACATATAGTTTTCAATAGCTTTATCGTATATAAATAGTGACATCCAATGACACTTTTCGGGATGACTCAATTTGATTTCAACAGAATTTCTCAAATAAATCCTGTGTAGGCACTTTCACCTTTCTTACTTTATTACGCATGCCCACAAGGGTAGATTGGGTTGTCCACTATTCTTTGTTATATTCAATTTTAGAAAGTAGGCATTTCCTTGTTTAACCATTCTGTCTGCCTCTGCCTGTTTGCGAATTGACTGTCTGGTTTTGGAGTGACAGAGGCTGGGGATGTGCATTCACTGTAGACAGCCTCGGGGGGGGGGTGAGGTGTGCTTGGCCCTTCCTGGACGACTCAGACCTGAGCTGAATGGGGCTTTGCTACATTTAGAGTAGTGGGAAGAGATTTCCTTACACCTGAATAGGGCCTGTCTTCCTTCCACGATGCTGTTTCCTCCTCCTTTGGTCATACAGCAACAGTGAGGACAGAACTGGTTTGCACTGGGCTCAGATACCCATGCACAAAGAAAACAAAGACATTTTGGGGTATAAGTATAACACTTGAAAAGCCCGGAACTTTAGATGACTTCTGGGCTCAAGAGCAACCTTGTAATGGAGAAGCACTAAAAGAGCTGTGATGATAAGTAATGGCCCTTTGCTGTGTGCTGTGTAGTGTTGGCCCACAGTTTCTGTTACTGCCAAGGAAAGTACAAAGACTGGAACTTTTCTTTGAACCTGCTTTAAGAAGATCTGCAAGGGCCTGTGTTCTGGTCTCCTGTTCTGAAGGCTCGTGGACACAAAGGCTATAACCCCAGCTCCCCTGAACCTAAAGAACTGAAGAAATTGATGCATCTCTCTTGTTGCAGCTGTTTTTCCCGACACAACACCGCCGTGCAAGAAGAATCTCCATGCATTGGTGCATGCTGCTGCTGAGCCAGCCCAGCGCCTGTCACGTCTGCAAGATCCGACGAATCTAGGGATTGCACCTGAACAAAGTGCCGCAATGCCGCATGCCAACGCCACATCAATCGCTGACGCATCCTAGATTTCAATGCATTGCATCTCTGTTGCAAGTTTTCCCAATGCATCACCCATGGACCTGAACTCCCTTGGAGTCAACGCATCACTTCCCCCTACAGTCCGGTTTCGACGCATCACTGCTCCTGTGTGCAGCAAAACTGTTGCATCGCCTCAACAGGGAGGTGGAGAGATTTAAGTCAATACGTTTGAGAAATGTTAAACTCGTGAATAGTGAGTGGCCTAAAGTAGTAATGTTATTCAAAAGTCTAAGTGTAATCTTAAACATGTAAATTACTCTCATGTGTATGTTAGATTTGTGAATAGCCCTGCTGGAATTTACCACTATGAAAGAAAAATATCATGTGTGTAGAAAATTAATTTTTATGTCACATTCATTAATGTTTCCTCTCTGTCGAACATGCTATAGTCTTTTCTAAGATATTTAATTCAGATATTCCTCCTGTTATGGTATCCATGTTGATCCAAATGCACTCAGACTTGGGTAAAGGTTCTTTTGAGCTCTTCCAATGAATAATCCAACAAGATTACATTGGATAATGGCCTGAAAAGGGGTTTGTTTTAGCTCCACTGCTATGTTTCTAATACATATCAGTTCTTCGCCAGTATCTAGATTCTACTTAGTCTTAATCATCAAGTTTGACTCGGAGAAAGTTCAATACATTAAAACAATTTGATATTATTAGGTCTTACTTCCACTGATTTGTAAATAAAACTGCAAATATTTCAGAGGTATTTGGAAAGATTACATTTGCTAATGAATGTAGTAAAATCCGAGATTATGGTGTTCGGGTGACAAACTTGTCTAAATTGATTTAAGTGGTTTGGCATTAATCACCTCCTGGACAATATTCCAGAATGTATCTATCTGGAGGTGTTAATTTTTATTAACTAACCCACCAAGGATTTTGCTAAGATCCAGACAGCTAAAGAAGCTGATGTAGAAAATTGTGTTATCTGATTGTTAGCTTTTTAGCTACTTGGGTAGACAGGAGGTTGATGCAATTTTAAAAGGTTACATTGCTATTATTCCTGGGATATTATTTTACGGTTTTTATTGTTTTAAAATATATGATTATCAAATGTTGTCACTGGTCAAAAGTACACTCCTGAAGCACTAGACATGGTGGGCATTTTATAGCGCGATACAGGCAGATACAGGCATCTCATAGGGTTATTTTATTACTTAAGTATAAGTTATTCTACTTCTTTAACCCCTCCGCTGCTAGGCTTTTTCCCCTCCTGTGCTAAGCCTTTTTTTGGCTATTTGCGGTAGTGTACGCTTACGCCCCTGTAACTTTTTAACCACATAAGGTATCCAGCCAATTTTGCGTCCTTTTCCTCCAACATCATGGGGATTCTAAAGGTACCCAGGTTTTGTGGATTCCCTTGGAGGGGTCCCAGAAAATGTAGAAAATGTAGATTTTTCAGCTAAATTTGAGGTTTGCATGGCATTCTGGGTAGGGAAACGTTGGGGGATCCACGCAAGCCATACCTCATTGGACTCCCCCGGTGTCTAGTTTTCAGTAATGTTTGGGGTTGGTATTTTCCCAAGATGGCCACCGAGCCCGGGGCCAAAATCTCAGGTGCCCCCCCAAATAACCAGGTAGTTTTGCTATAGGTAATTTTGAAGTCTCCACTGTACAATTTGGGCCATTTCCTGTTGCATCCACAATGCCTACCCAGACAAGTGAGGTACAATTTTTATCGGGAGACTTGGGGGAACGCTGGGTGGGAGGACATTTTTGATCCACGCAGATCCCAAAACTTTCCCACACAGAAATTTGAGAAGAAAGTGATTTTTCAGCTAAATTTGAGGTTTGTAAGGGATTCTGGGTAGGAAAACGTTGGGGGACCGACGCTAGCCATACCTCGCTGGACTCTCCCTGGTATCTAGTTTTCAGAAATATGTGGGTTTGGTAGGTTTCCCTAGATGGCTGCCAAGCCCGGGGACAAAAACTTATTAGACCCCCCCTGCAAAACCAGGTTGTTTTTTGATAGGTAATTTTGAGGTCGCCTCAATAGGTTTTGGGCCTTTGCCTGTCGCGGACACTAGATCTACCCACACAAGTGAGGTACCATTTCTCTCGTGAGGATTTCGGGAATGTGGGATGGGTGGAAATTTGTGGATCCACACAGATTCCAGAACTTTCCACCACAGATATGTGAGGAAAATGTGTTTTTTGGACACATTTTTAGGTTTGCGAGGGATTCTGGGTAATAGAACCTGGTGAGAGCCAGTCAAGTCAACCCATCCTAAATTCCCCCGGGCTGTCTAGTTTTAAAAAATGTATAGCTTTGCTAGGTTTCCCTAGGTGCTGGCAGAGCTAGGGTTCAAAATCTACAGCTAGGCACTTTGCAAAATAGGGTCAGTTTTCACTGTGAAAAATGTGGTGTGTCCACGTTGCCATTTTGGGCCATTTCCTGTCGTGGGCACTAGGCCTACCCACGCAAGGGAGGTACCATTTTTCTTGGAAGACTTTGGAGAACACGGGGTGGGTGGAATTTTGTGGATCCACGCAGATCCCAGAACTTTCCCCCACAGAAATGTGAAGAAAATGTGTTTTTTGGGACAAATCTTTAGGTGTGGAAGGGATTCTGGGTAACAGAAC
This sequence comes from Lissotriton helveticus, assembly GCF_964261635.1. Taxonomy (NCBI): domain Eukaryota; kingdom Metazoa; phylum Chordata; class Amphibia; order Caudata; family Salamandridae; genus Lissotriton; species Lissotriton helveticus. The sequence goes on from NC_136070.1 coordinate 883,946,935, forward strand.
CTGGTGAGAGCCAGTCAAGTTACCCCATCCTGAATTCCCCTGGATGTCTACTTTGGAAAAATGTCCAGGTTTGTTAGGTTTTCCAATGTGCCTGCTGCGCTAGGGCCCAAAATCGACAGGTAAGCATATTACTAAAAACAAATCCGTGCCTAGTCGGCTTTCTGCTGCCCTGGGGGGGGATATCGGGGGTGGGATTGCCGGATATGCCCCAAAGGGGGGCAGAAACACTGTGGCTAGTTTTTTTGGGGGGTGGGGGCATTGGTATGCGCATTCTGGACAGGTCCTACCCCTACACATAAAAAAGCCAGCGTAATCGTTGGCGCCTAGTGGGCACATTGGGGGCTACTGCCCCCATCTTCACCCCAGGGGGGGCAGAAAGGCTGTAATTGTTGCGGGTGCAGGGTTTTGGGCAGCCTCCACCCAAATAAAAATTTGCCCCAAAAAATCCCTGGCGTCTAGTGGGCTTTTAGCCCCCCCGGGGGGCAGATTGGCGGCTACTGCCCCATCTGCCCTCCAGTGGGGCAGGAAGGCTGTTATTTTTGTGGGGGTGGGGGTGGGGCATGGGCATGCCCATTTTTGGAGCCCCCACCATAAACCAAATTTGCCCCCCAAAAATCCCTGGCGTCTTGTGGGCTTTTTGCCCCCACCGGCGGGGCAGATTGTGGGCTAATGCCCCCATCTGGCAGAAAGTCCACTAGAGGCCAGGGAGTTTTTTGGGCAAATTTTAATTATGGTGGGGCTGCCCAAAATGGGCATGCCAATGTCCCCCCATAATTAAAATTTGCCAAAAAACACTGTAGCTAGTTTTTTTGTGGGGTGGGAGCATTGGTATGCCCATTCTGGACAGGTCCCACCCCTACACATAAAAAAGCCAGCGTAATCGTTGGCACCTAGTGGGCACATTGGGGGCTACTGCCCCCATCTTCATCCCAGGGGGGGCAGAATGGCTGTCATTGTTGCGGGTGGGGGGTTTTGGGCAGCCTCCACCCAAAGAAAAATTTTCCCCAAAAAATCCCTGGTGTCTAGTGGCCTTTTAGCCCCCCCCGGGGGGGCATTTGGGGGCTGCTGCCCCTTCTGCCCCCCAGGGGGGCAGGAAAGCTTTTATTTTTGCAGGGGAGGGGATGGGGGCATGGGCATGCCCGTTTTTGAGCCCCCACAATAATTTAAAGTTGCCCACAAAAAATCCCTGGCGTCTAGTAGGCTTTTTGCCCCACCCGGCGGGGCAGATTGTGGGCTAATGCCAACATATGCCCCCCAGGGGGGGGCAGAAAGTCCACTAGATGCCAGGGAGTTTTTTGGGCAAATTTTAATTAGGGTGGGGCTTCCCAAAACCGGCCTACCAATGCCCCCACCCTAATAGAAATTTGCCCAAAAAAATCCCTTGCTTCTAGTGGCCTTTTTGCGAGCCCGGGGGAACAGATTGGGGGCTACTGCCCCATCTGCCCCCCAGGGGGGCAGGAAGCCTTTTGTTTTTGTGGGGGAGGGGATGGGAGCCTGGGCATGCCCATTTTGGGAGCCCCCACCCTAAATCGAATTTGCCCCAAAAAATCCCTGGCGTCTAGTGGGCTTTTTGCCCTCCCGGCGGGGCAGATTGGAGACTAATGCACCCATCTGCCCCCCCAGGGGGGGCAAAAAGTCCACTAGACACCAGGGAGTTTTTATGGGCAAATTTTAATTAGGGCGGCTGCCCAAAACAGGCATGCCAATGCTCCCACCCTAATTAAAATTTGTCCATAAAATCCCTGGCGTCAACTAGACTTTTTGCCCCCCCGGGGGGGCAGATTTGGTGTTAATGCCCCATCTGCATCCCAGGGGCGGCAGAAAAGCTGTCTTTTTTTGCGGGGTAGGTGGGAGCATGAGCATGCCCATATTGGGCAGCCCCCACCACAAATTATAATGAAAAAAAATCCATAGCATATAGTGGCCTTTTTGCCCCCCCCCCAGGGTGGGCAGATTGGGGGTATTGTACCCAACAGCCCCCTAGGGGGGGGCAGAAAGGCTGTAAATTTTGCAGGGTGGGGGCATGGACATGCCCTTTATGGGCAGCCCCCACCCTAATAAATTATGCGGCATAAAAAAAATCCCTGGGGTTTAGTGGGCTTTTTGCCCCCACCCCAGGGGGGCAGATTGGGGGCTACTGCCCCCATCTGCCCATCAGAGGTGGGGAAAAAAGACTAAATAACATCAAAACTGTTTGGGGGAGCAAAAGCCCTTGCCCAAGGGGCTGCTCCCCCCTCCCTGGTGTCTAGTGGGTGGATCCCTGCTTGGGGATCGGCCTCCTGGGTTGATCCCAATGCAGGGATCCACTGGGGAGGTATACCATTGGAAAGGGGAGATTCTCCCCTTTCCAATGATACCGCTCCCGTCTTTCTACGTGCCCGGGGACTGAGATAGCCCCCTGAGCACGTAAAAACTGAAACTGAAATGAGCCTCTTGGCTCATTTCAGTTTCGGTTTCACTGAAATGACTTCAGCGCTACGTGCACGCTCGTCATGAGCACCCAAGGGGTTAAAGTGCATTTTCTATCCAGCAATATCAAAATAGCAGCTCTCTACCTCTCTATAAAGGAATGTAGGCAATAATTTAGCTCTTAATCATGATCTATTAAATTATGACTTGCCTAAAGTTCGTTTTAAACAATTGGTCAACAGATGTATTAATGTTCAGAGCTGCATTCATAATTGTAATCATTATATGTGAATCAAACATCCACGGTTCTTATGTATGCTTTTGTCAACTCTCAACATTCAGTTTCATCTTAAGGATAATTTAGATATGCATGTTTGTTATTTGCATTCATTTTACAAAACTGGAAGTTTACAAATTGCAGATATCTTATAGTCTAAATATTCCTCGACTTCTGGAAGAAATTGTATATTTGTTCCTTTCCAACACAGGATTTGAAGAATGTGCTTTTACATGTTCTGGTTGGGCACGAGCACGTCAGCAAATATTATCCCTATATTGTTTAAATCGGGGAATCTAAAGTAGTCTAATGTAATTGTTTTATTCTATTTGCCAAATTTGCTTAATATATGTTGTTGTTTGTATACTTTTTTTAATGTTGTATTGATATTTAAGACGTTAATAATTTTGTGAAATATACAATATTATCAATAAATGACACTGTTGAATTGTGCTATATTTCTTTATTGATTGCCCCTATGCTCCAAGATCTTGGGGGGATATTCACAAGAACGTGTGATAACTAGCACAAGAGTAGCGTAACGCAAATTTCAACATCGCAGCCTATCGCGGGAAAACAACTCTGTAACAACGTGGAATTCAAAACATTGCGGTAGCATGCGATAGTCTGCCGAAACCTCGGCCAATGTCCGTGATACAACCACCTCGATGGAGACGAAAACACAAACAACAACACCAAAAATTTGCGATGGGCCAAAGTGTGATGAGGAAATCAGCGATAAGCAGCACCAGGCCTGCAACACACACCTGGCAGGCGGGAAAAATCACCCTAAAAGTAGAAAAAACACCCATAAACACAAACTGACCATCGCCCAAGCACCATGGAGGCAGACGGAGTAGGCACAGTGGACAAGCATAACCCCACAAGCACCCCGGACTACCTGCCCGGGAGGTTGGGGACAGGGAAGGGCAAGACAAGAAGAGGAGGAAGATGAAGTTCAGTCCGCAGGCAACCAGGATCATAGTCACGGAGGTGATGGAACACCATCAACAACTGTTTGTCACCTCTAGCGTGTTATTGGGCACCAAAAATAGAATCTGGTGGACCATCGTGGACAAGATGAATGCCGTCGGGGAGCACAAGAGGACAATGGAGAAGGTCAAGAGGCGATGGAATGACATCAAGTGGAGGACCAAGGAGAAACTCCCTGCCAACCAGAAGGCAGCAACGCAGACTGGTGGTGGGGGCCCAGCACCACTGCTCGAGTTGGATGACATGGAGGAACTGGTGTTGACAGTCATCAGTGTGGAGACTGTGGCCGGAGTCGGGGGATCGGAAACTGCTCGACAGGACACAATACAACCACAACAGAGTGAGTGACCACCAGGTACTGGGAACACGGGTGGGGTTGGGCAAAATGGCATACATGCACAATCAAGCAGAGTATAGTGCACACCCACAATGACTCTGGGTCCTCACCCAGATCAACAGACTGTCACAATGTACAATGCCATGCTGTCTGAATGTGAACATGTACCATGCGGCTACATACATGTGGACACATTGCGATTCACCATCTTCCCTTCACATCACAGGGGCACCATCAACACCTCCTGAAGAGCAGTCCCAGCCACTCTTACCTGATGACGAGGAGGACAACACCAGAATCGACACCCAAACCATCCAAGACATCAGTGACCTAATCCGCCACTCACCTCCATGACCAGGGCAGCCCAGCGACATCAAAGAGACTCCACCCACTACCCAAAGCACCCAGCAGGAGGCACCCACAGCCCGAGCACTCCCCCATGACCCCCAGAAACAACACATGGCCTTCCAACGCCGTGTGCAGGAGTGCCAGAGGGAGACTACAGAGCAGGTGCGGTTGGGCTCTGGCATCATGGCAACCAAACGTGACGACATCCTTGGGTGTGTAGGCCCACTCCCTGGTCTCCAATGAGCCCTGACTGACATCGCTAGACTCATGATGTGGAGAGAAGAACACCTGTCCGCTCAGAGTGGCTCCATCGAAAACAGCCGTGAGCTGGCACACATGCAGAGGCTCATGGAGGACATGTGCGGATGCAGACAGAAAGGATGGTAGCCACATCTGCACATCAGCGGAATGTAGCTGGGATCTACCATGCCGTGCAGATCCTCATCATGGCATTGCTGCCACAAGGCATGGCGATGATGAATGCTGCTCCCCCCACACCATCCACATCTCTGTGCAGCAGGCCTAACCACTCTGGCCCCCGAAGTGTCAGTGGCACACAATGCGGCCGACAATCCGCCTCTGGCCCCTTAAGTGCCAATTGCATACAGTGCCACAGCCGGTACAGCAACACTCACAGATGGGGCAGAGCACACATCTGGGGACGAGGAGGTGGATGGGCCTGTGATCAGAAGGACTTAGTAGCATTCATTTCTGCCACCTGGCCTGTTGCTGCTTGGTCCCGCACATGGCCTTATGACCTTCCACTAATCCCCAATTCACTCAGATGCACTCCTCTTGGACAACGACATGGACTGCCACATCCTGTGTAATGACCAAAGACGCGGCCACCAGACTGCGGACTGCACCCCTCCTCTTATGCAGTACTTCTCATCCCCGGATGGACTCTGGCTGGCCCTCCATGGGCGCATATTGTGTTGCGTGGATGGCAGTGCCCTGAACAGCTCAAGCTGCATAACTGGACTGGCTGTGCAATAAACATCCAGTTACGCACTGCTATGTCATGTCTTTCATCATTCATGTATGTATGTGTGGATGAATGTAGGGATAGTGATTTCCTTTAAGTCAATGATGCCCATCCTGTGGGATGCAAGTCAGAGGGTGCTACATAGCAATTTGTGTCACTGGTCCCGTGGACACCACAACTGGGACACATGCATCAGCCACTCTCTTGTCCAGATATGGACTGAACCATGGCCAGTGCCCACAAGTCATTTTTGCAAGCCTTGTGCTGTTCTGGCATACGGCAGGCCAGACCACTCCGCTAACGCTCCGGGGGGCCTCATTGCTACCCGTCACAGGCATACTCGCCGTTGGTGTGCAGGTCACTGGTCTAGTTGGGAGCATGTCACAGCCACTCCTTGAGGGCAGGTTTGAACGCACACCACACCCATCCGGCACAGGCGTCACAGGCCATGTGACCCCACTAATATAGGGGCCGACGACGTCACAGATCCCTCTGCCAGTGATGACTGGATGACAGACCCTGGGTATTGAGGCCGGCAAGGGCCTACCACCACATAGCACTGGCTGGGGTTGAACAGGGTTTGTGGCACATGCTGCGTTGCGGCCAGCACAGGCACCCCGCCATGGGGTGCTTGCTGGGGTTGAACAGGGTTTGTGGCACATGCTGGCACCTTAAGCTGCTGAGCGGGTGTGCAGCCTGCGATGATTCCCCGTCCCGATGGTCCGGAATGCTCAGGATTTGTGTGCCTTGCAGGACCACAGTGTAGGCCTGAGCCAGCAGTCAGTACTGGCCTCCCACCACATGGCGTTAATTCCGGAATCACAGAGTTAGTGGCACCCATTGAGCTGAGCGGCTGTGCAGGCTGAGATTTTGCCGGGTGCCCTGGTAATTCCTATCCCATGATGTAATCAAGACCCAGCACTAGGCGTGAGACATGGTGGCCTGTGCAGCGTGGCTGCATGGTATGGAGGGTGCCATTTCTATAGGCGTCGGGCTTGTGGTTTGCAATTGCACGTGGTGGGAGCTGCTGTCTACATGCCTGTGGCAGAAGGTGAGCAGTGAGGCCCGGTTGTGCATTGGCAGGCATGCTCCGATGGGTGGCGGGAGGGGCTGGGATGCCTCTGCCTGGGTGTGCATGGGGGGGCGATGTTGTCTTATGCAAGTGTGTGTACCGGGCCAGTCATGAATCTGGACTCTGTTTCAGATGACTGCTCTGACTCCTGATGTGTGACCGGGTGTACTGCTATACATACCGGCAAGTGGTTCGAGACACACCGGTGGCAGCAGGTGAGCAGTGTGGCCTGGATGCGCAGGGGCGTCTCTCTCTCTCTCCCCCTCTCTTCTTCTTTCTCTCACTCCCCCTTTCTTCTTCTCTCTCTCTCTCCACCCCTCTCTTCTTCTCTCTCTCCCCCTCTCTTCTTCTCTCTCTTTCTCCACCCCTCTCTTCTTCTCTCTCTCTCTCTACCCCTTTCTTCTTCTCTCTCTCTCTCCACCCCTCTCTTCTTCTCTCTTTCTCCCCCTCTCTTCTTGTCTCTCTCTCTCCACTGCTCTCTTCTTCTCTCTCTCTCTCTCCACCCCTCTCTTCTTCTCTCTCTCTACCCCTCTCTTCTTCTGTCTCTCCCTCCCCTCTGTTCTTCTCTCTCTCTCTCTCCTTCACTCTCTCTCTCGCTGTCCGTTGATGTGCACAGGACACACCTTCTCATTATGTTTTTTGTCTTGCAGGCTGTGACCTAAGGATTGTCCAGAGGGGAGCTGCCATTTGTCTTCATTTCATTTCAGTTTTAATTTTAATTAGGTTTCATTGTTTGCTTCGAAAGTGAATGTGTAATGCTCATTTCTGTGACTGCACATGCATGTCACCAGTTGTGATTGTGCGACATAAGGCGGAATATTTTGTACATGTTTAGGTGTAGCTGATGTGGCAAGTCTTTGGTCAGGGGGTGCCAGGGAGGGGTGGTCCTAGGGGTGGTGTTGGTGGGTGTTGTGGCACTCTTGGGTGTCTGTGCTGCATGTTCAGTTGCTCTATGGTATCTGTTTGTCTTCAGGTATGGCTGTAGGCTGTGCTCCCTCTTGTGGTGCAGGCTGTGTTCTGACTTTACACCAGGTCAGAATAGGCGTTATATTCCTGCTGCTTACGTGCCTTATTGCGTGGTTTGTGTTCTTATCGCTGATCTGGCTGGTCGTTGTGAATGTTGTGGTGTAGTGTCGCAGCTTTTGGCACTGAAACACCTACTCTGCATCTCATTAGTCATAGTTGCGGGGGTCCTCTGTGGCGATGTTTTTTGCAGCTGCTATCGTGGGAAAACTGGTGCTCTGGGCTGTTAGCACTAGCCTGGGAATGGGGAGGTACATTTATCATGACTTTGGCTGCCATAAACTGCCGTTAATTCGGCGATAACTCCTTGTGAATATGCCCCTCAGTCATTTACACTCTGGGGGAAGTTTACTAAGGTTTTGCACCATGTTTGCATCACAAAAGTGACGCAAAATGGCACAAAATCTTTTTTTCCTAATGTACTTTCCGGCGCTAAACTTGTGTAGCTCTAGAAATAACTTAAAAGTAATGCTAAGCAGCGCATAGTGCTGCTTCACATCACTTCGAGCCATGGGGGCGTGCAAAGGGTGGTGAATGCAACCACCTAAGGTTTCTCATGCTAAACCCAATTTACTAAATACAGTAGATTGGGAGTAGCGTGAGAAAACTCTGCCTTTTTAAACTAGGCGCAAGGAAGAAGAAATGCTTTCATGTCTCCTTCCTTTGCCTACTATGCATGCGTGCTGCACTGCACACCATGCACACAAAGTGAGAACAGCTTTCTCTCATATCTAAGCATAGTATTTTGTACAGGAAGGGTATCTTTCCTGTACAAAACCTATGCTAGACTCACACACACACACACACACACCCTAGCGCTATGGTGGTGCGTTGCACACGGCAGCTGTAATCAGCGCTGGTGCAAGGAAAAGGGGAGGAGAGAGCTATAACTTTTAAAATATCAGCTCCTTTCCTGTTTGGCAATGCAGCGCAGCCTCGCGGGAGGCTGTGCTGCGTTGTGTGGAAATTTGGTAAACCTCCCCCTTCATGTCCAAGAGCTTAGGCTCACCAATCTGTATAAAAAAGCCCCACAATTTTCCCTTTGTAAGTCCATGAGTCTTAAGCTCCTCAATTGCATGTCCGAGTGTCACAAATGCCTCAACCCTAAACACCCCAAGCTCTTCTTAGTGTGTGTTCATGTTCTCAATCTCATCGTTATGCTTACCCATCCATGTCAGTGTATCATGTTCATTCCATCATATGTCACATTCCTCTTTAAAAGTGTTATTCACTGCAGTGACCGTTATATTATTTCTAATGCACATACATCAATTCACTGCTGTGCTGTCTATATATTTTTCATTGAGGGCCACATTCATTTCCATAGGGTTAACATATTTTGGTGTATTTCTTATTCTATGTAGAAAATGTGTTCATATCGTTCATTAAGAAATGTATTCAATTCGTAGCGTATCATGTTTGTTTTACTACGTGGTATATTTATTTGAGACATGTTATAGTCCTTCTGATATGTGTTTTAGTCTTTTTGCCATTTTTTTGATAGGAGTCATATTTTTAAGCGCTGTAATTTTGACATGAACAGCTTTCCATAGGCTAAAGAACAGCAGGTGCTCCTTTATCAAGAACATTGTATGTAGTTAGCTTCCTCATTATTATCATTTTCTATTTGATCTTGAGTCTCCATGGCCCTTCAAATTCTTGACTCTTTGCTGAATTATTTGGTTTTAGCATGATTTTAAGTGAATTAATTTTTCAAATAAATATTTCATTCTTGAGCTTATACTTACATCTGCCATAACTTAACTCATGTTTAATAAACATTTTTCAGGAATGTAAAGAAATGTCATAATGAATAATAGTGGACAAAATTTAACAAAGTAGAGTGCAAACATGGATGTGTTGTGGCTTAAGATGTATTTGGGAATCACTTAAAAACAGCTTATAATTTGTGAAATAATATTTATTTCTATCAGTGGTTGACAAATTCAGTAAAAAAAACATGTATTCACAAAGCATAAGTACTATCATATATTTGGCTGAAAAAGAAAAAGCTTAATCACAAGACTTAGCACTACAATAGAGGCCTATCTCTTCCATTCTTGCTGTGCCCTTAGCGAGGAATGAAGCATATCTTATATGGTGGTGGCAGATTTTCAAAACCAGTCTCAACCGGGGTGAGGTCAACATCTTTCAGGTCAGTAGGAGATCTTAGGTTGAAGTTCTTCAGGATGTTAGTGAATAAAAGAAACAATTCTGTACGAACTAGGCTTTCTCCCGGACAACTCCGTTTACCTGGAAAACATGAAAATACAAATTAGTAGAGTGCCTTTATTAGTTTTATGTGCCATATGACTTTCCTATGATTATTATTCAGACTCCATTTGAAGTCAGTTTGCATTAACCAGAACATTGTGTCCAAATATCCCCATCAGCGTTGTCCAAAGTAGTGTTAGACTACTGTACGGGATTTTAATGTGAATGAATTTTTATAACTATATGTTGCATGCTTACTAGTATGATGCTTACTGTGTTTTTTAAAATAATAATAACATCTGTATTTTCTCAACTTGGAATGTATGGTGTTGTAATTAGGAATCTGTAAGGTCTAACACATGGGCTACAATCTGAGTATAGGGTACACAGAGTGATTTTTTATTGAGCTCTAATCACTAGTGTCTACCAGGGGATGTTTCTCTCTACTGGTCAAAAGTACTCCAATCCCCTGGTTAGCTTAAAGGGGTCCCTCTCGTCTCCTTTTTTAGATGTCCTCGACACCTCCTGGTCCTCATGGCTGAAGAGTCAAGCTTCACCTTCTTCACCTTCTTCACCTGATATCGGTGGGCATCATCTCATCGCCTTCCTGGTCACTGGCAAGTGACCCAGATTCTGTCCCCTTTGATTTCAGGCTCTTCACATCTCCGATCCACCCTTGGATCCACCAGGACACTTCCCACTTGGACGCCAGCAGCACTTTGCAGCAGCTCTCCATTAAAATCGACGACAAAACCCGACACAAAAAGACACCTATGCACCCGGCTTCCCTGGTTGAGGTAACTTGAGTACTCTGGTGCTCCTGTGGGTGTTGACTCTAAAACCTCCTAGTTCTAAAGGGGTTTGCTCCAGGTCCTCTTCTAAGTGTCCTTAATCTTTAAAATTCCAACCGCGACTTTCCCCATAGAAGTTAACGGTGATTTGCGGGTGTGTTTAGACACTGCACGCGTCCCTGTGGGTCCCCTGTGTCACTACCTTGGGTGGTTCCTGGTGGCCCCAGTGGTTCTAAAGGCTCTAGACCTTGTCTCTATGTCAGTTGTGGTTCTTATACCACTTTCTTAATATATGGTTTGGTACGCCCCTAGGGCTCAACGTATATTGTGCTAATTTACTGTGTTCTAATTAGGTTTACTAATGTTATTTTGCCTCTAGCCTCATAAAGAGACTAGAGGGATGTGTTTAAAATAAATACACATATTTTATATATATACCTGGTGTGGTTCCCCTTTCATTTGGTCATTCATGAGATTATAGACTGGTACAACAAGCTGCTTTACATTCCTTCAAGACTTAGCCCGAAGGCTGCTCTCCAGAGCTACCACTAGGATAGCTTTCTATATAGGTTGACTTTAAACCTACCATCAATAAGGGTCATTTGGACTGGTGCAAGGTGCCCACTAGAATAGTGGACAGCATGTGCCATGCAACTTCTCACATTGGTGTGCAGCATGTGGGATTCCAGCTTGCCATTGTTTTGCAAGATAATCTCAAGTGATTGATCATTTAAAAACCACTAAAGGTACCAGAGGTACATATAATACAAGCTTAAATACAGTAAGTTCTACTGAACTTAGAGTTGTGTGTTAAGGGCTTAAGCACACCCTTTCTACAACTCAAGAGAGTTTAGTAGGTAAACAACGAGAAAAGGTAGTGCATACACCACACCCCACTAGTTATGTCTTCAAGGCCAGAAATCAGTGGATCCCTGCCAGATGTCAGTAGGTTACAGACATCCAAGTATGACACATTCCCTTTTTTAGAATGAAGGGCTCTGTGTACTATGAGGAAATTGAAGACAGGCAAGAATGCCACCACCCAACACCTTAGAGAGGTGTTACTGCTTGATGACCATATCAAGGCTACAGAGCCTGAAAGGGTAGTCAATGGGGTGGAACCAACAGAGGGGGGAGAGGCCAGTGATACAAACCAACTGGACTCAGACTCTGATGTTGACCATGCCGGTGACAATGACCTAGACCTTGACAATCCAGCTCCAAATGGAGATGAAGAAGGCCAAAGTGGCCCTGTCTTTGTCCCAACGGGAAGAGTTGGGGGTGTGCCTAGAAGGCCAAAATCTCCTTCAGTGGAATCTAACTATTATGCCACATCTATAGGAACCTCAGTCTCTTTTCATAAGAGGGACACCTCCCAGGAAAAGAGAGAGCATCAGATGAGACTTGAAGAAGCTCAACTGAGAATAAGAAGACAGAAGGTAGCCTTAGAAAGGGAGTCCCTAGAGCTTGAAAAAGATAGAAAGAAGATGGGGCTAGAGCCCCATGGTGGCAGCAACTTCCCTAGTGGTAGGGAAAGGTCTTATGACCATAGAAACTTAAACAAGATTGTCCCTCTCTACCAGAGTGGGCATGCCATCCACAAATAGATAACTGCACTAGAAAGGGCCTGCAATGTACAGAAGGTCCCCCAGGAGCAGTGGGCAGCAATCTTGTGGCTCTCCTTTGCAGACAAAGGCAGAGACACGCTCCTCACTGTCAGAGAAAAGGATGCTGATGATAAGTCCTGAAGAGTGCTCTAATATATGGATTTGGCTTAACCACTGAGCAGTATAGAATACAGTTCAGAGATACCCAAAAGACACAGACTCTGTTGACTTTGTTGATTGTGCTACTAAGGCTTTGGAGGGCTGGTTACTGGGCAGTAAAGTGTGGGATTATACAGGATTATACAACTTAATTATGAGGGAGCAGATCCTTAATAACTGTCAGAATCAGCTGTTGCATCAGCACCTGGTACACCCTGATCTGACATCTGACCTCTCCCCAAGAATTGGGAAAAAAGGCAGATAAATGGGTCAGAACCAGGGTGAAGCAAAAGGTACAGAACAAAGGTGGTGACCAGAAAAAGCAAGATCCTTATAAGGGTGGGGAGAAGGGTAAAGACCAGAAGTCTTCACAAGGCCCCCAAAAATATTCTAATGGTAAGGATTCCCAATCTCCCAAAAAAAAAAGGCCCAAAGAAACCATGGTGTAAAGTCAGTAAGCAGAACAGCCATTGGACTAGTGATTGCACTAGAAAAGATTCAACTCCAGCCACTATTGCCCCTAAGGCAACTGTTCCCCCTAGTTCAGCTCCAAGTGGTGGTACTCAGCAGAAACGTGTAGTAAGGTTAACCCTGGGTTCTGAGGTAGGCTCTGGCCTAGTCAGAGTGCCAACTCAGGCTGTTCTGATCTGTGATGGAGGCATGGATATGTTCTCCTGTGTGAGACCCAGTAACTTGGGCAAATACAGACAGCAGCCTTTGATAAATGAAAAAGAGGGATGTATGACGTTACAACGCATACTTTTACAATGCCTACCTTTACATCGCAAGTTTTACAACGCATACCATTACAACGCATAATGCTTTTGGGCGCTGGATAGTGACTAGTTTAATTTACTATTCCAATTCCAGTCCCCGTGGATAGTAGGGAAGGTGTTGAATAGTACATTAAACCTATTCCCTATCCTAGAGGGCCCCCCAGCACTATGCGTTGTAATGGTTTGCGTTGTAAAAGTTGCGTTGTAATGGTAGTTTGTTGTAAAAGTTTCGTTGTAAAGGCTGTATACCGGAAAAGAGGCTATGGCCTACAGGGATTCAGGAGCAAGTGTCACAATGGTGACACAAGACCTTGTAGACCCTGGACAGATCATACTTGGTGAACTTTACCAAGTGACTAATACTAGCAATGGTAGCAATGTCAGGATCAACTCTTCTTTCCTTTGGGCTTCCCTGGTTGCTCCAGACGTGCCCCGACTCCCTACCAAGAGGTGAGTCCCTCAGATCTTGCTGGTCTGCATTGAAGCCAATCTTTGCTTTCTGTGTAGGTTGCTTGATGGGTCCCATCTAGAAACCGACACCGCAGCACTCGACATCCGTTGTGGGACAGCTCGAATCCAGCTCCTGGTTGTCCTCGCGCTTCCTGGTCCTCGTGGCTGAAGAGTCAAGCTTCACCTTCTCCACCTGAAATCAGCCGACATCGGTGGGCATCTTCTCATCGCCTTCCTGGTCACTGGCAAGGCACCCAGACTCTGTCCCCTCTGCTTTCAGGTTGTTCACATCTCCGATCCACCCTTGGATCCACCAGGACACTTTCCACTTGGACGCCAGCAGCACTTTGTATGCAGCCCTCTTGAAGGGGTCGGTTAACTCACCTGTATTTCCAATCATATCTAACTTGGGCGTAGTTAGATGTATGCGATCTTATTAGAACCGACCGGAGATTTTCAGAAAACACCATTTGCATCAAGACTTCACAAAGTTTTGCCCTGGGGATTTAAGTGAATGTTGTTCTCAAATCCACAAAAAACACATACAGGTGGCCCGATCCAACATTACAGTTTTCCAGTAGATAGTGCTGAAGTGAAATATGTGGGTTGCTGTGCTGATGTGTTTCCTCAAACACACCTGTAAGTCTAAAAATATACAGTTTACATGAGCCTACTCAGACAGTTTCCCCAGTACAAGGCTGCAAAAAAATAATTCTGTGAGTCATCAACCAAAATAATGGGTCAGTAGTTACAAGAATCATCCATGCTGCCCTTCCTAAATACCGGAACAATTGCAGCATCCAGCCAAGATCTAGGTTTAGGACCACCTTCCAAAACTGAATGGCATACCAAGTAAAGGTAGGGGCCCCATAAAAGAGGTTACGCTGCATACAGATCTCCAGGGACCCAAACACCAGGTGAATTCTGTGAAACTATTGCCTGAAGTGCCTCAAAACTGTCTTTAAGCAAAAAACAATCAATCAATCAATCAAGACATTTGTTAAGCGCGCTACATACCTGTGAGAGTCTCAAGGCGCGGGGGGGATGGTGCTGCTACTGATCGAAGAGCCAAGTTTTGAGAAGACGTCTGAAGGCCAGGAGATCTTGGGTCAGCGGTAGGTTGGTGGGGAGGGTGTTCCAGGTCTTGGCGGAGAGGTGGGAGAAGGATCTGCTGCCGGCGGTTGTTCTTCAGATGCGTGGCACTCTGGTGAGGGCAAGGTTGGCGGAACGGAGCTTGCGGGTAGGGGCGTAGAAGCTGAGTCGTTGGTTGAGGTACGCTGGGCCGGCGTTGTGGAGGGCTTTGTATGCGTGGATGAGGAGTTTGAATGTTATCCTCTTGTTGACGGGGAGCCAGTGTAGGTCTCTGAGGAGCGGTGTGATGTGACTGCGGCGGGGGATGTCGAGGATCAGTCATGCCGAGGCGTCCTGGATGCGTTGTAGGCGTCTCAGGAGCTTGTTTGATATTCTTGCGTAGAGGGCATTTCCGTAGTCCAGCCTGCTGGTGACGAGGGCCTGGGTTACTGTTCTTCTTGTTTCGGTGGGGATCCACTTGAAGATCCAGCGGAGCATTCGTAGGGTGTTGAAGCAGGATGAGGATATGGCGTTGACCTGTTTAGTCATGGAGAGGGTGGAGTCAAGGATGACCCCCAGGTTGCGTGCCTGGTTAGTGGGTGTCGGGGCTGTTCCCAGTGTTGTCGGCCACCAGGGGTCATCCCATGCTGAGGGGTTGGAGCCAAGGATGAGGACCTCCGTCTTGTCCGAGTTCAGCTTCAGTCGGCTGTTCCTCATCCATTCGGCGACAGCCTTCATTCCTTCATGGAAGTTGGTTTTGGCGGTGTGAGGGTCTATGGTGAGGGAGATGGTCAGCTGGGTGTCGTCGGCGTAGGAGATGATGTTGAGGTCGTGCTGATGGGTGACTGAGGTGAGGTGTGCATTGTATATGTTGAACAGCGTTGGGCTGAGGGAGGAGCCCTGGGGTACGCTGCAGGTGATCTTGGTGGTGGAGCTGAAGGGGGGGAGGCAGATGCTCTGTGTTCTGCCGGCAAGGAAGGATGTGGTCCAGTCCAGGGCCTTCTCTTGGATCGCTGAGTTATCTTTTCAAATGGCTAATGTTGGTTCTGGCATTAAAGATTTGATACTACATAAAACCTCTTAAAGTGCTCCACCCACAGCTCCAGTTGCAGATGATAGTTGATGCGAGATACAGCTTGTCGGCTTCCGTGATCAACAGTATCCCTAAATGATTTGTTATTTCTCATGCCCTGACTGCTTCCACTAGATCATTCCACACCTCATATTCCCAGTTACTTTTGTCCCTAGTCAGAGTTTCTTTGTAATCCCTTGTGGACAGAGATATTCTGCTCTATTTCCAGCTATAATTGATCTACATCTGCCTTGGCAAGTCTACATTGGGCGTTAAACCAAAAATGTTGCCGTTCAGATTTATGTGTTTTACTGCCGTGCCTAGTTAAGAATGGCTGTAGTCTGTGAAACAGCCCTTCATGAAGATTAAGGGACCAATTATGATGTTGTCAGGAAAGGCTCTGAACGGGATTCGGATTCTGCGACCTATGTTCCCGACCGAATCGGTCACCTTTCTGGATGACCAATTACGATGCAGGGAACCGTCTGGGCTGTCCGAATCGGTTCAGGGTGGAATTTAGGCAGTCCATGTCTTACGGAGCCGAATTGTACAGCCCAATGGAACCCAATGGAGATGGTTTCCGAACGAGCGAGTATGATGAGCACTTCCGACAGCCGTTCCAAATCGGTTTGACTGAGATGAAAGGGCTATGGGAATAGGACTTCGGGCGCCCTTAGGCCTCCAGATGGGGCCCGTGGGGGTACCCAAGAGACCGGCCTCAGGGTGCAAGGTTTTTCCCACCCACCCCTTTTTTCAATGGAAGCCTGTATTCTTGTTCGACCACAGACTCCCATTGAAGTCAATGTGAGTCCAACCGAACCGTATCTGTAACCACCTGGACACATCGTAATTGGTCGGTAGGGCACCCCAAATGTGAATCATTTAGAAAGTATTCCTAACCTGATTCGGTGGGAATGCTCTTCTGACGACATCGTAATCGGCCCTTAGGTATTAGCGCAGGGTCTAAGACTTTGGCCCCAATGAGTCTATAGATTTTTGACAATTAATTCAGATCGCTAGATACAGAAGCCCCTTTTAGGGCCTGCTTATTATTTGAGAGACATCATTTATATGTCAGCATTGAATTGACACAAGTCATGCTGGGTCTCAGGCCTACTTACAATTAAGTTAAGTGCACTGTGGTTACTAACCGCCATGTAATACCACATTTGAAGGGATAGACATATATAATCGGTATGGCTCAATTGGTTGCGCTTCTTGACAATGTGGGCACTAATACGATCACACATAGGCCAGTCATAACATGTTTTTAAACCCATACATAAAGGTAAACTCAAAAGTTGATTAGTTACTGCTGACCACCCTTGGCAGGGTTCAAATCTAACTGTGAAATACCACAAGATAGGTCTTCTTCTTCTGTTAGATTAACTGCTGTGGTGCCTAATGGTTCAAAAGTGACATTAAAATCACCCACAACAATCAATGGGCATCCATATGGTAAAACATCAATTGCTTGTTCAAGAACAGTAAGAGTACCTGAAGGCTTATTCAGCCCACTTATTCGGTAATAGACATTATAGATATAGAAATAGGCCCCAAAATGTCCAAAGTGTTTTAATAAAGACTCCTAATCCTACAGGCCAGCATGTTTTTCACCCACGTAATTAGTCCACCTGCAGGTCATTCTCTACCCTGTGATATAGCTAGACAGTAAAAAAGCGTAATTCCTGATCTCTCTACAGGCTCGTTATATCAAGTTTCTTGCAGCACCAACCCTCAAATGAATCAGTAAAATCCCCCAGTCCAGATAATCAGCTTGAAATTCTAAGCCTGCAATGTTCATTGAAAGTAAATTCCATACGTCAGTTAAAACTGTAGGAGCAGGAGAAGCCCAGGAAAAGGGTTGCAGCTCAAGCCGCAGTAGTAAAAGGCACTTTGTGCACATCCATGCACCATGTGCCAGCCACCTTGTGATACCTGGCACAGGGTGCATAGATGTGTCGGGGGCACTACATGTGTCCCCAGGCCACTTAGCAGTCCCCCAAAGTCCATTTCTCTCTGCCTTTTCATGGCAGTTGGACTGCCATGAAAAGGCAGTCAGAAAGGGGCCCCCTAATCCCTATCGCGATGCCTGCACAGGTACCACCTCCATTTTAGGGTTAGGAGTCTGACCGCCGCCCTAACAGGATCCTGGATTCTGTTAGAAGCTGTATCCTGCCCCCTGACCTCTACACTCCGACCAATTATATTATAATCCGGTAGTTGGAACATGCACAGGATGTCGGGTGGACCGCCATCGATGGCCTATCAGTGGCGGTCCGCCCTCCACCATATTGACCCCCTTAGACTTAAAGTTTAAAAAAAGCCTTCCCATTACTAAAAAAGGTCAAAACAAAATAGGAAGTGTGTCCCTCACCAGGCCAAATAAAACATCTTTTATAATGTACCTGCTTATATCTACAATGCACTCTACCCTTAGGGCACCTAGGGTAGACCGTAGGGGTGACCTATATGTAGAAATAAGGTAGTTTGAGACTTTGGAAGTACTTTGAATTCCAAAGTAAAATTTGGACATAGTTTTATTTTTTAAGACTGCCTGCAGAGCAGGGCTGCCTTCAAAATGACAGCAGGCACTACAGCAATGAACGCTTAAGTGCACTAAATATACAGGGCTTCTAAACCTGCATGCCCTATGTCAAAAATGTGATTCCTGGTTGGCTAGGTTATACACCCAGGCTAGGCAGGAGCAGCCACTCTAGTCAGGGTAAACTAGATATATCCTGTGCTCACTCTGGTAGCTTGGCACAGAGCAGTCAGTCTTATCGAATGAGGCAATGTGTAAAGTATTTGTGCAACACACACACACACAGCAACACAATGAATATGGGAAACATCCTTTACAACGCAACTTTTACCACGCAGTGCCTTTACGACGCAACTTTTACAACGCAAACCATTACAACGCATTGCGCTGGGGGGCGCTCTAGGATAGGGAATACGTTTAATTTACTATCCAACACCTTCCCTAGTGTCCACGGGGACTGGAGTTGGAATGGTAAATTAAACTATTCACTATCCAGCACCCCAAAGCGCTATGCGTTGTAAAGGTTTTCGTTGTAAAAACCGCGTTGTACAGGCATGCGATGTAAAAGCATGCGTTATAATGTCATACATCCAATGAATACACCACAAATAGACTCCACGCAGGTTTACAAAAATAGAGAATACTTATCTAAGTAAAAAAAAAAAACGAATATCCAATCAGTAAAAGTCAAGATATGATTTTTTAAATATTAGATGGGAAACAGTCACTAGCGGGCAAAAGGTTACTTGAGGTCGTGCGGGACCGGTACAAATTCGAAGTTCATACCAAATGCGACAGAGGGCAGGCCAAGTACAGGACAAATGCAGGGTCATCTGAGAAAGTATCTTGGATGGAGTGAAGCGTTGAAGCGGAGGGCACACTGCAATGATCTTTTCCACGCAGTCTGGTCCCTGAGTCATTGTTGAGCTTCACTGAAGTGAAGGCAATGCGTCATTGTCAAGCCGCACAGAACGACCTCATCAGGCTGCACAGGCTGTAGAACCACTGTTGTCGAATAGCCTCTACTTCGGGGTTTATGGGTGATGTGTCGGTTCCGACAGGCGTAGTGGTGACAATGCATAAGTTTTGTAGCAGAACTGCAGCAGAACCACTTCTGAGGCCCAGAACTTGGAGAGGCACCTCAGACAAGGCTAGGAATCACAGGTGCAGAGTCCAGCAGCATCATCACAATCGCAGGAAGGCTTTTGTGACCTTGAGACTTCAGAAAACAAGATTCAAGCCAGCGAGTCATTGGAGATCACTTTGAGGGAAGGTAGAGGCCAGCTCTTCTTCAGCAAAATCAGGGAGCAGTAGGCAGCAGGCAACACTCAGAAAAGCAGGCCTTCCAGAAAAGAAGTCTAGTTGAGTCCTTTAAGCAGAACAGCAGTCCTTCTGACTGAGATTCAGTTCAAGGTCCAGACGTGTCTGATTTTAGGGTATCAAAGACCAAGTACATATATGCAAAAGTTTCTTTGATGTGGGGGATGACTTCAAAGCAGCTCCCTGAAGTGCACAAGGATCTCTTTTAACCCAGTGATGTCTGCCAGCTGTCTGTGGTGGGGTCAACCAGTGATTTGTGTGTGGACAGGACACCACCTATTGAAGAGTATGTGTTAGCCCCTCCCATTCCTCCCTGCCCCTGAAGTCTTATCTGAACGGAGATGAGTGCACAAAATGCAGATTAGCCTCACCTTCCTGTGTTTGTGGCTATCTAGAGGGAATGCACAAAGTGTACCTTTCACTCAGCCCAAACGTTTTTTGGAGACACAGTGCCAGGCACTTAGAGCAGTAAGTGCAGAGAAATGTCCACTTTCAAAGGTGGCATTTCTAAAATAGTAATGTTAAATCCAAGTTCACCAGTAAGGAGGATTTATCATTACCATTCCAAAGATATAAAACATGCAAAAGCTACTCCTTTCTGATCATGAATTACAGCTCAAAAATGTATTAAGGAATTCTCAATACTGGCATATGAGAGGGGTAGGCCTCACAGTAGTGAAAAACAAAAACACGTGTTTGTCACTACCAGGACATGCAAAATATAAAAGTACATGTCCTACCTTTTACTTAAATAGCACCCTGTCATTAGGTTTATGTAGAGACTACCTTAGGGGTGACTTGTATGTAATAAAAGTGGAGTTTAAAGCCTGGCAAGTAGTTTTAAATGCCAAGTCAAAGTGGCAGTAAACTGCACACACAGGCACTGCAGTGGCAGGCCTGAGACAGGTTTGAAAGGCTACTTATATGGGTGGCAGAATCAGTGCTTCGTTCCACTAGTAGGAATTGAAGTACTGACCCTGGGTATGTGGTAAATCACGTTAAAAGGGACTTAGCAGAACAACAAATATGCCAAACAGGTATACACCAATGTCATCATGTGTAGGGGAGTAGCACATGCACTTCAGCACTGGTTAGCTGTGGGAAAGTGCTCAAAGTCCTAAGGCAAACAAAAAGAATCAGCAAAAATGGGAGGCAAATGGCAACATGTCTGGGGAAAGCCCACCCTTAGGATGACAGGTCTAATACCATGCCATATACTAGGGACTTATAGGTAGATTGTCAGTAACAATTGAAATTACACCTAAATGCCATATACCTTTTACACGGAGCACTGGCCCTAGGCCTGGTTAGCAACACTCAGGGCACAATCAGAATTAGCAAACACCAGTATTAGTCACAAATGGGGGCAGAAAGAGGGGGGCAGCTTTTTTTCTCACGTGCATCATAAACAAATTTGTAAACGTTAAGATCAAAGATTTTTAGTTCTGAAAATGGTTTTACAAATGTGTTAAAGAGGAGAGTAGATATGATATATATCTAGGTGACTCTTATCTTTATTTTGTGAGGTGTTGAGAAGACGTGGGGCATAAATCAATAGTATAGGAGGCAAGCGAAAAAAATAATTTTACAATTAATAATAACTTTCCTGGAGCCGTGAATATAAGTTTGATGGTGAACTCTATTGAAAGCTGTGGACAAATCCAGGAAATGTAGTGCAAGTAGGCTGCTTTTGTCAACTGCCTTTTTAGTTTCTACAATATGGTGTTCAGAGCAGATTCTGCATATCGGTGCACTTGGAAGTCTCAGCCCAGGAAGGTGTTGTCACTACTGGTGTGCTGTGGGCCGTTGGTACAGGTGAAGTCCATTACATTCGGACTTAGAAACTTTTCTGAAACTAGGAAGTTGAGTCGGACTGGCAGTTCGATGTTTGCCGCTGAGGCTCAGCAACAGTCTGGTGGCAGCCTCTGTTTCTTTCATCAAAAAGGTTAGAAAGAGTTTCTAAGTGTCCAGTATTGCAATTTTGGAAGGGGAAAGAGTACACATAACGCCAGTCAAGGGTCCAGTACCATTTGGAAAACACTAGGGCAAGATGAGCTCTTTGTGATCTCCCGCTACGCCGCCGCCCACGCTACGGGACCGCTCGGCCTTCTGCTATGCGGCCTGATGTATTTGCAAGCAGAGATCTGACCTGGCCGGTGCTGCTGCCTCTCCCAACCTGCTGCTGCCAGCGCTCCAGCTGCTTTCTCCTCCTCCGGCCCAGGATACCGCGAGTATTGTCGAGACTCCGCCGGAAGACTCGAGGGGTTGTGCTCTCCTCAAGCAGGGGAAAATATGCAGTCTGCTACCTCGGGAGTGTGCCCTCAGAACCCCGTGGCTTCAGGCTTTGCTGCCGGTCCGGTTTTGCCACGCTGCTGGGACTTCTGTGTGCCTGGCTGGCCTCATTCGTTCCTCAGACAATTTTGTGATCTGGTGCACGGATTTCGGTGTCTGCATTGACTGCATTGACGAAGCAGGGTGGCTCTGGCACAAACTTGGATCTGCTTTCTGGTGAGTGGGGCATGGCCCCTCGAGGGGTCAGGGGGGCTAAAGGCAAGACTGCAGCTATGCCTAATGCTGCTCTTAATGCTGCTGCCTCCGCTGGTACTACCCCGACCCCCATAGAGCCCACCCCCAAAAGCAAAAAAGAGACAATGGGCTCTAGAAAGCCCCTAGGTAAATCCAACCTCATGGGGCCTCCAAAGGATGGGACTGGCTCACAGCCCTCAGTTGCTAGAATCTTCCTCTTTGCTGGGCCAGGCTCGGGAGATGGGGGGAAGTCTACGCCAATCCTCCATACAGAAAGTAGCCTGACAACCCTGGCTCTAACTGTCCAGACTGGAGCTCCGGTCTCACAGACTGCTTTATCTTCACTCACAGCTAAAGCTGGCGAATTGGAAAACACGCTGCCTGATTCAAGCCAGAGGGCTGTTCTAATGGAAAATATCACCCCTGAACTGAACAGTGAAGACATAATTTTTCCCTCTCAGCCTGACACCGAGTTGTCCCGTATTGGGAACGCGATCCAGGATCAAAATATTTGAGGCCCTGTCCCCACTAATCTAGATTACTCTAAAGAACTAAACTCACAATGGCACATAAATCCAGGCTCCCGTGATCCTTTGGGAGAGCATTTCTTCTCGGTTTCAGATGGCTCAAACTCCGCTGCAGAAGCAAGTTCTGTATCCAGCAGCGACAGTGATATATCTGAATCTAAATACAGTACTGCTTCAAAAGAGGGTAGGAACACAGTCCGTAAACAGAAATGCCAGGCATCAAAGGGTAAAGGAAAGAGACCTGAGAAAAAAGACCGTCTCAAGTGGGATTACTCTGGGACTCAGCTTTCATTCTCCCAAATGGATGATTCCAGAAAATCAAACTGTGCTTCACAAGCTACGTCCGAGCAGCAAGAAGAACCAACCTTAGCCGTTATCCTGGCATCCATTAAACAATTTCAAGAGATAGCTCGAGCCCATAACCATCAGGCAAAGAGTGCAGCTAGAAAGCTACAAGGGAGCCTTCAAAAGCTTAATAAGACCTGCACGGATGTCTGTGAGAGAATGTCGATGGTAGAAGCCCGAACCGACAGTCTCGAAACAGATACTGTGCTGCTTAAAAATCAATGTACTACCCAAAATGATCAACTACTGGACGTGTTATGGAAGCTGGAAGATCAGGAAAATATACAACGTAGGAACAATCTCCGCCTCCTTGGAATTAGAGAAGGGGTTGAGGGGGAAGATCCCCGGCGCTATATCATCAAGCTCCTAAAGGGTGCATTTCCTTATCAGACGGAGTGGTGCTGGGAGCATGAAATCCAACGTGCTCACTGCTACCCCCTTACTTTGAGAAAGCAATCTGGCACCTCTGCTGACTCAGGAAAACCACAAGCGTTCCTGGTCTTTTTTGGGAATTTTCTTTTGAGACAGTTAATCTTTTTTTTTTTTTTTCAAAAACCTTTATTGCGAAAAATCAAGGCAGACACAGTACATCGTGCAACAGCGCAGTGCAATATACAAAACAGAAAGAAGGTCAAGCACTCCATTAAACATAGGTGTCAACTGTCAGTACAGTAAATAACATGAAGAGAATGTCACAGCTCCAACACATCAAGGTCCCTCCTTCATGGGAAAACACAGATTGAGCGTTGTCGGCAATGAAGGTCTAAGGAGAAAGGGGCGGAAACGCCAACTGCAGGGGGGAGAGGCAGTCACTGCCAGCACCGGCGGCCTCCGTGGACCCAAGGCCAGCAGGGAGCGCCGGGGAGGCAATGCCACTAGGGTGAGAACGTGAAAGGAGGTAGGTAACCAAAGGGCCCCAGATGTCAACAGGTCAGGACGTCAGGGCAGAACTTGACAAACCCGAGAAGGCACAGAGGTGGATCAGGGCGCACTATCGCGCCGGTAAGGTCAGAAATGGCAGAATACACCACCCTCCAGAACTCAGAGACCCTAGGGCAAAGCCAAGCAAGATGAGCGAAATCCACCGCAGGAGCAGCACAATGTACACAATTGTCTCCGGGAGTGAGCCAGAGCCTATGGAGCTGCACCGGGGTACGGTAAAGCCAATGCAAGTACTTGAAATGGATCAAACGAAGCCAGTAGTTTCGGGACAACTTCTTCGTCTGATTACAACAATAGGGCCAGTCAGCTGGCGAGATGTCGGTGCCAGATCAGCACCCCATGCCTCCCGAGCACGATCAGAGGAGATGGGGTGGACGCTAGAGTGAGGGCATATAGTTTGGTGACTAATTTGTGTGGGGACGAGGAGGTATAGATGAGACCCAGAGCTGGCATGTTGGCTGGGGGGTGAGGAAAAGTGGAATGCAGCTTCCTACACGTGGCACGCAGCTGGTAAAATAGGAGCGTGTCCTGTGGCCCCGATGCGTCAGGGAGCGTAAAGAAGGTGTCCTCAGGATAGAGGTCCGCCACCGTTGTCAGGCCCAAGCGCAACGCACTCCTGGACATGCTAGAGGCCGGAAGTGAAGGAAAATCCGTGTGGTTAACTATGGGCACAGAGTTAGCAGAGAGCAAGGGGATGCCAGACAGTCGACGCAGGCCTGACCAGGCCAATCAAAGCGTCTCTACCGTGTCAACCTCGGCCCGAGGGCGCACCGCGGGCGCAAACAAAGCTGTGGACAGAGGTCAGGGAGAAGCGGCATCGGTCTTAAAGGCAACGTGAGGCTGATAAGGAGAGGGGTGGATCCAACAATGCAGGAAACTGGCCTGGCGCACAGGGCATAAAGCTTGAAGTCAGGCGCGCCCATTCCGCCGGCAGACATGGGTAGAGTAAGGATATTTTAGGCTAATCTTGGTTGTTTACCGGCCCAGACCAATGAGATAATTAGGGAACGTAATTTGTGAAAAAAATGAGAGGTGAGGGGGATGGGGATATTTAAAAACAAATAGAGGAATTTTGGAAGAACAACCATTTTGGCAATTGCAATGCGGCCCGCCAAAGACAGCGGGAGCCGGCTCCATGATGGAATCCTGGTTTCCAGCCAGTCTACCGCACAACCAGAGTTCGATCTCCACAGTTCAGCCAGATCCCTACTGAGCCAGATGCCCAAATAGCGCGTGGGGCCGAAAGCCCACACAAATGGAAAGTCGCGTGAGAATGGCACAGTGGCGTCAGTCAATGGGAAAAGAACCGACTTGCTCCAGTTCACCTGGATGCCCGACAGCCCACCAAACCGAATGATCCTGCGGACAAGAGGGCTAAGGTTCTCTTGGGGATGACGGACAAAGAGCATAATGTCGTCCGCATACATTGAGACGAGCAAGGAACGGGACGAGAAACCAATACCCCTGTGGGTATGGTGCTGCCGCAACCTGGCGGCCAGGGGCTCCATCGCTATAGCAAAAAGCATGGGCGATAGCGGACACCCTTGACGCGTGCCACGAGCGATGGTAATGGGGTCTGATACTTGCCCGTTGATGCGGAGGCGTGCCGAGGGGTTGGTATAGAGGAGCCTGACGTTGCGTAGGAAGTGGTCACTGAAGCCCATACGCGGCAAGATGTAAAATAAGAAGGGCCACTCCAGCGTATCAAACGCCTTTGTGGTGTCCAGCAGGGCAGCCACGGCCGGTAGGCTGGGATTCATTTGATGCAATACCGAGAAAATTGTAAGGAGGTTGTGGGAAGTCACCCTTCCGGGGATAAAACCAGATTGATCGGGGAGGGCAATGGTGGGCATAAGTAAGAAAAGGCGGGAGGCGATCATTTTGGCAAAGATTTTGTTGCAAATATTTATTAGAGACAGGGGGCGGTAGGAGTCGCGACAGTTGGAAGGCTTATCGGGTTTAAGAAGCAGGGTTATCAGCGCCTCGCGCAGGGAAGGCGGGAAGGAGCCGGTGTCGAAAGAGTTGTTATACATTGCAGCTAGATGTGGTTCCAGGAAATTGGCGAATGTTTTGTAGAAAGAGGCAGGCAGGCCATCTGATCCAGGGGCCTTGTCTCCGGGTAAACTATTGATGGCAGCCAATATTTCTTCTCTGGAGAACGGTTCATCCAGGAATTTACGGTGGTGGTCTTCCAACCAGACCAATGCGATGGAATCAAATTATTGATCAAAGTCCTCCCGTGGCAGGGAAGTGCCAGCGGAGTAGAGCTATGAGTAAAAGTTGAGAAAGCAGGACTTAATGTCCTCCAGGGAGGTAGTCCTGTCCGGATCACCGTCACTCAAGGCCGTGACATAGGAAGCAGCGCACGGTGGGCGAATAAGGTTGGCGAGAGTACGCCCCGGGTGGTCCCCCTCACCAAAACGGTGCGCCCGGCCCTCCCTGCCCAGAAAGGACAGTTCGCGCCCAGCTTCGTCGGAGAATTCAGTGTGTTTCTGAAGCAGTTGTGCCAGTGTCTCGGGACTGGGGCTCGCAGCCTGGGCGGCGTCCAGGTCCTTGATTTCCTCCTCCAGCTTTGCCAACGTGGCACAAATAGAACGAAGGACGCCTGCCTGCTTAGAAATACACTCGCCACGAATGACGGCCTTAAACCCCTCCCAAAGGGTGGAAGCAGGCTCCACCGAGCCCGCGTTGAGATCAAAGTAATTGGTGGTCGCGGTCTGGATGTCTGCACAGAAGACAGAGTCCCGGAGGGCGTTAGAGGGAAGGCGCAAAGTAAAGGCCCGCCGCGGGGAGTGAGGAGGGCGAAGACGGAGCTGGACAGGCTTGTGGTCGGAAAAGGTGCGAGTCATGTGCCTCACGACGGAGAGCCAGGTCAGAACGTCCGGGGAGGTCAGTCAGAAGTCTATATGCGCCCTACGTACCAGTGAAGCTGGTGCCCTCCCGCGCATCAGGATAGGAATGGCGCCAAATGTTGTAGAGGGCATTATCGGTTAGAAGAGATGAAAGATCTACAGCAGCGCGTGGATGAGATGAATGGGAACCCGACCGATCCAAAGTCGCAGATAGAGTAACATTAAACTCCCCACCCCAAAGGATCGCCGCAGGGCCGCAAGAGGAGATGAGGTGCCAAACGTGGTTGAAGAAGTCCACGTCGTCACAATTGGGGCCATAGACGATGGCGATCGTAACAGGCTGTGCCAGTAGAAAGCCGTGAAGAATCACGTATCTGCCTTTCGGGTCAAGGATCACCTTGTCAGTCTGCCAAGGAATGCCCCAACTCATCAAAATAGAAACGCCCCTGGCATACAAGGAGTAAGTGGCAGAATGGGACTCCCCCCGGTACCTGGAGTGGAGTTTGGAGATAGTTCCGGGCAGCAGAGGCGTCTCCTGCAGGAGACATATATACACTTTGTGGCGTTACAAATGGGAATGAATCAAGCGGGCTTTGCGGTGATCATTCAAGCCCCGGATATTCCAGGACCAGCATACTAAGGCCATAAGGAGACAGTAGTGAAAAACGGTACCACACGGCGCAAGCTGCAAGCCCCGCAGAGGAGCGCAGCGCACATAGGGAACAGGATGGAAGGAGGGCAGTGACCAGCGACCCAGACGAGGGGAGGGACAGACACCTTGGATCACCCCACAGGAGAGATAAGCAATTGGGACAGTAAAGGAGAGGTGCGCAAGCATGAGACAGTTAATCTTCGATCAATCTAGGCACTACTCTTTTGACGGGGTCTCCTTCTTCGCCAAACCAGATTTCTGTCACGCCACTGTGGTAGAAGGTAGCAACTCCGTCAGTTAATTACACCCTTCCAGCAGCTGGAGGCTCAGGTTTTCCTTATGAACCCTGCCAAACTGAAGGTTATCTTCAACGGGCCAACAAAATCAACAAGAGAGATAGGGCGCGAGTAGACACTCCTGTACCCCAATAATTATATTTTAAACAACGAAGGAGTGACTTAATGAAAACAAAATAAGACAAAACAAGGTGTGTTAGGTTATGCAATGGTCCCTACCCGGTTGGCATAACTGTAAGGTTGGAAAAATCCAATCCTAACAATCAGGAGGTCGCAACCCAGAAAAGTAGTATAACTACACATAACTGGAAAGGACAAGTAAACCTCTTTGTTAAAAGGACCCTCACTCACCACTAGTTGGTGACATGCTTCATCATAGGGTCCCCGCTGGGGTGGCCGAATGCCCCCCCAGCGTGCTACAACGCCTGATTTACAGCGGAGCGGGTTGGTGTTGAGTGTGACAGTGGTTTAACTCAAAAGAAATTGTTGCAAAATAAGTGAGTGCAGAATTTAAAAATTACTAGGTTGAAACCCAAACAAAATCTTCAATGTGGGCCAACCTGTATCCAGATTAAAAAGGCGGACAAAATAGGTTCTGAATTTGGAGACCTGTGTCCTTGAGTGAGATATAAGGTCAACATGTTTCTGCTGTAAAAATGCAGGATCGCACAGCATTCGTCAGGACCATAGACCAATAGCACTCCGGTGGTATGTACACACTAAGGTACACCCTCCCGTGAGGCACTTGATGTAAAAAATTGAAAGAGTATGATGTAATTACTCACGGATATTGCCCGTGTCGGCACACTGTGATTCACAGCAGCCCGAGTTACCTGTAGAGAAAGGAGAGGGACACACTAACACATAGACACACAAATCAACATGTTATCCATTTTTACAACATGTAGCAAGGTAACGTGAGAATTATCACATCACCTCTGTTTCCTTAACACCCTATTAGAGTGGTAGGATAAAGTACCCTCATAATCATGAATTCGATATAGAGGGATGTTTAGTTACAGACTTCTAAACAAAAATTATTCATATTAGAATAGTGGAACCAAAGAGGGAGGTTCCTGAAACGCAGTAGATTTATTTAAATCAGCGTATTTTGGGCTAAAGTTTTAGAAAGGCTAAGGATTTCTTACCCCTCCATAGTTTATACTTAAGCCGGGTATATAATCAATAATTAAAGCAGACAAAATATATTATTTTGGAGACTCATAAAACGGCAAAAGGGGGGGCCTCACAATGTGGAAACCAGAGCGACAACATGCATTAATCTGCAAGGTTCAATAGCGTGTCAGCAAGGAGCTCAAAGCACTTACAGCTAGAAGGAGGGAAATTCTCTTCATGGGTCAAGACAGCACGGGAATTGTTCACGCGGTGTAAAATCTAGCGTGTAAGGAGGAAAACAAGATGTTACCAAACCCTCCGTAGTTCGACAGTCTTTGAGGCAGAAAGCAGCTGCACGGTAGACAAGCAGTTAAAAACTTACTTTTCCACTCGCGACTCCCCGTCCAAAACCTATGCTACAGGACTGCCGTCTGCCCGGAGGTAGTAGAGAAACCCATGTGAGCTCTTTTAAATAACATAGTTGTTCCGGCCACGTGACTGGCGTGCCCGGACATGAAAAAGGGGGGCGTGACACGGGGCGTCACACAGGGCGAGGCGGAGAAGCCTTAAAGGGACAAAGCCCCTTTGGTCACCCTACAGGTAATGCGGTTCGAATCCCCGTTCCGCCTCGTTGGTGAACCAATAAGTTGAGGGGAATAAGATGTTAATTTTGAGGAACAGTAGTTCTCTCCAAAAAATGTGATTGATATTCATAACGATAACGATTAAGGCAAAGACGTGCGTCGATTAAAACGAGCCAGTCCTGAGTGGGAGGCTACGCCTTGATACTATATGGTAGGCAGCCAATTTGTCTGCGCCCATACCTTCCGAAATAATGCATTGTCATAGAATCTTCTGGGGCATTGATAACTTTAGTACTGTATTATTATTAAAATATGCTTAGATCATGATGCCATATGAAATGGCTCTAGTGCGGTTATATTCTTGGTTCACCTTGATCCACCCAGTCACCTATCTGGGATATGGTATGCGCTAGAAAAGGGTCGAGAAATAAGGCATGTTGTCACCAAGCAAAGCAACCACCTCTTCTTTTGAAAAGGAGGGGCCCTGTTCTTCCATGGTAGATTGATGGTCTCGTTATTAATAAGTCTCTGCTAATAATAAATCAGTAAGTCTCTCACAGCTGCACGCTGCTCTAAGAACCAACAAAATCAACAAGAGAGATAGGGCGCGAGTAGACACTCCTGTACCCCAATAATTATATTTTAAACAACGAAGGAGTGACTTAATGAAAACAAAATAAGACAAAACAAGGTGTGTTAGGTTATGCAATGGTCCCTACCCGGTTGGCATAACTGTAAGGTTGGAAAAATCCAATCCTAACAATCAGGAGGTCGCAACCCAGAAAAGTAGTATAACTACACATAACTGGAAAGGACAAGTAAACCTCTTTGTTAAAAGGACCCTCACTCACCACTAGTTGGTGACATGCTTCATCATAGGGTCCCCGCTGGGGTGGCCGAATGCCCCCCCAGCGTGCTACAACGCCTGATTTACAGCGGAGCGGGTTGGTGTTGAGTGTGACAGTGGTTTAACTCAAAAGAAATTGTTGCAAAATAAGTGAGTGCAGAATTTAAAAATTACTAGGTTGAAACCCAAACAAAATCTTCAATGTGGGCCAACCTGTATCCAGATTAAAAAGGCGGACAAAATAGGTTCTGAATTTGGAGACCTGTGTCCTTGAGTGAGATATAAGGTCAACATGTTTCTGCTGTAAAAATGCAGGATCGCACAGCATTCGTCAGGACCATAGACCAATAGCACTCCGGTGGTATGTACACACTAAGGTACACCCTCCCGTGAGGCACTTGATGTAAAAAATTGAAAGAGTATGATGTAATTACTCACGGATATTGCCCGTGTCGGCACACTGTGATTCACAGCAGCCCGAGTTACCTGTAGAGAAAGGAGAGGGACACACTAACACATAGACACACAAATCAACATGTTATCCATTTTTACAACATGTAGCAAGGTAACGTGAGAATTATCACATCACCTCTGTTTCCTTAACACCCTATTAGAGTGGTAGGATAAAGTACCCTCATAATCATGAATTCGATATAGAGGGATGTTTAGTTACAGACTTCTAAACAAAAATTATTCATATTAGAATAGTGGAACCAAAGAGGGAGGTTCCTGAAACGCAGTAGATTTATTTAAATCAGCGTATTTTGGGCTAAAGTTTTAGAAAGGCTAAGGATTTCTTACCCCTCCATAGTTTATACTTAAGCCGGGTATATAATCAATAATTAAAGCAGACAAAATATATTAT
Organism: Lissotriton helveticus; assembly: GCF_964261635.1. Classification (NCBI taxonomy): domain Eukaryota; kingdom Metazoa; phylum Chordata; class Amphibia; order Caudata; family Salamandridae; genus Lissotriton; species Lissotriton helveticus. Next base: position 883,977,936 of record NC_136070.1, read on the forward strand.
TTTGGAGACTCATAAAACGGCAAAAGGGGGGGCCTCACAATGTGGAAACCAGAGCGACAACATGCATTAATCTGCAAGGTTCAATAGCGTGTCAGCAAGGAGCTCAAAGCACTTACAGCTAGAAGGAGGGAAATTCTCTTCATGGGTCAAGACAGCACGGGAATTGTTCACGCGGTGTAAAATCTAGCGTGTAAGGAGGAAAACAAGATGTTACCAAACCCTCCGTAGTTCGACAGTCTTTGAGGCAGAAAGCAGCTGCACGGTAGACAAGCAGTTAAAAACTTACTTTTCCACTCGCGACTCCCCGTCCAAAACCTATGCTACAGGACTGCCGTCTGCCCGGAGGTAGTAGAGAAACCCATGTGAGCTCTTTTAAATAACATAGTTGTTCCGGCCACGTGACTGGCGTGCCCGGACATGAAAAAGGGGGGCGTGACACGGGGCGTCACACAGGGCGAGGCGGAGAAGCCTTAAAGGGACAAAGCCCCTTTGGTCACCCTACAGGTAATGCGGTTCGAATCCCCGTTCCGCCTCGTTGGTGAACCAATAAGTTGAGGGGAATAAGATGTTAATTTTGAGGAACAGTAGTTCTCTCCAAAAAATGTGATTGATATTCATAACGATAACGATTAAGGCAAAGACGTGCGTCGATTAAAACGAGCCAGTCCTGAGTGGGAGGCTACGCCTTGATACTATATGGTAGGCAGCCAATTTGTCTGCGCCCATACCTTCCGAAATAATGCATTGTCATAGAATCTTCTGGGGCATTGATAACTTTAGTACTGTATTATTATTAAAATATGCTTAGATCATGATGCCATATGAAATGGCTCTAGTGCGGTTATATTCTTGGTTCACCTTGATCCACCCAGTCACCTATCTGGGATATGGTATGCGCTAGAAAAGGGTCGAGAAATAAGGCATGTTGTCACCAAGCAAAGCAACCACCTCTTCTTTTGAAAAGGAGGGGCCCTGTTCTTCCATGGTAGATTGATGGTCTCGTTATTAATAAGTCTCTGCTAATAATAAATCAGTAAGTCTCTCACAGCTGCACGCTGCTCTAAGAACCAACAAAATCAACAAGAGAGATAGGGCGCGAGTAGACACTCCTGTACCCCAATAATTATATTTTAAACAACGAAGGAGTGACTTAATGAAAACAAAATAAGACAAAACAAGGTGTGTTAGGTTATGCAATGGTCCCTACCCGGTTGGCATAACTGTAAGGTTGGAAAAATCCAATCCTAACAATCAGGAGGTCGCAACCCAGAAAAGTAGTATAACTACACATAACTGGAAAGGACAAGTAAACCTCTTTGTTAAAAGGACCCTCACTCACCACTAGTTGGTGACATGCTTCATCATAGGGTCCCCGCTGGGGTGGCCGAATGCCCCCCCAGCGTGCTACAACGCCTGATTTACAGCGGAGCGGGTTGGTGTTGAGTGTGACAGTGGTTTAACTCAAAAGAAATTGTTGCAAAATAAGTGAGTGCAGAATTTAAAAATTACTAGGTTGAAACCCAAACAAAATCTTCAATGTGGGCCAACCTGTATCCAGATTAAAAAGGCGGACAAAATAGGTTCTGAATTTGGAGACCTGTGTCCTTGAGTGAGATATAAGGTCAACATGTTTCTGCTGTAAAAATGCAGGATCGCACAGCATTCGTCAGGACCATAGACCAATAGCACTCCGGTGGTATGTACACACTAAGGTACACCCTCCCGTGAGGCACTTGATGTAAAAAATTGAAAGAGTATGATGTAATTACTCACGGATATTGCCCGTGTCGGCACACTGTGATTCACAGCAGCCCGAGTTACCTGTAGAGAAAGGAGAGGGACACACTAACACATAGACACACAAATCAACATGTTATCCATTTTTACAACATGTAGCAAGGTAACGTGAGAATTATCACATCACCTCTGTTTCCTTAACACCCTATTAGAGTGGTAGGATAAAGTACCCTCATAATCATGAATTCGATATAGAGGGATGTTTAGTTACAGACTTCTAAACAAAAATTATTCATATTAGAATAGTGGAACCAAAGAGGGAGGTTCCTGAAACGCAGTAGATTTATTTAAATCAGCGTATTTTGGGCTAAAGTTTTAGAAAGGCTAAGGATTTCTTACCCCTCCATAGTTTATACTTAAGCCGGGTATATAATCAATAATTAAAGCAGACAAAATATATTATTTTGGAGACTCATAAAACGGCAAAAGGGGGGGCCTCACAATGTGGAAACCAGAGCGACAACATGCATTAATCTGCAAGGTTCAATAGCGTGTCAGCAAGGAGCTCAAAGCACTTACAGCTAGAAGGAGGGAAATTCTCTTCATGGGTCAAGACAGCACGGGAATTGTTCACGCGGTGTAAAATCTAGCGTGTAAGGAGGAAAACAAGATGTTACCAAACCCTCCGTAGTTCGACAGTCTTTGAGGCAGAAAGCAGCTGCACGGTAGACAAGCAGTTAAAAACTTACTTTTCCACTCGCGACTCCCCGTCCAAAACCTATGCTACAGGACTGCCGTCTGCCCGGAGGTAGTAGAGAAACCCATGTGAGCTCTTTTAAATAACATAGTTGTTCCGGCCACGTGACTGGCGTGCCCGGACATGAAAAAGGGGGGCGTGACACGGGGCGTCACACAGGGCGAGGCGGAGAAGCCTTAAAGGGACAAAGCCCCTTTGGTCACCCTACAGGTAATGCGGTTCGAATCCCCGTTCCGCCTCGTTGGTGAACCAATAAGTTGAGGGGAATAAGATGTTAATTTTGAGGAACAGTAGTTCTCTCCAAAAAATGTGATTGATATTCATAACGATAACGATTAAGGCAAAGACGTGCGTCGATTAAAACGAGCCAGTCCTGAGTGGGAGGCTACGCCTTGATACTATATGGTAGGCAGCCAATTTGTCTGCGCCCATACCTTCCGAAATAATGCATTGTCATAGAATCTTCTGGGGCATTGATAACTTTAGTACTGTATTATTATTAAAATATGCTTAGATCATGATGCCATATGAAATGGCTCTAGTGCGGTTATATTCTTGGTTCACCTTGATCCACCCAGTCACCTATCTGGGATATGGTATGCGCTAGAAAAGGGTCGAGAAATAAGGCATGTTGTCACCAAGCAAAGCAACCACCTCTTCTTTTGAAAAGGAGGGGCCCTGTTCTTCCATGGTAGATTGATGGTCTCGTTATTAATAAGTCTCTGCTAATAATAAATCAGTAAGTCTCTCACAGCTGTCTCCAAAATAATATATTTTGTCTGCTTTAATTATTGATTATATACCCGGCTTAAGTATAAACTATGGAGGGGTAAGAAATCCTTAGCCTTTCTAAAACTTTAGCCCAAAATACGCTGATTTAAATAAATCTACTGCGTTTCAGGAACCTCCCTCTTTGGTTCCACTATTCTAATATGAATAATTTTTGTTTAGAAGTCTGTAACTAAACATCCCTCTATATCGAATTCATGATTATGAGGGTACTTTATCCTACCACTCTAATAGGGTGTTAAGGAAACAGAGGTGATGTGATAATTCTCACGTTACCTTGCTACATGTTGTAAAAATGGATAACATGTTGATTTGTGTGTCTATGTGTTAGTGTGTCCCTCTCCTTTCTCTACAGGTAACTCGGGCTGCTGTGAATCACAGTGTGCCGACACGGGCAATATCCGTGAGTAATTACATCATACTCTTTCAATTTTTTACATCAAGTGCCTCACGGGAGGGTGTACCTTAGTGTGTACATACCACCGGAGTGCTATTGGTCTATGGTCCTGACGAATGCTGTGCGATCCTGCATTTTTACAGCAGAAACATGTTGACCTTATATCTCACTCAAGGACACAGGTCTCCAAATTCAGAACCTATTTTGTCCGCCTTTTTAATCTGGATACAGGTTGGCCCACATTGAAGATTTTGTTTGGGTTTCAACCTAGTAATTTTTAAATTCTGCACTCACTTATTTTGCAACAATTTCTTTTGAGTTAAACCACTGTCACACTCAACACCAACCCGCTCCGCTGTAAATCAGGCGTTGTAGCACGCTGGGGGGGCATTCGGCCACCCCAGCGGGGACCCTATGATGAAGCATGTCACCAACTAGTGGTGAGTGAGGGTCCTTTTAACAAAGAGGTTTACTTGTCCTTTCCAGTTATGTGTAGTTATACTACTTTTCTGGGTTGCGACCTCCTGATTGTTAGGATTGGATTTTTCCAACCTTACAGTTATGCCAACCGGGTAGGGACCATTGCATAACCTAACACACCTTGTTTTGTCTTATTTTGTTTTCATTAAGTCACTCCTTCGTTGTTTAAAATATAATTATTGGGGTACAGGAGTGTCTACTCGCGCCCTATCTCTCTTGTTGATTTTGTTGGTTCTTAGAGCAGCGTGCAGCTGTGAGAGACTTACTGATTTATTATTAGCAGAGACTTATTAATAACGAGACCATCAATCTACCATGGAAGAACAGGGCCCCTCCTTTTCAAAAGAAGAGGTGGTTGCTTTGCTTGGTGACAACATGCCTTATTTCTCGACCCTTTTCTAGCGCATACCATATCCCAGATAGGTGACTGGGTGGATCAAGGTGAACCAAGAATATAACCGCACTAGAGCCATTTCATATGGCATCATGATCTAAGCATATTTTAATAATAATACAGTACTAAAGTTATCAATGCCCCAGAAGATTCTATGACAATGCATTATTTCGGAAGGTATGGGCGCAGACAAATTGGCTGCCTACCATATAGTATCAAGGCGTAGCCTCCCACTCAGGACTGGCTCGTTTTAATCGACGCACGTCTTTGCCTTAATCGTTATCGTTATGAATATCAATCACATTTTTTGGAGAGAACTACTGTTCCTCAAAATTAACATCTTATTCCCCTCAACTTATTGGTTCACCAACGAGGCGGAACGGGGATTCGAACCGCATTACCTGTAGGGTGACCAAAGGGGCTTTGTCCCTTTAAGGCTTCTCCGCCTCGCCCTGTGTGACGCCCCGTGTCACGCCCCCCTTTTTCATGTCCGGGCACGCCAGTCACGTGGCCGGAACAACTATGTTATTTAAAAGAGCTCACATGGGTTTCTCTACTACCTCCGGGCAGACGGCAGTCCTGTAGCATAGGTTTTGGACGGGGAGTCGCGAGTGGAAAAGTAAGTTTTTAACTGCTTGTCTACCGTGCAGCTGCTTTCTGCCTCAAAGACTGTCGAACTACGGAGGGTTTGGTAACATCTTGTTTTCCTCCTTACACGCTAGATTTTACACCGCGTGAACAATTCCCGTGCTGTCTTGACCCATGAAGAGAATTTCCCTCCTTCTAGCTGTAAGTGCTTTGAGCTCCTTGCTGACACGCTATTGAACCTTGCAGATTAATGCATGTTGTCGCTCTGGTTTCCACATTGTGAGGCCCCCCCTTTTGCCGTTTTATGAGTCTCCAAAATAATATATTTTGTCTGCTTTAATTATTGATTATATACCCGGCTTAAGTATAAACTATGGAGGGGTAAGAAATCCTTAGCCTTTCTAAAACTTTAGCCCAAAATACGCTGATTTAAATAAATCTACTGCGTTTCAGGAACCTCCCTCTTTGGTTCCACTATTCTAATATGAATAATTTTTGTTTAGAAGTCTGTAACTAAACATCCCTCTATATCGAATTCATGATTATGAGGGTACTTTATCCTACCACTCTAATAGGGTGTTAAGGAAACAGAGGTGATGTGATAATTCTCACGTTACCTTGCTACATGTTGTAAAAATGGATAACATGTTGATTTGTGTGTCTATGTGTTAGTGTGTCCCTCTCCTTTCTCTACAGGTAACTCGGGCTGCTGTGAATCACAGTGTGCCGACACGGGCAATATCCGTGAGTAATTACATCATACTCTTTCAATTTTTTACATCAAGTGCCTCACGGGAGGGTGTACCTTAGTGTGTACATACCACCGGAGTGCTATTGGTCTATGGTCCTGACGAATGCTGTGCGATCCTGCATTTTTACAGCAGAAACATGTTGACCTTATATCTCACTCAAGGACACAGGTCTCCAAATTCAGAACCTATTTTGTCCGCCTTTTTAATCTGGATACAGGTTGGCCCACATTGAAGATTTTGTTTGGGTTTCAACCTAGTAATTTTTAAATTCTGCACTCACTTATTTTGCAACAATTTCTTTTGAGTTAAACCACTGTCACACTCAACACCAACCCGCTCCGCTGTAAATCAGGCGTTGTAGCACGCTGGGGGGGCATTCGGCCACCCCAGCGGGGACCCTATGATGAAGCATGTCACCAACTAGTGGTGAGTGAGGGTCCTTTTAACAAAGAGGTTTACTTGTCCTTTCCAGTTATGTGTAGTTATACTACTTTTCTGGGTTGCGACCTCCTGATTGTTAGGATTGGATTTTTCCAACCTTACAGTTATGCCAACCGGGTAGGGACCATTGCATAACCTAACACACCTTGTTTTGTCTTATTTTGTTTTCATTAAGTCACTCCTTCGTTGTTTAAAATATAATTATTGGGGTACAGGAGTGTCTACTCGCGCCCTATCTCTCTTGTTGATTTTGTTGGTTCTTAGAGCAGCGTGCAGCTGTGAGAGACTTACTGATTTATTATTAGCAGAGACTTATTAATAACGAGACCATCAATCTACCATGGAAGAACAGGGCCCCTCCTTTTCAAAAGAAGAGGTGGTTGCTTTGCTTGGTGACAACATGCCTTATTTCTCGACCCTTTTCTAGCGCATACCATATCCCAGATAGGTGACTGGGTGGATCAAGGTGAACCAAGAATATAACCGCACTAGAGCCATTTCATATGGCATCATGATCTAAGCATATTTTAATAATAATACAGTACTAAAGTTATCAATGCCCCAGAAGATTCTATGACAATGCATTATTTCGGAAGGTATGGGCGCAGACAAATTGGCTGCCTACCATATAGTATCAAGGCGTAGCCTCCCACTCAGGACTGGCTCGTTTTAATCGACGCACGTCTTTGCCTTAATCGTTATCGTTATGAATATCAATCACATTTTTTGGAGAGAACTACTGTTCCTCAAAATTAACATCTTATTCCCCTCAACTTATTGGTTCACCAACGAGGCGGAACGGGGATTCGAACCGCATTACCTGTAGGGTGACCAAAGGGGCTTTGTCCCTTTAAGGCTTCTCCGCCTCGCCCTGTGTGACGCCCCGTGTCACGCCCCCCTTTTTCATGTCCGGGCACGCCAGTCACGTGGCCGGAACAACTATGTTATTTAAAAGAGCTCACATGGGTTTCTCTACTACCTCCGGGCAGACGGCAGTCCTGTAGCATAGGTTTTGGACGGGGAGTCGCGAGTGGAAAAGTAAGTTTTTAACTGCTTGTCTACCGTGCAGCTGCTTTCTGCCTCAAAGACTGTCGAACTACGGAGGGTTTGGTAACATCTTGTTTTCCTCCTTACACGCTAGATTTTACACCGCGTGAACAATTCCCGTGCTGTCTTGACCCATGAAGAGAATTTCCCTCCTTCTAGCTGTAAGTGCTTTGAGCTCCTTGCTGACACGCTATTGAACCTTGCAGATTAATGCATGTTGTCGCTCTGGTTTCCACATTGTGAGGCCCCCCCTTTTGCCGTTTTATGAGTCTCCAAAATAATATATTTTGTCTGCTTTAATTATTGATTATATACCCGGCTTAAGTATAAACTATGGAGGGGTAAGAAATCCTTAGCCTTTCTAAAACTTTAGCCCAAAATACGCTGATTTAAATAAATCTACTGCGTTTCAGGAACCTCCCTCTTTGGTTCCACTATTCTAATATGAATAATTTTTGTTTAGAAGTCTGTAACTAAACATCCCTCTATATCGAATTCATGATTATGAGGGTACTTTATCCTACCACTCTAATAGGGTGTTAAGGAAACAGAGGTGATGTGATAATTCTCACGTTACCTTGCTACATGTTGTAAAAATGGATAACATGTTGATTTGTGTGTCTATGTGTTAGTGTGTCCCTCTCCTTTCTCTACAGGTAACTCGGGCTGCTGTGAATCACAGTGTGCCGACACGGGCAATATCCGTGAGTAATTACATCATACTCTTTCAATTTTTTACATCAAGTGCCTCACGGGAGGGTGTACCTTAGTGTGTACATACCACCGGAGTGCTATTGGTCTATGGTCCTGACGAATGCTGTGCGATCCTGCATTTTTACAGCAGAAACATGTTGACCTTATATCTCACTCAAGGACACAGGTCTCCAAATTCAGAACCTATTTTGTCCGCCTTTTTAATCTGGATACAGGTTGGCCCACATTGAAGATTTTGTTTGGGTTTCAACCTAGTAATTTTTAAATTCTGCACTCACTTATTTTGCAACAATTTCTTTTGAGTTAAACCACTGTCACACTCAACACCAACCCGCTCCGCTGTAAATCAGGCGTTGTAGCACGCTGGGGGGGCATTCGGCCACCCCAGCGGGGACCCTATGATGAAGCATGTCACCAACTAGTGGTGAGTGAGGGTCCTTTTAACAAAGAGGTTTACTTGTCCTTTCCAGTTATGTGTAGTTATACTACTTTTCTGGGTTGCGACCTCCTGATTGTTAGGATTGGATTTTTCCAACCTTACAGTTATGCCAACCGGGTAGGGACCATTGCATAACCTAACACACCTTGTTTTGTCTCATTTTGTTTTCATTAAGTCACTCCTTCGTTGTTTAAAATATAATTATTGGGGTACAGGAGTGTCTACTCGCGCCCTATCTCTCTTGTTGATTTTGTTGGTTCTTAGAGCAGCGTGCAGCTGTGAGAGACTTACTGATTTATTATTAGCAGAGACTTATTAATAACGAGACCATCAATCTACCATGGAAGAACAGGGCCCCTCCTTTTCAAAAGAAGAGGTGGTTGCTTTGCTTGGTGACAACATGCCTTATTTCTCGACCCTTTTCTAGCGCATACCATATCCCAGATAGGTGACTGGGTGGATCAAGGTGAACCAAGAATATAACCGCACTAGAGCCATTTCATATGGCATCATGATCTAAGCATATTTTAATAATAATACAGTACTAAAGTTATCAATGCCCCAGAAGATTCTATGACAATGCATTATTTCGGAAGGTATGGGCGCAGACAAATTGGCTGCCTACCATATAGTATCAAGGCGTAGCCTCCCACTCAGGACTGGCTCGTTTTAATCGACGCACGTCTTTGCCTTAATCGTTATCGTTATGAATATCAATCACATTTTTTGGAGAGAACTACTGTTCCTCAAAATTAACATCTTATTCCCCTCAACTTATTGGTTCACCAACGAGGCGGAACGGGGATTCGAACCGCATTACCTGTAGGGTGACCAAAGGGGCTTTGTCCCTTTAAGGCTTCTCCGCCTCGCCCTGTGTGACGCCCCGTGTCACGCCCCCCTTTTTCATGTCCGGGCACGCCAGTCACGTGGCCGGAACAACTATGTTATTTAAAAGAGCTCACATGGGTTTCTCTACTACCTCCGGGCAGACGGCAGTCCTGTAGCATAGGTTTTGGACGGGGAGTCGCGAGTGGAAAAGTAAGTTTTTAACTGCTTGTCTACCGTGCAGCTGCTTTCTGCCTCAAAGACTGTCGAACTACGGAGGGTTTGGTAACATCTTGTTTTCCTCCTTACACGCTAGATTTTACACCGCGTGAACAATTCCCGTGCTGTCTTGACCCATGAAGAGAATTTCCCTCCTTCTAGCTGTAAGTGCTTTGAGCTCCTTGCTGACACGCTATTGAACCTTGCAGATTAATGCATGTTGTCGCTCTGGTTTCCACATTGTGAGGCCCCCCCTTTTGCCGTTTTATGAGTCTCCAAAATAATATATTTTGTCTGCTTTAATTATTGATTATATACCCGGCTTAAGTATAAACTATGGAGGGGTAAGAAATCCTTAGCCTTTCTAAAACTTTAGCCCAAAATACGCTGATTTAAATAAATCTACTGCGTTTCAGGAACCTCCCTCTTTGGTTCCACTATTCTAATATGAATAATTTTTGTTTAGAAGTCTGTAACTAAACATCCCTCTATATCGAATTCATGATTATGAGGGTACTTTATCCTACCACTCTAATAGGGTGTTAAGGAAACAGAGGTGATGTGATAATTCTCACGTTACCTTGCTACATGTTGTAAAAATGGATAACATGTTGATTTGTGTGTCTATGTGTTAGTGTGTCCCTCTCCTTTCTCTACAGGTAACTCGGGCTGCTGTGAATCACAGTGTGCCGACACGGGCAATATCCGTGAGTAATTACATCATACTCTTTCAATTTTTTACATCAAGTGCCTCACGGGAGGGTGTACCTTAGTGTGTACATACCACCGGAGTGCTATTGGTCTATGGTCCTGACGAATGCTGTGCGATCCTGCATTTTTACAGCAGAAACATGTTGACCTTATATCTCACTCAAGGACACAGGTCTCCAAATTCAGAACCTATTTTGTCCGCCTTTTTAATCTGGATACAGGTTGGCCCACATTGAAGATTTTGTTTGGGTTTCAACCTAGTAATTTTTAAATTCTGCACTCACTTATTTTGCAACAATTTCTTTTGAGTTAAACCACTGTCACACTCAACACCAACCCGCTCCGCTGTAAATCAGGCGTTGTAGCACGCTGGGGGGGCATTCGGCCACCCCAGCGGGGACCCTATGATGAAGCATGTCACCAACTAGTGGTGAGTGAGGGTCCTTTTAACAAAGAGGTTTACTTGTCCTTTCCAGTTATGTGTAGTTATACTACTTTTCTGGGTTGCGACCTCCTGATTGTTAGGATTGGATTTTTCCAACCTTACAGTTATGCCAACCGGGTAGGGACCATTGCATAACCTAACACACCTTGTTTTGTCTTATTTTGTTTTCATTAAGTCACTCCTTCGTTGTTTAAAATATCTTCAACGGGCTTCACGATTCTTCATGTCTGAGATCAAAGCGCAAGAATACTTGTCGGAACTTAAAACAAAAAAAATGCCAAAATAAGTATAATTATAATTGACATTGTGACTGGGGCAGCCAAGCCTCTACAGTACATTTAGCCTTATAAAAGCATCTATATGCCTATGTTCTCAGTTCCCTTTTCCTCTATTGATGCTTGTGTTTTCCTCTTTTCTTTCTCCTTTCCTTTTTTCTTCTCTTTCTTCTCCCTTCTTCTATGACATCCTTTTAAGCCACATGACTCTCTTTTTCTCTCAGTTTTTCTCAGTTGGTTCTCGTGGCGGGGTGGTGGTGATGGGTTGTTATGTCAGGGCTCATCATTCATTTAGTTACTGATTGCTCACACGTGGGGGGGGAAGGGTGGTTGGGGGGGATAGGGTGTTAGGGGTGGGTTGGGGGCCAGGCAGAGTTTTCACGAAAGGAAGGCCGATTCTATAGGATATTATATTTTTTCATTAGCTGACCTAAGCTCTAATGATGTGACCTGTGATGACCATAGATTCATTCACTGGGGTTGTCAACATATTTTGTACTTTTCCCAATCCATAGGAATCCCTGATCTATGGTTTAATGTTTTTGCACTCTAATGAGTCCCAATAACCTTAAAATTCTTTCTGTGAACATCTGTGGGCTCAACGATACCCGAAAAAGGCAAATATTAGCCCAAAGTTTACGATTATCTGGGGCTAATTTAGTATGTCTCCAAGAGACACACATAGAAGGGTCACAACTATAACTCCTAAACAGCTTAGTGTACAAGGTTATTGGGGGAACTAAACAAGGGACCCGCACCAGGGGTGTAGCTATCCTTGCCTAGCATAACCATTTTCCCCAAATCACTAGAACTAAAGCAGACTCCCAAGGGAGATGGATGCTCACTGAATGGCGTATTACTCCCACTTTCCTGTTTACTCTATGCTCCGTCTAAAGGAGTGTTCTAGATGACCCTACGGTACTCAATCAAATCTCCGCTGAATTGGCACACTGGCCTTTGCCCATCATCCTTTGTGGGGATCTTAATATTAATGTTCCGGCGAGCTGGGGTAACAACCTGCAATTCCCTCAGACCTCTCTTAACCTTAAGTTCTATTGGCTTTCAAGAATCTCCTGCACACCCATGGGCTGGTTGATATTTGGTCCCATATGTATCCTAATATGCCGGGTTACACATTTTTTTCCGCTCCCCATTAATCTTTTGCCCAATTACATTTTTGTTTGGTTTCTTCATCCTTAATTCACTGTAGCGAAATTGAACTACTCCCCCGTATTCTTTCTGATCATAATCCCCTAAGCTTTAATAATCGGGGGCTGAATACATGTAAGGAAATTGCTTCCTGGAGCTTTGATAGGGCACTCCTACAGGACAAAGGCTATCAGTCCCACATGAAGCCGTGGCTAAAATCTTTTCTAGACACCAATCTCGGCACTGCCCCTACTATGATAGTATGGGACACTTTGAAAGCCTGTGTCCGTGGAGAAAGTTTACAATATTCACTTAGTAAAAACAAACTAGAGAAAGCTAAACTGAAAGATTTACAATCCAAACTATCTAAAATGGAGGAAAACCTTATTGCAGCTATTCAGGGTAACAGGGGAATCGACCTTGCACAATTGGCGGTTGCGGCGGCGAGGGCTGAGATTTGCTCAATACTGGCCGATGAAACCTCTTCTAAATGGGCGGCATTGGAATTTAGCGAAAGAATAGGCCACCAATTAGCTATAAGATCTAGGTTACAGGATCTTGGCTAATAATATGCATGCCGGGGCCCTAGGTGGGGCTTTTGGGTCAAGGATCTATGGACACGATCCTTGGCCCAAAAGCCCCACCTAGGGCCCCAGCATGCCTATTAATAGCCAAGATCCTGAACTTTTGTGACAGAGAAGCCTGTGGACAGTCCGACCTTCACTTCCAGAATGTGCACATTATGCTCTTACCTGACTACACCAGGGCCTTCCAACAACAATGTCACTACTTCACAGAGGTCAAACTAAAACTCAGGGCACTTGAGCTTGCTCCTTTTTCTGGTAATTCTCAAGGTGCTGTCCAATTCCAAATCATTCTTTTTTGACACTCCGGAGCAGGCATTGGACTGGGTTGAAGAAAGAAGAGATCCCTGTGCCTCATTGGATTGAGCCAGTCCCACATATCATTTTACAGAACCACAGGGGAGGAGACAGACTAAATAATATGAACCCCTGCCTGCGATGACAGCTGACTGCGCTTCTCTAGCTCTGAGCCTCTCACACTCAGAGTGACAGAGGGGGGCAGTCAACCACTCATGGCTTCACCGGAGCAAGCCCCTGGGGATGGAACTCACTTACCTTACCCTGTCTAAATGTGCACCCACAGTTCTTAAAGTCAGAGCTCTACTAGCTATGCCACACTTTGATCCTCCACACTCCGTTGGACCTGTATAATATGCCGAACGTGACCATGCTCAACAATGTCTTCTGTAGGAGGAGGTCTACTAGGTTTCCTGGATTCCCTACTTGCCTAACTTCTTTTTTTCTCTCCTTTCTTCATTTTCTTCTACCTCCATTCAGGGCCCGTTTGGGAAACAGATGCTTCAGCGGTTGAAGTATGAGGTGGGGAAGTTGGGGGTAATGAAGGGAATGGTTTCTTGTATAGGGCTTTTATTGTTTCTGTTGTATTCACTGCACTGCTTTACCCCGCCTGTTCTGCTCCTCACGGATGACCCGCCAGACACCCACCACCCCATCATTACATCACCCATGTTCTGGGCCAGGTCACAGTTGATCACTGTCCCACAGCCCCACGAATGACCGAGATTCCATCCTTAAACTGATGTCCTGGAATGTGAATGGTCTCCTAGACTGCAATAAATGCACCTCCATCCTACATTTTGATAAGCGCTTCCAGCCCTCCACTCTCATGCTCCAGGAAACTCACTTGTTGGGTAACCAATGTCCCTTCCTTTGGCGCTATGGGTATGACCAGGTGTTCCATGCAGGGTTATGCAAAGCTCCCGAAAGGTGGCTGTCCTGCTGCATAGAGGGCTCCCCCTGACAATTACCAAATCACATTTGGATCCTCAGGGACGTTACATGGCATTGGAGGGCCTCCTTGAGGGCGGCCAATATAACTTTCTCTCAGTTTACCTTCCTAATCAAGCACCTGCGGAGACACTAGCATTGCTTACTTCCTTACTCGCAGACCTACAGAGGGGTGTTTTTACCCTTGATGGAGACCTCAATGCAGTGCCAACCCGGACCATGATCCATCCAGCCACCCCACTAAGGGACACATCTCCAGTGCCTGCCAGCTCTCGCTTTGGATAAAGACGCTGGGGCTCTGAGTTGTGTGGATGGTTTGTCACTCTGGGACTATATTTATACTCACACCACAGCTGTACGTAGCACAAACTCCTGTATTGATCTCTTCATGCTACCAGCCACTAATGTCGGTCAAGCAAGCTCTGTGTCCATCTCCCAAGGGGGATTTCTGACTACACCCCACATACCATGATCTTTGGTATTGCAGACCTCACTGACCCTCACTTTTTAAGGCTTCCCCATACCCCAAGATCCAGGCCTAATTTGAAATTAATCAGGGATTAATGTCTCGTTGGCCACCCTATGTGAAGCCTGTAAGACAGTGATTTGTGGTCTGGCAAAAGGGTTAATCTAACGGACTGAAAGGGAGAACATTGAACAAATTATTGATCTTGGATCCCAAATGCACACCCTGGAATGTCAAACCCCTGACTATTCTACTTTCTCCCACGTGCATCATCTCTCAATGGTCAGAAGTCACCTACAGCAACCTTGAGGATGACCATCAATGTTGGTCAGCATGCACTAGAAGCAATTATGAGCACTGTAATAATTCTGGGTAACTACTCTACTGACTTGCTACTCATGGCACTGTTTCCTGAATCATGCCCCAACTCACCGATGAGGAGGACGATTGATGCCTACTCTGCACCCCCGATATCCTACAGTCTTTTTCTGTTTTTATCAAGACCTTTATACCAGTAGACCTTGCCCTTCCTGAAAGATAGAGCACCTACTACTGCCTGACATCCTGCTCCTTGTGACCCCTTCTTCCCTGGCCCGAGAGTTGAACCAACCAATTACCGCACAGTAGAATGACTCTGCCCTTTCAGATACATCTTCTGGCAAGAACCCTGGCCCGACGGGTTCCCTGTTGGGTACTACTAGACATTCAGTACTCACTTGACCCTATTCCTACCCAAGCTCTATGCTGATGTGGCTGAGTGGGGAACATTCCTGCTTGAGCTCCATTTGGCCTCCATCAAGGTCATTTCCAAACCAGGCCACCCTCCTGAGAAGTGCTCTTTGTACAGGCCCATCTCATTAAACAATACTGAAGTTAAGCTTCAGCCAAAATTCTGGCCAATCAACTGCAATCTCCTCTACCCTAGTTAATTCATCATGATCAATGTGGCTTTATGCCAGAATGAAACAATGTATTATACGAGTCCAAAAGAAGTCATAAAGTTAGGATTTTTCTCAGTTTAGGAGTAGTAAAGTTAGGAGTCCTAACTTTACTACTACTAAACTGAGAAAAATTCTAATTTTAAGACTTTCGGTATTCACAGAAGGCATTTAGGAGTCCTAAAGTTAGGAGTCCTAACTTTACTACTCTAAACTGAGAAAAATCCTAATTTTAAGACTTTCGGTATTCACAGAAGGCATTTAAGAGACCTAAAGTTAGGACTCCTAACTTCTGTGAATACCGAAATGAGTAAGGGCCTTCTGTGAATACCAACAGGAGTAAGTGCCTTCTGTGAATACCAAAATAGTAGTAAGTTTAGGATTTTGTCTTAAGCTAGTTCTGTGAATCGGGCCCCTACTCTCAATCAAAATCAGATTAAATACGTTTTTTTTCAAGGATTACAATTTGTGTGATCTTCAAGATACAGTGTAGCACAATTCAATGTAATGGATTAGAACACACATGTAAACATAACATAACACAAAGACTGGGAGAAAACAAAACAAACACTATGGTTTAAATTGCAAAACTGATCCGTTCAACCTAGGATACAAAGTGGTTAACATGATTTCCGCATCCACTTCTACTGAGTCCCTAGTGCCCACAGATTCAGTGACAGACACATTTTGGTGGATCAGACCTATAGGTCCCACCTTCCTCAGGACCTATACCATTATTCTCTCACAAATATATGACAACACTGTAAAAACATATAACAAAAAAATCACAATTTGAAATGTACATTTTCACACATAAAATTACACTGTAATGGAACATGCAGTTTACATGATGTGGCCCCAGCAAAAATGGTCCCAACCTCTCATACTGTGATGGTACCTGAATTGTAGCAATAATAACCCTCTTGTGTCATTCATTCCATATGGCGGGTGCCCTGAGCAGAAGTGGTACACAGAGGGTCACACTACCTCATGTCTCCCATACAAACACTTCCGCTCTCTGTGATTCACATGTACATCATTTCTTTTTGCCATCTTCCACACTCATCTTCAATTAAAAAAAGCTCATGAGCTCCACCAGGACCCTATGTGGTGATCCATTGTGTTATTAGAAACTTCAATATTATTAACAGGGGAGCACCCTCATTGAGTTCCAACCATATAAAATAGGGAGGAAGGAACACTTTTATTAATCAATCAATCAATCATGGGTATTTGTATAGCGCGCTACTCACCCGGGAGGGTCTCAAGGCGCTGGGGGGGGAGGGGTTTGTTACTGCTCGAAGAGCCAAGTCTTGAGGAGCTTCCTGAAGGAGAAATGATCCTGGGTCAGCCGGTGGTTGATCGGGAGGGAGTTCCATGTCTTGGCTGCCAGGTAGGAGAAGGATCTTCCCCCGGCGGTGGCTTTGCGGATGGGTGGTACGGCGGAGAGGGCGAGGCTGGACGATCGTAGCTGGCGGGTGGGCGCGTAAAAGGTCAGGCAGTTGTTGAGGTACTTGGGGCCCAGGTCGTGGAGGGCCTTGTGTGCGTGGGTGAGGAGTCTGAACGTGATCCTCTTGCTGACGGGGAGCCAGTGAAGGTCTCTCAGGTGGCCGGAGATGTAGCTGTGTCGGGCGATGTCCAGGACGAGTCGTGCGGAGGCGTAGAGGGTGTTTCCGTAGTCCAGCCGGCTGGTGACGAGTGCCTGGGTGATCGTCTTCCTGGTTTCGGAGGGGATCCAACGGAAGATCTTGCGGAGCATGCGCAGGGTGTTGAAGCATGATGATGAGACGGCGTTGACTTGTCTGGTCATCGAGAGGGAGGAGTCCAGGATGAAGCCCAGGTTGCGTGCGTGGTCCGTTGGTTTGAGAGTGGTGCCCAGGGCAGGGGGCCACCAGGAGTCATCCCAGGCGGATGGCGATGATCCCAGGATGAGGATTTCCATCTTGTCTGAGTTCAGTTTCAGGCGGCTGTTCTTCATCCATTCTGCAACGTCTTTCATCTCTTCGTGTAGGCTGGTTCTGGCGGTGGCGGGGTCGTTGGTGAGGGAGAGGATCTGCTGGGTGTTGTCGGCGTAGGAGATGATGTGAGGTTGTGTTTGCGTGCGATGGCTGGGAGAGGGCTCATGTAGACGTTGAAGAGGGTTGGGCTGAGTGATGATCCTTGTGGTACGCCGCAGATGACTTCGGTGGTCTCGGATCTTAACGGGGGGAGGTGGACTCTCTGGGTTCTTCCGGCGAGGAACGAGATGATCCACTCCAGTGCCTTCTCTTGGATTCCGATGTTGTTGAGGCGCTGTACTAGGGTGCGGTGGCAGACAGTGTCGAAAGCTGCAGAGAGGTCCAGGAGGATGTGGGCCGCTGTTTCCCCGTTGTCGAGCAGGGATTTGATGTCGTCAGTGGCTGCGATGAGGGCGGTCTCGGTGCTGTGGTTGGCTCGGAAACCAGACTGCGAGGGGTCGAGGGATCCGTTCGTCTCGAGGAAGGCAGCAAGCTGTCTGTTGACGGTCTTCTCTATGACTTTGGCAGGAAAAGGGAGGAGCGAAATGGGGCGGTAGTTCTTGAGGTCGGTGGGTCCGCTGTTGGTTTCTTCAGGAGGGCGCTGAGCTCGGCGTACTTCCAGATCTCCGGGAAGGTGGCGGTGTTGAAGGAGGTGTTGATGATGTCCCGGAGTTGGGGTGCGATGATGGAGTCGGACGTGTTGAAGACGTGGTGAGGGCAGGGGTCGGTTGGTGAACCGGAGTGGATGGTGTTCATTATGCGGGTGGTGTCTTCGGTGCTGACCGGGGTCCAGGCGCAGATGATGGTGGTGGGGGGCGTTGGTTCTGTGGTTGGGTGCGTGGTTGGTGCGCCGAAGCTGTTGTGTATATCGGCGATCTTGCGGTGGAAGAACGAGGCAAGTGAGTCGCAGAGGTCTTGCGAGGGAGTGATGTCGTTGTTTCCGGCGCTGTGGCGCAGAGAACTCTTTGATGATGCTGAAGAGTTCCTTGCTGTTGTGGGCGTTGGTGTCCAGCCGTTCTTTGAATGCTGCCTTCTTGGTGGTGCGGATCGGCTGGTGGTGTTTGCGGGTGGCGTGCTTGAGGGCCGTCATGTTGTCTGTGGTCTGGTCGTGGCGCCAGGCTTTCTCGAGGGTGCAGCAGTTCTTCTTGGAGATCTTGAGTTCGTCGGTGAACCAGGGGGCTTTCTTGCTGCCGGGTCTGCTGGGAGGGTTCTTCAGTGGTGCGAGGTCATCTGCGCAGTTGGTGAGCCACTGTGTGAGGTTGTTGGCTGTCGGGGTCCGTTGTGCTGGTGGGAGGGTTCTGGCGGAGGGAGGTGGCGAGCTGCTCGGCGGTGATCTTGCTTCAGCTCTTGCGAGGAATCTGTTGTGGGTGGTGACGGGTCGTGGTTCTTCTGAAGCTGAAGTGGATACAGCTGTGGTCAGTGCAATGGATTCCGGTGGAGTGGCTGAAGGCGATGTGTTTGCTGGAGGAGAAGACGGGGTCAAGCGTGTGGCCGGCGTAGTGGGTGGGGGTGTTCACCAGTTGCTTGAGTCCGAGGTTAGCGAGGTTGTCCCGCAGGGTGGTGGTGTTGCTGTCCTTGTTGTTCTCCAGGTGGACGTTGAGGTCCCCTAGGAGGATGTAGTCAGCGGAGGGGAGGGCGTGCGGGCTGATGAAGTCGGCGATGTCTTCGCTGAATTGGGTGCGTGGTCCCGGGGGTCTGTACATGAGGGTGCCTCTGAAGGTGGTCTTGGGGTCGGTGTGTATCTAGAAGTGGAGGTGTTCGGCGGCAGTGAAGGTGTCGTCGGGGTTGGTCATGATGCGGATGGTGTTCTGGTGTAAGATGGCGATGCCTCCTCCAGTCTGGTTGACGCGGTCCTTCCGGGTGATCTTGTATCCGTCCGGGATGGCTATGGCGATGTCAGGCGCTGAGGAGGCGCTCATCCAGGTTTCTGTGAGGAAGGCGACGTCTGGTGATGTTGTGTCGAGCAGGTTCCAGAATTCGACGGCGTGTCTGTGGACGGAGCGGGTGTTGAGCAGGATGCACTTGAGGTGGTTGCTGCTGGTGCTCGGCTTGTTGGGTGTGGTGCAGGTCCGGAGGCAGGTGAATTTGCAGGCTTGGCAGGTGAAGGGTCCGTGGGTGCGTTTCAGGGTGGCTCGGTAGCAGGCGGGGGTTCGGCCGGCGTTGAGTGCGTTGAGGGTGGCGGCGTCGTAGGTCCATCGTGTGGACTGGCGTCGACGGGGGCCAGGGGTCCTGGCGCTGGGCGCAGTCCAGGCGCAGACGGGCGCAGACGGGCTTCACCCTTCATTGAACTCCACCTATGGCCCTTTTTGCTATTTATATTACTGTTATTTTCTTTTTATATTTTAAATTCAATATTTTTATTATATATTATTTATTTTTGTTACATGGAACTCGAATGGAGGCTCACTTTTTTTAATTATAAGGACTTTAAATGACACATGGCCATCCACCTTGAGTTTTTCAAAAAGCTTGGCAACCAGAGTGCACCAGTAGCAAACAAAAACGATGCAGCAGGGCATCATGGAATTCCTCTATCTGCTGCGATGTGGCTGATGGGTCAGAATATGTGGTTTGCCTTGGGACTTGAGTCAGAATAGGCTTTGAAGGTGATGACGTTCAGGAGAGAGACTGAGAGGCATAATGATGCCCTCAAGAGTTCTCTGGAGTTTGAAACTGGCAGGAGGGTTTGAGTCCCACTTGGTCTTCCTGTGGTTCCTTTTTGATTTATCCGATGACTTTGACCAGGACAATGATCTGTCATGGTCACAACTTTGGGAGCTGGACCAGGACATCCCTTTTGACCTAGAAAAATCACTGTGTGGCGTTTTTTGCATTGACTGGGTACCCAGTTCAGGTTAAAAGTAGCCATGATGTCTCTAATCAGTCTCTTACTACCAAAAAGCAGACTAATCAGGAATATTGCGAATGTACTGTAGAAAAGAAGGGGTAGGCTTTGGAATCCAGGATGCACCATCTACCTGGATTAATCTGGTCTAAGACCTTATTTAGAACTTGGAGAAAATGAATACTCTGTCAAAACGTGACATATTGCAAGTACCTTAGGCTAAAATGAACTTGTAATAGAGAGGATGGGATACATTTCTTGTTTTGTTAGAGTAGTCTGCCCTCATAACTCTAAATAAGGCCCTAAGCTATCAGTAGTGAGGAGGTGATCTTTCTCACTTTCACATCCAAGGATGTCTCTCTGTATTAGTAGTGTTTTTGGTTGGACATTAAATGCAATTATGCTGCAGTGGTATAGTACCTAGATAATGACTAAAGTATTTGCCGAATTTCATTGTAAAGGACAGGATTTTTCTCATTGTGCCCACATAGTAAACATGTATATAATGTACTGATCTCTATTTTCATTCTGGTCAATATTGTCTGCTCCACTGCATCAGTTTTGTTGTAAATGATTTGATAATTAGCATTACAAATAACAGTAGTTCCTTTGACAGTGGTACCCCATGAACTATCATAACATTCTGTAGCTCCTAATCTCCAACATACTAATCTATCCTTCTGAACCACACTTGTTTCCTGGAGGCTTTCAATATTAGGCATTACATCAAATCATTCTATTTTAATCCTCCTTTTTTGCTTTTGAATTTTATCCCTTTTACTTTTAAAGAGATAGTCTGTTTTGAAACATTAAGGAATGTGAACATCAGCTTCATGTATTGGTTCTATTGTCTCCTGACCATTTTCTTTTGCTTTCTTCCCTCTAACCTGATTGCCCTCAAACACCAATGTTTTTGTCCTCTCAAACTCCATTTGCCTTTACCTTCCTTTAAGATGCTTGACACTTCACTTCCTCAGCGGAACTGTCTTGCCAATAGAAGAAACCCCTCCCTCCCTCATCCTATTATATGTCAGGACGTGCATCCAGGAAACATGACTATCCCTTCCTGACATCTCCCCTTCAAAGTACACATTAGAGTTTGTGCATTATTTCCAAACTAGGTTGGAATCATGTCAATTCTTGAGGCCCATTTGGTGACATAAGGATTACAAGGTTTTAAGCCATGAAATAAATTGCTGGGCTCATTAGCATCTGCAAATTCTAAATGGACTCATGGCAATTAATTGTTAGATTGGATTTCAATCTTACGGGAATAGAAATTCACTGAAATTCCGGGATTGAAGTATATAGTAAACATTATCTTTTAGCAGTCTCGCAAGCCTGGACAGGGAATATTGAAAAAAGAAGGTGCATGCTTTGTTGCAAATTACCCTTTTTAGGCTGGCATTGCTGAGGAGCAGTTACTTAATTTTATGGTCATGAAAATAAGTGATGTTGGGCTTTGGTTTACGTTCTGATTTAGGCACATTTTAGGCATGCTGTGTATTCTTGCAACTCATAAAGTAGGGGTTGTACTATATATTTCTAAATCCTTGCCTATATTTTCTTCCAGTAAAACACTGACACAGAACATTGTATCTGAGGCTCCTGCCTCTGTCAATTCAGGTACCCCAATTGTCCTTTGGCTGAAATGTCACTGGTCTATTTTCAAGTTTCATTTGTAGTTCAAATTTGGTTGGTTGCTCCTCTCACCGGGGTACTCTAGAAACGAATTCCAGGACATGTTTCCATAAATTAAGCTGAATCACTTTTTTGACCAGTGCTTCCATCATGGATCCTTTCTCAATTTGAGACCTTTTTTTTACACCCTTAATTTCCTTTAAGATGCTTTTAAATGTAACTTTAGTGGATTGGGTGATGAGTGAGAAGCATGAGAGCTCTCAGATTATTCTCGTTATAATCCTGGAATTACCTGCATTACCAGGGTACCAAGCTCATCAGTCTGGTCTTGCTTAGGAATGACTTGTACTATACTATTGAGTACTGAGTCTTATAAGGTAAGAATATTTATTGGTTTTAACCATTTCCTAGTAGGCAGCCCTGTATGTCTTCTTGGAGGGAAATTCCGTGGCATCAGGTTTTCCCCACAGATTGCTCATCCCCATTTTGGACAACATAGTTCTAATATTGGACAACCATGGGATCGCATGTAGTCGACCTAGACTCCTCACTTCCAGTAAGGTTTTGCCATACAAAGAGAGCTCCGGAGTAATCCAAAGTTGCCTCTAAAATGCCAATGGGCGATACCGCGCTACATCTTCGGTATTATAACAACCCAGGTCTAAATAAAGAGGTAAGAGAGGGGAGGATTGCGGGAGGCCATCTATTGATCAGACAAACTTATTTTGTGCTAATGCCAGGGGGTTAGATTATCAAAGCTCCACAATTCCGCGCCATATAATATTGCTAGGCTTATTTTGGTGTTATATATTTGCAGTACAGGGGCATTAGGCTTGGTTTGAGAGAGCCTATGCTCCTTAATCAGGGAACCTGCTAGTTGCGCATGCTTTAGTGCCACCATATCAACTTGGGTCTGCCAACTTAGCTTTCGATTCAATGTGATACCCAAATAGGTGAACATATCAGTCTGATCCAAAGGAACATCATTCATGTATACTCTCATTTTGATGGACTTAGATTTGTGGAGCACCATGAACTTTGTGTTTCCCACATTTATCATTAGCTCATGTTCGCGGCAGAACACCACAAAACGAGACAGGTCAGCCTGCAACCCCTTTCTCGTCTTGGATATTATCAAGGTTTCGTCCGCGAACATTAGCAGGGGTATTTTCATGCCAGCTAACGATGGTGCATCGGTGGGGTGGTTTATAAAGTACTCGACTACTCTGTTTATAAATAAATAAAACAGAGTAGGAGCCAGCACACAACCCTGTCGTACCCTTTTTGACACTAAAAACCTCTCTGTTGTCTCCCCCGGTTTACCCCATCAGACCTGCGCATAAGTTGATTCATGAAATTTTACCAAAATACCCACCAATTCCGGAGGCATCCCCATTTCCAATAAGGCGTTCCACAATTTCACACGGGGGACAAGATTGAATGCAGATTTTAGATCCACAAAAGCCGCATGGAATGCGACCCCTCCTATGACGACCACCCACCAATATATTAACACAAACCTGAAGACCTGGTCTAGAGTGCTTGTATGTGGCCGTAACCCTGCTTGTAGTCGGGGTTAAAATATCTGTTTCAATTATCCAGGCCTGAATTCTACCAAGCACTAATCTGGCTACAATCTTTTGTACAGAGTCAATCAGACAGATTGGTCTGTAATTCCCCGCTTGAGAACGGTCACCCTTCTTACATATTTGCAAAATTTCCGCTCCAGACCAAGTGTCTGGGATTGGGGCACTATTTGCTACTGCGTTTGCTAAAAACTTTAAGTAAGGTACCCAAAGCTCTTTGTCCTTTATGATTAGATCGGCAGGTATGCAATCAAGACCCGGGGCCCTGTCTTGTGGAATTAACTTTAATACGGACTCAACCTCAGCACTGGTAAAACACAGGGGTTCATTAGTTATTTGCCACTGATGGATCTCTTCATTACTATTTGTGGACTTGAACTGTGCCTCAAAATACGCTACCCACTGTTCTGGGGCAACATGATTAGTCGGTGCCTGAGTCTGGTTGCCACTTCCCCATTTAACTAAGTGCCAAAATTGGGTCATGTTCCTCCCTTTGAATGCCAACTTCAAGTCCTGCCAACTGTCTTCGTCCCACTCTTTCTTCGCCTGCAAGGCAGACACTGTCTAGGGAATTCCTAGATATAAAAGACGAAGTCAGACTCGAAGATTATTGGGACCTCATTTCCAGGCCAACTGACCGGAAACTCTATCATCAATACAGAATAGGCTCTTTGCCAGTAAGATCCTTCACAAGCAGATGGAACTCATCAGTGTGTGATAAGTGCATCTTTTGCCATGTCCATAGTGAGAATATAGACCATATTTTATTTGTTTGTCCTGCCTACCAACGGCCCAGGACAATATGGCTTAAACCGGTCTGTATGGCCAAGGGTATAAGATCCGCGAAGGAAGCCATAAGGATCCTGAGGTCACGGCCCTAATAGTAATTGGTATGGCAAGGTTTCTGAGCTGGCCATGGGCCATCCGAAACAAAAAATTGGGTGCTGAGTAGCTCATAGTGTAAAGAGGGACCATATTTAATTGTATGATGTTTCTTCAGATGAACAAGGTTTTTACGTATATGAAGGTATCATGGTTTTAAGCTCATCTGTTATGTCAATTGCTGAACGCCATGTCGAAAACATATGTTAAATTGTAGTTCAGACATATATTTATTTAATAATTTATGAAGAATTGTGATAGTTGTATTTCTCAACTGAAGGATGTTTTAATGATAATTGTTATGAGATTAAATATTCTTTTTACATTTTGAATGATCATGTCTTTTATGATGAACAATCAAAATAAAGACTTTATTGAATTGAATTGAATTGAGTACTGAGTCAAGAAGGCTAAATATGTTAGAGCTTGGTACCTGTAAGAGTTGATGGCTATTTGTCTCTGCACCTCCAGAATACAGTGAGCGTATGGCACCTGATCGGGGATCACCAGTCCCAGTACCATATCATTAGGTACTGGCTGGTCATTGAGGAAGGGGACTTGCCTTTCATTGTATATAGGGTATCACATGTGGTCTCTGATGAGTCCATGTTTTTCTGATAGGGCTTTTAAGGAAGCCTACTTGAAAGGTTCCTGTGCTTTTCATTACAGAATGGTTTTATTTGTATTCCTCTTCCAGGTTTTCTATGTATGTGAAAGCTTCAAACACCGACCAGGAGGTTTGTAGTAGAGGAAAGCTAGATGTGGAGGTATCTAATCGAGTTCCACTGTAGAAGCCCAGTTTATACTTATCAGGAGGCACTTGGTTTTTCTTACTATTATTTTCTTAGCGCTTAATAGTTAACTACATATGTTTCTTTGGTAAAATACCTGTTTCTCTTGTCCAGGCCCGGACTGGCCGTTGTGGGCACCGGGCAATCCCCGGTCGGCTGCAAGAGTGGGGGCCGGTTTTGGGCCCTGGGGGCCGTTTTTGTTGCAGAGCCGTTTTTGCAGCATAGCTGCAAAATCGGCCCTGTAACAAAATCGGCTGAAAAGCGGCCCTGGCAAAGCGCTCGCCCCCTCCCGCCCAGGGGGTGGGGGGCCGGCCGAGCACTTTGCCAGGGCCGGTTTTGGTTCCCAGTCCGGCCCTGCTCTTGTCACTTGTGTGAGGCCCTGTTATGCATTCATAATGCCTCTGCTACAGGCTGGATCTCCTATAAAGCCTTTTGGACTGGAGCTATCCTGACCAAAGCACTGACTGTTTGGGATGGTGGAAGGGAATTTTTGTCTAGCTCCCCTGGCGGGTTTACCTTTTGTTCTAGTTGACCCCTGCCACATTTGCTTCACTGCTCTAGACCCTTTCGCTGTGGCAGCACATCTGTTAAGTAATTTAAAAGGTCCTTTACTGATCATGTCTTTTACCAATTTAGTATCCATGATATGTGGTTACAGTGAGAAGCACTGAGAAAAACTGCTTGAGCAGGACAATGTTTTATAGCTTCTGATGGTTAGTAGTGATGTTTAAATGAGCGGGAAATTAAGCTAGGCCCATTCTGTTAATAAATTATTTTATAAAGCATCATCATCCTCATATTTATTTGTGCCTATCTATTAGTTAATACAATGTTATATGGCCCTATGGTGACTGTTCTGTATGTTGTTTTACAACTGTGGGACCAATAAGGACACTTGTATTGTTTTTAGTCATATAACCAGACGGACATTCCACAATGAAAATGTACAACTTTAGATGCGCCGGTGATTTTTCTTAGGACCCACTGGAACCACACACTTTGGTGGTGCTTGAAACAGTGTTTATTTGTGTAAGCTACTGATCATTTAACATAAAAATGTGAAGAGATATTCATGTATGTTAAAAGCAGGCAAATAGTGAAGGAGGTAAAATATGTCTGTGTTGAATTTAGATGAGTACGTTATTTTTTAATGTATATTTACTTTTGAAATTTAAAAGGTTCATCTATATCATTTATACTATGTTTTTGTTTGCAAGTTTGCTTTTATTATATATGTCCCGATGAAGCCCATGAAGAGTGAAATTGATTCACCTAAATATTTATGTGTACATAATGGGAAATTTAAGGAATTTTTATAAACCATAAACTGCAGGTCCATCAACAGGAAGTGCAGGTGCCACCTAAATCCTAGTTTGCTCCTTCCTCACACACGCTGTTCCATCCTCACATTCTTTCGCACCTTCACATAATTTTTGTATGAGTTTCACACTCCTGGCATTCTTTAGATCAGTGAGATGCTTCCATAAGAGCTGCTGTATGACCTGCATTCTGAATTTCTGAAGGTATTTAGAACCAGACAAATTAGTTTGTGAGTGTGTGAATCCAGCAAGTCTGAGTGAAATTCCTGTCTGTCTTTGGGTTTTTTGATCCTTGTTGTGTGACAGTACGGTGTGGTGGTAAACGTGTGAACAGATGTGGTAATTCTTTGGTTTTGTTTTTTAACGTGATTTCTTAACAGTGTAGCTGTCTATCCCCATGAGTGATCTAACATAATACGGATATAAGTATTCACATATGTAACAATTTCAAATGCAAAACATGAGTTGACCTATCAGGCTATTTGCATATGTAAATTTGCTAATTAATGCATTGTACATCCCATGACATTGGCAATTTAAGCATGCACAGAGATATACAAGTAAACAAGCTTTACAATCTCATAAATAAATTTGTATGAGGCTCGTAGCGAATTATACTGAATAAAAGCAAAGAGAAGGACGGAGAGTTTACTTCAAATAGTTTTCATAATGAAAGATAATTATTTCTTCCCAGGCAGGAAATCATTTAAACCCCACTAACTGGGTATTCTGCTATGAACATTTGTGAAGGGGGATGTCACTAAGCACCCATATGCATTTGATAGTGTGAGTGGGCAGTGAAAAACTGCACATTTTAGCTCCCTGTTTTAAAAGGAATTGAAAACTTCAGGCAGGGGTCCACTCCTCTGTGGGAGATTGAGGTCACTGATCTAAAACCAAGAACCAAATTCAAGTCTTTTCAATGTTTCTCTGTCTGATTTATATGGGCACAAGAAAGGGGCACAAAAAACTGTGTATGTAATAATTTTATCTGAGTTATTACTGATTTTTCTAAGCGTTGCAAGCACTGTTGGCACCAGCTTTGGATCCTAGCTA
This sequence comes from Lissotriton helveticus, assembly GCF_964261635.1. NCBI lineage: Eukaryota > Metazoa > Chordata > Amphibia > Caudata > Salamandridae > Lissotriton > Lissotriton helveticus. The sequence goes on from NC_136070.1 coordinate 884,005,448, forward strand.
TATTAATAATTGTTATTACTGGAAAAAAAGAGCAAAATAGATGTGTGCTCAAAAACGTTTACTTGCACCGGAATCTAAATTAGGCTCCGTGGTCCAGATATACTACGGGGCAGAATGCAAAAAGTGGTCACAAATTGTGCACCAACTTATTGCAGCCCTTCCCTGATTTTGAGATGCAATGTTTGTACTAATAGGTGTACAAAATATCCTTTTGCAGGGGTTGCTGAAGGACTTGCTTAATGAACAATAATTAGACTGGTCACTATTTATAAATTAATTTGATTGGTTGCAAACACTGGGATGATGGCATGCTAGGAACAGCGGGCCAACATACCTGAGTATGCATTCCCAAATTGGAAACTTTTTTCTTGAGCTGCCCATGTTCCTTAAAGGAACAGGTGTTGCTCTAAAACAACACAAATTTCCCATTTGCAAAAACTTTGGGTTGGTGGGATAACAGACACCGGTTCATAAAAGGGAAGGTGCCTGAAGGGGACATCGTCCACTTTGCAATTCAGTTAGCATCCCAAGTCAGGGGTTGGCAGTTCATCAACGGTTTGCAACCACAATTGTGGTAAAACATTATTGATACATTCAATAGCAAATAACAAGAAGACGGGAACATCCCGTTCATGCTCTTTCGTAACTGCAATTTGGCATGAGTCCCTAAGCCCAGTCTTCCAAAGAGCAAAATGAGTCAAATACATTCCTAAAACCCATTTTGCGGTCAAAAACCCTGTGACTTTGCGAACTGCAGGATTTTTTATTTAAAAATGGCTTTGTATATCTGGATCCATAGTTGATGTTGAAACTAACTACTCCAGCCTTTACCTTGAGATGTTTGCAAAACACAATAGAAGAGAATACAACTGCTCCCTACTACATAGAAATTGGAGGAGAGGCCATGTACTGTGACTGAGGAAGTAACAGTATCAAGAAATGTCAAATGAAGTTGGGTGAAGGGGAGAGAAGTAACCGTCTCAGCATAGAGTGTCGTACCACATGAAAGAGGCATTAAGGCATCAACTGTTTTGAAGCTTCCATTTTCATCCAGGAAGTGTCCAGGGTTGAATTTGTTGGGGTCGGGAAAATATTTAGGATCATTCAAGGAAGTTGTCAGCATTCCAAACACATTCGTTCCCTGCAAAGCAAATAAGAATTTAGTAAGAAAAACATAAATAAAATGTCTAATTACAACTTGTTCAATCAACAGTTAGGGAGCAAGAACTGAAGAATGTCAATGCATTTCAGCAAGAGTAAAACATATTGGACAGGAATGGCTAAAACTCATTGACATTGAGGCTTAGACTGAAGGTGTCAAAGCAAATGTCCTGTTTTGTGTGGAGGATAAGGGTCAGGAGCAATATTTATTTATGTCGAAACAAGAGAACATACGATGAGCAAATAGAATTCAAAACATGTCAACTATTAGTATATCTAAGAAAGATCAGCTAAGTTGGGAATACAGCTTTTTCTAAGCGTTTATACAAACTTATATGCATGAGGAAATTGGTTATTAATTTGTCAGGGGGTACCCATAACAAGTAAATGAATCCACGCTGGAATAAAAACCGTTCTAAGAGAATCTATGTTCAATCCCTGACATGAGCGGCAGGCAATCTCAAAAGAAGTGTGTGTTGAGTTGAAGCAGTATAAACAATTTTAATGTAATGAATAAAACACAATAAAATTCCCAAACCAATTTGGCAAAATTGAGAAACATGTAATGAGCTAAAAGACACCAAGATCTTAAGTTGGTTGAGGGGTACAATACATATAAATGTTTAAATGTTTAAAGCAGAAAGATCCTAGAACATAGTGATGTGACAATCAAAGGCATTACTCTTGGTTGGCTGGTTCTTAAACAAGATTTCAGGCTCTCCGCAATGAAACAAAGCTTGGATATGCCGATAAGGTCATCCTGGTCAATGTTTTTGCCTTTGGACTTAATCTCTGAAAAGTGAATCAAAATGTTGCATCATGGCAAAACGCCAGACTTTAGCTTGCAAGAGATCCCTCCCTCTGAAACTACTGTTTTTGACTGCACAAGCTCCAGGTGGGATAAATATGAGTTTTGTAGCCACAGAGGTTACTCTGTGTGTCAGATACATTTACTACCAAGCCCCGGTCCAGAATTTACCTTCGAACCTATTCACTTTTCAGATATCAAAGTACTCCAATGGGGCAAAATGGTAATTGTAGCTGATCAGGGCTCCATGAATCTGGATACGTTCACTGTGAAGGCCTGCTGAACCACTTTTCAACACTGCCAAAAGATCTGGGAAGGATGAACACAGTTTTGTTGCCGGCTTTCAGTGCGCACTCCCTGGGCAAGCCTCAGGACCTTGTCTCAATGCTCCAGGGGAGGAAAAATGAGTCCCAACTTTTTCAAAGCACTGAAAAAGTTCCTCCCTGTCAGGCCTGCAACCCCAAGCACCTCATGGTAGGCTTCTGGGCACCATGTCTCTCTCCTGGCAGGGATCCTGCATGGTCCACCCTTCTATGGTCAATTAGCGATTCCTGGGAATTAGGATCCCTTCTGCTTTTTCTTTCCCTGAAGAAGGCAAAGAAGATAGGCAGCCACTTGACACTTGGGGATCAATCCCAGTCTCTAGGGGATATTGGGTTTTAGGAGTCTTTGAGTTCCTAAGTCCTCAGTGAGCACTCTTCTTCCAGCAGGAATCAAGAGGGTTCTTCCAGCAGGGCCTTATTCTTCAAGTGGCGTCTTCTCAGGAGTTGGTAATCAGAGTGCCAAATTTATGCTGTGTGCTAGCCAGTGATAGCAGAAGTTCTACCACCAAATCCTAACTGTTTTCTCACAGTTGCTGACGTTCCTTTTTAGAATACTTCTTTTCTTTAGTAAACTCTAAAATTACCCAGGAGACCTTATTTCAACATGGAAGAGTCCAGCTGCCTAGTGGCAGACCTGTCTTCAACCCATTAGCTAGTTCCCTATATAGATGACTTCTCCTCTCACCTGACATGGTCGAAACTGGTTCTCTTCTCCACTGTGACTGTAGCCTTCCTTTCTGGAAGGCTCTGGTAATGATTAGAAGAAGCCCTTCTTGACATCCCCTAATCAAACGAGATAGTGCAAAAGCAGCTCTTTGTTCTCCAAGCTGTTCCTCTCAACTCCCAGATACCTTACCTTTGATAAGTGGTCAACATTTAACAACCATTTGCTCTACCTGAGCTCCTAGGCATGCAATTGTCCTCTTCGCCAGAGTGATTAACTTTCACAGTCAAGGATGTGTGTCTAACCTCTGGGAATTTTAAGAGCACAACTGGTTTTACCCCGGCTGTGGCTTAGGCAGCATAAAATTCAGTTTTACAAAATACTTTTCAATCTGGTATCAAAATTCTCATTTCACCTTCAAATATGTTTTTGGGGGCATGGCCAAGATGGCGGCGAGGTAGGACGTGCTTCTCTGAGCTCCTGCTCGCCGTCCGCCAAAATTAACTTCTTCCAGCATTCACCGGGGCTGAGTCTTTACCTATCGCCTGCCGGGCACATCTGAGCCCCCCCGGCTATCGGTGGCAGACTGCCCTGAAATGCTGATACTGGCATCGGACCGAGGGCAAGGCCCGACTCCCGAGAAACACGCCACAGCCGCGGCCTCACCTCAGGGGCGGTCCCTACTGTGGGCTGTCGAGGCCAGCTTCAACTGCGGAGGCCAGCGGGGCGCGACCTTTGGGTCGCAAGCCACCGGCTTCAGAGGGGAGCGCCGACTGCCCGGCATCCCGATCCGAAGCAGCCTGAGACGCCAAGACCGTGTCAGCGCTGGAGAGAGGCGGCAGTAAAGAGCTGTGGTGAGGCAAGGCGGGACTACCTAGACTACAGCGGAGTGTGAGGGGCGACCCTTACCCCAGGCTGCGGACCCAGAACCCAGAGTGAGGTTGGCAGCAGTTCGCCACCCATATGCACCAAGTGGTAAGCGGGGAGCGGCCTAACTGGTAGATGGCCGTCGGCGAAGCAGGAGCGGCGTATCGGTGGTGGAGTGTCACGCGGTCCGCAAGGCGTGGCGGCCTCATAGCTGACAATTGAAGGGGCTCAGAGCTGCGGGCACACCTAGCACTACAGGTGGTGCTGGGAAGTAGTGTTGCGGCCGATAAATGTGGCCCCCCCTGGTTTCTCCGTCCTGCTGCCTCCCTGCATGGTGGGCACGACGGGCCTTGGGCGGCCATTTTGAAGCGGGGCAACTAAACACCACAGGCCCATAGAGAAGGGGCGCAGGACGCCGGAGCGATCGGTGCTACAGCAGGGAACTTTAACATATTGGTGCATCCAGTTGGTGGTGATGGAGCGGGGACCGAGCCTACCGCCGGAGCACACACGCCACGGGAGATTGAGAGGTGCAGTGAGCCTGCAATTATTAGTGGAGCAGGACGTCCATGCTGGGCCTACATAGCGGTGAGCAGCGAAGGGGTGCCTGAGACGAGGGGCCTGAGGGCTATGCCCGATCTACTGAACTAGCGTGGGACCACATGAGGCCTGGGTCTGAGATAGGCTGCAGCGGACTTTGATGATTGGCGGTGACCAGGCAGCCATTGGGTGAACGGAGCTGCGCATTCCCGCCAGGTGGCCCCCCTCAGACGTCCCTGGGCCTTGACGGGTTCCTGCTGGGGACGGGATGAGGCTCACTGGGTAAGCTCCTACTGACGAGACAACCAAGCCCCACGAGCGCAGAAGGAAGGTTTAAGCACATCAGCGGAGCGCAGGGCGCTGGTCGGTGGTCTCCGCGCACTGCTGCGCTCCTGAGTATGTCATTGTCCAGGACAAGGAAAACAAAGGCCCAAACGGACATATTTGGCAGAGCACTCCCCGGACTTGGTGCGACGGCAGTCACACTTAAAATGGCGTCCTCGCAGGCAGCTCCTGGCATGAGCGATGAGCCCATTACTAAGGCCTTTATGGAGTCACTCTTCAACACCCTCCGGGTGGACATACAGACTGTAAAAACAGAGTTAACGGCCGAAATCAAGGAGATACGCAGAGATGTTGACTGGGTGGGGGAGAGAGTAGCCACATTGGATGACAGGAGTGACGTGACCATGACCGAAGTCACCATGTTGCAGCAGGAAATCCTCCGTTTTCAAGATCAGCACCTGGACACCCAAGTACACCTCGAAGACCTAGAAAACAGGTCGCGCAGACACAACATCCGAATTCGGGGTGTCAAGGCCACAGATGACACTGTGGACCTCTTCGCATTCACGGAGGGCCTCTTCCGCCCCATCCTAGCGGCCCCAGATGACATGGCCATTGTGCGAGACAGGGCGCACCGTGTTGGCCCACCACATGCGCCTAACGCCCCCCCGGCGGACATTTTGGTGTGCCTACAGGACTTCAAGACCAAAGAGACTATCCTCTCAAAAGCAACATTTCTCCACCCTATCTCATACAAGGGACACACCCCGGTTCTCTACCAAGATCTGGCCCTAATTACCTTGCAACGCCGTCGCCAATTCCGCCCTGTGACGGAGCACCTACCAGCAGGGTATCCAATACTCTTGGGGACACCCGTTCAGACTTATATTTCGCTTCAATGGCAAATTGCATCAGATGCACTCCCTTATTGACTCCTGTCGACTTCTGGGCCTAGCACTCCCGAGCGAGGACAAGGACACCCAGAGTGGCACCTCAGGGCCCGAGACCGCACCCTCAGGGTGGCAACGCCAGAGACGACGCAGGCGGTTTCGGAAGCCAGATAAGGCAGACATTGCCAAGAATCAGCAGGAGGTCCTAGCTTCGGCTACAGAGGCCCTGGCTGGGGCGGACCAGGTAGCTGAGGGATGAATCAACGCTCTGGGGACTCAGCCCTGGCTTCTTGACCAGCGGCGGATGGCAAGGGGAGGCAATATCCCTTTCTGTTGGTCACGCTACAAACCCACTATGACTACCTCCTGGTCTTCCCGGGATGGTGGACATTCTTTTTGGACATATCCTTTTTTCTTGTTTCCCTTCCCCTTGTTTCTGTTTGTATTTTCTATGGGACTATGCCCCATCCGGGGTTTTGGTTTAGGGTATGGGTTCCCCCATCCACCTTTTTTTTGTTGTTGTCAGTTTTGCTTTCCCCCAATATCGGCGTAATATTGGTGTCTTGCTGACACTTACTCCTCCTCTCGGGTCACACCACACACAGCGCTCCACCCATTATACCATCTTTAGATGACACGTATTCCACTGAAAATTCTCACGCTTAATGTACGGGGTCTGAATAACCCAGTGAAGCGAAGGGCGATCCTTAACTACCTCGAGTATTCCAAGGCGGACATATGTCTGCTACAAGAGACGCACCTCCTCTCTAAAGACCACCACAGGCTAAAATCCCGAGCCTTCCCGACACAGCTATTCTCCTTTAATACCTCTAAAACACCTGGCCATACTAGTCTCCCACTCCTTTCAGGGCAGGGTACTTCAGAAGGAGGATGAGATTAAGGGCTGTCTACTTACCTATCAATTTTACCTAGGTGGAGTGACATTTGTTGTGGGGTCCATTTATGCGCCTAATGACCGACAGCTCAAGTTCTTCCTTCAAGCTCTCCGAGAGGCAGCCACTACTGTACTGCTACCGCTACTGCTACAGCCGCTACTGCGGATCGTCACCTGCTACTGGGAGGGGACCTCAATATTGTATTTGACAATGACATGGACCGATCCTCTCAAAGGACACATCAGGCAGCGGTACTCACATCCCGGGGGCAGGCCCACCTTCAGGAGCTGAGATTAATCGATCTCTGGCTCCACCTAAACCCCCGCACTCGTAGCTACACATTCTACTCCGGGGCACACAAAACATATACACGACTAGACTATTTTCTCTGCTCCTCCTCACTCGGGACCCATGTACTAGACGCCGATATTCTCACAGCTTCTCCCTCGGATCACTCCCCGGTCTTGGCCTCCTTCCTTCTGCCAACCTCGACGAGGCCCCAGCGACATGGGGCCTTCCCAATCCAATGACAAATCCCCTCAAATCACGCAAAGGCTGCTTGATTGCTATTGCCCAGGGAGCAGTGACTCAAAATATTTTGACCCACTGGCGCTCCACTCAACCACCAACGCACACTGGTTGGATCCAGAGACTATGGTCGGTGTTAGGTATGGAGAAACTTACATTGACACTGGCAGGCAGGGGGTCTGAGTTTCCTGAGCTTTGGCGACCCTTTCTCACACGACTGTTGTCAGAGTTCCAGGAATTAACCTGCCCCCTGTATCTACGACTCTTTCGTCTTCCAAATACAAAACTTCCAGATTCTGCACGCAAAGGACCACGCAAACCCAGACGTTGAGGGCTGACCTTTGTTCCCTACATTTCCCCTTTTTTCTTTTCCATTTAAGGTGGACAGGGGGGGGGGGGTGGTTTGGGAGGGTGTTGGGGGTTTTCCTTTCTTTGGCCGATTCTTGATTTGCTGCATGTTTGAGGGCCTGCTCCATGCTTTTTACCTTTGGTAATACTACCTATCACGACCTGGTGGTCACCCATGTGTAATACTAATGGAGCCAAGTACCTACTTTCTCCCTTTTGTTTGTTGTAAATCAATAAAAAAGATTTAAACCATAAATACGTTTTGGGAAATTAAATAGGAATTTACTGTTGTAGCATTTTGCATGCATTTTCACCTGTGAAGATAGGAAATAACGTTTCTTGTGCCCATCTAGTCTTGATTCAGGAAAACATATAGCAATGTCTGCACAGTGAAATAGCTTTAGGGTTTTATTTCATCGTGACAGCACCCTAAACCCAATATGTAGTGTGCGCTATTGTTATGCATTAGCACCCTGCCCTATTAACTAAAGGCATGATTTAGATGTTTGCGGACGGATTACTCTGTCACAACGATGATGGATATCCCGTCCACTGAAATATAAATACCATTATAGGCTATCGGATTTATATTTCAGTGGATGGGATGTCATTCACCATTGTTATGGAGTTACCCATCCGATAACATCTACATCAGACCTAAGATACTAGCCACATTTTAGCAGTGACTTATGAATTCATAAAAATTGACTTTTTCTACATAGCAACAACCTGTCATGTGTACTGCAGTGCAATACAACTGCAGTCCAGCCAGAATACAGTGGTGCTCATGGCAGACATATATTTATGGCATATATGTGGGTAGTTTAAACACATTTCAGTTCACATATGACATTTAGCATGCATGCCAGAGTTGCATCTTCTGTGCCATCTGCAATTGTCTTACAGGACAGATAAATGGACCAATTGGCCAACACCAATTTTACCACTACTCTTTTCAGGACAGAGCACATGCACTGCAGCATAGATTAGCAGGGTCACAGAGCACACAGTCCTAAAACCAAAAAAATAGAATCCAGGAAGCTAGCTACTGTGCAGAAAAGAAAAAGTTGCTACATCAGAAAAACTGGGCATCGTTGAGTCCAAGTTGATGGCCCCTCGTTAAGGCTCTGGGGACCCCACATTTGCTTACAATATTTTTCACTGAGGTTTGGGACCCTAAACTAACCAGATTTAATTGTGGGCAGGGGTGGCGTATGTTTAGAGCCTGGACACTTCCTGTTTTGACCCCAGAAACAATGCTGAACCCATCAGGAGTTGCTCCCCCCTCATCCTACTGCCTGCAGGGATTGTGGGGAAGCACTTTAGACTGGAGACAAGGAAGGAGAGGAACAAGTCAGTCTGACTGGTAGATCGTAGAGATGGTAGCCCAGCAGCTGATTACAACCGCTCTGTTATAGAGCAGTAGGTGGTCTTATGCAGGCGGCCAGAGGCATTGAGTACAGATGAACTGCCATTTTATGTATATGCACTTACCTTCAATCATAGATGTTATGCCTACAACTTTTTGGGGGCATGAGGAAAGTTACCTGAGTCAAAAAAACAAAGGGCCTTTTTCTTTAATTAAAGTAAGGGAACATATACATTGTTTCACATAAAGATGGGCGCATATACTGGTAACCAATTTGAAGTCAGGCGAATCTCCATATATTTCTTTGTTGATCTTGAGCTAGGGGCTTGAGAGCCTTCTGGATGAGCGATAAGGGGGGACTACTAAAACTTGTCTGTTGCCTACTACTTAAACTGCCTACCCCCTGAGGAAATGTACAGTGCCATTTTATTGTTGAGGCATGATTTCTGTTTGTAGATATTTTTACTGTGGATTCTCTTAAGAGATGCCTGGAGAGAGGGGATGACTGGAACTGGTGTGCAGGCCATAAAGAGGGATTCCATTCACAGGGATGTATGACATTACAACGCATGCTTTTACATCGCATGCTTTTACATCGCAGTTTTTTCAACGCATGCTGTTACAACGCATAGCGCTTTGGGGTGCTGGATAGTGAATAGTTTAATTTACTATTCCAACTCCAGTCCCCATGGACACTAGGGAAGGTGTTGGATAGTAAATTAAATCTATTCCCTATCCTAGAGCGCCCCCCAGTGCAATGCGTTGTAATGATTTGCGTTGTAAAAGCTGCGATGTAAAAGCACTGCGTGGTAAAAGTTGCGTTGTAAAGGATGTTTCCCCATTCACAGTCACCTTTTGCTGCGAGTATATTGAGTTCACTTATGCGGCAGCAACGGGCGGTGGCTGATAGAATAGAGCCCCCCATCCCTTTGGGTCTATTGTGTATTCAAGGTTACTCAGCGTGGGAAGCAACTTTATGGCCATCTGCTGCTTTTTCCAAATGTCTACAGCCCACAGACAAAGTATGACCAATGTGCCTTGCAACACACTTGCTTAACAGCAAGACTGCGAGCAGACAGAAGGAGACTAAGGAGGTTATGCTACTTCCTGAATGTGGTCTTCCTTCGGATGCACAACACATGGATAGACATTTCATGGTTACCAGATGGCCGCTTCTGCACTAGAGGTATTGCATTATTTGGGTTGTGGTGCTCTTCAAGTACTGGATCAGAGATTATGGAGGAAGTCAATGCAAGTTCTGCTTGATGGGTAAACTCTGGGATGTGGTAGAGCTAGGTTCAACTGACAGTAGGATGCATTTTGGCATTTGGATCCTCTGGATTATTAGCTGTGGAGGTCTGCTTCAATAGGGGCAGAAAGCCTCAGAAGGTGTACTCAATTTCTTCTGATGACAGTTTGGGCCTGATACTGGTGTGTAACTTTAATATGGGACTGTAAGCTCATTGTGCCCAATGTAACCATAACTAGGATTCTCATGGACTGACAATTGGATGTTGCCTCCTGAAGTATAGGAGGGTGATTTTAATCAAGACCACTCTCAGTGAACATTCTGGCACTCCAATTCCAAGGAGTGATATCACTGTTGTTGAGGAAAGTTTGACTTTATGAACTTCAGAGACCTTTATGGTTATATACTTTGCTAACTGGAGGGGGAAAGTGCTGTGGCCTGTTAGGTGGCTGTCCTATACCCACCTCTGTGTCTGTCCTTAAATGTTATGCTCAGGCAGAGAGTAGTTCATAAACTAATGTATGCTTCCCACAGGCTAGCAACATAGCAGAGGGGGGTCAGATATCACCTGGGGTGGACACCGATATACTCACCTTGATTTTACAAGAGGTAACCTCTATCAATTATAAGATCTCTACATTTGACACAAACATTGTGTCATCATGGATTTGCTTCCGTTTGAGGCAAGGAGGATTTTAGTCCAGGCCCTGATTCTAACACGCCTGGACTACGCTAATGCAGTATACTTGGGAGCACCTCTAGGGACACTCAGGGTCCTTCAGACGGTACAGAATTGTGCTGCCCGGATGCTCCTAAAGATTCCACGTAGAACGTCCGCCAGACCAGCACTCCGACAACTCCATTGGTTACCAATACAACAAAGGATCGAATTTAAGGCGATGACTATGGTTCACAAAGCCTTGACCAAGACAGGTCCTGGTCTAATTCAACCTCTGTTCTGCCCCTATCAAACCAATAGGACCATGAGATCTAGTAGTAAGAACCTTCTGGCAGTCCCAAGAATAAGGAGAACCCGTATGGGCGGCAGACGTCTTTCTGTCCATGCAGCTAAACTTTGGAACAATCTGCCGGACCCTATTCGGATGGAAGAGAACCATCTTAGGTTTAGAAAAATGTTAAAAACCTTCCTATTTCTTTATTCTCTCGGGTGATGAATTGGTTCACTGCAGCGCTGGGATGCCTCCGGGTAACCACGCGCTATAGAAATGAGTATTCATTCATTCATTCATTTCTGACATGGGAACTGACATTGAATCTTTGAGATTAGATCTGACTATTAAACATCAGAGTATAAACAACACTAACAAGAGGCAAGATAAGATGGATCAGGTCTATGTGCAACAATATAATTAAGATACTGATATTGTCTGGCAGGTAATTAATCTAACATCACTGATTTGGAGGACTGTTCAAAGAAGGCCAACATTAGAATACATGGACTCCTCGAGGATCGAGAAGGGACTGATGAGATAAGTTTCCTGCAAATATTTCTCCTAGACATCCTTAAGGTTATGTTTTGGGATCCCTTTGAATTCCAGAGACTCACAGGCTCATATCATGGACTACGTCAGCCAGTCAAACACACCGCAGACAATTATTGCATGCCTATTACAGCATCAACAAGACAGAACAATTTCTTAAACTGTTAAAAAATAAGAGTGGCCCATTTACATGTAAGGGGCATTGCATTTACATTTCAACATATTTTTCCCATGAATTGATGGTAATGAGGAAAAAGTTTTTGTTTTTACAGCCTCATCTCAGGTAGAAAGACATTAGTTATTATTTGTTGCATCCTGGTACAATTATTATCACTGTAGAGGGTAACACAAGGGAATTTTCTGACCCAGACCAACTGAGTGATTTTTTAGATCTTAGAAAACCACCACCATGGAGGCCTTTCAATCTAAGACAGTGGCAGACTACATACCCTTGCTTGAAAGTGTCCCTCACTTCAAAAAGGCATGCACATCTTTCCCCCACCAGGGAACCAATTGCCTTACGCTTCAACGGCGATCAAACCAGGAGAGACTGGGTAGGGTTATGGTTGCACTGTCACTGGAACAGGGTAGAGACAAATCATGTCCCCTGTAAAAGGATTGCTCAGTGGGGACTGTGGAACAACTTGCTAAATAAATGGTCTCTCAGTAAACAGCGATATACAAATGTTGACATGCCTATCACAATGACCATCAAGTTTGACCATCCAATTAACTGGAATACTAGATGGGAGGAGAGGTGTAGATGTATTGCTTCTGGAAGGAGATCGAAGGAGGTACTTTGCCTACATAGATATAATTAAGTTATGAGGTTATTCCAATGACCATAGAGGGTGGAACAATTGTTCGTCATAGGGAAGGTGGACGAGACCGGAATACAGTGCTCACTGTTCTGTTTGTGAGGTACTTTTGGTTCTGTAGTTACAGTAGATGTGGCACACTTGATATTTGTGCATTATTGACATGGAATTGTCTCCACTATTTCAGTGTGGTGGATGTAGCATCCGAGGGCAGCGTCCTCTACAGGGTTGCCTCGAGGTTTATAAATTACTTGGGTGCTTTTTGTTGAAGATTTTCACCAGCTTTGTTTCAATTGATATTGTATCTTTATACTTTACTTTCTACTTTTGCTCTCTTTCCTCTGTCCCGCTTTGGGGTTCTATTTCTATCAGGGGAGGATTATGGAATATGGACCCTAGTCTGGCTATTTCAGCCAACATGCAGACGTCCAGTCAGCATCAAAAGATACAAATAGCATCCTGAACTGAAATGGTATGACGAGTTATGTGAAGAAGAAAAAGGGGCTCACCTTTCTATGACACAACCATGATTGCATTGCTGATACATGCATCCCATGTGCGATTCATCCCAGAACCAGCCTCCTACATTAATGGATTTATTGTAGACTACCAAGTATGTGGATGATGAGGCGGTGGATATTTCACTAGATGCAGAAAAAGCATTTGACAGAGTGGAATGGCCTTATCCATTCAGAATAATGCATTGATTAGGGCTTGGAACTGATTTTAATAATAAAGTAAGATGGCTTTATTATTCCCCAACAGCACAAATTAATTATGGAGCACACTTTTCTCATGTAATATCGATCAAGTGGGGGCTAGACAATAGTGTCCAATGTCACCACAGCTTTTTCTTCTGGCTTTGGAACAATTGCCAATCGCCATTAGGAGTTTCCGCCGGATTGCAGGGATCCCATCCAGCATGGGAGCAATAAATACTTTTCGGTATGCTGATGTAATTCTCTTGACGTTATCTAACCCACAGAGTTCTTTACCACATGTCATGTAACTTTTGAAAAAGTTCTCGAATTTCTTGGGTTATAAAATCAAGTGGGGGAAATTTGAAGTGGTTCCCTTGTCTCTGGCTACTTCCAAAAAATGTCTGCGGAGTCTTCCAATGTCCTGGGTAACCAAAGGCCTGAGGTACTTAGGGATTAGAATTAATTGAGGCATGGCGGATATAATATTGGACAATTTACAGCTGTTGTTAACGGCTATGAAACTGAATTTCAGTAGATGATCGGGACTCCAACTGTTCATTTGGGGCCAGATTCAGGTGATAACAATTTTAATAGCATCACTATTTAATTATTTTCTGGGTATGCTACCACTTCAGGTACTGCTGTCCCTTTTAGGAAGCATTCAGCAAATGATCATGCAGTTTGTGTGGGGTTCGGTAAGGCAGAGGCTTTGCATGTCCAAACTTCATACACACATGGAGGCAGTCGGTTTGATACTTGTGCCTATTTTATCATATAACATTGCCAATAAGCGCTCACAGATGATTTATAGGTCAGAAGAGGTCACTGATCCGCCCATATAGATGCAGGTGGCTGTGGAGTTACAGTGCAATCCCTCACTTGAATTGTTCTATGCAAATATGGGGGCCATAGGGAAGGTGAACAACCAAAATATTGAACAAATGAGGTGGATCTGGAGATTGACACATAATATGTTGGGTATGAACCCATGGGTACATGCACAAGCTCCCAAATTGCAAGATGCTGGTATCAATATTAGGTGAAGGGTTATTAGTTGGGGGTCATTGCGTAATGACACTATCTTAAAGTGGCTCAAGTGATGTCAGATGAAAATAGTTTCAAATCTTCCACTGACTTAAGTTTGGAATTTGGCCTTAGCAATGGCTATCGGTGGCAATACCAACAGCATTGTAACTGCTTACAGGTCTGGATAGGCAAAATACCACTGATGTTTCTTGAATCTCCTGTCACAAAGTATTTTAAAGATAGGAGCATTGAGGGAGGCTCAATAACTGGGTCCTACAACATACTTATTCAGAAGGTCTTGTCAGATCCCACATTAGAATCTATGAGACTTTTTTAGGAACCAATTGTGGGACAAACCTAAACATCAAATACCTGGTCCAACTTTTTAAACTCTCATGCTACCCATTTGAGGGAATCTCGCCTCAAATTCTTATTGTTAGATTTGGGGGGCTCTAGTTGGCATTGGTATACACCTTTGTCTAAATAGGGACCTTTGCTTCTAGTCAGGGTAAGGGGTAACCCCTGCTCACCCCCTTGGTAGCTTGGCAGGAGCAGACAGGATTATCTCAGAGGCAGTGTGTAAAGAATTTGTGAACACATACAGTAATACAGTGAAAACACTACAAATAGACACCACACCAGTTTAGAAAAATAAGTAATCTTTACTAGACTAAACACAAGACCAAATGACAAAAATCCACAATACTGTAATCAAAATAAGTCTTTAAAATGGTAGAAATAGCTTAGTTCACTTTAGATTGTAACTGCAACACTGTACTCAAAGTACCTGGGATGCGTAACACAAAACAAACAAAAGGGTCGCATGTAAGGTGATGCGCCGTTCCTTATACTCAGGGGAAAGGATACATTGGTTCCTTACTACTGCACAGGGGAGTTGAGGCTCGCTTCCTTACTGTGTGGGGAGTTACCGCGCCGGTTTCTAACTGCGATCTGATGCGATGACGCTCCGGTGCGATTCGACAAAATGGCGTCTTGGTTACGGTGCAACAACGTAGATGCAAAGCGTGCATGCCGAAGGCATGTGGCAACTAAGTGAACTTTTGAGTCATGACAGGCCCTACAACGCTTCCCTGGTGATGCAACAACAGCCTCTGCGGCAGCAGCACGCTTCTCTGGTGATGCAAAGCGCCTCAGTGATGCGATGGTGACAGCGGCAGTGGCGGCACGCTTCTCCGGTGATGCGGCGACAAATGCTGCGGCGGTGACATGTTTCTTCCTATTTGCTGCGTCACGCTACCAGCTCCCAGAGACACGCAGTCGTCTCGTAGAAGGGCCAGCACACCAGCAGGCACTTCAATTCCCAGCAAGGGAATTCAGGGGGGAGTTCGTGGTGAAGTCTTGTATCCTTGGTACTTCAGGCAGAAAGCAAACACAGTTCAAGCCCATGGAGATTATTCTTCAAGATGATGTAAGCACTCTCAGTCCTTTTTCTCCTTTCTTTGGCAATGAAGCAACCACTGCTGGCCAAACCCCAAACAGCACACAGCATAGGGGTAGTCTCCTCATTCAGTTTCCTGGTTCTTCTCCTCAGCAAAGGTTGGTCTTGATTCCAAGAAATGCTCCAGAGTTCTGGGGTCTAGGTCCCCCTTTTTATACACACAAATCCTTTGTCTCTGAGAGCAGAGTGTCTGTACCTAGTCCAAACTAGTTCTGGGTGCACTCGGCCAGTGCACAACTTCTCCCTTTGTCAGTGTGGGCCAGGGTCATCAGACACACCACAGGAGGTGGAGCCAGCATTGTGGAAGGCATGCACCGCCCTATTCAGGCCTAGGTGCTACTCCTCCCACCATTCCCAATGAAGATAGGTCTATTCAGCTTAGTGCTGAGTCACCCTGACTCCTGGAGCCACCCCAGCCCCTGTCACTCACAAACCAGGCATGGAATACACAAACCTAGCTGAGGCAGACTAGAGGGTTAGGTAAGAAAATATCTACTTTCTAAAAGTGGTATTTTCAAACACAGAATGTCAAAACCAACTTCACTAAAAGATGTATTTTATCATTCTGAGCTCAGGCATACTAAACTCGAATCTCTACCGTGTTCCCTGGGTCAGTTAGGATTATAAGCCGTTCAAAATGCCCTTTTTGGCCTCTGGGATGTAGTAGTCTTACAACAGTGAAAAACAAAATTGGCTGTAATTAACTATCAGGGCATGCCACACACATCAGGGCATGTCCTACCTTTCACATACAATGCACCCTGCCCATGGAAGATGGGGTTACCTTGGACCAACCTTAGGGGTGGCTAACATGTAGAAAAGGGAAGATTTGGTGACTGGCAATTGGGTACACTGGCCAAGTCGACATGGCAGTCCCAGACTGCACACAGGCTCTGCGATGGCAGGCCTGGACCATAGGTTACAAGCTGCTCTGGTGGGTGGTACAATCAGTGCTGCAAGCCCAACAGGAGCATTTGATTTACAGGCCTTGGGCACACACGATGCACTGTACTAGCGTCTGCCAAGTAAACCAAATAAGCCAATCATGGAGTCACTAATCCATTACAATACTTCACAATAGGGAGCACGTGCACTTTGGCACTGATTAGCAGAGGCAAAGTGCCCGAAGCATCTAGACCAGCAAAAACATAGCAAAACATAGGAGGCAACAGTGGAAAAAATGGAAGGGAGACCCACACCAATGGTGCCAGGTCTAACACTTACATTTCATGATGTTACATAACTGATGCTGTTCCCCACTAAAGCTGTTCCAAGCACATCTTTTGCCAAATTCTAATTGTTGGAGATATGATAGGGAAAGGTGCGATATAACCCATATACTTTGGTATTGCCTAATTTTACCTCCTACTGGTGCTAGGTGTGGGAGTCTCTTGGTAAACACGAAGAAATAAGACGTAATTTGTCTATATGAATGGCACTCCTGCACGATATATCAGGAATCAAATTTACTTCAAATCACATAAAGAGATGGGCTGCGATGGCCCTTGCAAATGAAAAACTTTGGGGCAGATTTACAAGCCCCTTGCGTCTCTTTGTGGCCGCCGTTGTGTCACTTTTGTGATGCAGCGATGGCGCAAAAGATGCGCCATCCTGCGGAGTATTTACAATGTGACACATCTGGGAGATGCGTCACATTGTAAAGCTCTGCGCCATAAGGAGGTGTCCACCATGGATGCGCCGCATTTACAAAGCGGCACATCCATGGTGGTGGAGGCATGGCGCACAATAACTGGCGCATCCTTGCTGATATGCAGGGATGCGGCAGTTATTGTAACTCTGCCCCCAAGTATTCTTAGTCACTGGAGAACTTAATATTTCCCACAAATAGGAATGGTTTTCAGAGGTGGCCAGAGTTGCAAATTATGAGTGAATTCTTTTTAAAAATGAATGACCAAATGCATATATATGAGCATGTGGGGGAACAAAGCAAACACAAGGAGATGGTGAACGGAGAGCTGAAACTTTTCAGACA
This sequence comes from Lissotriton helveticus, assembly GCF_964261635.1. Taxonomy (NCBI): domain Eukaryota; kingdom Metazoa; phylum Chordata; class Amphibia; order Caudata; family Salamandridae; genus Lissotriton; species Lissotriton helveticus. The sequence goes on from NC_136070.1 coordinate 884,022,875, forward strand.
CTCACCCCCAGCCACAGATCTGGGTTGAATCCATCATGGTTCTTAAGCTCACTTTACCACTTCAGTTCCCCTTGTATTTGCTTTGTTTGCTCTAAGTTGGCAGGGTATGCCCAGACGTGGGTCCCTTGCTCACTTTGGCACTGGATTCAAGCTAGCCTGGCTGATGAAGGGTGTTACCCAGAAACCGGTCCCAGGATGCTTGTTTCTAGTTCAGGGAAGACCTGGCTTGGCAGTTCGGGCTGTACTGTTGTCATGAAGCACAGGGTCGAAACTGATTTGCATACAGCTGGGTCTAAACTGAGGTGGCGAAGTGAGCTAAAGAATCATGATGGATTCAACCCAGATCTGTAACTGGGGTGAGTGTCTGAAAAGCTTCAGCGCTCCGTCCATCATCTCCTTTTGTTTTCTTTGTTCGCCCCCTAGGTTGGCAGGGTATGCCCGACATAGGTCCCTTGCTCACTTTGCCACTGAATTCGCGCTAGCCTGGCTGATGAAGGGTGTTACCCAGAAACTGGTCCCAGAATGCTTGCTTCCAGTTCAGGGAGGACCTGACTTGGCAGTTCGGGCTGGACTGTTCCCATGAGGCACAGGGGCGAGACTGATTTGCATACAGCTGGGTCTGAACTAAGGTAGCAAAGTGAGCTAAAGAATGATGATTGATTCAACCCAGATCAGTGACTGGGGGTGAGTGTCTGAAAAGTTTCAGCGCTCCGTCCATCATCTCCTAGTGTTTGCTTTGTGCAGGGTACCTTTAATAAAAGACCACAGGTTGGGGTGGGTTGAGTAGAGAGTGATTACCTGAAGTGTGATTTGGTGGGCTATAATGGATACTGATAACGCTTTACCACTTACGGATATATGTGATGCAATTTCATGGCCTTTGGGGGCCTATTTATTTACCTCTCTTGGTCCTCTCTTCCTCTGGTCTTTTTCTACTTTTCTTCTACAAATGTTTTTTCCCCTAATTGATCCTTCTTCATGTTGAAGATATTGGGATGGGGTACAGGAGAGGGGTGGACAGTTATACTGTTCAGAGTTGTTTTTTTTAATACTATTTTAATACTTTAAAAAACATGAAGTGCCTGTAGAATTTGTTATGCTACGTGATGAAACGTTATGTACACATTTGTTATCTTTTTATTCCAGTTTATATGGTGGAAAATGTTTGAGAAATTAATGACTTAAAAAAAGCCCCAAAAAAGTTGCTACATCAAACAATGACATATAGCAAGATCAGATCATGTGGTTCACTGCATCACTTTGCAGATGTTAGGCATGATTACTAAGAAGGAGTTAAACAAAACTTTTAGGGGCATAATATCAAGGGCTAGCGATATTTTTATCGCCACGTTTGCGTCCATTTTCAGACGAAATGCAACAATAAAAATATCGCTTCATTTACAAGAGCACGCTAACGCGTGTTCAATAGGGTTACCCCTTGCTTCAACATCGCATCGTCCTGCAACGCTAATGAGATGCAAGGGAGGTGTGTCCCTTGAAACAACATGGGATATTATCGCTTACCCAGATTCTCCCTATTTTCAAGTGTATCGCTAACACGCATAGCGATATTAAAATCAGCACTAACTGGTTTTTACGCTGGTTTGTAAAGCCTGCTATTTTCCTTACTAAGTCATATGTACAATGGGAGGTGGATTGTTTTCCTGAATTCCGGCGATTTCTACTCTTTCCGCAGCTTTTGCCTGGATTTCTATCGCCTCGGCGATGCGCGTTGCTGATAGTGCGTTTACCGGGCGATAGAATCCGGCGATATGCGACGTTATTTTTCTGCACGCTACACACGACCAGCGATAATTATCGGTGGCCGTTGATGATATGCCCCTTCGTTTTTTTAAACTAAGCCATAATTGATATATTCTAAAGCGTGAGGATACCTCTGAAAGAAGAATATACTTTGATTTAAATGAAATTGTCCCAAACATTGTTACAATAAGTCAAAAGAAGAGGCTGCCGCTGATCCCTGCTGATACCATCAAGGGGGGGTCCAATAGCACATTTTACCCTTACAATCGCACCCTGACCCCACAGGAAACACCACAAATGCCACAACCCCTGTAATCAGCTCACGATCACATGACCAATCAGTAAGGCAGGCTTGGAGGCTTGGATTGCAGCGAGTGCAGCCGTCACTAGCGGGCCTGCAGAGACTGAGCCCTGGTAGGAGTGGCCCAACTAGGCTGAGTGCAGCTAGAGAGCTCCGCTCACCTGGCACACCCAGAATCCAGACCCCTTTGGCCCAGTGTTAGGCCGGAACAGCAATTAGTTTGGGCAGCAGCAGCAATAGCAATACCAGTTATACCAAGAGTGGGTGCAGTACTGCTAGTGGGAGCTGCAGTGGGGGCAGGAAGGTTGGGCTGTGCATAGAGCAGGGCAGCTCTACACCCATCTACACCCTTTACCTTCCCTACCCCAGAGATGCACCACCCCCGCCCCATCTGCCTCTACCTAACCAGACTGCTGGGCCACTGGCAATCCCGTGGACAGCCCCCTCCCACTACCTGTGGGCAACCAGGGTGATTAAAGATTGGCTGAGGGGTCAGAGGAACCGGAGGGGCTGGGGCAGAACCACAGACTCAGCCTGAGTCAGCAACAGTGACTGCGTCGGGAGGCTTATTTTTCAGAGCTGGTGCTCCCGTGAGCCAGAAGAGCCAGGGGGACTGGGAATATCCTCAAGCCGAACTATAAACTCCAGAGACAAGCCATGGTCGGCCACTTTAACTTGCCATAACCCACAATAACCCACTATAACCCGTCTCAACAGTGGCTGCCGCGACTTCTACTCTAAGGGGTTGAGCGATGCTTCAGTCCCCAATTCAGCTGCCACTACTCGGCACCTAACGGAGAGAGAGGGACCAAGGATTGGGATTGTGGGAGACTGGTAAACCAGTCGAAAGGGAAAAAGGAAGCTTGGAGAAGCACAGAGAGACAGAGAAGATACGCAGGGGGTAAAGATTTAGTCACCCAACTGGTCACTATCTCGCCTAGCTAGCTTTCAGGCACCACACTAGCCCAAAAACCAACCCTCACCATAACCAGAGATTGGCACAGGAGGTGCAGGGACCAGGGGACCCAGGAGCCAAGGAACACTGGGAAGCCCAAAACAATGAGATCCATCGGGATAAGAGGAAGACCCTTGCTCAGAACAAAAAACAAACAATTGTAAAAGGAAATCCCAGTCGCCTCAGGGCATAATGGCAGAACCTCAGCCCGAAATCAGACCTGACCATTAGTCAGACTGCTCTATAATAGAAATAGTCTCCGCCGCAGGCAATCTGCAAAAAGGAGAAAAAGCTTCTAAGAGTCATCCCACATTTACTTAGCAAAAGAACTACACCGAATTGTGGATTCCAAAAAATACAAGAGACACTCTCCTCTCAAGTACAACTGAAGTCCGGGGCCTTCAGACACCGTTCGAACCACTACAACTGCAAGGCAATGGCAGCAGCAGCCACGGATCAGATCCCTTGTCAAGCACCAGGCTCTACCCAGAAATCCAATTAGGACCTGAGGCTAATCAACTTACAGCAGCAGTATCAGGATCAAGCCCACAGGACCAAGCCACACCCTCAGTGCAGAATCCCCAGCACCCTGTTCAGCTGGTCATGGCAGAAGCCATAGCAACTCAAGAACAAGGATCGGAAATGGTGAGGTCTTCTCCCCCTGAGGGGATCGGCGGTGGAGAAACAGAGCCACCCAGAAGGGCACACCACAGCAGCAGCATAAGGAGTAATTACATCACAAACAAGGACTTAATAATTAAATCTGGGCACAGTATGCAGACTGCCACTCTGCAGAGTTCCACGGGGTTAAAAAAAATACTGCTCCGCTCCGCCCCAGTCCCACATTTTTTTTTAAAAAGGGTAAAAAAAAACACTTACCTTCTCTCTGCCATCTGTGGTCCACCCTCCTCCTCGCTGTGGTGTCTCCTCCTAGACTCCGTCCTCCTCCCCTTGCGTTGCCAGTGGCAACCTCCTACATTTTATGTCTAGCATGGACTGTGCATGCACAGTTCACACAAGATGTAAAACATAGGGGGTTGCGACTGGCAACGTGAGGAGGACAACGGCAGCAAGGAGAAGACACCACAGCAGGAGGAGGGTGGCCCGCAGATGGCAGAGAGAAGGTAAGTGGGGTTTTTGACCCTATTTTTGGGCTGTGGTGCAGGGGTTGAGGGGCATACTCCACTCTGCCACAGAGTCTGAGTTTTACCTCAACTTCACTTTCCCAGCGGAGCGTGGAATTGGTAAAACACTGCAAACTCCGCTGGCGGAGCGGAGTAAGCCGCTCGGGGTTATTAATAATAACCGAGCTGGGAAGCTCACAAAAGAACAAGCAAACCCAGACTTCCTCTAACGAAGTAAAGTTCAAACCAATCTTAATGCCAAACAGACTCAACATAGAACTCCAAACACCACCAACACTGACAAGATCAGAATGAACATCAAGACCTCAGCTTGGAGACCCTGATCAGCTCTCAAATCTCAACACGAAGGAACAGGAGGAATTGCTGGCCACCTACACACACGACTTGCCAGCACAGCCCAAGAGCAATTCTCTGCAAGACTCCAAAGTACAGGAGCACCAAGAAGCAAGAGGAAACCAGGAGTTGGAAGAGCCAACATTAGGACGTCTTACTGAGGAAGTGCAAAAAGTAAACTCTGAAAGTGCCTGAGCAAGCTTTCTCAAAACAGTGCAACTACTGGTGGAAGCCCTCCTGTACCAATCAGACAAAACGGACACTCACTTAACCTTATTGAACACCCTGGCGGCTTTGCGGTAGCAATCAACAGGAAGCTAGGAGTCCTAAACATGTTCCTTCAGAACACACAGGGAAATCCTCAAGACATCAAATCAAGCTGTGGATGTGGCTCTCTCCTCGACAAATTAGCTTCCCTCCTCTCAATGCTGAGTATCCTGTGCACACACCTCAAAAGTGCATCCTAGACACCAACCACGTCTCAGATAGAGGAGCAACACCTTACAGTAATAAAAGAAAGTGTTAGACCTGGCATCATTGGCGTGAGTCTCCCTTCCATTTTTTTGATGGATTGCCTCCTCTATTTTGATATGTTTTTGCTGGATTTATGCTTTGGGCACTGTGCCACTGCTAATCAGTGCCACAGTGCAAGTGCTCCCTATGTTAAATTGATATAACAATTGGATTCCATGATTGGGTTATTTGATTTATCTGTCAGCCCCTAGTACAGTGCACCATGTGTGCCCAGGGCTTGTAAATCAAATGCTGCTGGTGGGCTTACAGCACTGGTTGTTCCACCCACAGAAGCAACTTGTAAAGTGTGTCTCAGGAATGCCATTGCAAGGCCTGTGTGCAGTCTAGCACTGCCATGTCGACTTGACCAAGTGCACCCACTTGCTAGTCCCTAAACCTTCCCTTTGCTTCATATTAGACACCCCTATGGTGAAGAAGTGTGGCTCAATGGTTCGAGCGGCAGACCCTGATGCAGAGGTCTAGCCCGGGACCAGGGTTCAATTCCTGCCTCGGCGGCTCTTGGACTCAATCTCCCCGGACCTGATAATTCTCGCCTCGGTGCTTAGTCTAATCATGGGTCCCACTCTGTGACTCTGGGCAATAGCTTGCTTAATCTCCACAACGGCCACAGCAGTGCTTGGATGCCTGGCATCACCTTGTGGGTGCCCAGGAGTGGACATCTCACAGAAAAGCTAGGAAGGGTTCCACAGCGGTATGAATACAGCGCTACGAGACCTCTGGGTAGAAGTGCGCTATTTAAAATACAAACACACACATTTACATGGTAGGTCCAAGGGCAGGGCACATTGTAAGTATAAGGTAGGACATGCTTTGGTGTGTGTAGCATGTTCTAATAGTGAATTACAGCCATTTTCGTTTTTCACTACTGAAGGCTACCTGTTCTCATAGGCTAGAATGGGCAGTTAGATTATTACATTCTTATAATCCTAACTGACTCAGGGAACATGATAGAAATTCAAATTTATTATGCCTGAACTCAGAATAATAAAATACATCTCTAGTGAAGTTTATTTTAATAATCTGTGTTTGCAAATACCACTTTTAGAAAGCAGGTATTTGCTTGCCTGCCTCTGCTGGGTTGTGTATTCCTTGTCTGGGTTTGTGTGTGACAGGGCTGGGGAATTCCAGGAGACAGGCTGGGGCAGCCCAGTGGTGAATATAGAGCTCTGCATCTAGATGGGAGGGAGGAGTTGCACCTGGGACCTGAATAGGGCTGGGCCTTCCCTCTTCAATGCTGGCTCCACCGCCTGTGGCTTGTTTGATGTCTCTGCCCTGCACTGTGAAAAGAGAGGAGGAATCATGTCAACAGAGTGCTCCAGAGCTGGATCTTCCCTCCCCTGTGCTGGCTCCACCTCCTGCGGGGCGGCTGATGTCTCTGCCCTGCACAATGAAAGGAAGAAGAGAGTCATGTAAACAAAGTGCTCAGGAACTGGCTTGAACTAGGCAGATGCCTCTCTGCCTTCAGAGAACAAAGGATTTTGGGGTATAAATATTGGGACCCTGATCCCAAGAAATTAGAAACCTTTCTACCAAGAAGAAGAACCAAGGAAGCTGCAGGAGTTTGGACTGCCCCTCTGCCAGTGTGCTGTTTGCTGGGTTGGCCTGCAGTGGTTAATTTATTGCCAAGGGAAAGGAGAAGGAATTTTGTAAGGACTTTCATCTACAGAATATTCTCCAAGGGCTTGAACTGTGCTTGCCTCCTGCTGAAGTCTCAGGGACAAAAGACTTCACCTCCAGCTCACTCCTGAATTTCCTTGCTGGGAATTCTGACTCCAGTCACTTGCATGCCGCTGGGAGCTGGAAGCGCGAAGCATCGAGAAGAAGCGTGTCGCTGCCGCAGCTGAAATCATCGCAATGCCGGAGAAGCGAGCCTTCGCCGCATCTCTCTGGAAGCGTGTGTTCATCTAAGCTGCCTACTGTCGCATCACCGGAGAAGTGTGACGCCATTGAGAGAGTCACCATCGCATCACCGGAGAAGCATGTTGCAGGGCCTGTTGCAGCTCCAAAGTACAGAGTCGTTGCAAGGCTGCCAGAACGTCATCGCATCGGCATCGCGTCGCCGCATCAAGGGCGCCATCTTCTTGCATCTTCTCGCATCGCAACCGGATTATCACATCGCATCAAGGCACCATCTTGCGCACCGCAACGGGCCCGCAGGCCGAGAATATACACATCACCTCTGCACCGGTAAGGCTCACGACGAGTCCCCTACTCTGCACAAGCATTGAGGCAGGACGCAACCGTTCCCCCGGGTCACGGAACCAGTGCATCTCCCTTTTTGTGAGCCTTTTGTTCACTTTGTTGCATTTACTAAAAACTTAAACTGAGACTTTAATCATCTTTTAAGTAATCTTAAGTGTAGTATTGTGGATTTTTGTTGTTTGTAGTCTTGTGTTTAAGCCTATATAAAGAATACTTATTTTTATAAAACCTGTGTTGTGTCCATCTGTAGTGTTTTCACTGTATTACTGTGTATATTCACAAATGCTTAACACGCTGCCTCTGAGATAAGCCTGTCTGCTCGTGCCAAGCTACCAAGGGGGTGAGCAGGGGTTATTAAGGAGAGTAATCCCCTTATCCTGACTTAGAAGTAAGGGTCACTATTTGGACAAAGGTGAATACCATTGCCAACTAGAGACCCCCAGATCTAACAGAAAGAATGAGAACATATCATCCAAAGAGCTGGGTACCAAAGTTTCCCCCTCCTAAAACAGCATTAAAACTTGAACTAACTGACAACGGATGTAATAAAGCAACAACACAGGAACTGGCCATCGGGCCGCCACTTAGACCTGGGACAGAACCTGCCTCTCTAGGAACAAAAACAAACGCAAAACAAAGACGAGCTCAAAGGAGGAAGTGCCGAAATCAAAAGCCCAGCCTAATTCAAGAAGACTTCTCATGTCTATTTAGGCTGACACCAGAAAACACTAAACAACAATCCACATCTGCAGCGGACGCGAGGAACAAATACCCCATGCCCGTCAAAAAGGTGGTAAACCAAAACTGCAAGGAACAAAGCATCACTCCAGGGACGCTGAGAAAATTAAGGCAGGCTGGGGACAACGACAAAATCCCACCCAACCACAATAACTTCCAACAAGATACACATCCCTCAGGCCAAGGCTCCAACAGAACACTGGTTGCAACAAACTCATTGCCCCTTCTACCAATTATTTCAACAACAGCACCATCAGACCTCCAAGTACTTAAAGCCCCCAGGCCTCCACGGCCACATATATCAACCAGCCTACCCTCCACTCAGACCCTGGGGAGCTACATCCACCATTGGCAACCAAACTCTCAATTGACCTTGCCACATCATCAAGCATGGATGAGAGGTCGGAAGTCTCAATTCCATCAAAGCAAAGCAAACCCAGTCTTAGAACTCTCCTGACAGAAATATAGGACTAGACAATCAACATTGAACCCAATCCGACCAAAGTGCAGGGCGAATGACTAATTGCGGGCCGCTGATAAAACTGGACATTCCAGGCAAAAATAACTGCCACTCGAGAATGTGCAAAATTTGCGAATTAGCGGTACGCGAATTTGTGCGAAAGCAAATTCGCAGTCCGCATAATCTGCGAATTTGTGCAAATTTGCGGATTTTTTTTTGCGTGTTCGCGGGGCACCTTGCGTGTTCGCGGGACGCTTTCAGTGCACCGACAGCGAAGTTACCCATGCGGTCGTAGTTGGGTGCGGCCATCTTGTTCGCGTTACGTATTTCCGTTTCCGGGCGCTAGTTGCATGCTCACATTGTGCGCGGGGCACGAATACGTGGTCGCATGCGTTTTTGCGTGCTCACGGGGGGAAATATCGCGTGAACCTACCCACGCGGTGCTCAATGGGCGCGGCCATCTTGTTTTTCATTCATTTCTATGGTTCTGGGCATGCTTTTTCTATCCTGCTTTAATCTTTACAATCCTTCACTGGCAGGGAGGCACCCAGAAATGGTTTGAACAGGGGTCGGTGCCCCCTGAACACAAAGACTTCAAAGCCATTGGGGGGTATAACTATGAGAGCTGAAGCCCCTGAACTTTGGAGAATGGCTTGATCAAGCTTGAACAAGACTGGAGCTACTTCATGGTCAAGAGGATCCTTTGCCAAGGAAGAAACAAATGAAGAGACCGAAGCAAAGGACTGACCCTTGCTGTGTGTTCTGGGGCTGGCCTGCAGTTTGCTGTTTTAACCAAGGAAAGGCTAAAGGGACTTTGTTGTGTGCTGTGTCCCCCTGCTTGAAAGGACTTTGCTGTACTGTGTCCTGAAGTAACTTATCCCCAAAGGCCCGAGGTGAGCTGGCTCCCTTTTGCGGAAACTCAAGAACACAAAAGTTTCCAGGAGGGTCTCAGTGGAGCTGTTTTCGTGTGCTTGTTGCAGCCTTCTGATTGTGGACACCTGGAGTCCAAGCGAGGATCAGCGACGCTGTGTGCGTCTGCTTTTTGCAGCCTGAACCCTTTGTGAGGATTGTGCACCGGAATCCAGGTGAGCATCATCGACGCTGTGTTTGTGTGCTTTGTACAGTGTGAGACCTTTCTGAAGATTGCCTTGTTATCATGTGCACCGGAATTCATGTGAGTCTTAGCGACGCTGTGTGCATGTGCTGTGTGCACAGTGAGACCTTTGTGAAGATTGCCTTGTTCACGTGCACCTGGAGTTAAAGTGAGTCTCAGCGATACTGCACGTGTGATCTTCCTGCAGCCTGAGACCTTCGTGTGGAGTGCCCGGTGATCATGCAATCAGAGCTCAAGGAAGTCTGAGCAACGCTGTGTGCGTGTGCCCTGTGGCAGCCTGATATCTTCGTAGCAGTAGCAGCCTGGACCGGCAGCCCCAGAGGAGCTCCTCTGCCAGACCGAGCCTGGCGTTGTCAAGTCTCAAAGATTGCATCGTAGGCCCAAGTTGCTGGATGAGGAGAGGAGAGTGTGTTCATGCCCCCCAGTTAACATGTGTCGACTCCTCCGGTGGGGTGCAGGCTCGGAGGGAGACACTCTCTGCCTCTCTCTCGTTCTGGCAGCACAAGCCTCTGCTTCGGCTTGTATCGCAGCCCGTAATGCCAAAGGAGAGGCAGTACCGGGGCCAGAGTTCTGAGCTGCACTTTTTGTTACACCATACCCATGTTGGGGGAAACTGTTGACAAAGGCTGACTGCGAGTCAGAAGGAGTGGCGGAGAGACCGCCTAAGGCACCGTGATTGGTGCAAGAGTGTACTACACATTATCTTAGTTCTGCATAACGAAGTAACGTATTGTTGTATTACACATTGCATCATTTCTACATAACGGAGTATCTGATTAGAATATTACGCATTGCATTATTCCTGCATAATGAACTACCTGATTAGTGTATGACGCATGGCATTATTTCTGCATAACGAACTACCTGATTGTCATATGAATAATTGCATTGTTTCTGCATAACAAACTACCTGATTAGCGTTTTATCCATTGCATTCTTCCTGCATAACGAACTACCTGATTAGTGTATTACGCATTGCCTTATTTCTGCATAACAATGTACCTGGTGGTTGTAGTATGCATTGCATTATTTTTACATTGCACAGTGCCTGGTTGCTGTGTTACGCAGTGCATTATTCTTTCATTGCAGAGTACCGGATTGCTGCATTACGCATTGCATTATTTTTACATTGCAAGGTGCCTGATTGTTGTATTACACATTGCACTACTGTTACATTGCAAACGTGCCTGATTCTAGCATTAACATGGTATCAGGATTACAGTGGAATGTTTAGAATATCTCAAAAGTGCATAAAATCCTGATACGGCTCATAAAAAATACAATGTACTGCACACTGAGGTACCTTCGACATAACCAAACTGAAAGAAAACCCAAAGAAGGGAGTGCTCTAGTACCGTCCATCACCACCCCCTTTTGTACCACTTTTGGCCGCCATAAGTGTGGCAGGGTATGCTCAGACGTGAGTCCCTTGCTCACTTTGCCACTGGATTCAAGCAAGCCGGGCTGAAGACGGCTGGAATGCCAGAAACCGGTCCTCGGAAGCTTGTTTCCGGTCCAGGGAAGGCATGGCTTGGCAGTTCGGGCTGGACTGTTCCCATGAGGCACAGGGTCAGACTGATTTGCATATAGCCATGTCTGAACTGGGGTGGCAGAGTGGGCTGAAGAACGGTGATGGATCAAACCCAGATCTTTTGACTGGGTGTGAGTGTTTGATTGGTTCTGATGCTCCGTCCATCACCACCCCCTTTTGTACCACTAGTACCACAAGTAGCAGAAGGTTATACGCCAGGTGCCCTACACACAAGGGACTACACAAAATAAATCAAACAGCAAATAGGAAAGGGCAGGAGAGAAGTGGCCCCGGGCCCCAACAGAATCCTGCTGGTCCTATACAAACAAGATGCAGATCACTGGGTCAAAGCACTCAGCCCTCTCTTCACTGAAATAAGGCAGTCCGGCTTACTGCCCCCCTCCTGGATGGCCTCGATAATTTCCCCAATCTTTAAATCAGGAGACAAATCCCTGCCAAAACATTGCCACTTAGTAGCTCTTTTGGGCAACAAGGCAACATTTTTGCAGGAATACTCCTAGAAGAGCTCCAATCCCGGGCTGAAGGAAGATCAATTATTCCCCTAAATCAGACTGCCTTTTCAAAATCTGTTGGAACAATTACAACTTTATCAACTACAGGGCTGCCTTTGACCATGTAAATCGAAACAGACTGTGGGCAAAACTGGCAAAATGGGGCATACCTCAGCCACTGCTGAACTTGATAATCAACCTGCACACATATACATTATTCCCCATTGCCTCCTCCCCTTTCCTTTACTCTGATCTCCGACACACTCTTCACCTACTCTCTTGTCATTTCCCTGATTCTCCCCCGTCGTTCCCAAAGTCTTGTCGGTTCCCCTGACACCCCCCTCTTTAATCGCTCCACTTGATCCCTCGCCCCTCTTGACTTCTCCAAGGGCTCTCCCAGACGTCTGTCTGTTCGTCTCTTGTTGCATCTTCTAAAGATTCCATTTTTGTCTGTTTTGCCTGTTTTCCAGCGTTGTCTTATTTTTTTACATCAGGATTTTTATTTCAAATGCATTCTTCTCCTGGCCCACCTTTTTTCTTCACCGCACTAATGTTCGTCGTTTTTCCCTTTTTAGCGACCTCTTGCCCGTTACTCTGATCTTAGTTGTGGTTTTTTTTTAAAGTTTCTCACGGATTCTTTTCTCGAGTCTGGCCTTTACTTGTCTTGGCATACGATCCACTGCGTCTCTTCACCTGCCCTCATCATTACCACTTCCTCTAGCGTCCTGTCCTTTTGATTCGACTTACCGGTTTTCTTTACATAGCCCCCTTCATTTCTAATTCTGTCTCATCCGTTGACGTAGTCTATTTCCTGGTCTCACCTGTCATATCTTATGACTTCTTTCTTTTCTCTGGACCTTCCCCCAAGTCTTGTACTTTTCCAGACACATTTTCAACTTTCTTTTTCCCGACTTAAGCTTTTCTCTCTGACCTATTATCTCTTCTCACCCTCCTTCCCTTTGCATGCCTCTTGACCACCCACCATACCATGCTGCTCTCGGCTTCCCCCGTTCCTGTACACCCCTTGTTTGAGCCACCGTCATTTTGTGCATTGAATCACGCCATACCCAGCAAGCTCTGCCCTGCATCCTCTTACAGCTCATCGTTTGCACTCGTAGGACGCGTTTACTGCGGGGTCTCCTTTCTTTCATTCTTTCATCATCGCATTCATGGTACAATGTGAGATTTCCTGCTTGCACCCAAGAGCGAGAATGACAGCGAATGCAAATATGTGCAGAGTAGAAAGACTCCTCTGCTGGAAACAGCTGCCGGCTCAGCTGGTCACCTCGCTTTGGTGACTCCTCGGTGCCAAGGGGAAGGGTTAGCGGGTCGGTGCTGCTGTATGTATTTATTTATTTTATTTATTTAGTGCATTTTTATATAGCGCGGACTTTACCCAAAGGTGTCAGAGCGCTTCACAACAGAACCAAGAACGTTACATGAGTAGAATAGTCCATATTTTACACGTTACAGAAACATGTACTGTTACGTTCAGGAGCCGTGTCCTTGGAACAGCTATTAATAGGCTGAGGTTTGGACTCAGCACTTCGGAGGCTTCTAAAGCACAAAGTATGCCAAATAAATGTAGCTGCTCGCTCATCGCTCAGGCCGTCGCCTTTCAGTGAAAATCGCCCTCAGTGTTTACTCTGTGGAGTCTCAGTGACGTCATCCTCCTTTGCTCAAGCACCACAGTGCTGGCAAGAGGCCCCGTGTCATGTTTATCACTCAGTCGTCCCTGCTGCTTTAGCCAGCATCACTTTTAGAGCCCGCGGCTTTGACTTGGAGTACCGCTCTATTAACAGAAATATGTACATTCTTTTATAGAACGTAATCTCATCATAAAGTACTTATCAACTATATACAGAAAAGACATAGTATTTACAAAAATATTGCAAAGCACAGGCGCGCGCTTGGCCTCGCACACCACCATCATTTGTCTTCAAAGGTTTGAAAGCTTGAAGGCAATCTGCTTCCCCGCCCCCCCCCCCCTGGTGTTTATGGCTTTTCTCGCTCGCTAATGCGTTTTTTTCCCCTCCCACCCTTCCTTTGATGTCCACGCGTGGCCTCTGCCTCTCGCCTCTCCGTCCTTCACAGCCCCTCTCTGTCATGGAATCTCAAATTTGGGGACTACATCTTCAAAACAAGCCAGTTCATGTTGACACTTGCAATTAGAATCCTTTCTTTCTTTCCTTTCATCCTTTCTTTTCTTCTTTTTTTTCTTCCTTTCCTTCCTTCCTTTCCATCCTTTCTTGCCTTCCTTTTCTTTCTTCCATTCCTTCCTTCCTTTTCTCCCTCCCTTTCATTCCTTGCTTTCTTTCCTTCCTCCCTTCTTCCTTCTTTCTTTCGATCTTTCTTTCTTCCCCTCCCTTCCACAGCATCACTCAGCACCACCACAGCATCACTCAGCACCACCACAGCACCACTCAGCACCACCACAGCACCACTCAGCACCACCACAGCATCACTCAGTGCCACCCCAGCATCACTCAGCGCCACTCCAGCATCAATCAGTACCACCACACCTCCACATCATCACTCAGCGCTACCCCAGCATCACTCAGCACCACCACAGCACCACTCAGCACCACCACATTATCACTCAGCACCACCACATTATCACTCAGCACCACCACAGCATCACTCAGCACCACAACAGCATCACTCAGCACCACTCAGCACCACCACAACATCACTCAGCACCACAACAGCATCACTCAGCACCATCACAGCACCATCCAGCATCACCACATCATAACTCAGCGCTACCCCAGCATCACTCAGCACTACCCCAGCATCACTCAGCACCACCACAGCACCACTCAGCGCCACCCCAGCATCACTCAGCGCCACCCCAGCATCACTCAGCGCCACCACAGCATCACTCAGCACCACCACAGCACCACCCCAGCATCAGTCAGCGCCACCACAGCACCACTCAGCATCACCACATCATCACTCAGCGCTACCCCAGCATCACTCAGCACCACCACATTACCACTCAGCACCACCACATTATCACTCAGCACCACCACATTATCACTCGGCACCACCACAGCACCACTCAGCACCACCACAGCACCACTCAGCACCTCCAAAGCACCACTCAGCACCACCACATTATCACTCAGCACCACCACAGCACCACTCAGCACCACAACAGCATCACTTAGCACCACTCAGCACCACCACAGCATCACTTGGCACCACAACAGCATCACTCAGCACCATCACAGCACCATCCAGCATCACCACATCATAACTCAGCGCTACCTCAGCATCACTCAGCACTACCCCAGCATCACTCAGCACCACCACAGCACCACTCAGCGCCTCCCCAGCATCACTCAGCGCCACCGCAGCATCACTCAGCGCCACCACAGCATCACTCAGCACCACCACAGCACCACCACCCCAGCATCAGTCAGCGCCACCACAGCACCACTCAGCATCACCACATCATCACTCAGCGCTACCCCAGCATCACTCAGCACTACCCCAGCATCACTCAGCACCACCACAGCACCACTCAGCGCCACCCCAGCATCACTCAGCGCCACCCCAGCATCACTCAGCGCCACCACAGCATCACTCAGCACCACCACTGCACCACTCAGCACCACCCCAGCATCAGTCAGCGCCACCACAGCACCACTCAGCATCACCACATCCTCACTCAGCGCTACCCCAGCATCACTCAGCACCACCACATTACCACTCAGCACCACCACATTATCACTCAGCACCACCACATTATCACTCGGCACCACCACAGCACCACTCAGCACCACCACAGCACCACTCAGCACCTCCAAAGCACCACTCAGCACCACCACATTATCACTCAGCACCACCACAGCACCACTCAGCACCACAACAGCATCACTTAGCACCACTCAGCACCACCACAGCATCACTTGGCACCACAACAGCATCACTCAGCACCATCACAGCACCATCCAGCATCACCACATCATAACTCAGCGCTACCTCAGCATCACTCAGCACTACCCCAGCATCACTCAGCACCACCACAGCACCACTCAGCGCCTCCCCAGCATCACTCAGCGCCACCGCAGCATCACTCAGCGCCACCACAGCATCACTCAGCACCACCACAGCACCACCACCCCAGCATCAGTCAGCGCCACCACAGCACCACTCAGCATCACCACATCATCACTCAGCGCTACCCCAGCATCACTCAGCACCACCACATTATCACTCAGCACCACCACATTATCACTCAGCACCACCACATTATCACTCAGCACCACCACAGCACCACTCAGCACCACCACAGCACCACTCAGCACCTCCACAGCACCACTCAGCACCACCACATTATCACTCAGCACCACCACATTATCACTCAGCACCACTCAGCACCACCACAGCATAACTCAGCACCACCACAGCACCACTCAGCACCACCACAGCATCACTCAGCACCACCACAGCATCACTCAGAACCACCACAGCATCACTCAGCACCACCACAGCATCACTCAGCGCCACCCTAGCATCACTCAGCACCACCACAGCATCACTCAGCACCACCACAGCATCACTCAGCACCATCACAGCATCACTCAGCACCATCACAGCACCATCCAGCATCACCACATCATCACTCAGCGCTACCCCAGCATCACTTAGCGCTACCCCAGCATCACTAAGCACCACCACAGCACCACTCAGCGCCACCCCAGCATCACTCAGCGCCACCCCAGCATCACTCAGCGCCACCACAGCATCACTCAGCGCCACCAGAGCACCACTCAGCGCCACCCCAGCATCACTCAGTGCCAGCACAGCACCACTCAGCATCACCAAATCATCACTCAGCGCTACCCCAGCATCACTCAGCACCACCACATTATCACTCATCACCACCACTTTATCACTCAGCACCACCACAGCACCACTCAGCACCACAACAGCACCACTCAGCACCTCCAGAGCACCACTCAGCACCACCACATTATCACTCAGCAACACCACATTATCACTCAGTACCACCACATTATCACTCAGCAGCACTCAGCACCACCACAACATCACTTAGCACCACCACAGCACCACTCAGCACCACCACAGCATCACTCAGCACCACCACAGCATCACTCAGCACCACCACAGCATCACTCAACGCCACCCCAGCATCACTCAGTGCCACCCTAGCATAACTCAGCACCACCACAGCACCACTCAGCACCACCAGAGCATCACTCAGCACCTCCACAGCATCACTCAGCACCACCACAGCACCACTCAGCACCACCACAGAACCACCACAGCACCACTCAGTGCCACCCCAGCACCACTCAGCACCACCCCAGCACCACTCAGCACCACCACAGCACCACTCAGCACCACCACATTATCACTCAGCACCACCACTGCACCACTCAGCACCACCACAGCATCACTCAGCACCACCACAGCATCACTCAGCACCACCACGGCAGTACCACAGCACCACTCAGCATCACCACAGCACCACCACAGCACCACCACAGCACCACTCAGCGCCACCCCAGCATCCCTCAGCGCCACCCCAGCATCACTCAGCACCACCACAGCACCACTCAGCATCACCACATCATCAGTCAGCGCTACCCCAGCATCACTCAGCACCACCACATCAGCACCACCACAGTACCACTCGGCACCACCACAGCACCACTCGGCACCACCACAGCACCACTCGGCACCACCACAGCACCACTCGGCACCACCACAGCATCACTCAGCACCACCACAGCATCACTCAGCACCACCACAGCATCACTCAGCACCACAACAGCATCACTCAGCACCACCACAGCATCACTCAGCGCAACCCCAGGTTATAGGTGTCACATTTGCGAAAGTTATAACTATTGGCATTGTAAATGACAAAGCTATTAATTTAGCTATTTTCAAAACCAACACATAAATAAAAAAATTGTCATTTACAAGACCAATAGCTCAAACTTTCCTAATGCGAGACCTTTTGCATTGCAAATGCTTGTTTAAATATCAACTATGCCTGCTACCCTGCACAAACCACTTTCCACATTAACTGAAGGTCAAAGCAGACCCCACCTGCCGCCTATGTGGCACAGCACCAGAGGACATGTTGCACCTACCTTGCATTTGTAAGGAGCTCTTGAATAAATGAAAGTAACTTTTAAAAGCTCATTTTAATCAATGAGGTATTCACACCCTGAGATAAGCTGCGTTGGCCTGCTTTGCACCTGATGATTCACAGCTGAATTGCTGCTCTGTGAAGTTCTTGAGATTGGTAGGGAAAAAATGCCAGATCAAAGTTGGAGCTCAATCTGAGATACATTTTAATTATCCTGATAGAAGCGCTGGTTCTCAAACCACACCTTCCTCCATACCGTGACTGCACAACAATAACAGACCATCAGACTAAACAGATATGCTCTTCATAAAAACCCAGGGAAAAAACGTAAAATTAAAAGCTGAAATGAAAACAAACAATAACTTATCTTAATTAAATTCCTTTCATTATTTTATTAGTAACAAGCTTACGCATCGCGCGTTGCTGCGATCTCCGAAGAAAGGAAATTCAAGGAAACTCGTTATAATAACATTCAATTTACATTGTGTCATTTTTATTGAAACGTATTCATTTTAATATGGAAAACATTTCAAAGTGTTGTTTTAATTCTATTTATTTATTCGAGTGCTTGTGGATACACGATTTTTAGTTTTTCCGTCTGGTGCGTACATCAGTATTCAAAAGATTATGAGGGCCCTGGGTGGCTGATATTTAAAAAAAATGTGTGCCAGAAACCTTCGCGGGAGTGTACTCAACAACTTCCCTAAGTTTCCTGGCGATCGGATGAATGATGTTTTAATTCTATTTATTTATTTGAGTGCTTGTGGATACACGATTTTTTGTTTTTCTATCTTGTGCGTACATCAGTATTCGAAAGATTATGAGGGCCCTGGGGGGGAGATATTTAAAGAAAATGTATGCCAGAAACCTTCGCGGGAGTGTACTCAACAACTTCCCAGAGTTTGCTGGCGATCGGATGAATGCTGTTTTAATTCTATTTATTTATTCGAGTGTTTGTGGATACACAATTATTTGTTTTTCCGTCTTGTGCGTACATCAGTATTCGAAAGATTATGAGGGCCCTGGGGTGCTGATATTTAAAAAGATTTTATGCCAGAAACCTTCGCGGGCGTGTACTCAACAACTTCCCAAAGTTTCATGGCGATCGGATGAATGGTGTTTTAATTCTATTTATTTATTCGAGTGCTTGTGGATACACGATTCGTTGTTTTTCCGTCTGTTGCATACATCAGTATTCAAAAGATTATGAGGGTCCTGGGGGGGCCGACATTTAAAAAAAGTTTATGCCAGAAACCTTCGCGGGAGTGTACTCAACAACTTCCCTAAGTTTCCTGGTGATCGGATGAATTATGTTTTAATTCTGTTTATTTATTTGAGTGCTTGTGGATACACGATTTTTTGTTTTTCTGTCTTGTGCGTACATCAGTATTCGAAAGATTATGAGGGCCCTGGGGGGGGCGATATTTAAAGAAAATGTATGCCAGAAGCCTTCGCGGGAGTGTACTCAACAACTTCCCAGAGTTTGCTGGCGATCGGATGAATGCTGTTTTAATTCTATTTATTTATTCGAGTGTTTGTGGATACACAATTATTTGTTTTTCTGTCTTGTGCGTACATCAGTATTCGAAAGATTATGAGGGCCCTGGGGTGCTGATATTTAAAAAGTTTTTATGCCAGAAACCTTCGCGGGCGTGTACTCAACAACTTCCCAAAGTTTCATGGCGATCGGATGAATGGTGTTTTAATTCTTTTTATTTATTCGAGTGCTTGTGGATACACGATTCGTTGTTTTTCCGTCTGTTGCGTACATCAGTATTCAAAAGATTATGAGGGTCCTGGGGGGGCCGACATTAAAAAAAAGTTTATGCCAGAAACCTTCGCGGGAGTGTACTCAACAACTTCCCAAAGTTTCATGGTGATCGGATGAATGGTGTAGTAATGCATAAAGGACAAACAGACAGACAAACAGACAGACAGACATACATTCGTTTTTATATGTATAGAAATATAATTTTTACAGAAAACTATTCTTTTTATCAATATGTTTTGATGTAATGGTTTTAAGTAACTATGCTAATAAAAATAATCTAAACTAAACTAAACAAACTTGGGCAAGACCAATATATTGATTCTGTTGAAACGGGGCTAAACCCTGCGTTTGTGTTGGCCATATAGACACATTTCTCTATAAAAATGTATAAGGACATTTTCTTAAACTTAAAGATCCTAAGTAGTAGTATGAGTAAACCTACCCCAAAGCAGGTCAAGGCTGAAGAACATTGATGTATTCACCAAGTCTCTTTCAACCATTACATTTGCAGACATTGCCCTTTTGAGCATGCCCTGCTCAGAATGATTAGTTTGTAGGCAGAGAAGATGTTCAGTAGACTTGACTGGGACTGCCTATCAAGCCTACATGAACAAAATGCCTTTCACCATGCATTACATCAGCACCTCGGTGCAAATACTTTCAACCTCCACTTAGTACTTGCTTTCATTTCCATTAGTAGATGCTAAAGACATGAGTATACGTCATCTCAAAGTGTGTTTGCTTAATAGTTTTAACCACTTGCTCAATTCATTCACAAAGCTATGGAACAAGAAGTGTATCAGTTTGTATCATTCAAAACCTGCATTAATATCTATGTGCATAATTTCCTAATTTTATTGGGGAACTATAAAATCAACATGGCCTGAATTCAAAGCAAACATTCTAAATCTTATGTTTTACTCTGATTACAAAATGAACTAAAATAAAGCTATACTAAGCTAAAAGAAAACAGAGTTAGTCTAGGCAGAGAGAGAGAAAGAAAGAAAAAGTTAGGAAATGAGGAGGGTAGAAACTACTCTCAGTTTGAAAGACAGATGAAAGGCAACATTTGAAAGTATGTTAGGTAAGAGTACAGTTCATTTAAACACTAATTTGACATTTACCATAATTGTGAGAATAGATCTCACCAAAATGAGAGCTTTACCAGACATTTTAATGTCAATCCAGATACTGCTGATAAATGCTTCTGCTTCCCTCTTAGTCTAGGTCCAGTTAAGCTTTATTTAAATTATCTTCAATTCAAACAGCCCACATACATTTTGGAAGAAAGCATGCCATTCAAATTTAAGGGGTGGCTGACAGTCCCAAATGGGAAGTTCTGACACAACATTGTTACTATCGCTTGTTATTAATGTCTTGTTTGGGCTGCATGTCAATTCTAGGTTCTCCAAGCTGTAATAATTCTCCTTGAAATATTGCATCATGCTTTCATTACAAATTCAAGAGTTTACAAAAAGATGAGATTTAGGGCCATTTTTGGTTTCTTTAGATTCCAAGATTAGAACACCGACTTTACTAACAGTAATAGTCTTTGTTTGGTATTTGTAGGAATCTATTATGTGACTTGCATTGTTTTTCATTTTGTTTGTCACTTAATAACAATGAAATCATTATGAATTTGTTTACTTTGGAGTGTATTTTTATTTTCACAACAATTATGGCAGTAAATTGGAATGTAGTCTGTTGTGTTATAAATAAATAATTAGATCATTTGTGACTAAAATAGCTATTGTCACCCTTAGCTCAAAATATTGATAAAAGTTGGTCGGATCTCTTTGATGTCAAGTGAGCTGAACTGACTATAGTGATTGGAGTTGGGACCAGAACTCAACTCCTTAGCTTCAGAAGTCTCCTGTACTGTGTTGAATTTTAAGAAACAAAGCACTATGATGAGTACAGCAGGTACTAACTAAGAGTCAAGCCTAATCAGCCTGCACTACTAGTGTAACCAGCTGTTGACATGTACAATTATAAAGGGCAACAAATAGCATATGAGTCCCATCTGTGAAAAGTGCCAGCTGTCAATTTGTAAGTTAACCGCAGTGGACTTCGGGTGAGCCTTGGTTTGTTAGGGACTGCATGCCTAGATGCATGCCTTAAGGAGCTGGGGTTTATAGGCTAGTCTAGGAGGTTCTTTCTCAGCATCAAGAAACTTTCTGAAAGATCAGATAAGGCACCAGGTACATTCTGAGAATAATCATTGTCAGGTCTTTCCAGCTTGGAACTTTCTACCTCAAGAAAAATGCATTTAGCATGACCTCGCAAAGAAGGCATCCGGCCACATGGATCCTTTTGTGGCTAATATGTTCAGGAATGGCCTGCCGGCAAATTAGATTAATGGGGTGATTTATACATTCTTTATATACAAAATATCCCAGCACTCCACTGTAATTTGCCTAGGTCAATATATGTTATATATCAAACAAGTATCATAAAATGTTCTCAAATGTTCACAGACTACCAACAATTTTGGGTTCTCATAAGAATGGATAATTTATTTTCAAACAAAGTATAAGTCATCTCATTATTAACAAACAAGCATAAATTGTAGCAAAAAGTTTGAACTATCCATGACCAATAGAGGGTATTAGATATTTGTTCAACACTAGCAACAGGTATGTGTCCTCCTCTTCCGGGTCCACAAACGACAACAGCCGACACGTGTTTCGTCACGTCAATTGACTTTCTCAAGGCTTCTAGATTCCCCCCAAAAAATCGGATTTTGATCTCTTGACCTATGTTGTTCTTCGTTCGTCACCCCTGTAACATAACGATCTTCAATATTGTCTATTTAATTTTTGGGTTATTAGGCTCAATACTGTCCGTCTGTCTGGATCAGAGACAGGTAGTATAAATAATCTTTTCCTCACAGTCAGAATCAAAGGTGCTGAGCACACTATTCTGAAATATACGTATTCTCACTCTTTAGTGCAAGACTTAGATCTCTAATATTATTCAAATTAGCATTTTCGCGATGGGAGTCAACGCTGAATATCTGTATTCCACGTTCTTTATCCTTATTTTAAAATCATGTTTCAGTCGCAATGTAGAGAAAATGGGACTTTGATAGGCCTAATTTTGTATGTTCGCGTCCGTTGAAACAAAAATCGCGTCTCCTCTGTGCTCAGCTTTGAGTCCTACAAGACATGTATTTTGTACATTTGTGCCAAAGTGTCAATGATACTCTCAATCGCTGGCCATTTAACCCTACTTCTGTTATTGCTAAGGACAGTTGAAGTGGGTAAAATACTCTCTGAGCATGGCAGGTAGGAAGTGAACACATCAAATAAGTCTAAGGTTAGGGAGTTATGATCACTATCCAGTTTCTCAGTTACCCACATATCCACCAGCTTGCACCAAAGGAGTACATTGACCAGGATACAATCGATCCTTGTTTGGCAATTAGCTCGCCTGTATGTATGGCCAGTTTCTTGGTGAGAGTTAGAACGCCCATTACTGGCCCTCAACCCGTATTTAAGGGTTAGAGAGGCAACTTTAAATGCTGCCTTCACGTTCTTAGCTGGCTTTACCTGACTTAGGCGTGGGATGCCCAATTCAACATCCTCTTTGTTCGTGACATTCATAGTTACTTCAAGGGGCTCAAAGGTTGTGTTAAAGTCCCCTGCAAGAATTCTGTTATGTGATGCCCTTCCATTTCCAAGAACTCATCTAGGACAAGAATTGTGAGGGAGTCATGATGTTGGGAGGGAAATCTGTTGCAGCTGTTTACCAGGAGCACTGATCTGTTGGTAGTGATTCCTTGGGTGCTCCAGGCCACTAAATAGTGAATTTTATATCATACTTTTTAATGCAGACCCCAAGGTTAATTTTGGTCAAGATAATAAGACCACCTGATGGACGACCCTTTTTTGAAGGTACAGCTTCAACACTACAATTATAAAAAACATTCTAAAAACTTTATCAGTGGCCCAATTCTCCTGAAAAAGACACTATCCACAAACTTCCCCCACTCTTCACAGACAATCTTAGATCTGACACCTGCTAGATTCCAGGACAATAGTCTGAGTTTCTTAGTTGGCTCAGGGTTTGAGGGAGTTTGCCTTTCCTCTTGGCTAGTCAAATAAGTCTTGGTGGTTGGTGATGTGATCATTAAGGTATGAGACTGCCCCTCCGTGCCACTATTCATATTGACCCAAGCTGGCTGTACTAACTCAGTTGGTGTAAAACAATAATAGCCTTCCTTTGGTGAATTTTTTGTGACGCAGTCGGGAAGGAGTCCCTGCAAATGTCAAGGGTGCTTATTAGCAGGGCCTGCCAGACCCTTGAGAGTTTTATTGTGGGTATTATCTGTTTGTATCCCATGCTTTAGATCAGTTTCCAAGATATGGCTTTGTAGGGAATATTTAAACTGGATCAGAGAACCTTAGCTGGTGAGGTACGCAAGTCCACCTTGACTAGACCATCCCCTATAACCCCGCCAGCCAGATCCAGTATGAAGTAAACTGATCCCTTATCTATTGATCTATTGAGTAGTGTGTTACAGTTATTATGTTTGATCTTATGACTGAACGACATTGCCTCACCTGTCTTATCCAGTGGATGACTTTATTGATAAAAGCTTTGTTTTTTTCTCCTGAAGCACATGTCAGTCTAGGTACTCTTGTCGTGAACACTCACTCTATTTCTAGCCCTTCTAGACAATTTCAGGGGGCTGCAGTAACTGGCCCCCATCCAGGACTTTGGGATTTCACTTTCAGTGTGTAAACTTTTGTGAAATTGATTCAAACCTGGCACCCCTATCGGAGCCTTTGCAGTGGGGAGTCCTACCCTGAAACTGATTTTCCCCTGCACCCCACCTTGATTGCAAAATCTGCCCTGATTCTGCTGACCTTCATATGCTGCTGGTGGATATGTGAATTTCTGTTGTTTGGGGGGGCTAAAATCATAGATTGTGTAACAATCCCTTTGCTACTAATTCCATCACCTTTGTCCACCCAATCATTACCATGCTGGTAAGTAATATTGCCCATTTGCATCCCTCTATTTGTGCTTGAGCTTATCCTGCTAAGCTGATCTATGAGAGTCCCCACAGTCATTCTTAGAGAAAGTACCTCTAGAGTTTTTAAACTCACTCAATTCACTATGAAGGGTACTGGTGTCCGCTTTTATTAAATGATTCCCCTTCCTCCTCTTCGTCTCTGCCTCATGGGCCATGGGGGCAACTACGATCTCACCTAGGGTTCCTGCTGACAGTAGCTTCAGTGCTAGCAACTAGAGGGTCAAACTGATTTGTGCATACAATATCCGGGGCTACTCTTACCTTAGCGTTAGGGTTGCTGTGACCAGTTCCAGAGGGTGAGGGGGGTGGGCTCCAGCTGCTTCCTGTTACTTGTGTTACTGGAATGCACTGAGCACATAGCAGCATTGCTAGGGGCTGGGAGCTTGAGCCAGATATTTTTAAGAGTGATCCTTTGCAGAAAAAGTCTGACACTTTCTGGCAAGCTTTAGATGGCTTATTCTGAACACCTAGTAGGCTTTCAACTTCTTCAATTAGGGTATCTATATCGTTCACCACACAGTTTGCTGCAGGCCTTTTAACTTGCCTAGAAGCCCCATTTTAGACTGCCCTTGACCTTCCCTTAGCCCATTCTTCAATGGTAAGCAGTATCATCTAAAACTGCGATAGGAAGTATGCAGGCCTTTCAGAAGTAATCCCTTCAGAGGGACTGTGGCAGTCCTACAGCTTTTTGGCTGTTTCACCTTCTATGTTATTAAAAGGAAGAAGGTCAAGGGCAACAGTACCGAGATTGATGCTTGGTGGTGGTATACACTTTTTAATCCCATCATCTTGTGCCTGAAAACCAAGGGGGTTGCTTAGCCCAGCCTCCTCTGTGCCTGACAGGCATGGAAGGGCCTACCCTTGGCTCGGGCTTCACCTGGGGGTGTCCCATGCCACGGGGCAACGCAGCGCTAAGAGCGTGAGGTGGGTATGGCCTCCAGGAAAGGATGCTGGGGGTTGCTGTCCTCCCCCCAGCGGCCAGTTCCTGGCATCCTGATGGAGGTGGCGGTAACACTGACCGCGGGAACATGCAGCGCTTAGGAGCACTAGGTGGGTGTTGCTTCCCTGAGCGGATGCTGGGGGCTGTGGTCCTCTCCACAGCTGCTGGTTACTGGTATCCTACTGGTTGTGGTGGTAACACTTACTGTGGGGCCACACAGTCTTAAGAGCATGGGGTGGGCGTGGCATCCAGGAGAGGATGCTGGGGGCTGTGGTCCTACCCATGGCTGTCGGTTTCTTTGGTCCTGACTGGTGGTGGTGGTGTACTGTGTATTGAATTATCAATTCAGAGGTGCTATCCTTTTGTGTCATCATTAAGGAGACAGAATTAGTCCAGTCAAACCATGTCCTTGTGGTACTCACAGGAAAAACTGCATGTTACTCTTATGTTGGATTTTAGATGAAAAAACATGTGTAGAGTGGTTACAACTTACATGATTAAAGGAATCATAGCTCGCTTTCTCTGAATGTTTCTAAGAGACAAGGTCTACACTTATCTAGGAGTTTATACAACAAATTTAATTAAACTAGTGATATCTGCTCTCCAGTTTTCTGGCAATCCCAGTGTAGCAAATGACTGGATTTTTCAACGCCCATCGAAATAATGTGATCCAAAGTATCAATGAAGATCTGCATCTCTAGTTTTCAGCCTGGATCTTCACCTGCTAAAAGTTGTCAATATCTTTGGGAGAAGGTGCTGTTCAAGACCATATTGTAAATGGAGAAGAAACAACAAATCCCACAAATCTTTACTCAAAATCCCTTAAGGATCAATATTTTAATCCCACAGAGAATTCCCAGTGTCCCAAATAAAGCCACTCCAAAGGGTAGAGGGTAAAATTGGACTGAAAACGACCTCACTTGTAATGGTCCTAAGCAATGTTATAAAGGAATGCGCAACTTTCCCTGCCCACAGAACAGGACCTCAAATTATGAGAAATTGTACTCTGAGATGAAATCGATAAATAATCTTCAGAAGAAAATGAGAGGTTAGGGATAAATGTCTGCGCACGAGGCCTCGCGCTACTGGTGGAACCTTAGCATCGTTATGTGAAAGTTCCACATGTAGGGCGTTTGAGAATGGAGAGTTGGAGATGGACTGCACCGCTACTAAGAGCTCGTTGTTATAGCTAATAAACAGCATACATTTACCTACTTGTAGTCTCCTTTGTTTCTGAAGTACCACAGGTTTTTCTCAGCAACAAGTGGAAGCGAGCCATTGATACTGACTCGCGGACTACAGAAGAAGTGGTTAAGGACTTAAATTGACTGCTGAGGGGGCGTACAAACCCAGGTTCTGCACCGGGCATGACTGCATAGCAGTGCATGGGGAACAATCTTTCTGTATAGTGCAGCGGTTCCACAGATTTGCGGTCAGTAAGCCTGACCAAGAGTGCCTTGTGAAGGTGGTGGAATGCAAAGGCCTCTGGAATGCAGTGCCGGTTGTGGTGGTTAGAAGATTTAACTTAGCGTGGAGACGCACATGGTGAGCGTGGGGCGTGGATTTTGAATAGGGAAATCCAGTGTAACAGAGGACCAGAGGCATGCAAGTATAACTGACACTGAGTGTTCAGTCCTGTGCAATGTGCTGCAGAGTCTGCCGCAACTGGCAGGCACATCACAGTGTTCTGCTGGGAGTTTCAGGCTTCAAAGAAGGTGCGGTCTTGGTTACATTCACAGCTTACTTCCGATTACGCGTATCACTTGAGCAGCTGTTTACTCACTGAATTGGCACTGGCTGACACCCACAGCATGCATGTATTTCAGCACTACTGAGGCTATTTTAAAAAAGGCACAGCCTCTCTGATACGCACAGATTAATTGAGTGTTTTGGTTATTTTAAACAAAGGAATATTCTTGCTGGCACTTGGCACATTTACAAATATATTTGCTGCAACACAGTGAAACACTGTTCCTGGGATGTTTCGATTGAATCAATTTCACCACAATTTAGAACTTTTACATTTCCTCTTCTATCAGCCATATGGCTAGTGTCAGTCCTTCAGCATTAGGCTAGTGTGTGTGGTTGACCAGTACAAATGTATTTATTTTCATACAGGTGGTGCTACTAAAGAAAGGGAATTAGGTAATTCTACTAAAGTTCAAGTTGATCTTAAACCATACATTTCTTGCAGTTTAATCCAGGTTTGGGAAACATTCAAGCTGTATGTCCTCTACCCCTTTTCTTACAAAAACCAGGTGATCCACCAGTAGCCTGGGAATAATTGTTTGAAGCCTTTGAAACATACTTGGGTGCCATTAGAGCTCTACGCTTTTGACCAGAAAGGAAAAAATACCTTATGCTACATTCAATAGGCGTTGAGAGCAGAGCTTTTTTGAAACATTTACCTGATGTAGACATAGTAGTAGGGGAGGAAGAGTTGGATGAAAGCCAGGAGATGGTGAAAAAAATTACAGGATAGGTTTGATCTTAAACTCAGCTTAGTGGTTGTTAGACATAGGCATTTCAAAAGAGTCCAGCAGGCAGGAGAAGATTTTGATACATACATAACGACAGTCAGAAGGCTGGTGGCAGATTCCCAATTTGAGAATTTTGCGAATATTGTCCATGGGAAATCCATCTTTAGAGATAACAATCAAAATGCCAAAAAGTATACAAACTTCTCAAGTATCAGGAAAGGAACTGGATTGAAACAGTGCTGAGCAGGGGGGGGGGGGGACACAAACGTGAACAAACTCCAAAAAGAAAACAAATTGCTGGACAAACCTAAATCATTTTACTTCCAGCACGATGTGTGTTTCTGCTGTGGAAATCATATGCATAATAAAGATGCATTGATCCTTATGTTGAAATTTAGTGAGAAGTTAAATGGTAAAATGCTGGTGGATTCTATGGCACGTATAACTATGGTTACCAGAGAGCTGTTTGAAAAGCAGTATATTATTACCCCTGTTCGAAAAGCTGTGTCCTATGAAGGCTGCAGAATTGGCCGTTGTGGTCACATTGATGATATTTTAGAAAGTAGAAGGATAGCAGGCAGACTGCACGTAGCAAATAAGTGCCTTAATATTCTGGGGTGGTTTCACCAGGGGCTCTTTGGCATGATTTTGAAACCTGGTACTGAAGAGCAGGTATTAGACATTAGAGATGAACCAGAATTAGAAAATATTATGAACAAGTACCTGTATGTTTTCTCTGGCGAGCTGGGCAAGATATTGAGATACATACACAAAATCATTATAATGGAGGCAACCAGGCCAGCCAAGCATAAGCTCAGAACTATACCTTTTAGCATTTCCAAAGATTTTGAAAAGGAACTGGACATGCTATGCATAAGGGGTATAATCAAAACAGTTGAATCCTCACTGTGGTTCTCAAACCTTAGTAGTGGCTCACAAACAGAGGGGAACTGAGGGTGTGTGTGGACCTTCGCTGTTTAATCCGAGAAATATGGGTAGACTCACATCTGTTGCCCAACATTACACAACTGTTGGCAGGATTGAAGGAGGCCAAACTTTTTCTAAGCTGGTTTTAGCTTCAGCCTATCAGCAGATAGAATTGGATGATGAGTCTAAGCATCATAGAGCTTTTGCATCCCCTTTTGGTATGTACCAGTACAGCTTCATGCTGTTTGGGTTGGCTCCGGCAGCCTCGGTATTCAAGAGAACTATTGTTAACATGCTTAAGGGTATAAATGGAATATCAATATTCCAGGATGATGTTTTGATCTATGCCCCAGACAGCCAATCTCATGACAATATCTTGAATGAAGTGTAAAACAGATTTCTAACACAATGGGTTGTATTCGGAACAGGTAAATGTGCTGTTCTCATGGACAAAGTGTAATATTTGGGTCACCTAATTGCCCGTCAGGGAGTTGAACCTAAACCTGGCCTAGTGAACAGTATTATTTAGGCCAAACCACCAGTAGATAAGCCTAGTTTAAAGTCATGTCTTGCCTTATGTGAATTTTATTTTAGCTTTGTACAAAATTATGCAACCAAATTTGTCCAATATGTTGAGGAGAGGAATTGTGTTAAAGTGGAGCAAGGAGTGTCAAGAAGTATTTGAGGGGGTGAAAGAACAATTGGCATCACCCAGAGTCTTAAATAATTACAACCCAGAGCTACAGTGTGTCCTTACAGTTGATGCGAGCAATTTGGGTAGGGTGCAGTGCTCAGCCAGTTAAACAACTCCCAATTAAAGACTATTGGATATGCATTATGAGTTCTGATGGACAAATAATACTATGTGATCGAAATGGAATTGTTAACCTGTTGGTGGGCTGTCATGAATTTTAGGAACTATGTGTGGGGTAAACGCTTTGTCTTTCAGACCGATCACAAACCAGTGATATATATTTTGAGTTGAGTTGAAAGAATTTCCAAGGTTTTACACCACGCATCACATGTCTCTCAACTAAATTGTTGCAGTTCGACTTTGTACCAGAATACTTTCTTGGTGTGAAAAATGGTTGTGCTGATTTTTTATCATGTTCTTCAGATTGTGTAGAGGATGATAAGGAATTGAGTTGTGGGAACAACAAGGAGAATTGCAAAGTGACATTAATTAATTTACCTTTATTTGAGCTTTTAAGGAGCAGGATTGGCAGAAGGTGCTGAAAGAACATTACACTTTAGGCCTGGTCATGAAAAAGATTGAGACAGGTTGGCCAAAGAAAAATAAACTTGATTTTGACTTTAAAACATTTTTCAAGGTAGCAGAGGAGCTATATGAGGAGGATAGTCTACTAGGGAAGGCTGACAAGTTACTTCCTCCTATTGCTTTGAGATAAACCATCATTGTGGGTGCCCATGTTGGTCAATTAGGGGCTATAATGACTAAAAGGCGTGAGAGGTTGTCTTTCTGGTGATCGGCTATGAACCGCAAAATCGATCAAGTAGTCAAAGAATGTGTGATCTGTTCCAGCTCTAAAAATTAAATGAAATTAAGAACACCTCCCTTTTGTCCCATTTAGGTTCAAAGGTTCAAAATAAGCTTTATTCGATATTCAGACAAAATATCATATAAGCATACCTCATATACATAATTAAAAAACAAGAATACATATATATTTAAGAATTAGTTAAAAATCATTCCTTTAAAATTCCAGTGAAAACTTCTGGGAGAATTAAGAAACATGTACGTTGGACAGGACAATTTAAAAGACAGAAAGGCGTTGGTCAATGTCACCAGTCTCAATCCAAAGTTTTCCTAAATTTTATCACTGATTTTAAAAACTGTTCCATTTTGGCTATCACCTCTTTATCCTCCAGTTCCTTTAGACGCTCAAAAGCAGTTTTACATGTGCGAATATTCCAACTCTTTAGTAAAGGTAATAAAAGGGCTTTTCTCAAAGCTCCATAGTACTTGCAAAACAGGATGGTATGAATATTTGACTGTTGTGAACTAAGATCACAGGGGCAAAGACAAATGATCCGTGACCAATCATTAGGTTTTGGGAATGTTACGTGACGAAAAAAGGAGCCCATTCTAA
Organism: Lissotriton helveticus; assembly: GCF_964261635.1. Classification (NCBI taxonomy): domain Eukaryota; kingdom Metazoa; phylum Chordata; class Amphibia; order Caudata; family Salamandridae; genus Lissotriton; species Lissotriton helveticus. The sequence continues at coordinate 884,053,864 of NC_136070.1, forward strand.
ATCTCGTGAGTAACATCCTTGAATAGCATGGAATGTCTGATGATAGGTATAATTGAAGCCCCTTGATGGGTGTCACCCGTTGGTATGCCAGGATCATGTCAGAAATTTTTTGTTTGTTCCATCTGACTGTTTCCAAGTGGTCCATTAAAATCTTTCTCAGATGTTTTCGCGAGATGTTTTCTAGTAAGGGTGGATTTAAGAACCACTCTTGGCGTCCGATTTCAAAAAAGAAGTTTCTCACATAGTTTAGCCAGTTAGTTTGTTTAAAATGTTTAGCCCCTTCCAATTTAAGAATGTCTTGTAACACCTCTCTATTAAAGGCAGTTTCATGAGTAGTCCAAATTTTGTGCCAGAGAAGGAGGGGTTCTGTTTTGATAATGTCTATTATATACGGAAGATCTAGCTCGATGTGCATTTTATATACAGAGGTTCCCTTTGAGGCAGCAAGGAGATACCTTAGAAATTGGTTTTCCAAAGTTTGTATTGATGAAATGTTTTTATCCACGCCCCACAGGCCAGCCCCGTAGACAGCAGTGGATATACATTTCGCTCTGTATATGATCAGTAGTTGTTTAACAGGTCTGCCCCCTATCTTGGCAGCAAAGTCCCGGAGGGCTCCAGTCGCTCTTACAAAGGCCAGTTTTCTCTTCTCTATAGCAGCCTTCCACGCTAACTTTCTATGTAGACAGATTCCCAGATATGTAAAGGCTTCTACTGTCCCCAGTTTTTGGTCCTCAATATAAATGGGGCATTGGGCTTTTTGTCTTTTATTACATAGCATAGTGTACGATTTTGCTATGTTCACTCTAAGGCCCTTGGCTTTCATAAAAGTCGTGAAGGCTGTTACTGCCTTTTGTAGGCCCATTCTGGTCTGTGATAGAATTGCAGCATCATCTGCATAGAGCAGAATTGGAATTGGTTGGCCCCCTATTTTGGGGAAGTCACACTCAAAGGTTTTAAGATGCTCGCCAATTGCGTTTATATAGAGGGAAAAAAGCAGAGGGGCCAAAATGCACCCCTGTCTGACCCCTCTATTGATATTAAAACGTGGCGAGCACTCTCCCCTCAGTCCGTATCTCACTCTGGCTCCTGCCTCCTGGTAGAAGGCCTTAATGAAAAGAAGGATTGATGGATCCATCCCAAGCTGGGTTAAAGTGTCCCATAGTTGGTCGTGCATGACACAGTCAAATGCAGAGGTAAGATCTATATATGTTATATACAGACTATTCCTTTTAATGTCAATATATTTTGTCTTAATTAGATGTAAATTAAGGACCTGTTCAATTGTACCTCTGCCTGACCGGAAGCCGTATTGTAGTTTCGATAGTACGTCTTGATCCTCTATCCAGGTTGTTAGTCTTTTGAGGATTATGCGACCAGCAATTTTCATTAGGGTGTCAAGGAGGGATATAGGCCTATAGCACGATGGCAGGTTCCTATCTCCTTTCTTAAAGATAGGTATTACTATGGCCTCTCTCCATGTTGGCAGGAGCTTTATGGTATTTATAGAGTTAAGTACGGTAGTCAACAGGGGGGCCCAAAACTCCAACTCTGCCCTATACACATCCACAGGGATTGCATCTGGTCCAGGAGCCTTCCCTGGGGGACTTTCCTTAATAGCTGATTCCACCTCCTCTAGTGAGAAACAGATTTGGGACGGAATGTCCTGAGTTAAAATTATAGGAAATGGATCAGGGTTAGAGTTATTTAAAAATGCAGGTTTAGTGTAAAGGTTTTGAAAATAGTCTGCCCACATGTCTCCATCTATTGCCATGTCCAGATTCCTTTCTGGCATTTTTACCCATGGCAAAGGGGAATTAATGAATCTCCAAAAAGCTGACATATCGCCTAACTTTGATGTTTCCACCAATTTATGCCATGCTTCCTGTCTCAATTCCCTTTTTCTTTGTTTAATGGCTAGGTGATATTGTTTTCTTGCCTGGCGTACTTCTAGAGGTGGTTTAGGATGAAGACGCAGCAAGTTCTTTAAGGAATTCAACGCCTTTGTACACTTTGAATCAAACCACCCATTTTGAACGAAAGTAGTTGTTTTGTACTGTCTTGTTAAAAGTTCTTTGAGGGTGCCCTGAATTGTGATAAAAGCTTTACAGACTTTTTCAGAATTCTCCTCAATTGAGAGACAGGTGTCAATCTCCTCCCTCCTTTTGTTGACTAGATTCTTGAGGAGGTTATTTGGGTTGATTTTATCCCATTTAACACAGTAACCGTTTTTGGCTCCCAGCATGATTGGTTGTTCGTAGGTATCTTTGTATAAGTTGGAACTCACCGGTGATCCCACTAGGTCAATAGTCATGGACAAGGGGTAGTGGTCGCTATATAGATGGTCAAGTGTTTTCCAATCTCGGATTAGCAACGCATGTGCTTTTGAGAAGAATAAAAAGTCTATGATTGTGTTCCTGCCTCTCCCATGAAAAGTTGGTTTAGGGAGGCATGGGGTCTGGAGGAGTTCATTTACCAGGTGTAGATTAAAAGAGGTCAAGAAAGTATTAATAAGATCTCCTGATTTTGTGTGCATGAGATGGCTAAAGGTAGAAGGTCCTGGGTCTGATGCATCAGTATCATAAATATCACAGGCGTCTCTTTCTATGTTTGGGCAGATATGGGAGTTTAGATCGCCCGCAAAAAGAATGGCAGACTCTCCACCCATGTTTTCTTTAAACCTAAGCAAAGCGTGATGTAAATTTTGCATAACTTTCTCCAGTTGATCTACAGGTAGGTTATTATAGAAATTGATAATTATCAATGACAATGACGGGGCGATGTTCAGTGCTATTATTTGGAAGGAATCTCTCAATAGTATTTTTCTAACCCTGTGGCTGGTTACGGTACTAATATAGGTACATAGACCCCCCTTATGTCTGCCCTGTTTGGTCGCTGCGGCCGGTGAGTGGAAAGTCTTAAACCCTTGAAGGTGGGTAGGAGAGATCGCCCAAGTTTCCTGAAAACAAAGGATTGAAAAATCATTTACTAGCTTTATCCAATCCGGTAAACTAGTTTTAGAATGGAGTCCTGCTAAGTTCCAAGAGAGGAACTGTAAGTTAGAGATTTTTTTCCTATCTGCATTATTGTTCAAATATGAATTGAGATTGATACTGATAGGGCTAGAAGTTGGACTTTTCTTTTTGCCCCTTTCAGTGGGTTGGGAACCACTTATTACCCAGTTGGAGGGGAATTTTTATTTAGAGCCCTTTGGTGATTAACCTGCGTATGGTTGGGGTCAACGCTAGTACTCTCAGGACTCTTACAGCCACCCTTTGCTTGCTTCTCTTGAGCGAGTCATTCTACATCCTCCATACCACAAAGGGGCTCAAAGAAATTATAACAGGGTAAATTCCAATTTGAATGGAAAAAAGAGGGACGATTGACATTTCCCTGTGGGAAGAACTGTGGAGTAGGCTGTAAAAAATAGGCATTGACATCATAGGACCATTCTACTGATTAGCCAGCACCTCTGGATTTTCCCCAGTCATGATGAATTACTACAGTAAATTGCTTGAACTGAGGTTTGTAGGTGAGGAGACATCTAAAGTAGTTATGGAATTTATGAAAGAAGTCTTTTTGAAGGAGGGATTTCCGGCTACATTGGTCTCGAACAATGGGGTCCAGTTTGTTCCAGAAGAGTTGAAAATGCTCTTGGGTGTGAGTGGCATAAAGCATCTTGAGAGTTCTTTATACCAGCCCAAAATGAATGGTCTTGCTGAGAAAATGTACACAGTGTTGGGGAGTGCATTGAATGGGAAATTGCTAATTCAGTGAAAAGTATGCTTTGGTTTGATTATACTACTCCTCGTGTTGCAACAGGGGTCTCTCCTTTTGAATTATTTGTGTGTAAAAAGATCTACCACATGTATGCATGGATGAATAAATGGGTGAGCTATGGACAAGAAAAAAGGTCAGATGACAATGTCAGGGAAAAAGTTTCCACAATGCACCGAAACAAAAATAATTTTTTGATGGTAGAAACAGAATTAGGCTATGGAATTTCAAACATACACAAAAGATAAGCCAAAGCAGTGTGCATTCCCATAGCAGCCCAGGTTCTGGTGTTAACCTGGGCTGCTATGGGAATTCACAAGGACATATTATCAAGCCCATTATAGCCGCGTTAGCGGCAGTTTCCTGACGATAAAAGCGGCGATAATGTATCGCCCTTTCTTGATAATATGGCCCTGTGTTCGGAGTGCTATATCTCGAAACTATAAAGAAAACTTGCCATAGTCAGGTGAATCTATATTGTAGACCATCATAATAAAGCAGCTTACAACTTCAATCAGGAATCAATTGAGGAAAATTACTGTGAAATATATTTCTTTCTATATTAAGAGGGATTAAATAAAAATCAGCAATATGTTATTTGCATTTCTGAATTCGTTGCTTCTTTACAATGTGATTGTGTTCAAAAATTGGTGTAAGGAATATTATTTCACATGACATATAAGAAAGTTTTTGTGCAGAAAAATCCAACCAATTGGAGGTGCTTGGTCGCATGCCAGGAATTATTAGAATCAATACATAGTTTCAGTAGTCGGTTAGTGGTAGAATAGTGGTAATAATAAATGAAGATGACCTCTGTCACTCTGTTAATAAGAGACCCTGTAGTTCTAAGTAAGATTTATTTTTCCATTCGATCAAGGATTATTGAAAATTGAGTTTGCCTGGCTGACTTACCTATTTGATGCTCTGCTTTTATTATGTAACCACTTCAACAAAAAATGCAGGAAACAGGACAAATACATTTGGCTTATGTTTGAAGCTAATTTAGAGATGGATTTGAAACCAAAAAGTAAACATTTTCTTGATTGCCAATAAATCAAGGATCATGTGTTGTTATTATCCTAAGCGAGCTTTTGCAGAGTGGGAGGAGATTTTACATATACATAAAAGTGACAGGTACCTTAGGTAAGACAAACTCCCTAAATGGAGTATCACGTGTCACAGCGTGAGCGGCTCCCATTGGAAGAGTATCACTGCATCGCTGGATCTCGGCAATCACAGCTTTTGTGTACGGCATCTTCCCTCTGTCTTCAAAGGTTGGAGTACGGTTCTCACCAATCACATTGTCGATCTCCTCCTGGACCTTGGCTGCCAAGAAAACTGCCTTAGTTAATACTCGAAAGCAAATTCGGGTTCACATTCATTGTGAGTATTTGTAATACAGATCAGCACACATGATGGCTTCGGCACACTTCATGTTCTGTAAAACTGATGGAGGCATGATGTGGAATTGACTCTTGCAGTGGCTTAAATGGAAATAAAAAAGAACAGGTACTTACTATTAAGAGTACCCATTTGCTCCTGAGACGTGCCAGTTTTCTTCTGTTAAATGTATCACAGTAGTGCTAAGAAGTACAACTACTCTCTCTTTCAAATTAAAGAAGTGCAGGTACTCAGTAACGGACGGTGCCTGTCCGTTTAAAGCCCAGGACTCTCGTGCATGTTGCCTAGCATGCAGTGGACAAATACACATCAATTTAAAGACAGATATATTGGTAAGTATTAGAGTGTTAATCCTATAAGGGCAAGACAATTAGTTTTGGAGCATTATTAATTTTCTTTTTTAATTTTATTTCTAGTGAGCAGACAAACAAAGGTACACCAATTTATTTATAATACTAGGACAGAAAACAGTTTTTATACAGATCATAACAATGTAGCCGTGGCAGCAATCTGAACTTCATCATAGATTATCCCCTTCGCTGCGTTCGTCGGCCAACGGCTGTTGCGAGCACTACCAACGTAGTGCTGCGCACGTCCGTTGGCCGACGCGGCCCCGCCCACTCCGCTAAACGGCCGCACCGCGGCAGAATTGCTGCTACGGTTAAGCGGTTATACACAGTGCAACAGCAACGTATACTAAGGTCCATATTATATAAAATAAGCGTTCTTAATGCTTCTAACACCTTATTTAAAACACAAAATGCTGTCAGTAATTCACTGATGTCTTGACAAAAGGAAACTCCTTAGAGCTTTTTGTAAGAAACTATAAAGTGCATACGATTCAATAAACCCAGCTTAAAAACAATGTATCTGTGCTCAGCTGCCTCTACTCTTAATCCATAATGTAGGTCCTAGCCTAGAGCATGTGTAAAGAGCAATTGAAGGTGCAAGAGTGATACTTAATTATACACAATGCTTTACAGTTCCAATCATACGTAAATACATTAAATAGAGAAAAGTGCAATAGTGCTTCAAAAAGTGCAATCATATGTATATTCCGGTCAGTCAGTCACAATACTTTATTCAGTTAACTAAAACGATAAAAGCACATACAATAAATTTTAATGAAAACATTGTGAAGATAAATATCTAAAAAGTCTTACCCCAGATCATCACAATTGAAAAAAATATATATCGCAAAATATCAAGAACATTTTTTTCCAAACGTTACTGCTTAGCAATCAGATGTGCACATTAACTGAGAAGCAGTTTTTTCTTTTTCCTGACAGCCGCAACTAAGAAACTAGCAATGTTGAAACCTTTCAATGAATAATTCAGCATCTGCAAATATGTTAGTGGAGGTCTAACTTGCATGAAGTCTTTATCTTTTAATAAACGTAATATAAAACATTTGCAGATGCAATGATAATAGTCACAAAACATCATAAAATGCAAACAATCTTGAGTGGAGAAATTGTCACAGGAGCAGGGGCCCAAGTCTTTCTCCTTACACTACCCTTGAGATTCCACCAGCACAGAATATAACATATTAAGGACCCTGAATCTCGTCAGGAGGAAGCGGTGATAGGGATTTGTTATTTAATTTCAATTCAAAAGTACTTTATTCAGGTTTTTTTCATATAAAAACCATAAAAGTGCATAAAACAGAATATATTTCAAGCATTAGGTTAAAAAAGCGAAAAGACACGTTAAATTACAATGGATGGGACAAATATTTCATAGCATTAAAGTCCATCTGTCACATATTAAAAAGAAACAACTCTCGGAGGTTTACTTGAAAAGTATCCAAACATTTTCTGTACTTCAGTGAACTTTTTAAAAAGCCGATCACATGGGGTAAACATTCCGATTAAGTATAGTAGGGCGGGGTGGGCTTGTACAAGTGGCAATCTTTTTAAAATAGGTTTAAGATAAAAAGCCCTAGGGAATTCATAGTATTTACAAAAAAACATGAAGTGTAGCAAATCCTGTGGAGACAGATTGTCGCAGCCACAGGGTGCTAACACGGTCCCTCTATGACACCCCTTCGGGACTGCAATTAAAAAATGAAATAAATTAAACCTAAACCTGGTTAATAAAAAGCGCTCATGTGCTGATAGTGGCAAAAGTAAGTATGGTGAGGTTTTAAGCATTATATGGAGGCGCACATTGGGCTTCAACAGGTCCTTTTCCTGCCTGTCCATCAATTTTCGTGTAATGAAGGACTGTTTTATGAATGCTACATCGTTCCTGTTAATTCCTTCCGGATTTAAAAACAGGTCCAAGCGCCCTTCCTTCCCAAAACTAGTTTTAAGATATTTCATCCAGGGAATCTTGGTCATACAATCAAGGCTCAATGTCTCTTTTAAGAGACTATGGGTTAAACCAAGCTGTTTGTTGAGCCAACATTGTAGCCAGAAGATGAGAGGGAGCCTGTACAGGGTGTCACTGATAAAAGGCATACCAGTCTCTTCATGCACAGACATATTCGGTGTCCCCTGTGGGACACATAGCAGCTGTTTTAGGAATTTATTTTCGACCACCTGGAGGCCCTCTAAGTTACTGTAGCCCCATAGTTCAGTTCCATAGCTGGCTATCGAGACACTCTTTGCGCGATAAACCTTCAACATCGCCCCCACTGGTCTGTTGCCCTTTCTCGCAGCAAAGTCAAAGAGCGCTGCGTTTGCCCTTTATAACCTCCCCCCTTTTTTTATTTAGGAGAGGGGCCCAGTTCAACTGATGATCCAGGTGAACACCAAGATAAGAAAAAGAGGTACACAGAGGCACCCTGGTGCCATTTACCATAAAGGGGTACTGTTTTTAAGCTCCTTTCCCCACCAGCATAACGTAAGATTTAGTGTTATTTATAGTCAAGTAAAGATTGTAGCCCTTTCGGTGTGCGGGCTATGAGGACGGCGTCGACCGCATACAGCAGGATGGGCAGTCCCCGATGGCCCACATAGGGGTAATCTGGCCCTGTATCAACTAATATGTGCTCAAGGTCATTTATGTAAAGATTAAAAATAAAATGGGCCAGGATACACCCCTGCCTGACCCCCCCTACCAGTCCTAAAATTTCTAGATACCTTTAGGTCCATGGAGTATCTTACGTTTGCCTTTGTGTCTCTATGTAGGTCTTTTAAAAAGTTTACCAGCTGTTGTTCTACCCCCATGGCCTCCATGGATTTCCACAACATTCCCCGGTCCACACAGTCAAAAGCCGAGGAAAGATCCATGAAGGTCATGTAGATTGTGCCAGGGTGTGAGAGGGTGTACTTGCCCAAGATCAAATAAAGGTTTAGGCATTGCGCCATGGTTGAGTGCCCTGCGCGGAACCCGTACTGTATGTCGGAGATTATCGCTTTCTCCTCCGCCCAGGTTGTCAGCCTCTTAAGTATGGCGCCCCCCAAACTTTTACAATAGAGTCAATTAGGGAAATTGGTCTATAATTTAGTGTACTATTGCGGTCTCCCTTCTTGAATACGGGTACAATTGTGGATAATCCCCAGGATGATGGACAACCTTTAGCCGCTGCAGCGTTTCCCACTGCTGTCAGAATTGGGGCCCAAAATGGGGTGCAAGATTTAAATAGATCTGGGGGATGCCATCTGGTCCGGGGGCCTTCTTGTTTGAGAGATTATTGATTCCCTCCCTCAATTCCCCAACAGTAAACACCATAGGGGCCGTCCCCTGCTCCTGTATTGGGTGAACTGGGCGTGTGACACTGTCCTTAAAAATAGTGGCAAAGTGGTGCACCCAATCTTCCTTCATGATGTTTGACCCCAATTCTTTATCCCCTGATGTTAAGAGGGGTGATCGGTTAATTGTGGACCAGAATCTTGAGGAACTTCCCAGGGTCACAGGATCTAATAGCTCCTTCCAGAGCTCAATTTTCAACTCCTTTTTCCTTTGCACCAGCACACTTTTGTAGATTAATCGCTGGGTGCGAATCAGGGATCTGTCCCTGGGAAGTGTTTTGAGGGCCGTCTTCAGGTCTCCGGCTTCTTTAGAGCATTTGTGACAGAACCATTTGGGGACATCAGAAGAATTTTTCCCCCCCGGTACCTGTAACATCTTTCCTACACGGCGGGCTATGGTTTCAAAAGCGTTTAAAACCCCTTCACCTACTGGTTCAGTGCTGGTGCAGGTTAAGAACTCAGCAGCGCAATCTTTTTTGAGTCTGTCAAGAAAATCAGGCGGATTAACCTTGTTCCATTTGATACGTCGCCCTCCATTTATAGCTAGCAGCGTATTTCCGCCTACAACTTTATCTTTTAATTTCATAAAATTCCCTCCTAGCGGCACACAAACAGGGTTGTGATCACTGTGTGCACTTGGTGGTATACAGAAAGCCAAGAGGAGACTCAAGTTGGATCTAGAGACTAAAATAAAATCTATGAAAGTCCGGACACTTCTGCCCTTATAGGTGGGTTCCTTCTGTATATATAGTGGTGGTGCAATACTCATAGTGAATGAGAGATCCTGCTCATCCAGCATACAATTCAACGCATTTCCTTGTTTAGTGTGTTCGAAGTGTAGGCCCGTTATCATGTGGCAACCCATGGTCGCAAGAGTGGTTACCATAGGGTCTCCACAAAGGTGTACGTTGAAGTCTCCTGCAAGTAGCAGGTTTCTTCTTGTTGGTCCGCGGCACTGGGTAATAAAGTCGTCTAATTCTGTGATCCTACATCCCTCGCCCTGATTACTTGCGTTATAAAAATTTATCATGCACAGGCTGTTATCTTTTTTCCCCAAGATAACAGCCTGAATGTTTCTATTGACTGAGGTGAAGACCCTTATACTACATCTTAAAGCCAGGGAGGTAAAGATGGCTAGTCCTCCCGAGGCGCGGCCGCTATTTGATCTTATGGCTGGAACACAGAATGATTTATAGCCTTCCAGTGAGATGTTATTACAGTTGGTAACCCATGTCTCTTGGAGACAAACTGCACCCACAGGGGGTCTGAAGTCTTTCCTGCTAATCTCGCAACATTCCATGAGACGACATTAAACGCTGGGTTATCCTCTATGGTGACCTGGACGCATTTTCTAATAGGGTCAGGTTTTGGTGTTCCAAAGTGGTTAACCTCGCAGGGTCCTTCGTCTACTGACGGGACAATGTTATTAGAGATGGCTACAACAGAGTTATTATAGCCGTTCGCCGAGCTGACCCGAGATAAAGGATATGTAGGCAAGGTGTTGAAGCCTTCCTGGGGGGGCGGGGTAGCTAGACGGATTACCACCCAGTCAATGGCAGTCGTTGATTAAATCTATTCGTAACCTCAACATCTGAGATATCTCCTGGGCCGCCTCTCATCTTAACTCCGTTTGAATTCATGGGTAGTGTGTGCCACCCTCCTAGTCCCCTTGGATAATATGGATTGTTGACATATGTCCTATTCATAAGATTTTGGATGCTGGAAGCGCCCTGATGTCCTGGTCTATAGAAAAACCCGAGGGGCAATATTTCAATACCCTGTCCCCCCAACGAGGTACCTCTCTCTACATCCTGGAGTATCCTAGCTACTGGTGTCGGGCTATTAAAATTTATGACTATACAGTCACCTTCTCTATTCTTCCTAGAGTGTCCCAGCCATGCGACTCGACGAGCCATAATAATATTGTGTGCTACCATGTGGCCACCGGCGATGTTTCGAGAAAGCCAGTATGTGACCTTGTTTTTAAGTTGGGGAAAATCCTCTCTTTCCCCTTAGCGGAGAGGGGGGACGTTAGCCAGGATTATCACTAGCGGGGTGCTTTGTGAGTGCAGATCTAGAGTAGATCGATTACCTATACCCTGGGCCGGCTTATTGGATTGAATAGGTCCAGTCGCCAGTGGGGCTGGTTGTATGCCATCTTCCTGATGTGTCTGATGAGCCCCCACACGGCTCTGGCTTCCCTCCATGCCCAGGGGTCTGGCCTTTAAATCCGTTGATCTGTTATCGCTATTAAACGAGGACCCTTTAGCTGTTGAGAATACAGGTTCACGTAGAATTGATGAAGAGGGTTTATCAAAAACTAGCCGTTCACTTGTATGTGGAGTAAGTCCTCCCGCCTTCTTATTGTCTGTTAAGGAGTGTAACAGTTTTTTTTTTTTGGGTAAAGACTTTTATTTAGATTTGCAAGGTAGCACACCGCTATTTAGCCAACAACCCGGAGGCAGGCAGCATCAAAAAGTACCATGAGACCCCGTCTCGCGGCCATATGTCTTGTATTCTTGCATACAATCTACAACAGTTTGCGTGTGAAATAGCTATAAAAGTAAAACAGAAAACAAACAGTTGAAACTAAACCTAAAGCTCATGTGTGTTATCATGTCCATCTTGTCTACCCAGTGGGTCACGTGTCACCAACTCCGGTGTGGGCCCTCAAGTTACCATCCAGTAGAACGGGGAGAAAGAGGGTGGGGGGCAAGGGGGAGAGGGGGCAGTGGGGAGTCATGTAGCCCACCTCAGGCAGTTCAACCACTCTGTCAATCTCAGATGCGGGGTTTGTACGTACGCCCTTACAAGCACAACACCCCTTTGGTAGCGATTCAAGTCACATCTCCTCTGCAACCAGGCCCTCGCATTCCTGCCATACAAAACGCACAACTCTCGCATCCCCACACGTTCTTTCCTCACTCATCCGACACGGTGCCAGCCAGCAAGGTCGTCAGGGGCTGCCAAATATCAGCAGGTCTTGATCGTGGTGGTAATAGTTCCCAGTAAGTAGTCAGTTGATCCCGACAGTATAATGCCGAGCTCAACCACCCAGTCACCCCAGGAGCGACCTCCCGCTTCCAATGTAGTGCAATTTGTCTTTTCGCCAGTAGCAGCAACATAGCGATCAATTTCCTAAAGGTACAGGGTATAGCGGCCACCATTCCCAATAGTGCCATCAAGGGGTCCGGGGGTAACTGCTCTCCCAGGATCCGTCCCAACGTAGAGAACACCTCAGCCCAGTATCGCTGTATAGGAGTGCATGTCCAGGTTAGATGAAAGAAATCCGCCTCCATGACGCCACAACGCCAGCAGCGAGAGTCAGCTATCAACCCCAGTTTGAAGAGCTGTGCCGGTGTGCGGTACAGCCGATGCAAAAAATTAAAGTGGATCAGTCTCAGCCTGTAATTTGGAGACAGGTTCTCCAGCTGAGTGCAGCTGAACGTCCACTGTTTGTCCGTTATGTCGAGACCTAAGTCTACCTCCCACTGAGTCTTTGAGTCGGGCCGTACCCACGGTGCTGTCTCTTGTGTTACTCTGTAGATCCTGGTGATCAATTTATTTGGAGATTTATTCGCCAAGACGTTTTCCAACGCTGATATAGTTGGTGGCACCATCGGGAACATCGGGTATCTGGCTTTACACGCCGCCCTGAGTTGATAATACAGGAGTAGCTCAGATGCCGTAGGGACGTCTGAACTGCAGATGCCTCCCAATTCCACAAAAGTGTCATCCGGGTATAGATCACTAGCGACCAATAACCCACTTTTACGTGCCCTTTCAGTTATCGCCGCATCTTGCAAGGGACTCAGTAACGGATTACCACCTAGCGGCATCGACGGAGCATATAATTCAGCCACGCCCGCTCGTTTCGCTATGTTTAGCCAAGCCCACCGTGTTGTTTCAACTGTGTTCACATCCTCCGGCGAGCGTTTGTATTTATGGTAGACCGTCGTGGCCAACGGGGTGGGCCCCGACACGTCTGTCTCGATAGCCACATGAGGTTGGTACGGGATCGGGTGATGCCAATAATGCAGGTACTGTGCCTGGGCACAGTACGCGTATAGCTCAAAGTCTGGGGCCGCCAGTCCACCCTGTTTAAAGGGTAGTGCCAATACCTTCCATTGGATTCTGGGCTGTTTGCCCGCCCACACTAAGGCCAAAATCGCGGAGCGCAGGCGTTTAAAAAAGGATACGGTGAGTGGCAGAGGTATGTTGGCAAATAAATATAAGAATTTCGGTAGTACAACCATTTTAGTTATGGCTATCCTACCTGTCAACGACAGCGGCAAGGTGACCCACTTTTTCACTTTTGTTTCGAGCCAGTCCATTGCCTTTCCATAATTCAATAGCCATAGGTCTTGTATCGAGCGGCTGATGTGTATCCCCAGATATTTCACCTCTTCTGTCACCCAGGTTATAGGGAATTCAGTATTGCATTTTACCGTACCGTCCGTCAACGGCAGTATCGTAGACTTAGACCAGTTAATGGTAACGCCCGTCAATCCTCTGTATCTCACTAGTTCCCGCATGACGGGGTCGAAATTATCGGCCGGGTTCTGCACAAAGATTGTCACGTCATCGGCATATAGGGACACCAGGAGCCCTCTGGAGGTGAAACCTATGCTACGCTGGGTATGATGTTGCCGCAGGCGCGCCGCAAGGGGTTCCGTAGCGATGGCGAAAAGCAGTGGTGATAGGGGGCAGCCTTGCCTGGTTCCCCTAGAGATATTTATCGCATGCGAAATCTGACCATTTACCTTCACTCTCGCCGTAGGGCAGTTGTACAGAACGCAAATTTTCCGAATAAAAAGCACGCTGAAGCCCATTCTTGTGAATAATGTTTGCAAAAATTTCCATTCGAGGGAGTCGAACGCCTTAGTGGCGTCTAGCAAGGCAGCTGTCGCTTGAACCCTAGGGTCTAAGTAGTGGAGCAGACCAAATAGAGTGCGCAGATTTTGTGAGGTCGACCTACCCGTCACGAAGCCCGACTGATCCGATAGCGCAATTTGGGGCAGCATCGGTTTTAAACGCTCTGCCAACAGCTTAGCGTAGATCTTGGCGTCTAAATTTATCAGCGATAGCGGCCTGTATGAATCGGGGCTCGTGGGATCTTTGTCTGGTTTCAAAAGCGTGATGATCATGGCTTCACGGAGCGATGGGGGAAGGATCCCAGTTTCAATCGCTTCCATGTACATCTTATGCAACCTGGGGATCAGGATATCAGCGTATTCCTTGTAAAAGGACGCTGTGAGACCATCCAAACCCGGCGCTTTACCCGATGGCAGTCCAGCTATCACTGTCCCGATATCATCCTGCGTGATCGGCAGGTCCATATATTCTCGCGCCCCGTTGTTAAACCACGCCAATGCAATTGTGTCCAGGTATTCCGTTATCATGTCGTCCCCCGGCTGTATTTTAGAGGTGTACAGTTCCTCATAATAGTCCGCCATAGCGTGTAAGATATCTTTTGGGGCCCTGACAGCTTCACCAGTTACATCCGTGAGTTCCAAAACACATTCTGCACCTCTTGGCTTACGAAGCATCGCAGCCAGCGTCCTGCCCGGGCGATCCCCCTCTCCATATCTCCGCGCCTGAGCGTATTTATTTAAGAACTTCACCTCTCTGTCCGCCTCCTCCTGATACTGAGTGAGTTTCGCCCTGAACGCCGCCTGGGTTTTGGCAGTAGGCAATCTAGTGAGTTCAGCCTCTAGGGCCGCTAGTTCTTTCTCCAGCGCATCAAGTGAGTTTCTGATGGATCTCAACACTCCCGTTTTCAGTGCCATGCAGTGCCCTCTGGTTACCACCTTGCACACCTCCCACAGCGTACCAGGCGATTCCACCGTACCCTCATTAAACTCAAAAAATTCCTCCAATTTGAGTCTCAACTCTTCCTTGAAGACCAGATCCAGGAGGGCTTGCGACGGAAACCGCCAGCTAAATGGCTGAGCGTATTGCGCAGGTGCGGCCATTGTCAGTACCACCGGAGCATGGTCCGACAGCGATCTCGGGAGATGCCCCACTGCCATCACCGACGTATGCAGGTCTCTGGACAGCAACCAGTAGTCCAGTCTCGACCAGGCGGCCCTATGGGCTGTAATGCAAGTGCCCTCCCGCGCATGGGGGTGCAACTGCCTCCAAGAATCTATCAGGGACGCCTCCAGGATAATGCCTCCCAGCGTCTCCGCTGCTCTTGGGTGGTGTTCCCGGGCAGCGCCCTGTCGATCAGCTGTGTCAGACAGCACTACATTGAAATCGCCCGCCCATAATATCGCTGCATCACCAAACGTACGCATCTTTTCCCATAGTTTCTCATAGAAGGCAGGGTTATCATCATTCGGGCCATAGACATTTACCAGCAATATCTGCACTCCACACAACAAGCCCAAAATCAAAGCGTATCTACCATCCTCATCTCTCAGCACCCGTTGTGTCATCCAGTGTAGGCCTCGGCGGATCAATATTGCTACTCCCAGGGCATAATTTGAGAATGGAGCATGTACCACTTCTCCCCATCTAGAGTGTTTGAGTTGCAATGCAGCATTGGAACTGAGATGTGTTTCTTGAAGCATGCAAATATCTACGTTTTTCTGTGACAAGTAGGCATGAACCAATCTCGCCTTCCTTCTATCATTCATCCCCCTCACGTTCCAGGACAGGCACACTATGGACGGCAATTTGGGCTCCCCATCTAAGAGAGTATTCGCATCAGTTGTCAAGCATTCTCTAGCAGCCATAGCGAAGCAAAAAAATGGAGGTGTACTTGGTACGGCAGTGCTCTCGAAGCAGCAGCGCCATAGCTCCAATGCTCACAATTAAGTACTACCGTGTCAGTGACTATCAAGCATAATATCTCAAGTGACACGATTAACACATAGCTTTTTTGTAATAACAACGTAAACCAAACAGACCCTAGCTTCGTCCCCCCCACCCCACCCGCTCCAACCCCCCAATCAGGTCGTGCATTCATCCCCCCCAGTAGTAACCCAATTAAACCAAATACCAATAACAATAGAAGGCCTAACCAGAGTTTGGGATACATCCCTCGGGGTACGCAAGTGACTGTCTTCTAACCCTGTACTTTTGACAGGGTGATCGAGTGCAAATCTGCCTCTGTACGCTACAGGGACCTTCGCGCCCCCAGGCCAGCGGGGCAACGAGTATTTAGTGATATAGGTCCAGATAAATCAGCATCTATTACAACACCTCCCCCGCTTATACGTTCAGAGCCCCATCACCCTCAATGGCATATGCACAATGTCCCAGCTGAAGAACAGGGATCTCAGCAGTGTCCCATTCCAGAACATATGATACTATCCAACATCACTTAGCTGGTCAGTGTCCCCACGCCTGTCGGTGTCGGTCTGTCCCCTTTGATCCTTAGCAAGTTGTTTGGCGAATTTCAACGCCGCCTTGGCGTCCGTGAAGAAGGTAGGCTTACCCGGTCCCTGCACTCTCAGCTTCGCCGGGTAGATCAAGGAGTACTTCGTGCCTGTCTGTTGGAACACTTTCTTTGCAGGCATGAATTCTCGCCTGGCTGACTGTACCTGGAGCGTAAAGTCAGGGTACATAGCAATCCGGTTCCCTTGGTACTGTAAGTCTGCCATGTTTCGTGCCAGTCGTAGTATAGTGTCCCTGTCCCTGTAATTTAGAATGCGTGCCAGGATGGTCCTTGGTGGAGCACCCGGCTTGGGCACTGGACCTAGCGTTCGGTGTGCCCTCTCCACCAGAAACATCGGTGATAATTCCTCTCCAAATAAGTCTTTCATCATCTGCTCAATGTAGCGCTCCATATTTCCAATGTCCGTCGTTTCCGCCACGCCTGTGACGCGTACGTTGTTCCTTCTGGATCTCGCTTCCAAATCTTCATTCTTCATTTGGATCAGGGAGAGCACCTTGTCCATCCCGCGCAGCTTCTTGTCGAGGTCCGTTTGGCATTCTTCCGTTTCCGCCACACACGTTTCTAGCACCCCGACCACTCCTTCTTGCTTGTCCATTCATTTCGTCATACTGTCCATTCTAGCAGCCAGAGCATCCATTTTCCCATCTATGCCCTGCAGGCTCGACTTTAGGTCCTGGAACATGGCCTTTATATCGTCCGCTGGCAGCAAAGGCCGTGGTTCTCCCGAAGGCTCCTGATCTGGCGTCTCACTGCTCGACAGTTTCTTGACAGATTTTTCAAAAGGGATCTTGGGCTGTCTCGTGTCCGGCTTGCCCATAGCGCCGCCCGGTACCCAACACGTCTCCAAGCACTGTCCAGAATGGCCGCGCTCACAACCTGGGCAAGTGCGGCTTTGGCAGGCGCTGCCTTGTAAATAGGCTTGATCCGCTGCTGCACCAAGCGTCTTCAACGTTTTCTTGCGAAGGGGACAGGCACCTGTGCTAAGTAGGAGAAGTGCCGTATCTTCACCCCCTGGCACTGCAATGAACGATGAACGACCTCAGCGCTCTCAGGGCTGCATATCCCCCCAGGGTAGCAGTCGCCACAATCGCAGCACAGGGGAGTAGTGTCACAAGTCACCTCAAGCCGCTTCAGCTGCGAGCAAATGGGCTTTGAACAAAATGGCGGCCCGCGCCTTCCTGCCAATTCTAGCGAGCACTAGCGTGTTTCTCAGAGGCACGTCTTATGGTATCGGGCTCCACAGGGTCCCGTTCCGCTCAGCGGGTCTGTCTCATGCAATCCGCTTACCGGGGGCACACCTTTCCTCCAGCGCCAGCCGAGTGCTCACCTCGCATCAGTCGCTGTGTCTGAGCGCCGTCAGTCCCACGCAGCGCGGACCCTCACCGATACTGCTTCCGGCGTCCGTGCCTTCTTCCACAGAGCGGGTGTGCGCGACGGCGCCGTTGTCCCCAGTTACCTTTTCCAGTAATCAGGCCAGGTCAGCTAGGCTTCAGTCCGGGCAGCGCTCACAGGATGGGCCGAGCCGGGTACCCCCTCACTTCTGGCCGGCCAGCACCCACGCTAGACCCCGGCTTCACACGCTGCCCCAGGCCTCACAGCGCAGGCAGGTCGGGACGGCGGTTCCACCGCTCCTCGGATCACTGGATCGCCAAGCCTGCACCCGTTAGGGCGGGGAAGTCTTTCAGGCTCTAAGGGCACGACACCCGAGCCCCAGAGGCAGTAATGTACGGATTTCTGAGCGGATTATTAACCTCGATCGGCGGAGCTACTCACTCAGGCAGCCATTCCGCTCGGCAGCCAAGCCACGCCCCCCAAGGAGTGTAACAGTTTAGTGTTATCTATAGTGGCCTGTTGAAGTTTGCCTAGATTTTCATTGATAATTTTCAGTCTCTCAATGAGAGGGAGTATTAGGGACTTAACTATCTGTTCTACCTGCCCTATCAGTGCACCATCTCCTTGTGCAGACGTTATGGGTCTTTTCATCGGCTGTGGTTGGCCATTTTTTAATAGGTGGGGAAAACTCTTCTTGTTCTGTACGGGAGTATCAGCATGTTTATGGTTTTGTACACCCAGAGGTTTGGCCCCTTTGTTCACTTGTTTGGGGATCTTAGCACGTTTACCTTTCTGTCCTCCCCCTCCTCGCTTTCTTTTTCCTGTGGATATGTTACTTGAGGATATCGGTTCAGCTATGGGGCAGGCGGGTTTAGTGGGGGGGGTCTCTTACAGAGCACGTTTTCCTCATGAATAGCACTACCTATCTGTGTGTTCTGTGTGCTGTTCCCCAGGGAGATATTGCTAAGTGAGTCTGACCCTATGCTGATATCTGGCAGTCCTAAGTCACTTAAACGTTGGCTTAAACAATTCTCGTGGGTTATACAGAGCTGAATTGAGCCCAGTGAGGACCGTTTAGAGAATATTTCAGATGAAAGCCTTTTTTTCGACATCCACTATCTCCTGGTCGAGAGCGGCTGTAACCCGAGTGATATAGTTATCTAGGGTTCCCATAAAACATCCACTGGTAGGTTTAAATCCTGGCTTTCCCCCTTTGTCCACCTGTGTAGACATGTTTTTAGGATCTGGTCCCTGTTTAAAGCATTGGCGGAGTACAAACTATTTATGCGTAAACCAAGTTAGACCTTTAAAGTTATCAGAACGACCAGTTCACCTGTGGGTATTGTCACTACGTTGTACAGGTTCTTGTGGGGGTGGCCCAGCCCGGCCTCGTCTGGCCCCGGACGGCCACAGACGGCCCACCCTTTGCCCGGGCTTGGCCCTGCACGACCCGCGTGTGTACCCGCGACGCGGGTGAGGAGCGCGATTTAAGGTGCCTCCGGACGCGTGGAATGACGTAGCCGGCTTGCGGCGCTCAGCCCCCTGGGAAAGGTAGACCTCCTCTCGGCGGCCGCTTTGGTGGAAGAGCGGCGGCGGGAGGACTACAGGTCAGCAGAGGCAGTTAGGCCCAAAGTTAGCAGGAACAAAGCCAGGGACTCCCAAATCAGCAGCAGGGTTCTATCAGTGGAGTCGTTTTTAGTAATATATAAGCCCATACCGAAGGTTTCAGGAGCTCACTGGCTTCTCTCTCTGCCTGCACCACAGACAGGAATCGTTTCTTAACTCAAGACAAGTTCTCTCTGACCAGCTCCATAGGTGAGTTGGATACGGCAGAGCGCCCTAACTTCTCAGCTAAGCTCTTTATGTACATAGCCAGGGAATGGTTTTTGCTCTATCTAAGGATAAGCAGACCAGAACAATTTCACTGTTCAGCTCCAATTCTGGGTTGGTCCAAATCCTAATTCAGCACAGAAATAGGGCCATTCTGATCAGGTCTGAGAAAAAAACAGACCCCCAATTCCTGATGGATAATATAAGGTGGTACTGACTGATTGAGTAGTTCTCGTCTGCCTCCTTATATCCACAAATATCAGACCTATAGCACACGATAGATATGCACTTGGCTCTATAAATAGCTACCAAAGCTTGAAAAGGTTTGGCCCCTAACCTCCTAGCGAAGTTATGACTGCTACAGTAGCTCTGGCCACGGAATTTCTTTTTGCCTTTCTTTGTAACGTCCATGTGCCCTTTTCATCTAACAAAACCCTTAAATAGGAAAACGTAGTCACCCTTGTGATTTCATTTCCATCACAAAAATGTGTTTTTATTTTTCTAGCTCTTGGGCCCAGTATCACTGTTTACGATTTGGAAAAATTGATACTTAAATTCAATGAGGCCATTAAGTCAAGAAAAGAGTTAAGTAGACACTGGAGCCCTAACGCTGTACTCGCCATTAATACTGTGTCATCAGCATAGAGGAGCGCAATAATTTACTGTTCCCCTACATAAGGATATATTTACAGGCTATGCACAAAGATAACTCTAGATTGTTACTATATAACGTAAAAAGTAAAGGGGCTAGAATACATCCCTGTCTGACTTCCATAGTTATGTGTATATGCCGTTAGACATTACCCCTTTGACCATATCTCATCACAGCAGTAAGATCCGTATGCAGATCAGATAAAACAAGCATTTACAATGCAATGGTCTCGGCATTATTAAAGGTAGAGCTATTGGCATTGCACATGACATTTTTTTTTTAAATCATAAATAAATGGCATTGTCATTTACATTGACAATAGCTTGAGCGTTAAATAAATGGCATTGTCATTTTCAATGCCAATTGCTTAATCGCTCGCAAATGCATGACCTATTGCATTTACAGACACACAGAGCCACACACACACCCAGAGCCTCACACACACCCAGAGCCACACACACACACACACAGAGCCACACACACACACAGAGCCACACACACACACACACACACACACCCAGAGCCACATACACACCCAGAGCCACATACACACCCAGAGCCACATACACACTGTAGAGCAAGCACAGCGAGGGGGAAGGAGAGCAAGCACAACCAGGGGGCAGGAGAGCAAGCACAACCAGGGGGCAGGAGAGCAAGCACAGCCAGGGGGCAGGAGAACAAGCACAGCGAGGGGGCAGGGGAGCAAGCACAGCCAGGGGGCAGGGGAGCAAGCACAGCCAGGGGGCAGGGGAGCAAGCACAGCCAGGGGGCAGGGGAGCAATACACACCCAGAGCCACATACACACCCAGAGCCACATACACACACACAGGAGAGCAAGCACAGCGAGGGGGGCAGGAGAGCAAGCACAGCGAGGGGGCAAGAGAGCAAGCACAGCGAGGGGGCAGGAGAACCAGGGGGCAGGGGAGCAAGCACAGCCAGGGGGCAGGGGAGCAAGCACAGCCAGGGGGCAGGGGAGCAAGCACAGCTAGGGGTCAGGAGAACAAGCACAGCTAGGGGGCAGGAGAACCAGGGGGCAGGGGAGCAATACACACCCAGAGCCACATACACACCCAGAGCCACACACACACACACACACACAGGAGAGCAAGCACAGCGAGGGGGCAGGAGAGCAAGCACAGCCAGGGGGCAGGAGAACAAGCACAGCCAGGGGGCAGGAGAACCAGGGGGCAGGGGAGCAAGCACAGCCAGGGGGCAGGGGAGCAAGCACAGCCAGGGGGCAGGGGAGCAAGCACAGCCAGGGGGCAGAGGAGCAGGCACAGCGAGGGGGCAGGGGAGCAAACACAGTGAGGGGGCAGGGGAGCAAGCACAGCAAGGGGGCAGAAGGCAAGAATAAACGGCACAATCACGGGGCAGAAGGCAAGAAAAACGGCACAATCAGGGGGCAGAAGGCAAGAAAAAACGGCACAATCAGGGGGCAGAAGGCAAGAAAAATGGCACAATCAGGGGGCAGAAGGCAAGAAAAAACGGCACAATCAGGGTGCACCTCCCTAAACCTAACTGTAGGTGGTGGGAAATCTACAAGTGTGACCGATGTTTGCGGAAACTTGGAGCTGTCAGTGGAGGGGTACCATCGACCATTAGAGCTCCTGTGCTATTTGTTCACTATGTCAGACACCTCAAAACAAAATGGCCTCATGGGACTCTGAGGAGGCAGGGCTCAGTGACTATTCTCACATAATTGTATTTATAATGAATTAAATACCCGCGGCTTGCTAGAACAGGATTACACCGTGGCCCGACTTTCGGGTGTGCGTAGATAGGTCTCTTCCTGTTTCAGCAGCTCTGCTCGGCTCTGTGTGAGGCCACATCTTCTTTACAAGGGGGAAGTGCAGACCCTGGGAGGGGGGTGGGTGGGCTACATTTACACTGAGGCATGCAGTGGGTGTCACCTCTGCCCATATAGATTTCAGCCAGGCATGATTAAAGCACTCACACTACGACTGCATCATCTCAGCGCCCAAAAGCATCCTGGACACGCGGTAAACGAGACGTCCAAGAAGCTTTGCACAGGATCACACAGGGCATTAATGAAATGAGCTGACAGTACAGTATCTCACAAGCACTGCTCCAACACCCCGCATATACACAACTATGAACAGACTCTCGCTCACACATACTCTCTTATACACGCACACCCCTCCATCACCTGGGCATAGTTTCTCACACACACCCAAAACCAATTTCTCGCGCTCATACCCTCACACACACACTTTCTCTCAAACACACAGCCTCTCCCAGATACAAGCCCCCTCTCTTGTAAACACGCAGTCTCATGCACAGTCTGGCCCCTCTCGCTCTCACACATCCCACTCACACATGCACCCCCTCTCTCACACATACCGAATCTCGCACACACGTCCATCCTTTCACCCTCATACACAGACACATACAACGAATTGTCCAAGTGGACACACTGTCTAGTTAGTATATGGAGTGGCTGCGTCAGGTCTGGACGCACATGAGTCACACGCTGCTTGTGGCTGACTAGACACCTTGCGCTGCCCTCACGTGCCTCGCGACACTGGTGCATGCTGACTTGAACTTCTGCCACAGTGTCCCGTGTCCCCTGAAGTGGGTCTGCAGCACAAGAACCTATCTGACAGATTTCCTATCGCCCACTTCATTATGCAGTATTAAAAATACAAAGAGTGCTTGTTTACTTCCTTTAATTCCACTGCCGCCACGGTCCACCCACCGTCCACCCACCTCTTACACTGAAGATCGCATCCAAGGGACGCGAGCCGTGTGTCCTGTGGATGTGGCGGGCATTGGGGCAAGGCTGATGGTAACAAACAGCACAGCAGCCCCGCTGCATCTACGGCTGCCGTGGAAAAGTGCTCTGATGAAAGGTGCAATGACTCAAAGCGCATGTTTCTGGTGAGCAATGCACCAGAAAGAAGGCAGGTGTTGGACATTCATGGCTCTGGCCTCCCGTCCCTCTGATAACATCCCAAAGATCACAACCTACCTGACCTCCTTTCGCCCCAGGTTGTCTGTTAATCCCACCCACTCATCTGCGTGGGCGCACCTCCCCCCCCACTACCGATCACCCCTAACTTCTGTCGCAAAGAAACTGGAGCAGATGCAGGTTCTGGGCTCCTTCAGACGTATCCTAGCGCCAACAATCACCCCTGGACTAACCACTAGACTTGGGCTGTGAGCCAGCATACAGCCCGGCGTAGTTGGAGCGATAAAATCCAGTTACAATACAATGCCCGCCCACCCCAGTCCTGCAGCTCTGTGCCTCTCCAGCCACTAGAGACCCTTTAGCAAAGCCCGTGGCCCGTGCGGGTCAAGGCGCTACTTGTGCAGTGGCTATACATGCACACCCCTCCATCACCTGGGCATAGTTTCTCACACACACCCAAAACCAATTTCTCGCGCTCATACCCTCACACGCACACTTTCTCTCAAACACACAGCCTCTCCCAGACGCAAGCCCCCTCTCTCGTAAACATGCAGTTTCATGCACAGTCTGGCCTCTCTCGCTCTCACACATCCCACTCACACATGCACCCCCTCTCTCACACATACCCAATCTCGCACACACGTCCGTCCTTTCGCCCTCATACACAGACACATACAACAAATTGTCCAAGTGGACACACTGTCTAGTTAGTATATGGAGTGGCTGCGTCAGGTTTGGACGCACGTGAGTCACACGCTGCTTGTGGCTGACTAGACACCTCGCGCTGCCCTCACATGCCTCGCGACACTGGTGCATGCTGACTCGCACTTCCACCACAGTGTCCCGTGTCCCCTGAAGTGTGGCTGCAGCACAAGAACCTATCTCACAGATTTCCCATCGGCCAGTTCATTATGCAGTATTAAAAAATACAAAGTGTGCTTGTTTACTTCCTTTAATTCCACTGCCGCCACGGTCCACCCACCGTCCACCTACCTCTTACACTGAAGATCGCATCCAAGGAACGCGAGCCGTGTGTCCTGTGGATGTGGCAGCATTGGGGCGCAGCTGATGGTAACAAACAGCACAGCAGCCCCGCTGCATCTACGGATGCCGTGGCAAAGTGCTCTGATGAAAGGTGCAATGACTTAAAGCGCATGTTTCTGGTGAGCAATGCACCAGAAAGAAGGCAGGTGTTGGACATTCATGGCTCTGGCCTCCCGTCCCTCTGATAACATCCCAAAGATCACAATCTACCTGACCTCCTTTCGCCCCAGGTTGTCTGTTAATCCCACCCACTCATCTGCGTGGGCGCACCTCCCCCCCCACTACTGATCACCCCTAACTTCTGTTGCAAAGAAACTGGAGCAGATGCAGGGTCTGGGCTCCTTCAGACGTATCCTAGCGCCAACAATGACCCCTGGACTAACCACTAGACTTGGGCTGTGAGGCAGCATACTGCCCGGGGTAGTTGGAGCGATAAAATAGCCGAAATTTCAGTTAAAACTCGTAGGCGTGCTTCAACACGAGACAGAAGATCACTCTTTGGTGTTTCTCCTCAAACGCTGCAACCCAATCCTCGAGCAGAAACTGGCCGCAAACATCCAAAAATTTCGGATTCGGTGGCGTGTTTTTGCCGTTCTGAGTGACGGATGACGTCACAGTCGAAAGAACGCAAAAATACACGCCCCCGAATCCGAAAGAGACGGGGCTTTATTGGAGTGACGCCTGTCTCCTCCAATGGCTGGGCTCCGTTTAGGAAGCCAGCCAATGGAGGAGAGAGGAGGAGAGAGGCGGGTTCAAGCCCCCATACTACAAATCATTAAATCTCCTCCCGGAGACTGCGCAAGCGCAGCCGTCGGACCTCGACCTAAAAACGGACCATATTCTGATCCACTCCTAGATTAATCAGTAGTGCCCATAATTTGGATCTATTCACACGGTTAAAGGCAGAGGACAGATCCATAAAGGTTAAGTGTAATGACCCTTTCTTGGCAGCTGTATATTTCTCCACTAACTAATATAAGTTGAGATGCTGGTATATCATTCCCCTACCTACCCTAAATCCATATTGTAAATTGGACATAACCTTGTGCTCATCTAACCAATCCATTAATCTCTTAAGTATCATTCTTTCCACAACTTTTACGGCAGTGTCAATCAGTAATATAGGCCTGTAACATCGTGGGTTATCACTCTGCCCCTTCTTAAAAACTAGGATAATGATAGATTGTGACCATGACCTCAGCTAACCACACCGACAGGTGGCATTGAATACATGTGTCAGTATTTTGGACCATATTGTCACATTTAACTTATAAAGGTTGGCCGGGACGCCGTCCGGGCGCTTTATTACAAGACATTAATAAAATCACCTCACTAACTTCTTCTCCATTAAAGACCATAGCATATTTGTCATTATCTGGTGTCAAGGGAGAAGGAAATCCTGCTTCAGCAGGATTAACTTAAATATTTTGGAATTGAGTGACTCACTTATATTTATGTAGAGTCCATCAGGCAGTTTGTATCACCCAAAAATTAAAGGTTTGTTAACAATATCCCAGAACCTGGTACTGTTTTTGAAGACATCTGTGGACAATAAATCATTCCAGGCTTCTTTTTTTATTTCTTATTTGCAGGTTTCCAGTAATTGCTTTTAAAGTTTCCTACATGTAACTACCTAGGCCTTACCTTTGGGTTCATGCTTCAGGATGTTTAATATTTTCTGATAGGCCTCTGAACATATGTGATCAAACCATCTTTCCCCCCCTGCCCTGGTTTTACTAGCAGGTTGTGTGAGTGTTTTGGCCACCTGTTGGCAAACCCTATCTTAATCCTTTAGTATTATACCCCTTTATTAGTGCAATCTAAACAGGATTCAATATCATCCCTGGACGTTTTTAGTAGGTCGTTGATAAACTGCTCTGGGACTACCTTGCTCCTTTTAAGCCTACGTCCCTGATCCTTTGGCCTAAAATTGGCTCTATTAGTAACCCTATGGGAATTAACATTTTCCACCGTCCGCCATCTCAACCTAAGGTGTATGGGGTTATGGTCACTGAATTGAGACCACTTGACTACGGGATAGTACCTGAAGGAACAAACACGGGGTGATAAAAATATAGTCAATTGTAGAGTTTATACAACTACCAATACAAGAGGGAATACTGTCCTCACCCTTGTTACCACTTGGGTATTGTAGGTCAAAATCAGCCATAATGTCCTTTAGTAACCATCCTTGTTGTGTATGCTCAAAATTCGGGTTTACACAGTTTACTGGGGCCAAGATCGTCAAAAATATGGCAATCCTTCGGGCAGAAATGCACATTAAAATCTCCCAAAATTACATTGAATAAAAAATATTTTTCTTATACCTGTGAGACTCTAAAAATTATTTTAGACTTAGCAAGTGTTCGTTCATAAAACTTCTCTCAAAAGAGTTACAAAAATTCACAATGAGTAATGAGCATATACGGGGGTTATTTGAACCACTAAGAGGTTGCTGGAGCAAGGATCAAGTTTATAGGAGATGCCTAGATTATCGTGGGAGATTAGAGAAAGTAAGCCCCCTTTAGGGATATAGCACATTACAACGCGTGCTTTTACTACGTGGTAGGTAACAACACAGTTGTTACAACGACCACGTTGTTACAACGCGATGCCATTACTACGCAAGTTATTACATCGACTTGCAGTAGATGACACCGTAACATTAGGAAAGTATAATTTAATATTCCAAATCTAGCCTACGCAACAGTAGAGAAGGTGTTGGAAAAGTAAATTACACTATTCTTATGTTAGAGTACCATCTACTGCAAGTCGATGTATGACTTGCGTAGTAATGGCATCGCGTTGTAACAATTCGGTCGTTGTAGCGACCGCGTTGGAAAGGCATCGCGGTCTAATGACCACGATGTAAAGGTTGTATCACCCCTTTAGCTATACCTGCCAGTGAGGGTCGTACAGGTTCAGCGTAGGTCATTCATCCGTTCACCCAGAATGTTTTGTCGCTTTCCCAGATTTCTTGTAAACGTATCACATCATGTTCCCTTTACCCTGTTATACTCCAGCTAAGAACATTTAAGTGTCTAACTGTATTGGCTACCTTGTCATTTATAGGACGGGGTCTACCAAGTGTTGGTTTATCCACAGTCTGTGGTAGAGAAGGGAAGCTCGATAATTGTCAATCATTATTATCTCATTGGAGAGAATCTATTAGTTGTTTCTACACTGTTTTCAAGAGTCCCCCGCCACTCAAACAATGTAATGTAATGTAAATAAAATGTATTGAGCGCAACTATTGCCCGAAGGCATCTTAGCGGGTCTTAGTGGGAGGGTTAAGGATCCCACCTGCACCACTTCTCTTGGGGGATAAAAGAAAATAAGTGGCAGTTCTCCCATACCTTCAGTGCCCCGATTAGAACCTCCATAAAACAACCTCCCTGCAATATCAATCTGTTCGAAGTTGATAATGATACAATCCCCCTCTTCCACTTTGGTTCTCTGACCTACCCAGCCCACCTATCAGGCCATGATGATATGGGGGGAGCCTGTGCCCCATAATCCGACAACTTATTGCACAGATATTTTGTTTTCCACATAAGCTATGCAGTGATTTCTACTGTTCCAGCTTTTAATGGGGGTACACCTACCAGTACAGCTACCAGGGTTTTAGCCTCAGGGAGTAACTGTAATCTACACTTGCTACCAACCCTGGTTATTGATTCAAACAAATGACTAGAATCTCATTTTTGTGGGGCTTTACTGCACGTTAAATGGGGTAAAATCCCTGAGCAAAAAGGAGAGTGAACCCCAGACTGGGTTGGAGTAATTTCTGACATCCTAGGAGCCGGCCCAATTCTGGACTTCACCTTGTCAGGTTTAGGTGCAATGTGGCCTGGATCACTATTTTGCGGTTGCCCCCCCCCTCTAACATGACCATCCTTCTGTTTACTTTGAGTAGTGTTCAACGGATTAAACATAGTATGAGAGTCATTTTCCACAAGGCTTGCATTCAAATCAGTCAATAATAGCTCTATGTTGAACATTTTTCTCCTCAGCCCTTCTATAGTGGAACCAACCAGTGTCGCTAAATTCTCATATAAAGTCTTGAGGAGTGGTTCTAATAGGATTCGGATAAGGGCCGCCAGAGCTGATTTGATAGGTGGATACAGCAAAGATTCAATTTCTGCGTGTATTTCCGGGACACGAAGAATGATAGGGGGAGTGTTTACTCTTGTTGAGGGTTCGACCGTGGCAGTACTAGCATTTGGGCCCCTTTTCTTCCTTTTTTTGCAGGTATGACTCTTTTTATAATATATGTATTACACTGAAAAAAGTGCGTTAGTGCTTCTAAAAAAACAATGTCAGATGCAAGGCAGATTTTGATTCAGGACATCTTCGTATATAGTAGAACAAGAAGTACCAGAATTTACATGAATTGATGCTGCACACTAAAAACCAGTACACCACCTAACAACGGGTATAACATTTTTAAATGCCTTAACAACTAATAATTGATATTGTACAGTATTTAAAGTATGTATTTTTCAAACTTACAGCCTTGAAAAAGTCATCAAACGACAAAACACGTGTCAGCTGTTTCATTTTTGGATTCCAATCAGGTTGAGTGTTTAAGAAATGAAAGCTTTTGGAACTACAGACCTACACAGTGTCTTCATATTTGGACCTAAATTCATGCACTACCAACTTTCTATTCTCTGAAGATAACCATTGGACCTGTAGGATTGATGGACCAAGATACCTCATTTGCGTGGTGCTCTGGAAATCATATTATGTTATTAATATTCAAGAGTTTCTTTCTTATATTTGTCAAACGCTAGATAAATGATGTAGTGTTGTTTGTCCATTTCAGCATACGTTACTTTATGATTGTGTCTTTATATTTACCCTGAATTTGTGATGTGTGATCTGAGCTGTTTGACCACTGTCACCTTTATTTGTATATATGTCACACCTCGGCTCAATTCTGGTGGGCTCTGTGCTACCGGCCTAGTCGTCTTAGCCCCCTAAAGCCCCAACAATGGAAATGTGTATTTTTTCCCAGACAGTCACCTTGTGACACCACCATAAAGAGAGCAACTCGGCTTGATCTGCTGAATTACCCTGCTGGGACATTAACTGAATTTGTTTTAAAGACTTGTTTGTTTCTTCAGAAGAACAGCCTCTTTTCAAATTGGTGAATCCAATGGATCATCTCAAATAGTATTCAGATTCATACTAGCATTACGCCCCTCGATATCCTCTTCTTGAATTTCCAGGCCGCTTTGCTCAACCTGTTTTTTCCCATTTACTTTCACAGCTTTGGCCGTTCTAGAAATCTTTGCCTGGGTATGAGTTTTATAGTCCCATCTGATGCAGTTAAGCGCTTCATCTGACCTGTTTCAAAAGTCAGCCTGTTGAGGGGGTAGACTTGATCCTGGACACTGCAGAAAACTCTTGTAACTGTCGAATAAGGTGGAGGGGAGGGAGGACAGGCCTAGCAGCAGAAAACCACACCCTACACCTAGGAGGACTGCCTTCGCTGCAGCCCTGGCGAGGCATCACCCTTTGGGGAGCCTAACAAATCCATAGAATTGTTCTGCCATGGTCCCTGTATATCCCCTACCTTCTATTGTGAAGAAAAATATGGCACAAGCTCATGGAATCAACAATATCCAACTGCTTGGGGTGCTTAAAGGAGCATGGCGTCTTCTTCAGGACTGCCTGATTCGGCATCTCTCACCAATTCCTGCCATCGCCATGGCTCAGATCCTAGAGTGCAACACGCTTCTTTTCACCGCCGCAACTCCGGACCTTCGATCATGCAAAATGGAGCGGGGAAACCGCTGCTCTGAACTCTGTTTTCCCATTCTCCCAACAGCTACAATCTCCTCATCAGCTCATGAAGCAGCAAATGATGTATTTAGGTGCCGTGAACTAATGAGGAGCAGAGCGGAATTCACTTATGCATCGCTCTGAACATCTGCACAGCAAGCATAGAACATATTTGACCTCTTTAGCCGAGGAGCATAATTGGATGCTTCTACTGGCCTTCATCCTATCAGGTGTGAGCATTCTTAAATGTTGACAGATAGTAGAGTGTCTCCCCATGAAAATCTTTGCACGATGCCGGAAAACAAATGTGTAAAGTATGTTTGCAGATAAGTGATGTAAATATAACCAGTTCTAAAATCTTTATGCCGAAATTTTAGTCACCAGAGCACTCTTTAAATCCTGTCATTTTCATAACATAAACACAGAACACCTTGAACTATTCTTCAGCAGACCCTGCGACACATGGCCTTCGGTTTACACCCCTGAGCCAGCAATCTTGTGCCTGGTTGCATGCCACAGGGTCATTTATATCAGAGGCTGGTCGAAAGGCCTGGTAACTGGCCATATTATAGCCACCCTCTATGGGTAACTAATCCTTTGCACTGCAAGGTTAACTACATGGGCTGGCCTGCAACACCAGGGTCTGCACCAAACCCACTAAGGTAGCCAACTCCAGATATAAAAGGCATGCAGATATGCATAGGAGGGGTTGGTCACCAACCTTACCCTATTGCCAGGCTTTTCTACCAAACGTCTGTCGCTGCAGAGCCGTTTCCCCATAGACGTGTGTTTTTTTTTTTCTCTTTAATTTATGTGTGCAAACCCAATTCTGGTTTGCTGACCATAGGGCTGCATACAGCGGAGCAAGACCCTGTGCCCAACCAAATGCAGGTGGCTAAATCTTCAGTCGTCCGCAGCCTTGGGCTACTGTAGGGCCTGTCTTGTTGTCTGACCCTGCACTGATCATGCCTTGAGAACCTACCCTGTGCATAGCCAGGGTTGGCCTCAGGGCCTGACTACAATCAAGCCTTCTCTTCTTATTTAGAGTTCGGAAGTCCTATATGGTTTGTGAGCACCATATAGATTCTGGGATTGCAAACCTTAACATGTGGGTTACAAATCCAGCAAAAAAACTCCAAGGACCCCTGCCAAAAGGCCCTAGGTGTCAGGGGATGTAACAACTGATATCTAAAAGGGTGTTTGTTTTCAGGAAATCAAGAGCTGCATTAAGTAATCCTGAAAACTACAAAAAGTTTCCTGTTGCAGCCAGTCAATCACAGTGCTTTGGTCTATGAAATCAGATTTGGGTTCTGAACCGACGCTAGACAACAGGAAAAAATGCTCCCTCACCAATCGGAATTTTTGAAAATAAAAAATAAAGCTCACACCACCCCTTAACTGTAACGATGCCCACAACTGTCATTTTTCAGTATCTATGTATTTGTATACAATACCTGCTATCGGTCACCTGTAGGTAGTTATAGTTAGGTCCCTGTTTCCATAGGAAAAGTGTTTTGTGGCTTGCCTATAACTTTGGTATAGTTTGACGAATCTTCAAGAACGTTTCCAAAAAATGTGCACCGGTGATTCTTCTTGCCATTGGAAAGTTTTTGGGGATTCTTCAAGCGTGGGCTGAGAAAAATTGGGTTGAAATAAGGGTGCATTTGTAATGTTAATTCCCATAGGAACCTGTCAACACAACTACAGCTGCAACTAATAAATGGAATTACACCAAATTTGGCAGAAAGGTAGGTGTTGTCATGAAGATTGTGCTTTTTGGTATTTGGTGAAAATCCGTTCAGTAGTTTTTGGCAAAATTTAAGAAGAAAAAGTTAGTGTTATCTCCGGTTACAGGTATTTCGCAATGATTTTGAACGTGAATGCGTGAGCCAGCAGGAATACTGTGATTGGCTGGATGCAACCTGAACAGAAAGTTGCGTCTGCCATTTTATACAGTTCCCTGGGCTGAAGATTTCTGTGAAAGCTATCATAAGGGGTTAGAGTGAAGGTATACTCTGACACCATGCTTGAGAAAGGGGGATGGTAGTGACACAAGTTATATGTCCAGAATAGTTATTTTTAATCACACGCGATATTTGTGATGACACCGCGATCACCAGTACTGCCCCACTGTGTACCGTTGCGGGGACGTTGCAACTTTTGAAGTTTTACTTAGAGTCACACACTCACTTGGAGATGCTCTCACATACTTATGCATCCACTCACAGACCCACTCGGGCACTTATACACTTACTAACATACTAATACGGAGACTCATGCACCCACTCACATACACACTCAGACACACATTCATCTACTCACATACCCCCTCTTACACTTATGCATCAAGTCACAGACCCATTGAGAGACTCATTCACCACCTCACCAATTTACTCAGACTCTCACACACTTAGTCATAGGTCCCACTCAGAGTCTAATGTACCCAGTTACTTACCCACTCAGAGACTCATGCACCTACTTGCATACCCACACAGAGATTCATGCACCCACTCTCAGACCCCACTCAGAGACGTATGCACCCACTTACCGACCCATTCAGAGAGGTATGCACCCACTCACACACCCACTCACAAAGACCCATTGTTATTCTCATGCAGTCACTCACACACCCTCTCAGATACTCATATATCCACTAAGAGACATACTGTCAGACTTATACATTCACTGACAGACCCAGTCAGGGACTGAGACTCTTACTTACGGACTAAAACACTTATGCATCCAGTGATAGGCCCACTCAGAGGCTCTGCACCCAGTCACACACCTACTCAAAGACAGATGCGCGTACAGATAGAGCCAATAAGAGACTTATAGTGTCACTCTGAGACTCACTCAGAGATTGATACACCCACTGACTGACCTAGTCAGTCATACACCAATTCACAGTTCACACTCAGAATACGTTATGCACCCACACAAAGACTTACTAAAAGTCTGATACGCCCACTCACAGACCCATTCAGAGAGTATTGCATCCACTGACCTATCCAGTGAGATGCCCATGCATCCAGTCACAGATCCACTTATACCCTTGTGCACCCACTGAGAAACTCAGTGACATGCTTACACTGCCAATTATTCATAAACACGGTTTCAGAGACATTAATAGACTGATAAATGTTTTTATATAGTTATTTGGATAGTACTATATTTGGTGTGATGGTTAGAATGAATTATGAAGTTATACATTTTGAATGTGGTGGTGGTTATTGATGTCCTGCTTTTGCTTTGCATTTTCGCGATGTATTGGTGATGGTCACAGTCACTGACGTCATTGCAACTCCCCATGCCACCGTAAAAATGGAAAAACAGATTTTAGAAATGGTGTTTATATAAACGCACTCCAAAAATATGATTTTAAACAGAACAGTAATAAACCCCCTAGTGTGTACAATACTGTAATATTTATGTATGTATGTGTTTCACACTTCATACTAAAAAAGTGGTTTTCTATAAAAGTCATTACAGATGCATAACTTTTAAGACCATACGACTAAAAAATACTGTCATAGTTATTTTAAAATATATCTATATATGTGTTTCAGACTTTCCCAAGAACATGCGCTATTCGCAAATAGCGACGTCCCCCTCGTGGCTTCCGGTATGGCTACAAAAACAGAAACACCAAGTAAAAGTTATTTTATTCAAAAATCATCACAAATACCCAACTTTAAAGAGCATATTACTAAACAACTAGCACCAAACATCGATTAAAAGATGTCATTATGTGTCTTTCAGAATTTCTGAAAAACATGTGCTCTTCACGATTAGCAATGTCACTGCTGCTCCGGTATCACCGCAAAAACAGAAAACAGCAGGTAAAAGTGGTTTTCTTGAAAAATCATCACAGAAACACAACTTTAAAGAGAATATTTGTTGTAAATAGAAGCCTTGAGCCGGGTGTGTTATTATGGTTCCTTTATTAAAGTTAGTTGCAAGTCAAGTCTTCAAGATGATAATGTAAAAGACCCACCAGGAGTGATCTCCTAGTCACTCAGCCTGCCTGGTGCCAACTGCCAGTAGAGACCAGGGCAAGCCTTCAACACTCCATGATGTCACCAAAGATTCTAATGGTGACATCATGTGGGTGACAATGAAAACCCACAGACAGAAAAGAGACAGGCTAAATATAACACATCTCCTTTCTTTAGGGAAATCAAAAAGATGAAATTAGAATAAGTAAGATTAGCTTCAGTGTATACATCCATATAAAAGTACACGGTACATTCTAAAAATAGACCATTGAAAATAACGTACACATGGATATAAAAGTACACAACACATTCCAAAGATAGAGCATTAAGATAACATTCACACTACCTTACATCTTCAGGTAATCAGTAACAAGTCCCAAAGGTAATAACTAACAAATCCCAAACACAACTAGTACCAAGTCCCATCCCCTTTCCTTGGGAAATACAAACACAAATTGATTTTGTGACAAAATATGGAGCCCACTGTGCTCCGTAACGGGGTACAACTCTCCCCGTGAACCACACCTTGGAGTAGCCATTGCTCCGCCCCAAATTTTCTAATGGGGTACTCACCACCCTTAAAACTAAAAAAAAAAACGGAGCAGCACACTCTGCATCGTAACGGGCACAACTCTCCCCGTGAACCATACCTTGGAGTAGCCATTGCTCCGCCCCCAATTTTCTAATGGGGTACTCACCACCCTTAAAACTAAAAAACCGGAGCAGCCCAATGTGCACCATCACGGGGTACAACGCTCCCCGTGAACCACACCTTGGAGTAGCCATTGCGCCGCCCCCAAATATGTGATGGGGTACTCGCCGTCTCCAAACAAATGATGGGGTACTCACCACCCCTGAACTAATTTTCAAATACCAGGGCACACAACACCCTAAGAACCACAACTCCATAACTAGGACACATATAGTCACATGCAGCTCACCCCCATGAATCTAAAACAATTCGAGCATTTAGCTTCCATCTCAAAAATAAAATAAAACAACAGGGTATCCCTTTGAATTCAAACTGGAATATAACCAGCTATAATAAACACACCACCCCAAAAATACACAACTTCACGCCACCCCCAGGACACAAAATTGCGGCACTCATCACTCTCTTGCCACTCACCACACCTGAAATATACTGCACGGGCACTCACCACCCCAAAAAAACACACACAAGCCAAAAATTCAAACAAGCACAATAACCAGGTACACACCATCCCAAATTAAACAGCAATGACTACTATTAGTTTAGCATCGACCCCACACGGACAATAAGACAAACATTACATTGACCAGCAAAGTTATGCAAGAGAGAGTCTCGTGCACTGGTGAGCGGTCTCTCACCCAAGGTAAGCAGATAACTGTAAATTGCTGCTCTCCAAAAAGCTTCAAATGCCAGTATCCCATGTAGCAGTAAAGATGAAAAGTACCTTTTCTTTGAACCCCTGTATTGTCTAAATGAGCAGCCTCCAATCTCAACGGCATGGCCCAAAAACTGCTTGAATCGCATAGAAAATGTGCACCGTCTGCCAGTTCTCTCAGCAGCAACCACACGATCAAATAACCAAAAGTTTCATATATCCCCCGAAGGCTCGTTTCCTTGGTGATGCTCCCAACAAAGGCTCCTCCGTAATGCGACATCAGCCCAAGATGGCGGCACGCATTCTGCATCGCACCGGGTGGCTCTGGGCACGCCGCTGCTCTAAAACATGCAAGTGCAGCACAAGAAGGCATTACAACGTCACAAGGAGCTGAGGCGCGAAGGTAGCCTTCTCGCGTTTCTCGCGCACTTCTCTTTTTTTTAAAAGGAAAATCAAGGTGACGGTTAAGCATTTCAAGCATTTCTTGCGAACTTCGCACTGCGCTGTTAAACGCATTTAAAATTATGTTGAGTCCACTATAAATCACAGCGATGTATAACGCGTCACTTGCTGTCCACATATCCTTGCACCGCTTCAAAACACAGCCGCTAAGCTGTAAAAAAGGACTTAACGGCTTCCTTAATAAGATCACAACTTCCTTAATAAAATCACTGTGAAGGCAAATAGACGCTTGCCTCTCAGCATACTCTCACATAGCCGCTAAGTGCTGATAACTGTGCCTTTTTCAATTGAACACTCCCCCAGACAGTCGATCATATACTGTTCTTACAGTGTTGAATGCCAGACAGAGTTAACGGTAGACCAGTCTCACAGTTACTTTTGGCACGCAGTTCTTGAACATATGTCTTTCCTTTACTGCTGCATATTTCCAACACTAAGGATCTTTGCCAACTTTGTCACAACATTAATTCCAAGCACACCAACAGCCTGGGTTTGCAGGCCGTCCTGATAACATAGGATAACAATATTACTAAACAACTAGTGTCAAACATTGATTAATATTTGTCTTTATTTGTGTTTCAGAGTTTCTGAAAAACACGCGCTCTTCGCAATTAGCGACGTCACTGTGGCAGCTGGTATCACTGCGAAAATGAAAAACAACAAGTAAAAGAAGTTTTCTTGAAAAATGATTACAGAGATACTGCCTTAAAGAGCATATTATCAAACGACTAGTGTCAAAGATAAATTAAAATATGTCTGTATATGTTTTCAGAGTTTCTGAATAACACACACTCATTGCAATGTTGCCACAAAGATCGCAAACATGTTGCGATGAGAAAAACAATTAGAAAAAAACTGTTATAATCTACTGAAGCATATAGTAATTCATACCTTAGACCATTGATGGTATACTATTATTATTTCATGCCTTTTGTACGACTCTACGACTCTGTAAAGCGCCCTGATACACTAACAAGTCAAGTTTGCGCTCTATAAAACACAAAAATAAATAAAAATAAATAAAAGTAAGACACACCCACTGCATGTTTCTCAAAACATTTAGTTAGGTGTTCCTCATGGCTGAGAATACATTGATATTAGCACCACACCAACAAGCACTTACATGTGCAAATAACAAATCAGCAAGTGTGTTTTCGTACCAGTACCATTAAGTACAGCTATTAGTTAATGATGTTTGAGCAACAATCCCAATAGCCCCATTTTCATACACAAATCCATTGGACACTTTTCATTAATGATTTCTACACTATTGTAGTGTATGAAATACACCATACAATAAATAAGCTGGGTGCCACTTAGTAATTAGCCATTAAGAATTAGTCCAGTTAGACAGAGGTATTATACAAAACAGTTGGCTGGTCTTCAATAAATATTAAGGTAGTAATCATTCAGATACAATGCTGATTTTACAGAAAATTAATTTTATCAGATTATAGTTTGAAAATAAAATGTATGAAAAGTTTGAAATTTTCTCAAAACAAGTAACAATTAAACAGATGTTGTATTGAGGGAATAGATTTGTAAAAACCTTTCAAATTCACTAAAAAAACAAAAGTTACAGGGATGTCCTTGGGAGCCAACTGCCCTTCCTCTTACCTGTGAAAGGTCTTTGTGGCCTGCCCCATTTCGCCACCACTATGCAAACATGTCTCCTGCTGCACTACTAGTTGGAGGATAAAGTACCCTTGGCTGCTGAAGGTCCTTTGGGGTGAATACCCCCTTTTGTTACCTCTATCACCTGGCTCAGCGAGCTCCAACCCTTATGCGCCTTGCGAGGATTCCACGAGTCTTTGTGAAACATTCATACACCCACTCATAGACCCACTCAGGCACTCTCCACTCAAAGACCCACCCAGAGACTCATACACCCATTTACACATCTACTCAGACACTGACACACCCACTCACAGACATACTTAGAGATTCATGTACCCAGTCAAACCCCCAATCAGACTCTCAGGTAGCCACTTACAGGTGTACTCAGGGACTAATGCACCCACTCAGATACAGACACACACCAACTCACACACTGCTGATACATCAATGTAACAGTCATACTTTCACTCAGATGCTCATGCATCCACTGACATGTAACCACTCACAGACCTACTCAGAAACTCATGCTTGCTCACACAGACACTCTCAGATACTGTCACACTCATTTTCAGACTCACTCATATTCTCATACACTCACTCACAGACCCATACGGACACTCCACCACTTGCTCACAGACCCAGTCACACACTCATAACCAGTCACAGACTCATGCACCCACCTAGAGACTCACTCAGACAGTTGTGTACTCACTCACAGACTAATTCACAGACTTATGGAGGCAGTTGCAAACCCACTCAGGCACTGATGCACCCACTCAAAGATTTAGTCGTAGACTCATTTGTCAGGTCACAGACTCAGACAGCCACTCATATACTCAGTCAGAGAGTCACACATCTGCTGACAGACCCACTGAGAGACCAATGCACCCACTCACAGACTGACTCAGACGATTACATATTCACTCACAGATCCACTCATGTTCTCATGCACTCACTCTCAGATCTATACAGACACTCATGCACTTACAGACCCATTGATATTCTGAAGCACTCACTCACAGGCACACTCAGACACTTATGCACCCAGTCACACACCCACTCAGACAGTCATGTACCCACTAATAGTGCTACTGAGAGACTAGATAATTCACTCACATACCCATAGAGATTTGTTTACTCACTGACAAACCTACATAGAGTATTGCACACCCACTTACAGACCCATTGAGGTACTAATGAACCCAATCACTGACCTAACTAGAGACTCATTCAAAAACTCACACACACACTCACATATTCACTCAGATGCACTTATGCACCCAATCCCTCATGTATGCAGTCACCCACATAGCCACTCAGTCACCCATACAGCTACTCACCCCCCACTCATTCACTAATACATCCACTCACACATTAACTCATCATAAACCCATTCAAACTCTGACACACCCTCTGACAGAGATTCTGAGACAGTTATGCTCCCACAGACAGACTCACTAAAATCTGATGCATGCAGTCACAGGCACTTTGAGAGAGTCAAACATGTTTGGTAGTGTTATTTAGATAGTGTTGTACCCAGTGTCATGAACACAATTACCTATATAGTTGTGGATTTTAAATGTACTGGTGTCCATTGAATGTCTGCTTTTGTTTACATATTCATGACTAAGTGATGAAGATCACAACATCTTCACAAATATTTTTAAAAAATGAACAAAAAAATATTTTATAAAGAAAATGAACACCGTGTTGGGCAATAGGGTGGCTCTGAGAAGAGCCTTTATGTTTATTTTGAGTATGTGACAGCTACACATAAGACCGGATGCAGAGTTTCAGGTCGCTGAGAAACACTTTGTTGCCTTCGTCTGTGAAGTGAACTCCAACACTTTTATAGATTCCATGCATGTCAAAATGCGGGTTGTTGTTGTAAATAGAGCCCATGTTATGGTCTCGGAGGAATGTAAAACCAGTTTTATTAACACGTTTCCTTGTGTTGTCAATCTGTGGACAGAACTGAGTAGCCCACTTTCATTTCTGCCTTTGGTATATCTCAGAGAACACCAATACAGTCTTGGGGAAGAGTGTAATCAATTCTGCAAAGGTATCCTTCATTCAGATTTTCAGTCCTACCCCAGTCAGTGTGCCTAGGTCATTGCTACCACAGTGCACAATCATGAGGCCAGGGGGTTGGGAATCCACAATACTTTGAACGAAAGGCAGCAATTGATGACACGTTAACCCTCTCTGGCTAATCCAAATAATGTCCACAATAACCAAACTCAAGTCTCTGCTAATACCACTGTTTCTAGCAGCCTCTCTAGTCCAAAGGACGTAGATGTGACCCACAATCCACACTCTAACCATTTGGAAGTGAAGGAGTAGTAGTAGACAGGAAAAGACTTGAGCTGAATGAAGCAGTTTTCAAACTAAAAGGCAGTAAAAATGGAGGAGTGCTCCTGGTTTAAAAGAAACATATTTGATTGGATGACCTGAATATGCAGGTGAATACAATTTAGTAGTGTCTTGAAAGGATTAGTAACTAGATCTGTGATTGGCTCTG
Organism: Lissotriton helveticus; assembly: GCF_964261635.1. NCBI lineage: Eukaryota > Metazoa > Chordata > Amphibia > Caudata > Salamandridae > Lissotriton > Lissotriton helveticus. Next base: position 884,093,685 of record NC_136070.1, read on the forward strand.
GAAAAAAACGTTTCATTCTGTACAGAAAATCACACCTGCTGCAGCTCATGTTATAAATAGTATGGTCCTTCTAGAATATGCTGCAAACTTCTGTTCTACTAGTTCTAGTGGGCTGCTATGGAGACTGTCCGAAGAGTGTATTGGGGTAAGGGTGTTAAAAAGAGAGGTCCCTATTTTTAGAAATTAGAGGTGTTTAAACTCATTGTTCCATAATAATGGCTTCAGTTCCTGTGAGGACTTGCTAATCAAGTCATCTGTACTCTTAAAGTCATAAAATTACCATCTAAATATGTTTTTAAACTCCTGTTATTTTTAGCGAACTCGTTGTGATTAAGTGGTGAAAGTGCACTAATAGCCTACTATATTGGGCTTCTTTGAAAAAGTAAATAAAAGGGTTAACACATACTAATCATTCAGAAATTGACTTACAAAACTAAAATATGAAAGGGATGTTTTTATGTGCTGCCTTCCATAGTATGACACATTGCAAAGATGAAAAGGCTGCCATTTCTGGTAGCTTTCTCTGACAGTGGTGTGCCATTCTTATGCTTAGTTTCACAAATCCTGAGTCTACTGAATACATCTCATAAGAGGAAAAAAGCTCAATCTTTTGGTATGTGAATTACATTTCATGTTAAGCAAAGAAAATTATAAAACAGGTATATGTGTACGTGAGATAGTTAGAAGATATATATATATATATATATATATATATGGTGATCGCCAGTAGGTCATTATAGTTAGGAGCTAGTATCCATATGAAGAGTGTTGATTAATTTGCCAATAACTTTGGCACTGTTTGATGAATCTTCACGAAGGTTTTAGAACTGATATGGCATTCACTTCAATTGCTGTCTTGAAAGTTTCGGGGTGATACATCAAGAAGGGGCCAAAAACCAAGGGGTGCTTAAAAGCACATTATCCCCATGTTAATTCCCATGGGACCTTTAGACATGGCTACAGCCGGAACTGCTGATGGAATGACACCAAATTTGTCAGGAAGGCAGATGTTGGTCAAAGGAAGTCCCTTTTTGTGATTTGTTGTGAATCGGTTTAGTACTTTTTGAAATATAAGAAAAAAACAAATTTAGATATATAGGAATGCGGATCCTCCAAGTATCCAACAGTCACCGTGCTGCAATGTGATTGGCTGATAACACTTCAACCAGGAAGTGTTGGCATCCATTTTATAACTCTGCTTGAAGCTGAGTCTGCAAAAAAAATATAAAAAACAAAAGGGTCAGGGTAGGAGCACCCTGACCCCCTTGACTTGGTATTGAGTCCCTCTGGGAGACCCCGTCCACACCTGATGGGCATTACCAATTTACTGTTAAGCCCTTTGGTTTAGAGAATGCATGCCCCTTCCACCTTCCAGAGGTTGATGAACCAAGTCCAGGGCGTACCGCAAAACTGGAACGGGGGTGTTGCCATTGTGCTCAGAGATAATTGGACCCTTCAGCGGGGCAAGGGTCTTACAGTTGGAGAAGGTGAAGCGCTTGACTTCTCTATTACTATCTCGCCGCATTTTACACTGGGTGGCATGGTGGTCTATCAACCCCTGAGCCCCTCCCCGGAGACTTTATAAAAGCCTTATATGAAATTGTTGTTCCTCAAACGTTGCAATTTTCTAGGTTTCTCCTCCTTGGGGATTTTAACATTCACACTGACTGTGCAGAGGGGAGGGATACTAAGGAGCTTTATGACTCGCTGAACATCGCTCAACTCACTCAATGGGTGAATTCCCCTACAATCAGGGAGGGCATACTTTAGATTTGTTGTGCTGTAATTTTCCTGTTTGCATTTCCGAACCCCTCCAAGTAACATGGTCTGATCACTTCCTGATCAATTTCTCTTGGACCATTCAGGCGCTTCATGCTCCTGGCAAGCAGGTCCAGGGGAAGCCCATACATAAAATTGATTCCTCAGTCCTCTGTTCAACCTTGACAGACTCCCGTACCCCCCCTCAACCAGCTTGGTGGGAGCGGTGAAACATTTTGAGAGTTAGATTTCACAGGCTGTGGAACAGCTAGCTCCGACCGGCTCCAGAAAGGTTAGAATCTCCACATCCAATCCCTAGTTTTCAAAGGAGCTTAAAGAGGAACAACAATATTGCAAAAAACTAGAATGTAACTGGAGAGTGGCCTACTGCCCTCTTGCTAAATTAGCACTTAGGAAGGCCCAGAAAGGCTAGTATGCCTCCATAAACATAGTCAAAAGTCAGCACTATGCTGAACGCATAGTCCAGAATCGCAATAACGCCAAGGAAATGTTTTCCATTGTGCAAAGCCTTGTGACCCCGCTGGCAGAAGAGATAGTGCTACCTCAGTCAGCCATCTGGTGTGAGAAACTTTCGAGTTTCTTCATTGATAAAATCCAAACTATAAAAGCCAATTTTGACCATGAACAGGATCTACCTATCCTGCTGAACATGGCCAATCCCAGTCATGATGGTTTTAATCCATCCTTCTCCCTGTCTGAATTTTCTGCTGTTGCTCATCAAGACTCACTGATTATATTGAAATCCCTGAAATCTGGATAACCAACCGACCCTTGCGTTGCCCGCTGGCTGGCGGCTGTGGCAGAAGCTGGTAATCCTGGAGTTAATTCACTCATCAATATGTCCTTCCGATCTGCCACAGTCCCGCCCAAATGGAAGCAGGCCAAACTTCTCCTTCTGCCTAAAAAACCCTCTCTTGACCCTGACAACTATCACCCTATTTCCCTCCTTCCAGCGGTAGCTAAGGTATGTGAAAAGGCGGTCTTCAAGCAGCTGGCCAATTTTGTTGAGACCTCAGGATCATTACATCCCGCTCAGTCAGGGTTTAGAGCTACCTATAGCACAGAGACGGCGCTTGTGGAAATATCAGAAGCCATTTGAGAATGCTTGGATGGGGCGGGAGAGCGGATCTGATTTTATTGGACCTCTCTGCCGGCTTCGACACGGTGCCACACTCACTGCTATTAGCGCGCCTTGCAAATATGGGTGTCATCGGCCCTGCATGGGACTGGCTTAAATCATTTCTGGCTGACAGATCATGGCAAGTGTGGCTACCTCCTTTCCCATCAAATCCACAAAAGGTGACTACTGGAATACCTCAGGGCTCTACCCTGAGCCCCCTCCTTTTTAATGTTTATGTCACCCCTCTGGTCTATCTGGCTGAGGAGCTGGGAGCAAAAATCATTGCTTATGCAGATAATACACAGCTTCTCTTCACCTGTAAGGACTCAGATATTTCTCCAGTGAAAGCTAAAAACTGTTTATCAGCCATTTTCAAATGGCTAGCAGCCGCCCAGTTAAAGTGCAATGAGGGCAAGTCCCTCAGTTCAGGGAAGCACTCTGGCCACAAGAATAGCCACTTCCTAGTTCCTCGGGACAGGCAGTGAAGAACCTGGGCGTTTGGTTTGAGGAAAATTTTAGTTTCTCTTCACATGTAAAAAAATTGGCAGGTCAATGTTTTGGCACATTGAGGTCTCCTAGGAGGTTTCTTCCTCTATTACCCAGGCCTGCCAAGGAAATGGTCACGTGCGCTCTGATCCTCAGCCGCCTTGACTATGCCAATGCACTTTACATTGACCTACCAGGATACCAGTTTAAGAAACTCCAGGTAATACAGAACACTACGGCCAGAGTTCTGATGAGTATCCCGGGCAGGTTCAGCATCAAACATCATTTGCGGGACCTGCACTGGCTACCAGTGGCCCAAAGAGTGAGATGTAATGCTCTCACTAAGGCCATTCATCCCTCTATGGTTTAGGGCCCCTCTATTTGAGGAACCGGTTCACTTTTCTACTGCACAGAGGCATCTGCGTTCCCCTTCACAGTGCCTAGCTGCGATTCCTCACTTTCGGCGGACAGGAATTGGAGGCAGCTCTCTAACCTTCAAAGCAGCCAAAGCTTGGAACTCTCTCCCCCTTGAACTGCACAGCATCCACAACCCGCCATGTTCAAGAAAAGACTTAAAACCCTGCTGTTTATCTAAGGTTAATTTCCCCTGCTCCATACTGTTTCCACTACTGGCTCTTCGCGCCTGGACACTCCTGAGTAGCCGTGCGCATTAAAAATCACTGTAACATAACATAACAAGTTCTTGCAGGATTGGAGTCTTTTAGTGCAGCTTATCTAGATGATATTGCTGTCTTTAGCTCCACCTGGCAGGATCCCCTGATCCACCCTTGGGAAGGTTTTAATTGTCCTGCAAACTGTAGGCCTAACTATCAAGGCATCCAAATGCCAGATAGTGCAGGGAACTGTGGTGTATTTGGGCCACCTTGTTGGTAGAGGCCAGGTACAACCCTTACAGCCCAAGATCCAGGCCATCCTGGACTGGGCAGTTCCAGCAACCCAAGCTCAAGTCAGGGTATTCCTTGGCTTGACTGGGTACTACAGGAGGTTTGTCAAGGGATATGGGTCCATTGTGGCTCCCCTCACAGAACTTACCTCCAAGAAGATGCCCAAAAAGGTAAACTGGACAGTTAGTTGTCGAAAGGCTTTTGACACCCTGAAAGAGGCTATATGCTCAGCTCCAATTTTCTAGGCGGCTCCAGGCTATGCCAATCAGTTCATTGTGCAGACTGATGCCTCTGAGCTAGGTATAGGAGCGGTCCTATCCCAGACCATTATTGAAGCCCAAGACCAACCTGTTGCTTTTATAAGCAGAACGCTTCTCCCTAGGGAGCGGCGTTGGAGTGCCATTGAGAGGGAAGCCTTTGCTGTGGTTTGTTCTCTGAAGAAGCTGAGACCATACTTGTTTGATACTCACTTTCTAGTTCAAACTGATAACAGACATCTCAGATGGCGAAAGCAAATGAAAGGTGTAAATCCTAAACTGTTGAGGTGGAACACATACCTGGGACTGCCCATGCCAATGCAGATGGACTTTCAAGTTTCTTCCACTTAGAAAATGAACACTCTCTAGGGAAAGGTTAGTCTCATCCTCTTTTGTTTGGGGGGTTGTGTAAGAAAGTGGCCTCTTTCTGTATGGTTGCCCCCACTGTTTTCTGAATTGCTGATGTATTTTGACTGAGTGTGTCCTGGGATCCTGCTAATCAGGTACCCAGGGCCTATGTTCTTTCCCTAAAACTGCATTGAAGCCTAAACCCAATTGGCATCTCTGGCCACAGGTAAGTCCCTAGTAAATGGTACCACGGGCACCCAGGGCACTGTGACCAGACAAGGCCTCTAAGGGCTGCAGCACTTATTGTGCTACCCTTAGATGTCCTGTACCACTACACTCACACACTGCATTTGCAGGCTGCATATTTTGGTGCAGAACAAAGTAAAGAGTCAACATGGCACCCATCTCTGTGTGTCATGCCTACAACCCACTGCCCTGGCACAGGTCAGTCACCTTTCTAGCTGGTTCATTATACCAGTAATGAGGGTAAAGGTGCATGAGCTCTGTACCACTAGAGTGTCTACAGATAGAACACCTACGAAAGCTTGAAGAAAAAAGGAACACAAGAACCCACAGTTTGCAGAACTGAGACACAAAAGAGGCAACATTAAGAAAAAGTGGTGAAAGAAAAAAGAGTTACTAGTGAAGGGACAAAGTAATTTCTTAAGAATATATGTGGGGATTTCCAAAGATTACAAAATAAGGAAAATAAAATTCAAACCAGGAGAAAAAATAACAGTGGACAAAATCTATATAACAGGAAAGAATATAGCAAAGATGCACACACCTTAACCAGGAGACAGAAGCAGTTTAAAGAAATCAGAGCCAGGTTGTTTCACAGGGGAGTAGTTAAAAAAATTGGCTGAGAACTTAGAAAAAGTATAGAAGAAGGAGGGAGGCACTGAAATAGAAAGAACAAGTTGAGAGCATAGCTAATACGTCCTTTGCTTTGAAGAGGAAGCTTTACATTTTGATTATAAATTAAATGAAGACTCTTGACAAAATGGTGTTCTGCATGTGGAGACAAAACCAAAAGAAAAGATTAGTAAATAGAAGTCACTTTTGTATAGTTTATTGGAGAATGGATACATACTTCTAGTACAGAGCCCTTCTTTAATGAAGAAAGCTATCTCCACGAAAATAAATGCATTCATGCTATTGTTTAAAAAGGACAATGTTATGAAATGAAGAATGGCACTCCTATAGCGAAAGAGGCAATGGTACCTAGAAATGTAGCACATGTTATTGGAGAAGAGGTACAAGGAAGGCGGTGTCAGATTCCTGTATGAAAATGGAATTGTAGTAGCGTTTGTAGTATTTCACAGCAATCCAATGATATATTAAGGAAGTTCTATGTAGCTTTCCAAGGAAAAGTCTGAAACACAAAATAGGTACTTTATAAGGATTGGATCCTTGCAAGATTAGAAAGCATACAGGTTTTTAGGAACACTCACTAGCTTTTTTATCAAAGGAAGTGCGCCTTTCATCATTTCAGGAAGTTAACTGTACATTACGCAACAATGCAAACTTAAGTTAGGTGGCTGTACTATGTGAAAACTCATGTTTTATGTTAAAAAATAATAGAGCACTTTTGCAGGGTACTGTGGCAGACCTAGAAAAGGTTAGTGATTATGTGCAGTTTTGTTTCTTTGATTCTGAACAGGATTCTAGGGAAAATGAAGAGTTGTTAAGAGGAGGAGTTGCAGAACAGGACACAGAGTTTACAGTTGATAGAAGAGATAACAACATTTAACACAATGTGGTCTTAAAAACCAGAGTGTGTTTGTATATGCTGTTGACGCAGTCACTACAAGATTCAAACATGGACTGTTGACTTGTATTTAAAAAGTGAAAAAGAAAATAATGATAATCAGCAAAAGTTTGCTGTGTATGTAGTTGTAGAGGAACGGTTTGACATGTGTATACAGCAAGTTATATGTGAGTACTGTTACAATAAAGTAGAAGATATTAGAATGACTGCTAATGCAGAAAAACTATGAAGGGCCCCAAAAAAGCCTATTTATAATTCTTTGCCGCATTGAAAAGGGCTGCTAAGGGCTGCTCTCCAGCACTCACTACAACTCCACAATCCATGCAGTATGATGTCATCCATGAAAACTCTGGAGCCAAATCTTGAAGTTGAGATTAGACCTCTGAAGGGACTCTCTGACCCGGTGTTGTTGCAGCTGATATTGAAGTTGGGGATCCTTCAGCCTTGTATTGCCTTCTTGCTGCTTTTAGAAAATTGCCATGGTATGTTTTTAGATGGTAAAGCATGAACGTAGGACCGCAAGAATATTTTTTATTTCTACCCCTTGACAATGTCTTGTCACATATTGTGCATTGTGCAAATTTGGCAATGACTTTTGATTCTCCTGATGGAATCCTGAAGAAATTTACTATTCCTTAATTCAAAGTCGCATTTTGAAAATGCTTCTTGCATTGCATTTAGGGAATCGCAAATTGCAATTCCCTACATGCATTCACAAAATAGGCAATCGCAAAAATTGTGATTACCTATTTTGTAAATGCATTTTGGGTTTTGGGTTGATGCATTGCAAAAGGCATTTTGCCGGTGGCAAACGGACCGATTCATAGAATCATCCCATTGGCGAACGGTAAAAAGCTTGATGCATGTGCCCCATTGCTCTACTGATGAAGGCCTGTGAGCCAAAATGTGCATAGAGGGATGTGCTCAAAGTCACCGTGATTTTGGAGTTGAATGGCGAAGTGCATTATGAACTCAAGTTTTATCAGATCTATCGATTGCTGTAGATATCAGGAGATTTTTTTTATTATACAGTGTCAAATAATGATGTAATTGTAAATTTGAAGAGTCATTATCAGATACTTTATTTATTGTGTGTTTCTTTTATTTATTTTAAGTACCATGTGTGTATAATAGCTATATATTGATAATAAAACAGTTTGGAATTTTTGTTAAAAAAATAATTTTTTTAGAAAATTGCCATGGTATGTTTTTAGATGGTAAAGCATGGACGTAGGACCACAAGAATTTTTTTTATTTCTATCCCTTGACAATGTCTTGTCACATATTGTGCATTGTGCAAATTTGGCGATGACTTTTGACTCCTCCCCTGATGGAATCCTGAAGAAATTCCAGGACATGCTTCATTTCCAGAGTTACCAGTATCCACCTCTAGGACTTTCTGGTCCACCTGATGTTCCACCTGATCTCCCTCTTTTGGCTATGGTGCCACAATATGCCAAAAAACACTCCAGCAAATGCTAGTGAGCTGCTCACAATGAACTCCTCTTAAAGAATGTTCAAGATAGATAAATGGGCGTGTTCTTCCTATTTTTATAGTTGACAAGTGAATCATTCAATTATATTCCTGTTGTTTTTGTTAAATGCATTGTTAAAATGAAGTTAAATCAATATGTTTTAAAAAAACTAGACTCTTACTTTGCGTAAAAAATGTCTTGGCATTTGTATTCATGACTAGTGACATCATTTCAACCTCCGGTGTTGCTGTGAAGAACGACAATTAGTTTTTGATGTAGTTTTTTTGACAAATGAATACAGAAGGGGAAAGTTAAATTGATATCTTACTAACCTCATCGCTGCTTGAGAGTTTCCCCTGCTGTGCTGGACAGCAATAAAAACGGGTGTGGTCATGACGAGCTCAGCTCGTCATAAGCACACGAGCACTGTTGCATGACGAGCTGAGCTCGTTATGAGCATGGAAGGGGCTAAACAGCTTGACTCAAACTTTATATAAAATATGTGTATATATGTGTTTTAGACTTAGTGAAAAACACGAGGTTTTCGCTGAGTGTCCTTTGCAATATCAACGTTGGTGCACAAGTCCAAAATATCTTCAAATAAGATTATTAATGTACTTTTTTAATAACTAGATGACAAATACAGCAATAAGTGGTGAACCGTGCATATGCAATGTTCAATATGTAATTATAGAAAAAAGATACAAAGTTTGAAATCCTCTGAAAAAACAAAAGGTTACACAGACTTTAGAGTTAGGAATTAGTGTTTAAAAGGCTTACTAATTCATTTAAAAAAACAAAGGTTACGGGGATGTTATAGTTAGGAAATCAAATTTAAAAACCTCAAAAATTCATTGAAAGAACCAAAGGTTACAAGTACGTTAAAGTTAGGCTGACATTTTGCTCATACAAAGTCAGAGAAATTCAGCAGTTATAGTTAGCTGAGCTAACTGTTACTCACGCCCCCCCACAATGTACTGCTTATGACCTCACATATTACATCACTCATGACATGGTCAGTGACATCACTGATGACATCTCAAATGACATCACTGATGACAACATCCAGTGACTGAGTGTTTTTTAACAAGTTTATGAGTGTTAAATATATATAGCACGGTGTATTGGTGAATCGGTGGGTGTATGAGTGCCTGTATGGATGATTCATTGGGTGCATAAATCACTGCATAAGTGAGTGATTATATGTGTCAGTGAATGTATGGAGCATTTGGAAAGCTTGCTTTTGTGACAGCCTCTAAGATTGGAATGGGAGTAACAACAATAATTCATTTGCTTTGTGCAAGTGGCCTTTCTTTAATGATAGCCATCTGCACTGCAGTCAGTGTTTTTTTCAGTGGATACAAAAGGCATCTACGCAGTGGAATATAAATGTGATTATATGCAATTGGCACTGTTTCACCCTCATTAAAAGTGATGTATGAAAAGACAATGGCGCTCGCAGCTTTAAGGACTACCAGGTTTGTAGTATTTACACGTGTATGTAAGTGCCATGTAACAAAAAAATCAGATTTTAGTGATCTAAGTATGTCTGTATGTTCTGATGCCCAATGTAAACTGGAAAAATCAGGAAGAATTAATTCATATCATGATTTAATGTGTATGCATAACTAGGTACATAAGTTCTGCCAAAATTAAGGAATATCAAAAATGGATGCAGTTTCCTAGGAGTGTTTGGTGAAGTGTGGTGCAAGGCTTTTTCCCTCATGGATAAGTTTGCATCCTAAAAATAGAACTCATAGAAATGCTATATTAGATTCCTTAAAGTTGAACTTGTAGCCAGATTCAGTAATTCTCAATATTATGCAATCTACTCTGGCTAAATGTATGTTTAACTCATTTACAAAGGATAAGGTCTTCAAGGGCAAATTTTGTGTAGAATTGACCCAATGCAGGCAGAAAACAGTCCTGGACTGTTCCTAACACCCATGGGGAGGCGAGCAAGGAGAATTTGAAAGCTACGCGCAAGAAGGCAGTCCAATGTGTGCTTTCTGCGCAATATTCTGGCTGAAAAAAGCTTTGGAAATATCCATGGTTGTTTAAAATTTGTTATGGACCATATTATAAGTGCCATACTGTTTGTATTTTGTATTGGAACAGTGTAAGCATGACTATTTGAATGGCTGCAGTCCAAGACTACAGGATATGAACGATCCAGTTATAATACAGAAAAAAGAGGGTAATTCATTTGTGAGACAAAAAGATCAATTACTCCCTGGTGCTCTAATTGTGAGAGTATATCTCTAACAAGTACTTTAGCATCCTGTTTTATTTGGTATTTTGGTTGCATTTGTGGGCTGAACTGTATGGGTATTACATGATAAGGACTATCCTTATCCCGGCCAACATGATTGCGATACAAAGCTGAGGCTTGAGCAACATCACAATCTTCTGCAGAGGCTTGTTTGACCTAATCCGGGACAAGCACAGAAAAGTATGTCATTTATAACATCTTCAGCTTGTGGGGAGGTTCGTACAAACTCCGGGGACCAATCAACCCCCGCTATAAGAATCTAATATGATATTCTTAAATTTTCTGAGAATATTACTGAATGGTGCGCTGTATGTCACCATTAATTTGTACATTAAAATGATATAATCCAAATGGAGGGGCTATGCGCCTTTCTGGCATATGAGTTGTAACTTATTTATCTGTTTCTATCGCTGCCAGAAACTCCTGGACATTCTGGTGCACTGTAGTGACCTCTGCCACACTGTCTGGGAGAGTCACCGCCTGTTCAGGAGGAGGGTTCTCCGTGTTAGTGGCATTTTTGTGGATAAAGCCGCAACTTTCTTTCTCTGAAATCAGAGTTTAAATTTTGATGGTTTCTCCTCCTTTTTTATCTTCATCAAGGATGATCATTGCGAGTTCTTTTTTTAGTTTCATGTACTCTTCCTGTCTGTGCTTGGAAATTCCTCCTCTCCTGTACTGTTTTCTCTATGAGTCTTGAAATGAGCGAGTAGGACAAGTATCAGAATGCTGATACCTATCGAGTGCTTTCAACTGTGTGTGAACACGTAAATTATAACATCTGTCTGAGGGCTCCAATGGCGAACAATCTCCTCGAGACCTAGATTTTTCTTTAGATTTGGGTTTGTCCCATAGTTTTTTTTAAACTCTGGGTTCTGCTTGGCAGTGTGCTCATTGGAACCAGGTTCACCAAGTTGTGGCATATTGTCCTGGTCCCCAAATATTGGGACCCATAGAAGTATATACTTCAGCAATTTTTATAGGTCGCTCAAATTCCTGGTTAACTGGTGCACCTGCGCAAGCCACTGGTGTATGGCGAAATATGCTGTTTCACCTTTAATGTTTGACAGAATCATTGAGGAGACCACGGGAACATTTTCCATTAATTTCATCCCCAAATCCAGGGCAGCAGCTGCCCATCATTTGTTCTGTATTTATTTTAACACCTCCGGCAAGGCTGACATAGAAAGGGTACCATGTGTGAGGAAATAGACTACAACAAAGATTGTGCCCTAAGTGGCAATGTCATCTATTGGTGGAACTATACTATGAGGTAAACACATAGTCAATATTCTGTGCTTGTCTTGTGGTCCTGTAAGGTAAAACACGGCTTCAATCTGATAATTGTTTTGGGCTGTCTAAAAAGAAATTTTGGAAATGTTACCCATAATTGCATGACTAATACAGGACTTATTGCAAGTACAGCAGGCAACTGTGGTTGCCCTGCTAAAGCTGCTCTTGCTGAGACAGTCATCAAGGTTCACAAAACATCCTGAGTTAAGCGTCTATATTAGATTGTAATTGCATTTATATAGCGCTTGCTACCCCTGATGAGGTGATAAAGCACTTTTATGGGAAGTAGCACTCTACTCCGCAACCCATAAAGGATTAGTGGTGAATTAGAATAGTGAAAATATTAAAGCAATTTGCGTGGTTGATATGTTTGTCAGTTATTTGGATTAAGAAGGATAGTGGAGGGATAGATGAGGGAAAAAGGTTTGGATTTATATAGTGCCTGCTACCCGTGATGGGGTGTTGAAGTGCTTTTTCGGCGAGTAGTACTCTACTTTGGAACCCATAAAGGATTAGTGGTGTATTAGTATAGTGAAAATAAGACAGTAATTTGAGTGGTGGATATGTTAGTCAGTTATTTGGATTAGGAAGGATAAAAGATAGTGAAGGGATAAAGAAGGAAAGAGGGATTTGCATTTATATAGTGCTTGCTACCCTTGATGGGGTGTTGAAGCGCTTTTTCGGCAAGTAGCACGCAACTTCGGAACCCATAAAGGATTAGTGGTGAATTAGTATAGTGAAAATATGAAAGTAATTTGAGTGGTTGATATGTTGGTCAGTTATTTGGATTGAAAAGGATAGTGGAGGGGCAGATGGGAAGGATTTAGAATTTAGTTTTTTTTGCTTTTTGGAGCTCATGGCAGTAGGCAGAGACTTGGGATGAGTAAAAGGGAGGTGGAGGGGGCTGAGTAAAAGTGAGGGGGAAGAGTCAGAGAAAGGGGTTAGAAAGGATTGTTTGGGGGATCGGAATGGTAAAAAGGGTATGAGATGATGCAAGAAGGGGTTTAGACCCACCATATGCAAATCAGACTTGATCCTGTGCTTTATCGGAACAGTCCAGATCGAACTGCCAAGCCAGGACCTCCCTGGACCGGAAACAAGCATCCTGGGACCTGTTTCTGGAAATTACCCATTATCAGCAAGGCTAGCTTGGAACCAGTGGCACATTGAGCAAAGAACCCACGCCTGGGCATGCCCATCCCACTTAGGGTGAAAAGTGCTAGGCAAACAAATGATGGACAGAATGCTGCATAAATCATGCCTCACCCTAGTCAAGAGATCTGGGTTAAATCCATCGTTCTTTTGCTCATCATGCCACCCCAGTTTAGACCCCGCAATATGCCAATTAGTCTTGACCCTGTGCCTAATGGGAACAGTCCAGACCAAACTGCCAAGCCAGGTCCTCCCTGGACTGGAAACAAGCGTCCTGGGACTGGTTTCTGGGTATTACCCATCATCAGCCAGTCTAGTTTGAATGCAGTGGCACAGTGAGCAAGGGACCCACGTCTGGAAATACCCAAGTCACTTAGGGTGAAAAGTGCTACGCAAACAAATGATGGACGGAATCCTGAATAAATCATACGTTCACCCCCAGTCAAGAGATCTAGGTTAAATCCATCATTCTTTTGTTTACCATGCTACCCCAGATTAGACATAGCCATATGCAAATCAGTCTTGATCCTGTGCCTCATGGGAACTGTCCAGACCGAACTGCCAAGCCTGGTCCTCCATGGACCGGAAACAAGTATCCTGGGACCGGTTTCTGGGTATTACCCGTCATCAGCCAGGGTAGCTTGAATCCAGTGGCACAGCGAGCAAGTGACCCACTTCTGGGCACACCATTCCCATTTTGGGGATCTTATTAATGGTATGGGGTTTGAGATGAATGAGAGAGTGGAGGTAATGGATATATTGATAGAGGTATAGGGTGGGAAATAGGGTAGTGCATTGGAAAGAGTTGTGGAAAGAGGTTTGAGATGAGTTAGAGAGTTGAGCTAGAGGATATATTGAGAGCGGTATGGGGTGAACAATAGGGTAGTGCATTTGATATGATATGCTAAATTAGAAGGAAAGTAATACATCAGTAAAATAATTAAAATATATAGATCCAAAAGTAATAAAATATAGATTCATAAGTATATGGAAGGTATATAGATGCATAAAGGAAGGTAACACGGCCCACTGGGGGCCATTAGCCTATCAGAATTAAGCGGCAACATTGAACAAAGAGATTTCATTGTTCTATTTTTAAAGTGAAACCCCTGATGAAGAGGCGTTCTGCCTTGAAACGCTTTGGGTATTTCAACAAAACTTACCGAGAATGCTGAGGCAATTTGAAATGGTACACAGCACAGTGGGCACGTTGTCCAGTGCATCTTTGTAGCTTTGGGCAATTGGTGTACATATATATCCTGAAACGCGTCGAGTTGCCAAATTCTTGCTAAATAAAATCACTGCCTAAGAAGCCAGTTTGGAGTCTGTGGTTGCTGTTGTTCTCTTTGGGATTAGAACAGTGATTCAATGAAAGATTGATTTCATATCTTTTTCATCCAGAGATGATTAAAGAGATGCTGTCAATTTCCTTGACACAGAACTAATTTCTCTTCGATAATAAGATCTTTAAACAGACATCTATGGGGACCTGCTTTGCTCCGTGCTTTGCAGGACTCTACATGTGATACTGGGAAGAGAAAGTAGTAAGAGAGTCATCTATGTTCAAAGAAAAGGTGGCCATGTGGGTCCATTACATAGACAACATTTTCTGTGTCTGGAAGGGCACTGAGAATGAAGCAATAGAATTTGTGAGTGCTCTCAACATGAACAGTATTAATCTGAAGTTCACCAGTCAATGGTCAAAAGACAGACTAGAGTTTCTAGATCTTAGACTCACAGTTCAGAATGAAAAACTAGAGAGTTCACTTTTCAGAAAAACTACTGCGGGTAACAGTTTGTTACACGCACAAAGTTACCATCCGAGTTCACTGATTAACAGCATACCAGAGGGTGAGCTCTTACAAGCAAAACGCAACTGTAGTACGCCTGAGAGTTTCAGTGCAGAAGAGGAAATCATGACTAAGAGATTCCTCGAAAGAGGATATTCACTGTCGGTCATTAATAAGGCAAAAGCTAAAGTGGCTGAAAGATCTAGGGCATTATTGTTAGCAGTGAAAAAGGATGATAAAGAAGAAATTCCAGATAAAATCAGATTTATCACAACGTACAACAGACGGGCCTACAAAGTACGCCAGAGTCTTAGTACATTTTGGACGGTCTTACAGACAGACCCAGATTCAGCAAATAGTGTTGAGGCCTCCCCTCAAATTACTATCAGGAGAGCGAAATCCCGGAAGGACACCTAATGCAGGGCATTGGAACCGTCAATCATAAAACCAATAGGAATTAAAGGGTTTTTCGCATGCAGGAATTGCAAAGCCTGCAAGAACAGCAAAAATATGAAAGAAATGAAACTGTCGCAAGATTGTAAACCTTTCCAGATAGTGAAACATACCTCATGTAACACTGAGTTCACTGTCTATGCCCTTTTCTGTACCTGCAAGAAAGTTTATATAGGGAATACAATACATAAAGCAAAGAAAAGGATACTTGAACATCTTCGTGCTATTAAAAATGGAGATAAGCAATACCCAATAGCACGACACTTTCAGAGTCATCATAGTCAAAACACCAATCTACTCAGCTTTTGTGTATTAGATATGGTGAAAATAAATGATTGGGGTGGCACTAGAGTGTTGAATCTGTGGCGTCTGGAGTCAAAATTGATTGTACAGTACAGGACACTAGCCCAGATGGGGCACAACTGTGATGAAGAGCTTGCTGTACATCTTGGTTAAATCAGTAAGCTGTGCTTTAGTTTTGAAGGTAATCCAATGACAAGGATGAGATTGGTAGCTGGTCTGTTGGAATATTGTAGACATAGTTTTAGAGAAGTACAATCGCTCGCCTCATGTAGTATCTTATTTTTTAACATCACCGTTGGTGTACGTTTTGATTAATGTTCAGTTATTTTTTTCACTTAACTAATTGTTTTTATGTTTTGTTTTCGTTTACAGATGATGCCGCCTATGATCTGTCAGATGAAACGCTAGAGATCAAAAGTATCTATGTCAATTTGCCAGCCCACTTGGGCATGACACCTCTCTATGACTGTTTGGGTTTATCAATGTTGAGTCCGATTACACAGAGTACTGCGTAAGGGATAGATATTAGTCACAAACATTGCGGAGTACGCACCTCAAATGCATACTGTGGCAACGATTATAGCACGGAGATGCAGGTTTACTTTTCCGCATCAAGTAATTTTTCCGAAGAAACCTCTTGTGTCTTTACATTAAAATTCTCACTAGCTTTAATGTTGAATGACAACAATTGAACATGCAGGTCTCTAGAATGAGGACTCCCAGTCTGCTTTCGCGAGTTTACATCGCGGTGCAGTAAATGCGATTTGTTTACTGCAACATTCGGTTCTTTTATTCGGCATTTACTGATGATGTTTGACTGATGTTAGTTACTTATCTCCGACAGAAGCGGCAGTAATATTGGTCTACATCTGTTTAATTTGCAAGAAATATACACTTTCGATTGTAAGTCTGTTTCCACTACCTTTGGTTTTTGTTAAGTCACATGTTTATTTAAAGAAACATGATTTCACTAACGGCACTTGTGATCAAGGGACGAGGTCCCAAAATGCGTTGAGTTGCCAAATTCTTGCTAAATAAAATCACTGCCTAGGAAACAAGTTTGGAGTCCGTGGTTGCTGTTGTTCTCTTTGGGATTAGAACAGTGATATATGTGAAGTTTGAGGCTCGCCCCCTCACCACGGAGCCGCCACAAGTGGCGAGGTCATGGAATTTCAGTGCAGGAGCACTGAGTTTGTTGGTTCTAATATATATATATATATTTATTTGTAGATCAATAGTGAAGCAACTGTTGATAAATTGTTAGGATAAAAAGATGTATTTATGCAGTCACTTACATACATGTTATAAACATAGACTAATGTAACTATCATTAATATGTACAATTTTTTTAGCAGAGCTAATCAATATCTATATATGATAATTTTTTTATACATAATTATTTAACCCGTTTACACATATGTAGGTACATATCTATAGTTGAAATGCATGCTTATATACAGAGAGATATGCTGTATATTTCTATCTGTTTGTGTATGGTGGTTACGTGGGGAAGAGTCAATTCTTGAGTAGCTTTCTGAAGAGAAGGTGGTTATTTGTGGATCTTATGCTGGGGGGTAAAGAGTTCCCTAGTTTGGCTGCTTGAACAGAGAATGATGTGCCACCCATTGTTTTTTTCCTGTATGTTGGGATATTGAGGCGAGGTGCCACTCTAGAGCAGAGGTTCCTTTGTTGAATGGGTTTGGTGATTTTATTCCTAATGAAGAGAGGTTCCACTCCATGTATTGCTTTGTGGGTGATACAAAGCAGCATGAACGTGGATCTTCTGGCAAACGGTAACCAATGCAGAGCTTTCAAGGCATGGGAGATATGGACTTGCGATTTTATATGTAAGAGTAGTCTGGCAGCTGAGTTCTTAATGTGTTGTAGTCTTTTCATGGCTGTTAAAGGTGATCCATGGTAGAGGCTATTGGCATAATAGAGTTTGGACAAAACAAGGGAGATGGTAGCCTGGAAATTGTGTGGATATCCCAAATGGGAGAAGATTTGTTGCTGAGTTTTTATAGTAAACAAAGCTTCATATTGCTAGTTTGTCCACTTGGGTGCTCATCAATAGCTTGGAGTCCATGGTCATTCAGAGGTTTCTTACTTCCTTAGACATTTTAGTACATGATACATGAGTATTTAAGTTTTGGAAGCATTCAATTTGAGATGGTTCCTCGTCATTCATTGATCCTCTGAGACAACTGAAAATTGCAGAGTTTTCAATGTCTTTAGGGCATTGCAGTTGAAGGAGTATTTGTGTGTCATCGGTATAGTTATAGCACGTGAGGTAAAATTGATTGTTCAGTGCTGGTAATGTCTTCATGTAGATGTCGAAAAGCATGGGCGAGATAAGAGAGCCTTGAGAGACCAATGCTTTTGTGAAGTTTGGTATGAACGAGAAAGGTGGGGTATGGATGACATTAGTTCTGTTGCAAAGGTAGGACGTGATCCAGTCTAGAGTAGTCTCTCTATGACTGCTTCGTAGAGTCTTTTTAGCAGAGTGTCCTGGTCAACCATGTCAAAGGCAATCAAGAGGTCCAAGAGAATTAGCACAGCAACCCCGTTGCAGTTAACTGTGTTCTTCAAGTCATCCAAGATGGCAAGGAGGGCAGATTCTGCGCCTCTTCCTGGATGGAACCCCCTTTGGAAGTCTGAAAGTATGGCATTCTCTTCAGTGAATTGTGACATCTGGGTGAAAGCAGCTCTTTCTATCAGTGTGCCCATTAAAGGTCCATTTGAAATCAGTCTGTAGTTGTCAGGGTTCAGAGGGTCCAAGTTTGTTTTGTTCAGTAAAGGATGTATGTATGACTTTTTGAGTTCTTCTGGAAATATTCCAGTATTTAAGGAGCTGTTGATAATTCTCCTTACTGGAAGGGCAGCAGAGATTGTTAGAAAAATTGTTGTGAAGGTTTGCGGTGGACACGGGTTAGATGGGCTGCCAGCAGGCCTGCTTGCTTTGACCAGGTCCATAAATTCATCGTGTGAAATGTGTTGGAAGGAACAGAGAGGCTAGGTTAGAGTATTCCTCGACTGTAGTTTTTTAAAAAGGTTAGTTCTGATGCTTTGTCTCTGTTTTAAATATGAGTCCAACATGTCTGCTTTGTCCATGTAATGATTTGCCAGTTTGTCTGTGAACTCTTGAGTAACGGGATGAGCTGCTTCAAGGCAATTTGGCTTACAAAATTCATTGAGAATTTAAAAGAATTCTTTATTTGCACATTTGGCATTTTGAATTCTGTCTGAATAGTATTTTTTCTTCATATTTTTGAGAGCTGACTTGTACAATCTGTTAATTTTCTGTAGGCAAAATTTGCCTTGGTTGGCGTTTGTTTTGAGCCAGGCTTGTTGCAGCTTTCTAATTTGTTGTTTTATCTTTTTTATCCCTGTATTTCTCCAAGGTGTTTGTATTCTTTTGTTCTATTCTGTGGTTTTTTTGTGGTTTCACAATATCAAAAGCTTCCTGTAGCCACTCATATAGTTTTTTAACAGAATGTATTGTTTCTTGATCTCTACTTGATATTAGTTGTGTGTCTAAGTGTTCCAAATTGAGTTTGTTCCATGGCAGATAGGTGAATGCACGTACGATAGTTTTAGGTACGTCGCTTAGTGTTGCTTGATGTTGGAAGGCAAGCAAATGGTGGTGTGACCATGTGACCGGAGTCATCGTTTGAAAGGAAACTAGTGCTGTATCAGCAGAAATGACATCTAGGATGTGTCCGGCGATGTGTGTGGGTTTGTGGATAATTAGATGCAGGTTCAGTGCTTCTCGGCCAGCGATGATTGTTTTTGGATCAGGAATATTTGGTTTGTCGAACCAAATGTTGAAGTCACTAAGAACACATATGTTGTATTGCAGTGCTATCAGGTTTGAAACCATGTCTAGAAGTGCATCTGGGAATATTGCCTTTCTAAGTGGAGGTCTGTAAAGGAGCAGGAAGTTACAGGAGGAAGACGGAGTAGGATTGCATCTGGTGAAAAGGGTCTCACAATCTTTTAAGGAGAGGTTGTCAACTTTAGTAATATGTAATGTGTGCCTGAAAACAACAGCTAGGCCACCTCCCTTTTTGCCTATACAATTTTGGGTGATCATTTGATAGCCTAGAGGAATGGCTTCATGCAGAAATGGAGCCCTATTGTCTCCCAACCATGATTCAGTTATGAATAGTATGTCTGTTTTTTTGTCAGTGGGAAGGACTTGGATGTGATGTTTGTTCTTAGAGAGTGATCGAGCATTTATTAGTAGACAGTTTAGAGAATGTGCTTTGAAGATAGTGTGACTTTGTTTTGTAGATCAGTGAGGAGTATTTTGTGGGTTTGCAGCTGATGTGTCCTTAGTGTTGGTATTAGGTATACGATGATAGAAATCGTGTAGCTTTTCTGCATTGTGTCTTTGTTCAGCAGGCTAAAAGGGCATTTTGATGGGTCTGCGTATGTAGGTGGTGGAGATGGTGTCTGAGAGAGAGTTTGTGTGCTGTATTTTTTTGGGCGTAACCATGTTGTGCAGTAGACATGGAGAAGTGAAGTTGTGAGGTATGGCATGTTGCTTATGTTGTTTGTGTCTGTTTACGGCGAAAGCTGTATGAGTTAGGGGTGGCGGTGCAGCATGTGGATCATGTTGTAAGGTTCTAAATTGTCCAATGGATGAGAGGCGGTTGAAAGAGAGTTGATGTGATGCTGCATATGTGTTGGATGCGAAAGCTTGGTATTGGAGTTTGTTCATTTGTGTGATTTGAATGGCGGGAGTATCTTTGTAGTTTGTGAAGGTAAGTATTATGAGGTGCTTTCTCACTCTCACTCAGCACATGTGTGAGGAGGAGGAGGAGTCACGATAGTCAGCAAGCAAGTTTGTAGCTCCGGGAGGCTGGAGACGGCGAGAAAAAGAACACAGAAAATCGCGGAAAATACAGCGAGGACCCGACCCGACCTGAGAGAAGAACGCAAAAAAACTCGGAATACGGAATACGGCAAGGACCTGACCCGGGCCAACCCAGGGTCGAGCTACCGGGGGGGACGAGCAGTTGAGCAGTCTGGTGGCTGAGTGGAGTGGAGGCGGAGCTGTGCAGGACGGGGGGTCGAGCAGCTGAGCAGGTTGGTGCAGGTTGGTGCAGCTTCCTTGCTTCCTTGCTCCCTTGCGCCCCTGTTTCCCTTTGTTTCTCTCCCAGCATTCCAGCATCCGTACCGCTACAGCCAATTCCCCACCCGTGGCCTCTCTGCCTCCTGCAGACCTGCTTACTCTCCCTTACTCTCAAGTCAAGTCAAGTCAAGTTAAAATGTATATAGCGCACTACTCACCCATAGGGTCTCAAGGCGCTTGAGGGAGGGGAGGTTATTTACTCTCCCCGCCCCCGCACCGAAATTATTGGGTCACCGGGGAAAGCCACCGGGGGAAGCCACGGTGTGATACGAGTGGGAGAGACTCCAGTGAAGCAGAGAAATCAGTGGTAGTCGGGATACCTCTGTAATGTCTCTGTAGTGTCTCTGTGCATGTCCCCTCGTGAACCGCTGCGGACAACGCGGTGCTGAGGGGCAGCCCCGAACTTTGAATTCCGAAAGTGGGAGTGAGAGGACTCGCGAGATTCTCGGTGCTCCGTGGAGCGCCCGCGACGGGAAATCAGCCACAGCAGTCACATCAGCCAATCAGCCAATCTGCAGTTCGCACCAATAAACAGTAAACAATAAACAGTAATCCGCACCTGTACCGCTCCAGTAAACCGGGTTACAGCGACTGCCCAAACCGGACGACAACCGGAAGACAACTAGGGGAGGCCAGTGCAGCCTTGCCATCCCTCTGCCACGGGGTACCCTGGAGTAGCCCTGTGCCCACACCTCAGCCACAATCAAGGCAAGACTCTTTAGAACCTTATAGAACTGCCTCAGTTTGACCAGAGAAATCGCGAGCACGGCAGCTGTTAGAGGCAGCTGCAAAGTAAGAGCCCGGGGTGGTGGTCCAGGCTGGTCTGACTAGGTCTGACTTTGCCAGTGGTCCCCCCTGCGTGCCCGCTCGCTCCAGCTAGCCCTTCAGTGGCTCTCCAACAGAAGGGCGCAGGCTCTTCCCAGACAGCAGCTGATTCAACCTCCTGTGAGCAGTGCCCAAGCCGCCCCGCTCCACCGAGTACCGCACCCCAGCTTGAAGTCGTAAAGGGTGGTGGTGGTGGTTCTTATTAGGTAAGCTGGTAAGAATGAGATCCGGGAAAATACGGCAGGAGATAGGCGACGAGACACAAAAAATCGAAGAAGACAAAGACCAGGGCATACAAAAAAACAGGAAAAAAAAGAAGAAGAAGGCCGTACAACAAAGAGAGAGACTAATATCTGCATCTGAACAGTGAACAACCAGTTCGAAAAAAATTGGAATCGAAAAAAGTTTTCTCCTAAAGGATCCCATGGCGGCCATTTATGGCCAAACGCAAGAACAAGTCCACTTACCAAGTCCAATAATACCAGCAACAAGGATAAATAAGATGGAGCAGCTGCAACCAATGAGTAAGAAGGAGGAAAAAGAAGTACAGAAAATCTATACAGAGAATGATCCGCCGAACAAACCAACAAACCAGTTACAAATTTCTCAGACTACAGCCAAGTCAAAAAGCAATTCTGACGATTGTAAGTCAGTCGTGGTATTAGCCCAAATCCACAAGAACAATTCCCAAGTTCACGAAAAGGAAATCGAAACGAGCATGGATAAGGACAAGGACAATCTAACTACAAAATGTTGGTTGATCATATTGCCATACAAGAGGACACGTGGCCAACCTCATTTTCCCTACCTGACGATATAAGTCTGGATAGACAAATTGAAATAGAAAAGCTCACGCAATCCCAATTGGAAATAGAAAAGCTCATGCAATCCCAATTGGAAGAAGATCCCAAGAGTAAACAAGGTTTGCAAGCCAGACATAGTCCAGTACAAGATAAGGAAATTGGCCTTGGTGGTATAGAAAGGTTGGAATCCACACCATTACATTCAGACAAAAACCCTGACAAACATGATGAGATCTATGAAAAAACCAAAGGATGGCCGAAAAAACTAAACCTGACGTCCCCAATCACGATCTACTCCATGAGCAGGTCAGAAGAAGTGTCAGACATCCTGGAAATACCGGCCAAAGAGATCCATAAGGTCCCATGGAGTGAAACACTATTAAATAACTTGGATCAGGCAATTAAGGCCCTGAACTTCCAGTCTGATAAAATGGATGTTCAGATCGATCTAATAAACCTTATCACTGGCCACATTTCAGGTATAAACACCAGATTGGACCACATGGCAAGCCTGTTACCGAGGCGGGTAGATAAGGTACAGCACATAGATCTCTCCCAGGCAAGCTGCGTATGTGGTAAACTGGTGGACAAATTGTCAAACCTACCGGAGATACTAGAAGATATCCTACGGGCAGTTCAGTCATCAGTAGTAAAAAAAATAACATGAGCCCTAGAGGGGTAAATGAAATTGATGAGGAAAACGGGAACCCAAACGAAGTTAAAGAACTTAACCAAAACAATGACCTTGAACAAGAGACAAAAAAGACAAACGACGAACATCTAGATCGTAGAACTTGTCAAATTGATGACACACAAAGCGCAACGGACAACATAAAAACAAAGCTAACAAAAAGAAAAAGAAAACGCGCTAGGAAGGGGAGGACCCAGCTCAAGGATCCACCGCCGATAAATGTTCATACGTGCCCTATCTTTCACCATACCACCTCAAGGAAAGAGAAATTACCTTCTGAAGCAAACATTTCAAAGTATATAGACAAGGCCCCAGATCAATCAACCCAGTCAGGTACAGAGAATGGATGCAGTTCGATTAATGAATTATCGACCAGTTACATGTCCGCACAGCTAAATCACACACAAGGAAGTAAAAATGTGGCTACTCCAAAACATAAACATAAAATTACTCAATTACAAGATAAAGATTGGCTCAAAGTGAAAGGTGAAGAATGGCGATTAGGCCAAGAGGACGATGGAAATCGGGTAGTCATGATACAGCAGATAGATGCAACCCCAACATGTGAAGTAAAGGCGAAGCGAGATATGTGGACCCAAAACTCCCCGAAGAACGAGGAAACACAACATAAAGCAAGCGACAAATCTAGCCAAAGGCAACCCAAAAAAAAGTCATAAAAGATGGAAAAACAAGAACACCGATAAAAATAAAGTCAAATGGCCACGGTCGAACTTGCAACCTTAATCAAACAGACCAACACATACTGCATACACAGACACCCAAAAACACAAAGAATGATAAAGGTGAAGATTAAAAATACAAAGAGAATAAATTTAATATATGTAGGACCACTGTACCCATCTCTCAGCAAAATAGAACAGCTGATACAACTGAAGAAAGATCATAAAACATACAGGGGCTAGGTAGAATAATAAACGCAAAGGGAGAAAGAATAGAAAATATACAACGGCAAGTTGAAAAAGAGGCAAATTTGGTACCCCAATCACAAGGAGAAACTACTGAAAAATTGTCATTTGTACTGGAATACCAGACAACTGGCGGACAAGACTTTTTGAACAGAGGAAATATAATGCGGCTTTTGAAAGAAATTCCAGAATTAGACGATATATTATCACAAGATCTTCTGTCAGTAGAATTTAAAAGCAATGAAAAGAATCAAGAGGTAGAGGAATCCTTAACTACCTGGTCATCCAAGGACATAGTAGATAGAAATTTCGCTATGTGTACATCCTTTGAAGAATGGGGTATTGGGCTGAGGCGTCATCAACGGAAAAAATACCCATTTCCCCTTTTAAAAAACATCAAAATAGGAAAGACGGAAATGGAAGAGGGAAATACCCAGAAATCATGCCTAAAGAGTGCATGTTCAGTAACCCCACAAAAAACATCACAAAGTATAAGGAGACAGGTAAAATCAGAAGAACAAAGATGTATGTTGGAAAAGAGCACTGACTGGTCTTGGGTTGCAAAGGTATTGAGTAATAAGAGTTCCTAGCAAGCTTAAAAAGATAAATGAGAATATTAAATTACAGCTACGGATAACATTTTGCAAAAAAAAGGAATCGGGAGAAAATCCAACATGTAAGGACCAAACAATCGCTTTGAACTTACATACGATCAGCATTTGTTCGTGGAATGTGCATGGCTTTAATAGTATAGGGTAAGATCACGAAACCGCGAAATTCTTGGAACAACATGACCTAATACTATTACAAGAAACCAGGAATTTGAGCCAAGTATCCATCCCCGGTTACATAGAGTTTCATGTTCTAGCCGAAAAATTCTCAAAATTTGGCCACCCGAGAGGAGGTACAAAAACATACATCACCCAGCAATATAGATGGCAAGTGGAAGAAGTAGAAACTGGGTTAAATTGGTTACAGACAATAAAACTCACAGTGAAGCCCGATTCAAAACTAGACATTCACAACCTATTAGTACTCAATGTCTACATACACCCGGAAAAGAAACAGAAAAAGGAAAAACTGATAACATTAATGAATTTGATCCGGGCACTACAAAGCTCACACGAATCATACTCCATTATTATCTCAGGAGACTTTAATAGTAATTTATCAAAAGATAATAACATAACTCAAGATTTAAGAGACCTGGGCCTTTCAATTTTGAGTGGCAATGAAAAGGGGGACAGAGTTACACCAATAACCTTCCTAAGCGGCAATCGGAAATCATCAATAGATTTCACAATAGTGAGCAATAACCTGATGCTGATGGTAAGCACTTTTCGTGTGGAGCAAGGCACAGAAAGTGATCATTTCCCACTAATTACCAAAATTAAAATCTTGGCTAACAAAATACAAAAAGTAAATACTGTTATTCAACATACTGAAAAATTCAACCTACAGAAACTGAAATGGGGTGGAAAGGATATAAAACCAATAATGGACAAATTCAAAAAAGAAATGCTCAAACTCACATTAAAAGAAAAAGAAAACCCTATAAAAACATGGGAACATCTGTGTTACGTCTTAACTGGAAATCCCTCAACCACGAAATTGAATAACGCAAGACTCAATACCGGAAAAAAGCCATGGTACAACATCACCCTTCGGGAGGAAAAGCGGAAAATCTCACGTGAAGTCCGGAAGCAGGTAATAACGATGAAAAACGGTAAGAAACCGGATAAGGCGAAATTAAAGGCCATGCGAAAAAAATATAGGATTTTGCGGAGTAATGCAAAAAATCCATACCAAGAAGGAATCTGGACAAAACTACTAATCACTGGTAAATACAAAAATGGCCAGACATTCTGGGGTATTATAAATAAACTGACAAAGGGAACCCTTCTAAGACAAGAGGAAGGAATTGGAGAAAATAAGTGGATCCAGTATGTCAAAAATATGTTTGTTGACAGGGAGGATGGACAAAAATGTCATGGCAAAAATGAGTGCAAAATATGTGCAAGAAACTTGGAACATGCGAAAAATATTTTAGAAACAGGAGAAATTCTGGTAAAAGATATGAGGAAGGCATCGCGTGATAATGAAAATTGGACCAAAGTTAACATCGGTAATAGGTCAACCATATCATCAAAAAAAGAACATCCGATACCAAGTCTAGACACCCTTGTAACTGTTGAACAGCTACAAGGAATAATAAAACGCCTGAAAACAGAGGGGGCAGCAGGTCCCAATGGGCTCCCAAACGCCATTTTCAAACATGCTCCTGAGTTCTGGGCAGAATACTTAACACCACTTTTTAATTTAATCTACAACCAGAATAAAATTCATAAGTCTTGGAGTGGGAATATAATGCACCCTATTTTCAAGCAAGGCGATCATAATGTGCCAGGGAACTATAGGCTGATATCGCTGATGGACGTGGAGGCGAAAATATACGGTTCCTGTTTATTGCTGCACCTCCAAGACTGGATGGAGAACACAAAGATAATACCCATGTTCCAAACGGGTTTTCGGCCAAGGACGGGCACACTGACAAACCTAATAACCCTGGCTCTCTTGAAGGAAAAAGCAGAAACAAAGAAGACCAGATTGTTTGCGTGTTTTATAGACTTATGAGCTGCTTTTGACAGGGTGAACCGAAATAGACTATGGGAAAAATTAAGATCATGGGGACTACCGAAGAACCTACTGGAGGCAATAATAAGCCTGTATAGTGAAACATGGGCAAGAGTTAAATTGGGAGATGGTATCAGTATTACGGACGAAATTAGCACGAAACAGGGCCCCCAGCTTATTCAATCTTTACATGGTGGATATTGTCAGACACATGCAGGTGGGGGAAGGACATCCACCGAACTTGGCAAAAACCCCAATTCCCTTCCTGCAGTATGCTGACGACATTGTTGTCCTGAGTCAAACCACAATAGGACTCCAAAGAATGATTAACAACCTGATAACTTACTTGGAGCACGAAAGTTTGGAACTAAATATAGAGAAAACCAAAGTGGTCCGCCTGGTAGACCCGAAAAAATCAACATTTAAATGGTACGCTAATAGTACCCTAATACAGGAAGAAACATCTTACAAGTACTTAGGTCTAAAACTGGGGCGAGGCTTAGCTAACAAGGATCATAAAATAGACCTAAAGGCAAAATCACAATCCTTGATCTATGCATTCCGGCAAATACAGAACAAATTATGTTGTCCAAATAATACACACCTGCTTAAAGTGATGAAATCGCAAACCTTACCCACCTTGTCATATGCATTAGTCACCTGGTGTGGCAAAGAGGCGGGGTTGTTGAACAGCCTACAAACAAAGACATATAAGGTGGCTTTAAATCTCCCACAATCAGCCTCACCTGCACAAGTTCGCCTAGAATTTGGACTGCTAAATCAGACGTTTCGCAGTATGGGTACTTTTGCGAAACTTTGTCATAAAGCACGTCTGTCAGAGGAAGGCTCACTGGATAGCCTATGTTGGGAAGAAATCAAAATCCAGCAGAAACAGCATACACCACACAGTTGGGGAGATTTCTTAAACCAATTTTTGAGTTGCATAGGAATCCAATCGACATGGGATTCGAGGTCAGACAGAACCAGCTTCGACAAAATAACAAATAATGCAGTCAAATGGAAATCCTATTTGGAAGACTAATCAATAATTTTGAAACGACGACATGGGTGGACAGTGATGAACTCATATTCCGGGATAAAGCCGCAGCCTTATTTAGAAAGTCACTTTAATATGACACTAAAACATAGATATATAGAACACCGGCTGGGCCTACAGCTTTCAAAGGACTTGTTACCATCCTGGACAGGTAGTTACACGGACCCTCATTGTCACCTATGTGGTTATCAAAATGAAACATTAACCCACCTGCTATGTGTTTGCCCATCTCTTACGTACTTAAGGAGAAAGCTTTAAAAAAATATTTTTAATCAACTGAATATTCGAACATGCAGGCAAGCTGTAATTCGATGGTTGGAAGGTTCGTCCCCCACGTTGGCTTGTAGGGGGGTAAATACATGAGAAAAGCACAATCTCTCATACGGCAAGTGGAAACTGGGGAGACGAGAGAAGTTGAAAACGCTAAATCCAACACTTGATAGTATTTATGGCCAAGTAAGAAGAATCAACTGAAATTAAATAATTTAGAACTTGATAATTTTATAGACTATTCAATTTAACATGACAAAATCCATGCTCATTTCTTTTTTTTGTTTTCCTTTTAACAAATGATTTTCTAATGTACTTGTAATAATTTGTATTAATTGAAAACAATAAAATGTTGACTTGACTTGACTTGTATTATGAGGTGTTGTGCTTGAGAAATTTTGTTGTGCTGGTATGTGTGATATGTTTTCTTTTTGAGGAGTAGTGAAAGGAGATGCTAATGTATTTTTTATATGAGATGGATTCGTCAGTATAGCATTGTTTGTGAGTGAAAGTTGTAAGATAAAGAGGGTGGTGATAAGTTTGTGAGTAGAGTGTATGTTGTGTGTAAGAGGTGATGGAATAGAGTTGCGAGTGTTTCTCTTAGACTTGTTTGCTGCAAGAGGTAATATGTATGGTGCAGTGGAGTGTAAATGTTCTTTGGTTGTCTTATTTTGGTCGAAAGAAGAGGAGGGTGTTGGTTGGAGAAATGATGGAAGGCTAAGTATAAGTTTGTTAATGACAAAAAGGGGTCTGTTAGGAGTAATTAGAGCAGGGAGTGTGTCTGGTTGGGATATAATTCAGTGTGATGTTGAATAGGGTTGTGTTAGTCATGAGTGTATTGGCTAGTGGTATAGGATAGAGTTGTGTACTGTTTGTAGGTGGTAGTGGAAATATGTGGTAGCTGGGATAGAAGTGTGTATAGCTGTGGTTTGTGTGGTTTTGAAGTGGGTGCTGAGCCATAGAATTTTGTATAGGTTTAGTTTGTAGTAAATGAGTAGAGTCCATGTGCTGAGAATGTGTTACTCTGGATGTGGTTGGTGTAGGGTGAGTATTTTCTGGTCCTAGTCCCAATCTGTCTCAAACAAGCTCAAACGGGCACTCACCCTTGTCCTCTCCACCCTTATCCTCGACGCCCAGTCTGAGCTGCCCTGAACCCTGGCCTTATACAGCCCATGTAATCAGGTGACCCCTTCAGCCAATGAGAACCCTAGTCCAAACAATAACCAATCATAACACTAGCCCTAAACCCTATAACCAATAGGAGACCAAGACCTTGCAACCAATCATAGCCCTAGTCCAAGCACCCAGTCAGGCACAAAACCCTAAACCCTATGTCCAATAGAAAGCCTAAACCCCAACCAGAGTCGCAACCCTAGTCCCAGCAACCAATCACATAGGAAACCCTAAGCCCTATATCCAATAGAAATCCTAACCCTACCTCTACTCCCAACCCTAGTCCCAGAAACCAATCACACAGGAAATCCTAAGCCCTATATCCAATGGAAAGCCTAACCCTAGCCCTCGTCCCATCCCTAGTCCCAGCAACCGAGCACCCAGGAAGCCCTAAGCCCTACGTCCAATGGAAAGCCCAGCACCAGGAACCAATCTGAAACCCGTCCCTAAACCTATTCACCAATCACATGGGTATCATATGGGAGTACTCTCAGCTGGAATTGTAGGATCTTCTAAATATATTCAATGGTGTTATGGACTATTTGAAGATAGAGTTTTAAAAGAATTTGGAACACACCTGCCCTTTGGAGTTCATATGATGGTTTCTACATAGTTTTGCCCTGAGGAAGTCGAAGGGTGATGACCCAATGACGAAACACTTGTTGGCTATGCCTATCGCCTGGTTGTGAATGTACTTACCAATGTACCAACTATATTGTAAATATTCTATTACTTGATGTGACTGTCATGAAATGAATACTTGAAATTAAAGAAGATCTTCGTACTCTTCGACATTACTATTTTTTGCTCAGGATAAAGACATTTTGTTACCTATCCACCAATCAGGACAGTAACCCTAAGCCCTACATCAATTGAATCACTGGCCCAGGAACCAATCAGTACCCTCAAATAACCAACCAACGAGAACACTAACCCTAATCCAATAGAAACCACAAATGCAATCAGTGCACACATGTACCATCCAATAGCAGACTATATAAGGTCCCTGTGACCTCAGGCAAGGTTTGCTGGTCAGGCAGGTGGAAACTGCTCCTCAATTCAGATTCTCCTAGGAGACAGACAGGCTCAATCAACAATTTGGACTTCTGCAGGTAAGGGCCTAACAAACTTTGCCCTCTAACAATACTGTTTGTATTAAACTTTACTCACTCTCCGAGCTAAAAAACGAGTGCACAATCCCTAATAAACACACAATTTAAACAGCTCACAGCCAATTACTGCTGTCTCAGAGCACCCTCTATTCACTTTCTGACATAGAATATCCCTGTTGCTAAGGGAGAAAGGGGGATCTGGTTCCACTCACTTGCTAACACAAAATGGGAGATGGGGTGGATTGCCTAAAATACAGGTCTGAGCACAGAGCAAGGGAGAAATTAGGAGAAAAAAGCAGGTAGTCATGGGGAAAGTGAGAAAAAAACAACAGATTTTGGACTGCCAACCCCACAATTCAACAGGTTAAATAAAACAGTCATGGGCAAGTCAAACCACAAGTTTCTAAGCCAATCAGGTGAAAAATGATGTAATCACTGGCAGGTTAAAACTTCGATTTTCAGACATATTGATGAAGGTAAAATATAGACTCTTGTAAGCGTCGTGTCGTAGAGAGTAAACATCACATACAGTATCCACATCGAGAGGAGTGCTGGTAGGTTCACGGAAAAGGGTCCAGCCTCAGAAACCAGGGTGCGGACCGGGTGTTCATGGGGGTTTGTGTAAACTAAAGTAATTGCCTAGTGAGGCTCACATTTTTCTATGAGGGGGCGCCAGAGGGTGTTCAGGAGTGAAATGTTGTCAGCGCCTCTCAAGTTGGAAACCCAGTTTAGCCAGTGTTGAAAGGATGCCATCCGGGTGTCTTTCCAGTTGTTCAGGATTACCTTTACAGCTGCAGTGAGTAGAAGGTCAAGCAAGGCCTTGTCGCCGTCATTGAGTAGAGTGGCTTTGGTAAATCCTAATACTAGGGTGGAAAATTCCTGTGTAAGGGAGGCAGAGACCACCTTATTGATGAACTCAAAGATTCTATCCCAGTAGGTTGTGATGCATGTGCATTTAAATACTAAGTGTTCAAGATCGCCCCTTTCGTCTGTACAGTTCCAGCATGTGTCATCATCCCTAATGTTATGCCGGAAGAGTCTTGCAGGGGTCTAAAAGGCTTTGTGGAGGAGCCAGAACTTAGTCTGGGAGAGAGTAGGGCTAATTTTGTGTTGTGTGGTGGATTCCCACGTTTCGGCCCACTCCACATCTGAGATTGGTGTTGAAGAATGCGATTCCCAAAATTGTCGCAAAGAATCAGTGAGGTTGGACTGCTGCGGAATCATCAGTTTAGAAAGTTTAGAAACTTGGTGACCTAGCCTGTTGAGGGTAGCTAAGAAGCCAGGGAGGGAGGGTGTCTGATTGTTAAGTCTCGCTTTGGAGATTGCCACCTTGATGTTCAGGAAGTTGTAGAATTCTATAGCCTCTAAGCCATATCTATCCTTTAGTTCAGCAAAGGAGAATGGTCTGGACTCGCTAAAAAGTTGGTATGGGAAGAATACACCCTTTGCAACCCAGGTTTCGTTGTGTAACGGCTTCCCTTTGTATGTCAATGTAGGGTTGTGCCTTAGGGATTCCCATTTTGACCGTTTAAACTGGTGCAGTAGGTGTTTGCTTACGTTTAGGAGGGCTACTTTTGTATTCTTAAAAATGGGTCTGGAGCGGTTGGTGGTGTGTAAAGCAATGGTAAGGAAGGATGTAGGATCGAGGTTCTGAGGAGGGCCTTTTCTACAGTGAGCCAAACCGGGGTGTATCCTGGTTGTGGCGCCAGCCAGTGTGAGCTCTGCTTGGCTAGAAAGGCAGTCTGGTAGAGTTTGAAATTCGCTAGGTTAACCCCACCCAGGGTTTTGTCAAGGCGTAGTTTTTTTAGGCTGATTCTAGCCCTTTTCCCCTTCCACAGGAAGGTGGAGATTAGTGTGTCCAGTTTGTGGTGGAATTCCCCAGAGAGGGTGAGGGGGAGCATGGTGATGAGGTAATTGACCAGAGGGGAAATCATCATGTTGATGGTGTCCACACGTCCCCACCAGGTGATAAATCGAGGAGACCAGCCATCGAGGAGTTGTTTGATTTTGTCCGGGGTGATGAATTCGTTGTGGTGAAGCGTCTTGAGAAGGGAGTCGGCAAAATCGATTCCTAGATATTTGATAAAGCTATTTTGCCATGTAAGACCTGAGTCACCTAGGACTTCCCTGGTGGTATGCACATTAAGGGGTTTAACCTCAGATTTGTCCCGGTTTAATTTGTATCCGGAAAGGGCCGAGTATCTGTCAATTGTCGCCATAAGGGCTTTTATGGAATTCTCTGGGTCCTCGGTAAGCATGGGCGGATCTAGCGGATCTCGCGTACGCGAAATTGCGGATTTACGGATTCGCAATCCGCGAAGATCCGCGAACTCTAGCGGATTTGCGGATTTTCCCGTTTTTTGTGTTGGCGCGCGTTCGCGCCGATTTTGGGACAAGTTCGCAATTGCGAACTTACTTTTCGGCTCGCAACGGCCGCGACTATGTTGTTTCTACGTCTGGTTTATCATCACAGGTTCACAGCACCCTCTGTTTCAGCACTGCCACCCTCTGGGACACCCATGCCACCCTCTGGTACATCCTCACTGCCACCCATTAGGTTTATTTATCACTGTAGATTATGGTGGTTGAAAAAAGCAAGCACACCTGCCCTTCTTCAACTGCCATCAATTAATTTGTGTTTCATTAATGTGTCAGTAATTTTGAAAGTTCCAGTCTGGCTGGCACCTGCTTCCTTCCTTATCTGTAATTTGCTTTTTGTTGCAGTGAAATTTTTTTTTCACAGGACCTTTATGGTGTACTTGTAGCTATTCTATGAGCCTGCTGTTTGGGTCATAGCAGGGTCATAGAATAGTTGCAAACTCTGGAGGGGCCCATCAGGAAGCACTACCTTGAATGTTACTAATGTTAAGTTTGAACTTTTGCACCTGCTCATTGCTTTCAGTTTAGCTAAAATCGTTTTTTTCTGCAATTTCTCGCGTTTTTTGGGGCGCGAATCCGTGCGAGATCGATTTCGGAAGCCGCGAATACGTGCGAATACAAAATTGTTTTTTTTGCGACGTGTATGTTCGCGTGATCTTGCGCGTGTTCGCGAGGCGCTTCTAGCTATACGTTTGCCAAGTTACCCTATCGGTCGTACACGGGCGCGGCCATCTTGTTGGCGTGACGTAATTCCGTTTCCGCCCGCTATGTGTAATCTCGCAAAGTGTGCTGCTCGCTAGTACAATTTCGCGCGTACTCGCAAGGAAAATCTCGCGCGAACTTACCCACGCGGTCGTGAACGGGCGCGGCCATCTTGTTTCTCATTCATTGCTATGGTTCTGGGCATGCTTTCTCTATCCTCTCTCAATCTCTGCCATCCTTTGCTTGTTTGAAGTTTTTTTGATCTAATTTTACTTATTATCTATCCCTCTATTTTTCTAGCTCTATATTTTTGTGTTTTCTGCAGCTTTTAGTTACTTTTAAACTACTTTTTTAAACTCTTTTCTTTTCTTCTTCACTATTCTATTTCTTGTTTATCATTTAACTCTATTTCTGCCCAGACCATGGTAAAGGGAGCCGGGAAGCACCCTGAGAAGGGGAAGGGTCCCGCACCCCGTGCCCGGCTCCCGTGCGGGCGTTTAAGGGGGGAGCAAGTGGTCCCGAGGGAGATCTTCAGCGCGGAGGAAGTGGCGGCACTGATCTTCCACGTCCAGCGCCGCCTCCCCAAGACGATCCTGGGAGGCGGCAAGATCGCGACTGGCTATGGCATCCGGGAGCGTCGCAAGCGGTGGGAGAAGGTGTGCCGGGCCATGTATAAGATCTCTGGGGTCCGGCGCACATATAACCAGGCCACCCACCGCTGGACCGATGTCATGGACCGGGAGCGGGACTTGCTGGACGCGCTCGGCGTAGAGGTCCCCGGGCTTGGTGAGTAGTAGTAGTAGTACATTTACTACTCTGTTTTATCCTGCTCTGTTATTTGCAAATCTTTGTTCTTTACCAAGAGCAATAATGCTGCCGATTACATTGAGGTAAATTATATTTCAAAATCTTCTATGCATTTCAGGTGCACTGCTCTCCTTCTCAGTAGCCTTGCTTGCTACTATGCTTCTTTGTTTTGTATGTTGTGTTCAGAAGCATTTCATTGGCCTGAGAAATTATGTATGAGTGTAGTGTAAAGAAAAGAACTGCGTAATGCTAGACAGTAAGGGTCATATTTTCAATTACCGGCGCATCCCTGCAAAGTAGCAGGGATGCGGCAGTAATTGTGTGCCATGCCACCACCACCCATTGGCCCAAAATGTCACAGAAGCCTTACGCATCTGTGCCGTAAAGGCAGCGCATTGCTGGAGTTGCGTGCCAACGATGTCGCAGCTCCAGCAATGCTCTGGGGTACCCTATCTCCCCAATGCTGCATCAAGCCGTACGTCGGCTTCAAGCGCGCAGGGTTTGAGTCATGCATCATTGTCCTAAAAGTGACTGATTGACATCTTGTAGATTTCCCTCAGCCACTTTTAGGATTCGTTCCTGCGCAGGTACGCCCTCCCTTGCGCCGGAACGCTCCCTGATGGCGCAGGGCTTTACAACGTGATGCATCGCCCATATGTGTTTTTTTTAATATATACGCCGCACCAACACCATGGCGAGTCTTTTGTTCTGCCGCTGCGTCACAAAAGGCACGCAACAATGGAGGAAAATGAGCCGCAACTTCCGCAAGGGACTTCTAAATCAGCCCCAACAGACTGAAGTCCAGTCCTTCCTTTAGACACATGGCTATAAGAAGAAATAGTGGCGGTGGTGGCGGGTGGATTGATAGTTTGAGTATTCACTGATCTGCAAGCAGGATGGACTTTGTCTGTCACTTCGCGTGCTGCGCACTGCTGCCTGCAGTGCCAGGCCTAGGCAAACCTCTTTAGTAGTCTGTTTATTGAGTTACATAGGAACTTTCTAAGTCAACGTTCCGCAAATCAGGCAATACGAATAACGTAGTATACCACATGAGATAGATCCCGTGGAATAGTGGTCTATCTATTTGCTATTTTTCCAAAATATTTTGTTATTGTTCTTTTGAAATGTTTGATTTGGTTGAAAAATCTCATCCATGTTTTCTGGTTTTTCTTTCTTTCATGTTGTACATCAGCTCCCCCCAAGGGCAAGAGGACACAGGAGGAGGGTGCTGAGGATGCAGGCCAGGATCGGGCAGGCGAGGGCTCCTTTGCTGGCCCCAGTAAGTTTACATTTTAATAAACAGTACCTATTTTTTCCTAGCGTTCCTCATTCGATTTTTTCTAAATCGTCTTTGATCTTCTTGTAGACTGGATATAAATTCTTATCCTGCCTCGAATATGACTCCCTGTGGTATTACTAGACTATTCTTATTAGTCTGTCTGTGTAGCTAACTAAGATTGGACATTTGGCAATTCCATTGGACTCCCATTATATTCAGCAATACCTCTATGCACTGTCTCCTTACTGACTAGATAGTGTGGCAGAGTCATTCAGCTCCCGAAGTCACCGATTATAGATCCCCAATGATCTCTAGATTATCGTACGCAGGACAAGAGAGTAGTACGGAGTCACAGCACAGTCAAGAAGTGTCAGAGGCACTCATGCTTGCAAAAATTCCAAAACCTTTAGCTCATCCACTCTAGTCTAGAGGAACAAAAACCACAGAGTCTATTTAAGTTTAAAAGCTTTATTAAAAGTAAACACATTTATTAAAATCTACTTTGTCATAAAACTATTTAACTGAAAACGGAAAAGTGGTTAGTGCTGACGATTAATTGGACACATTTCTTGTGGTCGAGCCGAGCTCTCACCTTGTTTGAACTTGATCCTGGTCGTGTTCTTAGGAGTCAAGCTTCTGTCTGTTAGGAGAAAAAGTGGTGCGTGTTAAAAATCAAAAGCAAGCATTCATCAGTTGTGCATAAAAGTGCAGCAAGACAACAGCCTTCCCTGGAAAATGGGACATTTTTACTATGGAGTAGACAGTCACAAATTATTACATTGTATTCTGTTTTTTTAACATTTCTCCTAGACCAAATATTATATAGTAGTGAGTGGTGTATTCTAACATTCTTAAATGTACTTTGTAGGTGTAACATCTGGTGACGGGGCCAGCGCGGAGGTGGCTGTGTTGGGCGAGGACTCGGAGGCCTCTGGGGAGGAGGCGGTGCAAGAGCCGGCGGACGGTCCTGTGGGGGATCAAACGGTGGTGGCGGAAACAGGTAAGCTATATATTCCTTACTTATTGAGATTGAAGACTGCATAGTGTGCTTTCTGCACGGGTGTATTACAAATCAACCAGGTAGTAGCCTCCTCGAAATGTACTCCGACTTAGCTGTGAACTTTTTGGTGAGAAGAATCCCAATAAGTTCTTAGACGAACGTGATGGATGGGATGAACGAAAAGCGAAAGAAGGGTGTCAGTAAGTGGGACGCGAACTTGTATGATGGCTGGCAAAGAAGAACGATATGTGTTTGCTTGGCCCCCGAGGGGGCTGGGAAGGAAAGAATATGGTATGGTGCATGGCTGGGTCAATGATGAAGCAAGGATGGGTGGAAGGACAGCAGCCTGGGTGGGTGAAACAGAAACTGTATGTGTGCGTATACTTTGACTGAATGGATGCCTGGAGCATGGTATTCTCTGACTCTTAGGTAGCACATGTGTATCTAGAGAGAGTAGATGGTCGCCAGGTGAAGTAAGTGTTACCTTGAAGAGCATGTACCACCGCACCCGCACGTCCGTTCCAGTGCAGGGAAGGCAAGGAAAAGAAATTGTAAATGTGTCCAATACTACCATGAATAGTAGCAGTACTTTGTATTGCGTTTGCAATCACAGCATATATCTGGTTATTACGGTGGACACTCCGTACCTCTCTTAATAACTTTAGTTTACTTGTATGACGTCATTCATGTGTGGGTGTATCACTGTTCACTCAATATTAAGCAAAGCACCTAAAGTCATCTCATCTGTCATTAAATACGTCCCATGTGAAGTGATAGATAATCAAATTAGTTAGCTTCTTCATTTTCCTTTTCTAGTACTCATTTGCACTGTAGGGTGAAAGGTAAATTAATTAAGCAGTAGCCCTTGTAACAGAGTATTCTCAGTGCCACCCGTAATAGAAAAGTAATAGCTTCACCACCTGCATGTACTGGACCGGTACAGTAACGCAAGTCTGTCTCACTCATCATGGTGTGCAACTTTTTTTCTCGGGTGCAAGTTCACTGTGCTGTCCATGTCATTCTGCCGGCTTGCATAAGATAACGTACCAATTTCCCTAAACAACAGAGAAGAAGAAGAATAAGACTGGTGTACTGTCATAGTCGACTGTAATGGAAGTCCATAGTGGTCGTAGAATTTGTTCATTAAACTACCACTAATGTTAGAGCAAGGATGCAGAAGTGGGAGGTTACATAGATACTGTCCTCAATAGTTATGTACTGTGCTTTCAATTTGCTACTTGTACTCTGTGACCCAACTTTCGGCTCAATCACTTTGTGTTATTAATAAGGAGCATTGGTTACAGACTATGTCTTTCTTTCTTCATATAGTTGCTCCTTCCAAATCAACAACAAGGAGGGAGCAGGCTAGATTGGCCCGGCAACGGAGGCTGGAGGCCACTGTCGCCGAATATCGGCGGCTGGTGGCCCTGGAGGAGGAGGAGGACACGCAGTCGAGCGGGGCAACAACGACATCCTCGACTGTGACCACTGCATCCTCCTCCGTGACTAAGCCAGCGGGACCGAGCCGGGCTAAGAAAGACGACCGCCACCGCCAAGCAACCGAAATACCAGCTGCCCCCCACAGGAGCTGCAAGGACCGCCAACGCCGCCTACGAGTCCGCATGTCCAACCTGGAGCAGGAGGTCCTGAGGTATAAGAACTTGGTTAAGGGCCTCCGCTCCGAGCTTGCCACCCTCCGCAAGGAGTATGATGCCCATGCCGCATCATGCACCAGCACCAGCACCCTCCAGTAGTGGAGTGTCCCTTGCCCTTTTTTTATAGACTTTTGGGGGGTGGGATTTGGGAGTTGGGATTGTTTTGGGACGTTTCAAAGACAATCGTTGGGGTTAGGGTGGGTGAGGGAGATTATTTTGTTAGGGCTAAATAAATATATTTTTAAACTTTATCTGACCATACCTGTTTTTTACTGCTTTTCAGTCTGGTGGGTGGGGGGCGGGGGTGTAACAGTAACTTTGTTTTCCTGAACAGTCGTAGGACTTTAGTAGTACAACCGTCAATCTCTTGTCTACTCCGAAATAATACTTCATTATACTACCTCCCACCAAACGCTTATCTTACCTGTAATTTGTGTTAGAAATTAGGGCTAGGCCCAGGGCTGGCTCCAGGTGAAATGGGGATTAACGTTGTCAATCCTGGGCGGGTGACATTTCCTCATTGCGGTGGTACTAGTGGTGTGACACAGTGGCAGTTGCATGCCTATGGAAAAAAAGAAAACGAAACCTTGTTTGTCCTCCTTACTGTAGCATTACAACGGTTACGGTACGATCGAGAAAATAGCAGGTGACAGTACACTAGAACAGTGCCATAATGTAGCCTAACAAATGGTAAAGTATTTGCTTGCAAGTATAACTAGTACTTGCGTTGAATTTATTTGACATTGGCTACTACTACTAGAAGATATAGTACTGAAGCTGAGTAAGTCTAGAAGATATCCTCGTATTCCTTCACCAGCCTGTTGCTATGACCTTATCCTCCCCAGCAAGTGTGTGGAATTATTGATGTCATTTTAGTCAGACATCAAGCAAAACAACACAGCCCGGGGGAAGAGGGTTAGGGTTTGTAAAATGGATGGGAATGGGGGTTTCTTTTTGGGTAGGTTTTGTTGAGAGAAGAAAAAAAAAGCAGAGCATGGACAAACAATAATTGAAGATACAGACAATCTTTGGTTACAAACTAAAGGTAAGCACATGCAGTCACACTCATAGAATAAAAGACAACAATGGATACTGTATCTGTATTGCGTATGTTGTTGGAGTTGTCCTGTTGAATTTGGTAAGTAAGTTGCATGCAGCAAACAATTCCTCTTATTGGCGGCACTCCTCCATTCCAGCTGACGCTTCGTCCATCAATGTGGTGACCACTGACAGAAGACACCCTGTCCACTGCCTGCCTGGCGGATGTTGACTGAAACCCGGCCTGTAATTATTGAACGGAAAACAGGAAGTGCTATTACAATACCACTGATAAATAAATAAAAGGTATGTACGCTGTGTGGTTCAAAAAGTGACACTTTGATTTCCCTAATAGACAGTACAATATTTTTGAAATTGCGTGCTCTGTCTGAGTCACCTTTTTAAGGATCAATAAGTATGGCCAAAATATTATAGCGGATCTTTCCCCTCAAGGTAGGTGTACTACTGTGTTTTAGAACAAAATTTGACCTTCCCAGCAATGCTCCCACCAAGACCCTTACTAAAGCCAGTCGCAAAAATGTAGAAGAACCCCAATCATATCTCCAAAAACGATGCCTACCAGAAAAATGGTTACAAAACGTACTTTGAAAGTAACAGTAGGCCCAAATACAGACCGTGGATTGTATTCAAACCACTTGCAAGCAAGCAAAAGTATCCATAGCCAGCATCGCTCCAACAGTGCTCTACAACAACAGAACGGCGTTGCAATAGAACCCCCCCAAACACATGCAATCCTGCTGCTAGGGCTAACCCTAACGAACCCTAACTTACAAAACGTGACAAAACTGGTGTTTCCTTATGGATTTTGTCCAACAAACTTCTAGCCGGTATTAGACCTTCCCAGGAATGCCCCAGGCAAGACCCGCCAACCCACCCGCAAAAAAACACCCGACACAACACCCCCAAACAGCGAAAAAGCAAAATCTCATACTTACAATGTCTCTCGGCCTTCGGTCGAAACGCGGCGCTGTGCAGCTAGGTCATCATCATCATCAATCATCATAACTCCTGTTTTCCACGACGGATTTCCTGAAAAGCAAATGCAATCAAGATTAGACTGTCGCAGCAGTGCTTCGACAAGACAGAGACCCCGGCCGCAACCCACCCACGAACAGCAGGAAGCCCCCCAAAACGCTACATTGAGCAAGATGTCAGAAGAAATAGCAAAAAAAAGGCTGTTCCTTATGGATTTTGTCCAAAACACTTCTATCGGGTATTAGACCTTCCCAGGAATGCCCCAGGCAAGACCCGCCAACCCACCCGCAAAAAAACACCCGACAACACCCCCAAACAGCGAAAAAGCTAAATCTCATACTTACAATGTCTCTCGGCCTTCGGTCGAAACGCGGCGCTGTGCAGCTAGGTCATCATCATCATCAATCATCATAACTCCTGTTTTCCACCACGGATTTCCTGAAAAGCAAATGCAATCAAGATTAGACTGTCGCAGCAGTGCTTCACAAGACAGAGACCCCGGCTGCAACCCACCCACGAACAGCAAGAAGCCCCCCAAAACGCTACATTGAGCAAGATGTCAGAAGAAATAGCAAAAAAAAGGCTGTTCCTTATGGATTTTGTCCAAAACACTTCTATCCGATATTAGACCTTCCCAGGAATGCCCCAGGCAAGACCCGCCAACCCACCCGCAAAAAAGCACCCGACAACACCCCCAAACAGCGAAAAAGCAAAATCTCATACTTACAATATCTCTCGGCCTTCGGTCCAAATGCGGCGCTGTTCAGCTAGGTCATCATCATCAATCATCATAACTCCTGTTTTCCACCACGGATTTCCTGAAAAGCAAATGCAATCAAGATTAGAATGTCGCATCAGTGCTTCGACAGACACCAAAAATTACCCACAAACACCCGGAACCCCGCCAAAGAGCACCTCAAAGGCAAGCAAGTCAGCAAAAACGGCAAGAAATTTCCACCTCATATTTGGTCCAAAACACTTTTGTCCATTATTAGAGCTTCACAGCAATGGGCCCAAATCCGTCAACTCACCCGCAAAGAAGTACAACACCCCCACAAGTGCTGAGTCTTTCTTCATTGGGCGTAATCCAGCACTCTGCTTGGAGGGAAATCGCAGTCTGGTGGAGGAGGATAGAGGAGCATGTTCTTCAGAACTTGTGAACCTGAGGAATGTAGACTGCGGCACCTTCAAATCAATAAGCAAACAAGTGAAGACAGTTCTGATGATGGTCTTGTTTTTGGGATTAGGTGATTAAAGTTTGAATTAAATTAACTGTGCAAAACAAAGAAAGAGAGACACAAAGCACACAGGAATAAAAGTGAATAAGGACGAAAAAGAAAGTTCTTGATTGATTGTCTCATTTTCAGGGCTCGGTGTCAGGGAATAAGAACAAGATTTCGTCATCATACTCTGCGAATTCAGGCTGGATGAGGTCAGTGACACCGAACAGAGAACAAATCCCCTCATCTACGTTGCCGTCCTCCTCGTCTTCATGCGGCGTACTTTCTCGTACTTTGTAATCTGGTGGTATGAGGTGCTGATTCATCTTGATCATTGTCAGCCGCTCCACATTTTTGGGCGAGAGGCGGCTCCGTTTGGGAGTTACAATGCCACCAGCAGCACTGAAAACACGTTCAGAAGACACACTTGCGAGTGGGCAAGACAAATAGTTTATAGCCAGGTTGAAGAGCTGTGGCCACAATTGTTTTTTGCCATGCCAATACTGCAATGGCTCATCATTAAGAAAGACCACTGTTGAGTCATTCAGATAGTCCTGCACCATCGACTCAAGGTCAGCAACGGTTCCTCCACTTTGCTTACTTTTTGCTGTGGCTGTGACATTTTTTCGAGAACCATACCCAAGCAAACTTAGCCAATCCTCTACAACAGCCACTGTTTTTGTTGTGTGTGGTGCAGATGATCCAGTTGCCGGTGTCTTTAACGGCTGAGAGGTCACTTGTGCCCCAGCCACAGGTGCAGAAGTGGATTCTTGTGACTGGGGATGGCCTGCTGATGCTGATGCTGATGTACTGGCTTCTCCTTCAATAACCTGCCGTTCTTTTTCAAACCTCTTGGCTGACCAGGCTAACCAATGTTTGTACTTTTGAACATCTGCATCAGCAAAAGGAAAGAATGCTTCGCCTGCCAGCGCCTTTTTGTAGCGTGGATCCAGAATAGTAGCACAAATGTAATGCTGATCTGACTTGATCTTTTGAAGACGTTCATCACCACGTAGGCGCTCTAATAATTTCTCAGACAAAATAAAATGGTCTTTTTTTTGTACATCTTTTTCAAACTCAGAAGACACCGCCATCAGTTGGTGCTCCAGCATGCACAACAATGGGATAGCTTTTCCCAAATTACAGTCCTCCTGGCTGACTGCAGGCGTGAAGAACTCAAAAGGACGAAGCATGTCTGTCAGGCTTTTAACTATGTCCCATTGCGCCGCACTCATCCGCAGGTCCTCCTTCTGAGATGTACCCTCTGTGAAGAAATAGTGATCGAGTACCGTATACTGCTCATACAGACGCTCAAGCATGTAGAAGGTTGAGTTCCAACGTGTTGCCACCTCCTGGATGAGTGCTTTCACTGGCATTCCACGTTGAAATAGCAGTCTCCGCAGAT
The DNA here is from genome assembly GCF_964261635.1 of Lissotriton helveticus. Lineage (NCBI taxonomy): Eukaryota > Metazoa > Chordata > Amphibia > Caudata > Salamandridae > Lissotriton > Lissotriton helveticus. Next base: position 884,136,195 of record NC_136070.1, read on the forward strand.
GCTTCCGGGCCTTAAAAGAATGGCTGAAATGGTTGCACATTTTGCGGCAGGTGGCCATTACCTCGAACGCTGTACTGTCTTTATCACTCAAGAATTTTTGAACTACCAGGTTGATACAGTGCGCCAAACACGGCACTCTAACATGGTCACCCTTCTGCATGGCCTTTACTACATTGGCGCCATTATCCGTGGAAACATAACCAATCTTGAGTTTTAGGGGGGATAGCATTTTCAAGACCTTTTTGTTAAACTCTTCCAAAAGGTTTTCTGCTGTGTGACTTTTCTCCAAGCCAAACATGGCTAGTGTTGCATGTTTCCGAGCAGCTTTGAAAACTTTGTCCGGGTCAACACCTGCGTTTAGCTTTGCTAAAACACCTGAAAAAGAGACCCAGTGTCCAGTGATGCACATGTAATCAGCGCCTGCGCCACTGGTCCACATGTCTGTTGTCAGATGTATTGTGTGAACAGCACTCTTCTGCAAAGCTGCCCCAATCGCCTGCAGCACATCTTCATGTAGTGCTGGAACCGCAACTCTGGCAAAATAGAACCGGCTCGGAACCTTCCATTTAGGGCAGAGCGTTGCCACTAATTCAAGAAAACCTACCGCTTCTACAAAAGAAAAAGGTAGAAGGTCCACAGCTAGCATTTTAGCCAGCTTAGTGTTATACAGACGCTTCAGTGGGTGGTTGCGTTCATATGGCACGTCTGAAGTAAGCATTGTTCTAATGTTGCCCTGGACCAAGCATTTACGGGCTGATAATGACTTCGTTGACCCAATTTTGCTCGCTGGTGAACTTTTGTGCGTTGGTGTCTCACTCGCTCCAACACTCTTAGTGTGCCTCACATTGGGTGTGCTGCTGACAGGGGTACTGGGTGTAAGGGAAGTGTTTGACACGTCTTCTTCCTGCTCGTCATCATCAGATGAAACATCAACGTTTCCTTGAATTTGGCCTTTCTTGATCGCATCTAGGTGCGCAAACCATTTGACAGTGTGCTGTCTCCTAAGATGACCTCTCTGGCCTCCGGTACCATAGTTGGTACCTGGCTTACCACGACTAACTGCTTGCTTACAAATGGTACAAATGGCAAACTTTGGATTTTTTGGACAAACAGTAAAGAAGTCCCAAACTGGGGACTTGAAGTGTCTGTGGGACATGGAGGAGGCGGCGATACTGGTGGTGGTGGTCATGAAGCTAATGCCAGATGAAGTGGAGGATGTGGATTGCCCAACTTTTGTACGTTTTGCACTTTCACTGCCACTAATTAAGGTCGAGGTTGACGGAGGTCTCTTCTTGCCCGAAAGAAATATGGAAGCGGGACGAGTTGGTGTACTACTTAACTCCAATGATTGTGGTGTTCCCACTGCCTCCTCATCGACAACATCATCATCACGCTCAGCAGCTCTTCGGGCTAGGGTCAAAATGTCTGTTTGCTGCATGCCCGCTGGGGCTGCAGTGACCTTTATGATGACTGGGTCGTCTTTGGCAGAGTCTTCATCAGCAGCAGTATCCGCCACTTCTTGTTGAGACTCATCACACTCCATAACTCTGAGACTTTGGACGAGCTTCCTTTTACGCTTAACTACCTTTGTTTGTTCCCAAGTTTGATCCGTATCATCAGAAGGAGGTGTGCTTGAAGAGGATGTAGACACCACCCTTGATCTCTTCCTTGCTAGGGGTGTGGAAGACAATGAAGGATCATCAGGAGGAGTGGCTTCCTCAAATGATACCTCGCCTTGATTGTCGATTTCCTGATGTGCCCCTACTTCGGGAGGAACAACTATTGTGGGCACTTGTTGTGACCCTCCATGCACCTCTGCTTGCGCATCTCCTTGCGCTGCCTCTCCTTCCACATGTACTTGGGCTTGTACTTGCACATGTGATTGTTGTTGCGGCTGTGGTTGTTCAACACTCGTCAGATGAGCTACAACAACCTGTGTTGATTGAGGGACATTGCTGCTGCTTTCTTGCGATGAGCCAACATCACTGGTCGATGGTGATTGAAGAAGTATACTGGCTGCCTCTGCAGCACTCAAGGGCTTGGACTTAAGTTGGCGTGGTGGTGGTGGTGGCACTGAGCCCAATGGAGCGGGGGTGCTGCTGCCAGCTTGGTCCCCAGCAGATCCCGCTGCAGCTGCTGCAGGCATACTTTTCTTTTTACTCCCAAAAAAAGGGGCGGGCGGCACACCAGTGTCCTTGGTAACTTGCTTCTTCTGCTCCTTACTGGCACCTTTCTTGCTAGAGGAGCTACGGGTTACTTTTTTTGGGGCCATCTTCTTCAGAGCAGGTCAGCAGGCAGCAGTTGCACGAGTTGCAGAGGGTTCTGTGTCCAGACGTGACGTCGCGTGACGTTATGCTGCACACACCGCTGCAGGACTTCTTCCTGGCACTGGTGGTTCTATTGAGTCTTCTTGTGCACCTAAAAGCAATGGAAGACAGAGGAACATCAGTTCAGTTATACACCCCCAAAAATCGACAAAACACAGAAAAATGAGCACAATCCCATGCCATCCATGATGTTTACATTGAAGACACCCCACAGAAAGACTAGGGACATGCAAGTATGCAACACTCACTACCCCTGCGCATAAGGGATGAAAAGTAGGCAAAATAAGTGCATGCCTCAGACACTGCCTCTCCTCAAAATGGCCCCCTTACACCCCAAGCACATGTTGCCTGTACCAGCCAGCACTCAAGATGGCCACCACCACCACCCACATGGCCAGTCCACATCAACAGTAGTACACCCACAAAAAACAGAAAAACAGCCAGAAATCACCACAATCCAATGCCATCCATGATGTTTACATCAAAGAGAGTGAGACCACACCACAGGCACACTCAGTCCATGCACCACCACCACCCCTGGGCAAGCAAAAGGCCACACCAGCAGCCCCCCAAAAACGACAAAAAACAATAAAATAAGCACAATCCCAGCCCATCCATGGCCTCAATTATGTTTAAATTCAAGAAGACACCCCACAGAAAGACTAGGCCCATGCAACACTCACTCACCACCCCTGGGCAAAGGGCCACACCAGCAGGCCCAAAAAAACGACAAAAAACAATAAAATCTGCACAATCCCAGCCCATCCATGGCCTCAATGGTGTTTAAATTCAAGAAGACACCCCTCAGAAACACTAAGCCCATGCAACACTCACTACCCCTGGGCATAAGGGATGAAAAGTAGGCAAAATAAGTGCAGGCCTCAGACACTGCCTCTCCTCAAAATGGCCCCCTTACACCCCAAGCACATGTTGCCTGTACCAGCCAGCACTCAAGATGGCCACCACCACCACCCACATGGCCAGTCCACATCAACAGTAGTACACCCACAAAAAACAGAAAAACAGCCAGAAATCACCACAATCCAATGCCATCCATGATGTTTACATCAAAGAGAGTGAGACCACACCACAGGCACACTCAGTCCATGCACCACCACCACCCCTGGGCAAGCAAAAGGCCACACCAGCAGCCCCCCAAAAACGACAAAAAACAATAAAATAAGCACAATCCCAGCCCATCCATGGCCTCAATTATGTTTAAATTCAAGAAGACACCCCACAGAAAGACTAGGCCCATGCAACACTCACTCACCACCCCTGGGCAAAGGGCCACACCAGCAGGCCCAAAAAAACGACAAAAAACAATAAAATCTGCACAATCCCAGCCCATCCATGGCCTCAATGGTGTTTAAATTCAAGAAGACACCCCTCAGAAACACTAGGCCCATGCAACACTCACTACCCCTGGGCATAAGGGATGAAAAGTAGGCAAAATAAGTGCAGGCCTCAGACACTGCCTCTCCTCAAAATGGCCCCCTTACACCCCAAGCACATGTTGCCTGTACCAGCCAGCACTCAAGATGGCCACCACCACCACCCACATGGCCAGTCCACATCAACAGTACACCCCCAAAAAACAGAAAAACAGCCAGAAATCACCACAATCCAATGCCATCCATGATGTTTACATCAAAGAGAGTGAGACCACACCACAGGCACACTCAGTCCATGCACCACCACCACCCCTGGGCAAGCAAAAGGCCACACCAGCAGCCCCCCAAAAACGACAAAAAACAATAAAATAAGCACAATCGCAGCCCATCCATGGCCTCAATTATGTTTAAATTCAAGAAGACACCCCACAGAAAGACTAGGCCCATGCAACACTCACTCACCACCCCTGGGCAAAGGGCCACACCAGCAGGCCCAAAAAAACGACAAAAAACAATAAAATCTGCACAATCCCAGCCCATCCTTGGCCTCAATGATGTTTAAATTCAAGAAGACACCCCTCAGAAACACTAGGCCCATGCAACACTCACTACCCCTGGGCATAAGGGATGAAAAGTAGGCAAAATAAGTGCAGGCCTCAGACACTGCCTCTCCTCAAAATGGCCCCCTTACACCCCAAGCACATGTTGCCTGTACCAGCCAGCACTCAAGATGGCCACCACCACCACCCACATGGCCAGTCCACATCAACAGTAGTACACCCACAAAAAACAGAAAAACAGCCAGAAATCACCACAATCCAATGCCATCCATGATGTTTACATCAAAGAGAGTGAGACCACACCACAGGCACACTCAGTCCATGCACCACCACCACCCCTGGGCAAGCAAAAGGCCACACCAGCAGCCCCCCAAAAACGACAAAAAACAATAAAATAAGCACAATCCCAGCCCATCCATGGCCTCAATTATGTTTAAATTCAAGAAGACACCCCACAGAAAGACTAGGCCCATGCAACACTCACTCACCACCCCTGGGCAAAGGGCCACACCAGCAGGCCCAAAAAAACGACAAAAAACAATAAAATCTGCACAATCCCAGCCCATCCATGGCCTCAATGGTGTTTAAATTCAAGAAGACACCCCTCAGAAACACTAGGCCCATGCAACACTCACTACCCCTGGGCATAAGGGATGAAAAGTAGGCAAAATAAGTGCAGGCCTCAGACACTGCCTCTCCTCAAAATGGCCCCCTTACACCCCAAGCACATGTTGCCTGTACCAGCCAGCACTCAAGATGGCCACCACCACCACCCACATGGCCAGTCCACATCAACAGTAGTACACCCACAAAAAACAGAAAACCAGCCAGAAATCACCACAATCCAATGCCATCCATGATGTTTACATCAAAGAGAGTGAGACCACACCACAGGCACACTCAGTCCATGCACCACCACCACCCCTGGGCAAGCAAAAGGCCACACCAGCAGCCCCCCAAAAAAAACAAAAAACAATAAAATAAGCACAATCCCAGCCCATCCATGGCCTCAATTATGTTTAAATTCAAGAAGACACCCCACAGAAAGACTAGGCCCATGCAACACTCACTCACCACCCCTGGGCAAAGGGCCACACCAGCAGGCCCAAAAAAACGACAAAAAACAATAAAATCTGCACAATCCCAGCCCATCCATGGCCTCAATGGTGTTTAAATTCAACAAAACAGTTGTATCATGCACCCATAACCAACCCTGGTCCTACTGGATACTGTGGCTACCCACAATATAATTTATTTAATTTTCTGAAAAAGTTCAAAAATTGTACTTGCAGCAACTGTAATGCCCCAAACAAACTTACTTGTGAAAGTTGATTTCTAATCCAAAAGTGATCCAAAGACAGTCAAAAAGGCCTCAAATCCAAATATCCAGCAGCACCCACAAAAAGTAATCCTTCCAGCTCCAGATCCAAATGAAAGTGACCAGGAGATGGACAAAGCACTGGGAGGAGCCTGCTGGACAGGAACAGGAAGTTGGAGACTGTGGGGCACTTCCTTCCTCCCCCCCCCCCAAAATGGACTCCTTGCAAAAAAAAAGGCCATGCAAATGTCAACCTGAGGAGTGATTCTGATAAAAATCATAATTTTCTGAAGGTTTATCCTGTTTGCTGGTGATTTTCTTGTGCGAAATTGCAAAATCTCTATTTCGCAAGTGCGAGATTGTTCCTTTCCGCCGCAACTACGTGTTCGCAATTGCGAACTCTCGCGAGGTGTGCTGTGCAAGGTGGCAAGCCGCGAGTACGTATTCGCGGGCGACAAACTCCCGCGGGAACACGCAGCAAGATCTAAAATGGCGCGTCACTCGCAAAGAAAAACAACTCGGCAAACGCTAAAATGACGGAAAGTGAACGCCGTGCACCACGCCGCGCGCCGCAACCAAGCAAAAAATCCGCCGCGAGCGGATTCACGGATTTTCGACAAATTCGCGAGAGTTCGCTGATTGCGAATTTGCCGAAAATCTGAAAAATCCGCGAGCGGAGCGGATTTTACGCCCATGCTTAGTCCTCGGTCACAATTAAAATATCATTGGCATACGCCGCTAGTTTCACTTGGGTTTCTCCAAAACTCACACCCACTATCTCCTCGTTGTGTTTTATGTCTGACAAGAGTGGTTCAAGGGCTAGGAGGAACAGTGCAGGGGAGAGGGGGCATCCTTGCCTAGTGCCTTGATAAAATCGAAATGAATCTGAGAGGGTGCCGTTAATGGCGATTCTCGGTACAAAAGGGGGTGGTGATGGACGGAGCATCTGAACCAATCAAACACTCACACCCAGTCAAAAGATCTGGGTTTGACCCATCACCGTTCTTTAGCCCACTCTGCCACCCCAGTTCAGACATGGCTATATGCAAATCAGTCTGACCCTGTGCCTCATGGGAACAGTCCAGCCCGAACTAATGGCGATTCTAGCAGATGGTGATGAGTAGAGGGCCATTACCATATTGATAAACGAGGGGCCTAAGTTGAAGGTGTGCATGCAGTGTTGTAAGAAGGCTGTAATGTGTATAGAGGATGCACAGCAATAGGTAGAAGCAGTTCAGTAGGGAGAAGATTATTTCGGATGGGTGCACTCCTTGGTTGCGTTTCCGTCAAAAGAACGCCAGGTAAATTATTAAAGAGTCGTGTGCGCATGGAACATGCGGGTACATCCCAGGGAGGCACACCTGGATGGTTCAAAACAACGATGATTCCACTGTGCTTTAGAGAGTATTTATTAGTTCAAATAATTTTGATTGATGATATTGGTATTCATATCAATGATTTCCGATGTTTGATCAACATATCATTTTTCAAGCATGTAGCTCCGATGCATTTCGGGCTAAAAACGCCCTTTGTCAAGGAGCGCTGAAAGAAGAAGAAATTAACGATAATGAGAATCGTGCAGGTGGGTCGCGTGGTGTAAAAACAGTTACAAGATTGCCGGTGTGTGGGTATATGGGGGTTTTTGTGACTGGGGAGTGGATACGGTAAAAATGAAACTCGCACGTCGCGTTAATAAAGTGAACGTGAAAAATACAATAAACTTGAATAATGCAACTATCATGCGTTGCTGGTCTAAAATATGCAGGTATCATGCGTGCCGTTATGAATAGTACGATACTACGTATTGCAGGTTGAAAGATGAATTAATATGTGCTGCCTAAGTGGCGTGCTCCGGTGAAAAGGAGTGTCAACGATTAATCCTAGGGGTGCAGGCGAGCGGGCTTAAGCACTTACCTCATGCGGGAGAAAGCATGCGTCTGGTTATCGGCGTGCTCGGTTAGTTTGGAATGGCGAAGGGTGAGGGGTGAAGGAAGGTTAGGGAGTATTAGTCGACATAGACAAGGGGTGAAGATGCAATAGTGGCGGCCATCTTAAGACGGGAAAAGTAACAAGTGTAATGATAGTGGTAAAGTCGGTGCGAAACGAACAATGCATGAAATGGCAACATTATGTTACAAATGAATTACAAGTAGCAACTATATTCAGCCCGATCATTGAGTCCATTGGGCTTCAGGGTTTGTAATCTGTACATCCATTCTAGTTCTCTTTGTAAGAGGAATTTTCGATTGTCAATGCCCTCTTTTTTGGAAACTGTCTCTAACACGATAAACTTCAGTTGAGCGATGGTGTGGCGGAATTCATTAAAATGTACAGCTAGATTTGATTTTTCATTTTTAGTACGAATGTTCGACTTATGTTCATTCATGCGTGTTTTCACTTTTCTTTCAGTTTTACCAACGTGTAGTTGTCCGCATGGGCATTTTATTGCATAAATCAGGTTCATTGAGTCACAGGTGGCATTGACGTGTAATTTGATAGGGTTACCTTTCATCGGATGTTGAATGATATTACCTTTAATGATACAGTTACAGTGACTGCAATTTTTGCATGCAATGGTTCCTTTGTACTCAACGTGACTTTCAGGTGCTTTTGAAAGAATTTCTTGTAAATTCTTGCTGCGGGAGTATGCAAACAGAGGTAACTCCTGAAAACGATCCCTGAAGTCAGGTTCCATCTGAAGAATAGGCCAGAATTTGAGAATGATTTTTTTGTAGGTGTAACTGGTGGTGGAATATTTAGATACAAGGACCATCCGTTTAGTTGTATCAGTTAGTTGTTTCTTTTGCAGGCTGTCCTGTCTGCTGATGGTTGCTACGCGTGTGAGAGCATCATTGAGGATTGCAGGTGGGTAACCCGTTTCGGTAAACCGATCTTGCATTTCTGTTAGTCTGCTTTTACAGGTGGCTTCTTCTGAGACTATGCGTTTGATACGTAGCATTTGAGAAAAGGGGAGGTGTTTTTTTAAGGATTCTTGGTGGAAGCTGGAAAAGTGTAAAGTGTTGTTACGGTCTGTGCTTTTCCGGTACAAGTCTGTGATGATTTTCTTGTTGATGATCTTTATGTTAACATTTCGTTGTCGCTCATAAGCCATGTGAGTTTAATTCGTTCATCCTTAGTGTTGAGAGTATTCAATGCTGTGTTAAGCGATTCCTGGGTGTCTGTCCATACAAAGAACAAGTCATCGATGTACCTGACGTACATTTTGATTTTGTCATTGAAATCGGGGTTGTCATAGATGTGTTGTTGTTCGTAGTTGTGCATGTATATATTAGCGTACGGGGAGCCGCACAATTTCCCATCGCCATTCCTGAACGTTGTAAATACCATTTGTTGTCGTGCTGAAAGTAACTGTGGTATAACGTGTATATCATAAGTTCCATTAGAAACGATTGCATAGATGGTTCAATGTCACTTTCTAGTAAGGTCTTTTCAATCGCTTCAATGCCTCCCTGATGGGGTATTGAGGTGTACAATGCACTAACATCAGCTGTGCATAATGTGATGGATTCAAGGGTGCTAATATCGACTTGTTGTAATTTCAACAGGAATTCGGTGGTATCCTTAATGTAACTTCGCATCTTGGTGACCGACGGTTGTAGATATTTGTCGATATATTTACCGACGTGTTCATGAATGGATCCTTTGGTGGACACGATCGGTCGAAAGGGGGGGTTTTGTAGGTCTTTGTGTATTTTCGGTGCCATATGGATGGCTGGACTTTTAGGGTGGTTGCAGAGTAAATACTTTTTTGTGCGGTCTTCAATAATGCCGGTTTGGTGGGCATTGCTGACTAAATTAGAAAGGGTAGTTTGGAACTCGTTGGTTGGATTGTGGTCTAATTCCAGGTAAATATTATCATCTTGAATGTGTTCAAGTAAGCGTTGATTATAGAGACTGCTATTTAAGATGACTATTGCTCCACCTTTATCTGCTTTTACACACTTGATATTTGTGTTGTTGGCCAAATTTTTTAAAGTGTCCTTGTCCTTTTGTGTGAGATTAGTATATTTAGATCTCCTTTGGAAGTTGATTTTGGATAATTCTTGACGAATTAGGTTTTCAAAAGATCTATGCTTTTGTGGCTGTTGGGAGCTTGGTAAGTGCTGGACGGTCGTAGGCCTTTGAGTTGATCAGGTTTTTGATCACGGTCATTGGTGAGAATGTTGTCAAAAAAATGACGTAGACGAAGCTTACGTGTCAATTTGAAAGTGGATACCTCCAGTTCTAATAGATTGGTGTGTGTAACTGGAATGAAAGATGTACCTTTCTCTAGTAAGTTGATTTGATGTTGAGTCAACTGGGTGTCAGAAATATTAATGACTAGGTGACTTTTTTTGGTTTGCCGTTCTTCTTGGAAACTGTGCTTCTGGTTAATGGTGGACTTGTCTCCGTGTCTTTTCTTCTTGCTCCTCCTGAGTCTTCGGTGACTTCTGGGCCTGTCGCTAAAAAATGAACCTGGGAAGTGGTTTGTGCGTCTGTGCTTGATGTGCTGGCTTGTGTACTCGGGGTTTTTTCCATGGTTTCATTGTTGGTGCTTGGGACGGTTCGTCGCACTGGTCGGTAGGTAGAGTCACTACCTGAAGATGATGTGTCCGTTTGAGTGTTGGGTGGACGATTGCGACGTTTTTGGGCGTATATGTCGGCCCAGGTATAGACCTCGTCTAGTTTGTAATCAAGAGTATCGCGGCGATACTTTCTTATTTTGCGCTCATTGATTTCTTTTGTGTGTTTATCAAGAGTACTCTTTATGTCTTGCAACATGGTGTCCAATTCTTCAGTGGTTAAGAGATCTTTCAGTTCAGAGTCTACTTCACTGATTTCTTTTTCAAGGTCTTTTAATATGCTAGACAATTCTTCAACAATAAGCAAGATTAAGTCGAGACTGCACTTATTGAGTATGCCTTCCCATTTGTCTTTAAATGTCTTAGAGTTTTTGCACAAAGAGGGCTTAAGGGAGATTCTAAGTCCTCGTGGGATTCTGTGGGCTCTGTGGTACCGCAATAATGTGCTCGCATGGAGCTTCTGGTTGATGTGTCTCTTTGAGAGGTATATGAGTTGTTTCAGGCATTGTTCTTTGGTTCGTGTGGTTGTGCTGAGGTTAATGTCTTCTTCGATCAGAGAATAAATTCTTCGGCATTCATCATCATCGAATGCGAGGGTGTGGGCTTTCGCGTCAGTAGATTTGCTGATTTCGTCGAATTGCATGTTAATGGCGTGCTATCCTCAATCTTGGCGGGTGAAAAGTGAAAATACGCATGAATGAACATAAGTCGAACATTCGTACTAAAAATGAAAAATCAAATCTAGCTGTACATTTTAATGAATTCCGCCACACCATCGCTCAACTGAAGTTTATCGTGTTAGAGACAGTTTCCAAAAAACAGGGCATTGACATTCGAAAATTCCTCTTACAAAGAGAACTAGAATGGATGTACAGATTACAAACCCTGAAGCCCAATGGACTCAATGATCGGGCTGAATATAGTTGCTACTTGTAATTCATTTGTAACATAATGTTGCCATTTCATGCATTGTTCGTTTCGCACCGACTTTACCACTATCATTACACTTGTTACTTTTCCCGTCGTAAGATGGCCGCCACTATTGCATCTTCACGCCTTGTCTATGTCGACTAATACTCCCTAACCTTCCTTCACCCCTCACCCTTTGCCATTCCAAACTAACCGAGCACGCCGATAACCAGACGCATGCTTTCTCCCGCATGAGGTAAGTGCTTAAGCCCGCTCGCCTGCACCCCTAGGATTAATCGTTGACACTCCTTTTCACCGGAGCACGCCACTTAGGCAGCACATATTAATTCATCTTTCGACCTGCCATACGTAGTATCGTACTATTCATAACGGCACGCATGATACCTGCATCTTTTAGACCAGCAACGCATGATAGTTGCATTATTCAAGTTTATTGTATTTTTCACGTTCACTTTATTAACGCGACGTGCGAGTTTCATTTTTACCGTATCCACTCCCCAGTCACAAAAACCCCCATATACCCACACACCGGCAATCTTGTAACTGTTTTTACACCACGCGACCCACCTGCACGATTCTCATTATCGTTAATTTCTTCTTCTTTCAGCGCTCCTTGGCAAAGGGCGTTTTTAGCCCGAAATGCATCGGAGCTACATGCTTGAAAAATGATATGTTGATCAAACATCGGAAATCATTGATATGAATACCAATATCATCAATCAAAATTATTTGAACTAATAAATACTCTCTAAAGCACAGTGGAATCATCGTTTTTTTGAACCATCCAGGTGTGCCTCCCTGGGATGTACCCGCATGTTCCATGCGCACACAACTCTTTAATAATTTACCTGGCGTTCTTTTGACGGAAACGCAACCAAGGAGTGCACCCATCCGAAATAATCTTCTCCCTACTGAACTGCTTCTACCTATTGCTGTGCATCCTTTATACACATTACAGTCAATTCTCTCACCCGCCAAGTTTGAGGATAGCACGCCATTAACATGCAATTCGACGAAATCAGCAAATCTACTGACGCGAAAGCCCACACCCTCGCATTCGATGATGATGAATGCCGAAGAATTTATTCTCTGATCGAAGAAGACATTAACCTCAGCACAACCACACGAACCAAAGAACAATGCCTGAAACAACTCATATACCTCTCAAAGAGACACATCAACCAGAAGCTCCATGCGAGCACATTATTGCGGTACCACAGAGCCCACAGAATCCCACGAGGACTTAGAATCTCCCTTAAGCCCTCTTTGTGCAAAAACTCTAAGACATTTAAAGACAAATGGGAAGGCATACTCAATAAGTGCAGTCTCGACTTAATCTTGCTTATTGTTGAAGAAATGTCTAGCATATTAAAAGACCTTGAAAAAGAAATCAGTGAAGTAGACTCTGAACTGAAAGATCTCTTAACCACTGAAGAATTGGACACCATGTTGCAAGACATAAAGAGTACTCTTGATAAACACACAAAAGAAATCAATGAGCGCAAAATAAGAAAGTATCGCCGCGATATTCTTGATTACAAACTAGACGAGGTCTATACCTGGGCCGACATATACGCCCAAAAACGTCGCAATCGTCCACCCAACACTCAAACGGACACATCATCTTCAGGTAGTGACTCTACCTACCGACCAGTGCGACGAACCGTCCCAAGCACCAACAATGAAACCATGGAAAAAACCCCGAGTACACAAGCCAGCACATCAAGCACAGACGCACAAACCACTTCCCAGGTTCATTTTTTAGCGACAGGCCCAGAAGTCACCGAAGACTCAGGAGGAGCAAGAAGAAAAGACACGGAGACAAGTCCACCATTAACCAGAAGCACAGTTTCCAAGAAGAACGGCAAACCAAAAAAAGTCACCTAGTCATTAATATTTCTGACACCCAGTTGACTCAACATCAAATCAACTTACTAGAGAAAGGTACATCTTTCATTCCAGTTACACACACCAATCTATTAGAACTGGAGGTATCCACTTTCAAATTGACACGTAAGCTTCGTCTACGTCATTTTTTTGACAACATTCTCACCAATGACCGTGATCAAAAACCTGATCAACTCAAAGGCCTACGACCGTCCAGCACTTACCAAGCTCCCAACAGCCACAAAAGCATAGATCTTTTTGAAAACCTAATTCGTCAAGAATTATCCAAAATCAACTTCCAAAGGAGATCTAAATATACTAATCTCACACAAAAGGACAAGGACACTTTAAAAAATTTGGCCAACAACACAAATATCAAGTGTGTAAAAGCAGATAAAGGTGGAGCAATAGTCATCTTAAATAGCAGTCTCTATAATCAACGCTTACTTGAACACATTCAAGATGATAATATTTACCTGGAATTAGACCACAATCCAACCAATGAGTTCCAAACTACCCTTTCTAATTTAGTCAGCAATGCCCACCAAACCGGCATTATTGAAGACCGCACGAAAAAGTATTTACTCTGCACCCACCCTAAAAGTCCAGCCATCCATATGGCACCGAAAATACACAAAGACCTACAAAACCCCCCCTTTCGACCGATCGTGTCCACCAAAGGATCCATTCATGAACACGTCGGTAAATATATCGACAAATATCTACAACCGTCGGTCACCAAGATGCGAAGTTACATTAAGGATACCACCGAATTCCTGTTGAAATTACAACAAGTCGATATTAGCACCCTTGAATCCATCACATTATGCACAGCTGATGTTAGTGCATTGTACACCTCAATACCCCATCAGGGAGGCATTGAAGCGATTGAAAAGACCTTACTAGAAAGTGACATTGAACCATCTATGCAATCGTTTCTAATGGAACTTATGATATACACGTTATACCACAGTTACTTTCAGCACGACAACAAACGGTATTTACAACGTTCAGGAATGGCGATGGGAAATTGTGCGGCTCCCACGTACGCTAATATACACATGCACAACTACGAACAACAACACATCTATGACAACCCCGATTTCAATGACAAAATCAAAATGTACGTCAGGTACATCGATGACTTGTTCTTTGTATGGACAGACACCCAGGAATCGCTTAACTCAGCATTGAATACTCTCAACACTAAGGATGAACGAATTAAACTCACATGGCTTATGAGCGACAACGAAATGTTAACATAAAGATCATCAACAAGAAAATCATCACAGACTTGTACCGGAAAAGCACAGACCGTAACAACACTTTACACTTTTCCAGCTTCCACCAAGAATCCTTAAAAAAACACCTCCCCTTTTCTCAAATGCTACGTATCAAACGCATAGTCTCAGAAGAAGCCACCTGTAAAAGCAGACTAACAGAAATGCAAGATCGGTTTACCGAAAGGGGTTACCCACCTGCAATCCTCAATGATGCTCTCACATGCGTAGCAATCATCCGCAGACAGGACAGCCTGCAAAAGAAACAACTAACTGATACAACTAAACGGATGGTCCTTGTATCTAAATATTCCACCACCAGTTACACCTACAAAAAAATCATTCTCAAATTCTGGCCTATTCTTCAGATGGAACCTGACTTCAGGGATTGTTTTCAGGAGTTACCTCTGTTTGCATACTCCCGCAGCAAGAATTTACAAGAAATTCTTTCAAAAGCACCTGAAAGTCACGTTGAGTACAAAGTAACCATTGCATGCAAAAATTGCAGTCACTGTAACTGTATCATTAAAGGTAATACCATTCAACATCCGATGAAAGGTAACCCTATCAAATTACACGTCAATGCCACCTGTGACTCAATGAACCTGATTTATGCAATAAAATGCCCATGCGGACAACTATACGTTGGTAAAACTGAAAGAAAAGTGAAAACACACATGAATGAACATAAGTCGAACATTCGTACTAAAAATGAAAAATCAAATCTAGCTGTACATTTTAATGAATTCCGCCACACCATCGCTCAACTGAAGTTTATCGTGTTAGAGACAGTTTCCAAAAAAGAGGGCATTGACATTCGAAAATTCCTCTTACAAAGAGAACTAGAATGGATGTACAGATTACAAACCCTGAAGCCCAATGGACTCAATGATTGGGCTGAATATAGTTGCTACTTGTAATTCATTTGTAACATAATGTTGCCATTTCATGCATTGTTCGTTTCGCACCGACTTTACCACTATCATTACACTTGTTACTTTTCCCGTCTTAAGATGGCCGCCACTATTGCATCTTCACCCCTTGTCTATGTCGACTAATACTCCCTAACCTTCCTTCACCCCTCACCCTTCGCCATTCCAAACTAACCGAGCACGCCGATAACCAGACGCATGCTTTCTCCCGCATGAGGTAAGTGCTTAAGCCCGCTCGCCTGCACCCCTAGGATTAATCGTTGACACTCCTTTTCACCGGAGCACGCCACTTAGGCAGCACATATTAATTCATCTTTCGACCTGCCATACGTAGTATCGTACTATTCATAACGGCACGCATGATACCTGCATATTTTAGACCAGCAACGCATGATAGTTGCATTATTCAAGTTTATTGTATTTTTCACGTTCACTTTATTAACGCGACGTGCGAGTTTCATTTTTACCGTATCCACTCCCCAGTCACAAAAACCCCCATATACCCACACACCGGCAATCTTGTAACTGTTTTTACACCACGCGACCCACCTGCACGATTCTCATTATCGTTAATTTCTTCTTCTTTCAGCGCTCCTTGACAAAGGGCGTTTTTAGCCCGAAATGCATCGGAGCTACATGCTTGAAAAATGATATGTTGATCAAACATCGGAAATCATTGATATGAATACCAATATCATCAATCAAAATTATTTGAACTAATAAATACTCTCTAAAGCACAGTGGAATCATCGTTTTTTTGAACCATCCAGGTGTGCCTCCCTGGGATGTACCCGCATGTTCCATGCGCACACAACTCTTTAATAGTGTTGTAAGAAGGACCATGAAACTTTATCGAAAGCTTTTTCAGCGTCTAAAGGTATGGCAACCATTTGCCCGGGGGAAACTTTGACCTTCTCTAGAATGTGACATAATAGTCTGGTATTGTCGCTCGACAGTCGATGTTTTAGGAACCCTACCTGCGAGGTACTAATCAGCTTAAGGAGCAAGTCATTGAGTCTAGCTGCCAAGATTTTCGCATAAAGTTTGCAATCTAAATTTATCAGCGAGATAAGGCGATCATTTTTAGTTGAGAGGGGGTCTTTGCCGTCTTTGGGTATAACAATTATGGTAGCTTCACTCATTGAAGGTGAGACGCTGCCATTAGTGGCAATTGAATTAAAGAGTTTCTGGAGGATGGGGGCAAGTTGTTTGTCAAAGGCCTTGTAGAAGGCTGCAGAGAACCCATCTGGGCCAGGGGCCTTATTGCTTTTAAGGGTTTTGAGGGAAGACAAGATTTCTTTGTCTGTAATGGGGGAGCCTATGCGGGCACTTTCCTCCTCCGAGAGCTTAGGACGATTCAGGGATTCCAGGTAGCTAGTGCAGGCATCTATATCAAGGGTCGGATCATTTTTGTAAAGGTCCTCATAAAATGACTTAAAGGTGTCTACAATCTTCGCCTGTTTTGTGTGAATTTTGTTTGTGGGATCTTTGATTGAGGCTATCGTGAGCAATTTCTGTTTGTGTTTGAGGTATGATGCGAGGAGCTTTCCAGCCCTGTTCCCATCACATAGCTTTAGAGCTTTGAATCTATTAATCCAAACCCGGCCCTTTTGCTGGTGACTGTGTTATATTCGTATTTTTTCTTGACCAAGAGTTCATGGGCTGCTGCGTTGTCAGGGTTGGACTTATGAGCGGTTTCTAGGGTCTTGATATCTTGTTCGAGCCTTTCCAGATCATGCTTCAGTTTCTTTATTATGTTTTAATTTGTGGTACTTGCACCCTTAGTTGTAATTGCATCATGGTCATGTATTTTTTTTCATTATTTCATTGTTTAGTTCAGTTTTTTCTCGTGTTAACATTCTGAATGTATTGCTTCTTTTTTGCTGAAATTCTCAATAAAAAATGTGTGAAATCTAAAAACTTCGATTTTCAAATTGTAACAACCACAAGCAAAAACAGTTAAAAATGATGCAATTACAGGTAGGGAAAATCGCTTTTTAAATCATTGGAAAGAGACAGCACTAGTCTGCCTCCTTACCTTCTCCTGGTCTTTGGGTTCACTACAATCTGGGGCGCAGGGAAACTGCAGCTTACAAAATGGAGGTGAAACTAGACCATTGTATAATTGCTGTTGCTCATTACCATCGTGATTTTGTAGGTAAGGGTATGGTATATAACCAGCTTGTGCTGGCCAGGTGGCCCCTTTATTAATAAGGGGATACGTGCATACACAACTTAGTATGTGTATAAAGGCACCTCGGAACCAATTTTGATGTTTCCAAAGTGAAAGTGGAGTTTATAAGAGCTGATACGCAATTGTTGTGGTGGTGGAACATCAATGTATTCATAAAATGCCTGAGTATTAGCATCCACAGCTGGAAAATTGACCCAAGAATAAAATACTTCCAAACAATACGCATTGTGGGGTTTAACCACGAAGATTATGTCACCACCAACATTGCCTAGGCTGCGGAGCCCCCACTAATAAAACTTTAATTGAAACAGAGTGCTTACACTAATATGGGTAATCATTTTAAAGGTTCAAGCTTGAAAAATCAATAGAAAAAATTAGGTGCTTCCTAAAATACTGTGGAGGATTAATCCCCAACACCATCGACAATTCCGGAGGAGGTGTAAGGGTACTATGGACACATACAAGTACTACTCAGGAGACCTGTTAAATAAGTCTCAGACCAATGTTGGTAGCTTAATGTCGTAGGGGTTTTGCTGGTAAAGCAGAAGTGTGCCTTGGGATGACAGGACATCAGAGTGTAGGGACTGAGGGGCATATTACCAAGCTATAGCGATAATTATTGCTAAGCTTGGTTAGCGGCCAAAATTATATCGCCGAGCTTCGCCTATTTTTATCGCTTAGGAGCCTTGATATTATCAAGGTTTATCTCCTAAGCGATAAAAATCGCCCGAAATGCGTGAATATGGCTGAAAAGTCAGCGATATTCATGCATTACCGAGCAAATGCTCTTAGCCATGTTATCCACCTACCATTGGATAACATGGCTAAGAACTGCTCTGGGCAGGCGTTAGCTTTTGGAGATAATCGCGCTTAGCACGATTATTTCCAAAAGTTGGTAATAGGGGATAGCGATGTTAGCGACTGTTTCCAGTCGCTAACATCTTGGCACGCCCACTTTACATGTCATTAGCGATAATTATCGCTGACATGCAAAGAGGGCCCCTAAATGCCCGCTATCGCCTATTAGCTGTCGCTAACTGGTGTTAGCGACAGCTAGGTAATAGGGCGATTAAATTATCGCCGCTTTAGCGGGAAAAATTCCTGCTAAAGCGGCGATAAGGCCCTTGGTAATATACCCCTAAGTCTCTCTATAGTGTCGGTGTCTGCCAGCCCAAATCCTGGCTAGCTCACAGTGCCTCATCTAAACTCCTAACCTTCCCAGAGTAGTAGGTGATTTTGGCAAGATAAAACATGACAATCTAGTCCCTAAGGGAACCGTGGAAACAAATCCTAACTCTTGTCACTCACTCATGCATGCCCGCAGTGAAGATTAGAGAGGCAAATTATTTTTACTATAAATGTATTGAAATGTTCGTATTCTATTATGCTGTATATGTGCTGCGATCAATAGGCAGATGAAACTAAATAAAGTAATTAGCATTACTATCAGATTGTATAAGTAAACATCCACACCATGGCAAACTATCTACCTGTGTAGGCCTACCCTTACTATGGGGACACAGGGATATATAAGTAATTTCTGGGATTGGCAATATACCATATACCTGAAGTATGTAGCTAGGTGGCCAACATCATGAGTGTCAACTCAGTTTATGCAAGGCTGCATGTCAGGCTCTGAGTGCATTTCTTGCAGGACAGTTCTCCCTGCCGGAATTCTCCTCTCTGCACCCAAGGGGACGACACACAGTTTACATGATCAATGCTACTGTGTTTGAAAACTGCAGCTTTGCTACCATATTATGTCTAGAACATTAGGAGCTGTTGCTAACCAGGCAAATAAACCAGTATAGTATGTTCTTATGTGTTCTCTGCAACCTTGGATGAAATGTGCAGACTGAATCCAGAGAAGAATTCCAGAATAACAGAGAACATGTACATCATATTCCTAAAATAATGTCATGAAAACAAATGTATTATGTGTGGCTGTGCAAAGCAGAGACAGCGTAAAACATCTAATACACAAAACTAAAGGGGAAACATCCATTACAACGCAGGCATTACATCGCAATGTCTTTACAACACAACTTTTACAACGCAAGTGCCTTTGAATTGCATGCCATTACAATGCATGCCATTTGTCATGCCTGCCACGTACATGAAGAGTAGCGCATTTGCCAAAGACTAGAATTGCAGGCAGTAGCCCGTTAAACGTTCCGTTATGCGGCCTGTTACATACCGTGGTTGGCTTTGGTTGGCAAATCCAGTGATATGAGTTAGAGCGCATGCGTGATTACCACGCATGCGCCGAGAGATAGCGTTTCAGGTCTTAAACCCGCCCCAGACCTGAAGGAAGTGCTTCGCGTTTAGCCAGTTTGTTTTCCCTACTCGTTCCGGGTTCACATCGGCGTCCGAGGAGCTAGTTGTTCATGGCGGTTGCGGGTTCATCATTGTGCGTGTAAGTTACTAGAAGCGGTTTGCTTCCAGATTCTTTGCTCTGTTTTCGTTTCTTCCATTACTTTGTTTTACCGCGGTGATTAAGTGCGGTTGGCTTTAGAGTTGGGTTCCGACTTCCCTCGTTTGTGGCAGGGGTTTACTGTGATCGGAGTGGTTCTACTGGTAGATAGGATCAACGTTCATGGTATCGATTTTGGAGATATTTACAGAGCGCTTACAAGGTTGAATTGGTGAGTGATTCATTTAGAAGAGATATTCTATGACAAGCAGAGAGCACGTTTTCTATATGGTGTTATTTTATATTTAGAGAACAGAATATATGTACAAAGCATATCCAGTCAAGCTACAGAGTTCCAGGCATCTTCCTTGCGTTCCTTATCATTTTCCCTAGTATTCCACAAGGTAACATAGAGCACTTGACACTTACTACATTGAGGTTGTTGGGGAAGGAATAGTTTTCACTTATATTTCTTATGTCTTACTGCAGTACTATAACAGAAGATAAGAACATCCTCTGAGTGGAAGAAGACTGCGGAGTGCCATTCTTTTTCTCCCCTTCCTACCCTTGTTTTGTTCCCCTGTGTTCTCCTTGGTTACTTTTCGGGTGTTAGCGCCCATTCCTGGCGCCCGGGAGGTAACGGGGGGGAAGCAGGGTGTAAAGCTTCGTGTCTCCAGGACACTTCTGAGACAAAGAAGGTGCGTGCATGACACCATTATAACGGATGTCATTACAACGCATGCCATTACAATGCATGCCATTACAACGCATGTCATCACAACGCACCATAAGGTTAGTAATGGAGAATTTTAAGTTTTAGGTGTAGTGTAGTTCCTATATTTCCAATAGGCTCTGCGCATTGGAATAATATATCCTATAGAATTGACGTAGGACTTAGGTCGACTAGGTCTCTATCGAATACATTAAACTTAATTGTGAGTGCCAGCTAGCTCAGAGGTCACTAGAAACGTTCTCGAATAAACAAGAAGGGATTAGTTTCTGACAACCGCATGAACATGACAACTTTGTTTCCCCAAGATAAAACGTATCTTCAGAGTCGTGGAAACAATAGATAAATATTTCACTCAGTCAATCGTGCATGCTTCGTTTCACCAGAGGTGCAGAGAAATAGAGAGACGGACGTTTTCAATAAAAGGTATTTATTGAACAGTCTTCTTTCTCATGCAGAAGAAATGAACTGCTACAATCGTAATACTGGCTGTAAAGTATAACGCGTACAGCAAGAAGAATATTATGAAATAATACTGTAAAAGCATGGTATGGTTTCTAAGCCATTAAATTCATAGAATACATGCATTAAATAAATAAGGACTAAAAGTACTCAACTGGTGCTTCTAAAATACGCCTACCCCGATGTACCTAACCTAAGTCTAGTACGGGGGAAGAAGTAAGTGTGGTGTAGCATAAGTTTAGTATTCTTTTGGGCAAGAATCTATCCAAGATTTCTCTTAGGGTCTAATCAGCTCCGTACCTTGGTTTAGAATGAAGGAGGTCTGGTATCTCTCTGTCTCAGGACTTGATTTCCCAACAACCCGCAAGGGTAGCTTGGAAACACTGGAGCTGTATTTCTTGACAAGAGAAAAGACAGCGTCTCTCTCAGTGCGTCTGCTGGAGGGTCAGCTTCCTTCGGCACTTGCTGCAGTGATATGCGTCAGGCAAGTAGATGGTCGAACTGCTCCAAACCACCGTGTGTTTGCTTGGACAAGTGTGGGCATATTTATACCTTGAAGGTGCCGAGTTTGACGTAAGGTTGGACATAATAATGTCATCAAAGAGTCTCAGTTCTTTGAAAACTCCTTGAGTTCTTGGATAAATCAATATTCAAGCAAGGGGAAGTCCCTAGCTGCTGAAGGTGAGTTTTCCAAGAAATCGTTGTAGTTTTCGGAACTAGTGAAAGTAGCCATGCCGTATTTGGACTGCATGAGCTATGCCTAAATATGGTTATGACTTCTATGCCTATGTAAGGATAGGGTGATTTATTCCTATATAAGGGCACTAACAGCCTGTCCCGACGTTGTCCGGGTATGAAATAGAATGTGTGTAACGTGTGTATTTGGCAAGGGCAATTTATTTTAAAATCTCGCGGTAGGCAACATTTTTTGTTTCATTAGACTAGGGACAGAGAAGGCCCAGCTGCAGCCCTGGTTGATGTTCGCAAAAAACACAGTTGATGGACAGAATGTAGAGCAATGTCATACATTCACCCCAGTACAAGGATCTGGGCCTAAATCCATCGTTTTTTTGCACTCCACACCACCCTGGGTTAGACACTGGCTATATGCAAATCAGCTCTGAACCTGTGCCTCATGGGAACAGTGCAGTCTGAACTACCAAGCCATGTCTTTCCCAGACCAGAATCAAGCATCCAAGGACCGGTTTCTGGCTATCAGCCTTCATCAGCCTGGATAGCTTGACTCCAGTGGTGTGGAGAGCCTGGGACTCAAGTCTGATCATACCCAGCCCACTCGGGGTGAAAATTGCAAAACACACAGTTGATGGACAGAATGTAGAACAATGTCATACATTCACCCCAGTACAAGGATCTGGGCCTAAATCCATCGTTTTTTTGCACTCCACACCACCCTGGGTTAGACACTGGCTATATGCAAATCAGCTCTGAACCTGTGCCTCATGGGAACAGTGCAGTCTGAACTACCAAGCCATGTCTTTCCCAGACCAGAATCAAGCATCCAAGGACCGGTTTCTGGCTATCAGCCTTCATCAGCCTGGATAGCTTGACTCCAGTGGTGTGGAGAGCCTGGGACTCAAGTCTGATCATACCCAGCCCACTCGGGGTGAAAATTGCAAAACACACAGTTGATGGACAGAATGTAGAACAATGTCATACATTCACCCCAGTACAAGGATCTGGGCCTAAATCCATCATTTTTTTTGCACTCCACACCACCCTGGGTTAGACACTGGCTATATGCAAATCAGCTCTGACCCTGTGCCTCATGGGAACAGTCCAGTCTGAACTACCAAGCCATGTCTTTGATTGTTAGCAGGCGCGTGTAATTGGTGTAGTGATCTGCCGCCTGAGCCCGGCTACAGCCCTGGTTGATGTTAGCAGGCGTGTGTAATGTCGTTGAATGAGAGAGTTATCAGCCGCGGGTAAATCCGTTTAATGAGAGAGTTGAGTGACAGCGAGTAGGAGAGGCTGCAGTAATTGTCCCCGCAGACACTCTCATTTGCGTGTTCCCCCGCTTGAGGCCCAGATGCAGGCCTGTTTGATGTTAGCAGATGCGTGTTCCCCCGCTTGAGGCCCAGCTGCAGCCCTGGTTGATGCTATCAGGTGCATGTAATTAGTGTACTGATCCGCCGCCTGACCCTGGCTAGAGCCCTGGTTGATGGTAGCAGGCGCGTGTAATTTTGTTGAATGAGAGAGTTCAGTAACAGCGCGCAGGAGAGGCTGCAGTAACGTTACTTACCAGGCCTCCAGGTGAACCCGTTTGTCACGCCCCCAGGACACGGCCACAGCAGACGATCTTCTGATTAATGTACGACCCACATGGCATGAAGGGCGGAACATAGCACACGCCTCCAGCGTTTCTCACGCCCCCAGCGTGCCCCTTGATGCGGTGCAATTGCGTTCACATGGCATGAAGGCCGGACACACGCCCAGAGCGTGCCCCTTGATGCTGCGCAGCAACGTAATTGGCGCTTGTATGTACGACTCACATGGCATGAAGGGCAGACACACGCCCCCAGCACACGCCCACAGCCCACGATGTGATGGCTGTACCACACGCCCCCATCGTTAGTCACGCCCCCAGCGTTAGTCACGCCCCCAGCCCACACCCACAGCACAACGCAGACATGCCCACAAGGGACTACTTTGCTGGCACGGTTCTTTTACCTTTTAAATGTATAGAAGAGTTGGCCTAACGGCTAAGGCGCTCGACCTCGCACCTGGGGATCTGGGTTCGAGTCTTGGTAATGACGCCAAACATCCTGTGATTCTGGGCAAATCCCTTAATCTGCCCGTGCCTAACAAAAATGAATGTGTGCCCTCATGTAACGTAACTGGTGCTATGTAAAGCGCTCTGATACCTGATTCAGTTCGGGTCAAGTTCGCGCTATATAAAACTCTGCAAAAAAATAAAAAAAATATGGTGGCCGTCTGCATAGCCTATGTCCTTGCCTATGTCCTTCTGCTGCAACTGCCCTTTCCAACGCTGTATTGGGTGTTGTGATTGGTGATGTGGTTACTGAGATTACCAGCCTCAAAGGTTTGGGCTCTCTCTTTATAATATTAGTATGGATGAATCGGGAAATTTACACTAGGGTCCTAAAATGCTATACAACATAGGGTGGGTACGGGTTTAGGGGTAGTTGGGAATAGTAATCTTTACCCATACGTTATCCAACAATTTCCTTACTGATGTACTCACTGGAATGGGAATAGTCATTTTTACCCCTACACCATCCAACACTTTCCCTAGTGTTGAACTGACTCGAGAGGGAATAGTAATTTTGACCCCTACGCTATCCAACACTTTCCTTACTGTTGCAGTCACTGAAGAGGGAATAGTAATTTTTACCACTACACTATCCAACACTTACCCTACTGTTGCCCTAAAAGATGTATGGGTTGTAATGGTGTACCTAGTAATGGAATGCGTTGTAATGGCATGCGTTGTAATGGTAGTTTAAAAAAATGTGTTGTAATGGTATGCATTGTAAAATCATGCGATCTAATGGTAGTTGTGTTGTAAAAACTGCGATATAAAAGCATGAGTTATAGTTGTTTGTATTTAACGTCACATATTCAATTAAAAGGCAACCAAATTGTGCCCAGAAGAGAAATCACTACAATTCAAAGCAGTGGCAGATGATTTTAGGGGTCATACATAAAATAAAAGCTGTAGATAGGTAAAAAGTGTACTATGGGGATGTTATTCACCTCCGGGTTCTGGGTGATATCATAGACAAGTTGAGCTTTGCTCTCATTGTCTACTTGTTGTCACTCTGAAACTCTCAGTGAAAAACATCCCTGTAATTCACTTTTAGCCATCAATAATTCTATATATTCTATGTCAGCTCCTAATTGTCCAAAACCAACTATAAGGTAACTAGGACAAAACCAAAGTCTAGGTCAAAGGCACCCTCTGTCTGATTCTCTGTTTGGTGGCTACCTGTTCTTGGTCCTCCCCAATTCCAGCCATGCTGTTAAGACTAATACCCTAGATAGCTTTTTGATAACTCCACGTGTTCCATCACTTCTGAGCTAAATTATTCAGCTTCCTTTAAACTCCTGAAAACCTTGAAAAGTATTTAATTTTGTTCTTCCACTGGGAAGAACACTCATTGTTATCAGGCCAGCATTTTGTTTAGAGAACAGGGGTGTGATTCTCCTTGGACTGCCAAAATATTTTGTACAAATAATACAAAATGCACGACTTTCCTATTTTGGAACTCAAGCAGTACAAATCTGTGACCTTTACTCTTTCCCTGCTACTGATTGGAATAAGAACCAACTTTAAATCACATTTCGTAGTTAATTCCACTGTCTTCACTAAAGGATGCCTTTTTGTAGCTGGTCCCTGGCTTACACCACTATCACAATTAGTTCCTCCTTGCTTTCTCCTTTGAAAGTGTCCTACATCCAGCTCACTCATATAGGAGGCAACTCTTTATCTTACAAAGCCTCTATTTTCTGCAAAATGCTTTCTTAATCACTCCCTACCATTGTGAATAATATGGCATTCCACACAAAAATTAGAATTTTTCTTTGACCTAGATGACATTTAGCTGTAATTTAATTACTACAATGGAAAAACATGAAACCAAAAACTATACCTTTGGGCCTCCTATCCAGATGAAGAGTAATGAGACACCTTTAAAAAATGTATCAATGTCTCAACCTCATCTCTCAGTTCCCCACCTTATTCAAAGGTTGACTGACCACTATGTTTCTGATGAGCCAAACGTCAGCTACCTTTGTTGTCCAAAACATGCACCATCCCTCCCACCTGACAGTGTCAATGACATGGAAGGATCACTTGACAAAGGGTGGCCCTCTGACATTAATCCTCTCGCTTTTTTTCATGTCTTGGACCACTATATGCAACATGACAGCCTTGTGCATGAAATATTCTTAGATGTCTTGTCTAATGCTGAGGAAAAAAACACGACATGTCAGGGACATTGCTTTTTTCCTTCCCAAAAACACTAGCCTCCCTAATTTGTGGATTTGTCTTTGAAAAACAAAGAAACGTACCAACTTTCTGCAAAAATCCCCATCAAACAGATAGTGACTTCACTTTAGGCAGACTGGTCATCAGACCGGCAGAGGAGCGGACTATGATATGCTAGATGTTTTGCAGTCTATCCATCAAGGACTAAATGAAGTCCTATGTTGTATACTGAACTGTGAATCTTCTGACCAGAAACAAATGTAATTGTTTTATGTGACGTTAGTTGTTGGAAGTTGGGTTGATCTTAACAGCCCAGCAGATAACCAATATTTTCAGTGCTGTATGTACTAGAGACTCTATGAAAAAAGCATATTGACAGGCAAAAGGATAAATCAATAGTCTTCAATCAAATTTCAATTGATAGTAATATTTTTTACCTAGAATTTCAGGATGCTTCATGAGAGCAAGTAATCCGTATGAGGTGGTGGTGGTGATAGTCTCAGTGCCACCAATAATGATGTCCATAACAGTCATGACTAAATTCATGATGGTAAATACAGATGATAGATCTTCTTTTTTTTCCTGGAAATAAATGCAATGCATATATTAATTATTTAAATTAGCACATTTATAGATCTGTCCTGTGGGAAAGAAAGTAGTGTATAGAATAGTACACAAATTATAAGCAAAAGTATGCAGAATAGAGAGAAATATATCCAAGAGACAGATAAGCTTATAATCATTTATTTTTTAGTATAGATATGTACCTATCTTTGTGTATTGCGTTGTATAAACATGTAGAATAATGATGTTAAAAAAAAATTAAAGTACAATAACACTTGAAAACCAGAGTTTATCTGGTGCATCTTTGGTCCACATGTACTTCTTCCATTGTGCATCTCTGTACCTTCCATGTACTTGGATCTGTGTATTTGTTACTTTCCTCCTGAAAAGCATATGTTAATGTCAATGAAATTGATAAAAGCGCATGAATACCCAAGGGTGTCTTGGCACTAAGGACTACCATAAGAATGCTCTGCGCCGAGTCCCGGAACAGCCATGTTTTTCATTTTCTCCTGAAGCCAGTGAAGGAGCTGGCGTTCCTAAGCTCAAGTGGAAGAGAATTCCAAAGTTCCGTAATAAAAATTACGGCCACCCCAATGTGCAGTACGAATTCTAGGCACTGACAGAAGTCTTACCCCCATCGAACGAAGATGTCTGGTTGGTTGGTACCACACAAGGAAATTCTGAAGAAAATTAGGGCCTGTATGATTGGCCTTGTAGGCAAGACACGGTGCCTTGAATTTGATGCGCTGAAGTACCGGAAGCCAGTGCAACTTGCGGATTTAATTAGATACGGTTTTATGCCTGGGAAGATTGAGCAGTAGATGTGCCGCAGAGTTTTGAACCATCTGGAGCTTCTTTAGACACCGCTTCTGGGCATTCAAATGTAGCCCATTGCAGTAGTCTAATTTGGATTGAATAAGAGATGTCACTACTGTTTTCCTAGTTTCCGCCGGGATATGCGGAAGTATCTTCCTTATTTTCTTTATAAAAAAATATGAGGCCAATACAATGGCATTAGTCTGTTGACAGAGCATTAGTCTATTGTCAATCAGTACCCCCAAGTTCTTAACTTTGGCCACAGGTTTTGGAGGTATGCCCATCTCTGCAGGCCACCACAGATTGCTCCAGGTAGGCTGCATGTTGCCAAAAATCAAAACTTCAATTTTTTCAGAATTAAGTTTGAGGCAATGTGTACTCATCCATTTGTTAATAGCACTCATGCAGTTTTGGAACTGCTGAAAAGGAGATATTTGATGTTTATAATGCAGCAACCACAATCTGGGTGTCATCGGCGTATGACGCCAGACTAAATCCAAATTCAAGAATCAGTGGGGCCAGTTTGGAGACATAGATGTTAAACAATGAGGGGCTCAACGAACTGCCCTGAGGGACTCCACATGGCAGAACATAGGGAGCTGAGTTGAAGCCATCGAGTGACACCGTTGATCTCCGATCTTTTACGAAGAAGAACAGCACTGCCAGAGCCATTGCATCCACTCCCAACTTCTTCAACCGATGTTGCAAGAGTGCATAATCAAACGTATCAAAAGTGGCAGATAGATCAATGAGCACAAGGGAGCTGTCCCTCCTCCGTCCATCGCCGCTCTAATCTCTTTGGTAGTTTTAATGAGCGCCGTTTCCATACTATGTTCCTTACGAAAACCAAACTGGGAATGATCCAGCAAACTATTCTCACTAATGAACTGTGACAGTTGAATAATCATGATTTTATCTACTATCTTAGCTGGTATAGGTAATCTGCCAATGGGTCGATAGTTGATGGGGTTGGTGGCATCTAAAGTCTGCTTTTTTAATAAGGGAAGGATAGACGTCTCCTTCCAACTAGTAGGAAAGATGCCAGAGTTAAACATCAAGTTAAAAATATCCGCAAGCCCGGGGCTCACCAGATCTGCTAATTCTTTAAGAAGTCCTGCTGGACATGGGTCCAGAGGAGATTGTGACTTGGCTTCATTTATATACTTTGCTACTGCTTCCGCAGAGACGGGAAAACATTTAAGCAAGGTACTTTTGTCAAGGTCTGGACCATGCCTTTGGGCGAAAAACAAGGCCCTGATCCCTCCTTAAAAACTTTGAAAATGTCCAGAACTTTTGATTTGAAAGTTGCCACAATATCATCACAGAACGTTTGATTGCCCTTCTTTCCTGTATTATTGGGCAGTGTAAGTTTTTTGATAACCGTAAAAAGTTCCTTAGGGGAGTTATTAGCTGACTCAATCTGTTGTGTAAAGTAATTTCTCTTTTCTAGTATAAGTAGTTTTTTGTAATTCATTAAAGCTGTCTTATACACTTGCTTTTCTGACTCATAATAATTTATTTGCCACCAACGTTCATTTCGGCTACAGGTCTGTTTTTCCTTCTGAAGTGATTCAGAAAACCAGGGGGCAGACGGGGTAGACCTATTACCAGACAGTTTGTTTGTGGGTACCGAGGCACTAACTGCCTCAGAGATCCAATTACTGTATTTGGTAACTGCTAACTCTACATGGCCCTGAAAATGAGGACATGAAGCTTCCAGATGGGTATGAAAGATTGTTTTGTCCACTTTGCTCCATGATTTACAGGAAGAGACAGGCGGCTTCATAATGCTAGCCTGTTCGACCATGATGCATGGAAGACTAAGCTTAATAAGTGAATGGTCGGACCATGACAGAGGAAGGATTTTTTTCACTGTAAGCCCATGGGCTGAGAAGAAAACACCATCCAATGTATGACCGGCCTCATGAGTGGGTAATTGCACTAGTTGGTCTAGTCCAACCGCTCCTAAGGTATCTAAAAGCACCGCCGTCTCCCTATTGTCTGTATCTTCCAGATGGAAATTGAAATCTCCAAGGATGGTAAAATCCTTATTTAAAAAGAGTGTAACAGGAGAAAAGGGTTTTTAAGGGTTAAGGGAAAGGGCGCTCTGCAAAGTAAACGCTAGGTTATTCTAATTTTTGCAGTATTGGGTGTTGGTGCGAATGAGCGAGGGGATAAGCCCTATAAGCCCCCGTGGTGCGTCTGTTCACTGAACAAACTTTACAAACATCAAACAAGTGCCCATTGCACACAACCAGAGAGTAAATATTATTCAAAATGTTTCTAAAGCATATCATACATGAGCAGGAAGTGATCACATAATTGAAAAATAAGCTGTCAGAGAAAACATCATATCAAAGACAATCTTCTTTAATTTCTTGTGTATCCAGCCGACAAAATAGAAATTAAATCTACAAGTACACAGATGCTCCACTATGTTCTTTTTTGTATCTTCCCCAGCCCTGATGAGTCGCATTGCTATGCGACGAAACACGTGACGGCTGGATACACAAGAAATTAAAGAAGATTGTCTTTGATATGATGTTTTCTCTGACAGCTTATTTTTCAATTATGTGTTCAACCCTGCTTATATGCTTTAGAAAAATTTGGAATAATATTTACTCTCTGGTTGTGTGCAATGGGCACTTGTTTGATGCTTATTTAAAAAGATTCATTCAAGCAGGGTATCGAGATTTGTTAGAAACGTATTTCTCGTGCCTGGTGGTCGATACAATAAAATGCCTTTAAAGGTCAATTTAGAGCTAAGTTCAAATGTGAATTGAAGAACCTCATAAAAAGGAGTAGATACAGGGTGGTAGGTGACTAAAAAGTGTTCTCTAAAAATAATAGCCACTCCACCGCCTATTTTTAATGTCTTGTCTACTCTAATCGCTCTAAAGCCCGCTGGAGTAGCAGTAACAAAATCGGGATCTGAGGCAGCATCTGCCCAAGTTTCTGTTATGAAAAGAATATCCAAACCGAAGTTTTCTATTTTGTAAACTACTTCATATCTATGCTTTCCCAGTGATCTGGCATTGACAAAACCACCATAGAGCATAGATCTCTCACGGGATTTATCGGAATCATAAATATGGAGATTCTGGGAAGATTGCAGGGTGGTATTTTTTTGGACTTGTGAGAGAGAGAATCCGCATGCACAACTAACAGTGCTATCCCCAAACCCTACCACACAGCAGTTTTCCTTCCTGTTATTAAAAGAGTATAGCTCTATGGCAGAATAAATGATGGTTTGGGAGGGCATTAGACCAGAGTTTTGGGCACTTGGCGCGGTCCTGGCACGTACGGGCGCAGACGTGCTTGCCTTAGGCGCACCAGCGGTGCGCCCGCTGCACGCATCCTCTGCACGCTCGCACCATCGGGTGTTAAAATTGTGTATTTCCGGATGACGACTAGACCGCGTCCTCCCCAGAAGTGTATCTTGGAATGAACTGGGAAAGAAGGGTCCGCCCTCCACTCAAACGGCACGTCACCCGGGGGAGAACAGGGTCGGCCCAGAAGTGCAAAAAAGCAACTGGAAGAGTGCAAACACAGCAATAGCAGCAGTACAGGTATTTATAAAACAAAGCAGCAGAATGCCTCAACATAAACACCCAGCCATATGCAAACCAGTCTTGACCCTGCGCCCAATGGGAACAGTCCAGCCCGAACTGCCAGGCCAGGTCCTCCCTGGACTGGAAACACGCATCCTAGGACCGGTTTCGGGGTTTCACCCCTCTTCGGCCAGGATAGCTTGATTTCAGTGGCATGGATAGAATGGGACTCACGTCTGAGGATACCTGTCACACTCGGGTGACAAATGCAAAAAGAACTAATGATGGACAGATTGCAGAACAATGTCATACATTCACCCCAGTATAGAGATCTGGGCGTAAATCCATAGTTTTTTTGCTCACTATGCCATTCCAGTTTGGACCCAGCCATATGCAAATCAGGCCTGACCCTGCGCCCAATGGGAAGCTTGCAGCCCGAACTGCCAGGCCAGGTCCTCCCTGGACTGGAAACAAGCATCCAAGGACCGGTTTCGGGGTTTCACCCCTCTTCAGCCAGGATAGCTTGATTCCAGTGGCATGGAGAGCACGGGACTCACGTATGAGCTTACCCGTCCCACTTGGGGTGACAAATGCAAAAAGAATAAATGATAGACAGAATGCAAAACAATGCCATACATTCACCCCAGTACAGAGATCTGGGCCTAAATCCATCGTTTTCTTGCTCACCATGACATTCCAGTTTGGACCCATCCATATGCAAATCAGTCTTGACCCTGCGCCCAATGGGAACAGTCCAGCCCGAACTGCCAGGCCAGGTCCTCCTTGGATTGGAAACAAGCATCCTAGGATCGGTTTCCCTTCAGCCAGGATATCTTCATTCCAGTGGCATGGAGAGCACGGGAATCAAGTCTGAGCATACCCAACCAACTCGGGGTGACGAATGCAAAAAGAACTAATGATGGACAGAATGCAGAACAATGTCATCCATTCACCGCAGTACAGAGATCTGGGCCTAAATCCATTGTTTTTTTGCTCACCCTGCCATTCCAGTTTGGCTTGGCAGTTCGGGCTGGACTGTTCCCATGAAGCACAGGGTCAAACTGATTTGCATAGGGCCATGTCTAAACTGGGGTGGTGGAGTGAGCTAAAGAATGATGATGGATTAAACCCAAATCAGTTGACTGGGGGCGAGTGTTTGATTTGGTCAAGCGCTCCGTTCATCATCCTCTTTGGTATCGCTTTGTTCGCCCTTAGTTGGCAGGGTATGTCCAGACATGGGTCCCTTGCTCACTTTGCCACTGGATTCAAGCTAGCCTGGCTGATGACGGCTGATTAGCCAGAAACCGGTCCCAGGATGCTTGTTTCTGGTCCAGGGAAGACATGGCTTGGCAGTTCGGGTTGGACTGTTCCCATGAGGCACAGGGTCAGACTGATTTGCATATGGCCATGTCTGAACTGGGGTGGTGGAGTGAGGTAAAGAATGATGATGGATTAAACCCAGATCAGTTGACTGGGGGTGAGTGTTTGATTTGCTCAAGCACTCCGTCCATCATCCCCTTTGGTATTGCTTTGTTCGCCCTAAGTTGGCAGGGTATGTCCAGAAGTGGGTCCCTTGCTCACTTTGCCCCTGGATTCAAGCTAGCCTGGCTGATGACAGCTGATTAGCCTGAAACAGGTCCCAGGATGCTTGTTTCCGGTCCAGGGAAGACATGGTTTGGCAGTTCGGGCTGGACTTTTCCCATGAGGCACAGGGTCAGACTGATTTGCATATGGCCATGTCTGAACTGGGGTGGTGGAGTGAGCCAAAGAATGATGATGGATTAAACCCAGATCAGTTGACTGGGGGTGAATGTTTTGATTTACTCAAGCGCTCCGTCCATCATCCCCTTTGGTATCACCTTTCTCTATCTAACTTAATAACACATTCACCACTCAAACTACTTTCATATTTCACTATGCTAATTTTCCACACTAATCCTTTATGGGTTCCGGAGTAGCGCGCTACTCGCCAATAAAGCGCTTCAACACCCCATCAGGGTTACAAGCGATATATAAATGCAAACCTTTTTCCATTTTGTACCCCTCCCCACCCCTTCACAATCCAAATAACTGACTAACATATCCGCCACTTTAGTTACTTTCATATTTCACTTTACTAATTCAACACTAATCCTTTATGGGTCCCGGAGTATCTTTCTACTTCCCGCAAAAGAACTTTGACCCCTCGTCAGGGGTAGTAAGTGCTATATAAATAACAATAGAGTACAATACAATAATCCTTAAGGCATGGTGAGCCAGATGGATTGCGATTGGCTGAAGAGGTGGTTGATTGCATAGGTAGACAGATCCTGAAAGGTTTTTGATGTCAGATTCACAAAGGGTGCACTGCCATCTGTGGACGCATCAATGTATAGTGCGCTGTGTAGAAGTGGTGCAACTGGGTGAGTGGGAAACCCTTGAAACCACTCAGCAGTCAGTAGAAAAACTACCAACTAAAGGAATATCGGGAGTACCCTATGCACTCACAAGAAATCAGTCATACGTTGTATTACAATCATTAAACAGTGTACAAATAAACAAAGCAACAGAGAGTAGTTGGGATCTCCTGTGGGAGAGTCGTCCGATGAAATCCTTTATTGTGTTAGACAGCCAGCCGACACGTGTTTCATCGCCTAAGCAAATCCTCAGGGCTATATAAGGCTGTATCAAACCAGGAGGTCGCTCTGCTGGTGATACTTCCGACCCAGCAGGGCCCGTAACCTTGTTTGTAAATTTCAGAGGAATGACATCCACACCCTGTATTCAGTAGCGGAAAATCACAATGATGAAAACCTAAGGAATATAGGGGAGGGCAACAAAGCCCCAATCTACCCTACCCATCTTCTGTGAAACACAACCTTTGTTGACAAAGACTTAAAGTCAGCAAACTCTACAGGCTCAAATTGAGCACCTTGCAAACCTTGTAGAGCTAGAGGCAAGTTTCACAGAGGCACCCGGGAATGAACTACCAGACACCACATAAATCAACTGTGCAGCAAGTGCTCCGCCAGAGGGGCCACAGACAACACACCAGTCCCTCAAAATGACTGAACAGCCACCCACTGACTGCTGAGGGTAGAGACCACCAAACCCAGTTGAAAACTGTCCAGAATGAACTCCGACACCACCATAGGATCACAAAATGAAAAGGACAAATCGTTGTCCTGACACCAAATGGAAATATTTAGCCAATGACGGCTTTAACTTAAGGGTTGACCGCCGTCGAAACTGCTGGATCAGTGCTGCAAAATTCAAAGAACTCACTTGCTCTAAGATGGACTGCCTCTCAAGTGCCAAAGCACAGTCTCAATCTGGGCCGCATGTCAAGAGGAAGAAGCGATTGAGGTAATGAGGACAGATGGATTGGCAATACCCAATGGAGCTGGACTGACAGATGAAGAAGACAAGGGAACCAAGACCATCACATCCAAGCCAGGGCAATCAAAAGAAGCTCCACCTGGTCCTAGATCACCTTGTGAACCACCCAAGGGAGAAGAGGTATGGGTGAAAAACAATAACGGAGACCCCTGGACCAGAGAACAGTCAGGGCATCCACTGCTCAAGTCCTTGAAGATGGAATCAGACTGCAACACTAAGAAAGGTGGGCATTTTCCTCCGTTGAGCACAATTCCAGCCACAGGTGATCGAACTGAAGATAAATAGTCTGAAAGATCACCAGATCTATACACGTCATCACAGAGGACGGAAACGTGCGACTCAGAGCATCAACAAGCCTGTACTCCCTCCATGGAAAATAAACTGCTGAAAGAGCCAGGAAATAGGATTCCACCCAAAGACTCATCCTCCTATAAAGAAGAAACAGAGAGGGGCACATACCACCCTGCCAATTCAGATAGGAGCGGACAACCTGGTTGTCCATCTGAACACACACAGCTGTGTGCAACAGGGGACGGGAAAACAAAAAGGCCCACCGCCTGCTCCTTCCAGTTGGAAGACTGAAGCGTCTCTGAATAAGACCACTTTCCCTGTGCAGAGGAGATCCCCAGAGTTGCATGCTATCCCATCCCACTGGCCTTGGTCATGAGAACCAGCAAAGGATTTGAAACATCATCCATGATGTTATCGATCTTCACAGATGCTGGGATTTCCTATCCAAACTTCTCCAGAGGGTAACACTTCAAAAAGAAGGGAAGAAATGACTGCATCTCAACATCCTTCCATTCATTTGTAAGGACACAGTGAAGGGAAGCATGCAAGGGCAAAAATCCAGGCTCAGCCCACTGATACTGTGAGAAAAAGTCATCATCAGACAGCACCTGTTGGGGAAACAACAAAGCCCAACTTGTCCAGAACATGCTGCATAGTTTTGGCCATGGCAGTGCCCTGCACAAAACAGCCGTTCAGGTCATCTTTTTCTCCCTCGCGGAGGATTCAATCTAGGCACCTTTGCAGGAGGAGGAGCCTTCTCCCAGGCCCGAAACGGAGCTACCACTTAGATTTCAAAAAAGACCTGATGATTGGGGATTACAGAGGTCCCCACAGATGGCCCGACCACAACTGAGACGTCCTCCGAATCACACATGGCTGCCAAAGACCAATCCTCCAGCCAGGCAGTCAGCAGACAGGGCACAAAGGACCACAAAAAACACCTCCAAACGCTGTCAATGCACCAGGGAAATGAAATGGTAACCAGACTGGTACCAGAATAAACTTTCTGGAAAAAAACGTCTGGAAACCATGACAATGCGATCCTCGCTGTGCGTTCCCCCACCTGCAAAAGACAGGCAGAAGCTGCAAGACGTGCTGCATTGGTAAAGCTGAGGCACCATTTGAGATCAGGCAGACACAGGCGTCTGCTGATCTCAATAATAACATATTGGACAGTCAAACAAGTGCTGTGGACCCCTCGTAAGCCCTTAATGTGGTTAATAAGATCAAGTACAAATACAAATGAAAATAAACCAAAACATACACAAAATCTCCCCAAGTCTGTCAAAGGCTGAACAACAGGCTTCAGAAGCCCCCTGTGGCCTTGCATGCCGCGTAAATGACCGTGACCAAAAAATCAAAAACAAACCACTAAAGCAAGTCTGAAAGAATAAAATGGAAATAGGAAAACAAACCTGTAGCCAAGATGGTAATTGGCTTCAGAAAAAAGAAAAGGAAGTCCTTTCCAGAAAATGATGTATTTTTACTCAGAAGTATGGGGGTCGTCTTGGATTGGGAAGGAAAAGTCAAGTTTGGTAATTAGGTTCTGCATGATTGGAGATAAACTCATACAAAAGGACTATGAGGGGAGGATGGACAAGGAGGTAATACCATTCATACTGCACTTGCTATCCAGAAACTCTCATATGACCCAAGGCTTTTTATTAAATGCAATCAAAGAAGCTGACTCTTAACAACTCAGGAAAATAATATTTTTTGATAACCAGTTTTATTGAATTTAGGTTGCAACAAAGATAACAGCACCATTCAGGAGAACATTGTAAGAGACAAGACAAGGGCAATAACACATCACAGCGGCATATAGAGACAGACATAAATAAGGAAGATATCGGCATACCCACTCCAGTCCCGGACAGTACATGAATCCCCATTAGTCCTCTATCACCCCAACCTTTTGCCCCACATTTGGCAAAACTTCGTGGGACACCCTCTGGCCACATATAGAGGCTGGTCCTGAGCGGCACACCAGTCCACTCCCCAGTGCCAGCGCGCCAACGTAGGTGCAGTAGTGTTCAGCCAATGATCTGCAATGTCCCTCTTGGCCACCGCCAGCACTGTATTAAGAAAGAGCTTCTCAGCCCTGGTGCCATCCAGCCCCTCAGTGATGTCTAACAGTTAGTTTGGAGGGTCAAGAGGGACCTCCCAGCCCAGGACCTCAGTGAGCTCCCAACTCAGGAAAAGATTTATAAAAAATGGGGAACAGTGCACCTACGAAGCTCTTCGTTCTCGCCTCTTGACTTTATCTGAAGTATTCCACATGGATTTGGTTTGTGCTCAATAGGTTCCTTACAAGTGGATAAATTATAACCTTATGTTCAAGATATTTAGAGGCTAACATTTTGGGATATTTTTACAAAATTCAAGCCAATGTAAACCTACTTCTGACTGATACTGGAATTCAATAAATCAGTTTACAGACCTCTGTTATATGATCTCTTTCTTGTTACCTTCTAATGTTTAAGATAGCTGCAGGTGTTCTCTGAAGACAATGAACTTGATAAAGGTGCAGTACATTTGCTGAGCTTTGAATTAACTGCAGCCCCACCTAACATGGCTATTTGCAATGGTGATAGAAGCGTCCTAATAAATCACATTTAATTCATTAAAACATTGGCAATTGATGTGCCTATTAGAGTCAAAGACTTTGAGCCACATTTAGAAAGGTTGTGTGTTAGCGGTACTTTTATAATGCAGAGCCGCCGCAAAATAATTTTCAGGATTTACAAACCATCACAGATTGCTATTTGTATTGGTTTGTAGGGAAAAGTAACACAAACCGGCACAAAATGCTTCTTTGCTTTACTCTGCCTTCAATGGCCACTACCTGGGTGGTACATGTGCGCTCCCGCTGTACCACCCATGTTTTTTGATGCAAAACTCTATTTACCTGTAATAGTAAACAAGGCTTTTCCCAAAAAAACTGTGCCAATCCAAAGCAGGCATTAAAAGGAGAAATACTTTTATTTTTCCTTACTTTTTCAACTTTGCATTTGTGCTGAACTGTACAGAACACATACAAAGTATGAAACATTTTAAATGATGTCTAGGCATAGTATTTTACATATGTATCTGTACGGGGATAGGAGTTTCCACAAAACTCGTTAATTATTGGTGTGATAAACTCTGCACCCTTGCATTTTCCACAAGTAAATTATAGCAGGTCACATCTGCTGATATTTACTGGAGGAAACATGCCTGAGTGATTACCATAATATGCATAATTTGGAGTGGTAGGCACATATTTCTGCTTGTCATGTCCCTTTTCTGAGTTTGAACTCTATCTTCCTTCTCAATTTGAAGAAGCGTCAAGGTTAACAGTCAACTTCAATAAAGAAAATATATTTCAATATCTTTTTTGGCTTAATTTAGAGCACGATCTTTATCAGTTTTCAGCCTCTGATAGGCTGCTTTATCCTCTCATCCTGACTCACTGTCTTGTTTTGTTTAGTTGGAGGACAAACCAGGAGATAGATGGAGATTAGACCCTGGATTTTATAGTGATAATTGAAGTGGATGCAGTTCATGCATGCTAACAGCATTTCTGAGGCATCTTCAAATGATTCCTTAAAATTAGCAAGCACTGTCTCTACCAGAGTAATATTCTAGCAGAGTGTTTTCAAGTGTGAGAGGGTATCGTTTAATTAACAGATTTGGGAAAAGGTACTTGCAGTTGAAAAGTAATCCATTAGTGGTCAAACCAAATGTAATGCAAAGCACATTATGGGGAGAAATATCAGCATTTTTTTAAAGTAGCATCCAGGGTGTGCTCCTTGCAAAAACTGAAGAGGTTCACTAATTGGCTAAAACCTATATATTTAATGAGGTAGGGGGTTCTCTGATGCTTCAAGTCAAACATTAAAATTCCTTAACATAACAATAGATGACTACATAATCAACAGAAATTCAACCATTAATAGTTGGAGTTGCAGACTGTTCAAAATATTTCCATGGGAATAGTAACAAAGATGTCAGGTAGAGGCAAATGATGTCAATCTAAAAAGCAATTAGAAGGTATTCAAAAGTAGTAATGGAATTAATGTGCTGGTCTGTAAATTGCCTCTTTTTGCAGGTTCACCCCACATTTCTAGACTGATGTTGCTGTTTTTTTGACTCTGAGTACAGCCTGGGCCTGCTAACCAGAATCAGTGACACTGTTCGTTCCCTTTCAAAGTGTATGTCAAATTGGCTATACCAAATTGGGAAGTGCTGACTTACTTATAATTCCCTAGTATATGGTCTGCAGGGCATGTAGGACAGAGTGCTCACACAGGGCTGCAGAGTTGTTTTTGCAAACTTAAATGCAAAAAAGGGCAAAATGTCTCCTATGCTGCACATAGCAGATTGGAAGAGCAGTGTGTACACTGCTAGTTAATGTTTGTGATTAAAATCAATGACAACACCACCACTGACATTACCCTATATGAAGGTCTCCCGTAAGGAGGGCCCAATGGTAGGGAATTATTTATTTTTAAGTAAGAAATACATTTTTCATATGTCCTAACAGCAACACTTCAAAATGGTCGGTTTGCTTGGGAAAAGTTTGCAGCAGCATTGGCTAACACAGGGTTACCGTCTGGCACTCCAGCCTGCTAGGTTCTGAACTGGTCTACTGGACTGGGTACTGAAAGGTATCAAATTAATTGTGACAGTGAGGCCGGCCTGATGCCCAGGTCAGATGTACTATCATAATTAAAGTTCTGCAACTTTTAGAAAGTTGAAACTCTGTGCCCAGCGAATCTAGTGGCCCAAGCTGGGGAGCCCAGAGCCACATCCCTATCAAAGGGGATGGGATATCAGGGAAAGAATATGACCCAACAAGAGGCGTGATCCTGAATACACAAAGAAACTACCCACTGTTCAAGGGTTTTGCCAGGGTAGGGATGGGGTGGAAGTTATACTGAAGCCATAGTAGTTTCCCTGGGTGGGGATGACATGGAACCCTTGGCTCATTGGCCTGCCAGTATGGTAAAGTTCAGACCGTGGTAAAAAATTAATTGCACTGAAGCCCAGTTCTTGAGTGATACAGGTGCCAGCATTACCATGATTATGGCCAAGCTGGTTTCCCGAGGTCAAATCATCCCTGATGGTAGTGCATCAGATCATTGAGTGGGGAGGGGTTACTGGCCTTAAGAAAGTAGCTGTGTC
The DNA here is from genome assembly GCF_964261635.1 of Lissotriton helveticus. Lineage (NCBI taxonomy): Eukaryota > Metazoa > Chordata > Amphibia > Caudata > Salamandridae > Lissotriton > Lissotriton helveticus. Next base: position 884,175,943 of record NC_136070.1, read on the forward strand.
CCTTGCCAACCCAGTGTAGTGTCTGCTGTGCAATGACTTAGAATTGTCTGCCTTGACAGAAGTGAAGAAAAAGGCTCATGCAGCAATGCTGGGTCTCCCTCATTGGGTATGGGCCTCCAATCAAGCACACAAGGGCTTAAGGGGAGGTTAGGGAGCAGTAGAGCCTAAATGTGGGGCTCAACTCCTTAATACAAGGAGGAGAGCTGGGAAGCCTGCAAGGCAACTTCCACAAGTCCACAACACCAGAAGGAGCCAAACCCTGGGGGAAGGCCTAATCTCTGATCAGTAAGATGCTCCTTTGAAATGCTGGCCTGACTTGAAAGAACTTCAAGGAACAGGTGGTCCCTCCAGAGAGAACTTAATCCAGGGACAAAAGACTTGTCTCACTCTTTAGAGCCTGAGAGAGTTCTCTGTCATACAGGAGGAAGGAGATATCAGTGGTATCCATAATTTATACTGGTATGATGTTATCCTGTATAGGAAGACAAGGGACCCCAAACCAGGGGCAACCAGAAGAGTGGTGGTCCCCCAGCAGTACAGAGAATTCCTCCTTAACCTATCCCATGGCATCCCTTTTGCTGGACATCTGGGGCAGACTAAAACCTGGGGGAGGTTGGTCAACAATTTTTACTGGCCTCAGATGTCAGAAAAGATAAAGGAGGCTTGTAGTTCCTGTGTTACTTGCCAGGCCAGTGGCATAGCAGAGAACAGACCAAAGGCCCCCCTGATACCACTGCTAGTGGTGGGGACTCCCCTTGAAAGGGTAGGAATTGATTAAACCACCTATGTCTTCTTGGCATATGTTTATCCTAGTCGTAGTAGACCATGCCACCGTATATTCAGAAGCCATTCCACCTAGGACAGTTACTGCCCCTGCAGTGACTAAAGCCCTGCTTGGCATTTTTACTAGAGTTTTGTTCCCTAAGGAGGTTATCTCAGATAGGGGCACACGTTTTCTGTCAGCCTATCTCAAAGAAATGTGGGATGAGTGTGGTGTGACGTATAAGTTCACACCATGCTATATCACTCTACTCTACACATTCTACTCCACTCTATGCCCCTCCACTTTATGTCAGTCTACTCACTGCAGGACACTCTAAGATACACCACTCCATGACATGCCACTCCACCCAACAGCACACCACTCCACACCACAACATGCCACTCCACCCAACAGCACGCCCCCTCCACTTCACTCCATGGCACTTCACTCTATTATACTTGACACCACTCCACTCTATGAGACACCACTTCAGTCTATGGCATGCCACTCCGCACTACGACATGCAACGCCACTCTACGGCACACTACTCTAAGCACTTCCATTCTAAGACACTCTACAAAATCCCACTCTATGACACCCAACTCCAACCTACTCTATGGTATGCCACTCCACTCTATGGCACTCAATTCTATAATACTCGACTCACTCCATGCCACCCACTCTATGCCACTCTACTAGATTCTACAACACACAACTCCACTCCACTGTATAACATGTCACTCCACTCTATGGGCCATATGAAGGTAGGTATTTTGTGATCGCAAACACTGCGATTCGCAGAATCCAGGGTGTATGTGATCGCAAAAGTGAGTGTTCCAATGTAGGTAAGTATTGCGGCTCGCAAAAATGTGAATCGCAAATTTAGAGTGCATCCCAGTATTTGCGAAAATCTCAAATATTGTTCACGCAAACTGCGAATTCGCAATTTGAGATGTAGCAAAAAATCGCACTTTGCGATTTTACGAAATTCGCTAAATTGCACTTCTCAAATACCACCAACTCTAAACAGGCCCACAATGCAACTGGGGCTTCCCTCAATGGCTGGCCTGTATGTGATAGCCAGGAGGCTGCGTATCTGAAAGGCTGCACAGAGAGGGAGATGCCAGGAAAGGATCTACAGAGCACACATCACCCTTTTCCAGCGGACCCAGGAGGACATCCATGTGCACTACAGGCTGCACCCAGACAGTAGCCTGGAGTTGATAGAGGAGCTGACACCCATACTTGAACACCCCACATACAGGGCACACACCATTCCCACCCACATACAGGTTTTGTGCTCACTGCACCTCCTAGCATCAGGGAGTTTTCAGGGGGTAATATCCGCAGCAGGAGTGGTCTCCCAGAGTGCACTTTCGCTTTTTTCCACTCTTTCCTTGATGCTATGATTCAGAGGATGCATCACCACATCCAATTCCCAAACACACAGCAGGCACTTGGCCAGACCAAACAAGATTTTTACCAAATAGCCCAATTTCCCCACGTGATTGTCTGCTTCGACGGAACCCATGTCGCACTGTCACCCCATCACAGAATTAGTATGTTTTTAGAAACAGAAAATCCTATCATTCCTTGAACATCCAGGTAGTGTGCAATGCTAAACATGTAATCACAGATATTGTTGCAAAATTTCCAGGAAGCACACACGATTCCTTCATTTTTCAACACTGTGGTTTACATTGCAGACTCACAAATGGCGAGTTTGGAGAGGTATACCTGTAAGGTAATTGCATGGCACAAACACACACAAGTAGGAAAGGTATGAACTGGCAGGACAGTACTTAACATCAACTTACCTTTGCCCTGCAGGTGACAGTACATATGGTGTGTGTGACTATATCCTCACACCGTACCTCAATCCAACCACAGCAGCAGAGCGGAGGTACAACAGTGCCCACAGAGCCACAAGATGCACCATTGAGAGGACCTTTGGAATCCTAAAAAGGCATTTCCGGTGCCTCCATAGGAGTGGAGGTGCCCTACAGTACAGCCCTGAGACGTGTTGCAAAAGCGTGGTCGCCTGCGCAATGCTACACAACATCGCTACCAAGAAGGGCACCCCAGTGGATCTGACAGATGCAGACACATCAGATGAGGAGGATCCAGCTCCCCAACGCAGACGTGCTATTGGTGCCAGGGAGGCTGCCGGGAGCCTGACACGTGATGACATCACACAGAACTACTTCTAGGTGAGGAATGAGGACGCAATGCCAAATAATGATGCTCAAATAATATGTTTATTCCCTTAATAGCAGGATTAAAGCTGTCACACAGCGTGACTGAAATGTTTTTAGTTGCACATGTTGAGGTCACAGTGCTATCATTGTTCAGAGTCACTTAGTCCATATGGCATGTGTTGCCTCACAAATTGCCATGAGTGCATGCGCCCCTTCATCTCCTGCGTGCCCGCCCTGTTACCTCTCGTTCGGGTTGCGCACTGGCCTCACTGGTGTCTTCCCCTGCTCTGCCCTGGCACCCACTCCGGCGTCTTTCTGCAGGAAGTGGAGGAGTTAGGCTGCTCCTGCTTGATTGTTCATCAGTGTCCAAGCTGCCCAGTGTCCCTATGCCACCAGAGCTACAGCACGCATTTGGGCAACCGCATGTGTGACCTGCACCAGGTCCCTACCCACATCCTGGCAGAAGTGTGCCATCTCCTAGCTAGCAGGGATGTGGCAGTGGACTGGCGGTTCACAGCCTTAGTGTAGAGGTCCATCCGGGTGTGTAGGTGGTGTTTCTCTCTGCGCCTGGCCAGCCTGTCACTCCTGATCTCCCTACACAGTCCTTCCAATGCACCAGTCATTGAATTCACACTGAGTCGCAACTCAGACATGTGATGATTATGTGTGGCAAGTTGGCACTGTATTGATCGAATGCCTTTACCTTGCAGGCGCCGGGCTCTTAACATGCTGCCCTCCAGCCCTGCAAACACCGTGTCTCTTTCGGATGGCGCATTGCTGGCAGTGGCCCGTGCCCTGCTTCTTGAACCACTGCCATTTGATGTTTGTACAGTGGACTGTGGTGTGTGCTGCCTTGCTAGGTGCCTTGAACGTGGCTGTGCCTCCTCATCTGCATCTGTGGACTCTGCCTCCATCAGTGGCAGTGGTGACACAATGTTGCGCCGTTTGGGTGGTGCAGGTTCTGAGTCTCTTGATGCACCCTGCTCCTCCTGCCCTGCCACGTCCACATTTGCTGGTGTCTCCACCCCTTCAGCCACTGTTTCCTGTGTTGTCGGTGGTGCTGTGAAATTAAATGCACACATTAGTTGTGTGTCATGTTATAATTCTTTTATGGATTAAAGTTTGTTAAAACTATTCACATGACTACTACTTGTGTGTTTTGCACATTCCAAGTATGACTCTACCCTATGTCCCCTTGCTTTGTGTCACAGGACCAGGTATCAGTGCATGGGACTACATTTCCCATAATGCAATTCTGGGTGTGCTTGTGGACATGTACTGGATTTGTTTTCAGGCATGGGTGTTTGGGGCTGTAAGTGGGCTGGGTATGTTTTGGGATATTGGCATGCATCTTACCTTGTCTGGTTTCTGTATTTTCTGAGCTGTCCTGGTCAGCCACGCCAGTCATATTTTCAGGCATAAGTGTGCCCTCCACCAACTCCTCCAGGGGCTCCGGCTCTGGTGCTGTTGAGGTCCCACCTCTAGTCACTTTTGCCTCAGCTAATCTGGTGGCCACCCTCTCCTTGGACCTTTGGCGCATGTCGTACCACGGCTTGCGTAGATCTTCAACTGTGCAGTGGGTAACGTCAATCACGTTCACTTTCTCTTGGATCTCATTCCATATTCTCCTATTCCTTGCCTCTGGAACACAGAGTGAGTTCTTTCCAAAAAGGAGGTCATGTTGCCTCACTACCTCCTCTGTGAGCACCTCAAGCTCCCTCTCACTAAACTTTTGTTTTCTTTTTCTTGTGTGTTCTTCAGGCTGCGTCAAACTCCCCTGAGACTCCATTTCTCCTTGCTGCAAATGTTGAGTAAAAAGCATACTCCCTCCTCTCAGTGTCTCAGGTAGCTTCTGACTCAGACACAGGTCCAGGCAATCAGGTGCAGCATGGGCAGTCACACTTCCTGGTTGTGATGTCATCATTCTGCACCTGAATTGTTGTTTTCCGTATTTTCTATTCCTTATTAGCGAATTCGCTATTAAGGAATCGCTGTTTAAGTTATCGCTATAATATTCTGCGATTTTTTGGCAATCGCTATTTTTTTGAGATGTTTTACCTACATCGCGATTTGCGATTCAGAAATTGCTATTCGCGGAAAATAGCATTTTCCAAATTGCAAAACCATATTTACCTACATATGCCCCTATGTCACTCCACTCCATTCTACAACATGCCATACAACTCTCCAACACTCCACTCCACTCTATGCCACTTCCTACTTCTCCACTTTACAACACGACATGCTACTTCACAATAAGACATGCCACTCCACTGTACGACATGCCACACCACTTTATGAATCACCCCTACACTCTACACAATTTCACCATACATCCTGCACTCTAAGACATTCTACAACACATTACTCTATAACACGCCACTCCGTTCTACACCACTCAACTCTACTCTTTGACACATCACCCCACTCACTACTCTACAAAATTCTACCCCACTCTAGGTCCTTCCCCTCCACCCACTTTACTTCACTGTACAACACTCCATGACAGGCTACTTCACTTTGTGACAAACCACTCCATTTATGACATACCACTCCACTCCACTTTATGACATTCCACACCATTCCACTCTACGCCATGCCACTCTTAATCTACAACATGTCACTCCACTCTATGGCATGCTACTCCACTCTACACCGCTTCAATCTATGCACCTCCACTTTACGACACTCTAAGACAGACCGCTCTATGACAAGCCAATCCTCTCTGCTCTATTACTCACTATTCCACTCTTCAAGGAAGTGTCCCAGAGTTGCCAGCTTCCTGTTTCTGTCCAGCAAGTTCGCCCAAGGCTTTGTTCAGCCCCTGGTCACTTTACATTTGGATTTAGAGCTGGAAGGATCACTCTTTTTGTCTGCTGCATGTACCATTGGATGTAAGGACTTTGTATTTGAGATTTCCCAAGTAAGAGCCCGATTCCGATCTCATTGGAAAAGCATTGCAAACGACTTGGATCGGGAATGACTCACGCATGCAGTCCGACCGATCGGGTATGATGCAACTGCATTATTACAGACTCGGCTCGCTCAGACTCCCATAGCAGTGTATGGGAGCTTGTGTACCGATGCATACACAGGCTCTTATAGTAAAAGAGGGGTGGGCGGTGAAAAGCATACACCCTATGGTGGGCACCCCATGTTGCCCGCCATACTGTGCATGCTTGGATCATAGAAACCCAGGAGCACCCCCTTGTGACCCAACTTGTGACCGAACTGGAGGGCTCCATGTGAACAGGGGCCTGCTATGGCCCCCCGAAGTCTGAATCCAACAGCCGTTTTGTCTTGATGAGATCGAGTTCATACAGCTGTCTGATTCATGCATCGTACTCGCTCGTTGGAAAACATCTCTATTGTGTGGCACAATTCGGCTACGAACATGTCAGACGGACAGGTTCTGGTTCGCAGACGATTAGCATGGGGCAGACGGGATACTCGGATTGTACTTGGTCATTTGGAATGGGGGACGATTCACACAGAAAGATAGGCTCTGAATCGGATTTGCTCATTGCAAATCCCGTATGGAGGCCTTCCTTACCAGATCGGAATCGGGCCCCAGTTTGGAAAACTGGAGTTGTTTGTTTGATTGGGGCCATGTACATGGATTTCTTTGTACTTTTAATCCATTTTAAAAATCGATTGTGATGTGTTAGCTGTAGACTCAGTAGGGGCCTGGTTATTTCTTTGTGAGTAATGTTTCTTTTTTTATAAAGGAAAAATGTTGCACAGTACATTTTCTTCATTTTTAAAAATAAATTAGCAATATTGATTTAATTAACTATGTGGCCTAGTCTGTCAATGGGCCTTCCTACCAGTAGGTCCAGTGCTAGGCATGGGTGCATGAAACAACTGGTTCTATGGTGTCTGTTGAATTGAAACATCATTTAAGCCATGGATGGATTTAGATTAAAATACAAAATGTTTTTTTTTGTGTGATATTTGACTTTTTATTCTTCCTGCAAACAGTGTTTTGGTCGGGTAATGCCTTTGGAGGATATGTGCTATTGTAATTTTTTTTAGCCCTTTTAAATTTTGTTTTTGGCATTACTGAATTAATGCTGTTTTCCCTGTATTACCAATGCCTCCTTTTTCTGGCTAGTGTGTGTTTGTGCTTGCCATAGGTCAATATTTGGCTTTGTTTCCCATGTGGCCAGGGGCCATTTTGTATAGTCAGTGTCCACAGGCCTGCATGTGTTCTATGTTTTCCAGCCCTCCTGCTTGTTGATGTTGTGACCATGTAGCTGGCGGCCATTTTGTGTAGGCAGCCAGTGTGCTTTTGCCATAGGCCTGCATTTGTTATTGTTGTAGCCATGCCTCCTTGCTTGCTGTTTGACCATGTGGTCGGTGGTCATTTTGTGTAGGCAGCCAGTGTGCTTTTGCCATAGCCCTGCATGTGTTCCTTGCTTTCCAGGCCTTCTTTGTGTGGTCATGGCTTCCTTCTGGTTGTTGCTGTTCTGACCATATGGCTGGCAGCCATTTTGTGTAGGCAGTCAGTGTGCTTTTCCCTCATGCCTTCACGTGTTCTTTGTTTGTGGCCATGTCTTCTTGCCGGTTGTTGTATTTTTGCATGTGCTTTTTCTTCTTTTAAAAAAGAAAAATGTTGCACAGTATAGTACATTTTCTCCATGATTTGTAATACATTTTCTGTATTTGTTTAACATACTATGTGGCCTAATCTTCCAATGGAATGGACCTTCCAGCCAGTAGGCCTAATGCTAGCCATGGGTGCATGAAGAGCAACTGTTTCTATGGTGCCTGTTAAATTGAAACATCATCTAGGCCATGGATGGCATTGGATTAAAATACAAAAAGTATTTTTGCGGTATTTCTTGTTTTTTTTTCTTTTGCAAACAGTATATATCAATCAATCAATCAATCAAGCATTTGTATAGCGCGCTACTCACCCAGAGGGTCTCAAGGCGCTTGGGGGAGGGGGGTCCTCTACTGCTCGAACAGCCAGGTCTTGAGTTGCTTCCTGAAGGAGAGGTGGTCTTGGGTCAAGTGGAGGTGGATGGGGAGGGAGTTCCATGTCTTGGCAGTCAGGTAGGAGAAGGATCTTCCTCCCGTTGTGGCTCTTCGGATGCAGGGAACGGCGGCGAGGGCGTGGCTGGTCGATCGTAGCTGGCGGGTGGGAGTGTAGAAGATCAGGTGGTCGTTGAGGTATCTGGGGCCTTGGTTGTGGAGAGCTTTGTGTGCGTGGGTTAGGAGTCGGAACGTGATTCTCTTGCTGACGGGGAGCCAGTGCAGGTCTCTCAGGTGTCCGGCGATGTGGCTCTGTCGGGGGATGTCCATGATGAGTCGTGCTGAGGGTGAAGCAAAGGTGCCGGAATGCCTTTGCAGGATGTATGTTGTTGATTTCTTTTAAGCCCTGTTGATTTTCGCTGTTGGCATTGTTGAATTAATCAATGCTGTGTTCTCTCTGTCTAGCTGTGTTTTCTCTGTCTAACTGAGCCTTCCCTGTGTGTTTACCATAGTCCACCATTGCCTTTGTTCCCCATGCCATGTGGCCGGGAGCCATATTGTATTGTCAGTGTCCATAGGTCTGCATATGTTCATTGTCTTCCAGGCCTCCTCTTTCTTGTTGCCATGTGGCTGGTGGCAGTTTGTGTGGGCAGTCACTGTGATTCTGCCATAGGCCTGCATGTGTTCTTTGTGGCCATGCTTTCTTGCTGGTTGTTGTTGGGACAATTGACCTTGTGGCCTGCAGCCATTTTGTGTAGCCAGCCAGTGAGCTTTCCCCATAGGCCTGAATGTTGTTCTTCTTAGTTTGTTCCCATGCCTTCTTACCTGTTGTTGCTTGTGACCATGTGGCTAGCAGCCATTTTGTGTACCCAGCCAGTTTGCTTTTACCATAGGCCTGCGTGTCTTCTCTTTGTTCCCAACGCCTTTTTGCTCAGTGTCAGTTTGTGTGTCCAGCCAGTGTTCCCCGGTTCCATATGTTTGCATGGCTGGTTGAGCAATAAGATAGCAGTTTAATAAGTTATTATATCTTTGAGGATAACTTCGCTTATTTATAAAAAAGTTTTTTTGTTTTTTCAATGTTATTTTTTTATACATTTTTTGACTTAATTATTATTTTTTATTATTTAATTTGTGATTTTTTTTAAATGCTTACATTTCAAAATATATATTTTAACCATTTTCATAACTTGTGGCATCAATGACTCAACCCCATGTCTGTTACAGGTGCACAACAGCATTCATTGTCTAAGGATTATTCCATTGTCATTTGTCAGCTGCATCTCTCTGAGTGCCACATCCCAGTGATGTACATAAAGGAAACAGTTACATCTGTATGTTTTTGTTCCTCTTTCTTAACCTTCCTGAGTGTAGACCATGAAAGTTTATGTTGATGTGGTTTTCTATTTTACGAATGGATACATTGTACTAACCCCTTCGCTGCGGGGGTTAATCCCCCGCTGTGCTGGGGGGGAGGGCGGTGCGCACAGCTCCTGACGAGCTGAGCTCGTCATGTGGCACGGCGCTCCTGTGCTCATGACGAGTTCAGCTCGCCACAGGTGCATTACCTGCTGTGGAACGCTCAGCACAGCAGAGGAATTATCCCCGCATGCGAGCGTTCCACGGCTCATGATGAGCTGAGCTCGTCATGAGCACCGGAGCGCTGTGGCTCATGACGAGCTCAGCTCCTCAGGAGCCTCGAAGAGGTTAATTGTTTATCATAAGAGTAACCAGGGACCACACTGTATAATATTGTTTGTTTGTACTACTAATTTAACTGCTACAAAGCCTCGTTTCAGTGATGTTCTTCTTGCTTCTTTTAGGTGCACAAGAGACAACATCACCCACATTACTGCCAGGTAGAAGTCCTGTGCACGATGTGAAGCATGACCCACACATCACAGACATCTCTTCAGCTTGTGAAGCTAAGTGCCACTGCTACCTGACAGCTAGAAGATAGCCCCAAAGAAAGGTGTTACCAAGAAAGTGGCCAGTGAGAAGATAGAGATTATCACCACTGGTATGTCGACCCAGACCTTTTTAGAGAAAAAAACTGTGCCTGCCACACCAGCCTCCTGGGACCAAGCTGGAAGCATAACCCAAACTAGGCCTCACCCATGTCTTTCACAGATGCAGCCAGTCTAATTATGGCCACGACGACGAGCAGTGATGTTGAAGTTGCCTTATCTCTTTCCAAAAGTAGTACCCAATCATTGCAGGAAACTCAGCTAAGTGGACAACAACCAGTAGTAGTTCCTCCTGAAGTAGGAGCAGTCCAGGAGATTGAGTTTCACGGCGGGAAAGTAATTGATGCAGCTCTTTCAGAATATTCATTGTCTTCCAGATCACCAGCAAGAAAAAGGAGGTTCTCCAAGCCCCCCTTCTGATCATCTAGACACTCCTTGGACACAAGAGGCTAGGGAAAAGGAAGGTTTCTGAAAGCCTTGAAGTTATGAATGCAGATGTAGAAGAGGAGGATGATGACAAGCCAGTTATAATGGTTGTCAGTCCAGCCCCAGTGGACATCACCCCATCCCAGCTTGATAGAAGGGATGTGGCACCACAGATACCACCACCATCTGCATATTTACAAAGTCATGGCAGCGACCTACATCCACAACCACCTCAGTAGTAGTAGCACTGCAGAGAGCCAAATGTCAAAACACCCAATTACTGCCTGTTCATCCGACATTTGTCTAAAAAATCATTTTTTCAACTTTAAATGCAATTTATATCTGAAAACCTCGGGAGTGGCCATGGGCTGCAGTTTTTCACCCGAGATAGCCAACTTAGCAATGGCTGAGTTTGAAAAAAAGTGGATACATAGCGACACCAATCCCTTTAAGAACCAGGTGAATTTTTGGTATCACTATATAGACAACATTTTTATGATTTGGTGTGGAAATGATCTGTTGTTACAAGAATTTCATAATTGGTTAAATACAAGAACAGAGGAATTCAACGTTACTGTGTCTAGCGACCGAGAGAAACTTAATATCCAACCAGAAAGTGGTCACCTTCATGTGAGTCTGTATACTAAACCGATAGAACGCAACTCGCTGTTAAATTTCTCGAGTTGCCATCCTCGCACGGTGAAAGAGAATATGCCATATGGGCAATTTCTCTGTGTGAATAGAATTTGTAGCAAAAAAGAGGAGTACTTCAAAAGTGCAGAGATATTAAAAGAGCAATGAGAAAGAAAGGCTCTACATCCAAAGATCTAAGAGGGCTATTAAATCTGCCCCCAATAGTTGGACATTATAGATGTCAGAATTGCGCTGCATGCAACCTTATGAGGAATTCAAAAGAGATAGACATAAATGGTCAGGTCAATCGACCAAAAAGTTTCTCTAATTGCAACACAAAAAATACAGTTTACTGCATATAGGGGCATATGTAGGTAATTTCCATTTTGCGATTCCCAAATAGCGATTTTTAAGGAATCGCTATTTGAGAATAGCAAAATGGAATGTAGGTAAAAATGTGCGTTTTTTTGCGAATCTCTAACATTCCTTAATTGCGATTTGCAAATTGCGAATCGCAATTAAGGAATGAGTGTCCCATTCATTCCTATGGGCTAAGAGGCCCATAGGAATGAATGGCGATACATTCTCAAATTGCAATGTGAGAATCACAATTCCAAGGGTGCCAGGGTGTCCAAAGGACACCTGTGGAACCCCTGGAATGTGCCTCTAAGTACATGTGGCACACATACATGCCCTAAGGGCATGTCTGTGCGCCACATGGCACTTTGAATTTTTTTAAAAAAATGCATTTTTTAAAGGAAATCGCAAAATACCATCTACTTGGAGTAGGTGGTATTTTGCGATTCCTTAAGCCAAAATCGCATTTTAAAATTCCCTCCTACATAGCATTTAAGGAATCGCAAAATTGCGATTCCTTAAATGCTTGAGCAAAATAAGGAATCGCAATTTTTGCGATTCCTTATTTTGCTAATGTGCACCTACATACCAAAACTCCGTTTGCATTTCGCAAATGCCGAAATTTGCCGAATTTCGGCATTTGCGAATCGCAAACGCCTACCTACATATGCCCCTAAGTGTCCATGCAATAAGTTCTACATAGGAAAAACTACCCAAAGCGTAAAGAAGCGCATTTTGCAACATAAATCAAGGGTAAAATGCAAGGTTCAGGGAGCACCGCTTGTTTATCATTTTGAAACCAGCAACCATACTGAAAATGATATTACATGGACAGTTTTGTGTACCTTAGGCAAGACAAACCAGGAGGAAGTCGAAATCAAACTGAACAGGCTGGAAGCGAGGTTAATAGAAAAATACTGCACTGCGGTCACAGGCCTTAACGATAGAGATGAAATATGGGCACTGATATAATTCCTCTGCAATTGATATATTAAGAACTGTGTATTGAATTTTATGGAATCCTCTAGACTGTGAGGAGCAGTGACGCTTACAATTATTTTCTATTTACATTTATCTTCATTTATTTTTATTCTTTGACCTGTATTTTTACTTTATTCACTATCCATAATCATGAGGAAGAGTAATCTCCTTTATTTCCTCCATATATCGAGATTTATTGTTTTTCTTATGAGATGGGGTGTTGCATTTAGACCTCTTTTACTTCAAAACGGTCTAGTTGTTTCTTACATAGGTAGAGGCATGTAGTGCTCTCTGCCTTTCGGTGACACATCCACTGTAGCCCGTTAGTCCTTTGTTTATGTTCTCCGGATCACTGCCTTAACATCCGTACCACGTGATTGGGTCGAACACTGGAGAACCAGAATGGCATGCAGCGCTTCTAGAGTGGCGTTTCCCTGGTAAGTGGGCTCTTGGCCGGAGGTTTAACAGAAGTAAAGAAAGTTTATTAAGCTTTAAGTATAGGGCTTGGGCCTTATACGTCACAGTTGTTTTATAGAAACCACAGCGGAAGACAATTGATTCGTGAGATTTACGTGGCATACAGGGATTTTCAAATACAGGGTAAGACCTCCTTTGGGGAGATAGTGTTCCCGTGTTACTATATAACCATGGCAAATGGTTTACAAATGTACTATTTTTTAGTATATATATTTTTTTTTCGTACAGACCACAGTCTCCCTTCTAATAACTCTTTGCTTCAAAATAACGGGAAAGTATGGAGAGAAACATACATACACCTAGAGCCACATAAAGTTCTTGGTAAGCCCTGCATGGCATGTACTTTTAGTCGAGTTAATCTTTTCAGCGTCGGATGCCTGCATGGCTATATATATATTTTTTCCGTTTTAGTAGCCGCCTATATATATATATATATACCTTTAGAACCTAAGACGCCTTCAGAATCGCTTCATCCCTAGTCTTAGGAGGATAAAGACCACGGTAAAATGACCTTCCTTACTATCATGAATTTAACCTTTTGATACAGGTCTATCCTTCATTATTTTTTTGGACTTATTAATTTCTTTGGTCTTGTAAATACGCATTTGTTGTTGTTATTAATACACAATTACACAGTTTTTCCTAAGTTCTTTTTTTCTAAGTTCGCTCTACACTTCACTTGGGTGTTCTGGATGTGATTTCTTTTATTGGTTGGTGTTGCCCGGCTCCGAGGAAATTGTGTAAAAAACTGTGTATATATATATATAAAACATTTATATATAGACTAGGCCCCTTGTTCCTGAATTGCTGAATATTATGTACATAGGATTGTTTCATTTGTTTCTTTTGATTTCATAGACGGATCACTAATAGCCCCTGTCCTGATGAGGCCCGTATTCATTGGGCTGAAACGCGTCGACATTTCAAAGAAGACACCATTCAAAATGTTTATATTGTAAAAATAGATTAACAAGGAATATCCAAATTAGATAGGTTTAAATAGTATAGACCATTTAGGCTCCTTTGCATTTCTTTGGTAGATCTTGTTTTATAGGAATGCTTGTCCTTACTTTAAATAAGCATCTTTTGTGTTAAAAAAACTTTGGGGTATAACATACAAAAAGATTCAAATATCCATGTCAGTGTGTCCATGTATATATTATGAATAGTTTGTGATGATTATAAATGTGTTGTACATATATGTGTTTTCTATATATATATATGTGTGTATTTTTTGAAAAACAACAAAGAATGTTTCTTCCTCTCTATGAGAAAATAGAACAGTAACCAAAAAATGAATAATAAATACATATAAAAGAATTACTTAGAAAGTTTTTTTCTGTGTCATTTAGTTTGGATTCGGATGATTATGAAAGTACAGAGATTTTTTTTCAGATGTGATAAATTTCGCGTAGGAAGGGATAATTTATTTTCTCTCTTGGCTTTGAAATAGATTGATGGCTATTAATTCCTAGGCATCAAACATTCTTGTGCAATATGTTCGCCTGACATTGGCAGGCGCATCAGAGTCAGAATGTTGACCGCCCAGTTTAGGACTTCTTTATAGTTAACAAGAAGGAGGCGAACATTGCCATATGCTCCATTTGCAGAGCAATTGTTAGTCGGGGTAAATTTGGTACAAACTATGGTACCGGGGGACAAATTACCCCATTTGAGAAAGCACTGTATGATCCAGTGGGAGGCGCACCTTAGCGGCCAAAAAACTGCAAGTGTTGTTGGTGAAGGTGGTGAAAGGCTGAGCATGGAATCCAATCAGATCACGGTGGAAGGTGGAGAAGAGGAAAACATTTTTGTTACTCAATACAGTCCTCTCCTCAGCAGTGCAGTAGTATTGCCCATATCAGCAATATCGCAAAGGCACAAGACTCAGTTTGAGACACCAAGAAACGAGAGGACAGTGACTCACTGTTAAAACGCACATTGAGCCGACCAACGTCTGCTCTCAAGAAGTCACCTGCAGCAGTGGCACCAGAAAAGAAAAAAATCCAGGCTACTATTCCTGCAATGTTTAGGCAAGAGGGGCAGTATTATATCAACTAGCCAATGGCACGTTTGTACAACAGGAAGCTGGCTAAAAGTTTGGCACTGGACCTCCTCCCTTTTTCTTTTGTGGAAGGGGTGGGTTTTGTTGAATTTGTGGCAGCCATCTACCCAAAATGAAGGTTCCCAGCTGGTCTTATTTTGCCAGAGTTGCTGTGCCAGCGCTACATCAAATTGTGCTGGAATTGCTTGGACAAGATTTGCAGCAGAGTTCTGTTAAAACTATCCACCTGATGATAGACATGTGGATCAGTTGCCAAGCCCTGATTACAGGTGCATCACTGCACACTGGATCTCTTTTGTGGGGGTTAGAGAAAATATATCTGCAGGTGTTGACACTGTTGAGATTTTTATTGGCACTCAAAAGCAGGTGACACAAGCCATTTTCGGCATGAAGAAATCCCATACTGCTGCAAACATTTTGGAAGACTTTAACAACACGTTCTTTGAATGGCTGCGAGCTAGAGGGCTTAACATTGGGTTTTTGCCATGGACAATGGCAATAATATAGTAAAGGCCATGGCTGATGGAGGATATTTCAGGGTCCTGTGTTTCGCACACTGCATCAACATCATTGTTCAGGAGTTTCTCAAAAAAGAAGACCAAGTAAGGAACTTACTTTCCACCTAAAGAAGAATCGACACCCATGTCAGCCATTCATTTAAAGTCCAGAAGCAGCTGAAGGTATTTCAGCGCGATAATAGAATGGCAGTTAAAGCACTCATACGTGAGTTAACAACACTTTGGAGCTTGATTTATTACATGCTTGAATGCCTGTTTGAGCAGTACAGACTATTCAATGAATATTTCATACAAAGAGGGGATGCAATTGTGAAAGGCATGATCATTAAGATGGACCAATTGGGCCTAGTCAAATTCCTGACAGAGGTGCTGCTTCCATTTGAGGTGTTCACAAGGGAAGTCAGCAAGGAGGACAGTACCATAGCCTAGGCTATCCCGTTGTTGCACATGCTACAGGAACAGCTAAAGGAGGTGTCTGCAATGTACACAGGTGTGGAGGAAACAAAAGATGCGTATAACTTGGTAGAGAGCCTAATCCTTCGCTTAACTGTTAATATAAGGGGGCCAAGAGACATTGTGTCATCTAAACCGTACATCTGTGTTCTAGATGCACAGTTCAAACTATTACTGTCCACTTTCATTCCTTTTTCAGACAGGGATGTTGGAAAATACAAAACATGGATATCTGAGCAAGGCTGTGAGCTAGAAAAAGAATGTCAGGAAATTAAAGGCATGGAAAAGTACCCTGTGGTCCATATCAGGATACCCATCAGTCACCACTCGGAACCACCCTTCATCATTTGGGATTCCTGTTAACCATATAAAGTGACTACATATAGAACAATCTGCAACATGAAAAAAGATCACCTGGATTCCTAGGTGTAGTCTTTACTCGCAGTTGTTGTATGTCACCTTGTAGTCGAAGTAAAGGGCTCCACCTCGCCTGGCAACGGCTCAGGACTCGAGGGAGGCACCGCTCTTTCCGTCGGTACCTCGTCGCCACCTCGTCGCCACCTTCCAAGCCGATTGGACCTAGGAATCCAGGTGATCTTTTTTCATGTTGCAGATTGTTCTATATGTAGTCACTTTTTAAATACACTTCACACTATATCTTCGCAGTAGCATTACTCAATATCCAGGTCCTGATGAAAGCAATGGACTATCCAGTCCTCAGATTTGCTGAAACATGTTGACCACCATTACATCTAGGTAAATATGTGTTCAAATTTACCACTGCTGCCTTTTAACATTGGTGGAGCGAGCATAAAACAGAATAAATATTTTTCCTGCTCCCTCACCCAATTTTATTCTCACCGAGCAATTTTCTTTTCACTTGCACTGCGATTCAGTCACTCTCGCTTTTTCATTCAGGAGTGACCTGTGACACTCCAAACCATACAGGTCACGACTAGGTTTTTAAGAGGTAATTACATCTTACCCTCCATCTGAAACCAGTGGTGTACCTTTTATATGGTTAACAGGAATCCCAAATGATGAAGGGCGGTTCCGAGTGGTGACTGATGGGTATCCTGATAGAGACCACAGGGTACTTTTCCATGCTTTTTCCATCTTTTTGTATGGGTTGACACTGACTTATTTAGTTTAATGGATCACATTTAGACTTTCTGTTCAGACCCTTTGACACTTTTGTATCTCATATGTTATTTAAGGAATGTGTCTCTGCACGGTCTTTAAACTCCCTTAGGCCCCCCTCACCCCTGTGTTTTTTCAGGAAATTAAAGGCTCACTTCTCCAGGGTAAATGTTCTGAGGGGTAGTCTTCAAGTTCAGAGCCTGAGGGCAGTGCTGTTGCCTCACAGCAGCCAAAACCAACAACAAGAACATCAACAAGAACAGGAGCATCAGCCCCAAAATCTACAAATGAGTGGTTTCTACTGACAGGCCTTAAGTCCAGTGCAAAGGCGGAGGCAAAAGAAGTCCAGTAAGGGGGAGCACCAATGACCATTGAGCGAATGGTCCAGGCCTATCTGGATGAACCAAAAGGGTTCTACCTTGATGGAAACCTATTGGTGTATTAGTATGGAAAGAAGCGCCAAGGGCTATTGCTCTGCAAGGCTGGCACTAAACTATCTGGCTTGCCCGGTAGCCAGTATCTCTGCTGAGCCTGTTTTCAGTGCTGCTGTTGCCATTGGCACAGTGATAAGAACCAGTCTCTCTGCCCCAAATAGGGGAGAGATTGACCATGATTAACCACTTCACTGCGGCGGCTATTCCGCCGCAGTGCTAAGGGGGTGGTGCGGCCGCGCGGCGGGCGCATGCAGGTGACGGAACCGCTCCGTCACCAGCCGCGGTTGCGCTGTGCTCATGACGGAGCGGTTCCGTCACGGCCCCGCCCGCTCAATGGAACGCTCAGCGCAGGCGCAGAATCCACATCGTGCAGGCGTGCCGAGCGGGCCGTGACGGAACCGCTCCGTCATCAGCACAGCGCGACCGCAGGTGATGACGGAGTGGTTGTGTCGCCAGCAGGGGAGGGGTTAAAATAAATCAGCACTTTATACCACCGGATTACTCTACACCTAAAGTATGTCAGGAGGAAGATGAGGGAGACCAGGTCATGGAAGCAGTGTGTTAGATGCCAAATTTCTGGGAAACCACCAAAGTTTGAGGATGCGTTCTATTTCTCTGACTACTAGGCCTGGGCCAACAACCTTAGAACTTTCTCTCTCAATCTCTATCGCTGACCTGCTTTCTTTCTTTGACGAAAAAAAAGATATAGCTAGCAAAACATTAAATTTAGTTGTTTGGGTCTGGTTGATTAATTTAGCCCCACTATCTTACTCTTAGATGCATTTTATTTCCGGATTAGAGTTGCAACAGTATGCAGTAAAGAATTACCCACCCCATTTCCCTCAAGGACTTTGGATGGAGAGATACAAACAAACATGTGCCTGCCTCCAACCCTGGGCCGCCCGTCACTACCTATCCTTTCCAAGTTTATTATTACCCTAGCCAGACTGCCCCACATTATTTGATTTAGTTTCATGAACAATGGATCTGCAAAGAACCACGGTCACGGTGACCATGCCTGAATTGGAAGAACGGGTAAATGGCATGCATCGCCCACTAAGTGAATATTGTTTGTGAGTATGTTGAGAGGATTCATCTGGTGGCAGGCAGTGACACTGGGTGTTTGTTTATCTGTAACTATTACACTCAAATGTGTTTGATATGATTTACAATGTTGATGGCCTACCGACAGCTGATCATTTTTTCCCTTAAGGTGATTTTTTCTTTTTTTCTTTCAGAGACAGTGAGATTTTTCACCTGGTCATCTCAACAGTGATTTGTTTAATTGTTTTCTGCTGTATACTCCTCAAATAGTCAGAACCAACAGTCCCTTTAGAATAGGCAATGCAAACACAAATCTAGTCTACAAAAAAAAATGACTCAATGTTTCTCTTGTTGTGCAACAACAAAATTGTACTTCAGGTCGATCTCTTGCATTTGAGTCAGGACACAGTCGGTACGGAGTTGGATACCTTATTCGGAGTCAGGAGGATCAGGGATGATGAATGGACTCAGGGTGTGTGTGTGACTACTTTGAAAACTACCACCAGAAAAGGGAAGTTTTCAACTTCACTGAAACCAAATGATTTGGTAAAGACTTTATAATTCAAAGTGGCCTAAACATGCCTACCCATCTCTATGTAGTGATGGTGAGTGGTGAAAGCAGTGCGTTCATTTTACTTGATTTGGAAAAGGCAATGTTGCTGGGTGTGTGTGCTTGGTGCTGTCTAGCTCAACTCTGAAGCTAAGTGGTGGTTGGGTGGGGGCTTGTTGTTGACGTTAACTGGAGACAGACATGAAAGATCATCATGCATGTGCTGTTAGGTTACAAAATATTGTTATGATTCATGATGATGAATTGATGATCATGATGACAGTTGCGAGTTTGATCAGCCCAATACCGATAGTGATATTTGTTTGTTGTAAAATTGCCCTCATCTAATTGTTCATACACAGGCATAAATGAGTGGAAAAAATATATTCTTCTCTCATGTGCTGCCTCTGATTCTTCTCAGTTCACTCCTTATAAAGTTTGACTTCTTTCTTTCTCCTTAATTCTACAATAGAATTTTTTCATTTTTGTTTTTTGATCTGCAGGCCCTCCTACCCTGCGCCAAGCTAGAAAACCAACATAACACTCACGATTACCTTACCGGACCGCATCCACCAGGCACCCAAGATTGACGGACAGCCAAATACACTATAATTCTATAATTTTTCGTTTTAGTAATCATTAGAACTGTGTGTGTTTTTCACTTGCCTCCTACAGATAATTTAATTTGGAATATATTTGCTGTCTTCAAAATCTCTGCAACATGGAACATTTAGATATATGATGTCACTTAGGTCTGTCTAAGGACAGAAGGACAATTTTGTTTGGTTTACTGGTACTCATCATTCAGGTTTATGATGGTCGTCTGCTCATTGCCATGATTTATTGTGTCCTTGTGTAGTGTTTGTCTTTGTCAAACCTTTCCCCAACTCCACCTTTCCATCCATTCATCAAACCACTAATCCTCTTCACCTGGCTCTGTGTGATTTATTGAAGTGTCACATAATAATTTATACCATTAATTGTTCACAAACCTGGTAGGGGCGAAAATGGTGAAAGCATCACCAACACAGTGCAGTATGATGATCTTAAGCTCTGAGTATAGTCTACACTGCTCATATTTATTATCTACCCACCCAAGCATAAAAAAAACAGTGTTCGATATTTTGAGAGGAACATCATTGCCAGCATCATCATTCAGGCACTGTATTGCTTCAAATCTTCCTCTTGTCCACTTTGTAGTTTGAGTCCACTTATTTTTGTAACTTTTACTAGCTCACCATTGTTCGGAATATTTCAATTAGCATTGCTTATCATATTTTCTCGACTGTCTCGCTTCTAGTGCAGTAGTCTAGTCTGGTGGCTGTCCCAATTTTCTTTTATTACCTTGCATATAACGGCATTGCGGAAAGGAAGATGGCGGACTAAAACCGCCGATGAGAAGCTCATACGCGGAGCTGCTCCAATTCCATAGACGCTGCATATCAACAATTAACTCTTAAAAATAGAAAGCACTGAAAGACAAAGGAGAAGAAAGAGGAGATAAGGGGCATGGGCAAAAAAGGATAAAAAATGCTCAGGTAGTAAGAAGATTAGCGCAAAATCCTGGTAATCTCTAAACCGGTGAAGCTGACAACTTCATCTTGCACAAGGCTGCAACTAATCTTGGTTTACTTACCTGCATCATCTTGGCAATTACCTGGATACTGAGGTGGGTTTGACTCTCTGCTCGGCGAGGTTTGGTGAATTCTTGACGCTCTTTGCTCCTTGCCGGCTTGCACGTCTGCTTCAATACAGCTGTGTGGGATGGGCACACTGGATCGCGCTCCACTGCAATGACTGCAGAGGTCGCTGGCACACTTGGTGTAGAGGGAGAAGTACACCTCTCTATGGCAAAAGGTAATACGACATGGACTGCTGCCTCTAGAGTCGGCCAACCGATTATGAAGATATTGCAATCGGTCAAAGCTGCTGAAGTCATTTAGGTAGCGGGATTAATGAACCTGCAGCGGTTGAAATTAGAGCTACCTTGGGAGTAATACATCCACTTTTCCCACACAAGGACAATAACACTGAAGATATGGATTGGCTGACATTAAACTCAGTAAATCTACTAGTGGATACTGCTGCCGGGGGCAATGAGCTGAGTGGGGGCCCAAAAGAGCAACTTATCAGCCCTTTAATAGAGCAGCCAACTATTAATCAAAACTTGCACAATCAACAGGAAGAGACAATGCTTCAATATGGTACTATCTTGGAGAGCTCAGTTTGCTTGTATACAGATACACATATTGCGAGTACACAAGCTTGCAAAGTTGGAGAAGGAATCTCTGTGCTGCAGGTGAAGCATCTAGCCAGCTCCTCTCCTTCTAATACTGCTGGCTCATTATGGAATAGTCCTAACAATGGACTGGTCCACACACAGCTAATTTTATCTGGGACACTGTAGCTATAAACAACAGGGGTCGCATACTGAATTAGTTGAATCTTCTGACTTACCACCTAGCCATAAAAAAGGCAGCGCTAAACCTAAGGCCTGAGACAAGCAAGGTGACATACAAGATAGTAGGACAGAGCTGGTAAACTAGCCTTGGCTAGTAACCCTCTTTGGAACTGGGTTACAGCAAAGGGAGAAGTTAACAATTTGATATCGCAACCCTCTTGCTCTGGCTCAGCAACAGGAATTGGATTAAAACAAGGCCTTCAAGGACTTCAAGGTATTGAACAAGGGAAGGTAGCTTTAGAATTCATGGACTCTAACACAAGCAGGACTGTAGCACATGGTATTGGCTACTCCCCTTCTGCCTCTTCTGCCCCCCAATGTCTACAGAAGAACATGATTCAAATGGTATGCGCACTGCGCCCGATGAAGCTTCCCTTACAGTGATTCTCCAAGCGTTGCAAGCTCAGAGAGAAGAAGCACAAGAGTACTATGTTCAAGCTAGGGCTGACAGTTTACTAATCAAACTGTCTCTCTCAGAAGTAAACATCAAGGTGGCCTCCCTTAAGTCGGATATCACGGAGCTACAGCAGTGAGTAGCTGTCACAGAGGATTATGTCACCGTATCAGCTAAAACTTCAGAAGCACAAGACAAACAGCTAAGGCTTATGTAGAGAAAGATTGAAGACCTTGAGAATCAGCAATGCCTAAATAACTTCTGGCTCTTCGGAGTCCCAGTAGGAGAGGAGGGTGCGGAACCCTGGTAATACATCGTTCAATTTTTCCCAAAAATCTTTCCAGATTTGACTGACTGGGACAGACAAATTCACTGGGCACATAGACTGCCATTGGTTTCTAATAAACCTGCAGGATGCTTCCCGAGGCCTTTCCTATCTACTTTGGTAATTTCTTATTAAGGCAAGCGGTCTCAATCAAGGCTCAACCTACCTCTACTATTTGTGTGGATTCTTTTTCTGTGTTCATCTGATCAGACTTTTGTAAAAATACAATGGACAGGTGATGGAAACTACGCCAGTTTATCGAGTCTCTAAAGGCTGAAGGGGCACAAGTTATCCTGCAGGAACCTTGTTGCATAAAAAGTATTAAAGGTGGCCAAACACAACTAGTATATACGGAACAGGAAGCTTTGGCAGTTTTGGCAAGATGGTGTCAGGGGGCCTCTAATTAGCTAGAATTGCTATTTTTTGTAGGCTTGTTTCATTTCTCTTTCTCATTATGGAGGGTTTTTTTGTTTGCAGGACTTTTCTAGTGCTATATATCTTTTCTTTTATTTAATCAGGTCAGATGAATGGCTAGGCTGCACTCTGTGTGCGATCTTTCTCCAAGGCTGTCTACATCGACAGCAATGAGAAGGGTGATTCCTTTCCATGGACACTGCGTGTGTGTTGGGAGGAGTGGGAGAGGGATTGAGGTGGAGTTGGGTAAAAGCAAGCGGGTACTTAATTGGTAGTGCAAGGTATGGGGAGGAGGAGCAGTTTGGAGAAGTTTTCATAGTAAGCACGACAGTTTTCATAAAAGGTATTTAGGGCAATTGGTGGTAACACAGAAGAATTTGTTGTGTATGAAATATTTCTTGCTTTAATATGGGGGTAATTAAATGTTTATGTTGGAACATCTCTGTGTTAAATGCTGGACGTAATCGTCAACTCGTATGTGAGGAGTTAAAGATGTACCGACCTCATCTGACAGTGCTAAGGGAAACCGATTTGGCATATAAAGACCAGGTACTGCTTAAACAGCTTGGATATCCAATAGTTGTGTGTTCGTATCAAGGAGTGCGATTAGGGGTGTTGCTTTCCTAGCTAGTAAGATACTTATGCATAAGATCCACCAAGTTCTAGCAGCTCATAGGGGGAGATGGGCTATAGCTCAACTTGAAATCTTTGGTATTAAATATGTTTTTAGTTGCTATTTATGGGCCTAATGTCGATGACCGTGAGATGTTTCATTTATTAATGTTAACTATATTGGATTTGCAAGGGGTACTGATAATCATGGGTGATTTCAACTGTATCACAAATCAATATATCGACTCTACTACACGGTGAACAACTATAAGAATGCTGCAAGCACGGGATCTATTTTGGAGTTAGCACGCTTACTTAATCTCAGGGATGTATGGACAGTTTACCGGGGTTTACATACTACTCACACCCACATCGACAGTATTCAAGGATAGACTTGGTCTCGGTTAGTGATACCGTACTCCAAACAGCTAAGATCAAGGTATGTCCTAAAATGACATCAGATCACAACCTTATTCTGTTTTCTTTACAATCACAATCAACCAGTAAATCTAGGTGATCTTTTTCCTTCCTGTGCTACCTAACGGCTGATGACCAATATATTTTACACAAGGGGAAACTGCTGGCAGAATGTATACATTTTAACATTAACACTACTTCATAATGCATGGTTTGGGACACAATTAAAGCGTTTATAAGGGGTATTACACAACGATATATACTAATAAAAATAAAACAGAGAGGCTTCCATTTAAGCGACATGCTTAGTGCTAAACAACTTAGAAAAATGCCATGCAACGGCTTTTATTTTTCAAACAACAGTGGTCCCTTACAAGAGTGAAAACTCAATTCAATAAAAATAGCCACAATCGTTTCTATATTCAGTGTGACATATCCAGCCGGACAGAGGTCCAATCTTTACTTTTGAAAGGTATGGGAGAGGAATTCTCCACAGTTCAACAAAGTGGGGCACAAGCCTGTACCCTACTCAAACATACACAGAAAATACAATGGACAACGTGAAACAACGAAGGGCTTTTTAGGCAAAAGCGGGCGGTTCTTCAACTTTCAGAATTCAAATCGAAGAACAGAAATGTCATCATGCACTTTTACATGTTGAATGACACATAGTACATAAATGTATAACGTGCGTAATTAGAGTCGACGGCGTTTCGATCCCACTATCTAATCATGGGGATCATCATCAGGACATTTGTATAATGCCTAATTAAATCAAGCTTCATCTGCCATAAGAGACACCGAGGGTGCTCTAAAAACGGAGTAGAATGCAGTGAAAGTACAGTAGCTGGTACCAGCGTCAAGTTACGAATGAGCGTCAATGAAGTAAGTGATCGCTTCAAATTAAGCAAGGATTGCCGGGGGTACAGGAGCAGTGTCCGTCCGTCACGATGGAGTGGTGAAGATTCAATACCTATCGAATTTTATAAAATATTTAGGAATATAATATCTCCACTTTTTGCTAAGGTTATTCTAGAGATAGGCGATACTAATATCGTACCACCGACTTTGGATACTACTAATATAATATTTTTCCTGAAAAAGGGAAAACCACAGGAAGAAGGCGCATCCTATTGGCTGATATCGGTTATCAATGCTGACGCCATAATATATGCCAACATTTTGGTTAACCGTCTTGCTCCCCTGATGTCAAAACTGCTCTCCAGCCAAAAGCATTGCTTAATAGCAGGCTCAGATACCTCAGCACATATTAATACTGCCATAATGGCATTTGATCTGGCCAAACAATCTGGTTGCAATCTGGGAATGATATTAGATGTGGAAAAAGCCTTTGACAGTGTGGCATGGGCCTGCTCTTGCTTCATTTGGAATGGCTAGCTGATTTCCTACATGGGTAATGGGCTTTACCGCGCACCACAGGCCAAATTAAATTATGCTGGCTCTCAGTCCAGGCTTTTCCTTATAAACAGGGGTACGCACCAGTGATGCCCTTTGTCCCCATTATTGTTTGCCCTATATTTTAAACCCTTTATTCTGGTTTTACTTGCCAATAAAGATATCCTGTCTTTATGTCCAGGACCTAATGAGCTTAAAATTACTGCTTATGTAGGATACATTGCTATTTTCATGAAGGACCAGGGCAAATCTTTGGAATTAATCATCTATGAGGCAGGAATATTTGGAACTTTTTCTGGATATAAACTGAATTCTAATAAAACTCAGGTGCTACTGAACTTTATACCAGACAATCCTGTAATGGGAACATACCCGAAGTTACTTACTTAGGTATCTGCATTTCATCTCAGATTGAATGTATAATTAAATTAAATTATAATGCTCTATTTCATAATGTTATTAAAAAGCTAAAGAACCGGCATAAATCACCCATAAGTATAGTCGGCAGGTGTAACATAAAGATGACGATTCTCCCAAAATGTTTATAATTATTTTGCTCAATCCCTATGAAAGTTACTATTTCATTCTTTAAGAAACTAGATGGGGCAAAAAACTGTTTTATACGGGGGTATAAACGTGCATGTCAAGCAACTAATCTACTAAAGTTTCCATTTAACCAAGGAGGTTTTCAGCTCCCCGATTTCAAATTATACTATTGGGCCTCTGTTATGAAGAGGTTGTGCAGCCTTCTGTCTAAAGTGGCCAGGATTTCAATCACAAACTTCTGCTAGGCCAAGTTTGTTGTAGATACCTCTATCGGATTCATGACCTGAATTACTTCAAGAGAGTATGCTTTAGGACGGTCAGGGGATTAGTCTTTATCTGGCACGAAATTTTTGCTAGGTATTCTTTACCGGTATATTTTAATACATTTCCTCTCTGGGATAACCCACTCCTCCCAGACATTTTTCATGATGGTGTAGCTAAACAGTAGGCTAAACTTGGCATTAACAATCTTGGGGACCTTTATTATTGTAATGGTTTTCTAACTTTTCAAAATCTGCAAGATACTTTTTTAATTACACGCCAACACTATTATAAATACTTACAACTTAGAGATTTATTTTAAGAGCACAGGGTCTTAAATTGGTAGAGACACGGGACTTACTGACACTCTTACACAAATCTACTAGGAAACAGGCAATACTCATGGCATACAAGCATTTTTGCCAGGATAGACAGGCCCCTTGCATACAGTTAGCTTTAAAATGGAGTACAATCCTGGCAAGAGAAATTACTCATACAATGATAGATGAAGCATTTACAATACTAAAAGATGCCATGTGGTCTACGAATTTGAGACTACAACAATTAAAAACACTGTGTATGCTGTATTATATTCCTGATAATATTGTCAGGTGGGGCGGCCAAGAACTGAATATTCACGCAGTAAGCTGAATTGCCCTAAGTCTGGAGTATATGGCGCAAATATTGTACTTGTGTTTGCCACATGCCCATAGCTAAACGCATTTTGTCAGGGAGTAATACAGGTCTGTAAAAACCACCTCGGATTAGATCTAGCTTTTACTACACAGGAGATCATGTTGGGCTATAAGGGAGATGCTAGCCATGCATGCCGAGCATTACTCTCTATAATCTTGGTCGCTGTTAGAATAGCTATTCTAGGGCCTGGATTTCTACTAGGCCCGGTAATGCTGTGGAGTGATGGGCTATTGCTGTGGTGGTTTTTGCGAGCGAAAGGGCCTTGGCTAAAGATAGAGTTTTAAGCTCAATGCGGAGATTTAGTGCAGTCTGGCATAAAATGAGGCAGGACTGATTGTATATTCTGTGATACCCCATTTGAATTTTTATGCCTGCATGAACTACATGTACCTTTTTTATTTCTTCTAAGATATGATTTGTATTTGTATTGGAACTAGTATAAGCTGATGTATATGTGCTTGTTTTTCCTCCCATGCCCAAAATTCAAATAAAAAAGAATTTTAATAAAAAGCATATAATGGCATTAATTACATTTTTATTTCAATTTAGTTAGTTCCCTGCCCTGCAATGAATAGTCCTTATCCTACAGTTTGAGTTCGCCTAGGAGGGAGTGGGACTTCGCTTTTGATGCCTTTACTATTAGTGCTAAAGACACACAATTGATGGAAGGAATGCAGAGCAAATCAAAACATTCATCCCCAGTCAAGAGATCTGTGTTAAATCCATCATTCTTTTGCTCAACATGCCACTCCAGTTTAGACCTGGCTATATGCAAATCAGTCTTGACCCTGTGCCTCATCGAACAGTCCAGCCCAACCTGTCAAGCCAGGTCCTTACTGTTAGTGCGCTAGCATGGTACTACCACCACCACCATGGCACCTTGGAAATCCATGCAGCCCTCACTTCATCTAATCAGGTAAGAGAACTGTGGCTGACTGTTGATTGTTGAACTGCAATCTATATACAATGGAAATTCACCCCCCCCACTGCAATTCCTTAGGGGTGAATATAGTTGCAGATGGCAACAACAAGGAGGAGAGAGTAGTAGGACAAGGGTGGGTACTGCATAACTATTTTGTTGTTACACTATTAGCGGATTTTAAAAATGGGCTGCCGCAAAGGCAGCAGTGCAAAATAAAACAGTAAAACCCCCAAAAATATTTAATTCATAATGTAAAACTATAAAATATTTATTCCCCTAACAATAGAAACTAAACCCACAACTGGTCCACCCCTCTTCCTGTCCTGAACCAATGTCCCAAGTAGTGTGCAAAGTAAAGTCCAAAAACGAAATTGTCCATAAAGAAAATACAAAAAATACCCTAACTTCCACATTCCCACCCTCTCCCCACTATAAATTCCACCCAATAAAAAAAGTATTAATAAAGGGGCAGAAGAGGGCAAAATGGGGGGCTAGGAGCTTCTTCACAGTGTTCATGTGCGTCTCCATCTGTACCTCCTGCTGGGCTTCCACGCACGCCAGCCTCTGCATGATGCGGTGGTGAAGTGCGTAGAAATATGGGGGAGCAGCAGTGATGGATTGGTGGATGGCGGCTGCCATCAGACTGCGGTGACGGTGTACTGGAGGCACTGGGACCTGGTTAGGGCCCAAGGCATCTGCTGCTGCCACTGCCTCCTCTGTCTCCAGCACCACCAGGTGTAGGTATTCGGCTCAGATGGCCACCAGTTTCCTCTACTGGCTCCGGGCTGCTATCTCCTGCCTGTTAGCAGTTGGATCAGCAGGAGTAGCTATATAAAGAAAGAAAAACAACAAATTGTAAACAATGCTCTTAGCAAAACCAATACAATTTTGTAGTGGCATGGTAGCAGTACATTTGCTGGTATCCTGGGGCCATTTGATTTTGATGTGATTAGAGTTTCAGATATTATGCACTCTGGAGTACACAATAATTCTTCTCACTTGTTCAGCTAAATTAATGGAGGCACGCTAGCTCAGCCAGCGCCCTAAACATGCTCATGTTACTTTGCTACTGTCGACAGGTGGGGCAGCAGTACTAGACAATTATCTTATTCCTATCATGGACATGCTCTGTTAAATGGCTTTTAATTTCACCCGGGCTAGAAGGCCGATAACTAGGTGCTATGAATTAAATACGTCACATTTGGTACATAAAATCAGTCATGCAGACATCCTATGGTCTGCTTGAATGTAGACAGTAGGAAAAGCAATGCACTACAGTACAGTGAAAGGATAAAGGAACACTATATTGTATTTGGCACGTTCGTCACAGACTATCCCATCTGCTAAAGGCAAAGGCACTTACTCTTAGTCCCACTTTACTTCCTGGCCTCACCCTGCATCTCCACACTTTGACATTACTTTTTTCAACAAAATAGATTTGCTTGGCAAGAAGGAAATTAAATATCAACTTACTCTACTGTGGGTAGCTTAGCGGGATTAGGCCTGGTAGGTAGACGTTTCACTGCTCATCATCATCAAGTGCCTAAGCTTTTGCTAGTAGAGTCACTTTGTTCGAAAAATGTTGAAGGGTAAAAATTTTAACTGACGTAATCCATTATGAAAGTCATAATAAAATATATCACTTGGCCAGAGGACTGTGGTGTATACAAAGAATGTTTTTTCAAATTTTACAGAAGGCTGGGACAGAAGGAACTTAGGAAAGGAGTTATGTACTAGGAAGGGAATGAGTAGGCACTGGAAGTGAAGCGGAGCATAGCTTTTTTTTGCATCGCAATGAAATTTGTAAATGGGCCTACACATTAACTGAGGCAGACGCACATTCCACAGCCAACAATGCAGTGCCGCCCATGTAACCATGCAGCCATTAGGGCATCATGGGTGTCACTGGCGAATTGCCGTGGGTAAGGAGGGAGGGAGGTGATTGATGATGGGAGGGTAGGTAGGAATATACATAATATATGTTGCACTTAAAATCTACTATGAGTCACCGGAGTAGTCTGAAATACCACCTCATCCCTTTGCATCAAAACCTTGATAAAACCATTCCAAGCAAGTAAAGGTGAGAAGAACGCCACTCCAGAGGAGCACCCTAGTGCCTTGTTTCTTCTTCATTCCTAGGATTTTTCCATTTATTATTGCATTGTTCTTCTATTATTCTTCAACCTTGGTTTTGCTACTTACCGTTTAAGGTTTACATTCTCTCAATCTAGTCTTCACCATTGAAAACCATCCATCCATCTCCATCAATTCAAACATGGTTCTCAGTTTCAACAAACCTTTCATCAGCATACATTTACCCACTCATGCATCTTTTCACCCATCAAACCCACCTGAGGATTCCTTTCACCCACCCAGGTAGGCATCCTTTCACCCATATACTTTAACCCACCCAGGCAGGCATTCGTGTACCCTGTCATCCATCCTTCACCCACCCATGCATCCTATCAGTCACCTATATGCATCCTTTCACCCACCCATCCTTCTCTTCCATTCATATGACATCTCACCCATCATTTTCCCTTCCATCCTTCTTTACCTTTTCCATCAGCCCATCATAGTTAAAGACCTTTATGAATCTTTGTCTGCAGATTTGCAGATAGAAGAGGCCACTGTATCTGCTAAAGAGGGTTGTGTCTTTTCAACTATTCACAGGTCAACAGTACACCTTTGCAGTGAATATATAATTAATAGTCAATAAGCAAGCAATATGACTTATTACTGCCCACTACATCCGCTGACGCACCCCCTTATACCGCTGCTGCATCTGCTACCTGGCTAGCGCCATCACTGCTGGCTCCAGTAATGGTGGTCGGTGCGGCTAGAAAAAAAATTACGCATTTTGGAGATGCCAGATACCCCTTCCTCCATTAATTTTTTTATAGCAAAATACAACCACTCACATCATGACAATTCAGTTACAGTATCTACAATCAAAAATATCGATTTGGGCATTTTGTTGGCTGCAATTTTCGAAAAGCCTCAAGATAAACTGTAATGGAGTGGCAGAGCAACTGATGAATCTGAGTTTTTGAAAAGAAATAAAAGAGTGGACATCTGGACATATGGTCCTGATTCGCAAATGCAATGGGGGCGTC
The DNA here is from genome assembly GCF_964261635.1 of Lissotriton helveticus. Lineage (NCBI taxonomy): Eukaryota > Metazoa > Chordata > Amphibia > Caudata > Salamandridae > Lissotriton > Lissotriton helveticus. The sequence goes on from NC_136070.1 coordinate 884,206,503, forward strand.
ATCCTCAAGGCTCATACTTCCTTCCAGCCATGGTGCAAGGTCATCACCAACTGCTGCTAATACTAGGCCAAGCTAATACACAACTTTGGGGTGTCTAACGTGACCATGGCCCCTCTCTCATTTTACTGATTGAGCATGAGAAAGTAAAAGAAAGCCTTTTCATCTCAACAAACATGCGTATATTACCTTACTTGGGCATGCAATCTTCACAGAAGAGTAGTGGTACATGACCAATGGGTTCTCTGAGTCTTACTGTACCATGTATAAGGGGAGAGGGAAATCTGACTGACAAAGCAGAAGAAAGGGGATCTACAGACAGTCTAGTACAGAGACAGTTTGAAGTAAAGTACAGCATCTTGAAATATAGAAAATAAGTAAATAGGATAATGCAGGGATAGCAAGAATTTAGAAACGGATAGATCGAAGAGGTTTTTGAAAAAAAAAAAGAAACGTGTAGTGAGGAGCGGTAAAAGTTAGGGAAATAAATATTAATGTGAACAACAGGAGGACTGACTGGGGACAGTAAAGCCATTGTTAAAGGAATTTTGGGACGCACCTCCAGCAGCTCCCTCACCCGCCTCAGCCCTCTTCTTGCCCCTGGATGATGAAGTAAGACATAAAGAAACATAAGATTGGTGGTAAATAAAATAATCACAACCCAAAAATATTTTGGCAGGAAAAGGCAATCGCAATAATATTGAACTTTTCTTAATCAGCTCTACTAGTAGTATCGTAGACAATCCTATCCTATTCCAAATGTCCTTAACCTATGTATCCCGAATTCCAAGTATGGTAAACTAGATTTTGGAATTACTCATAAATTGTAACAAATAATGTTTGCTCTCATCTCATTCACAATCGCTCAACCCCCTCTGACGGGCCAATTCACTAAGTCTGTTTTTTTCTTTAAATGCATAGATGGACGCATGCATTCACCAAATTGGTTGCTTGACACTGTACGAGCTACAAAAAAATAAACGCTCTAAGTATTGAAGTGAGAGGATGTGCACAGCTAAATTACTATTACTAACTACCACTATCTTAGTGACAGGACACATGAGTCTCTGCATTACTTCTTACATAATCATCCCAAGCGAGCGCTAACAAGTACGAATAGGTAGCACCAAGCACCTTTCTAGAATAATGATCGCATTATATTTGTGAACTTACCTGCGTATTAGCAGTATGCTTGTTATTTGGGAAAAAATATTAGCAATAGCATAGAACACAAGTAATAATGATATTAATGATTACTCACTGAGCCCCTCGACCTCCACTACTAGCAAGTCCAGTGGGTCCTGGTTTCGATCCTGGACATTGGACCACCAGTGCATCAGCTGCTGCTCGGTGCACCGAATGGGAGAACAGTGGTACACTGCCCGGCGCACCACCGTGCAATGCTGTCAGTGCTCTGTGAGTCCATACCCAGACCCTATGCCTGCCAACTGCTGCCAGGGTGGAAGGGAGGTGGCGTTGGACATAAAAGACCAGCGCTGCCACTGTCACCTCTGAAAACAAGGCATGGGGCTGCACCCCTTCCCCGTGCAATGCTGCCAGTGCTTCCTAAGTCCGACCCGGACCCAGGCCTGCCAACTGCTGCCAGGGTGTAGAGGAGGGGGTGCTGGATATAAAAGACCAGCGCGGACACCTCCACCTCCGAAAACATGTCACGGGGCTGCACCCCTTCCAGTCACCAAGGAAGGTGGCTGCAGCTCTTTTTTGTGCCCTGCTCTGCCATGGCCCTGGGGGGGGGAGTAAAAAAGAAACACAAAATAGAACTGAGGAAGGCAAAAATAAGGAAGTAAAGCCAAAAATGAAAAATACAAACTTCACCAAAAACACACCAAAAATAAGGAAAAATTTAAAATACACATTCACAAAGACTAAAGGTAAGATAATAAATAAAAATGAGAAGAAAAAAAGATTTATGAGACAAGAAATAAATAGATTGAGAAAGGATGAAAAAGTAGGCCCCACCATCATAAACAGAGTGAGAAACAAGATGGTCACATCCAGGCGAACCGCATGGTGCGGTTCGTACAAGATATTTGCCTGAGAATGCATTTTGTGTTGAACTCAGGCATAAACGCCACATGAACGGGTGAGACAAGGGAGCTCTGTGTAGCACGGCAAAGTTTTTTTTAATAACTTTGTGGAGTTCTATGTAGCATGGCCATATGAACTCTGCCCAGGCCTATCTATAACCCTATACTCAAATCCACTCCACTCTGACACAACACTCTACCCTACAACATTCTACTCTACAACACTACAACACTCCATACCACTCCACTCTATGACTTACCTGTCATCTCTACAGTATGCCACTCCACTCTATGACATATCACTCCACTCTACGTCACTCGACTCTACACCCCTCCACTCTAAGAGACTGTATGACTACTTTATGACATACCACTCTACTCAAATCTACGACACGCCACTTCACTTTATGCCATTACACTTTATAGCATTCTACACCACTCTATGACACCATACAACATGCAACTGCACTTCACTTTATTACACGCCACTCCACTTCATGACACAGCCACTCCACTCTAGGCCATTCCACTTTACTCTACAACATGTTATTCCACTGTACACAACTTATTTCTACTCCACTCCTCTCAGTGCCACTCCACTGTACAATACTCCACTCTACAAAATGACACTGAACACCAAGACACTCTTTGCCACAGCACTCTATGCCATGACACTCTACAACACTCCACTCTATGCCCGTTCACACTACAACACTCTACACCACTCTTCAGCAATCTTTCCCCCTCAACTCTACGACATTCTTCTCCACTCTACAACATTCAACTCTACTCTATGACACTCTACAACACTCTACTCTACTCTATTATACTCTACTCCACTCTAGGGAAAAGTTTCTATGCCACTCCATGCCACTTAATCTACATTACTCTATGACACACTATTGAACTGTACTCCACGATACTCTACTACTACACTCTACACCACTCAACTCTACGCCACTCTATGCCACTCTTCTCTACCGCATTCTAAGACACTCTACTTCACTTTTTACCACTTCACTCTACAACACTCTATTCCACTTTATACCACTCCACTCTATTTCACTCTACTACTCTCTGGGACACTACACTCTTTAACACTCCACTGTACGAAACTCCTCTATATGAAATGCCATTTTATTGCACTCTCCTCCACTCTACTCCAAGACGATCGAGTCAATGACACTCCACTCACAACACTCTACTACACTCTATGCCACTCCACTCTTCAACTCTCTATTCCACTCTACTTGATAAAACTCTAGTCAATGTAACCCTACTCTACGACACATCACTCTGCTCTAAGACATGCCATTCCACTGTATGACATGCCACTTCCACTCTACACCACTCCACTTTACCCGTCTCCACTATAAGATACCCTAAGATACTATACAACACCCCACTCTATGACACACTATTCCACTCTTCTATATGACACACCTCTCCACTCTATGGCACGCCACCCTACAGCACTCTACTCCACTTTGTTCCCCTCCACTTTACACCAATCGGCTCTACTCTACTCTATAACATGTAACTCCAATTCACTTATGACACGCCACTTAAATCTCTGGCACACCATTCCACTCCACTGTACATTACTCAATGCCACTCCACTCTACAAAATGATACTCTTCTAGATGACACTCTTTGGCATGCCACTCCACTCTATGACACTCTACAACACTTGACTTTATGCCCCCACACTTTAAGATGCTCTGTGATACACCATTCTATGACACCTACTCTACTCTACTGTAGGATATGCCACTCCATAGAGTGCCAAAGCACAACAAATCACTCCACTCTATGAAATGCTCCTTCACTCTATGATACTCCACTTCATTATGTGGTACTCCACTCTACAACACGCTACTAGACTCTAGGATTATGACACTCCACTCCACTCTAGGATGGGTCGCTCCATTCTACAACATGCCACTTCACTATAAGTCATTTCACTCTACAACACCCACCAACTCTACAACACTGAACTCTACTCCACTCTACTGTATGACACTCTTTGCCACTCCAATATATAAAACACCACTCCACTCTACAGCATGGCACTCCACTCTACACCACTCTACTATATGCCCTTTGAATCTAAGATACTGTACAACATGCCAATCTAAAACAAGCCACTCTACCCTACGACTATCAAAGCCACTCTACTCTACGACATGCCACACCACTATACAACACTCTACTCCACTTTACAACATTTCACTCTAGTCTACGATGTGCTGCTCTACTTCAGGACACTTCACTTCACTCTATGACATAACACTCCACTCTATAACATGCCAATACACTCTACCCACGCCACTCCACTATATAATAGGTCACTCCATTCTACAACATGGCACTCCACTGTATGCCACTTTACTCTACAACATGCCACTCAACTCTAAGCCACTCTACTCATGCAACGCCAAGACATGACTCTCCTCTACCACTTGCCACTCCACTGTACGGCACTCTACTCTACTCTATGGCACTCCACTGCATAGCACACCACTCAAATCCATGACATGCCACTCCACTCTACGACATGCCACTCCACTCTCCACCACTCCACTCTACGGCCTTCCACTCTAAGACACTTTATGACATGTCAGTATATCACATGCTACTCCGCTCTACACCATTCCACTCTATAGCACTATAGTCCTCTCTATGACCCTATGCCACTCCACTCTAAGACAGGCCACTCAACAACATTTCACTCCATTCTACAACACTCATTACCACTCCAATCTATCACACGCCACTCCACTCTATGACACACAACTCCACCCTATGGCACACAGCTCCACTCTATGACATGACACTCCTTTCCATGCCACTTCAGTCAATGCCCCTTCACTCTTGGACAATGTATGTCACACCCTTCTATAACACTCCACTCTACTCTATGACCACCCCTCCACTCAATACCACTCTACAACACTCTACACTACTCTCTGAAATTGTACAAAATGCCACTCCATTTCACTCTATGACACTGTATGCCACTCCACTCGAAGCCACCCAACTGTACGTCTCTCCACTGTACTTCACTCCATTATACACCATGATACTCAGTGCCACAACACTGTATGCAATGATACTCCACAACATGACAATCTACGCAAAAAACACTCTATGACACTGCACTTTATACCACTTCACTCTAGGCACCATAGCCCAATATTCGCCATTCTACGACACTCTACACAACTCCTTCTATGCCACTCCACACTTCTTAATTCACTCTACTCTATGACACTCTAATCCACGCTACTCCGCTAAGCCACTCTGCACCACTTCACTCTATGCCACTCTAATATATAATATTCTATACCACTCCATGTTACTTCTATCTTTATTTTATTGAGGAGATGCAGACCGTAGTATCAAAAAATATATATCAAGCAAAAGAACTTGACAAAATGCAACAATCATTACAATAATCCATCATGCTAGCGTAGATCAAATAAGCAAATACAGTTCATTAATCCATGTGCAAAACAAAAAAAAATTAATTAGATATCTGAATTCGCTCCTAAATCAAGGACACCTACAGGTCCCATATTTAGGAAACTCTGCCTGACTGATTCCCACATTCTACGCAGCCTACGGTGGTTAGGATGATTCTGAGTAATACCCTGCTCCAACACCCAAATGGATACAAACTCCTACCTCCAGGATACAGGGTTGGGGCTGCCTTCTGAAACCAAGTACAATTGATAACTAGCCTAGCCAATGTGATAGAAAAGTAGAAAGCCACTCCACATCATGTAGAATGTCTAGAGCATGACCAAGGAATTTCATTGTTGGATCAAATCTGACATTTGTATTCAGAAGTTAATTAACGAATGTAAAGACGATATGCCAGCATTGAGCAATGATACCACAAGTTGCAAAAATATGTACTGAGTCAGCCTCTGGTGCTTTGATTCGGAAGCAGTCCAACGTTGCCCTTAGACCCCACTTAAACAGCTTGGGTCTGACTCATAAAGGCAATCTGAGACAAAAGTCTAGCTTCACAACGTTTGGTACTCTCAGAAGTCATTGGACGGGAATTTCCTCACTCAAGGTTCAATCTTCACACCCGGGCTAGACCCTCCTGCACCCAGTCTGGAATCTCCACAGTCGGGCGCAATCTCCGACTTGGGCCGGATGGACATTCCCTTCATTCGTGAACACCTGTGTAACTGCTTACCACCCTCCCTGCTCCAGCTGAAACACTGCAGCCCAACAACCAATCCCAGCCCTGCAGCAAATATAAATACACGCTACCACACACAAACCCTTTCTGACCTTTTAACGTCACTTAATGTGTTTGTTCTCTGCCCCTTGCCATGCCCCGGGGTGATTCAAAGTCACAGCCCCTGGTCTCAGTAAGGGTGGTTTGGGGGGCAGCCGAACCCAGTGAGGTCTACCTCCGGCCAGATTGGAAGGGGATGGGATGAGCAGCGTAGCGGCCATTTTGTGGGTTTTGGGCTACATCGGGAATAGCCGAATTGTAGCCCAATTTCAAAGGTAGCCCTGTGGGCCAGTTTTGCGCTTTCCCAGCCACCATTTTAGGTTTGGTGACATGGTGGCTGGGAGCATTGTAGGTTTTAGTGTTTTTCCACCCTCTTTTTCTGGGTTTGGGTGTTTTTTCTCATAGGCGGTTATTGGATCAGGTTCATAGGAGTTTTGGCTAAGTTGTATATTCGTAGCTTGGAACAGGTGCTGGTGGAGTTGTTGGTCGGGATTGTTGGGGTCCGGTAAGAGGGCTTTCGCAGGTACACTGCGGGTGCCGAGCGTCAAGGGCGGTGTGCCAAATATGCTTCCACCCCCCTCCTGTGACCCCTGGTGTCCCCTCGCTACACCATAAAAGTGCAGAAACCTAATGTGTAGAAGCCTCCTAAACCAGGAGTTACCTAGGAAGATAATTTTAAATATTTTTTCTTCCTTTTTGCACTTTTTTACACCCACTTTTTACTTTCACGTCCCTAAGTAAGGGTGGGCCTTAGCGCGTCCATACCACCAGGGTCTAGAACACTCCAAAAGTCCTGAAGAATGCCTGGTAACCTTACACCGTTTTATAGGCAGAAACATGTTGACTGACGATAATTATTGGAAACAACCACACAATTAATTGTGGACTATTTTCCCAACACATAATTTTAAATATATGCCCTAAGTGACCATATAATAAATCATTTTTGGTTACACTTAGACATTTTTTATATACCCCTCACCACCATTTAATTTATTTTCACTGCACGCCTTAACTCACAAATCTTGCTCCGCAGAAGATCTGGCGTCGAAGCACACTAAAGAGGCACTCGGCCTCTTTAGTGGGGCCCAATGATGAAGCATTTCACCACCAGGTGGTGAGTGAGGGCCTTCCTAACCTACCTAAATGAGGCCGGTTACCTTTCTACCTTGCTCCTTCGTGTGGTCCCATATAACCATACAACACTCTTTTGTTGTTTGAACAGATATAACCGGGGAATAAGAGTGTTACCTACCTCTCCCTACCTCTCTTCGTGTTTATACACACGTTGTTGAAAGTTGGCCAAGGTTGGCTGAAGTTTTTAGTTAAGTGTTGGTAGTTTGTGAGCAGGGGCAGGGAAAGGGTAACCAGGTAGGCTAAGTTTAGACTAGATGTTTGTTAGTTACAGTTGCACAAAGGCAGGTACAGGTTTGGGTCATTGGCGGACAGGATTTGTAAATGCAATATTGTGTAAGATTGTGTAATATGGTTGTTATGTAGTGTTATTTTGGTATTCAGCAGGGTGTAGAATTTGATGTGGGGATCGTAGGGGTGGGGGTGGGGGAACAGGGGGTCAGGTAATTTATCTATAGTGAGGTTTTAATTTTGTAAGGCAGTTGCCCTTGTTGAAAAATTGTGATGTGCACCTGTTTCAATAAAGCGGCCTTTTACACACACAAAAATTGGTCTCTGTTTGGCTTGCCCCCCTTCCTCCCAATGAGCAGTGAGGCCGCCTGCCCGACCCAATTGTGGTGCTGCTGTAACAGCAGAAGCAGCACCGGGATTGGCTCAGAGAGAGATATGTGTTTTGGTTACCTTTCAGTGTGAGCAGTGACGTCACGTCGGATGAGGCTGTCTCGCTCCCTCATTTTGGTGCAACATGAACACGATTCGAGATTTGGTTGCTTGCTGTAGTAGGCCTATGCCTCGGCACGCATTTGGAAAGTAAAGGTGGAGCTCAGCTGCTTTAAGTTGTACAGGAGGTAAGTAAAAGCAAGTTTAATTAGTGAGTGATTTACTTGTTGGTGACCGTGGATTTACAGTAAAATAATAATCCCAGTAATAGGTAACGAGTTACCTATAACTGGGATTATTATTTTTATGCAGTGCAGTGCTTGAGAATTTTACTTGTGATAAGATTTTTCATTGTGTTCTGCAGCTAAGATAGCTGAAAGGGCTCCTTGCCTGCTGCAGAAATCTGTTTGCTACTTTCTACAGCTGGGGCCTACGCCACGGCCCCACCCTCAAGGCGCTCATTTGGGAAGAGTTCTGCCTTAAATTTCCACAGGCTACATACAGCCAGTTACTAAAATGGTGATCATCAAGTTGTGTTGCGCTGTATGTACTGTACTGCCTGGTGCTGATTTGGGTAATGCCCTTCTAAAACAGTACTCCGTGTACAGTGCTTTGATGAGATTTGACTTTGCTCATTTCAAACAGATACTAATTCACATGCAGGGCTCGGGCCTAAGGCAAAGGCCTCACGGCACTCATTTGCAAAGCATTCTGCCTTCCATAGGTTACAGAAGGAAGGAACATGGCGACTGTAGTTTAAAAGACCCTCATGACGGTGTCTTCAAACGCACCAAGAATTTACCAATAGCGTATTTTAAACTTGCACATAGATGTAGCTCTTAACACCTTTCAACAATTAGTATGAAATTGTGCCACATAAGAGCCTGATATACGTTCTATGTTTATGCGTGCAATATCCATTTGTACAGCTTTAAAAAAGTCGTTTTTCACTTTCACGTGGTACTCAGATGATTTTTGAAGTATATTTTGTTGTATAAAAGTATGTTAACATTTGAAAACATTGAGATCTTAATGCCACAGAATATGTAGCATAATGTTGTATAATTTGTCTTTTCTTGCCGCATAACCAACTAAGCCAGCCAACATTGTTCCTCAAATGCCACATAATTCCTGTGACCATGCTGTAGCATTCTTGAAGAAATCCACTTGAAAGTAAATAAGTATGTTGGATTCTTTATTGCAACCCCCCACATACAGGAACAGCACATCCAGCATGAACGGCTTCCACAACATGACTCCCATGGAAAAGAATGTCATTACACAATTCATTACACAATTATAGACTGTAAAACAGATTCTAATATGATGCAATACAGCTTACCTTAAAGTCATATACTACACAATCCCCCCTCTAAAAGAAATGGAACAAAAAAGCAAACAAAAAAAATATATATATATATAGGTAACTACAATAAACATTTCTAGACATTTAGATTTCTTAATAATCCTTCCACTAGACGTTTTAACCGCATTTTTATCACAGGAAAGATTTGGTGTACTAGAGTCAGGAAACACATGTACATTTTCTTTCACAAGTGGATTGGAATCAGATGAAATTTCCGGCAAGAGAACACAATCAGGAATAACAGAACATTCATGAGAATTTTCATTTAACACTGGTTTGGAATTAGATGGAAATAGATCAGGTTTGCTCTGAGGCAACAGTCTCTCTCCCTCCGGGAATTAGCCAGACTTCTCGGTCTCCTTTCTTCCTCGATCCAAGCTATCTTCCCTGGTCCGCTGAACTACCGTGCTCTTCAGAGAGTGAAAGCCAAAGCTCTCAGATCCGGACTTTGGTACGGAGACCACGTTTTTCTGGACGAAAAAGCCAGATTGGAACTTTCTTGGTGGCTGGACAATTTGGATGCTTGGAATGGAAGGGCTATCTTTGGTTCGACTCCGGACTTCGTTTTAGAGTCAGACGCCAGCCTTCACGGTTGGGGAGCACGTCTCCTCGACCAGGACACTTGTGGTGTCTGGACCCCCTCAGAATCATCTCACCATATACATTTCCTAGAATTGACGGCCGGGCTCTATGCTTTGATGAGTTTCAGGCACTCTCTCCAGGGCAGATCCGTTCTCCTGAAGATGGACAACGTTTCTGCAGTCTCATATATCAACCGTCTCGGTGGTACGAGGTCTGCCAAACAATCAGACCTGGCCAAGAAACTCTGGATGTTCTGTTTGGAACACAAGATCTCTCTGAAGGCAGAATACTTCCCAGGGAAATCCAATCTCTCAGCGGATTGGAACTCGAGATTCCTTCTAGACTTCAGCGGTTGGAAACTCGATACCTCCGTTTTCAATTCCCTGGTTCACTTCTGGGGTCCCTTCGATGTGGACCTTTTCGCAAGCCGTTTGACCTTCCAACTCCCTCAGTACTTCAGCTGGATGCCAGACCCGGGTGCTCTAGCTGTGAACGCTTTCCTCCAACCTTGGGCTCCTCTCCGCCCCTACGCCTTTCCCCCCTTTGCGATGATCCAAAGGGTTCTGCAGAAAGTGAGACAGGAACAATGCTCCCTGGTCCTGATAACCCCTTTCTGGCCGTCTCAAGCATGGTTCCCCACAGCTCTGGAACTTTCTTGCGACGTTCCCTTCCTGATTCCGGCTACTCAAGGGCTCCTTCTAAACGCAAACGGTGAAGATCACCACCTGGTTCTCTCAGGGAACCTGAACCTTCTTGCCTGGAAAGTGTCAGGCAATCTAACCAATTGTCTGGACTTTCGTCTTTGGCTCTCACTCTCCTTGGAGAATCTTGGGCACCTGGAACACACTACAGATATAATAACATCTGGAAAAAATGGTCTAGTTGGTGCTTGGAAAGGGACTTGGATCCCGTGGAAGCTCCTATCGTCAATATAGTGAATTTCCTGGTGGAACTTTTTGACAGTGGTCTTTCCTATAGATCTATTAACTGTTTTAGATCTGCAATTTCCGCAGGACACTCTCTTGTCAACGGTAAGACGGTAGGTAGGAACGTTATCATTTGTAGAGTTCTTAAAAGTATCAGGCTTAAAAGGCCCCCTATGCCTAAATATCAATCTGTTTGGGATGTTAAACTTTTGCTTGACCTTTTTTGCTCCTGGCCTGATAACTCCCTTCTTAACAGAAGATGTCTTTCAATTAAACTTGCCTCTCTCTTATGTTTGATTTCTTGTTGCAGGGTATCCGACGTCAAAGCTCTAGATATCTCTTATAGATGTTATAACATGTTTGAAATCTATAGAAGAACTAAGACCAAATCTGATTTCATTTTTTATCCTCGTTTTGATCTCTGCAAAAAACTTTGTGTAGTTGATTGCATGAAGGAATATGATTCAAGAATGAAAGACCTTCGTCCTCCTGATGCGAATCAACTTCTTGTTTCCTATGTCAAACCCTTTAAACCCATCTCATCCTGCTCTATTGCTAGGTGGGTTAAGTTTGCTATGAACTTTGCAGGTATTGACCTTTCTAAATTTCGAGCTCACTCTCTAAGAAGTGCTATGTCCAGCAAATCTTTTGGTCTGGTGGTAAGTTGGATGTTATCCTTAAGTGTGCAGACTGGTCTAATGCTTCTACCTTTGTGCATCATTACTGCAAACCTATTGAACATGTTTCTGATGCTGTTATTCAGGGCTACCAACATGCATAATGTAGCCTCCTTGTCTTGTAATGAAATTGCGATTCTCCTATTAACATGACCAGAGAATCTGGATTTCATTAAAGACACGGAGGCTAACATTATCCCCCCCTTCCCTCCCTTGGATGGAGGATATTTTGGATATTTTGTTCAATTAGACATTAATAACATTTAATGTTTTTGATGTGTATTCAATTTTCAAATTCAAAGTTTGCTTACATCGAATGTTATTACTAACTTTCTACCCGTTTGTCAACGGTTCAAATTTTTGATGTTCTTCATTTTAATTTCAGATAATTCGAATTAATGGATCTCCACGGTTTTTCCTTCTCTCCCTTCCATGGATTTCAACCTCTTCAGCATCCTTTTACCAAGTTGCAGCTTGATTAGACTTCTCATCGTTCGGTCGCATTTAAAAGAGGCAGCTCTACTCCTGCTCATGGCTTATATTGATGGCGTGATGTCATCTGATTCTTTGTTGATTCTTTGTGATGTAAGCGGCTGTTGTGAGTGGCATTAAAGGATTCATGCATAATGTTAGCCTCCTTGTCTTGTAATGAAATTTTCATTTAACACTGGATTGGAATTAGATGAAACATCTAGCAAAGTAACATAAGGAGCAACATTACATTTATCACCAGTCAAATTAAAATCATCAGTATCTTGTGTGAAATCAAATGTATCCCACCACCAAAATGTTGTGCTCTTGCACAAATTCTAAGTTTCATTATCATACAATACTGGTGGAAGGCGACTGAATTGCCACACTTCACCATTTCGTAGCAAGGCAGTGTTGTTCATGACTTTAACAACTAATTTAGGTTCACTAAATTTACTATCACCTTTGGAGACTTTCTTAGCATTTTTAACACTAACCCATTGACCTTTACATAAGTTCACTTGTTTAGTGCCATGTCTTAAGTCATAGTAGGTTTTATTCTTTATTTGAGAATCCTTAATGTATTCTCTCACAGTAGGTATATCACACTGGTTCATTCCACTTTTGTTTAACTAACCCAGGTTAATTTTTTAATGTGGAATTCTGTCTCTCATTAAGGAAAAATGACTTTGGCATGTAGAACCATGGATAGTACTTCTATAGGCCCAAAGTAATTTTTTTACCTCATCATCCCAAGATAAATTGATCTTATTGGCAAGTTGGAGAACCCCTTTAATACTATTGTTGGCTCTCTCAACGATACCATTTCCACTTGGATGATATAAAGCTGTGACCCTTTGTTTAATTCCAGATGCAGCCAAATAGTTCTTCATTTCAAGGGATTTAAATTGTACACCATTGTCCAATAAAATTAATTTAGGAAAACCTTCTCTCAAAAAAATCTCATCCAGGAATGTAATTACAGTTTTAGTATTGATAGCATTCACTACATAAATTTCTAAACATCTCGAAAAAGTGTCAATCATAACTAGAATGCACTTTTGTGATCCATCTTGCCAGTTGACCGGTCCCATAAAATCAATGGCAACAACTTCCCAGGGGAACTTTGGACAATAGGGAGAAGCTAAAGGTGGATTAAATGTTTTAAGTGTTTTATCAGAAACTTCACATTTGACACAAAACCTTACACACGTCTCAGCATCTAAGTCCATCCAAGGCCACCAATGTAGCTCTTTTGAACAAAGTTTGGTACAAGTAATTCCTGAATGTCCTTCATGACATAAATCAAGTATTTTCTTTCTTGAATCTTTCGGTGGCATAATTCTGTCACCTCGTAAGACCAGAGTATCACAGAGACTGAGTTCATCACGAACTTCCCAAAAACTCCTTAAATCATCATTGACAAACTTTTTATCCATACCGTTCCAACCTTTCATAATCAACTGTTTTAGAACAAGTAAGATTTGATTAGAATTCTCCGCTTCAAGCCACTCTTCTTTACTAAAACTACTCTGAGTGTTATCTATTGAAATGTGAGAAACTGAAATGTCATTCCAAGAGTTCTTGTCCAGTTAAATTAATGGTAAGGTCATGAGACTTAAAAAATCAGCAGCAAAGTTTTTGTCTCCAGGCATATATTCTATGTCATACATGAAGTCCTGTAATCTCATAGACAATCTAGCTATTCTAGCAGTAGCATTGATTAAACCATCAGTAGTCAGTAATTTAGTTAACGGTTTATGGTCACAACGTAAAACACATTTCCTGCCCCAAAGAAACTTCATGAAATGCTCTAGAGCCCAAACACAGGCTAAGGTCTCTTGTTCAACAACAGAAGGAGTGAGTGAACGAGATGCAAAGGCGATGATGACTTCTCTATTGTTATCATCTAGTTGGGTCAATACACTTCCTAAACCTTTGCTGCTGGCATCGGTGGTGACAATAGTTTTTGGAAATGGGTCAAAACCTTGAAGACTAGGTGCCTGAGCAATAGCTTTTTTTATCTCTTCAAAAAATCTTTGGCAAGAAACACACCAATTAAATGTGTTTTGTTTTTAAGCAAAGATCTCATGATGTGAGTTTTTTCTGAAAATGTATCAACAAACTTAAAATTAAATTCTGCGAGTCCTAAAAAGGATCGAAGGTCTTCCTTGTACTTGGGTGCAGGAGCATCCCTAATAGCACTTACCAGGCTGGATTTGGGTCTTATGCCTAAAGAACTAACTTCGTGTCCTAGATAAGTAACATTTTTTTCTGCAAATTTGCATTCCGAAAGTTCAGCAGTGTCTCCTTTATCTTGCAAGATGCTCATTACCTTTCTCAAATGTTCATCATGAACTTTCTTATTAGGTCCCATTATCAGGATGTCGTCTTGGAAAGATGCAATTCCTTGCATATTACCAAATAATTCATACACGAGTCTTTAGAATACCGCAGCTGCGGAGGCTAATCCGAATGGCATGTAGCAAAACTGAAAACGACCAAAGGGGGTACAAAAAGCTGTAAGATGTTTACTCATGGGTTGTAGAGACATCTAGTGATATGCACAGGATAAAAAAATGGTTGAAAACCATTTAGCGCCCTTAGTTAGCGAAAGCATTTTGTCAATCCTCGGAAGAGGGAATTGGTCAACGATTATATTGTCATTTAAGTACCTTAAATCAATAAACATACACATTTTTCCATTAGCACGTCTGGCAATCACAATCAGAGAAATCCAATCAGATGCCTCAATTGGTTCAATTATTTCAGCATCTAGTAATTTCTTTAGTTCTGTTTTTACTTAGTCTCGTACAATTAGTGGAATGTGACGCACTTTGTGGATTTTGGAAACAGCATTGGGTTTAACTCTTATCTCATGTGTAAAACCATCAAGATTCTCAATACCGGCACCAAAAGCTTTAGGAAATTCATCCAAAACCCATTTTTTTGTATTTTCTGCTTCACACATTACTAAAACTTGTTCAGGACTGTTGGGATTCAAAATAATATCAAGAGAACATTGATCTTTCCAACCTAAAACGGACGGTCCATCCATGGCTACATACAACTTATGTAATGCTCATCTACCTTTAAATTCAAACATTAAAGATCTAAAACCAAGCATTTCAATTTTTTGTCCAGTGAAGCTTTCTGGATTCACATAAGTCGGTTGTAAATGTGGGCCAATAGTATTAGCAAACTTGTTATCCCAAATTGATTTAGCAATGATGGTAAACGGAGATCCAGAATCAGCTGAAACCTGTAGAGTTATACCACCAAAAGAAATTATACATAAAGGTTTGTTGCTATCACCACTTGTAATATTAACCACAACATGTCTAGTGATGTTATTGTAAACATTCAAGTTCTCAGAAGAATGTTCATCTTCATTATTATCTGAGTCACAATTGTTGTTTGTAATACAGGTGACATGTGATTTTTTAGAACGCTTCCTCCTACAAACTTTAGAAAAATGTCCAACGATTCTACACTGAACATTTTGTCGATTGTGCGGGACATTTATCAAATCTTGCTGTGTGAGATGTACTTCCACATCTGTAGCACACAAAACTAGACTGAGAAGTGTTTTCTTATTTTTTGAAATTACAGTTTTGATATGGTTTCAATTGGTGTTTTGGTAAGATCTTGGTTGTTTGTAAGTAGGAGTTTTATCTTTTCCATTGTCACTAATCTTATTAACAGTGACTGCTTCGTTTGAGAGAGAAACTGCTTTTGCGCATCTTTCAGAAAGTTCTGCTTTTTTGATTAAAGTGATAATATATTTGATACTAGCATCACCTTCAATCCAAACTTGGTCCTGGATACTCTTATTTTTAGTACACATAACAATTTGGTCTCTAATCATGTCGTCATGTAAAGAACCAAATTTGTATTTGATAGCAACATTTTTTAAAGCAGACACGTAATCATCAATAGATTCATTAGTATCTTGTTTACAAGATACTCCTGCACATACAATCGGTGAATAGTGGTCATCAAGATCGGCTATTGCACATTTGAAAACATCAATATCACCACTTCTTTCAATTTTCTGCATTTGATTATAAACTCTGAGACCTTCAGGTCCTAAACAATGCATTACAACTCTCTTCTTTTTCCTGGAGACATAACACTACCATTGTCCCCAAGAGTAGCAATATAATTTATAAAATATTCTTTCCACTCTTGCCATTTTATGCTATGTTCTCCTGGAATAGTTAGAAATTATTTCGAATTACTTAGGGTAATGCTAACACTCGCATTCTGTGCAACATTACTTGATGTGGGAGCTGTATTGGATTCTCCATCCATATTGTAATAAAAAGGAGTACAAATGAAATAAAGTGTAAAATATTAAAACAATAGCAATAAATGTTTCTGTAATGTAGAAAGAATTGTAGAGTTCAACCGGATGCCAGAAATCGTCAGTGGCACTTAGGTATACGATGAGCTCCAGTTGTAATAAACAAACTATGTCATTTTGAGGAAATCGTAAATTAAAATGGCCGCTAGGGTCGCGCTGCGTGACCTCGTTGTTTCTGCGCTATGACAAGCGTGTTGGTCAGGTGGAATGCAGTCTCAAGGAGCGTCATTCAACTGCTGCCGCGCGTATGTGAAATTGCTTGCGGGACAGCAGTAACAGCTGATTTAAAGGTAAACAGCGCTCGCGCTAGTGAAACTGTTAATGGCACAGCAGTAGGGGCCAAATAAGAAGTCAGCAGAACCAGGAGAATCCGAAATAACACAACCAACTAAACTCACAAAATGATGGAGTTGTCCGTCATTGTCTCTCCTTTTGTAGTGGCAGTTGGGGCCAATTCAAAGGTCAGCAGTGCCTCGCAGCACAGGGAAAGGAAAAGAAATTACTCAACAACTAAACTCACAAAGTAGCGGAGTTTCCGTCGCTGTTTCCCTCCAGATAGTGGCTCGGCACTTGTAAATAATGTAGAAGGAGAAAAAAAAATTGAATACTCGCTTGAAATATGAAATCCGATGGATTTTTTTCTTTAATTAGATGGCAGGGGGTTGATCATCCTTGTCGCCAAATTAATGTATTAATCTTGAATAAATCCATTTGAAAGTAAATAAGTATGTTGGATTCTTTATTGCAACCCCCGCATACAGTAACAGCACATCGAGCATGAACGGCTTCCACAGCATAACTCCCATGGAAAGGAATGCCATTACACAATTCATTACACAATTCTAGACTGTAAAACAGTTTCTAATATAATGTAATACAGCTTACCTTAAAGTCATATACTACACATGCTCTATGTCTCTCTCCCTGGCTGTGCCTGGCAGTCCATTGCATGGCGTCTCCCCCCAATACATGTGAGTGGTCTCTTCTCTTGGCCTTTGTTTCATGTTACTGTGGCACCTAGTCCTGAGTAATGGTTCGGCTGGCCGCCACCCTGACCTTCGTTCATAGGAGTGAGACTTCAGAGTCCGTGCTCTTGTGATCACCAAGACAGTCATCATAATCCTGACATTAGCCTGCATATTGCATTTTTGGGTCATAGGCTCAATTACCAAGGTGGGTGTTAGGTGTAGAGAGAGTCCCCGTATACACAGGGTTTTGTGCCCCATCCGGTGTGCGATCGGTCACCTGACCATCCGCCACCCGGGGACAGGTTCGTAACCTTTGAAAGGCATCAGAACAGGAGATACCACATATGCAACAACCCCTCAGCTGTGGCAACTAATACTGATTTATTTTCTTTACAAATTAAGCATCGCAATCACTATGCAGTGCCAGTGCGATCTGGTAAAATTCATAAAGAAAAACTGCTGTCACCTGGCCACACAGCCTGCTCTATGGGATATGCGAGACCATGTGCAGAAACATAAAAAGTATTTTAGTAGTAGTAGTAGTTTATTATTAGGATTATGCTATGTGGAGGCCCCCGTGTCTTGCTCTGTAACTCAGCATATGAGGGAGGAGACAGAACAGGCAGAAACAGAGAGGCAGAAATAATAAATGTAACACTCTTGATCCTGAATGCCTCAAGAACTTTAGGCCCATCTCGCTTTTACCTTATCCAGCAAAAATTGTAGAGCGGGTGGTGGCAGGCGCTCTCTCTAGATACCTAGAACAGCATAAGCTCCTGAAGGAAATCCAGTTTGACTTTTGGCCAGCCCATAGCACCGAGAGGGCCTTGGTGACCGAGTTGGATGAGCCTCGTTGGCGGGCAGACAGGGGACAGGCAGGGGTGTTGATCCTGCTTGACCTGTCTGCCACCTTCGACACAGTGAACCATGGAATTTTGGTGGATAGGCTGAGAGGGGTGGGGGTTGCTGGTAGTGCCCTTGGGTGGTTTGAGTCCTTTCTTCAGGACAGAGAACAAGCTGTGTCCCTCCCTCCCTTCCAATCCGCTTTTTCCACCATCTCGCATGGCGTTCCACAAGGCTGTGCAGTTAGTCCGATATTGTTTAATATCTACATGAAGCCTTTAATTGCGGTCATCAAACATTTTAATGTTGAAATAGTAAACTACGCTGATGATACGCAGTTGATTCTCCCCCTGGAGGGAGATGGGTAAACCTCTTTGGAAGTATTCCACAACTGCCTGCGAGATACAGCGGTCTGGTTGAAGGCCAATTCCCTGCAATTCAACACGGAAATACGGAGGTGTTATACTGCCCAAGGCCTTGGGTACAATATTTCTTACCCAGCAACTTCTGGCCTGCGGATTTCTCTCCCCTGGTGCAGCTGTGAAGGTAGTGCGGAACCTGGGTGTGATGTTTAACAGCGACCTTACCCTGGAGGCGCAGGTTTCAAAGATTGTAACTGGCTGCTTGGCCATTATTCGCCTCCTGAGGAAAATCCTTCCTCTGTTACCACCCTTTGCCCGGGTAGAGGTGGTGCGCTGTACCGTGCTCAGTAGGTTAGACTACTGTAACTCCCTTCTGTTGGAGTCTCCATGCTATCTTATGGATAGACTCCAGAGAATTCAGTCTGCAGCGGAAAAATTAGCCCTGGGGTGGTTAACAAGATCTTCCTCTTCAAGGGCTTTGGCTCAGCTGCACTGGCTCCCAGTGAGACAGAGGGTGCCATTTAAGTCCCTCTGTCTGGTCTTTAAAGCTCTCCACGGGTTGGGCCCTGCTCGTTTACAAAGGAAGTTCTCGTGGCATGCGCCGGCACACAATCTAGGCTTTTCCTCGGCCAGGTTGGTGACCATACCTAGGTTTAGGAGATCTAGAGCAGGAGGTAGATCGTTTCGCGTGGCCGCGGCGAAACTCTGGAATTCCCTCCCGGCTGAACTTAGGCATGTCCCGAACCTTCTTGCATTCAGGAGGCACTTGAAAACATGGCTTTTCCAAAACCCTTAGCTTTGTATTAGATGGCCCCCTTTCAATATGAGCTTGTTAGCGCCAGGGTGCCTTTTTTAGGTGATAGTGCGCTTTAGAAGTGAAGTAAATAAATAAATAAATAAAATTATCTCTCTTCCATTTTTTCCACTTACTTCGACCTGAAAAAGCAAAACTTTACTTAAGCCACCTGGTAATAAAACACAAGTGTAGTAACAAACAAAACACAAACTTATGCAAAAGTGGCATGTCTAAAGAAAAAAGACAGAGTGCTATACTAATTCTTCTGTATCAGGCAGGTGTCACAATTTCCATTCAGATAGGGTAAATGTACTTCCGGGATCTAGATGCACTGGTACACTGAAATGGGAGAAATGCAAATCGCAATATTTGGGAACCTTAAGGGCATGGGAAATGGGAACCAGAAGCAATAAGAAAGGATTTATTGTCATACTAGACAGACGTTACTTTTGTGCTTGCATGATAGTCTCTATCATGTCTGGCCCCGGTTTTACTTTTTGGGCTCACATCAGTACATGAAAAGTGTTCTTGCCTTTTGAAGGTCCTTCACAAGACCCTCCCAAATTTGAGATTTTTCCAACTTACAAAAAAGTTCTTGATTTTGGTTTGTAACAGCAACATGCCTTCATACCAGACTGCCATTCCAAAATTTCACATAACATCTACAATATGGGGCCTATTGCGATGTCGGCTGGACCTGAGTCCGTCCGACATCGGGCAGGAGCTATTACCGACCGACCTGCTGTCGTCGGTTACAGCTAGTTCGATGAGACCGAACAGGGTTTGGTCGCATTCGTATACCTTACAATGCAAGCATGCTTTTCGACCGGAAAGCATGCTTGCAATGTAGAAAGCAGGGGTGCCGTTCATCCCTGCACCCTGTGGCCGGCACCCCAAGGTGCCTGCAACCGGGTGCAGGGATCAACCCAGGCCGCCATCCGGTGGCCTCATACCCATGGGGGCCCTGCTGGGGGCCCCCAGAGACAGCTTCGGACTGCCTTTTTGTGCCAGACAAACCGACATGAAAAGGCAGTGAAAAGCTGCCATCGTACTCCCTCGGTCGTACAGAGGCGACCGGGGGAGTACTGGAGGATTTCCAGACTGCGGACAGGCTCTCCCCTGTCGTCCGCAATCTGAAAATTCGAGTCGGATTCCTTTTCGACCGAGCCCATAGGAATGGCTTGGTCAGAAAGGAATCCGTCCAGCAGTGACCGATTCGGTCAGAAGGGCTCCGAACATGGTCCGGAGCCCTTTCGGCCGAAATCGGAATCAGCCCCCTACTGTCCAGTTTAAAGATATTACATTTACTGGCGTCAAATGGAAGGATTTGATGGCCTTGCTGGGATTTAAACTATTGGTCTGTAGCTCACCTGATGTCAACTGCCAGCATTTAAATAATTTGATCAGCGTGATAATCTGAAACCATTTTGTTTACCACTACTCAGAATGTAACTGGAGGGCAATACATATATGGCATAATAATTTGAAAAACAATTGTACTTCTAGCAGCGAATATATGAGCAAGATATTAAGTTGTGTGGTTTGGTTCAGAAATTTTATATATCCCATTTAAAATTTCTTTATCATCCAACTGTACTAATTGTTAATGGCGGTCTGCTTACATGAGGTCTGTATTTGTATTTTATAGTCCATCAGCATACAGTCTGAGGCATTATGGCGGTGCTGATTACGTGTTGCTGAATAAGTACCACATAGTGAGAGCCTACAGAGTGACGAGTGACAGGGATGAGTGAGTTGCAAGTGGTAGGAAGTGTTTCAGTTGTAAAGGTATATCAATAAATAAGGGCATCTGTAGTGTACTCAGCATTGCTATTTCAAAGTATTTTATCAATTTCTGTGTTTATACTGAATAAGCAGCTATGTACGTCATCATATGAAATCTCTTTATTTATGTCATCCCTACACTTTCAAAATTGCCTTATTAACCTTCTGGCTTGCTCAAATTTGATTTAAAATGCACCATTTGCCTTAGCTTTATTCGTTTTTTGCAGGGGGAAATTCCCCCAAGACCCCTCTTATGACAGTCAAGCTTGCTTGCTACAGGACACTGATCCTGAACTTTTATGCCTCATCACTTTCAAATGTCACCAGCCGCCATTGGTGTCGAATATAAATTGCATAATGTATGGACATATGGAACACATATCACATATGTTAAATCAGCTTACTGACAGTATAGACTACAGTAAAATATGTCAATGATATCACCATGTCTCTTGTAACAGAAATTCAACATCAGAAGCCATATTGGTGATATTCTACACAGCAAGCATCCAGAAATTTCTGGCCTACTTACTATAACTATGTTTGTACAGTCATAATGACACAACAACAAATTCACATGCACAAAGCACAATTTCTTCAAATCAGATGTAAGTGTCTGTATATCAAAATCTCATTTCAAGGCTACCAGATTAACTGGGACAAATACTTCTTATTCCCACTGACGGGGGGCATCCCCAATCTGACCTCCAGCTGCAAAGTTCCCATAGAGACTAAGAATTTCAAATACTGGGGAATAGTGGTAACTAGATGTTAAGACAGACATCGTTTATGCTTACGAAGTGTCCTATATAAGTTAGCATTCGCTGTGCCATTTCCTTTTCATGTGCCATTTCAGGCTGTTCAAAACTAATTTTGTCTAATTCCGAGAAATGCTCCCTCCTGAGTTTTGTTTTGCAACGTTAGGTTTTGTTTCAATACTGAATACACTGTTCATGTCAGCACATAGCTCTCTCACTAGATAGAGGCCCTCCCACCCTTGTCTGGTGGCGGTCTCCGGATGAAACGACCTTGGACTATGTTACTTTGTGAAAGATATTTTGATGTTTAGCTGCACCTGCTTGGAAAATTCCACTGTGGGCGTGACCTTTGCCCGGATGTGGAACGCGCATGGTGTTTCTTAATGCTTGTTGATTTCAATTCCCTCCGTAGCACTCCTAGCGACTGTACAGAGGGGCTCCACTCTGAGTGAGCCTCAACAAACAATTATAGGTTTATATTCTCTACTGTCTGACTGACCTCTTTGATTTGATTTGATTCGGGATTTCTAAAGCGCATAGCTACCCTCAGGCGTCCCAGCGCTTCAGTTAGTACGGAAGGCTGAGAGGTGGTCATTAGTGACCTGGGTGTCCCTAAACAGGTTACTTCCTTCATAGAGACCCACAAGAATTCCATCACCTAAGTCTAATACCCATCCTAGATAGAATCATAAAAGATGTGAAACAGTGGCGATCGCTTCCCCTTAAAATGATGGGCTAAGCAGCCGTACACAAAATGATGACACTCCCCTGACTCTTATACATCCTACAAAATATGCCATTATGTAATTCCCCATACCTTCTTCCTGAGGGTGGAGGCCGAGCTACCCTCTCTGCTCTGGGGCAGAGGCGCCCCACAGCTAGCGCTTCACAAGTTGCAGAAAGGAGTCTATGAAGGCGGTTTCGCCATTCCAGACACTAAAAGCTACTACTGGGCCTCGCAGCTGGTCACAGTCAATGACTGGATGTTTAGAGACCAAACAGACCCAGCATGGAGGGTAGATAGAGTGGCTACAGAGGAGAGGGGTGTTTTCCATTATTCTACAATATGAGGCTGACAAGAGAGCTCCCTGCCCACACTCACAAAGTATTAAAAGTATGGAGTACGGTTAACAAATATCCAGGTTGGGAGGGAAGACTCACACAAATGACCCCACTCTGGGGTAATGCTAGACTTTCAATGGTTAAAAAATAAAAAAACTTTGGCAAGTTGAAACTACTGGGATAAGAGAAACTCGGGGACGTGTGGAGAGACCAGCCTACATTAAATTTGAAATTTTACAGCAAGAGTATGAAATGGGAAAGGGTGAGTGGGTAAAATACTTACAACTTGGAAATGCCCTCAGGATCCACATCACCGAAGGTGAAGCACTAGTAGAAGCTTCCCCCTTAGAAGATCGACTACTCACAGACCTGCTAACCTCCAAAGTGATATCGCTAATATACAAAAAAATTATAAAAATTCTCCTGATGTTTTGGGTCCTCTAAAAGCCTCATGGGAGGGCGATCTGTGAAAACTAAATCATGATGAATGGCTGGAGGCATTACAAAACCCTAGTGAGGTAGCAATATGTTCCAGGTTCAGATCCAAATAATAATACTACACCAGACATATTATGCCAAAACAGTGTTGCTGAGGAACTGAAATCTGAATTAGGCCCTGTAAGTAAATTGGAGACAGTCTGTGTTATTTAGAAATTGGCGTGATGTACCTATTCAGTTCAGTATAGGTGTTTGCGTGTTAAGTAGACTTTGCATACATAGTAACTTAGGGATTATTACATACCCTATATGATTTTCTGTCTTTTGTCGGGTATTATAATTTAACCCGACCTGCACCATTTTGTGGCCTAGCTTGTTTACAAGTATTAGCAGACTCCAACCACTATAGTCGGTGAGAGTCGTTCTCTCGACAAATGGCCTGATAACTGTAACAAACTGCTGCTCCTGCGTATTAGGCCTGTCAAGGTTATAGGTGGGGGTAGGCTGGATGAGCACATTCCAGGAGGCGCTGTGCACACCCTCCTAAGACAGGCAGAAGGGAGTTACCCTCATCGACCTTGCTATAACGAGCTGAGCTAAACTGAAGATGCTTTGTGTACCATATATGGTCTTTCCTTTGCACCAACCTGTACCAATTTGTATTTTTCCTTCTAAGGTAACGGTTTCGAAATGTAACAGCACATATGTGATCTCTTGATAATGTGCCAGCAGTCTTCTCGGCGGACCTCGAGGGGTTAGGTCGCGAGAGGCTCCTCTGGCAGAGTTGTTTGTTTAATAAACCATTGAACCTTCTTCACTGCCAACTGACTGGTTATTGGTAAATGATATTGGGGCTATTAGTAAGTATAGCTCTATATGATTGTAAATTTTTTTTCGGTACATCAGTTGGCGACTCCGCCCGGACTCCGTTTTGGGGTCGCCCCTCCGTAATCGGAAAAGAATGGGACATTGGGAAGGGTAATCTGGTCGAGGGGGAGGACCGACCAAAAGTTTGAGGGTTACTCCGCTCTCCCGATCAAGAGAGCCTCAGCTGCTAGTGAACCCATGCCGGAGTCCTATGGGTGTAACCCAGAAGCAGACCGTGTTGGTCTTCCGGAGTAGGCAGTGGAGAAATTTGCAATCGAACCTGAGTGCACCAGGTGAGTGATTTGTTTTGTTTTGTGTTGGATATCCTTTTTGATTTTGGTTTGGAGAATTTGGTAGTCTGGGACCACAGAGAACTCTAAGGGGGTCTGACGGGGCAGTACTGAGACTGCACGGGCAGACGCTCCTGTTTTGGGCAAACTTGGTGAGTAATAGAGATATGATCCAGACGCCTAGGTGTGACTTGTGAAAGAGTTCACATCCGGCCGGACTGCTTTCGGAAATACTGGCAGTCACGATTGGGTAGCCCTTGGACAGATCTGGAGCAACACTTGAAAAAGCGGGCTAAACCAGAATAGTCCGGGAGGTGAACCAGGAAGGCTGCCGGATGGTCCGTAGGTTGGACTGTGGTTTGAGAACCTGTGTAGCTATCTCTAGGTAGTCTAAGGACAAGACTACTTGATTCTGGACTCTTTGTTGAAACTTGGAAAGTACACAAGTTCTCCACAGGCAGGAGTCGACGGGCTCTGCCTTTTTGTTCAGTACGAAGTTGCTTTGTCCTTTATGTTGTCTGAAGATTGTTGTGTGTTCATTGTATGTGTATAGTTGAAGACATTTCTGAACATGGTCATATGTATGAGAGTGTTGTAAATAACCTTTTTCCTTTCAGCTAAAAATTAGACTACAGAAAGAGAATGCCGTGTTTCAGTAAGCTATGTTTCGGCTGTATTTGCCGGAAAGGTACAAGACTGGACGAAAGCCAACCGGCCCCTCCGGAAGGGAGCCCCAGTCACGATATGTACTGGAAGCACGGGATTCTACCACTTTTGTTTAATACCTTATGGCATAAATATACTAAAGATAATGTAGAATTACAGTGGCCGTTGACAGGGTCTTTTGATGAAAAGAAGATCCAATATTTACAAGATCGTCTGTTTGCCAAACGCAGAAGACAGACCATGTTTGACTCCCTCAGTACATGGCAGAAAGAAGCAAAACAAAGACGTATCAGAGCAGAGAAATGAATAAAGATAAAACAAGGACAGACCGTTACTCAGAAAGCCATCGCTTATGATAAAAATCAGACTGAACAGAATATTGATTGTTTGGATAGACAGTTTAGATTGCAGGTAGACAAAAGTTATGTTACCCGAAATGAAGCTGAAGACGAAATAGAGGATTTATTGGATGTTCGACCTCCCCCGCCGTATGCACCGCAACGTATATACCCCGCTGTACCCCTGCCTTGGCCCCAGAGGTAGCTGCGACTCTAGCACCTGCAGGTACATCTCGTGCCACACCTACCTCACTAAGAGACACGGCTACCCTAATTCCTGATCCACGGCAACCCCCGGGGAATTCTCATGTAATCTTGGCAAGTCCGAGTCCCATATGGACCTCGCAATCGGCTAGTGCGACACCTGAAACCAGGGATCGCACTTCGTTAGGGGATCCAAGTGGGCTAAAGGCTAGGCGATTATTCACGAGAGCAGCGTTGGGATATAGTGAAAAAGAAGCAATAGCAGAACAGGCCGTTAAAGGGATGCGGAAAGATGTGTATACTGTGACCGACTTATGGAGCACCATAAGGGATCTTGAAACCGTTATGCAACAGCATGCTTTGCACAGGAGCAATGGGTATACACTCCATGGAAAAGAAGTGAAGTCCTAGCTTTAAAATCACAGCTTCCTGATCCCCGTAAGAATCCCGCAGCTTACTATAAGGAATTAACTGAAGCCGCAGCCTCAGCCGTAATGACCTTAGCTAATGTTGAATTGTTTTTTGGGTTGTTGGTTCCTGTAGATATATGGCGACAGGTTCATGACACTGATCACGCAGCTAAATTAGGGGGAACCTGGGAACAGTTGAAAGACTGGGATCAGGATTTCAAACTTGGGGACAAGCCAAGGAATGAAATTACTACCCTTCCAGCTAAAATTATTGCTTACATGCACACCTTGATTCCCCCTCGTAAGGTCGATTGGGATAAACTGACCGCCTGTAAGCAAAAGAAAGACGAAAGTGTTTCCGATTTCTTCACTAGATTTGAAGGTACATTTATTGATTTTAGTGGAGAGGACCTTGCTACAGTGGGTGGGATCCGATTGTTTGTCGTGACCAATTTGTTACCAGAAGTCACTACCCGGCTACAAGCCGCCGAGAGCACTTGGACTACATCCACCCCTTCGGTTATCTTGAGTATGGCCCAGTACTATGAGCATAGGGGACTTCCGAGAATTTTCTAATTGACACAGGAGGAATGAATAGTTCTGTTGCTCGATCATTGGTCCCAGGGGCTGCTCTGTCCGGGCAAAAAAATGTTTCGGTGGGATTTTCGGGAGTTACGGTGGTAAGCCCCATCTCTAGACCACTCCCATTCACTATTGGTCCAGTTACTATTGACTCCCCCTTCCTGTTGACTTCGCATTGTGGTGAAAATCTATTGTGTCTGGATATGTTGAAGAAATTGAATGCGAAAATTCACTGTTCCGCGGATGGTAATTACCTGACAATACGACCCCCTAATGTAGATATGAAACAGTACTTTGTTAAAAATGAACCTCTCCCACGTGAATTTGACACCGTCCCTTCTACTTTGTGGGCAACAGGGGATGCGGATGTCGGTAAGTTAGACATCCCTCCCGTCCATATCACACTGAAAC
This sequence comes from Lissotriton helveticus, assembly GCF_964261635.1. Taxonomy (NCBI): domain Eukaryota; kingdom Metazoa; phylum Chordata; class Amphibia; order Caudata; family Salamandridae; genus Lissotriton; species Lissotriton helveticus. Next base: position 884,233,765 of record NC_136070.1, read on the forward strand.
CTGGTGTAAAATTGCCACGGATACCTCAATATAAGATTTCACCGGCTGGTGAGCGTGCTTTACTTTCCATTATACACAACTTAATTGATAAGGGCGTAGTTGAGGAAACAGCTGCAAATGTTTGTAACAGCCCTATTCTCCCGACTTTGAAAAAGACTTCTGATTCTGGGAATTCGGACAATGTCGATACATATCGTTTTGTAATCGACTTGCGGGAGGTTAATAAAATTGTAGTGCCTCAGTATCCAGTGGTGTCTGACATAACTACCATACTTACTATGATCACTCCGACTGCGAAGTATTTTTCGGTCATTGATCTGAAAAATGCTTTCTTCAGCATCCCAATCCATCCCAATAGCCGTCAGATCTTCGGCTTCTCGTTATCTCGCCGAAGCTTCAGATTTTGCCGCGCACCTCAAGGCTATACTGAGAGTCCTAGCATCTATAGTCAAGCCCTTAAAGCAGTTCTAGACGATTTGATTCTGCCTACAGGTAATGTTCTCTTGCAATATGTAGATGATTTGTTAATTGCGTCCGACACTGAAGAGGGTTGTAAAGATGCCACTGTCAAAATATTGCACCACCTAGCGGCGAAGGGTAATAAGGTGTCCCTGTCTAAGTTTCAATATTGTCGACAGGAGGTGACCTACTTAGGTCATCTACTGTTGAAGGAGGGGAGGCGTTTGACTCCCGAATGGATTACTACTATCTCTAACATGTCTGTGCCTTGCACCCAACGTGAAGTTTGTGCTTTCCTTGGCATTACCTCTTACTGTCGCCAATGGATTCCTAATTTTTCTCTTCTTGCTAAACCTTTGTTACATTTAACCACTAAAGATGTACATGAACTTCTCCCGTGGACTGATGAATGTGAGCATTCTTTTGACTCTTTGAAATCTGCTCTTTGTTCTGCACCCGTCTTGGGTACTCCTGATTACCGTAAACCTTTTGTACTATACGTGCATGAGGTCGACGGTTGCTCGCTTTCAGTGTTAACACAAGGATTTGGTGGTAAGCAAAGACCAGGGGCCCGATGTAGGTAATTCTTATTTACCACTTCTTAAATACCGAATTTTACCGATTCGGTATTTAAGAAGTGGTAAATATGAAGGGGGGAGATGTAGGTATTACAGATTCTGTAAATACCGAATCTTTAAGATTCGGTATTTACCGAATCTGTAAATACCGAATCGGTATTGCCCATTGATTCCTATGGGCCTTGAAGCCTATAGGAATCAATGGGCAATACAGATTCTGTAATTACAGAATCGGTAAATACCGAATTTTGCAAGGGTGCAGGGGGTGTCACTTTGACACCCTCTGGCACCCCAAAAATAGGCATGTGCGCCATGTGGCACACAGACATGCCCTTAGTCTGTCGGTCACATGGCTAGGTGTGCATGCACACATGTGCATGCACACCTGAATTCGGTATTTTAACACCCAATTGGATTGGGTGGTAAAATACCGAATCTGAAAGGCCTGCGGCACTCAAAGATGTGCTACCTACATGTGCTTTTACAGAATCGGTATTTTTACCGAGTCTGTATTTACCGATTTGGTAATTTTACTGAATCTGTAAATACAGATTCAGTAAAATACCGATTCTGTAAAGCATGCTCCTACATCTGAAAACCCTAATACCGGTCGGAAACGGCCGAAATCGTCCGTTTCTGACCGGTATTAGGGCTCCTACATCTGGCCCCTTGTGCTTACTTCTCGGCCACATTAGATAATGTTGTCAGAGCGCTTCCTAGCTGTCTTAGGGCCACTGCGGCTGTGGCGGTGGCCATCCGACAGTCGGAGGGGCTCATTCTAAATTCCAGCCTAACCGTAATGGTGCCTCATGCTGTGGATGCATTGCTGAATAAAATGAAAACACAGCATTTTTCAAGTGCACGCCTTACTGGTTACGAATTAACTCTGTTTGCCCCACATATCACTATTAAGCGATGTGCCACTTTAAATCCTGCCACATTGCTACCTCTCCCTTCAGGTGAAACTAAAAACGATGTCCATGATTGTATATTTCGGACAGAAGAAGAAACGAAGGGGAGAATTAACCTCACAGACATTCCTCTATCTGACCCCCTAGGGGAATTGTATGTGGACGGTTCTTGTTTCAAGTTAACAGATGGCACAACAACAGCTGCATATGCAATCACGACGCTAAAAACAGCAGTTGAGACTTCTCGAGTTCCCTATCGATCAGCCCAAGCTGCTGAGCTAGTGGCCTTACTACGGGCCTGTGAATTGAGCGAGGGGTTAGAGGTTAACATCTATACTGACAGCCAATGCGCCTTCGGCGTGAACCATAGCTTCGGGCGGCTGTGGAGAGAACGGGGTTTTCTCACCTCTCATGGTCAGAAGATACAGAATGGTCCTTTGGTGTTGCGATTACTTACTGCCCTGACTTTACCCAAGAAAGTAGCAATAATAAAATGCAGTGCACATAAGGCAGTGGTGGATAAAGTGGGTGAAGGGAATGCTTTTGCTGACCAAGTCGCTAAACAGACGGCTCAGTCCACACTTTCGTCTACGTTTGTAACCTCTTCTGCAAGATGGTGGAGGAATCTGATTTGTTTTATAATACCTTAGAAAGTGTGCAAGAAATACAGAAAAGAGGCTACCCCGGTTGAGTTGGCTCGATGGGAACAGGAGCTGGGAAGGTTGGATGAAAATAACTGTTGGGTTGATCGAACTGAAAAACAACGATGGCTGTTGCCCAATGCTCTGGTACAGGCCGTTGTAACTATGGCTCATGGCCCAGCTCATATTGGGGCTAAAGGCATTTGTGCTTTTTTGGACCCAGTCTGGAATAACCCCAATATCCAAAAGACGGCTGTTCATTTAGTCTAATACTGTATGGTCTGTTTGCAAGATAATCCAGGAAAAGGGGAACCTGTTTTGATTGGGAATTTTGCACCCCCGACTTTACCGTTTGTGGTGCTCCAAATGGATTACATCCACATGGAGCGCGTCAAAAATTTGAAATACGTTTTGGTGGTGGTTTGTGCCTTTAGCAAATGGGTTGAGGCTTATCCTACTAAGGAAAACACTGCTTTAGCAACAGAAAAAGCTCTCATCAAGGAGTTTATCCCTAGATATGGATTGCCCCGTTTGATTTGGTTGAACAACGGGGGACATTTCCATGGGGCTCTTGTTAAACATGTCTGTAATGGGCTGCAAATACGACAGAAATTCCACGCAGCTCGACACCCCTAGTCAGCAGGATTAGTTGAGAAATATAACGGAATCCTGAAACTCAAGATGGCGAAAATCCAAGAGAGTACTTGTTTGAAGTGGCCTGACACCCTACCACTGGCCCTCATGTCGTTACGAGTCACCCCTCATTCTTGTTCTGGCCTCTCACCTTATGAAGTAATTTTTGGGCGGCCAGCTAATGTATGGGGAGTACCTAGGCCGAGATCATTTACTGATGTCGAATATCCTATGTTAATAGATTACCTGTATACTTTGACTAAAGATCTCCGTTCTATTCATCAGCAGGTAGCATCTATATTGCAGCCCCTGCCAGAGGGCCCCGGACATCGATTGGAACCTGATCAATGGGTACTGGTAAAGAAATACGAGCGAGAAACCAGCCTGGCTCCAAGGTGGTCTAAGCTTTATCAGATCCTCCTGGCAACACGGACAGTGGTAAAGGTGGACGGGAAAAGACACTGGATCCATGTGTCTCATCTGAAAAAGTTGCCCCTCCCACTTCCTTATGATCAGCAGCATCCCGATGGAATTTTGACACAGGAAAGTGAGAGAGCCACCAGATTTGTTCCTTTTTCCGACGCCTGTGAAATGGAGCAGAGGCAAGAAGAAGGAGTGACGGGATCGGGCGAGGCAGCAACAGTGGAATCCGCAATTGCCCCTGATCCTGTCACTGTCACTCCTGTTAGCAGTGGCTCTGATGAAGGAAACACATCTTCTCTTGTGTTATTTGCTGATCAGGAAGTCCCGGGTCATGTCCGTTACAACCTGCCGCCAAGAAAACATCACAGTACCTCAGACGAAACGGCTAGGAGATAAGGAAAGACTTGAATAAATAGGGTTTGATAGATTTTTGTCTGAGGTACTGAGCGAGACACTGGACTGAACTCGTTGAGAGCTGGAACTTTGATATTGTGCTTTGTTCAGAAAGAAAGACTTTTACATACAGAGGCCAGGTTGTACGTCTGATTTCCTTGGGGCATCACGGAGTGGAACATCAATTGATGATTTTTTGTTTTCTTGAGATGAACGATAGGAGTCTGCCTGTGAGACTCTAGACGGACACAGGAAAGAAGAACCCTCTGGCAGGTCTGCTCTGGCCCAGTGTAGTTTTGGACTTTTAGCTAATAATGTACCCTTTTGGTCGTATTGTGCCTGAAGAAGAACGCCCTTTTGCTCCACGATATATACCTTTTTATGAACCAATGTTTTCTGCTTGGACCATGCGTGTAAAAATAGTCTTTGTAGTGGTGATAACAGTTATATTAGTAACTTTTATGAGTGTATTCATATATTTAGAGTATAAGCATCCAATGCAAACAATGATGAGAACTACTGTAGCTCCTCCAGAGCATTTGCTGTTTTCCTTAGCTCCCCATAAAGAAAGACATCGTCAGACCTATGCTAAAAATGTATTTGTCGAAATGCTCCATCAAACGCATAGCACCACGAACATTACAGATTGTTGGGTTTGTGGGCTTTTGCCATCAGTTATGCATAAACACGATCTATTCCTCTCCTTGCCTTTATCATATTTAGGAAGCTGTGAAGCATGGTTCCAGATGTTATCAGCCATGTACAACCATTATGTGGAGAACCCGAAGCAGTACACGGAGAAAGATTATAACATGATCTTAGCTTATATAGAGACACACCAGGGTTTTGATCCAGCAGGGAATGAAGGGGAAGGATCATTGGATCCAAATGCCCGCATGAACTTGTACACTACTCATGAAAACAGTACCTGGTTGAAAAATGAACTTTATGATTTCGCTAACTTTAATCATTCACAGTATTTTCAGCAGTTTATCACCAGGAATGTCACTAGTGAGCGAATTATGCCCATACCCATTCTGAATACCTCCTCTGCTTTCTGTGTACAGGGAATGGGACATGTACAAGTCGGGAATAGTGTCTGCAACTATACTTATAGGATGAAATTTTTTAGCAGTCCGCTATTACTAACTCCTCCAAATGTTTATTTTGTTTGTGGGGAAAACGCTTACACCTGGTTACCTCGAGGGTGGGCAGGCCAATGCTATCTGTCTTTCCTGTACCCCCCGGTGTATATAGAACCTTCAGACTATCACAAGACTCCTCAATTATATGACTCCAAAGTAGTTCTAGTAGGCAGAGGAGGCAGCTGGGGATGACTGAAGTTGATCAGACTGATACTTCCTTACAGCAGTTTTATGATGTTGCCAAAGGATTATTTCCAACCTGCTGTCCGATATTCACCAGTAGGGAAGTTAGGCGATTGTCCAAGGTGGTGGAAAATGTCATCAATATTACTACTGATATTATGACCAATATGACGGAAGAGCTTCAGGCCATGAGGCTTGTTTCGCTTCAAAACCGCATAGTTTTAGACGTCATCTTGGCTGATCGAGGAGGAGCATGCCGCGTGATCGGCAGCTCCTGCTGTGTTTACATCCCTGACTCCGCCCCCACCGTTCATTTAGCAATTCAGAAGTTACATCGCATAGCCTCAGAAATACACACAGACAATGGGTCCTGGTCACTCTCTAGTTGGTTCTGGGGACTTGTATCAGCCTGGGGTTGGAAATTATTGATGATAGTAGCCGGGGCTGCAGGCATTTTATTCGCTTGCTGCCTTTGTATGCAATGTGTACCTGCCTGTTGCACCTATTGTGCTACTAAAATTACAGCTTTGATTGTCCCTTCTCCTCTCCCTTCTAAGACTCAGATGCTCCAACAGGAGATTCGTGAGTTGATGGCCATTGATGAGGAGGTTTTCCAGGATTAGTTCCTGAATTAGTTAGCTACATCACGCTAAAAGGAGGGTTTGAGGGACTGAAATCTGAATTAGGCCCTGTAAGTAAATTGGAGACAGTCAGTGTTATTTAGAAATTAGCGTGATGTAACTATTCAGTTCCGTATAGGTGTTTGCGTGGTAAGTAGACTTTGCATACATAGTAACTTAGGGATTATTACATACCCTATATGATTTTCTGTCTTTTGTCGGGTGTTATATTTTAACCCGACCTGCGCCATTTTGTGGCCTAGCTTGTTTACAAGTATTAGCAGACTCCAACCACTATAGTCGGTGAGAGTCGTTCTCTCGACAAATGGCCTGATAACTGTAACAAACTGCTGCTCCTGCGTATTAGGCCCGTCAAGGTTATAGGTGGGGGTAGGCTGGATAAGCACATTCCAGGAGGCGCTGTGCGAACCCTCCAAAGACAGGCAGAAGGGAGTTACCCTCATCTACCTTGCTATAACGAGCTGAGCTAAACTGAAGATGCTTTGTGTACCATATATGGTCTTTCCTTTGCACCAACCTGTGCCAATTTGTATTTTTCCTTCTTAGGTAACGGTTTCGAAATGTAACAGTATATATGTGATCTCTTGATAATGTGCCAGCAGTCTTCTAGGTGGACCTCGAGGGGTTAGGTCGCGAGAGGCTCCTCTGGCAGAGTTGTTTGTTTAATAAACGATTGAACCTTCTTCACTGCCAACTGACTGGTTATTGGTAAATGATATTGGGGCTATTAGTTAGTATAGCTCTATATGATTGTAATTATTTTTTCGGTACATCATTGCATTGAATAGGACACTCAAGGACAACCCACTGTCAGTGGGGATGTGGCCAAGAAGGTACCTTTTATCACATACTATGGGACTGTAAAAGCATGCAAGTATATTGGCAAGGGATTGGAAGGGTTATGGCCAAGATAGTGGGCCAGCCAGTCACAATTGAGCCCAAATGGTTACTACTACAAATCACTGGAGAGGAAGCATGGCCTCGATACATGAAAATCGGGCTAGCTCTGGCAGCAGTGGTGGCAAAACGAAATGTTGCAAGATGCTGGGGGGTGGCGGCCCCACCAAAAATAGCGGATTGTAAGTCTGACCTGGACTGGTGCAGTTTAGCAGCCGAAACTATATACGCAAGCAGGGGCTGTCTGCAAAAGTGGTAAAACATTTGGAGTAAATGGCAAACATATAGAGGATTGTAAATAAGCAGGGCATTACCTACACAGCATTGTTTACCTAACAATTACTAGTACACAGCTACGGCGTAGGGTGAGCAAATTTTGATTACGCAACAACTAAGCAAACTGTCGCTCTATGGGATCTAGGGAAGGGAGGGTGGCTTGAATGGGGAAGAAAACATTTTTGATTATTCTAAACAACCAATTTGTATGTTTATTTATTACCAACATGCAGGGCTGAAATGTCCGGGCCACGACACTATACTGTGTGTTGAGCATGTATCAATAAAAATAGTTTTAAAAAATCCCATTTCAATCCATGAACTACATAGACAGATGTTTCTATTGCCATGTAACATAAATCAAAGGCAGTGGACTCAATGCACCATAAATAACTGTTATCAAGAAAATATGTCTCACATTGGAGTGAGTCACATCCCTTGTGATGTCTTCCAACAGGAGAGAAATAGGGGTGTAATGGCAGAAATATCATGCAGTGCCACATATAAAAATGCAACACTACACTGTGTGAGAAGGATAGAGCATGAAAGGGCCACATCAACAGAAACATGGCAATACCAAACACTTTTCCCTATTGCCAGAGTTAAATAAGTTAGACGTGTGCCCCACACACACATTTTCACCACTGTGCAAGGGTGTCTGCGTGAAGCTGCATGCAAAGGGTGTGGGATCAGTGAGTGTGGGTGCAGGGCAAAAGGTAGGAGAAAAATAGTTGTTCAACTGTAACATTTTTGTGGCCAGTTAGCATCAGATAGCTGCTTATAAATTATTCACACAAGACAGACCAATACTGAGAAATGTAGGTTTCTTTGTTGGACATGCACTGTGTGTCTTTTTGCAACCTCTATTAGGTAACGCACTGCAGAGGTCTGTGTGTGCCCAGAGCGCCACAGATGGTAAACTCCTGTGGAGCAAATGCACATGTGTATTTTTAGTGCCACAAGTTTACAGCCAGTGTCAGAAAGCACAGTGATTATGTAAGTCATTCTTTTCAAATGTAATTACACACAGTGTAAGTTACACTGCTAATAAATGTGCCCAAACAGTCAAGATCCGATGGTGCTTCTGAAAGATAGATGCCATAGTCAGATCAAAAGACTGTACATAATGATACATAAAGAACATAACTGTCTTGTCAACATGTCAGTGAAAGAAAGTGCTATAGAAGTAACAATTAATTCGGAAGCAGCCACTTTACAGCTCAGTTGTTCACTCGTTGGCCTCCCACTTAGAATCAACCTAACTGAACACAAAGGTTTGAGGGATTCACTCAGTTAAGGCCAGTACTGGCTACCAAGCCTATGTAACATAATTATATTGCCATTTAACTTAGCAGCTTCTACTTGTTTATTTATTTATTTATTTTTTGCTATTTTTAAAGCGCGCAAATACCCATACAGGTGTCTCGGCGCTGGTGATCACAGAACTCCCTACACTTTGACGGAATGGTTAGGTAGAAGAGAAAAGCTATGTCTTGAGGCTTTTTCGGAATTTAAGGAGCGTGGGGGCGGTTTTGATATGGAGTGGGAGGGTGTTCCACAATTTAGCAGTGGCTGTAGTGAAACACCTGTCTCCCCAAGTGGCCTTTTTTGTCCGAGGGACATACAGCATGAAAGCTGTGGAGGATCGAAGGGTTCTGCGTTGCTCCAATGGACGAAGAGCTTCTTTTAGGAACTTAGGCCCTGAGTTGTTAAGGGTCTTGTAGGCTATGCAAAGAGCCTTAAATTTTATTCGGCTCCTGATTGGGAGCCAATGGAGCTCTTTGATGTGATGGGAGACAGATGTGAATTTGGAAATAGAAAGTAAGGCTCTGGCCGCCGCGTTTTGCACAGTCTGGAGTTTGTTGAGGACTCCTTCCTGAGCATTAAGAAACAGAGAGTTACAATAATCCGTTCTTGAAAACACTAAAGTACTGATGAGTGTTTTGCCGGCTGACTGTGGTAGGTAAGGGAGGAGTTTCTTGATTTTTTTGAGGGTGTAGAAGGCAGATGATACAACGGCATTGGCGTGATGGTGGAAAGTCAGTTTATTATCAAAGGTGACCCCAGGTTGCGGACCTTAACCACCGGTTGGGGGGGAGATCCCAACTCCGGTGGCCACCATTGTGGGGACCATGTTGGTGTCAAGCTCCCGAATGTCATCACCTCCGTTTTATCGGAGTTAAGTTTAAGGCAGTTTGATGACATCCAGGAGCCTATTGCCTTCATTCCCTCCTGAAAGTTGGCCTGCCACGCTAGCTCCATTATTGTACACCCATAGTACTAGTTGCGTGTCGTCGGCGTGCGTGCTAAGGGCAATACCATAGGATTTTATCACCCTCGCTAAGTCCGATACATAGATATTAAAAAGCGTCGGACTTAGCGAGGAGCCCTGTGGAACGCCGCAGGGAAGTGAAAAGGTCTGGGAGGTGAAGTTACCCATTTTGACAGTCTGAGGACGATTGGCGAGGAACGAAGCAATCAGATCTTTAGCTGTTCCTCCTATTCCCAGAGCTGCGACACGGTCGATCAGGGTGTTATGATCGACCGTGTCAAATGCAGCGGAGAGATCTAGGAGTATCAAGACGGCCGATCCTCCCTTGTCCATGGTTGTTCTGATTTCGTCTGCAGCTTTCAATAGTGCTGTCTCTGTCCCGTGTCCCTGCCTAAAACCGAACTGTGTGTCATCGAGCAAATTGTTGTCGTTGATGAATTTTGATAGTTGCATGTTCATGGACTTTTCAAAAATCTTTGCTGGAAATGGGAGACAGGCGATGGGTCTATAGCTTGCTGGGATAAGAGGGTCTAGCGTTGTTTTTTTCAGCAATGGCTTTATGATCGCCTCTTTCCAGACTGAGGGATATATACCTGTTGCGAACATAGCATTGCATATGGTGGACAACGGAGGGGAAATTGCTTCCGGAATGCGGTTGAGAATGGAAGGGGGACATGGGTCAAGAGGGGAGCCGGATTTAGTGCTGGCTACCAGACGTTGAATGTGATCCTGGTCCACGGAGTTGAAAGATAATAAGGTTGGCTGAGTGCTCATAAGAAGAGGACTCGAAGATGGTTGGGGGGGCAGAGTGAGAGAAAGTCTGGAAGATGGAGCTGACTTTTTCCTCAAAGAAGCTGGCCAAGGCATCTGCCAGTGATTGAGAGCCTTCTAAGGGCGGCATAGGGGGGTTGGATAGAGTATTAACTACCCTGAATAGTTCTCCTGACGAGTTCTTTGCCTGATTGATTTGAGTGATAAAATAATGGCTTTTCTCAGTGGTTATCGCTCTTTTATAGATGGAGAGGGCATTTTTATAGTTGGATTTGTCTGTAGGGCTGTAGTTGCGACGCCATTGTCTTTCGAGGTTCCTGCAGTATTGTTTCTGCATGCGTAAGGCCTCAGTGAACCATGGGGCTGAAGGAATTTTTCTGTTCCGATGTGATGATTTAAGTGGGGCTAGCTTGTCGCAGGCCGTATCTAGGCTTGTCAGGTAGTTTGAGGATGCTTTAGTGGGGTCATGCTCATTGGGGGTATGATTATCCTGCATCATCTCTGCTAATTGGGTTATGTTAATGTTTTTCCAGTCTCTGTATGTTGAACGAGCTGGTGCAGTGAAGCTCGGTTTAGTGGAGTTTGTTTGCACTGTGAAACAAATAGCTGAGTGGTCTGTCCAGATTAGTGGAATTATTTGGGTGATATTTAGAAGAGGACTGTTAGTAAATATACCGTCCAATGTGTGACCTGCCTGATGAGTAGGGGAGTTGATAAGTTGCATTAGGCCTGCAGCTGAAAGGTCTGCAAGAAGCTGTGTGGTATCGTGGTTATTTGGAAGTCTCAAGGTGAAAATTGAAGTCACCTAGTAGCGTAAAATGAGGGGCGTCGGCAACTGCTTCAATTATACTACCTATATTTGCTAAAAACTTGGCTCTTGACCCTGGAGGGCGATAAATCAGCATTCCCTTGAAGGATGATTTTGCTGATAGGCCTAGAGTAAAGATGAGAGACTCATATTCTGGGCATGTATATGGTTTAGTCGTGAGTTTGAAGCAGCTTTTGTAAATTATGGCGATGCCGCCACCTCTTTTTATTGGTCTGTCTAATCTACAAACATTGTAGTTGATTGGAGTGGCTTCTGCAAAGTCGGGTCCTGAGGCGTCATCGCCCCATGTCTCGGTGACGAACAGTAGGTCCAGATTGTGCGCGTCGATCAGATCAGCGATTTCTATTTTGTGCTTGGGGAGGGATCTGGCATTTATTAACGCTGCTTGAATTAATGGTAGGTTATTTGTTGAAGGTTTCCCGGTGCATTTGTTGCAAGTAGGACATAAGAGTGGGCCTAGGATGTGATTAGAGTAGCTTAAGTGCGGGGGTGTATGTGGTTGGACCGCTAGATGCCTCAGTTTTAGTAGTTCGTCGGTGGAATAGGTTAATCTCACCGTGTAAGTAGAAGGCCGTGGTGCTGGAGTTACAGGGGGGGTGACCGTTGGCCCGTCCTCGGCGCGGACGAGCGCAGACGAGCTTGCCTTATGCGCGCCTTCGGCGCGCATTCGTCGCGCCCGCTGCGCTCGTCCGCTGTGCTTCCGATTGCAGCACATGTTTATGGTTACGAGGATGGCATAGGAAGTGGGTGTGGTCGCGGTCTGCTGCAGGTATAATTCAAATCAGGTGGGAATTAGCAGTTCTAAAAGCAAGTAATACAATTTTAAAAAGTGCGTGCTAACTCCCGGCTTTCCGCCTCAGGAGTGGAGTTCGTTGAACGCGCGTTCGTAGTCAGCGCGCGCTCAAGTAGTGCTAGTGGGCGTGGTCACGCAAGTGGGCGTGTCCGCTGCTGGGAGGCGGCGTTGCCCTGGCAACAGTATGCCGTGTCAGCCCTGGATCGGCTGAGCGGTCTGCTGCAAGTATAATTCAAATCAGGTGGGAATTAGCAGTTCTAAAAGCAAGTAATAAAATTTTAAAAAGTGCGTGCTAACTCCCGGCTTCCGCCTCAGGAGTGGAGTTCGTTGAACGCGCGTTCGTAGTCAGCGCGCGCTCAAGTAGTGCTAGTGGGCGTGGTCAGGCAAGTGGGCGTGTCCGCTGCTGGGAGGCGGCGTTGCCCTGGCAACAGTATGCCGTGTCAGCCCTGGATCGGCTGAGCGGTCTGCTGCAAGTATAATTCAAATCAGGTGGGAATTAGCAGTTCTAAAAGCAAGTAATACAATTTTAAAAAGTGCGTGCTAACTCCCGGCTTTCCGCCTCAGGAGTGGAGTTAGTTGAACGCGCGTTCGTAGTCAGCGCGCGCTCAAGTAGTGCTAGTGGGCGTGGTCACGCAAGTGGGCGTGTCCGCTGCTGGGAGGCGGCGTCGCCCTGGCAACAGTATGCCGTGTCAGCCCTGGATCGGCTGAGCGGTCTGCTGCAAGTATAATTCAAATCAGGTGGGAATTAGCAGTTCTAAAAGCAAGTAATACAATTTTAAAAAGTGCATGCTAACTCCCGGCTTTCCGCCTCAGGAGTGGAGTTCGTTGAACGCGCGTTCGTAGTCAGCGCGCGCTCAAGTAGTGCTAGTGGGCGTGGTCACGCAAGTGGGCGTGTCCGCTGCTGGGAGGCGGCGTTGCCCTGGCAACAGTATGCCGTGTCAGCCCTGGATCGGCTGAGCGGTCTGCTGCAAGTATAATTCAAATCAGGTGGGAATGAGCAGTTCTAAAAGCAAGTAATACAATTTTAAAAAGTGCGTGCTAACTCCCGGCTTCCGCCTCAGGAGTGGAGTTCGTTGAACGCGCGTTCGTAGTCAGCGCGCGCTCAAGTAGTGCTAGTGGGCGTGGTCACGCTTGTTGCAGATACTTGCATATCTTCCATGCAAGCAGACACCCTGGTAGGAATGTTTGGAAACCTGTCTATCAGGTTTCAGTTGCACTGCACATGAGACTTACAGAATTGCACTACATCTGATGCCTATGAAAAATTAGAATGAACCATTCTAGGAAGGTTGTGGGTGGCAAAACAGTAGTGGAATGTGTTCTATCGTGTCACAGAAATATGGGCAAGTACTGGTAACCTGATCCCGCACACTTTGTACATGTATGAACAGGGGCGTAGCTTGTCAGTAAGATTGGGGGTCTGTGAGCTTTCCCAATGATCATGCTGGCAAATAATGTTTAATTAATCAATACGACAAGCAGGGTGCACAAGAGGGGCTGAATGGACAGGGAGAGGAATGCAGATCGGTCGGAATACTAACCGAGAGAACCACATTAACTTGTGAAATAACCTATCTCTTCGAAGTCTTTCCAAACAGAGAGAGAAAGCGTGTGTACAAATTCTTGGTGAAATCCCACACACACCTCACCATAATCCACTGAAAGCACCTGTACCCAAATATTTATCACAAAATGCAGTATTTTAGAGGTGTGTATACCTCAAACATCAACCCTGAAACTAAGTGCCTGGGTATTAAGCCACAAATACCTTAAAAATCATATATGTGACATTGTTCTGCTCAAAGTAATGCATACCATTTTAAAAATCACGCAAAGACACGCAGGTGCACGCGGTCATAGCGCAATGCATGTGGCTCCATATCCTGACATCCGCTTCTCACCCAACATCATCTCCCTGGTTGGATAGAGTGGAGGCCATACATCAAGTAGTAATTGGACATGCCTGTGGATATTTGGTGAGCAACACCAATTAGTGTATTGTGATTCAGTCAGCTAATATTTGTGTATGTGTATATTAATGTTTCATTTTTATTTTGGGGTAGATTTACTAACATTTTGCACTGGGTCAACATCACATAAGTGACACTAACCTGCACTTAATGTTTTTTTCCTAAATTACTTTCCAGTTTATAACTTGTATTACCTTGGAATGTATCCTGAAAATAACGCAAAGCAGTGTGAAGCGCTGCTTGCCTTACTAAGCGACAAGGGGGCGTTACATGGGTGGTGCATGGGCATTCCCATGGGTCCAGCCATGCCTTTTGATGTAAAACTCTATTTACAAACAAAAGTAGACAGGGTCGTTAGAATAAAAATGTCTTCACTGTGTTGCTCATGTATTGTCCAATGTACGTTAGCATTTTATGTTTGGACGCCATTTTGAGCCATGATCTAAACTAATTTTTCTACATCTCTGCAAAAAGCAGCTTTGGTAACGTTTGTTTCTCTAAGGTTGGGCCTTGCTCAACTAATGAATACACTGTTCTTATTAGTGCATACCTTTCCCAATAGATAGAGGCATGCTCCCACTAGTCTAGCGATGCACGAACAGAATGACCTTGACTAAGAGATAGTGTGTGCCTGGTCTCAGGATCAAAACGTATCCAACTGTACTTCTTTGTGTAGCTGCCACCGACTTGAAATTTCCAATCTGTGTGTGCCTTCATTGGTTCCGAATTGTACATAATGTATCTCCATGTTTGCCGATGTCAGTCCCTCTGCGGTAATCCTAGAGATTGGGCAGACTAGGCTTCACTCGAGTGTACCTGAATAAATATACTTGGTTTGTTTTCTCTACTGTCTCACCGACTCTTCATTTGTATGGAAGGCTGAGAGGTGGTCACGGGGACCCAGGTGACCCTAATTGGGTCACTTCCTCCATGGTTTAATGGCGAAGGTAAATGCCATTTAAAATGGGGCAGTAAGAGGAGAAATGCTTGTATTTCTCCTTTGTTTTCCGAGTTTGCATGTGTGCTGCACTCTGCAGCACACATGTAAAGTAAGGACATTTTTAAAGTGTGCCTATGTATAGTATTTAGTCCTGGGAGGGTACCCTTCCCGTAAAGAACCTATGGTAGACTCAGGCAACCACCTCGCATTATGGTGCTGGAGTGTGTGCCATTATTTTCATAGAACAATGGTCCTTAGGCAAAGATTACGAAAAACAAAAATAACATATAGACCTTGATTGGTACTATAACCCTTCAGTGTCCAGCCGGACAGAGAAATTTAATGTGCAATATAGTCAAAAAATGTTATACATAACGAGCAACAAGAAATATAACGGGACGCAATCCTGCACCCGAAATAGACAAAAGAATGAACAAAACATAAAACATTTAAACAAGAAGGGTTTCAGGCAAAATTCGAGCTTTGGTGGCTTTTTGGTTGATCATAAAATAAAGCAAGCCGGCCAACACAGTGACCACATTTTTCATACAAATAGTAAAGTAGTGGCACTGTTTCAATTGTCGACGACGTTTCGATCCCAAGCTCTTAGTTTAAAGGGATCATCTTCAGGACTACCAAAATGAAATGTGGGGAGCAAGTGCGGGGATCGGCACGAGTCTCCGGGGAGCAGGAAAGCGTGTCCGATGGTGTGCTCGCGGTTCAAGTGCGCGATGGCCGGAACTGGACACAACAGCTGAAATCAGCATTGGCGCAAGGGAGAGGGAAGGAGAGAGACATATCTTTGTAGATATGGAGTTTTCCTTCTCCATCCCTGTCATGCAACGCAGCAAAACATTTCTGGCTGCTGCGCTGCATTCCGCGACTTTTTGTAAATCTGGTCCATTGTGTCATGATAATATTCATATCATTTGTAGGTGTCAGTCATCACGACAATTATCCCAAAGGCAGGCCGGAAAAAGGATGTTAGCGCAACGGGACCAACAACACAAGCCATCTTCAATGCTGAGGTGTTGTGAGTCCTACTCCATTTTGTATTGCGCTACCTGCCTAAAATGCTGCTGGAAGGCGGCCGTGTGGGTCAAGGGTACCCTTTGCATGAGCGCTGCAACCAATGGTTCTGGGTTGCCAATTATGTAATGCAGGCCAGTTGAATTGAGAGGTCCATGGTGCAACATCGGTGGGCTGACATAATGGCAAGGGAGCAGGATCTACTTCACCACCTTGGTAGGTAGACCTTTTTAGATATCAGGATGTAATCTGGTGCTCTGCTACTGTTGCAGGGATTCTGACGAGACACAGAACTATGCTTGGGATTAAGAAACCTTAGTAGTCAGGGACTGAGTCATCCTATCACTGAGGACCCATGAGCCAGGGACTGACTAGCTTTAGTGTCTCACTCCCCTCCTACTTACTCACAGAGAAACAAGTGATTAGACAACCCAGAACACAACACTCCCAACCCTCTCAGGAATCACAGCTGCAGGACATACCCTTTCGCTCTCCCACTCATACTAGTCCACAATAAGTTTTGACAGAGATATGAGGAAAGTTTACAATGCTTACTCTTCCGTGTTCTAGTATGCAGCATAAGTGCCACAACAAGTAGGAAAATGCCTAACACAAATATGGGTAGCATAGCAAGTATTATAATCAAATTGGATAGGACACTTGTTACTGCTTAGCCAGGAGATGTATTACTGGGAAACCCTCATAAACGCCGTGTTGTTCGAGTAGCGGTATATCTTGTTATCCACCCCACACAAGCGTTGTGGCAATAGTCATAGGGTCTCTCAAAAGTAAAGTGCCAGCCTCACCCGAGGCAATCTCTGGTGTATCATGGCAGTGTCCAGAGATAGGTGGTAACCAACTGGTAGGTATGTACAGTAGCAAATAAAAATAGTCTCAATCTACAGACCAAATTTTTATTCAGGTAGTTGAGTGGCTAAATTAAAAAGTGTTGGGGTATGCTAGTGGGACTGATTAGGAGGTCCTATGCATATCACTTAATCAAACGTCGACATGTTTCAGCTCTGCGGCCCAAAGGTCTATGGAGCTTTCATCAGGACAAGTAACACAAAACACAAAACAAATGAAAATTAAACTATCACTATTTGTGAAATAGTTCATTGGTTTTGAAACCTGGGGTGCTTACCCTCTCTGAGTCAGGCTTATTCACCTGAAAAAGAAAGATGAAAAGGGGAGAGCAAAGCAATATCTGGCTATTAGCATATACTTGCGGAATGTATATATATTTAATAATATGAAATCTCGAAGTGTCTGTTATGACACTGAAATTTAAGGCTTGCACCACTATTATCAAATTTAATGCATTTGATAGACTCATTGGGGAACATTCATGGCGAATTAAACAGAAAAATAGCAAAAGTGAGAAACGATTAAAATAGCGGTCACATTCTAGAAATATTCGACAAAATCGAGATGCAAGTTGGAACAATCTTATGTTAAACATGATGCGTACCTTTCAGAAGGGTAAGAAAGTCTTGAACCTGTATTGTAAAGGGGGTGCCGGCAGTTAGTACAGAAATGGCGGCAAGCACTTATGTCCGTAATGAAGGAGAATACCTCATAAGAGGTCTTACCTTATTCGCCCCTCGGAAGGTCTAGGACAAATAGTCGTAGGCTAAGGAAAAGGTAGTGAAAACATTACCGGTATTGTTTAGTTGAGCAATTGGAACGGGATTGGTAGCGAACCCTTTCTTACCCGCGTCGGAAACAATGTCCGCGTCTTGTGCTGGCTCTGCCTTGGGAACACAGAGGACGCATTTCCGGTGAAGCTATATCGGGAAATGGTAGGCACAGAAAGAGGACTGGGCTCCGTTGTAGCAAAAATGAAAATAAAAATAAAATTGCTCCTACTTAGAAGCTGAAACAGAAAATATAACCAGTTACGTAAAAATTGAGGTAAATAACTGATCATGCTAATCGTGTATGTCAGTAATCAGGTTATTTAAAAAATTTTGGAAGGTGATGGAAAAATGCTTGGTAGTGGCGGTCATGAAAAAACACACAAGAGTAGTGCACATCATCTGCTGAAGAGGTGCCATGAACTACTTAAAAGCTGAAACAGTGAATATAACCTATTTCGTAAAAAATGAGGTAATAACTGATCATGCTAGTTATGTATGACAGTAATCAGGTTATTTGAAAAGTTATGAAATATATAGGCATGACATGTAGAAAGGTGAAACTCAGGATAGGAGAACACAAGAGTAATATTCGCCTTCAAAAAACCACAACAAAACTCTGTTCCCACTTCGTAGAGTACAAACACAGCATTGAAGATTTGAAATGGACAGTTATTGAGAGAGTACCAGAGAATATCCCCAACGTTGAAAAAGTACTATATGAGAAGGAACAGCGTTGGGTCGATCGTCTGATGACTAATAAACAAGGATTAAATGATGACATTTCATGGCACCACTTCAGTAGATGATGTGAACTACTCGTGAGTGTCAATTCATGACCGCCACTACTAAGTATTTTTTCATAACTTTTCATATAACCTGATTACTGACATACATAACTAGCATGATCAGTTATTACCTAATTTTTTACGAAATAGGTTATATTCACTGTTTCAGCTTTTAAGTAGTTCATGGCACCTCTTCAGCAGATGATGTGCACTACTCTTGTGTGTTTTTTCATGACCGCCACTACCAAGCATTTTTCCATCACCTTCCAAAATTTTTTAAATAACCTGATTACTGACATACACGATTAGCATGATCAGTTATTTACCTCAATTTTTACGTAACTGGTTATATTTTCTGTTTCAGCTTCTAAGTAGGAGCAATTTTATTTTTATTTTCATTTTTGCTACAACGGAGCCCAGTCCTCTTTCTGTGCCTACCATTTCCCGATATAGCTTCACCGGAAATGCGTCCTCTGTGTTCCCAAGGCAGAGCCAGCACAAGACGCGGACATTGTTTCCGACGCGGGTAAGAAAGGGTTCGCTACCAATCCCGTCCCAATTGCTCAACTAAACAATACCGGTAATGTTTTCACTACCTTTTCCTTAGCCTACGACTATTTGTCCTAGACCTTCCGAGGGGCGAATAAGGTAAGACCTCTTATGAGGTATTCTCCTTCATTACGGACATAAGTGCTTGCCGCCATTTCTGTACTAACTGCCGGCACCCCCTTTACAATACAGGTTCAAGACTTTCTTACCCTTCTGAAAGGTACGCATCATGTTTAACATAAGATTGTTCCAACTTGCATCTCGATTTTGTCGAATATTTCTAGAATGTGACCGCTATTTTAATCATTTCTCACTTTTGCTATTTTTCTGTTTAATTCGCCAGGAATGTTCCCCAATGAGTCTATCAAATGCATTAAATTTGATAATAGTGGTGCAAGCCTTAAATTTCAGTGTCATAACAGACACTTCGAGATTTCATATTATTAAATATATATACATACCGCAAGTATATGCTAATAGCCAGATATTGCTTTGCTCTCCCCTTTTCAACTTTCTTTTTCAGGTGAATAAGCCTGACTCAGAGAGGGTAAGCACCCCAGGTTTCAAAACCAATGAACTATTTCACAAATAGTGATAGTTTAATTTTCATTTGTTTTGTGTTTTGTGTTACTTGTCCTGACGAAAGCTCCATAGACCTTTGGGCCGCAGAGCTGAAACATGTCGACGTATGATGAAGTGATATGCATAGGACCTCCTAATCAGTCCCACTAGCATACCCCAACACTTTTTAATTTAGCCACTCAACTACCTGAATAAAAATTTGGTCTGTAGATTGAGACTATTTTTATTTGCTACTGTACATACCTACCAGTTGGTTACCACCTATCTCTGGACACTGCCATGATACACCAGAGATTGCCTCGGGTGAGGCTGGCACTTTACTTTTGAGAGACCCTATGACTATTGCCACAACGCTTGTGTGGGGCGGATAACAAGATATACCGCTACTCGAACAACAGGGCGTTTATGAGGGTTTCCCAGTAATACATCTCCTGGCTAAGCGGTAACAAGTGTCCTATCCAATTTGATTATAATACTACGTTCTGGGGAACAGATAGGACTCCCTCATCCCTCCTTGGTGATAAATAATTATAAGCAGCGTGCAGCTGCGGGAAATTCACTTCAAATACTTAGACACTCACTGATTGCTCGTCATGGAGGACACTAGTGGCTTGAGTTTCACGGAGAGTGACATAAGTGAGATTTTAGCGGCACAACCCCTTCTTCAGAACCCTGACCTGGCACAAGCATTGGCCCAGACCGATGATTAGGACAGCCTCACAGCGAAAAAACAGGAACAAATAAGAACTGCAATTCATGGAATAATAATGACTGAATATTTGCGATCCAAAACAGCACCACGAGGTCTCTGGATCACTAATGCCCCAAGAATCTTTCTCCATGATTTAGCCTTCAAAAAAGACTGGTCAGCAATTTCATGGAAATGTACTCTTGACTATCTTGTCCTGATTGTGAAGACAGCTAGAAGACTGTCTGAAGCCCTCCTCACAGAAATACAAGCTTGTGAAGCGGAACTCAAAAAAGGTATACAACCTGCTGTCTACAAAAAGAGACTTGAAGAATTGAATAAAGAAATCTCAGAGAATCAAGAATATCTGATGCAGAATAAATTGCAAAAACTAAGTAAAGAAATCAAAAAATTTAGTCAAGAAAAAATGCACCCTTATATTAAAGCGGACCATAAGAGTAACGACGCTACCACTGATAATGAATCAGATGGTTGGAATTCCTCTGGAGGATCAGAAACCGGATCCGTAGATTCGGGCCCAAGAAGAGGAAGAGGTAATTTTCGATCACGACCCCAAAGGAGAGGGAATAGATGGCCCAGACAACATTACATGGGCCCTCCCATGCCCTTTTTTCAACCATTTATGCAACCATTCCCAGGATGGATGAACCCTTATGGCCAAGGCGTACATCAGATGCAGAACATGATGGAGATGCCTACACAAGGAATCAATAACCAAAATCAGGATCCTTTTTTATTGAGGGGCCAAAATCAACCAGGAAGGAGAAGAAATATAACATGGCAAGACCAGCAACCAAATGTACAAACTCGGAGTATGACAACAGCCAAACCAGGAACGAGCAAAACGAGTCACTAATTGTTAACCTAAGCCCAGTTATGCTATTGAGAGAACAAGAAAATATCCTCAACAAAGGACTGGGTTTTGTACCTACCACCAATTGTGACCTTTTCAAACTGAAATGTGAACTGTCCGAATTTTGTCGTACATTAAAATTGAAAGCCCACTTCTCAAATGCCCTGCCAACAGGAAATGAAGGAGATACTAACCTGAAGAAAAAGTCTACGTTCACTCCACCAAGTAGCACAGTTCCTATTGAAATCCAAGCCTTCGAGCAAGCTATCTTTTCAGGAATTGAAGACATCAAACAAAATGCCAGAAAACCATTCCAGAACCTAACAAAAAAAGAACACAAAGCCCTAGAAGAACTACGGACTAACGATAATATCGTTATAAAGCCCGCAGATAAGGGCGGAGGAATTGTTATTCTTGGAAAAGAGGGATCCAGAGATCAATGTCTGAAGTTACTGTCTGATAAAAAATTCTATACTGAAATTACAATAGACCCAACATCGAGACTTAAGACAGAGATTGCAATGATGGTCTATGAAGCTGAAGCACATGCATGGATCAGTAAAAAGGAAGCGGAATATCTTATAATAATGGACCCAAAAATACCTTATTTTTATTCCCTTCCTAAAACACACAAAAACAAAGTCCCTCCACCTGGACGCCCAATAGTTTCAGGAATAGGTTCTGTATTAGAACCACTTTCAAAATTCGCAGACCAATTTCTGCAACCATTGGTTCAAAAGACCCCTGCTTACTTAAAGGACACAAGAGATCTGCTAAACGATCTGAAGGATAAACCGTTCGAACCCAATACAATGTTATTAGTGGGTCTGGACGTAGAAGCCTTATACACTAGCTTGCCACAAAAAGAGACCCTTGAAATGCTGGAGGATGTTCTCTTTATGGAAGACTGGAATTTTAAAACACCCAGACATTTTGTTCTTGAATGCTGCCGGCTGGCGCTAACCGAGAACTACTTTGAACATGATGGCCAGCTGTTCTTATAGAGCCATGGTACCTCCATGGGGAGTGCCTTTGCTCCTTCGGTGGCGGGACTCTAAGTCAGTAATTTTGAAACACAACATGTCTTAACAACCGACAATCCGTACGTTTCCAGTATTGTATACTGGAAACGTTACATACATGATGTTTTACTGATCTGGCGCAATAACCAAGATCTGAACCAATTCATGAAGTGGCTTAATACACGAGATCGCTGGCTCCATTTTACACATACAGCTGACAATGGGAGCATTGACTTTTTGGATTTGACCATCTACATAAAAGACAATACCATCGAGAACAAAACCTATAGAAAACCGACAGCGAAAAACAGCTTTTTATCGTACCAGAGCTTCCATCCACAACCATTGAGAGACAATCTGCCCTACAGCCAGTTTCTTCGTCTCAAAAGGAACTGCAGTCAAATAACGGATTATCAAGACCAAGCCACAGAACTGAGCGACAGACTAGTCAAAAGACAGTATGAGCCATCCATGATATCGAAATGTCGCAAGAGGGCCATGAACCAACCGAGAGAAAACCTCCTAAAAACTTATGAGAAAACAACACCAAAAGATCTGATGACTTGTGTTACAACCTTCAGTCCAGTGACCTATCAAGTAAACAAACTCATCAATAAAAACTGGCATATCTTAAATACTGGAAAATTTGACTGGCCTAAACCTCGTTTTGCAAACAGACGTTCAAGAAACCTACGTGATTTCCTGGTACATACTCGCCCCCAAAACTTGAGAATTGATCATCCAACAAGGGATTCTCAAATGATGCCTGTAACCGGACATTATCCTTGCGGCTCGTGCATAGCCTGCACTTCCACAAGCAAATCAAAAACCCTACAATTGACACCTACCCTGAAGTGGACTCAAAAACAGCACAGCAATTGTAATTCGTCCCACCTGATATACATGGTGACCTGCCCATGCGACAAGAAATATATAGGCATGACATGTAGAAAGGTGAAACTCAGGATAGGAGAACACAAGAGTAATATTCGCCTTCAAAAAACCACAACAAAACTCTGTTCCCACTTCGTAGAGTACAAACACAGCATTGAAGATTTGAAATGGACAGTTATTGAGAGAGTACCAGAGAATATCCCCAACGTTGAAAAGGTACTATATGAGAAGGAACAGCGTTGGGTCGATCGTCTGATGACTAATAAACAAGGATTAAATGATGATATTTCATGGCACCACTTCAGTAGATGATGTGAACTACTCGTGAGTGTCAATTCATGACCGCCACTACTAAGTATTTTTTCATAACTTTTCAAATAACTTGATTACTGACATACATAACTAGCATGATCAGTTATTACCTCATTTTTTACGAAATAGGTTATATTCACTGTTTCAGCTTTTAAGTAGTTCATGGCACCTCTTCAGCAGATGATGTGCACTACTCTTGTGTGTTTTTTCATGACCGCCACTACCAAGCATTTTTCCATCACCTTCCAAAATTTTTTAAATAACCTGATTACTGACATACACGATTAGCATGATCAGTTATTTACCTCAATTTTTACGTAACTGGTTATATTTTCTGTTTCAGCTTCTAAGTAGGAGCAATTTTATTTTTATTTTCATTTTTGCTACAACGGAGCCCAGTCCTCTTTCTGTGCCTACCATTTCCCGATATAGCTTCACCGGAAATGCGTCCTCTGTGTTCCCAAGGCAGAGCCAGCACAAGACGCGGACATTGTTTCCGACGCGGGTAAGAAAGGGTTCGCTACCAATCCCGTCCCAATTGCTCAACTAAACAATACCGGTAATGTTTTCACTACCTTTTCCTTAGCCTACGACTATTTGTCCTAGACCTTCCGAGGGGCGAATAAGGTAAGACCTCTTATGAGGTATTCTCCTTCATTACGGACATAAGTGCTTGCCGCCATTTCTGTACTAACTGCCGGCACCCCCTTTACAATACAGGTTCAAGACTTTCTTACCCTTCTGAAAGGTACGCATCATGTTTAACATAAGATTGTTCCAACTTGCATCTCGATTTTGTCGAATATTTCTAGAATGTGACCGCTATTTTAATCGTTTCTCACTTTTGCTATTTTTCTGTTTAATTCGCCATGAATGTTCCCCAATGAGTCTATCAAATGCATTAAATTTGATAATAGTGGTGCAAGCCTTAAATTTCAGTGTCATAACAGACACTTCGAGATTTCATATTATTAAATATATATACATACCGCAAGTATATGCTAATAGCCAGATATTGCTTTGCTCTCCCCTTTACATCTTTCTTTTTCAGGTGAATAAGCCTGACTCAGAGAGGGTAAGCACCCCAGGTTTCAAAACCAATGAACTATTTCACAAATAGTGATAGTTTAATTTTCATTTGTTTTGTGTTTTGTGTTACTTGTCCTGACGAAAGCTCCATAGACCTTTGGGCCGCAGAGCTGAAACATGTCGACGTATGATTAAGTGATATGCATAGGACCTCCTAATCAGTCCCACTAGCATACCCCAACACTTTTTAATTTAGCCACTCAACTACCTGAATAAAAATTTGGTCTGTAGATTGAGACTTTTTTTATTTGCTACTGTACATACCTACCAGTTGGTTACCACCTATCTCTGGACACTGCCATGATACACCAGAGATTGCCTCGGGTGAGGCTGGCACTTTACTTTTGAGAGACCCTATGACTATTGCCACAACGCTTGTGTGGGGCGGATAACAAGATATACCGCTACTCGAACAACACGGCGTTTATGAGGGTTTCCCAGTAATACATCTCCTGGCTAAGCGGTAACAAGTGTCCTATCCAATTTGATTATAATACTACGTTCTGGGGAACAGATAGGACTCCCTCATCCCCTCTTGGTGATAAATAACATAGCAAGTAGTCTGTAAATCATAAATGGAGCTGTCATTATACACAACAGTGTAGCCTAACCTCCCTCCCATTCTACAGAAGCAAAAGTATAATATATCAGACGATATCTAGGTGTTAGAAGCGGACCCTGTATCTAAGTACACACAGATGAATGTTCTACATCTCAGATGTTGTCGCAATCTTTTTCCTGGAAAGATCCCTCTCCAAGTCTGTGTTGCCTATCTGTGCATACATATATGACAAAAGTACGTGTTCTCATACAACAGCTGCATTTGCGTGTTGTGTTTAGGTGCTGGGGCCTGACCAGAACAGAATAACAAGGGGCATTCTTGTTCAACCTTGTCTACATGTTCAGACTAAATCCCAGGAAAGAACATGATGAAAAAACAACAGCCTTTTCTGTGTGAAAGTACAGTGTGGCACAATGTAAAATGTGTCTGCAGAGTAACATGCAAAAAGCATAGGGCAGTCTGCAACATGCTCATGCTAACATGGGCAAAACCACAATGGGCCTGCACGGAACATATGATACTACCATCATGAAAGTGACTCACACTCTTGCTTTTAATGATGTTTCCCCCTTCAGTGTACTGCATAAGACTTAAGCCCAGATTTTCCACACAGCCGCGGTATGAAGCTCAGCAGTCAATTTTGCTGCACTGCTTTGCATGATAATGAGGGAGGTGGGGAGAACAATATCTACAGAGATATGTCTCTCTCCTCCCTTCCACCTAGGGCTTGTGCTGTGATTACCTTCTGTGCGCCGGCCATAGAGCTTTGGGCCATTGTCCATGGGGGTGTGTGAGTCGACCTAAGGCTTTGTACTGGAAGGGTACCCTTCCTGTTCAACATAATATTTTTAGACAAAATTGAAATCTTTGTCCACTTTGTATGAGTGTTGCACAGTGCAGAATGCACAAAAAGTAGGAAAAGATGGGAGAAATGAATGCATTCCTCCCTCTGAAGCCTCCTTACAAATGGCAACCCCTCTTGGCACTAAAGTCAATCTATTAATGCTAGAAGATGGGGTTTTGCATCAATAGGCATGGGGCATTGAATGGGGACACCCATGTACCACCCATGTAATGGTACCTTGGCTCTAAGTAATGCACAGTGGTGCTATACACGGCTGACTGTTAGTACTAGGAAACTTCTTTGTGCAAACCCAAGTTTTGCACTGAAGACTGGGATAGCAAAAATACAATTCTGTCATCGCTGCCATCACTGTTGTGATACCAACCCCACAGAAAGTGTGTAAATCTACCACACTCTGTGCATATACAAATCTTTTAGAACCAATGTTGCGCATACCTTTGCGTGTCCAATGTGAATTATGAATTGGACACTTATTGTTGGGATAAATTGACACAATGTCATGCTGTTATTTATCCTAATATATGAGTGACTGTAGAACATGGCACAGACCTTATTAAATTGCAGTACTGGGATTGGGTATCACAGATTGCACTTACCAACTTGTCAGGGGTCGGTTTACCATGGAATTCATGGACTTAAAATTGGTTAGTTCCTTGGAAAGCTACCTAAACATCATCCAGACACCTAACAACATGAAAGTATACAAACAAACAACTTAGGTTAGGTACAATTCCTTTGAATTCCCTTACAAGCACCTGGCACTGTTCACCACCATCCTCGCAGTTTTGTTTAATTTGTGCTACAACAATCGAATCACCTGCACATGCATTATTTGCCTGTCCAGCCTGCTTAGCTCAGAGAGCCAAGAGGCTTACCACCTATTCAAGCAGCTGAGAACGCGCTGTCACTGCAAAGTCCTACAATCCATAGATTGACTCAAGATCCATGGTTGCTTGGTCAGTTGCAAAGTTTTTGGGGCATTTGTGGGGTATTAGGCGGAAGCTTCAGAACTTGAGAAGCTGATGTTATTATATGGTTTTAGCATCTATTTTAGTATGATGCCTCATATTTTTAACTGTGGATGTACCCAAGGTATTTTATTTGGTAGAGCACTAAGAGGATACAGATAGCATGGAGGACCCTGATCGTTTTTCTACAGCTATTTTGAGGTTCTTGCTACCACCATCTCTACTTGCACAGCAGAGAGGCCAGTCGACTATGCTGACTGTAAATCTGGCTTCTAGACCAAGTACTTACTGAACTTTCTAACCATGTAACTTTTATTTCTGATGGTGCATTTTTACATACGCATTTATGGTCGTTCGACCAAAATAGACTTTTTGAATGAATGAATGAATGATTCATGTAATCTGATATTACTTAAGGAAACATGGATGATGCTGCCCAACGGAAATGAAAAATGCGAGATGCGGCTCCAACACATGGAGGATGTGGCATCATATTTCTGTCATGTGGCAGAACTTCACAGTGAGAGGAAGAGTGCTAAGGTTCCGGAAGCTCAGAAGGTCCCAGGACACCAACCAAAAATCACTCACAAAGAGCAAAGGTCTAGGGCTGCTTTGAGAAGCCATGGTACCACTGTTGTTGGAGGGAGCAGCACAGACTCAAGTGGAGTAATCCATGCATCCTCAGCCTGTATATCATGCTTGTACAATACTATCCTGCTAGAACAGCTATTGCAGGAAGTCATAGTGATGACAAAGGCTCTCTCAAAATGTGCAAAAGCAAAGAAATTATGTTAAATATTTATTCTGATGATGTGTTACAGTTACCAGATGTAATGTTAGTTCTTTGTTCATATATGTGTCATTTGACTGTTATGACAGGTGTTTGAAAACAGGAGTTTTAATAACAAATTAAAATTTCTACCTGCAATCATTGTGTCTTGTCTCTCCTTTTATTAACCAATGTGTGTTTAATGCAATTCCCTCCAACTTAATTGAAGTTGAATATGTAATAGGACTAATAGGAGCCATTTGCGAGGGGGATCATGGACCAACCAGTTTTCTGTTGTTTTGGAGATCGCCTTTCTGCCCCACATTGCATGGGTGTATGCATTTGTTGGCCCTGCAGCACCCATGGAACATCCCTTTGCCTATTAGTTAAGTAACCCACCTCTCTCTCTCTCTCTCTCTCTGTTATGGCTGCAAGTGTTAGCAGGTACCTGATGGTAACAGACAATCATGTTGGGCAATGACCATCGATCTTTACCTAATACTTAGTATAAATGTGTTATGCCAAGACAATTGTGTTTAGGTTCAGAATTTTTTTTGAAGCACAAATTACATTGACTTATAGTTCATATGGGTGCACAAGATGCATTTTGCAGATACGGAAGCTATGGAAGATGGTGTGAACTAAAATGATGACAGTTAACAAATGGAATTCATAGTATTTGTCATTCTGGTAGTAATTGGGCTGACACGCTACAGCACAATGTAATTTATGGCATGTACATTTTGGATCCACTGATTTGGTACTTCTCTTGCATGTCACTTATAGTATTTTAAATGTTCTTTAATCACAAATTGGTTAACAGGAACACTTTATCACTGTTTTGGTGAGGCATCAGATTTGGTGCGGACCACATAATTAATGGGCAAGATATTTTACAGAGAGCTGCATGTGACACAGCATCACAGTGTATAAGTCAAATTTGACAGCACATGGTCCTCAGATGTACACATACCAACACATGTCTAAAGTGTCTCCAAATATTTTTGGATTCATATTGCTTTTCACTTTTGGATAGTAATTAGGAATTGGTAATTTACTTGAAGATCCATCTTCAGCAACACATTTGGTCAATCACTATTTGAACAGCCAAGTTTATAAACTTCATCATCAAGACTGATGTGTTACAGTAGTCCTTACTTTTAATTTTTTGACAAATTAAATCTTCCTCTACTGTGTCATCATGTGAATGTTTGGAGTAATAAGTATGTATAGGTTGCGGTATAGATGTTGACTGTGTAGCAGGTGGCCCAGAATTTGACTGTACTCTAGCTTCTTGGGTTGCAGCTCTTCTATTGTATGTAGACGCTATGTCTACATGAATTTCTACAACCTTTACATTTAAGGCTGTGATTGTTTTGACATGTTCTCTCAGGCATTCACTGCATAGGATACCAGAAGTCTGTATACAGGAGCCTAAGTAGTGCTCACTCTGTAAAACAAAACCAAGAGGTTAATGTTCAGGTCATAACAATCCTAATTGATGTGTGACAGCAGGAGAAGCAGAGAGATCAGAAAGGTAGCCCCAGAGGTGCTAGAAAAAATCCCCATCAGCCCGCTCAATAGCGGAGTATCGTCATCTGGGTAGTATGGTTGACAAATGTAGTGTCCAGAGTGCCCTTCCTTAGGAACAACCCAAGGCTAGCATAACTTGGACCATCACGTTGACCCTCAACCAACAGAGATGCAGACTGAAAGGGTTAGGTTGCAGTGCTCAGAAAATGTGAAAAAGGAAAAGAACCAAAATTCATAATCCAAGTGTTCTAAAAATACCTACCTTGATGTCATGGGAAAAACTTTATTGGGTCTGACCATCAAGGAGGTATGGTTAAAAGCAGAGTGAAAAATAGCATGCAAGGAATTGCTATTCACCATGAATCTTATTTGGTCGACATGTTTCAGCCTAGATAGGCTTTCTTCAGGACCTATGATGCACTACTGCAACATCAACTTACTGTGTCAAAGAAACTAATAAGTGGTTCAAACTCCTCTATAGTAGGGAGTAGGATGTCTTCTCCTGCATGTGAAACAATTGAAAAAGATACCAATGGCAATCATTATTGCTATTGCAAAAGGAGCTACTAAGTGTCAAGTACACTATAAATTCCTATGTTAATCCACTCACCCAAATTGTAGGGAGGAATAACCTCACCTCACCTGGCACTTGCTCACAGTGAAGGAGGCCACGCACTAAAAAGAAAGAAGAGACGAGAATAGAGAACATACGTTTCATTTCAAGATCATTTCAAGATCAAAGAAAGTTTAGACTCTGATGGCCAACTCCAGTTGGCAACAAAAGGGGGTCAAGGCTAGCGATAACACACCTTAACATGGGGGCATACTGTGGGTAGGAAATGTACTGCAGAATGGCAAACACCTCGTCTGTCCACGTGTGCACCAAGACCCATGAAGTCAATGCCACCCATCAGGCCACCCACTCAACAGATCAAGGTCAAAGCCTGCACCCGGATCAAAGTTTCCACATCATTGAATAGCAAGAATGTGAGACAAAGAACACCATTCTAAGAGAAATTCCCTGGTGTCCCGATTGTTTAGCGAAGAAAGGGCAGGGTAGGGAAGCGCCTCCTCCCAACCCTTAGAAATCCGTAAGAACGCGAGAGACCAGTGTCCTCACCTCTCCGTCGTTGCCTCGCTCAAAGAAGTGAGCCGAGGGGGAGGTGAGGACATCGTGTGTCAAGCAGGAAGAAGTACCGTGGCTGCGGACGTGAAGGAAAACTGTTCGTTTCCCTCGCGTCCAATCAGAAGTTCAGCCAACTACTGTGACTATCAATCGCGAGACCTGGGCCCTGATTGGATGCCCTGCTGAGAGACGCCCCGCTATTGGCTTGTTTGGGGCCAATCGGATTGCCGCACTGGTTTTGTTTACTTTGTCTCAAATAACCACGTCGGGTCATCTCAACATGCGGAACCCTATACACATAAACTGGACGGTTGTCCATCACCTACTCAAGCGGTATGACTGCTCTTCTACGGAGTGAACGACCTCCTGTTTACCTAGGACCGAGCGCCTTCCGTGGCCCACACGAACACAGCTACCCCCTGATTGGGTGACTGGGTCCGTACACTACAGCCATTGGATAGCAGTGGGCCAATCAAAATGGCCGGGTGCATTGTTTACAAATTATATAAACAACACCTTCAATATGCATAGCTACATCAAATCTATAAGTGATCAAATGCCGCTATATTCAATACATGAAAACTAACCACGCATGATCCCTATGATGGTCAGACCGTCAGATGTAGATATACAATCGGTCGATCTACACGTTTGGAAACGGTAATCTTGTGTACCTTCCGGGTCAGTCAGACGTAAAATCGCCTGATCAATCTAAAGCATACTGGGCAGGGCTCAATGGGGCTCATACCTGTTCGGTCATAAAACCTACCGTCAAGCCGTCCAAGATTAACGGTAAACGGTTGGTTATATGAAAGCTCACTGGGTGTTGTTAAAAAAATGGTATGCTCCACAACCC
Organism: Lissotriton helveticus; assembly: GCF_964261635.1. NCBI lineage: Eukaryota > Metazoa > Chordata > Amphibia > Caudata > Salamandridae > Lissotriton > Lissotriton helveticus. Next base: position 884,264,663 of record NC_136070.1, read on the forward strand.
GAACAAAAATTGTGAATGTTCAAGTGTCACACAGACCCCGTCACTTGTCAATCTGTGTAGACCATATTCTATACCAAACGTGTAAAGGCCAACTGAGTACAAAGAGCCAGAGAGCAGAGTAGATATACTCTCTTTTTTCTTACCTAGGACAAAGGACCAATTTGGTCACATGGAAATATCCAGGACTCAAAAATTGAAGAAAACCATGTGTATTGTTGCAGAGATGGAAAACTGAAGACAGGTACTCAGAGTTGTAACCACGGGATATCATCATTAAGCCCCTCCGTGTCACTCTTCAATTTGAACACCCATCTTTGCTCCCTTCTGAGTAGAAACTGGGAGATGTCTGTTATATGATTAGGTATGTGTGGTTGTTCCAGGATCACCCACTCAAGGTCATTTGCCTGATGTTTGGCCTGGAGAAAATGGGATGTGAGCCGAGTGGCTTGTTTACTGCGTCTAATCGTGCTCTTATGTTCCTGGACGCGTAATTTTATTTTCCTCGTTGTCATCCCTATGCATCTTAACCCACACGGGCACGTGATTTGGTATATAACTCTCTCGCTGTTGCAATTTGTATGGCGTTTGAGTATCCATGGTCGAGAGGTACCTATATCCACTGATGAGGTCTTCTTAGTCTGTGGACAGACCGAGCAGTTCCCACACGGGTGATGACCCTGTACAGGTGGAAGATTCCACAGAGTGGATGTAGATTCATCCGCCAATCGTTGTGGTCTGGTGTGGACCAACTCGTCCTTCAAATTCGTTCCTCTTTTGAACGAAAAGAGTGGTAAGGGAATCTTATCGCCAGAACTATTCAGAATCTTCCACTTCTGCCTGACAATTTTCTGTAGTTTCGACGAAGAAGTGTTGAAAGTCGTAACACAAACCAATTGATTCAAGGGTGGCTTCTCTACCGGTGCCTCTAACAGGGACTCGCGATGGTTATTTGAGGCCCGTTTGCATGATGTCCTGATCAGGCGACTGGGGTATTGTCGCAGCTTTAATCTAGTAGAAAGGTCCTTAGCCTGAACTCGGAAATCTGACACGTCTGAACAGTTTCTCCTCACTCTCAAAAACTGTCCAAAAGGGAGGTTTTCCCTTAGTGAGCGGGGATGATGACTATCAAACCTTAAAAGAGAGTTCCGCGCCATAGGCTTCCTGTAAAGGGAGCTGGCCAAGTGACCATCATGTGGAAAGATCACTAAGTCCAAGAATGGTAGTTGGTCTTTACTATGTTCCAGGGTGAACCTTAGGAAAGGATTAAGGCCATTGAGCCAAACATGGAAGGCTGACAAGGAATGTTCATCGCCACGCCAAACCACCAAAATGTCGTCTATATACCTTTTCCACACCACCAAGTGTTGGTGGTGTGGGTTGGTGGTACTCAATATATGCTGGGTTTCAAACCTGTGCATGTAGAGATTCGCCAGACTCGGCGCAAACTTGCTGCCCATTGAGGTCCCAGATGTCTGTAGATATAGGGAATCCTCAAAAGCAAAAATGTTCTCCGTCATCGCGATCCTGGCCAGTTCTGTTATAAAATGGACAGGCGTCACACTGTCTGGGGGAGATTCTTCCAGGAGTTCTTGAATAGTTTGTAGCGTCTCTCTCTGGGGTATGCAAGTGTACAGTGATTCTACATCAAAGCTAGCTAAGATGTCCGAATCCGTATTAAAATCTACCCCTGGCAGCAAACGAAGGACATCCTTGGTGTCCTGAAGGTATGACGGCATTTTCTTAACCAAAGGGTGTAAGAAAACATCTACTAATGATGACAAGGGTTCTAAGAGAGAACTGATCCCAGAGATGATAGGCCAACTGGAGTTGGCCATCAGAGTCTAAACTTTCTTTGATCTTGAAATGATCTTGAAATGAAACGTATGTTCTCTATTCTCGTCTCTTCTTTCTTTTTAGTGCGTGGCCTCCTTCACTGTGAGCAAGTGCCAGGTGAGGTGAGGTTATTCCTCCCTACAATTTGGGTGAGTGGATTAACATAGGAATTTACAGTGTACTTGACACTTAGTAGCTCCTTTTGCAATAGCAATAATGATTGCCATTGGTATCTTTTTCAATTGTTTCACATGCAGGAGAAGACATCCTACTCCCTACTATAGAGGAGTTTGAACCACTTATTAGTTTCTTTGACACAGTAAGTTGATGTTGCAGTAGTGCATCATAGGTCCTGAAGAAAGCCTATCTAGGCTGAAACATGTCGACCAAATAAGATTCATGGTGAATAGCAATTCCTTGCATGCTATTTTTCACTCTGCTTTTAACCATACCACCTTGATGGTCAGACCCAATAAAGTTTTTCCCATGACATCAAGGTAGGTATTTTTAGAACACTTGGATTATGAATTTTGGTTCTTTTCCTTTTTCACATTTTCTGAGCACTGCAACCTAACCCTTTCAGTCTGCATCTCTGTTGGTTGAGGGTCAACGTGATGGTCCAAGTTATGCTAGCCTTGGGTTGTTTCTAAGGAAGGGCACTCTGGACACTACATTTGTCAACCATACTACCCAGATGACGATACTCCGCTATTGAGCGGGCTGATGGGGATTTTTTCTAGCACCTCTGGGGCTACCTTTCTGATCTCTCTGCTTCTCCTGCTGTCACACATCAATTAGGATTGTTATGACCTGAACATTAACCTCTTGGTTTTGTTTTACAGAGTGAGCACTACTTAGGCTCCTGTATACAGACTTCTGGTATCTTTCCTGTTGTTCATTGCTAAGTTGGGGGACAAGGTACCACAATAGTCTATAAACACTATTCCCCTCAGGCCCTCCCCTACCTAGTGTGTTTTATTCACTGCATATACAAGTTTGGTTATCATGTGGTTGGATTGTGAAGTCAGTTTCAATACTCTAGCTATTAGCCCGGTGGCAGCGGGTTAACGCGCATCTGCTGGAGCGCAAGCTTTTTATTTTTAACTTCTTGATCACCTTGCTGACTACGAGCATTTTACCATACCTTCACCCACCCCCTGCCCTGCTGATCGCGAGCAGCGGTAATTGTCTCTTTTATTCCCTTCAGTGGCCCTGCTGACTACTAGCCGCCACTCGCTCTCTGACAGCCTGCCTAAAGTCACCTACTTACCGTGGGCTGTCCGCTTAACGGCGACCCCCGGCGACTGTGGGCGCCATTTTGGGTTGGGCAGCTGGCCTGGAACATCTGAGCCACTCCCCCATGATCACATCACTATTTAGGTCCCGCCCTGCCCTCGCTCCTTTCATAGCTATTAGCCCGGTGGCAGCGGGTTAATGCGCATCTGCTGGAGCGCAAGCTTTTTATTTTTAACTTCTTGATCACCTTGCTGACTACGAGCATTTTACCATACTTTCACCCACCCCCTGCCCTGCTGATCGCGAGCAGCGGTAATTGTCTCTTTTATTCCCTTCAGTGGCCCTGCTGACTACTAGCCGCCACTCGCTCTCTGACAGCCTGCCTAAAGTCACCTACTTACCGTGGGCTGTCCGCTTAACGGCGACCCCCGGCGACTGTGGGCGCCATTTTGGGTTGGGCAGCTGGCCTGGAACATCTGAGCCACTCCCCCTGATCACATCACCATTTAGGTCCCGCCCTGCCCTCGCTCCTTTGATAGCTATTAGCCCGGTGGCAGCGGGTTAACGCGCATCTGCTGGAGCGCTAGCTTTTTATTTTTAACTTCTTGATCACCTTGCTGACTACGAGCATTTTACCATACCTTCACCCACCCCCTGCCCTGCTGATCGCGAGCAGCGGTAATTGTCTCTTTTATTCCCTTCAGTGGCCCTGCTGACTACTAGCCGTCACTCGCTCTCTGACAGCCTGCCTAAAGTCACCTACTTACCGTGGGCTGTCCGCTTAACGGCGACCCCGGCGACTGTGGGCGCCATTTTGGGTTGGGCAGCTGGCCTGGAACATCTGAGCCACTCCCCCCTGATCACATCACTATTTAGATGGCCCCCTTTCGTCAGCGCAGCGGACGAGCGCAGCGGGCGCGACGTAGGCGCGCCGGAGTCGCGCCAGAGTTAAGCCCGTCTGCGCCCGTCCGCGGCTGGCCGGGGCCCGGGCCTGGTCACCCTGCCCAATCTCCCTTCAGGTACTCCTCGGCAACGCTTCACTCTCTCTGGCACCACCGTTTACCGCCAACCCCCGCACTGAAACGCATTGGCTCACTTGGCCTACGCAACCCCAACCCGGTTACCCCGCGTCCTGACACTCCCTTCCCTCAGCCTCATCCCTCCCGTCTCACCCCCACCAGGCCGCCCTCTAGGCCTGCTAACACGCCCCTACGCACCCCCGACAATCCCAAACCCGGTACATCTGCGATCCTTCTTAATACCAGGTCTGCGGTGGGGCACCAACTTGAGCTTTTCCATCTGCTCGACTCACGACAGCCCGACCTGCTTTTCCTCACGGAAACATGGTTTAGGGACCATTCGCTTCCCAGCCTGTTGTCCATATTACCTCCCACTTACTCGGCCATTAGGAGGGACCGCCTAGGGGGGAAGACCGGGGGCGGTGTGGCCCTAATCACCCGCACGGACTTCCTCTTTCAAACCCTACCTTCCCCTGTGATTCCGGCTGTGGACTGTTTAGTAGTCCGCTCCATTTCTTTCGGGGTACCCCTTACCTGTGTACTTCTTTACCGCCCGCCTAAGCCCACCCCTGAGTTTTTACCAGCTATTGAGGATCTTTTGGCCACGCTTGTGGTGAATAACTCCGCTATATTACTACTTGGAGATCTGAATTATTGGCCGAATGACCAAGCCGAAGACACTAGATCCAAGGAGTTTACGGCTCTGCTCACCAGCCTAAACTTCCTTCCCCGGCTGCGCACGGCTACCCATATCAAAGGCCACCAACTTGACCAAATTTGGTCCCTTAACATTCCCATGGATTTTCCAACTATCGCCCCGTGCTCTTGGTCCGACCATTCGCTCATTTCCTTTACGGCCGACCTCGGACGGCCGCCCAAACCCCCTCTGCCCAAAAACATCTGGGCCAGAAAGTGGGACAAGGCGGTCCTCCCCGCAGTTTGCTCTGCCCTTGCGGCAACTAGTCCAGAGTTTACCGACCTCCCCCTCCCTACCCAGCTCTCTGCCGTTAACAACTGGCTGCTTAAGGCGTGCAACTCTACCGTCCCCCTTAAGAGAGTGACCATTAAACGCGCTCACGCGGCTAATCGTTGGTTTACCCCTGCCTTAAGGGATAAAAAGCTTGCCACCCGCAGAGCCGAACGTGCCTGGCGCCGTTCCTATTGCCCCCTGCTTAAAACCTACTTCTGTCAGTCTATGAAAGAGTACAAACATGACATCCTAAAAGCTAAGATGGAGTACTTTTCAGGGAAGATCCTGACAGCAGATAACCAGCCAAAGGAGATCTTTGCCACTGTTCACGAGCTCGCTGCTTCTGACAGGGCGACCCCTAAAATCCCTCCATCTCAAACTCTATGCAATTCCCTCAATTCTTATTTTTTTTAGAAGATTGCCCTTATCAAGGCCAACATCCTCCCTTCACTGTTGGTTCCACCCCCTGCCCTTCCCACCCTTCCCACCCCCTCACTCACCGAGTTTCCCCTCCTCACCCGAGATTCTTTGCTCCCCCTCTTGGCCCGGATTAAATCGGGATCACCCCATGATATAGGCCCTGCATTTGCTCTTAAAGAGCTCTTCTCCAATTGTTACTCTCCTCCTCTTACCCTCATCAACCACTCCCTTAGCATTGGCACTGTCCCCTCCGCCCACAAGTCGGCAGTTGTCATCCCCATTTTGAAAAAGGCAGGGGCGGATCCATCTTTGCCCTCCAACTACCGCCCCATCTCCCTCCTCCCTTACCTTGCGAAGGTCTCTGAGGCTCACGTCACCAGGTCTCTCAGTTCCTTCGTAGAATCCACGGGCGCCCTCTCCACCCGACAGGCGGGCTTTCGCCCGCTGCATTCAACCGAGAAGGTTGTGGTGTTGGTGATGGATCAATTAAGGGAGGGGATTGACACTGGCCGACCACAGGCCCTAGTCCTGTTAGATCTGTCCGCCGCGTTCGACACGGTGGACCATGACATCTTGTTAACCCGTGTCCAAGCGGCGGGCATTGGGGGCACGGCCTTTGCCTGGCTTCGCTCCTTTCTGACCGACAGGGAGCAGGCCGTCCAACTTGCTAATTTCACGGCCCCCCCTCGGAAGGTAACCTGTGGAGTTCCACAAGGCTCCTCCCTATCCCCTCTATTATTTAATTTATACATCTCACCCCTCATTTTTTCTTTACAGCAGATGGAGGTCTCGGTGTTCAACTACGCCGATGACCTCCAACTTATTTTCAACCTTTCATCCTCCCCTTCTTCGTCTTCCAACTTCCAGAAGGTCATGCTTTTCATCCAAGGGTGGATGAACTGCAACCACCTCAAATTAAACCCGGACAAGACCGAGCTGGTCTTGACGGGGGTGGTTGCAGTCCTTGGTCCCCCTCCTTCTGGCCCCCTTCCCTCGGCCCCCCCCCCCTCCCAGCCCTCAAAGTCAAAACTTTGGGTATTTTCATTAACCCACAGCTTACCCTCCACACTCAGATCAGTTCTGTGGTGTCTGTCTGCTTCTTCTCCCTTCGGACTATCCGGAAGGTTTCACGTTTTTGTTCTGCTGCCGCACTCAAACTCATTCTCATGGCCATGGTGCTGTCGCGCCTTGACTATGGGAATGTTATTCTCAACGGTGCCCCGGCTTACCTCATCCACCGGCTCCAACTGATTCAAAATCAGGCGGCTCGCCTGATTTTTGGTCTCCCCAGGTCCAATCACACGACCCCCTTGCTTCAGTCCCTCCACTGGCTTCCTGTGAGGGAGAGGGCGCTCTTTAAGCTGGGCTGCATTACCTACCAGGCCAGATCTGGGACCGCCCCCACCTTCTTGTGCGAAGCCATCTCTCCATACCTTCCGCCCAGAGAACTTCGCTCCACTCACCTGGCCCTTTTGTCAGTTCCTCGTTTCAGGAAACAGAAGGCCGGTGGGGCCAGATTTGCTGTGCTGGCTCCATCCTTTTGGAATTCACTTCCACCTGCCCTCAGGATGTCTCCCTCCTATCTGGAGTTTCGCAAGCAATTGAAGACCCTCTTGTTCTCCAGATCTGTTGCAGCTTAGCTCGCTTCCCACTGACCCTCGGCTATCTAGCGCCATGAAACCGGTTTCGGTATAAGAGCGCTTTATAAATATTTTAAAATTCAAAATTCAAATTCATCATTACTGCTTGATGGAGATGTAGTTGGATCTAACATGTTTTGTTGACAGTCATTTTTTATTTATTGGCAATAAGTCTTAATTTATATTCATGAGGGAATCGTCCATACCACTGAAGCATGGATTTGTTTCGATTTATACATTCTATCATAGCCTTGACAACTTCATATAAGCTTGAGAATTCTTCCTGTGCTGCCTCTCGTGATTGATCCTGTGATCTGTGAATTTTTCATCAAATTCATCCACTTCTGATGTCCTGTTAGATGTCTGTCTCCTTCTCCTTTGTGGACTGGGTAGCGTTGCGCCCTGTGTGATTTCAGCATTGTCAGTTTGGGTACAGCTGTGGTGATGATGTTTATAAATTATTTAATATGATGATCAAAGTATCATCATCTAGGTGAGCTGTGTTCTCACCTGAATCCTCATTTCTTTGCTGTTGTTTTTGTGGTTGTACAGGCACAGTTGGAATTGCTACGCAAGGAAGTTAATGGAACTTACCCTCTTTGACATGTATACACCTACAGGATGAGTAAAAGTATGTGATGTTTGTACTATGCATTTACAATGTAACATCACAGCATGATGGACATATATGGAGCAGCAGGTTGGCCACTTTACACTTTCTATAGTACATCGTTTGCTTATATGTTGTTCCATATCTGTTGTTCATGTTTGCCGGTTACAATATGATGAGACAGTGAGTAAAATGGGTTGCTGGTTGACTGAGTTATGCGGAAGCAGCAACCACAATCATTGTCAGAGTGAATCCCAGGCCAACCTTTCATGTACCTGACCTCAACACTCCAGTTGGTAGGCACAAAGCATTCAGGCATCACTTACAGGCCAAGCGATAAGTATTTATGCTATGTTTGAGAGATTGACGATGTGGAAGACAGGTTTGTGCATTTCCTAGTTTTCATTTCCAAGCTTGAATTGGCATTTTGGAACTCCATATCCAGGCATGTCCAAAACATGTTAGATGTGCTACTTATGTGTGGGGGAGCAATCAGTGCATCCACCACACTAGTTGTGATAGATTCATAGGGCCTGGGCATTCTTTGTACCAGTTTACTGGTAAAGGCAAACAGTACCAAGTTGGAGAGGGGGGCACATGCCACTTTAACACTGGGTGGCAATAGTTGTTTTGCATAGCCCTAAGAGCAGATACACAAATTTCTCGGTAACACAAGAGACCTGGAGGCTAGAAGTTTCAGGTAAAGCCACAACATGGATACTAGGGCTACTAACTCCAGCAGGTATTTAGGTGATTTTTATTTGGTTGTATGGATGTGCTGCTCACTTTCTTCCATGACTATTTTCACCACAGTGGCCTCTTACGGCTCACAGGCCTGGCACACTGAGCAGACAGTATGCAATTTAGTATCTCTCACAAAGAACGGGGATCTGAACATGTCGAATCGCTATAATCAAGAGCCTCGATCCCGCGGACCCCCAGATTTACTGTAAATTGCTGAAATTCTTGAGATTGCACATGTAATTACTTAATTGTGCCTGGTTTTCTTGAATATAATAGAAATAGCAGGATGCCTAAACTGCTGATAGCTGTACAAAATGTTATTTTGAAAAGTAAAGTTGTTTAAGCGCTGATTCCTAAGAAACAATTTTGCATGATCAATTGGGAATCAAGGGCCACATGCATCTAGCTTTTTTGCATTCGCAAACGGTGCGAATCGCAAAATTCGGCCGTTTGCAAATGCAAAAACCTTTTTTGGGATGCATCATTTTTTTCATTTTTCGCAATTTAAGAAATCGCAATTTTTTGCGATTTCTCAAATTGCGATAGCATTTAAGAACTCGCAAATTTTGCGATTTCTTAAATGCTATGCATGATTTTTTTAAATTTGCGAATTCGCAATGAGGAAGGGGAAAATTACCATGAAGTAAACCTTCATGGTAATTTGCGAAAAGTTTCAAAAATGGAAAAAAATTCATTTTTTAAACTTATATTTTACACACACACATGCCCTTGGGACATGTGTGTGAGTAAAATGTACTTACGTGACATTTCAGGGGTGCAGGCGGGGGTCCTTTGGACCCCCCCCTGCACCCTTGAAATTGCATTCTCATTTTGCGAATCCTTAATTGCGAATTCGCAAAATGATAATGCATTCCCATTGATTCCTATGGGCCTCTAGGCCCATAGGAATCAATGTAAAGCGATTCCTTATTTGCGATTCGCAATGAAGGAATCGCAAATAAGGAAAATTAAGAAATCGCAAAAACTTTAGCGAATTTGCAATTCCTAAATTGTGATTCCTAATTTTCGCAATTTAGGAATCGCAAATTCCTACAAGGATGCATGTGGCTGCAAGCATCTATCTATAACTATTCATGTACAATGTAACTTTACTCACTTAACCAACTCCCGCATCTGAAGGTTTAGCTCATACTCTATACTTTAGAGAGCCCAGATACTGCAATGCAATAGGTCTCGCAATTGGGAGATATTAAGCTGTTGGCATTGTAAATAACAATGCCTTTTTATGTATTTGTTTAAAAAACCTGCAATAATAAAGACATTGCTATTTACAATACCAATAGGTCAAACTTTCTAAAATGCAAGACCTATTGCATTGTAAATGCTTGTTGTGACTGCTTCATGCCTAACAATTGTAACCCAATTCTTCTGAGTCCTGAACCACGAGAAACACCCTTTGGATTGTAATTCAAACCACTGTGCCTGCTTATTCCTGAGATGCTTACGAGTGTTGATACTTTTCAGACAATGTCAAAAATGAAAAACGTTATTAAAGAAAAGACAAAAGCGTATATTTTAGAATAATTGGACACTCCTGCCGTTGTAGCATTTGTGAACACAAAACCATTGGGTATGGGCTCCCACGGGCATTGCTTGCCACAATTGTAAAATGAACAAAACAGTTGCAAATGCCACTAATTTTTCAAATTGAACATTCGTTGAATCAACATACGACTGAAACAATATGTTTAATGAATTAAATTCCGCTTGTTTTAATTTTCTTTGTATTTTCAATTGAACACTTCAATTTGAAAGTAATTTTCACATATATTCTACAAATATTAAAAACCTGGAGTGCACAACAAATATCATATACAGTGCTAACAAACTTGTTGAGTATTTACAATATAGTACAACTTCCTCACCATTCAGTCTTCACTCATACGTCACTCAATCCACTACAAACCACACCGACTGACAACAAAACATAAATGATTCGAAAAATGCTGTAATAAATCTCCAGCAACAAAAGCCAATGTTTTTTCACAGTAAATTGAATATGTACAAATATTCCCTTGTTAATACATCAATTGTAGTTTTTTGGCTATTAAAAGGGTCTACGCGTTTCGAACTACCGTTCTTGCGTAGTTCTCTTCAGGACCAATCTTGCGCTCGACAAAACAAGCTGAAGGAGTTGTGATCCCAATTTGGGGATTTGCAGTGCGTTCACGGACTAGCCTGGCTCGCCTGTCTGGTTCAGGCGGGTCAGGCGCGTTGTATGTGATAACGAATCTATCGCCTCATTGTCCTTGTGTTCTTTGGTTTACGCTCGTCGCAGTTCTATGTAAAAGGAAAGTGTAAGGAGAGTTGTTAATCCCTCCGGTTGTGCCGGTTTAAGGGCGGCGGTGATTGCTGGAAAGATGCGCGAATTCGCACTTACTCCACAGGTCGTGGCTTCGTCCCGTCTGTTGTAGCATTTGTATCATGCACGTTTGGCACCCGCACGCTTTTCAAATGTAAAAGAACAAAAAATCGGAAACTCTCACAATTCCATCTTCTCTCTCTTTCTCTTGCTCTCACTCTCTTCCACCCTTCCCATTCACTTTTCACTTCCTCCATTACATTTTATTCTGTAGTTTACTTTCTCTTCTTCTTTCCCCTCATCAGACTGTCTCTTTGCCAGTTACTGTTTCCACCTCCAACTCTTGGCTGTTCCTTTTTATATTATCACTCCCGTATCCCACCCGAACACCCCCCTTCCCACCCCCAGTTACACCACTTAAAACTCTCTCTTTGCAGTTGTATTACTGTTTATAGGACTCTGTGTTACTTCACAAATCATGTGAAACACAAACTTGGCAGCTCAGTATCAGAATAATTTAATCCCTGAATATTTCTGTAAAAAAAAAACTTTGGAGCAACAAATAGTGATAATTATCACTAAATGCGCTTAGCGCATTTTTTTTTATCGCCGCCTATCACCGGATATTATCGCAGAGTGAACGTGCTATTAGCAACGTTTATCTCTAAAGCAATAAAATATCTGGCGATAGCGGCTCAATGCGTGAATATCGCTGAAAATCCTGCGATATTTAGGCATTAACGCTAATGGGGACTTAACCTGAATATCCACCTCCCATTGGATATACAGGTTAAGTCATGGTCTGAGCAGGCGTTAGGTTCTGGCGATATTCGCACTTAGTGCAATTTTTTTATCGCTTCGCCTCCCTTGCTAATAGGCGATAGCTGTGTTAGCGACTGCTTTCAGTCGCTAACAGGTTGGGTACGCCCACTTTGCATGTCATTAGCGATAATTATCGCTGACATGCAAAGCGGCCCCCAAACCTGTAGCTTTCGCTTAGAAGCTGTCGCTAACTGCTGTTAGCGACAGCTTGCTAATAGGGCGATGAAAATATTGCCGCTTTAACAGGAAAAAAGTCTAGCTAAAGCGGCAAAATCGCCCTTGCTAATATGCCCCTTTGTGTCCAGTCTAAACATTACTGAAATTAATGAATAACTTTAACAATGTTAGGGAAGATTTACCCCTCTCTGGGAGGTGAAATTATTTCAAATGTGACAGATATCTAAAATAACAAACTAATAAACAATAAGGAAGAGAACAACACATGCTATCAGGTTTGGCTTTGTTTATTCACAATTCTTGACTATATATCCAAGAATATGCTCAAGTCGTGGGGCATTTCCACAGTTAATATGGCACACTGTTCTTGTTTGTGTCCAGCGCACCTGCTTAAAGAGGAATTTGGGGAGGGGCACCCTCTTTTTACCTGCAGCTTTACTGGAGTCGTCTAAGCTTGCTTGCTGGCTCCATTGAAACCCAGAAATACATGAACAAAATTCAAGGCAGTGTCAATCAATGGTCTTTCCACAGGAGATGGTGGATCTCAATGTCATTTAAGCAGGGATTGTGACATTATCATCATCATCATCACATATTTCGACACAAGAGTCATAAAAGCAACATAAGACAAAGATGACACAACCACGAAACTACATATAGATTAAAAAGTGAAAAAGTTACAGTGACACAAATACAATTAGTCATCATAAAATCGAGTTAAGACAGGGAAATAATTCATAGCTTTAAAATACACAAAGAAGGCTTCAAGGTGCTGGGAGGATTGCCAATGTTTAAAAACATAAAAATAAAGTGCTTGTGCGTGCTAGTATTTTTAGCAATAAATGTTAATAGTTTATAAAATTGACTGCTGGCTGAACAGATAGAACTACTACATCTTCTTTACAAGTGCTTTTCTTCGTATCAGCCACGCTTGGCCAAGATACTTTGCCATACAACAAGATATAAAAGGTCTGGTGTCAGTTTTGAGAATGCAAAGTGCAACATGGGGATCCAGTGTTCCAAGCTGCCGGCAGAGTGGGCTCAACCATTTTTCCCGCAATAATTTGTACACCGGACAGGCAAACAGGATATGAACAATGCTTCCCACAGAGGCCAGAAAACTAGGGCAATCTTTTCCATTATTGGTGGACCACTTTGCCATCACCTCCCCTACTGGGAGAGACCCAGACCTGAAGTGCATATAGAGTATTCTATCTCTCTGCACTTTAATTAAATCCAGGTAGGATTCAAAGTATCTACTTTGCCTATGTAGGTAGAACCCTGTTGTCAATTTACCCATATTAGTACTTCTAATGTCATGTTGGTCCACCCATTCCCTGTAGAGGCGTATAAGTACCTCTCTCCTTGGAGGTTCCGGACTGGCCCAGCAACCACTTAGCCCAATTGCCGAAAGCATCTTTTTGGTGTCACGTATCCAGCCTATTTTCCCCCCAGTATCAAGCCTAGTGACCTCAGTGAGTGCCTCTGCGTATGTTGAGAGCTCAGGTATCCTCCTAATGGGGGCCCAGAATAGTAAAGGGCGCAACCTAGCTATGTCACTTATCGACCGCCTGCCCATATCCAGAAATAGCGGGGTAAGGGGGATTTGTTTTGGTGCCGACACTAGATCTCTTAAGAATTTATGTTCTGCTATGGAGAGCTTGTCCACTTTATTGTATCCCCAAACTTTGGTGCCATATTGGGCAGCACTGACCACCTATGCATTGTATATCTGGAGGGCTGGGACTACAGGTCTTGTGTGGGAAAGGCGATGTTCTTTGACCAATGCACCTTACGTACGCTTATGGGCCATCAACAACTTATCCAGGTGCGGCCTCCAAGACATTTTATCGGAGAACCTTACACCTAGGTAGTCAAAGGTATCAACCTTTTCAAGGAGGGGTCCCTCCTAAAAAGGGCCCTTCCTGCATGCCCTATGAGGATTCAAGGCAATAAATTTGGTTTTAGTGGCATTTATAGCGAGGCCCTGGATTTCGCAGAAGCGATGGAATCTGTCAACTAGGCGCTGTAGCCCTGCCGGTCTTAGATATCATCAACGTGTCGTCCGCGAACAACAAGGTTGGTATCTTTTTCCCCCCCAGGGTCGGTGAATCCGCTGGCTCCTCTAAAAGAAAGTCCACCACCCCGTTCACATATAGAGAGAACAGGGTCCAGGCCAAGATGCAGCCCTGTCTTACACCTCGCTTGACAGGTATGCGCTCGGTGAGTAAACCCTGGTTTCCTCACCTGACCTGAGCATAGGTCCCCTCGTGCAATCGAATCAATAAGTTGAGGACAAAAGGGGGCATACCCATTTCACCGAGCATGTCCCATAACCTGGACCTAGGGACCAAGTCAAAGGCAATATGCAGATCAATAAATGCTACGTAAAGGCTGCCTTTGCCTAGTACCACGATCTTCCAGTAGATCAGAAGAAATCTGAATACTTGATCCATTGTCCCGGTCTTTGCTCTAAAACCCGCTTGAAACTGGGAAAGAATGTCCCCTTCTTCAGACCATGACTGGATCCTTTGCAGTAGCATCCGACCGAATACCTTCTGCATGGCATCGATCAAGCTTATTGGTCGATAGTTAGCGGGATCATCCCTGTTTCCCTTATTGTATATTGGAACTATTTCAGCGGTCTTCCAAGTCGCTGCGACAAGTGCTCCTTTAGCTATGTCGTTAGATTGTATTAAGATATAGTGTGTCCATTGTACACGATCAGCCAGAAATGGATTGCCTGGTAAGCCATCCGGACCTGCAGCCTTTGCAGGAACTATTTTACTGATAGCCGTTCCAACTTCATTGGACGTGAAGAGTTCCTCCTCTAACGGATGCCCAAAATGCCCTATTAGTTCTCCCTCCAGGCTATCTCCTGCAATACAATGAAGCCCCTTAAAATGTTTGAACCATGCTTGGCTGGTGATGTGTTTTTTTTTGGGGGGGGGGGGGCGCGGGCCTAATCTACTGCCCCAAATGAAAATGAAAATCTCGAGTGTGAAGGATAAAAGATACCATCCAAATACTGACCTCCCGAAAGAAGTCCAAGATCTAAGAAGGGCGTTAAGAAGAACCCAAAAGAAGTTACAATCGAACAATACTGATGGGCCATTATTGGAGACATTTCTCGTACAAAGAAAACAATACAAAAAGATGATATGGAAATTCAAAAAAAGTAAAACTGAGAACTTTTGGACTAAACTGATATTCAGTATAAGGAATCCAAACTTAAATACATTTTGGAATACAATAAATCAATTGACTAGGCACCGAAACATCTTAACGTCAAACGTTCAGGGCACAGAATGGGTCACTTTCCTTTTGCAAAAATTTAAACAAAAGCCACCAAATGTTCCACGGAAATAAATAATATCCGAAAATTTGATTAAACTGAACTCAGAAGAAAGTAGCAGCCAGCCCCTACCATTAGACCTGTCCCAAACATATAAGCCAGCAGTAAATCATGCTACCTATTCAGCAGAGGACATAGCAAACATAATCGAAAGGGGTAAAAGCAATGGGGCTCCAGGTCCGAATGGCATTTCACAAGCGATCTACAAACACGCCTCCGAAAACTGGAGCTCACACCTAGAGAAACTTTACGCTGAAATAGAGACTAACAATCAAATACCTGACAGCTGGAAAGGATCGATCATAACCGCCATTTACAAAGGTGGAGAAAGAACAAGCCCAATTAATTACAGGCTAATTGCTCTGCAGGACGTGGAAGACAAATATTTTGCTTTATTACTTCTGGAAGATCTGGTCAATTGGTCCGGGGAAAGAAAGCTGATTCCAATTAATCAAACAGGCTTTAGAAAAGGGATTGGAACTATCTCAAACATCTTATCCATTACAATGGTTGCTGAAAAATGCAAGGGGGTGAAACAGGACTTGCATCTGTGCTTCATAGACTCAAAAGCTGCTTTTGACAGCGTGGACCGGAACCTGCTGTGGGCAAAGCTGAAAGCATGGGAAATACCAGAAAGGATACTGAGGGGCTTGTTACTATTCTATACTGACACCTGGATGAAAGTAAAACTTGGGGAAGGCACCAGAATATCAAGAAAAGTATATACAAACACCGGCTTAAAACAGGGGTGCGTACTGGCCCGCACCTATTTAATCTCTTCATATCAGATCTCTCCGGTGAACTTGACAACACTATTACACATTCCCCGAAATTAGGCAAGCTAAAACCTTCTCACCTAGCTTACGCAGACGACATTGTGCTATTGAGCTTAACTAAAGTTGGTTTGACGATGCTCTTAAGTGTACTTTCAGACTTTCTGTCTTGAAATAAGTTGGAACTAAACTTATCTAAAACAAAAACAATGCTTTTTACTAATCGGCAAGCCGCTCATCATAACATCTGGCTAGAAGGTAAACAACTGGAAAAAGTATCCTGTTATAAATACTTGGGATACTACATAGATGACAGGTTATCCCTACAAGATCAGAAAAATTATATGACTCAGAGAGCAGGGGCCTTAATATTTGCATTTAGTTCACTGGCAAAGAAGCTGGAAGGGCCATCTTTGAGGCCGCTCCTGACAATTATATCAGGCAAAGCTCTGTCTACCTTATCATATGCCAGTGCTGCCATGCATGGTAAAGACTTTGATATTCTCAATAAACTAATAACAAAAATGTATAAAAAGGTTTTCTAAATTCCCATTTCTGCTACACCAGCGCAAATGCGATTAGAATTTGGTTTAATGTACGAATCACTGGGTAGACTTTATACATGTATAAAGGTGTGGTACTGAATCAAGCAAAGCGCTAAAGAAAACAACCTCAACCAATTCTTATGGACGGAACTGGAAACGCAAAAAAAATCACAGGCCAACAACTTCCTGACCAGCGCACTGGAGGTAACATGCTCTTCAAACCTTTGGAATAAAAACTTGCCTTTTTAATCATTCAAGCAGGCGTTACACAGAGCTGCAACCTTCACTCGCTGTTAGTAGACAAAGGTATTTTCTCCCATCCCTCCCATTCTGGGACTGTGATTAATAATTACAAAAGTCTTAAGCCGGCGGCCTACTTAGATACAACGTTCTCTATTTACATTAAAACACGACTTATGGCTTTGCGCTTTGGCAAATTTCCAACCTTAGCCGACGAACCCTCCTGGAGGCATATTGACTCAAAAGAATGCCGTCTCTGTGGTTACGAAAAGGAAGACTTAATTCATCTAATATGCCATTGCAAGAAGTTGCAATCTGAGCGTGTAATCTTTTTGAAGAAAGTCTTCCTGGACAGGAGAATACGTTCTTATAGAGCCGCCATTATTGGAGGTCTGGATCCAACTGACCCTCAAATGAATTGTAGAATGATAAAGTTTTTGCAAGCTCATGAAAAACTATTGAAAGCAATCAGGTCCGTATCAAAATAATCTTATCTGGACACTTCAGACTTGCGGATAAAAGAAAGATGGACATTTCTTATTAATATGTAAATACTGATTTAAGAACTTTTCTTTTATGTTTTATTCTAAGTTCATGAACACGAAAAGAAATTTTACGGTAAGATCATGAACACGAAAGGACATTTTATGGAAACTTATCCGCTTTTGTGGTTTTAAGCTAATATTTGCTGAATGTTTTTTTTTTTCTTATTCTTTTCTTATTCTTTTCTCTTTTTTATTTCTATTTCGCAAATTGTAACAGTTTTTATTAACTACACAATAAACAAATTTTACTTACTTACTGCCCCAGGTAACCAGTTTCCAAAAAGATTATTATCCTTATATGAGCATGCAGCATTCAACTGTTCCCAGCAAGAAACATCCCATGCTATCTTAGTCTTGCATTGAACAGCTCTGTAGGAGGTTCTAGCAGCTTTTATTTGTGTTTTGTTCTTCCCCTTGATCGCCTTAATTAAGGCCGACCTGTTTTCCCTACAATCCCTGTTGAACCAGAAGTAAGGGTCCTTGGCAAGGTCACTTGCTTGCGCCTTTTTTGGTGTGGTCAAGAAGTCTGCATTCATTTTAATGATTATATACTCATGGATCCCAGGTACTTCTAGGAATCCTGTTGTACTAACTGCCGGGGGATAGGACGTCCGACCTTATAGAAATTGCCATCACCGAGGATGTTTGGATAGACCACTTCACTGAGTTGTATAAACTAGATGAGTTGATTGAACCACTTAACCCCGCAGTAAAGAGACCTCAGGAGAATGACCCTCAAACTAGTCAGATTGAGTCATTTCCGCTCTCCATTCATTTTACTTACTCGGAAGTGGAACTGGCCATCCAGGAAAGCACAAATGCTAAAGCTCCAGGACCCGATGGAATCCCCATCGATGTTTTTAAAGACAATATACACTTATGGGCACCCATCATCACAAATGTTCTTAACTCCTATGCTCTGGAAGGCTTTCCTACCACATGGCAAGAAGCCATAATAATACCAATATTCAAAAAAGGTGAGAGAATGGACCCGAAATGTTACAGACCGATTTCCTTGTTGGATTCCATGATGAAGGTGGCCGGGAGAGTATTGTTGAATCAATTACAAGCCTGGGCCTTGGAAAATTATGTTCTTTCTAAATTTCAATATGGTTTCGTTTCTGGTCTTGGAACGGTGGAGCAATGCCTCAATCTAGCCCTGATTACAGATAAATATTTAATGGCTAAGAAAAGCAACTTATATATGACATTCGTAGACTTAAGCTCTGCTTTTGACTGTCTCAACCACAGTATACTCTGGTCCACCCTAACTGACCTGGGAGTTGATATAAATATACTTGCTTTTTTAAAGGAACTATACCGTGGAGCAGGGGCCAAGGTTCGCTACGATAAGAACGGAAAATGCACTAACAAATTTCCCATAAAAAAAGGCGTCAGGCAGGGGTGCATCCTCGCCCCATTTCTTTTTAATCTTTATATAAATAGTGTTGCAGACTTTCTGGCCAAACTAGATGTCGATTATCCAAAAATAAATGGAGCTGCAGTTCTAATTTTATTATATGCGGACGATGCTGTTATTATGTCTAGGACACAGCTAGGACTACAGAAAGCGATGTCAGGTTTCTCTACATTCATGGGCTTGAGCGGACTCAAGATAAATGTGAGTAAAACCTTTACTATGTGCTGCAGTACAAAAAAGAACATATCCTGTAACACTTTTTTAAACTCAACTAGGATAAGCTTAACGAAAACTTTTAGTTATTTGGGCATCCATTTTAATAACAAAGGAACTTGGAACACAGCCATTCATACACGTAACCTGGCTTTCATCAGACAAATTGGTGCTTTAAAGAAGTTTGCCAAAAAATTAGGTAGGAAGCCGGTTGAGATTTTGCTTAACATTTATGCAGCAAAATGCGTCTCCACAGTGACATATGGTGCCGGCATTTGGGGTATGGCGGACTGTCGCGAGATACAAACCAACGAGAACACCTTCCTCAGATACTTGCTAGCAGTCCCACGTTCCATCTCTACAACCGTCTGTCATAATGAGCTCGCTCGGGCTCATATTACAGATACAATTAAGTCTACTCCAATTTTGCTATGGCATAAAATATGGACCTCGAACAAAACAGCTTTTAATAGAGATGTGATCACAGACTGCATGGTTTTATCAGCCTCGAGGAAAACACCTTGGCTTCTTTATGTCAAAAAATTCTTAACTTCTTTGGGGTTATCTGAATTGTACGAAAACCCCTCCTCATGTTCATCAATTTCGAAAAAGGACCTTAAGGCCTGTTGTTTATGTTTGCTCGAAGACAGGTGCTCTTACTTAGAGGGCAACAAACCAACGATTGCTTACCATCACCTTTTGTTGCATGGTGTAGGTATACCGCTTTACCTGTCCCCGTCATATTCTGTATATACGAGATTTTTGTTAACTAGGATGAGGACTGATTGTTTTTATCGACTGTTAACATTCCCCATTATAAATGATTGGTCTGTTGATTTGACCATCTGCCCATGTGACAATATTTCCAAACAATCTAACATCCATGTGATTTTATTCTGCAAATTGTATGAATGGGGAAGAAAGAAATATCTACTCCCACTGTTGAAATTATGGGGCTTAAGACAATGCAGACCAGCACTATTGTAATTATACTTGCTCGGGGACGATATTACGGTCACTGCAGTGGCTATGTTCTTGAAATATGCAGTAAAGTGTAGAGCGTCCATTAATTGACTTACTGAATGAATTGTTAGATATTATTTGTTCAATGTAACCATCTTTGTAAAATATCTCTTCTTTTTAAATTACTAAAATTTGTCCTTTTTTTATCTTGTACTTAAAATGTGCTTTTATGGTTTGTATGTCAAAAATCGAATAAAGCTATCTTTGACTTTGACTTTGAACTGCCGCAGTTTGAAGTTTGGCCATGCCGATATCTAGTTCTTGTTTAATGCCGGCAATTTTGCTCTCACTAAATGCTACCTTTTCCCACTTCAGATTCTTTTTACAGTTTGATGCAACTACATAAAAGGCAGGGGCTGCATGTTCACTCGCTCCAAGAACTTTATAACCCAAAGGGGATTCAGGGATAGGCACAAGGGGTTATGATTACTGTCTGTTGTTGAGCCCACTCTCATATCAATGAGATGGTCCCATAATCTAATATCTAAAAGGATATAGTCGATCCGTGATGGGCTGCTAGTTCAATTAAAGGTATTGGCCCCTCCCTTATCAGATTGTGACCTGCCATTGGTGGCTCTTAGGCCATACTCCATGGTGATGGAGTTCATTTGGAGAACCTGTTGGGGCCATCTTTTAACTGGTTGAAGATCTAGTTGGGATATAGCCCAACTAGCATCTTGGGGTTCAATCTCCAACAGTTCCTCTACACTCAGGGGTTCGTAGGTGCAGTTGAAATCACCTGCGACTATGGTTCTTGCGATAGGTGGGCATTTGTCCAAGCATTCCTCTAATGCAGAGATCGTAGTAGATGGCATACCACTCTTAGTCCCTCTTGCGTATACATTAAAAAGCTCAATTTGGCTACCATCTATGGGTCCCCTGATACTTAGCCACAAAATGTATGGGCTTAGACTTGTGTTGGAAGTGATTCGGCAGACAAGAGCTACACTTGTCCAGACCGTCAGGCCACCTGAAGGACGCCCTTTCCCAATAGATGTTGCTGGGATGAAGTGGCAAGTGTAGCCATGTTTATATAAGGGTTCCAAGCTCCGCGTCTCCTAGAAGATACATATGTCGAAATTCCCAACAAAGTCATTCCAATGGGGGAGCGGGAGTTTACTATTCAAACCTGCCACGTTCCAAGACATAATTTTTAATTGCTGTCTGGTGGTGAGTAACGCCCTTTGTGACGATATAGCATTATTTCCCACCATAAGTTCTAATGATGGTGAATCTATGGGAGAAGGTGGGTTGGTGCCTAAATCCTCGTCTACGTGTAAAATGTCCCAATTTTTGCCAGCTAAGCAGCAAGAAGCTTGTGTATGGAGATTAGGGCTGGTAAGAACAGTCAGAGAAGGACATTCTGACAGTCAATCATTAGTCTCCAAAGAGAATGTCCCTACAAGGTGAAATATTGCTTGTGTGGAATGTGTATTGCCTAATTTGTGTGAGGGCTGGTGTCTAAACTATATAGAAGAGCCATTCGGAGGGCAGGTGCGGTACTCCGAAGCTAGGAGATTCTCTGCAATCTCTGGATCCTTTAGGGTGATTTCAATGTCATCAGCTTTGTAAAACGGAGTGGAGCATCGCCGAGCTCTAAGTACATCATTTCTAATCACCGAATGGCATCCCCTAGTGTGGCAAATCCAATGAGTTACTTTGTTGATTAAAGATTCTTCACTCTCAAAAGTGTTCTTAGTGGTGGTATTAAGTCTCGGGACATAAGTCATAAATATTTTTTAGGGTTGTGTTCCGTTACTAGTGGCTGTTGCAATTGCAAGAGTCGGGGGTGCTCGAGAGCGAAATCCTAAAGAGTGGCTATGGGGTTGGATGTGACATGGCTCGGAAATTTGTTTTGTTACGAGGGCCTGTAAAGCCTGAGAAGTGGCCATCCTCTTAAGCCTGTCCTGTATGAAATTTTCGGGCCTATTCCTGTTGTAATTCAAATGTTCATTAGAAGAATTCCTCTGCAGTGATAAGGCGGGGGTACTTATTTGAAGAGCATTAGTGTTATTGAAGGAGGTTTTTTTTTAAACAGGAGCTTGATGAAACTAGATGTTTATAGCTATGATTACTAGGCTGCACGGGAAGACTTTGCACAGGAGTAGTATTTGCCTTCCAGGGCATGGACTTCTTCGCTATGGTTGTAACTAGAGTTGTAAGGTCCTCTATCATTCTTTTTAATCCATCAATTTCTATTCTTAAAACGTTTATGGCAAGAATAGCATCTAATGGTTTATTCTGAATTACCACGCTACACACCCTGACGAGATCAGCCAAGCCATGAAGCAAAGGCACAATTGTCGAAAGGGGAGAGAATCCGTTGGAGCCTGGGATAGTTAGCTCAGATTTGTGCCCGTCGTGGGATACATTAGTGTTAGGTTTGGCAGGGTGAATGTCAGGAGCTTGAGGCGTATTCTTGGTAGAAAGAACAGACTTATTTGAAATAGTGCATAGTTTTTTCTATGGTAACTTTTGGAACATCGTTAGAATAACAGGGGATGGGCTGGTATCAGAATTGGACAAGTTCTATCATCTGAGTCGCCAGGGATCTGGGGAGCTAGTTGATTGCCCTCCAGAATTTCCTCACACTCGTTTATTAAAGTATTTATCCTGTCGAGCACGCAGTTCCTGCCTGGATGTTTAAGAGATTACCTGGCCCTCTTCCCTTTGGTAGATTTGCCAGCCCCACTCCCCCCCTATGCATTCCATAGATTTACGCTTCCCCATATTTAAATGTCCACATACACCCAAGTGTCACCAGAAATATAGTTGGTTAATATCCAAAAAGCTACCTGGTAAAACAATACTTAATACAGTATTCCCCGTCAAAAGAAGATTGCTAAATGCACAAAAAGTAAGACAATTCTAAAATGCAAAATCACCACAAAACGCTACTGGAAGGGAACAGAGACACCAATGGGGTTAGCTGGCCAGGGTGGGATTTTGTTAACATGTCTATTGTCAATGTCATATAAAGGGAGCCAGAGTAGGGGAGGCTGAAAACAGTACCTTGCCTGATTTGTCCGCAGCTAAATCAAGGTGGGTGGCCCTGCCCTTTCTCTTCCTGGCAGGGACGGGCAAGGACGGGAAAGGACGGGCCCGCCCTTGGCCCGGGTTTTGCCCGAGCGCTACCCGAGTGTGTCCCGCGCTGCGGGAGCTCGCTTGCAGTTAATAACGGCACCTCCAGCCACTGAGAGTGACGTTGCGTTGCGAGGAGTTGTGGGGCTGAGAGTCCTGGCCCCTGCTGGTCTCCCGGTCGCGGTGGCAGCAGCAAACTCAAGTTGGCGGGCGTACCGCACTCCGGGAGCCCACTTGCAGTTAAGAAAGGCGCCTCCTGGCGCTGAGAGTGACGTTGCTTTGCGAGGGGTTGTGGGGCTAAGAGTCCTGGCCCCTGCTGGTCTCCCGGTTGCGATGGTAGCAGCAGACTTAAGTAGGTGGGCGTCCCACGCTGCGGGAGCCCGCTTGCAGTTAAGAAAGGCACCTCCAGGCACTGAGAGTGACTTTGCGTTGCGAGTGGTTGTGGGGCTGAGAGTCCCGTCCCCTGCTGGTCTCCCGGTCGCGGTGGCAGCAGCAGGCTCAAGTTGGCAGGCGTCCTGTGACATTATTGCAAACTGCTGAAGGACCTGAACTGTTCTTTAAAAGCATCCTGGAGTGTTTCTCAACATCAAACAAAGTAGGGAGGTGCACCACACAATATCACAAAGTTAGAATGACCAATCAATTCACGATGATTTTCGCTGATGTGTTCAAATCTTCTTTTATTATTCTATCATATTCACAATAAAACAACAACCAACGCATAAAAGGCTTTAACCAATATATGACCGCGGACCCCAAACAGAACACACCTTATCTGTATATCCCCTGGTATTTAGCAGGAAAACATATTAGGAATGTGCACACAATATTAAAGAGAGAAAAGTAGAGAGGTACCCCTTAACAAAAATCAAGGGAAGTAGGGTTAACCAATCTGAGAGAAAAGAAAAGGTTCCCTTGAACAGAATTTAATTAATGAGCCACAAATAATGTAGGGTCGAAAACAATTAAGAATTATGTACATAAAATACAGTTTATTGATTACACAATTGTTAAAAAAGTGGACAACTTAAAGACCACTTAACACAAATTTAAAAGGAATTAACAATAAAACTACCTGACAATCAATATTGACCAGCAAAATTGATACATGGAGACAGAAAACAGTAAGACATTACTGTAATAATACAATGTATCAACAAGGGTATCCGAGTCATGAATTATACTGAAGATTGCGTCAATCTTCAGTATAATTCATGACTCGGTTACCCTTGTTGATACATTGTATTATAGTGTGCATAATTTGGTGTCCGAAATTGAGTTTGAATATACATCTAGTATTGTACAAGGTCAATGTCTTACTGTTTTCTGTCCCTGGTGCCCCATTAGATACAGATTGGAGCAGACAGCATCCCTATGCACGTGATCCTTCCCATTAAGAAGGAGAAGAGTGTATTTCTCTTGGGGGAAAAACCCCATGCTGAAACCCATGGAGGCCATAACTGTAACTGCTACTGCAAGGACACCCTATTGAATGCTATTTCTGCATTCAACAGGATCATCCCAACAGGATATCCCATGCCCTCTGCCACATCCAAAGAAGCAATGGTTAAATTTATATGCAAGATGGTATCTCAGGAAGGAACAAACCCATGTTGATTTGGGTCTACCGATGAAGTCATAACACCTGCAACCCGGTTAGATAAGGGTCTTGTATACATTTTAGAGTCACGGTTAACTAGAATGATGGGGCGATTTGAGCCACAATTAAGCTGATCCTTATTCTTCTTAAGGAATATAGCAATATAGGTTTCAGCCCAGGACAGTGGCAAGGACAGGACAGACAAAAAGGCAGTAGAATTGACAAGCTTGCAAATGAGAGGGGTCAGGATATCTTTATACTGTTTGTAGAATTATGATGATATGGAATCAGGTCGAACTGCTCTAGCCTTTGCTAGCTGTGAGATGGCCCTTTCAATCTCTACCCTTGGTATTTAAGCATCCAACATGTGGCTGACCAGCCCCCACAACATTGTCCATGGGCAGTCAATGAAGAGAAGCATATTGGCTTTGTCAAGGGATGACCAATTCTATATACAAGGTAAGCCTATTAGCAATGTAAGGGGTTGCCAAATCATTATATATATAGACACGCCTACTGAATTTGTCAAGGGATGATCACATCATTATTCAAGATACGACTATTGGC
This sequence comes from Lissotriton helveticus, assembly GCF_964261635.1. Classification (NCBI taxonomy): domain Eukaryota; kingdom Metazoa; phylum Chordata; class Amphibia; order Caudata; family Salamandridae; genus Lissotriton; species Lissotriton helveticus. The sequence goes on from NC_136070.1 coordinate 884,289,819, forward strand.
TTTGAGAAATGGTGACCACATCTATGTAGAAGGCAAGTCTATTGGTTTGTTAAGGGGTCACCACATCATAGATGAAGGGAAGTGTATTGGTGCTGCCAAGGGGTGCCCACAAATAGAGAGAGCAACCCTCTTGGCTTTGTCAGGGGTCACCAAATCTTTATATGAAGATAAGTCTGTTGACTTTGTCAAGGGGTGACCACATCAATATGCAAGACAAGTCTATTGACTTTGTCAAAGAGGGACCACATCAAAGTACAAGCCAAGCATACATGCTTTGCAGTGGGTCACTACATAATTATATGAAGGCACACTTAATGGCTTTGACAAGGGGTGACCTCAACAATGTACACGGAAAACCAATTCGATTTCTCAAGGGGTCACAACATCATTATATTAAGGCGTACCTTCTGGCTTTGTCAAGGGGTGCCTACATCAATGTACACGGTAAGCCACCAAATCATTATATGAAGAGAAGCTCATTGGCTTTGTCAAGAGGTCACCAGGTCATATATTAAGGGGTGTCTATTTGCTTTGTAAGGGATGACCATATCAATATGCAAGGCAGGACTATTGGCTTTGTCAAGGGGTCACCACATCATTATGTGACGGCAAGACTATTGGCTTTGTCAAAGGGTGACCACATCAACATGCAAAGCAAGCCTATTAGCATTGTAAAGTGGTGATCACATCATTATTTGATTAGAAGCCTATGGACTTTGTCAAGGCGTGACCACAAACTTATAGAAAACAAGTCTATTGGCTTTCTTAAAGTGTTACCGCCTCAATGTGCAAGGCAAGCTCATTGGCTTGGTTAAGAGGGGCCACCTCATTATATAAAGGCAAACCTATTGGCTTTGTCAAGGGGTGCCCACATCAATGTACAAGGTAAACCTATTGGCTTTGTCAAGGGGTCGCCACATCACTATATGAAGACAAGCCTATTAGCTTTGTCAAAGGGTAACACGCATCAACTTACAAGGCAACTTGTTGGCCTTGTCAAAGGGTCAGGTGCCATGTCACTACATGAATAAGCCAATTGGCTTTGTCAAGGAATAATCATATCATTATATAAGACAGGTCAAATAACATTACATATGAAGGAAAGACTATTGGTAGATCAATAGTATGAACAACATGTTAGAGTCTTTCTTTTACAATTCTCAGACCACATCAGAAAACCACAAGACTAACATCAAGAGGGCCGTGCAAATTTGGATGGGGGAGATTGGCCAATCGGCAGGCTTGAATTTTTGTATTTCAGCCCCACAGTACAGATATATATAAACATTGACATTAAATTCTCAAGAACAATGAATAAAATTACACCAAATCTCTAGCTTTCTGCCAAATTTGATGTAATTCTGTTCCGCTATTTGGGCTGTAGCGCTGTTCAAAATTCCATATGAAAATTGCATAGAGAAAGGGCCCCAATTTTATCCCAGCCCCCACTTTACAGATCACCCAAAACTTTCAATAAAGGAGCTGAGGTTGATGAACTTTTTTTAAAGAAAGTTTTGTAAAGATTTGTGAAATGGTGCCAAAGTTATTTGCTAAACAAAAATGTTTTTCTTATGGGAAGTCTTTCCTAACTATTACTACCCAGTGGTGGAAGAAAGAAGAACTGTCAGTTGTCCACACTGAACACCACCCATGTCCAGTTCTTTTGCCACCACTGTCGTCAGACCTTCACCATTGCCCCGCCGCCAACACCACTAAAGCCCTGAGGTGCATCCTCCTAAACTTATACTCACTGCACATACACGCCATAGAGATCTGGAACCTCCTTGTCACCCTCGAACCCGACGTAGCCTTCTTCACAGAAACCTGAACCAACACCCCCTCCGCCCCCTACATCGTCATGCCGGACAGATATAATATCCAGAGGAAGGACCACCGCAACCACCCAGGAGGAGGACTCGGCATTGCACACAAAAGCTCCCTCTGCCTCTCCACCTCGAGCGAGGCCTTCTCCGCCGTTGAATACCTGCACTTCCAGAGCCAGCCCAGCCCTAGAACCACACTTCGCGGCACCCTCGCCTACAGACCCCCTGGCTCCGTGCCCCATTTACCGCCACAATCACTGACTTCATCGCACCCCACGCCATCGCCTCCATGGACTGCATACTCATCAGAGACCTAAACTTCCACCTTGACAAACCCACTGACCCCAACTCCACCGTCCTCCTTGACAACCTCACCAACATCGGACTGAAGCAGCTCATCACCACGCCTACCCACAAGGCAGGACAGACCCTCGACCCCATTTTCACAGGAGGAAACAACATCCACTTCAGCCCCACCAGGCAACCCCCATGGACGGACCACTGTGTACACTTCCTTGTCGACAAACCCAAGCTGCCCAAACCTGCTCCATGCCCCCATGAAGGGACTGGAGCAAAGTCACTGAGGATCAGCTAAATGCCACCCTCAACCGGAACACCCCCACCACTGCGGTAGATGCCAATAACTCAGCCAGGTAACTGCACAAACGGACCTCCAACTGCACAGACAAGCTCGCTCCGTTACGCAACGCTGACAGACAGCACCACAGGAAGGCCGCCTGGTTCACCAAGACCTCCAAGAAGCTAGACGCACCTGGAGACGTGTAAAAAAACCTGTCGAAACAGCTAAATGTCTGAAGACCACACCACCTACAAGAACGCCATGATGGAATACACCCAATGCATCAGGACCACCAAAAGGAACTTCATCCAAAACAAAATCCTCAGCAACTCGAAAGAACTATTCAGTGTGATCCAGTAATTCTCCAAGCCCCCCAGCGAAACCACAGACCACTGCGACAAGCTTGGAACCTACTTCCATCTGAAAAATCAAGAGCCTCTATGACAACTTCAATATCCGAACACCAGACACCTCAAACACTCTTTCCTCCGGCAACGCCAGCCAGCCCACCATCTCCTCCTGGACACCAGTTATGACCAAACAGACCACCTGGACCTTGAAAGGCATCCACTCGGGGGCCCCCACTGACCCCTGCCCTTCTCACATCTTCCACAGAGCCTCCATCACTCCAGAACTACGACATACCATCAACACCACCTTCCAGACTGGCACCTTCCCCGTCAACTGGAAATGCACAGAAGTCATACCCCAGCTCATGAAGCCCTCAGCAGATCCCATGGACCTCAAGAACTACCAGCCAATCTCCCCCATTCCCTTCACAGGAAAAGTCGCTGAAAAAACTGTCAACACTCAACTAACAAGGTTCATCAAAGACAACTCCATCCTCGACTTCTCACAATTAGGTTTATGCAGTAACCACAGCACCGGGACCACCCTACTCACTGCCACAGACAACATCCGCACCCTCCTCAACCAAGGACACACCGCGGCCCTGATCCTACTCAACCACTCTGCAGCATTCAACACCATCTCCCACCGCACACTCCCCACCAGACTCCACGACGCTGGTATGCAAGGAACCGCCCTCGACTGGATCTGCTCGTTCCTCACAGGCAGAACTTAAAGAATCAGACTGCCACCACTCCTCTCCGAAACCATGGAAATCAACTTCAGAGTTTCCTGGGGATCATCTCTCAGTCCAACCTTCTTCAACATCTACATGGCCCACCCGCTGCCATTGTCAGACAGCACAGTCTCAGCATAGTAGCCTACTCCGAGGACACCCAGCTCATCCTCTACCTCACCAAAGACTCCATGACCACCAGACTCAACTTCCAGGAAGAAATGAAGGACGTTACTTCCTGGATGAGCAACAGCTGCCTGAAGCTCAACTCGGAGAAGACAGAAGCCCTTGTGCTCGGTGTTGTAATGAGAATCGGACACACCAGATGAAGTTAATCTGTGGTTTATTTCCTGTCAGCTGGACCATCAAAGTAGGGCAGTTACAGCTTCACAACCAGGCTCTCAACTGTCTTCACCTGGAATCCCACAGTGTCATTTAGAACTATAGTGTTTTAACAATACTAGGATTCTACAACAAGCCCAAGACACTACATGGGTCTTTCCTTGATAAAAACTAAAAGAGATAAAAAAAATAATAAACAATAAAAACAAAATAGAGAAAACAAAAAAACAGAAAAACAAACTAAAGCAAATACAGAGAAACAAGGCTCTCAAAAGACAAGAAAGAATGCGACTTCCTAAATCTAAAAGGAATCTGCTTAACTCATGTACTACGCCTCAGGGTAAGTTCCCCGGTACAATCTGAATTGAAAATGTTATTATTACCATTCCTATGAAAAGATCTAGGTTTACTTACACCTTCTTCCTCCAAATTAGTGGTATTATTATTTAAAACAGAAGATTGAACAGTTCTCTTGACTAATGCAGACTTGTTCCACCACTGCCCATTGCTGAGTTTAACCGCACTACCTTTCACATCTAGTACCTTAATTGGTAAACTAATTTTAGCTGAACCTTTTTGTACATGTACAGGTTTCTTTATACACGGTAAATCACCTGGTTTCAAATCAACATCCTTTACTCTCATTCTTTCATCATAATACAATTTTTGTTTATCCTGAACTAGTTTCACATGTTTCCAAATACTTCCATCAGACCATTGCGTTCCCTTTATCCATTTGTTCATCCATTCAGGACAAGAAATAGTGGCAGCCCTACCACCACGCAATAGTTCAAAAGGTGAAACACCTGTGGTGGAGTGAGGAGTTGTACGGTAAAACCATAACGTACTCCTCACAGAGTTAGCAACCTGACATTTGTTTGCAATGGCCCACTGTATACATTCACCCAACACCCTGTTCATACGCTCAACCAAACCATTGGTTTGAGGGTGATAAAATGAGCTTTTGAGATGTTTAATGCAACAATTCTCTAGAAAATTCTCAAATTCTAAACTTACAAATTGTGTACCATTATCTGTCAACAAGAATTCAGGATAACCCTCTTTCAAAAAAACATAATTCAGAAATTCTATAACTGATTTGGTAGTAACCTCTCTTACAAACTTAATTCCAGGCCACTTGGAGTAATAGTCCATGAGAACTAACCCAAATCTGGAGGATGCATCAAGGGCATGAAAAGGACCTACTACATCTAATCCTAGATTAACCCATGGTGACGACGGCAATTCAATTGGGGTTAAAGGAGGATTACGTAACTTGACTGTCTTGTCACATCTTGAGCAAATCACACATGTTTTGACATAATCATCAACTAAACTGTCCATAGCCGGCCACCAAAATGATAACCTTCTCCTTTTTTTAGTCAGTGTTGCACCAAGATGGCCTTCATAGGCATTTTTAATTAAATCTGCTCTCAATGCGAGGGGAGGCACGAGTTTATCCTGTTTAAATAGAAGACCATCCTCAATTGCCAGTTCATCCGCTACCTGTAAGAAGGTTTTTAAATCAAAAGAAAGATTCCTTTCTTTAGGCCAACCTTTTTCAAAAAATTTCATAACTTGAACTAATGAAACATCATCCATAAGGGCACTACGCCATCTTTCTTCTGATACTGCACATAAATGTGGTACATCTACAGCCGCAACCACAAAATCTTCTCTATCCTCTTGTCCAATGTCCTCTTCAACCTCCTTAGTGTCAGAGGAACGAGATAAAAAATCTGCACAATTATTTTTTGATCCAGGAATGTACTCTACAGAAAAGTCAAATTGAAGAAGTTTAGATGATAGACGTGAAATTCTCGGAGAAGAAGACCTAACATTTCTCCCACTTAGAATAAAAACTAAAGGCTTGCGGTCTGTCTGAAAACAAAATCTCCTCCCCCAAATAGAATTCTTAAACTTCATGACAGCCCACCAGCATGCCAATAGCTCCTTCTCGATAACGGAATACTTAATCTCTGAATTGGATAAAACCCTAGATGTATAGCCTATGGTCCTGACTTCATTTCCTTTCCTTTGAGAAAGAACTGCCCCCAAACCTACATTACTTGCATCTACCGTAAGAGTACAAGTGAGGGATGGGTCATAATGTTTAAGGACTTTTGGAGAGACTATTTGTTGCTTAACCCAGTCAAACGCTTCTTGACAATCCTGGCTCCAATCAAACACAACTCCTTTCATCAACATTCTGAACAACGGTCTTAACTTGTTTGCAAAATCAGGAACAAAACGCGAATACAATTCACATACTCCTAAAAAAGATTTCAACGTAGCCTTGTCAGATGGAGCTCTAGACTTAACAATGGAGTCAACCAAATTTGCTTTCGGAAAAATCCCATTTCCATTCACCAAATGTCCCAAATACTCAACTTGCCCTGAAAACACATTTATCTCTACGTAAAACTATACCATTTGTTTGGAATCTTGAAAGTACTTTTCTAAGGATGTTGTCATGCGTCGCATTGTCAGGGGCAAAAATAAGAACATCGTCTTGAAAAACAGACAAACCATTTACTCCTTTCAAGATTTTTGACATCAAACGCTGAAACACTGATGCCGCTGAGGCAAGCCCGAAAGGCATTCTTACATATTATAATGTACCAAATGGTGATACAAAGGCAGTAAGGCATCTAGATTGCGGAGCTAGTTCAACCTGATGATAGGCTGATGCCAGGTATAGTTTGGTGAAAACTTTTGCATCTTTGAGTGTGGCTAACATGTCATTTATGTTTGGAAGTGGATTGGAATCTACCCATATTTCCTTATTCAAACAGCGAAGATCCACACGTACTCTGAGTTCGCCATTTTGCTTGCGTGCTACTACTAAAGGAGATAACCACAAAGACGACTCCACCGGTTCAATTATCCCTTTAGTGTACAAGGAGTCCTATTCTTTCTCTAAATCCTGTCTTATACTAAAAGGTACATTTCTCAATTTATGTTTAATTGGACAAGCCCCTTCCTTCACTTTATAATATCATGTTGAAAATCTTTGATTTTTCCCAACTCCCCTGAGAAAACATGAGAAAAATCATTCACAAGACCTTCAAGGTCAGGATGTTCTCTTATAGCTAGAACCTGTTCATTAGTTCCTGGTTTAAGTACCATCCCAAATAAACCTTGATGAAACCATCCCAATATATTCAACCCTTTATGTGCCACATAGATTTTTCCAGCAATCTTCCTGCCTTTGTACTTTAAGATGTCTTCAATGTAACCAGACAAATCAATCTCACGTCCTTCATACGATACCAATTTACGATCAGGGGTCAATAAAGGTCTGCAAGGCCAAATTGCTTTGTACAACTCTAAAGTAATCATAGATATTCGAGCACCTGAATCAACAAGGAGACAAAGTGTTCGATCTCCAACTAAAATATCAACGTAAGGGTCCACACACATTTCTGGATTACGCACAATAACACCATCCTCCCTTACCACCACAACCATATTGCTCAGATCCTTTGTTACACAAAATTCTTCTTCATCTTGGAAATTTTGCTCCATGACAAACTTCACTTGCACAGGTTTGGACTGTGTAATATTTTTACCAGTTTGACATACTTTTGCAAAATGTCCTGTTCTATTGCAAATCTTACATGTAGCGAACTTCGCTGGACACCTAGTCCCCCCCAAAATGCGGTTTGCAGCCACATCTGAAACAAATATTATTCCTAGAAAAGAAATAATTCTGGTTATTAGGCGTGTGTTGTTTGTCATGACTTTTGTTTTCATCATTCTTAGTGTCTTTCATTTTGATAGAAGACACAAGTTCATTCTTCTTCTCTTCCAATGCTTTAGCAGAAAGTTGAGACGTTTCTATACTCTTAGCCACTTTGATAGATTCTTCCAGAGTTGGATTGCCTAAAGACAACAGTTTCTGTTTTATATTCTTATCAGTACAATGACAAATGAACTGGTCACGCACTAGTTGTTCCGAAAAGTTCTCAAATTGGCAATCCGCTATCAGACGTCTAAGCGCTGTAATGTATGGATCTACATCCTCACAAGACTGCTGTTTTCTCTGTAAGAATTTATGACAAAGCATAACGAGGCTAGGTTGCACATCAAACCTAGTTTGTAATTTTTTCAAAGTCTCCTGATACTCATAAAGAGGATTGTTTTAATCTACAAGAATTGCAGGAAGATGTTTTAGAATTTCCCTGCCTTCATAACCTAAAGAATACAATAAAAGGTATTTTCTTCTTTCTGGCCTAAATCTTGCTGCACCAATTGCCCCCAGGTAAGTCTCAAATCCACCATACCACTGTTTCCACTTAATGAGTGGGTCACCAGGGATCTATGCCATAATATTGACAGACAGAATATCTACATACAAAAATATCGACACAAAAATATCGACATCAAAAATATCGGGGTTATATCTTCATAAAGGTAAGTACAAAAATATCGAAAAAATAATATCGTAGTACAAAAATAACGAAATCAAAAATATAGTTTTTAAAAATGTATTCATAATAATGTAAAAATAATTTAAAAATACGTATAATTTTACAAATATTAAATAAAATCATTAAGACATATTAAAAAAATTATAACTAATGCATATACATTTGAAATAAATTAAAAACTCTACATATAAATTAATATATATACTTACTCCACATATTGCAACAGTAGGAAAAGCGTTGGATAGCGTAGGGGTAAAAATTACTATTCCCACTCCAAAGGGTGCAACAGTGGGGAAAGTGTTGGATAGTGTAGGGGTAAAAATTACTATTCCCACTCCAGAGGGTGCAACAGTAAGGGAAGCGTTGGATAGCGTAGGGGTAAAAATTACTATTCCCACTCCAGAGGGTGCAACAGTAGGGAAAGCTTTGGATAGCGTAGGGGTAAAAACTACTATTCCCACTCCAGAGAGTGCAACAGTAGGGAAAGCGTTGGATTGCCTAAGGGTAACAATTACTATTCCTACTCCAGAGGGTGCAACAGTAGGGAAAGCGTTGGATAGCGTAAGGGTAAAAATTACTATTCCCACTCCAGAGGGTGCAACAGTAGGGAAAGCGTTGGATAGCGTAGGGGTTTAAATTACTATTCCCACTCCAGAGGGTGCAACAGTCGGGAAAGCGTTGGATAGCGTAGGGGTAAAAATTACTATTCCCACTCCAGAGGGTGCAACAGTAGGGAAAGTGTTGGATAGTGTAGGGGTAAAAATTACTATTCCCACTCCAGAGGGTGCAACAGTAGGGAAAGTGTTGGATAGCGTAGGGGTAAAAATTACTATTCCCACTCCAGAGGGTGCAACAGTAGGGACAGCATTGGATAGCGTAGGGGTAAAAATTACTATTCCCACTTTAGAGAGTGCAACAGTAGGGAAAGCGTTGGATTGCGTAGGGGTAAAAATTACTATTCCCACTCCAGAGGGTGCAACAGTAGGGAAAGTGTTGGATAGCGTAAGGGTAAACATTACTATTCCCACTCCAGAGAGTGCAACAGTAGGGAAAGCGTTTGGTAGCGTAGGGGTAATAATTACTATTCCCACTCCAAAGTGTGCAACAGTAGGGAAAGTGTTGGATAGCGTAGGGGTAAAAATTACTATTCCCACTCCAGAGGGTGCAACAGTAGGGAAAGTGTTGGATAGCGTAGGGGTAAAAATTACTATTCCCACTCCAGAGGGTGCAACAGTAGGGAAAGTGTTGGATAGCGTAGGGGTAAAAATTACTATTCCCACTCCAGAGGGTGCAACAGTAGGGACAGCATTGGATAGCGTAGGGGTAAAAATTACTATTCCCACTTTAGAGAATGTAACAGTAGGGAAAGCGTTGGATTGCGTAGGGGTAAAAATTACTATTCCCACTCCAGAGGGTGCAACAGTAGGGAAAGTGTTGGATAGCGTAAGGGTAAACATTACTATTCCCACTCCAGAGAGTGCAACAGTAGGGAAAGCGTTAGGTAGCGTAGGGGTAAAAATTACTATTCCCACTCCAAAGTGTGCAACAGTAGGGAAAGTGTTGGATAGCGTAGGGGTAACAATTACTATTCCCACTCCAGAGAGTGCAACAGTAGGGAAAGCGTTGGATTGCGTAGGGGTAGAAATTACTATTCCCATTCCAAAGGGTGCAACAATAGGGAAAGCGTTGGATAGCGTAAGGGTAAACATTACTATTCCAACTCCAGAGAGTGCAACAGTAGGGAAAGCGTTGGATGGAGTAGGGGTAAGAATTACTATTCCCACTCCAAAGTGTGCAACAGTAGGGAAAGCGTTGGATAGCGTAGGAGTAAAAATCACTATTCCCACTCCAAAGTGTGCAACAGTAGGGAAAGCGTTTGATAGCGTAGGGGTTTAAATTACTATTACCACTCCAGAGGGTGCAACAGTAGGGAAAGCATTGGATAGCATGGGGGTAAAAATTACTTCCCACACTACTCCCCCTTTAACACACAACACACTACACATACAAAAAAACACAATTAATATAAATTTCTATTAATCAATTAATAACAATTAATATTATTGAATTGATGTAATTATAAATGAACTAACTAACACATATTAATTACCTTACATGCCAAATCCAATGGATGGATTTGTTCTTAATGAACTCCTCATTCTCATATTTTTTGGAGTTGCCACCTTTGGGTAGATATGTCATGTAGATTATATGGTGATGGGGGATAGGTAGTTTTAACTGAGGTCTTAGCAGACATCCCCTTGCTTCTCTAGGGGAGTGGTCGGTGTACAGGTGCCCTCACGAACTGCGCATGGCCTTCCTTGATCTCCATGACCCCCTCTACAAGTTTTTCCCTTGGTGGTAATGCACTCTGTGCTACAGTGACTTATGTTGCTTGCCAGAGGTGTAGGGGTAGCAGGTGGAGCTACACATGGGAGTTGTAAGGATTGTTTCCAGTTAGCATCAACCCTCGAGGGTTCTACAGCTGGTAACATATCAAAACCACGGAATCCTTCCTCTCTGTCAAGCAGCTTGTGGATGCGCCCGGTGAGAGTCCCTATTGTAGCAATGAGAGCAAGAATTTCCCTATAAATGTCCATTTAGTAGTAGGGTTTTCTTGGCCCTCTATCCCTCCACCCCAGCTCGAGAGATTTTGTCTGCCCTTTTGACCTCAATGTCCTCCTTATCCTCCTATCCCCCTGGGATGATAGCAATATCCAATGGGTCTGGTGAGTCAAGGAGAGGTAAAAATCTATTCCTGCATGGGAAATCATCTATGGTAACAAGCACAGCACTACCCGTGTTAGACAGGTTTTTGGATAACATGTCAGAGGCCTCTGGTAGCTGTTTCCTGCTGACTGCCTTTTTAAACATAATCCAGATATGCCCAGATCTTATGGGGCTAGGAGATGCATGAATGGCGGTCGGATCAAGGAGCTCCTCACATTCAGTCAACAAATTATCTTTGTGGTCAAGCACACCAGCCCCTAACGAGGGGCTCGAGCTCTGAGCGTTCTTTCTCATTTTCTTCTCATGTGCTCCTCCCACCTCTCCCTCAGCTACTTTTCTCATCACCATTCCACCCCAATGGCTGAAAGAGATGGAAGAAGAACCCACCAGCAGGGGAGAAGTGTAGAGTTCTCTTTTTCACTCTAAAATAGCTCTATATTATCACACAGTTCCTTTTCACAATGCAGTGTTAGCAATCCTCCAGAGCAAGATTTTAGGGGAGTGGCCCAGCCCAGCCTCTTCCGGGCTATAACGGGTGAGCACGGGCCCGTCCTTGGCCCGGGTGGAGCCCGCGCACCCCGTGCCACAGAAAGTCTCAACAAGGTGTAGAAAGCAGGCAAGTGTGGCAGATAGGGCCCATAACAGTAGCAACATGTCCCGCGCCACAGGAGGAAAGGCAGCGCTTTAAGCGCCAGACCAGTGGGTCTGGTGCCCCAGCCCCAACCCCCTGGTCCTCGCAAAAACCACAACATCCAACTATGATACGATGCCACCGTCCTCCACGGACTCAACACCGGCTGATTATCAAACTGCTTCCAGGCAAGCCCGATACTCACCCATGGACCCTTCACCTGCCATAGCTGCAGCTTCACCAACCACCGAACACCCGCACGCCCTACCTCACCAGTCAGAGCAGAACGCAACCACCTCAGATGCATACTGCTCAACACCAGCTCCGTCCACAAGCACGCCGCGGAACTCTGGGACCTACTCAACTCAACTTCCCCAGACGTCACCTTCCTAACAGAGACATGGATGAAGCCCTCCTCAGCACCCGACATTGCCATAGCCATCCCAGATGGATACAAGATCACCAGAAGGGACCGCACCAACGGACCAGGAGGAGGAATCACCATTGTGTACAGGAATACCCTCAGAATCTTGACCTGCACATCGGACACCTCAAGCACCGCCGCGCACCTGCACTTCCAGATCCACACTGACCCCAACACTACCCTCAGAGGAACTCTCATTTATTGCCCCCCCGGACCCCGGCCACAGTTCATCGACAACATCTCCAACATCATCTGTGGAGGAGTGTGGCTCACTGATTAGAGCGGCAGACCCTGATGCAGAGGTCTGGCCTGTCACCAGGGTTCAATTCACGTCGCGGCAGGGTCTTGAGCTCAAATGTCCGCGGACCCGATAATTCTCGGCACGGTGCCTACTCTAATCATGGGGTCCCACGCTGCAACGCTGGGCAATAGCTTGCTTAGTCTCCACACCAGCCCTAATCGCTAAGGATGCCTGGCTTCACCAGGGGGGTGCCCAGGAGTTGGGCGCCTCACAGGAACAGGCCAGGACGGGTTCCTCAGCGGTTTATTCAGCGCGGGGACACACTGGTAAGTGTAACCATGCACTTTATAAGCTTCAGAATACAATTAATTACAATCGGTATGCACGCTCTCCCGTCCACAGACTACATCCTCCTCAGAGACCTGAATTTCCACCACAAAAACACCGACAACAGCAACTCGGTCGCTCTTCTCAATAACCTCGCCAACCTTGGACTCAAACAGCTCGTCATGACTCCTACCCACACCATCAGACACATGCCCGACCCCATCCTCTCAGCCAGCAACCACTTCACCTTTAGCCACACCACCAAACTCCACTAGACCGACCACCACTGCGTCCACTTCACCTTCAAGAAACCCTCCGTGCACCAACACCTGCTACGGATCCCCTACCGCAGCTGGAAAAAGGTCACGGAAGACCAACTCATCACCGCCCTCGCCGACGACCCACCAACAAACACCACTGCACCAACACAGCCACTAGCAACCTCAGGCAATGGATAAATTACTGCGCCAACACGCTCGCCCGATCAAAAAACCATCAAACAGACATACTGACAGAAAGGCCAGCTGGTTCACCACTGACCTCCAGAAATCCAAGCAGACTTTCAGAAGACTCGAGAAAAAGTGGAGCCATGAAGAGACACCGGACAACCACGCAGCCCTAAAGAACTCCAGCCACAAGCACCACCAACTCATCCGAGCCACAAAAGGACCTCCTTAAAGGAACGCATCGACAATAAGGCACACAACAGCAAAGATCTCTTCAACATCGTGAAGGAGCTCTCCAACCCCAGCTCCAGCTCCAATGACATCCTGCCGTCGCAAGACCTAAGTGACTCCCTAGCCACCTTCTTCCATCGCAAGATCGCAGACATCCACGACAGCTTCAACGCCCAGACCCTCCCCACAGCTGCCAACAATGTAGACTCACTGCCCCCCAGCCTCACCAACCACCTGCTCTCCTGGGCCTATGTTAATGATGACAACACCATCAAGACCATGAACACCATCCACTCCGGCTCACCATCCGATCCCTGCCCTCATCACACATACAACAAAGCAAACCGCATCATCGCTCCCCAATTTCGGAAGATTATCAATAGCTCCTTCAAGACCGCCACCTTTCTGGAAAGCTGGAAACACGCTGAGATCAACGCCCTACTCAAGAAACCCACAGCGGAGCCAAAGGACCTCAAGAACTTCCGGCCCATCTCCCTTCTTCCGTTCCCGGTGAAAGTCATCGAAAAGATCATCAACAGGCAACTGACCCACTTCCTTTAAGGAGAACAACATCCTGACCCATCCCAATCTGGATTCTGCATTAATGACAGCACCAAAACTGCCCTCATCGATGCCACAGACGACATCAGGACCCTAGTGGACAACGGCGAAACTGCGGCCCTCATCCTTCAGGACCTTTCGGCCACCTTCGACACCCTCTGTCACCACACCCTACGCACACGCCTATGCAACGCAGGAGTATGCAACATAGCCCTGGACTGGATCACATCCTTCCTCACCGACAGAACCCAGAGGGTCCTTCTCCCCTCTTTCCGTTCCGAAGCCACCAAGATCATCTGCAGCGTGTCCCAAGGATCCTCCCTCAGCCATACCCTCCTCAATATCTACATGGCACCGCTCGCCAACATCGTCTGCTGGCACAACCTCAACATTGTCTCCTACGCCGACGACAGTCAACAGATTCACTCCCTCACCAGCAACCCCACCACCGCCAAAACCAACCTCCACGAAGGAATGAAGGTCATCGCCAGCTGGATGCAGACCAGCTGCCTGAAACTTAACTCAGACAAGACAGAGGTCCTCATCCTCGGACCCACACCCTCCGCCTGGAATGACTCCTGGAGGCCGACAGCGCTGGGACCCGCACACACACACACCAACCACGCACGCAACCTGGGGTTCATCCTGGACTCATCGCTCTCAATGACCCAGCAAGTCATCCCCTTCTCCTCCTCCTGCTTCAACACCCTCCGCATGCTCCGCAAGATCTACAGATGGATCCCCACCGGAACCAGAAAGACAGTCACACAGGCCCTCATCAACAGCAGACTGGACTACGGCCATGCCTTCTACGCAGGGTCCACGATCAGAAGAGGCTCCAACGCATACAAAACACCTCCTCATGCCTCATCCACGTCATTCCTCACCACATCCCCATCACTGCCCACCTGAAAGACCTGCACTGGCTCTCAGTCAAGTAGAGGATCACCTTCAAGCTCCTCACCCATGCCCACAAAGCACTACACAACGCCGGACCAGCATACCTCAACAAGCGTCTCACCTTCTACACCAAGAACCACCAGGTTTGCTCCGCCGACCTCGCCCTCGCAACTGTCCCATGCAACCACAGGACCTCCACTGACAGCAGATCATTCTCCTACCTCGCTGTCAAGACATGGAACACCCTCCCCTCACAGCTGCGACAGACCCAGGACCTGCTGACCTTGAGACTTCTCAAGACCTGGCTGTTCAAGCAGAAGCTTCACCCCCACCCCCGATTAGCGCTTTAAGATCCTCACTGGTGATTAGCGTGCTCTACAAATAACTAATTGATTGATTGATTGATTGAAGTCTGCTGTATCTGTGACTATTATGAGAGAACATTTTCTCCTCCACAGGGAGGGTTCTTAATGTTGTTTGCACCTTCATTCTAGTTATGCCTTTTTTGCTCTGCAAGGAGATAAGAACTCACAAAAATGTCCTTTCTTTTGCCCGCTACAGGACTGTCCAATTATATATTCATGGTGCCTGCTAATAAGGGCAAGTTTCGTAAGACACCATTCTGTGTCTTTTTTTAACTTTGTTTTATGATGCAATGTTTTCTATCATGGTGTGCTTGGTGGCCAGTCTTAGCACAGCCTTGTTTCCCCTTGTAGGCTTGACCTAAAACCTGTGAGTGTTGAGCTAGAACAAGTACAACTATGTTTAAAAACATATTGGAAGCAGTAATTCAACTCTTTAACAGACGATAAGCAGTCAGCAGAAGGGAGATGACTTCACAAGTCATCTTTTAGAATCTTGTGTTACTGCATTCTCTGACTTCAGAGGGACTTTATTAATGGCCTTGAATCCTGCAGTCAGCAGCAAAACAGGTTCCTCTGCTGCTCCATGTGGACAGCGGGTTCTGTGTGCTCATGTGCCCCTTTTTTACTTTGCACATTTTCATTTTGTTATACTACTCTGCTTGGTGGGCCAGCCTTGCATGCCTTAGTATTCCCTTGTCCACCTTCTAATGTTTTTTTTATATCCCTTGCACTATCAAAAGGCCACATTTTGTAGAATATCGTTTACTTTGAGATCTCTTTTTTCTTTCTGTCATGTTTTGTGTCTATCATGTTGTGTGCTACAAGGTCAGACGTCGCAGAGCATTTTTGCTCCCTTTGGAGAATAAACGTTACAATATGTCCGTCAATGGAGAGAAGACATGCTTTGCATTTTCATCAAACACAAGTATGTATTTATTTAATGTGTTGTGTTAGTCAGACAATCTGTATATGGTGATATGGACCTGAAGCAAGGCAGCTAACTTCACAGCATAACTTTTAATAAACAGTGTTACTAGGGACTTCTTCCGACTCTCTATAGCAAAGATTTTCATTATCAAAGGTATTGTGGATCAATGGGCTGAAGATGTGATACCAGCCTTTGGACAAGGCACTGAGGCATTAAACCCTGCTTGCTATCCCTATAGTTTTATAGGCAATCATATTTTTTAAGGGCCCCCCCAGCGAGGATATTGTGACTTAGGTAGTGGACTATATAACCCTGGTTCTTTTGGCAAGTGTGATGCCCCTTATCTTTTTCGAACCTGTTGGGTCCTTTCCTGTCCTCCCAGCTCGTGTGTTCCCTCGTGCTCCATTCTATCTTGGAGCGTTCATTGGAGTTTCCACATGAGTGTTCTAGTTGGGCAGTTGCTGCCGGGGAGCTGCTGACACTGGACTGAATAAAGCATCTCTTACCTGACCATGGCTCCATGAAATGTACTTCTTTTCAGAACCCTTATGACTTTTTTTATTATTTTTTCATTCCTGACCCAATAGCAAAACAATTGTCCACAACTTACATAATTTTCCTTTTTCGTTTTTGTTTCCCTAGAAGATTTTGTTTGTCTTGCACAGACAATATTTTTACCTGGGAATCTCTTTTGATAAAGTGTCCTGACATAACTCTCCTGGGGCTCCATTTATATAATTCAATTGTTATTAATAGATGTTTTTAGAAGTGCTTCCGTGTTATTGCATATTTATTTAGTAACTGCCACTCATGCTTGCCACAGCAAACATATTTCTATCTGGTTGCTTAACTCATTTTTTAATGTTTATTTTTTTAAGCAAAAAGATAAACATAAATACATCATAAGTATGTTTCTTGTTTTGGTATCACAAATAACCCAAAAGTTACTAATCAGGATATATATCAGCTAAAATGTATGTGTGCATTTAATATTTTAATGTGTACTAAATCATTTCAATCTATTTTACAATAATTAAATAAATAAACACATTTTCAAACATAAAGGCCTTTAATTTTTTCAAAAGAGCAGCCATGTGGGTTACTTTAAATGTATTCCTGAGTAGAATAACCCAGATAAACTGACTTGTATATCTTAACTCCTCAAAACATATCTAGAGACTAGGAAAATGTGCTTGCCTTTTCCCATGACAAAACAAAGATACTGGAACTTCTTATAATGCACTTTTTTACCTGGAAATATTCAACTTTTCTAATAGCTCATTAAATAACTTCCAAAAGGGAATTTAAATTAGGAATAGAAACAACCAATTTCTCATGATACAAAAAGTAATGTATGGCTTTAAATTGTGTAATGATTCAGAAAGAAATTCTATTATTTCAGAAAGAAAAGAGGAGCGCTTCCAAAAGAACACACAACGTACTGAATACTTTTGTGGTTTTAGTCTAGCTTCTCTTAGTGGGTAAAGGTCAATCTGATACAGCACACTGGATGATAATATGGATAAAAGACTTCTAAATGTTATGTGTTTGCTTTCCATGATTACATGGAAATCAAGAATTAGTTATCATAACAGATTATTCATGTAAATAAATACTGCTCTAATCAGTGCATGCCAGTGCATCACATTTTGAAAAAACGAATGAAGGAGATTCGCACACTCATTTAAAATCATGACTAAATAATTTGAGTCCAAATTCAATCAAAATACGTGTTTGTATTGATATGACCTAAAGACAAGTATTCTTCAATTCTGGACAGATTATGGTGTACATAGTGTAATAGGAGAACTATTCACAGTTAAAAAACCTGGGATAAAATCACAGAATCCCCTCTGATTCTGTGTATAAAAACTATCTGAAAAAACAATGGAATTATCTAATAGAGCAAATCTTTCTTGTTTTTTAGTTCTGAATGGTAATTCCAAAGCTTTCACCAAAAGAATCCAGTTTAAAATGTATTTGGTTAATATCCAACGCAAATATAATAGTGGGCAATGATGAATAAATATGGACATTTGCTCTATAAATAAATACTACTTTAAACTTTAATTATGCAATTGTGACGTATCTAATATTAGTAAAGGGTAAATATAGATTACCTTCTCTCTTTGAATGAGAAAGCAGTCAATGAAATCTCTTAGATTGTTGGGATCCAGGGTTTTCTGGTTCTTTTCTACTCTTTCTACAATGAAATCTTCCAGATACTTAAACAGCTCAAACATTCTCTTGTGAGGTCCGGGTAAGTGGTCCATTATCCTCGGATACATTTCATACAGCTGTAAAGAGAAAATCAAACCAAAATAAGTCACATCAGGCCTTCCTGCATGAATTAGCTTTAGTGGTCAAACGTATTGTAATAAATAGTGAAGCTGCATGAATTCCTATCCATCAAGGAAACCTCCAAATGTTCAATTCACTTTACATAAGAGTTTGGATTAAGGAGTAGTTAGGAGTACAATTGCTGCACAATTGCATTATGCAGCACACTTACAAAGTGGAATAATCCACAAAGGATACTTTTTGTGAGGGGAGGTATCCTTTGAGGGTGCCTGCACTGGCAATAGGCAGCCATAAGTGCGACAGCACTAGAAGAGAGCACAACTTTGTAAATATGGCACAGTTCTGCTCTCGCTTGTTCACACAATGCAGTTCATCATTCTGACTTGTTGTGCATTGTGTGAACGTTTAGTAAATCTGGGCCTAGGAAACATGCTGCAAGCATACAGATGAAAATCATGGGATACTCAATGACAGTTAGTGAACTGTAAAAGCGGTGTAAAGTAAATACTTTCTAGAAATATATTTTATGTATGGCATTCTTTTGAACCAAATTGTCCCACGCAAACATTTCCAAGTTGATACTTGGTAATACGATCTGATTAGACTCTACATGGAAGGAGCAGGGATAACAAGACAACAATTATACAAGTCTCGCAACCGGAAGTCTTACACACCAGACATGCAAAAAACGTACAGCCATTCACAACAATTCTACTCTAAATTACATAGAGATTGCAGGGTCAGATGGCAAACGGATTACAGCAATATAGATTACATTAAATAAGCTTTACTGTATATGAAAATCACACTACATATGTCATGAAGTAGCAGCTAAACTACTGTAGCAGTAAGTGCACCCTTGAACCAAGGAACCACAATGAGCAGTATGTGTCTCTAATGAATTATGCATCAATTACCATCTTTCAGTATCTTATGGACATGGAATAATGTTGTCTGCAATGTTAGCACGTCTTTTAAAATAATGACATCTCACATTGAAGTACACAATTTTCATTTTGAAAACTGCATTGTTACCATAAAAACTTTTTTTCAATTTCATAAAAACCTTTAATCTATATGTGTGTCACTAAATTCCAGATTTGCAGTTCAAGCAAGTATATTGCATGTCCCCTAATTTTAGTTTGTGATTTTCCCCAAGCAATTACATATATTACTTTCACACAGTAACAATGAATCAAGGAGTGGATTCTGGTATGTCAGTGTTAAGGACAATTCAACCATACTGGTCACAATATGACAAGAATATAGTACTAGTTTGTCAAATATAGTCAGAATGCTATTTATGAAAGGCAGAGAAAGGTGTGACATGGTGAGTTCATTTACTGGTTGTAATACATTGAATTAATATTTGGGGTAGATTACTATCCACCTCAAGGAATATTCACTACCCTTGTCTGGGTGAATAATCAAAGTCATTAAATGAACCTGGTGTCAACCCCCTGGTAGCTATGCCACAGACCAGACAGGCTTAGCTCAGGGTAATGTGTAAAGTATCTATGCAGTACAAAAAAAGAGGTATAAGTTAGAAATCCCCAAAAATAAAAATCCCAAACAAAAATAGAAAAGTAGAGTCAAATTTAAGGAGTAAAATTGCACCAAAATCCAGTAAGGGGGACCGTAGATATGTTTTTAAAGTTTTAAGTAGGAATAGTGCCAAGCAGCAGAAACCTCCAATAAGAGTCTATGATTACAGTAGCCTGGAACTGAAGAGCAATTTGACACTGGCTTCAATGAAGCATATCAGATATATGAAGCAGGTTTGTCCTGGTCAAAGATTTTACCCAATTAGAAACTGACTGCGAAGAAAATACATCAGATACATGAAGCAAGTTTGTTCTGGTTAAAGATTTTTCCATCTGACTTTAGTCCCTCAAGTTCCAATCCATCACAAAAGAAAACTTCTGAAGTCACACGAACTCAAGGGGAGGCACTTGGAGATTCACAAGGTGTCAGACAGAGGCCAATAGTAGGGTCCAGACCCAGTCCAGTTGCCCTCACCAACTGGGCAGTTGCAGGAATGATCCTTAACCCTGTTCTAGTCCTATATCTTGAGCAGGAGGCCAGTCTTCTAAACCTTGTGGTCCACTTCTTTGTCCTTGGTACATGACAGAGCAGGTTAAGTCCTTCATGTCTTTTCTCAGATTGCAGACAGCAGGTTCAGTTTTCCAGTCAGGTCCAGGGTTCTTCTGAAGTGGGTGCCTGGAGATGCTACACATATGCCAGGCATGAGCTAGCGTGTGGTAATGACTCCTGGGCACACATTAACCAATGGGGTAAACGTTCTATGGCCAACCCAACCTATTCTGGGCATTTTCAGAATGGTGAAATTCTTCAGTCAAACTAAACTTGGGCTCTGAAGGCAAGGTGTGTGTGTGGGAGTATACTATAGTGTCCTTCCACATCTAATGCTAAACTGGGGCAGTCCCTGTTCCATAATAAACCAAGAGACAAATGTTTGGTAGAACAAAGTAGGGTTTGTCAACAATCCGACTGTAGATATCCAAGTATTGTTTTGGTACCTTGTTTACCTTCTGTTCAATAGTGCCCCAGTGCCATATGTAACACTGAGAGACAAAAGTCTAGTCTAACAGAAGTAGGATTTTCAGCAGCCATTCAGTTGATTCATAAGAACTGTTTTGGCATCATGTTTCTATTCCATTCTAGTGTGCCCCAAAGTGTTCTATGTGAACCCAGCAAACATGTGAATCAGGGTTTGACATTCAGCCAAGATTCAATACTGTAATGTCAAAAAGTATGTCCACAATCCCTAGCTGCAAATTCTGTCGGGTTCAAGTGATTCTTCTACGCTCATTGAGGTATTCCTATTGTTGGCTCGGTATGCAGACAAAATATCGATATTTAAATATCGATATACAATTATATCGAAGTTTAAATATCGAAGGGACATAATATAGAAGGTAAGGAATATCGATAAATGTAATATTGATATTAATAATATCGAAGTTTGAAATATCGATGTCAGTAATATCGATGTTAATAATTTTGATGTATATATTATGTTTTTAATTTATTTTTATGTAATTTAATTAAATTTTGTATTTTAGTACTGTAGCGGGTTGTGGGTTTATAGGGGAATAGGGTGGGAAGTAATTTAATTATGTTAAATTAATTATTAATTAGTAGGAATTATACATTAATTTTAATTAATTGGTAATTAATTTTAATTAATTGGTAATTAATTTTAATTAATTGATTAATTGATAAATATGTTCTGTAGCGGGTTGTGGGTTTATAGGGGAATAGGGTGGGAAGTAATTTAATTATGTTAAATTAATTATTAATTAGTAGGAATTATCAATTCATTTTAATTAACTGGTAATTCTTTTTAATTAATTGGTAATACATTTCAATTAATTGATTAATTGATAAATATGTTCTGTAGTGGGTTGTGGGTTTATAGGGGAACAGGGTGGGAAGTAATTTAAGTATGTTAAATTGATTATTAATTAGTAAGAATTATAAATTACATTTAATTAATAGATAATTATTTTTAATTAATTGGTAATTAATTTTAATTAATTGATTAATTGATAATTATGTTCTGTAGTGGGTTGTGGGTTTATAGGGGAATAGGGCGGGAAGTAATTTAAATGTAATTAAGTAATAATGTTCTTTAATTAATTGTTTTGTTAATTATATAATTGTTAATTATTTATTAATTGGTAATTAAATATTATTATATGGTATTTTTTATTAATTTTGTTTGGTTAAAAATATTTTGCGAATCTTGTTTTTAATAATTATGTATTGGTATTTGTAAATGGTTTATATTTATTTAATAGGGTAATATTTTTATTATTTAAAAAAATACATTTATTTATAAGTTTGTTATTTTTACCCCTACGCTATCCGACACTTTCCCTACTGTTGCACTCTCTGGAGTTGGAATAGTAATTGTTACCCCTACGCTATCCAACACTTTCCCTACTGTTGCACTCTCTGGAGTGGGAATAGTAATTGTTACCCCTACGCTATCCAACACTTTCCCTACTGTTGCACTCTCCAGAGTGGGAATAGTAATTTTTACCTCTACGCTATCCAACACTTTCCCTACTGTTGCACTCTCTGGAGTGGGATTAGTAATTTTTACCCCTACGCTATCCAACACTTTCCCTACTGTTGCACTCTCTGGAGTGGGAATAGTAATTGTTACCCCTACGCTATCCAACACTTTCCCTACTGTTGCACTCTCTGGAGTTGGAATAGTAATTGTTACCCCTACGCTATCCAACACTTTCCCTACTGTTGCACTCTCTGGAGTGGGAATAGTAATTTTTACCCCTACGCTATCCAACACTTTCCCTACTGTTGCACTCTCTGGAGTGGGAATAGTAATTGTTACCCCCATGCTATCCAACACTTTCCAACACTCTCTAGAGTGGGAATAGTAATTTTTACACCTACGCTATCCAACACTTTCCCTACTGCTGCACTTTCTGTAGTGGGAATAGTAATTGTTACCCCTACGCTATCCAACACTTTCCGTACTGTTGCACTCTCTGGAATGGGAATAGTAATTTTTACCCGTACGCTATCCAAAATTTATTAAATTTTTTTTATTAGTTTTACATTGTTATTAATTGGTATTTATATTATTATTTTATGTATATAAATGTATTTGTAATTGATTATATTTACATTTATTTATAAGTTATTAAAATAATTATTTTAGAGTTATTAATAATGAAGTATATACTATGTATTATATCTTTATTATTATTAGTTTTTATTACATTATTTATTAATTTTAAATATTATAATATATTTTTAACTATGTTTATTACATTTATAAGTATTATTTTGTTAATATTACATTGTTTTTTTATTAAAATAAAACAATATTTTCTAAAAAGCGATATTTTTGACATCGATATATTTTTTTCGATATTTTTGTACTTACCTTGTTAGAGATAGGATCTCGATATTATTGTCCTCGATATTTTTGTTGCGATATTTAGGTAGGTAGATATTTTTGTGGTCGATATTTTGTCATAGATTCGTTGGCTCTTGGGAGGCACTTTGCACCTTTTCACACTTATTCAAATTCTAATTACTGGCTAGCAGAATTGGAAGAGCAAATTCAAATGTAGCCTCCAGGACATCCAGGCATGGAGAAGGCCACTTTCTAAAAGTTACTAATTTACTTAACATTTACTAAAATAGAAATTGGATTTCATTGCTTTTTGAAATCAGTTGTTTTAGTATTTCAGCTTGTCCCATTAGTCAGATACAGTATTAGGAGATTTTAATCTGTACTCTGGTTTTCTAAATAGGACAGCTAGGCCCACCCCTGTGAAAAGAAGTGTTTGGCTACTAATCACCGTAAGGACATGTTAACATTAAATGCATTTATTTGTCTTACTTTTAAATGACATGCACCCGCCTTGTTAACCACAAGATGCACATAGGGGTTCGTTATTAATATTTAAAAAGGATGATTTAACTTGGCAAAAGGGTTTCTTTTGACACATCAAACTGCAGTGCTTACATTCAAGATACACTGGTAGGCCTTAGCTACATTTTACACTATCACACTAGTGGATTTGATTATAGGAAATGCAGCCCACTAGTGACATTTAACTTACACACCCTGGGTATACATTTTGTACCATATACTGGGGATATATAGGTAAGTTAAAAATGCCCACATTAGGAATATGCTTTCCTGTTTTGCCGTTGGGACTGGACCCTTGCTGTTGCTGGTGCGCTGTTGCCATCTTGGGCGCTGTTTCTCCTTGGAGCGCTACTTCTTGCCGGACCCGCTTCGCGGGACCCGCTTCGCGGCGCTTGCTCTCTGTGGGCGCTGGGGAGAAGGAGACTTTGCAGGTCTGCTGTGGGCGCTTGAGGAATCGGGGCTGCGAGCGTTTCGTACTCGGACTCCGTTTCCCAGGAGTCCCTGTTACTGACCTGACCGAGTCACCAGGGCCGCTCTCCCTGATTGCCACGCCCCCAACAACGCTGCTAAAACCACTGGACTTCCTGACCTGCGTGGGACCGCATTCTGCTTTCCTGTTTTGCTGTTGGGACTGGACCCTTGCTGTTGCTGGTGCGCTGTTGCCATCTTGGGCGCTGTTTCTCCTTGGAGCGCTACTTCTTGCCGGACCCGCTTCGCGGATCCCGCTTCGCGTCGCTTGCTCTCTGTGGGCGCTGGGGAGAAGGAGACTTTCCAGGTCTGCTGTGGGCGCTTGAGGAATCGGGGCTGCGAGCGTTTGGTACTCGGACTCCGTTTCCCAGGAGTCCCTGTTACTGACCTGACCTGAGTCACCTGGGCCGCTCTCCCTGATTGCCATGCCCCCAACAACCACTTTCCCAATAAACAGCACACATCATCTCTGCTGCGCGGGAGCGCGCGGGAGTGTCCTGGGAGAAGCCCGGGACAAGGGCGGGACCGTCTGTGGCCGTCGGGGGCCGAAGGAGGCTGGGCTGGGCCCGGTCCCTAATACCTTCACTCTGCCGTTAGTCGGTCCCTGGGGCACCCAACATACTAAGGATTTCCATAGTTATGTCTAGTTCACTACCCTCTTGTGTTGGGGTCCCGATCCTTGGGCCTCTTGATAAATATTTTGAAAAAGCTAATAAGGAAATTGACAAAGAACTCCTACTAGCAGAGAAACGTGCTGAGCGACGTCGATCCATAGAACAACTGAAAAAAAAAACACCGAGCTCCCCGCTAGTTTTAATTACTTCACAAGACTCTGGAAGTACTGGTAGGTCGAATAGAGATGCCGATCTATTCTGTACTGACCATATTCCTAGCATTTTTCGTGACCACAACACATCTGTTATCAATTCTGGTATCAATAGTGAGGATAATTGTACCAGTCCTCCTATTGTTTCTAATAGCCTTATAGACCTTAATACCCCAGCAGCCTCAACCATAGCCCTACAACTTCACTCAACCTTGTCTAATCACTCAATTGATACTGTAGCACCCACCGAGACAATTCCGACACACAACAAAAGTGTTTCCGGAATTAAGCCGATGAACCTACGTAGGGTTTTTCGCTCTCCGCCAAGGAAGAAAAGGAGAAAGGGTGGGGTTAAAAGAAAAGGTCTTAACCATCAGGGCCCCCCACCTCCACTAGTAACCCCTAAAACTAAAGCAATTGTCCCGTCGGTGAGGGAGGGTTCACCAGGTACCTATAACCATTCTTCTCCACCTCCCCTTGAAGAATTATCACCTTTGTCAAAAAAGGAGTCCATAGAACTCTTCGAACAAATTCTAAAATCCTATATGCTCCCACTCATGGAGAGAGTTAGGATTCTGGGGGAAAAATGGACTGCCTCTTAGCAACTGCTGATCCGAATAAAATCCCCCATTTAACGAACTCTAAGGATCAGTCCCAATCGAAAGGCAAACCTACTACTACAACTTTGACCCCTAGTATACCACCCAAAACTAATGGAAACTCAACCATTAATAATACTAATGCTCCCGCAACATCAACTAAACCGACGTTAGTAGCTAAGCCAGCAAAAGAGAAGTCCATGCCGGCCCCCAACAAATTGATCCCTACTACAAACAAGCCAACTATGCTCCCAGGGGTTGGTAAAATTAAAACTATAACCCAAAGAACATCCTTAAATCGTAAGAACATAGTGGATCTACCCCCAGAATTGGCAAACTTTGTGATCCTTTTAATTGGTGTTCCCCCGATCACAAATGTAAATCCTGAACATAATGAAAACTTGAAAAACAAAGTCATCTTTTGGCTGAGAACAAACAGACCCCTCCCAGCTCACTTAAACGGAGATATTATCTCGGTAAGAAGGTGTAATTGGGTGGGCCTTCGCCCGAAAGATATAGATGGAGATATTGTGATCATTAATTTTAAGGATCACAGAGTTGTCTCACAGATAAGTGACTGGTACCCAGGAAATAAGGAAGGAGGTGTCTCCACTCGAAATTTGAGCTATTTCTACCCAGAGGCCTTGCTTAGACCCCCTGTCCACCCCAGCTCTAGTAGAAATACTCCCTCCCTGAACATGCCAAACTACACAACTTATTTTTCCCATTCCGCCAATAACTCCAACATCTCCTATCCCCTGCTTCCCCGCCACCATCTTTCTAGTTACTTCCCCATATCAAGCGACCCTACCAAATTCAACCGTTACAACGAGTACTGGAACATCCCATTGCAAAATCTGTACGAACCTTATTCGGGGTTGGACTTTAACGATTGACTTGTTTTTCCACTCTCAGACCCAAAGGCCAGCCTAGATTGTACGGGTATTTCTTCTACCCCAGAAAAGGCTCCCCCTTATGGTGTAACATCAAACGACAAGCCAACGCATTGTGGTAACGGGAATTATGGTCTTTCTGGTGGGACCCGGGGTAGAAAATTGGAAACAGAAGTGGTGGCACAGGTTGTAGCGACTGTAGAGGTTGATGATAAGGTGATTGGCCGTAACGGGGGGTCGCCAAATGGTTGCGGGGAATCTGTGTTGGCAGTTTATGGTGTGGTTGAAACTGATAAAAGGAGTGACGATGCACCCCTACAGGAAAGACGAAATATATGGGGCACCTCTGATGATAATGTAGCTCCACGTTCACAGGATGTTGTACCTTCCCTTTCTAAGGCCAGTACTATTGTCTTGGCGGTTTCAAGCGGCACCAAGTTTGGTAGTTGGAACATAGCCGGGCTTGAGTCTCGAATGTGTAACACGGACTGGGTGGACTTTATACAACAAGGTGATGTTTGGTCATTCCAGGAAACCTGGGCACTCTCATCGGTGTTCTTTGTTGGATATTTAAATTTTAGTAAACCAGCAATTAAAGGTCACAGAGGGCGCGCTATGGGAGGCCTGACTACTTGGGTTCGACAGCATGAGGGAGTAAGAGTGGAGGAGGTACCAATTGATAGCCCTGACATATTAATGGTTAGAATAAGGTCTTCTAAAGGCCTTGACATCTTGTTGATCAATATATATGTTAGGGGTATCCAGGGCGGAAGGGTTGCTCCAACCCTCCACATTTTGGACGACTTCCTATCAGGTGCACTCGTAAACGGGTCCACGGTTGTAATGGGGGATTTTAATTCCTGTTTTGAACCCCTGAGTGTAGGTGATGGATTACTCACTGAGGTTGAGGATATGACTTGGGGGATTCCTCAGCTTGAGTTAACCCCGATTGGGAAATGGACGCAATCTGCTACATTTATTAAAGGGCTGTGCCCGGACCAGGGTTTGCGAGCATTAAATGGTAGAATGCGATCTGACAGGATAGGTAGACATACCTTTAGCAACGGCAGACATAGTAGCCGTATAGACTATATTTTAGTCGATGTTAAGATGTGGGCTGCAGTTGAGGACATGGTGGTCACGATCCGCCCGGAAAGTGACCATGACCCGCTGGTGATGGAATTAAGGGACCACAGTTTTCTTGGGTCTGAGAGTTGGAACCTAAATGTCGTTCAGGATGAAGTCGTACTTAGTAACGACATGAGAAGGGTACGCTGGCCAAAAGTCTCTGTTAATGTTGAGGCACGCAAGGAGATTAGATCCTTGGTATCTAACTCACTGGAAGAAATCTCTAGTTGTGGGTGACAGGACGATATTAATGCAATAATTACTAATATCCACACTAGTCTATTTTTGGAGTTGAAAAAGCTGTTTGTGAAGACCATCTCCAAGCAGGGTAAGAGGGGGAAACTGAAAACTATATCCTGGTTTGATGAGGAGTGTCGTCGAACCCATGGGGACTTGTTTAAATCAATAAAGCAAAAAAATCATAGCCAAATTAGGTCTTGTAGGAAGGCATATAAAGATGCAAAGCACAAAGCCAAGGCCAACTGGGATGAGGAATGGTGGTTATTACTAACCGAAGCATGTAGCTTTCGGAACATGCGACAGTTCTGGCATCTATTAAAATGGGGCAAATCACAGGAAGATCGCCCAAGCCCTGCCTCGGTTGGTCAACAACAGTGGGTACGCTATTTTGAGGAACAATTTAGGAACTGTAGTAGTGTTCAGGAGGACATTCCATGTCTTGTTCCGATCGCCCCTCTTAAATTCACGAGTTGTGAAGTTAAACATATCCTGCAATCTATTCCAAGGGGCAAGGCCCCGGGCTCGGATTGTATTCCAGATGATTTATTTCAGCAGGATCAGGATCTCTGGGTCCCCTACATAGTCCATCTGGCTAATGTTCTAGCCTCTGGCGCTAAGGTCCCCGAGTCCTGGTTTGGGGCAGAAATCCTGCCTATCTACAAGAAAGGCGATCGGTCGGTTCCCTCTAACTACCGGCCGATCAGCCTTATAGATGCGGTACAAAAAATCTCAGCCCGCCTTGTTCTTGGCAGGATTCAGGACTGGATTGGTGAGTTTAACATTCTTACACCACTCCAGGCCGGCTTTCGGTCCCATGTGAGCACTCTAGACCAGGCCTTTCGGTTCATTCTTCTCTACTGGAAGACCGTTATCCTAGGTAAAGGTATCCTTTACGCAGCCTTTGTGGACTTAAGGTCTGCATTTGACCTTGTCCCAAGGGCAAAGTTGTGGGACTGTTTAGCGAAGCTGGGTATGCCAGTCCCTCTTATACGCCTCTTGGTGAATCTACACGCCCAAACATTTGCCCAAGTACGTTGGGGTAAACCAGGGGAGGTAACAGATAGATTTCCAGTTGCTAAAGGTGTAAGGCAAGGGTGTGTTTTAGCTCCTACCCTGTTTTCTTTATATATAAATGGGGTTACAAATTATTTTGCCAATCACCCTACTGATGCCCCGTCCCTGGCTGGAATGAAAATCCCCTTGCTCATGTTCGCAGACGACACCCTTTTAATATCTAAGACCAGACAGGGTCTTCAACAGGCCCTAACAAGGTTTGAATTGTTCTGCTGCGAGCATGAGCTTGAGGTAAACGTGTCAAAAACAAAATTTATGGTACTAAGAGGACACTCTCCGATCGCAGCTAGGGTCACTATGGGTGGTACATTCCTGGAACAGACCAAATTGTTTACCTACCTTGGAGTTACGTTTAGCGAGACCCTTAGTTGGTCCCAACAGGTTGACCTATTGGCATTAAAGCATGCGGAGATAGGAGGAGCCTTGCTTAAAGAACATAAAAGCTCCTTTACCAGGCCTATGTCCCCTTTAATGAAGATCTACGGTACGAAAGTTCTACCATCTGTTTTGTATGGGGCGGAACTCTGGGGCTATAGTAACCTTGATCCCATGAAAGCTGCCCAAAATAAATTTCTTAGGATGGCCATTGACCTCCCACAGTCATCACCGCGGATCCCACTTCTGTATGACCTTGGGTGTCAGCCTGTGGAGGACCAGGCCAGATTGCGACCATTAGCATTCTGGCGTCGCCTCTGGACAACGCCTGAGCTTCAGCTTTATGCAAGAGCATGCATAGAGGTTAGGGATCTTCCTGGCTCCCCCAACATTGGTTGGTTTAAAGACCTAAGAACCACCCTGTGTGCCATGGGGCAAGGAGAACTATGGTCAAAACCCGACACTGCAACCTTTCCCTCCAAGAAGGATTTGAAGCTACAGTATTGGGACTGGGTGGTAAATAATAGACACTCGGGATTGACAGACAGTAACCTTAATGGGACATTTGTTGCTATGAAGGACATCCCCTGTTTTGAAAAATACTGGGATGTCATAACTAAGCCCCTGGACCGCAAACTATATCACCAATATAAGTGAGGGTTCTCTGCCTTTAAGGGAGTACACGAAAAAGTGGGGTAAGGGAGGCCCTGGGCATTGTCCTAGGTGTTCAGGACAGGGTGAAAGTGTAAACCATTTCCTTTTTGTCTGCCCGCTGTATTCTGCCCCTAGACTAAAGTGGTTAAGCCCAGTTTGTAGAAACTTGGGAACACGCTCAGCAGCCAATGCTAGTAGGATATTAAAGACAGACCTGTCACCCATGATTGTAACTGGTGTAGCGAAATTCTTAGGCTGGGCCTGGATCCTAAGAGCAAGATTCATCAATTCGACTTAGGTTCCAGCCTAAAACCATAGGCTTTTTCATTGACTATGTGTAAATGTGTTTTCACCTAACGCGCCCGGATTACTAAGGTTATTTGTCTAAGGATATATTGTAACTTTTAAATGAATCTTCAATTAAGTCTTTGCATGAATGATTTAATATGGTTTTAGATTGTTTTCATACTATTTTATTCCATTTTAGAAACTATATAAGTATTTTAGCTATTGTAAATTGTGATGCATGTCTTTTATGATGTAATAATCGAATAAAGACTTTTTGGATTGAATATGCCAACTCAACCATTTCTAATAGGGATGCAAAGGCACTTTCCTACTGATTCGCAGATGTATTTTGCACAGGGTTCTAAAGCTATCAAAAACATAGGGCCCAACAAAAGGGAAAATATACTGTGTGGCATCACAGAAAAGTTAGATTTCTACACTAGTATGGTCATGGATGTTTAAGCTATAATAAATACGTTGTGGATGAGCACTGGTTCCTGCACGCCACACAGCACTTCAAAGAAGTAAACAGAGCTACATACGACTTAAAATTAAGGGGCATTAGCTTGTCCAGTTTAGAGAGACATTAGAAACCACATGATTTAAACAGACTGTACAGCTAGCAAGTACTACGAGTCATCCAAAAAAATATTGTATGTGGAATCATCCTATTTAAAAAATATGTCTCTCTTGTCCAACAACCTATGTATTACAGCAAATGTGATATATGTATCTCAAAACTACGATTCTGGGATTCTCATTAACCTCTGATGCTGCATGTTGTTGGTACATACACCACCACCCCACGCTTTCTTTCCTGTAAATGTGCCTTTTGTCCTGAGCACTGTTTAAGGGCTGCACAAATGTAAGATCTTGTGCAGTTGCTTGCAAACTAATCTACTTTTTCTACAATGTCCTTCAAGAAAGAAAACATATTCCTATTCTAAGTGAGAAGGAAATCAGTACTACATGAGCATCTCACCCATGACTGTGTTCACTTCTTCATTTAAAGTATTACTAGAGCAAACTATCACCACAATGGGATCCTGGCAGTAACAGCCTCAACCACGATGGATAAATGCTGGAAGGAAAATGAAGAAGAATACCAGAATTAATAAGGGAAGAACCAAGTTTTCACAGCTTTTCTAAAATGCAGAAGGTCAGCTAAGGATCTGAGGGAAGCAGGACGGTGATTCCAAAGCTAGGCAGGTCTCACTATGAAGGCCTGCCATCCCACCCTGTCTGATCTTCCTGAATTTGGAAATGCAGATAAGATCGGCAGATGAGGAACAAATGTATCTTCCTGGAGAATATCTTTGAAAAATATTTTGTTGGACGATTGGGTCTAGACCCTGCGGTGTTTTAAAACAATACATAGGGAATTGAAGGCAATTCTCTGTTTAACTAGTAACCAGTGAAGCTCCTTCAGTGCATCCAATGCAAATGATCTACTAGGCCTATCCAGATCCAGTTTAGCTACTGCAGCTTGAACTCTATATAGTCAGTTTATCAGGAATCCTGGAGCTCCCAAAAGAAGAGCAATTCAATAGTCCAGCCTACTTGAATCACACTGCGCAAAATCAGGTTTTAGCTATTATCGTCAGCATGGGAGTTTCCACAAACCCCGAAGAAGCGAGAAACATATCTCTACTACTCTGGCGATGTGACCCTCAAGGGACAGTTTATTGTTAAATGTAACCCCCAAATTATGGACGGAGTCCATAGGTAGTAAATCATCCTTAGGTGACAATGGACAAAGGTTGGTGGGGAGAGTCTGAGAAATTTGGTTAGAATAGCAAAACAAGAGGTCTAATTTGTCTCCATTGAATTTAAGGAAGTTGGAATTCAACCAGGTGTCAATGTCATTCATACTATTATGAAAGACATTGTCCGCTATCTGAGAGTCACCATCCAGTGACAAAATAAGCTGAGCATCGTCCGCATAATTGACTAGTCTGAGGTAAAGGATTTTGATAAGGGTCACTAGCGGCATCCTCTAAATATTAAACAAATTTGGAATAAAAGCCGACCCAAGGAGGACTCCAAGTTTAACTTCTCCTTAGGGCCATATGTATCAAAGGGTTTTGTCCATTCTGTGGCTATGGCGAAATGTGTTGATACATATGGCCCTAAAAGCAGAGCAGAAGGGGGGAAGATCATTGGCCTGACAGTGCTCCGATAGATAGGATTGGATACATTTTCAGTGCAGTTCCACCTACTCTGACCGAGGCGAGTCTATCCAGGAGAATTTTATGGTTTACCATGTCAAAAGTGTTCGATAGTTAAGTAGGATCATGATCGCTAGTTGACCACTATCGACTAGCAGCTGGAGCTCATCCATGGCAGTGAGTACAGCATCTTGGTTCGAGGCCCTCTAGATAATGGGATAATTTTTTACTGACATAACACTCCAATAGTTTTACCAGAAAGGGTAATGGTGAAATCGGACTGTAGTTACCAAGGGCTGATGGGTCCAAAGAGGGTTTTTTTCAAAATGGGGATGACAGTGGCTTTTATCCAGGTCTGTGGTACTGTGCCAGAGTCCAGTAATGGATTGCAAATGTGGTACAGCAGTGGAAAAGACTCCTCTGCCATGTCTTTATAGACCCTGTGCATCAAAGGCTTAAGTGGAGATCCAAGGCATGTAGATTTGGCTAAGGGATGGAAACAGTCATCTAAAGTAGTTTCAAAGTTATCAAGCTTACACCTTGAGTTTTACAAGAGATAAACTGACTTGGGTAGGGTACAGGCAGGGTGGAAAAGAGATTCAATGATTAGGCAGCCATTAGAGACTGCAGCAGCTGGCGGTTAGCCTATCAACTGAGAGGAGTTCCTGATGTTGTCCAGAATCCTACCAAACCTTTTCTCAAAGAACTGGGCAAGGTATGACATCTTTTTTAGACAGTGTGAAGTCCCTTTTCATGCATTCAGGGTTGGAGACTTCAGGCATGATGTCAAAAAAAAATTGGGGGTATTGTTGGGTGCAGCAAGAGTGGTAGTGGCATAATGGTCAGCTTTTGCTTCATTAATCTGTTTCCCATATTCAATCAATCAAACAGCTTTATTCGACTTTTGAAATAAAAACCATAAAAGCACAACAAATTGGTGCCTGTTCAACACATAACAAAAAAAGTCATCCTCAGGATGTCCTCATCCCTATAGGAGCTACACCATTTCCTTTAATTTCAGTGCAATTTCAGTGAGCGGTTATACCAAGGAGCAGAGGGACAGCTGTGCTTTTTCACAATATGCCCCAGGATTACAGTATTGAGGAGTTCAAGAAATTTCCTTCCATGATTTTATAATTTTCTTCTACCAAATGTATCTAGGGCAAAGATAGTAGACATGTCAGACAACCTGTTGCGAAAGTGCACTCCAAGTTAATGCCATACCCTACCAATATGTTAAAAGGCAGTTGCCGTTTTGGTGGTATTGAGTACCTTAATAAGAAGTTAGAAAGTTATTAGCGCATGATCCGTCCAGCATGGAGGGAAGTGTCTTTGATACTGACCAACTGCTCTGGGGCAAAGATGAGATCTATGGTATGGCCACTGGAATGGGTGGGGCCAGATACCAACTGGAGTAGCCCCGAGATATCACAGCAGCAACATCATTCTTTATATTGGGGGAAAGTGGAAACCTCTTCAGCCCACAAATTAAATTCTCCTAGAATAAAAAAGTTGAAATGGGCCATGGCCATGATAGAACTAGGCTCTATCAGAGGCGGATGTATGACATCACAATGCATGCTTTCACAACGCATGCCTTTACAATGCGGTTTTCACAACGCATACCATTATAACGCATAGCGCTTTGGGGTGCTGAATAGTGAATAGTTTAATGTACTATTCCAACTCCAGTCCCCGTGGATAGTAGGGAAGGTTGGATAGTAAATTAAACCTATTCCCTATACTAGAGCGCGCCCCAGCGCAATGCGTTGTAATGGTTTGAGTTGTAAAAGTTGCGTCGTAATGGCACTGCGTAGTAAAAGTTGCGTTGTAAAGGTTGTCTCCAATCAGAGGCTGTAGGTGTGAGGCTGGGAGACTGGGGGGTTGGGGGGCTATAGCATAAGATTCCTGACTCTAATAAACTTTTTCAGCCTTCAAAGAGAGGCCCGTCAAATCGGGCCCAGTATGTTCACTGAGAGCCAAAGATACAAAGATCTAGCTATCCTTCAAAATAATTTCCAATCCTCCACTTCTTAGTTTTACGCAGCTTATTAAGGGAGGCTATTATATCCAGGGGGGCATGTAAGACCTAGGTCAATGGCGGAGTCTCGAGTGGTCCAGGTTTCTGTAATAAATAGTATATCTCATTTATCTCTCACTAACAACAAGTTGATCTTAGTTGAGTGCTTGATAAGAGACCACATTTCAGAGAGCCAGGCATTGTGGTGGAGTCGGATAAAGTTATCTCTTCATTATGTGCCCTGGGGACAGTGTGTAATTATTTACCCGCTTACTGAGATACAGTAGTTACCCTCTGGTGTAGCTCAATCTGCCATTTGGATGTCTTGAGGGTTCACTGTGGGGACTGGCAGCATGTCTGGCACTGTATGCAGTTGGTGTGTGCACAGGTGCAGAAGGGCTGCCTATGGTGTGCGATCGGCACGTCCGCTGTCTGCCGTCATGCCTGCATCTGGATTAAATGTTCTCCCCTCCAGGATAAAGGAAGAGTAGAGCGGAAGTGACAATGGGGCCATTTCAAAAGTCCTGCTCTTACAGATGGGTATAACATGCAAATCATGCTTTAAAAACTAAAAAAGCCTCACAATGTTCGAACAAGTTAAAAATCACTGATATGTGGATAACAATGTATATTACTCAGAGGTGAGGTCATTTAGATATGGGATGAAGTCCCCAATTGAAAGGTTGTTTGGAAGGAATATAGCCCAGTGGGAGGTTTTCAGAATGCTGGCAAAAGTGAAAAAATCGGACTTGTTCCACAACAAGTGTAATGGATTAAGAATGTTTTATTGTCTTTGCCTTGGAATCTGTAACAGAAGTGGGTAGATTCCATCTGGCCTACATTTTGGGCAGGATGCATATAGGAAATGTATACTTTTTAAAGGCTCCCCCAGTTTTTTAAATTTGGACTTTGGATATATAGTGCTTGACCTCCTAAGTAGATGAAGCCTGTCAATCAGACCACAGTTGCGTGTGTTTTGCCCTACAGTTAAAACAAATGTTTTACAGACTCCGAGATTTGACAATTTGGTAAGTGAACTGTAAATTTAGCACAAATGTTTTAATAAACTGCTCATGGTGTAAATCTGAAATAGGAGATTTAAAGAGCTGTTTTACCACATTCATATTTATTTATTTATAGGCAGATTATAGCATGAATCAGACAAATCAAGGTAACAAGACTTTGCCACAAACTATAATTGGCATACAGTGGATAAGGAATGGATACGAAATAAAAGTGTGTGAGGTAATGTAGGTAAATAAAGATTAAAAAAAGGTGGGAAATAAATCAGCAGTAGTCTAGGAGTCAACAGCTAGAAAGATAGGCTCAAGAGGAAAATTAGTATGAGGGGTCATAGCCCCATTCAAATGATGTAGCACCAGAGGGGCTTGAAAGTAAGGCATGGGGGAGCAATACATATTGGTGAATCTCTCATAGGAAGACTTCCTGTTGGCAGCGAATTATAATTGTAACATGCCTGGAAGCATATTTGTAACATCAGAACTTTGTATTATTTCTGGATATGGCATAGGAGGGATTTATTATGAATGTCCATACCTTGGGTGCACTTCATTGGAAACATTGTCCTGGAGTAGACAAGTAGAATGTATTTTGTGTGTCTGCATACATCAGATACTTACCGGGTAGGAACCCTACTCATTGTGCCCACATTCCTATGGATCAGTGACATGAACCACCAAGCAAGGCAGATGTAGTTATTCGAGCTCCAAAGCCAGACTTCTGGTTGTTGGCTTTCTTCCAATTGGAGACAGCCCGGGCAAGACTGACAATAGAGTGTCTGTATTAAGGATGATTTGCCTGCTGGATGAAAGGGATTACTGGACTGCATCCTCCAGAGTGGATGTATGACGGTACAATGCGTACCATCACAACGCGTGCTGTTACAACGCGTCCCTTACAACGCAAGTCGTTACCACGACTTGCGTTGGGGGCGCGGATGTCGAATAGTATAATTTACTATTCTAACACCAGTCCCCGTGGACACTAGGGAAGGTGTTGGAATAGTACATTTACTATTTTTAATCTTCTAGCGCCCTCCAGCGCAAGTCGTGGTAACGACTTGCGTTGTTATGGACGCGTCGTAACAGCACCGCGGGAAAACATCCGCGTTGTAACGGATGTTTCCCTCCAGAGTAGAAGCCTGGCATGTGCAGTCATAAGCACCACTACCTAGTTAGTAGGAGCTGAGCAAGGGGTCTGAGTTCTAATCCTCCTGAAGTAGCTGTAACAACTTTGACCCAAGTGTCTAGCTCGCTATGGGAAAAGGTGTTGGAAGTGTGCATGGAAGGATGAATTATAACACTCAATAATCCCTGTCCAGTTATTGCAGTACTTTATTATTGACATCCCTTTTTCAGTTATTATCAGTGTTTTTCCTGGCTGATGCTGATAATCTTTACTTAAGTCAGTGGTGATATTTGTTTTTATTACATTTATCTGTACCATTAGATAATTTTTTACAATCTAATCTGCAGGATTCCTCTTTGGTTTATAAACCTTTTACCTGCAGGGCCAGAGTTCTATATATGTTAGATCCCACTCCGGTACAATAACATGTTGTCCTGTGTGTAAAAAGGAACCCAATGATGAAGTTTGCTACCACTGATGGGTAAGAGTTCTCTGTCATTAGAAATGACTTCTGTAAATTCCTCACTTTGGTTCACTGCACCTTAGTTGTTTAGCATTTCATTCTACAACAAATTGACACGCCATGCTGCAGAGAGCTAATTGTGTTATATGGCAGTAGCCATCACCTCAGCATGGCTGGGACCTCAAATATAGAGTATATTAGCGGAAATCCTAGAGAAATTCAGGAAAAGTCTTTCATTCTTAGAAATCTCTGCTGTACCCTATTTTACATAAAAATGTGATAACAAAAGCTACCAAAGCACAACAGAGGGCTCTGTGCACTCTGATAAAGCAGAAGGGTTATTTATCCACTGCTTGTTCAGGGTGTTCATGAGTTACTAACATCTTGAGTTGGGTTTCTAAAAGTATCTCAATAAAACAGGTCCAGTCTGTGACTTCACTCACACATTTGGGGCACCAGCCCCATGCAGATGTTGGCTAAGGAATTAGCTGGTGCAGGGCCAGATTTGTGTTACACCCATAAGACTAATGTCAGGTTGTTCCTGGTGCAGCTGAGGAACACTAGTCAAATCCATGCTACCTTTCTCTCCAAATACACCCAGGTCATTGTTATCCTCTGAGCAGTGAGTGTGATGCCTCACAAACGCTTGCATCCAGTTAGATCCCTGGATACCTTTAGCTTTGATTACAATATTTCAGTCAGCGATAAATAACTGTGTTTTATTTGTTATCTGTGGTTTGGTCAAGATTAATGAACATTCCAGGTTTGAAAAAATAGCTCAGTGACTTATGAGTCAAATTGAATACTACCAACCATACTCTTCTGCTTACCCAGCCCAAACACTGTGATCTCACATAGAATATTTTATCATGGTTTCATAAGCTTTTGCCCAATAGTATACAAACTATAGCCTCTGTCCTTTAATGAGCCAAGGAATCATGCATGTTTCTTAGGGATTTTCAACCACTTACTCATCTTAAATTGTCTCTAGGCTGACACTTTCATCTGTAAGCCAACAAAAGGTTTTCGAAATAGAAATGCAGAGAACCGGTTTTCTCAACCTCTCATTCTGAAATTGAGTGCTGACAGTGAATCAATCACTCAATCAACCAATCAATCAGGATTTATAAAGCACAGCTAATCATCCAATAGGGTATCCAGGTGCTTGCAGGTCCCGGAGGCTTATTCTAACAACCTGCTATTAGAGCCATTCGAAATTCCAGAAGTGTGATGATGGGCCGGTGGTGTGGGGAGGCTGTTCCAAGTCTTTGCTGTGATATGGGAGAAGGAGCGTCCTCTACTTCTGCTTCGGTATATGTGGAAAGTATGAGCCAGTGAAAGGGAGGTAGATCGTAGTCTTCTCAATGGTTTAAGGAAGGTCAGGAGGGAGGAGGGTTCTTGGTTGTGTAGAGCCGTGTGTGAGAGTCAGCAGCGTGAATAAACATCTCTTCTGTACTGGGAGCTAGTGAAGTTTCCTGGCGTGGGTGTGATGTGAGTTCCTCGGGGAAGGCCGAAGACGAGTCTTGCTGCTGTGTTCTGTATGGTTGAAGTCTCTGTAGAAGGTGTGTGGCAATTCCTACATAGAGGTCACTGCCATTGTACAGTGAGCTGGTAATGAGTACTTGTGTTGCAATACATCTTGTGTATAGGGGTAGCCACTTAAAGATCTTACATAGCATGCGCAGAGTGAGGGAGCAGGCAGAGGAGATGGCGTTGATCTGTGATTTCATGGTAAGCTTGTTGTCAATGATTATTTTAAGGTTTCTGGTATAGTTGAAGGAATTGGGTGTGGGTCCTAGGTCTGATGACCAACAGGAGTTGTTCCAAGTGTTGCTGTTGTAACCAAATATCAGTACTTCTGCCTTGTCTGTGTTCAATTTCAGGCAGTTCTTCTTCATCCAGTCAGTGACATTTGTCATGCATCTGTGGAAGCTGGGTCTGGTGGTGGAGTCATCAGTAAGTGAGAGGATGAGTTAAGTATTGTCTGCGTAGAAGTTATGTTGAAACAATGGAATCTGACTATGTTGACCAGCGTGCTCATATATGCGTTGAGGAGCGATGGCTGAGGGATAAGCCCTGTGGGTCAACACAGGTGATCTCCTTGGGTTCAGAGGTGAAAGTTGAGAGATGGATCCTCTGGGTTCTTCCGGTTAGGAAGAAGATGATTCATCTAAGTGCATCCCCTCGGATGCGATGTTGTGGAGCCTTACGATCAGAACTTAGTGGGAAATGGTATCGAAGGTTGCCGAGGGTTCAAGCTGGATCAAAGCCGCTGTTTCTCCCCAGTTGAGGAGGGGGTTTGGGATGTCATCGATAGCTGCGATAGGGCGTTTTTTGTGCTGTGATTGCTGCAGAAGCCGGATTGGGAGGCGTTACGTAGCTGGTCTTTCTCCAGGAGTGTCATGAGTTGATTGTTAATGATCTTTTCCAGTACCTCCACTGGGAATGGGAGCAGGGATATTGGCTAGTAGTATTTGAGTTTGATGGGGTTGGCAGAGGTTTTTTAAGTAGTGGTTTGACTATGACGTGTTTCTAGGCGTCGGAAAATGTTTCAGTGGTGATAAAGATGTTGAGCAGGATGGTGAGTTCCTGGCTTATCCTTTGGATGTAGTTATGGTGCGGGCATTGGTGTGTAGGAGCTTCCGATTGGATGGGTTTCATGGTGTAGGTGCTGTCCTGGGTAGAGAGGATGTTCTAGGTGGTCAGTGTGTGGTTTGTGCCAGTTACGGTGTTTACAGTGGTGGCATATCTGTCAAGGAAGTCTGTAGGTGTGGGTTGGGGTTCGAAGTTTCTCTATATTGCTGTGATTTTGTTGTGGAAGAACTGGGCAAGTTTTTCACACAGCTCCTGTGAGGGTTTCACTGGCAGCCGGATTGGAAAATTCCTTAACAATGTTGAAAAGTTACTTGGTGTTGTTGGCGCTGGTCTGGATGCATGCAGTAAGGGCTGTCTTCTTTTTTGCCCTCAGCAGGTGGTGGTAGAGGTTAAGGGAGGTCTTGAAGGCTGTCCTCTCGGAGGTGTCCTTGGTGGTGCACCATCTCCTCTCTAACTGTTTGCTGTCTTGTTTCACTGTTCTGAGTTCTTAGTGTACCAGCTGTCGTTTTTGGAGGATTTTCCCTGAATGTTGCTCTTGATGGGGATGATGCTGTCTGCACAATTAGTGATCCAGGTGTTGAAGTTTTTCACTTACGGTTTGAGGTTGATGCGGTATGAGGGTTGGTGTTGTTAATGGAATTCGCCCTGCTGGTCTCTAAGTTGTAGTTCCACCTCTGATGGGGGAGGAATTGGTCATCTTGGGGTGGCAGTGTATGAGCGGGAGATGCTGAAGTGGATGATGGAGTGATCCGTCCATGTGAGTTTTGTGAGCTTGCTACATTTGACACGATTCCTGGAGGTGAAAATGGGGTCCAATGTGTGTCTTATAGTGTGTGAATGGTCATTGACAATCTGGGTCAATCAGAGGCTGCTGATACTGGAGAGGAAGTGTGCAGGTGCTTTTGTCATTGGTGTCATCAATGTGGAAATTTACGTCACCAAGGAAGATGTAGTCCTTGGAGTCTAAGGCTGGGAGCACAAAGAAGTCTACAATGGTGTTGCAGAAGCTGGAGCGTGGACCTGGGTTAGGTATGTGAGGGTGCCTTCGATAGTTATCTTGTCATCCATGTGGAGCTTAAAGTTGACATGTTCCGTGAGGGTGGTGGTGTTGTCGGTGGTGGTGGTACACTGTATGGTCTCTTTGTGGATGAGGGCTGTTTCTCCTCTAGGCTTCTTAATGCGTCCTGGTGAGTTATTTTATATTTATCGGCGATCGCAGTGGCAATGTCTGGAATGCATGTGCGGGTGAGCCAAATCTCAGTGAGGAAGACGATGTTGGGTGCTAGGGTGGCAATGAGGTCCCATAATTCAGTGGAATGCTTGCATAATGGCCGTGTGTTGAGAAGGGCGCATGCAACTTGGTGTTCTTGTTCAGGTTGTGTCTGTGGTATGTTCAGGGTGGGGCTAGTCTATGGGCTGATGTGTCACTGAGTGCAGGTGAAAGCTCCCACCATGGAATGTGGGTCAGCACTGTGGCAGTGTTTCTTGCAGCATCCAGGGACAAGGGTGTAAAACTCAGATATAGTTTGTCTTCAGGGGAGGAAAGGCCAGGGGTCATGGCACTAGGCATGGTCCAAGCGCAGACAGGCTTGCCTTTGGCTCTTCTTAGGCACACCAGCGGTTTGGTTACAATGTGGCCTGTATTAAGTAGTTCTTGGGGTGGGTGGGGCTTTGTTGATGGGAAGAACAATGAGTGGGAAAACCTGGTTGGGAAAACCACAGCGGGAAAACCCAGGCAACTGCTATGTCACTGGATCAGTCTTCAACAAGCAGGAACTGGAGGCCACAGCTAAGTGGCAAGCTAGTTGACCAGGTGCTTACTGATGTGGTAGCACTGCGGCCTGCATTAATTAGGTCCTGGAGTGGGAAGGGCTTTTGTTTACAGGAAGAACGTTGAGTGAGAAAAACCAGTTGGGACTAGATTAATAGGAAATGGCTTAAATCAGCTTCTTACAAGACAGAAGTTTGAATAGTCTGAGGAGGCATAGAGTTCTGAAACAACACTTTGTGAGCTAATGAGTATGGTGGCTCTCCAAGGCCTATCTGGATGAAATTCATGGTTTTTGTTTTGATTTTCAACTTGTTTGCAAGTCTCAGATGATGTCTTGTTTTACTATCCTAGAGTAATGAGCGAAATTATTTCTTTCCAGTCACATTTTGGAAGAATTACACCTGCATTTATTCCCAATTGCTTACAAATGTTCTACAGCAGTGATCTTAATCTAGGCCAGTGAAACAAATCACTCACCAGCTGTGCAGAAATTCATAGCCTTGTGGGCAGCATGACTTTCGTTCCTTGCAGATTTTCTCCTGATCCCCCAATACGGCTTTTTTTTAAATTTATGTACATGCTGGTTGATTTTTTAGATCATACGTAAAGTCAGCTGCTCTGTTTTTGGGAAAGCTCTACCATTCTGTTCTAGAACACTTGCCCAATTTCTTTCTCTGTAGCAAATAGTGTCTCTTATCCTTAATGTTCTTGTCATTTCATTAATTGAAGAAGAAAGTGTTAGAGCCATTCTGATCCTGACACCATTCAAATTATACTCCCAATGATTTTACAGACAATGTCAGACTTATACCCTTTCTCAAAATATCTATGATCTTTCCTTATCTTTTACTGTTACACCTGCTATAGATTCACTGTGGCTTATTTGTTGGTAAATCTCTTTACAATATGTAATGTAACAAAACACTGAAAACAACAGACTGTTACCTGTCCCCAAAAGGAGCTCATGATGTGGAAGCCTTCTCTCAAGGTATTGAGAATTGTATTGAATACCTTATCCTCATAGTTGAATCGCTTCCCCACAGTGATGTGGAGGATGACATTACCAGATGCAAGGATGAGAAGAGGAGGTGTACCGATGGGAGTTCCTGATAAAAAATAAAAGAAATGTTCATTAGTTATCCAAGAAAAATAACTTTAATATTACATTAGCACTAGACATTTGAGACACTATAAAAGAAAAATCCCAAAGAGTAAAGTCATGAGATCATGGAATATGTAGGTGTTTGGTAGTATCCACATTTCAAACTACAGGGGGACTTTGGGACTTATTTAGAGTTTGCCAGACATGGTACACTGCACAAACATGTGCAGTACCCTGTCTGTTAAACCAATGGTATGCCTATTTTAATTACAGTAGCACATACCGTTATTGTTTCTGGCAGTGATGCCCTTGCTGATTCAAATGGCAGAAACCTTACACTGATGGCCAACAAAAGTAAGGTCATCCGAGTAAGTACCTGTGTGGTCTTGGGCTCATTGGTTGAATGTTATGTTCTATTAGAGAATGCTGTTAACCAGTGTAATGATGTAAGTTGTGGAATGTTGCTCATTTGGA
Source organism: Lissotriton helveticus (assembly GCF_964261635.1). Classification (NCBI taxonomy): domain Eukaryota; kingdom Metazoa; phylum Chordata; class Amphibia; order Caudata; family Salamandridae; genus Lissotriton; species Lissotriton helveticus. The sequence goes on from NC_136070.1 coordinate 884,332,889, forward strand.
GCTGATCTCCTGGTCCCTTTATACTTGTAGGTATGTACTCCTAGCCTGTATTCACTAGGCTCAACAAAAACTACTCTACTGCTTGGACATCGTGTCTTCATAGATTGGCGATGAGTTGGTTCACTGTATATACAATTGGAGGTATTCAGGACTTATTTGAAGGTATTGTGCTGTAATTGGTTGGTCCCAGGGATCATTTTAAGTAAAATCACCGGACTTGAGGTGCTGGGGTGTCTAGTTTCTATGCGGGAAACTGGATTTGTGGTGTTTGTAATTATTATTCAGTTGTTACTCATTTGTGGTTCAGTTTCCTGTGATTAACGCTGGGAATTGGAGGAGGAACACGAGCGCAGGAGCGCTCAGCTGTGTAAAGAAAGGTGTGAGAGAGATCAATTAAGTTTCTCTTCTCTTGTGCGCACCGCGTTTGAAGAGCCTTTTGATTACTAGCAGCGCACAAAGTGTTGTGTGCACGCTGTACTCGAGGATCTGTAAGCACGTTCGGAAGGCTCATGTGGCTGCAGCACTTTCAGGACACACTACTGTGATTGAAAGCTCTATTCTGCAGTCTCGGCAGAACATGGTATGAGATAAAAATCTCTCTCTACCAGACAGTATAGGCACTAATGAAAATTTGTATAGTTTCCTGCATGGAGTAGAGTGACATCCAGCATTGCTTCAAGATCAGCCCCATATTTGGGACTTCCAAGATCATTACAGATTTGGATGTGTCAACATCGATTGGCACATTTATTTTTAGAGGATCTACATGTGCAAATTAATACTTATTAACTGCAATTGACACATCAAGTCATCAATTTTGGATGCGTCAACAGTGATTGACATGCTACTTCATTTTTTTCAGTATGATTTACACTTATTCAAAGAAGTGGATACTTTATAAAAGAACATTAGCATTGATATGTTTTAAAAACAATGTATATGCTAAGTACGTTTTTTAGTTTATTTACAGAGGGTATACATTGTTAAGAATTGTAACTGTCCACAATTTCTTTGTGTTTTTTTCCTCTGTTTCTTTCCTTTTAAAATTCTTTTGTTATGTTTCTATTTTATATTCAATCGTATTATCTATAACATAATTTTGCAGGCAGTTACTCCACCAAATCCTTTCCCGCAAGAACCTGGGGATCCCCCAATAAAATAGAATTTGTGGTTTAGGTCTTTTAATGCATATGTAGGTGCTATGGTTAGGCGAGAATGCACGACAGATAAAATACAAAATGTACTCTACTATTACATAGATATTGATGGTTTTTGAACATTTGCTAGAATATGTTGGCTCAGATGATGATGACATGGATGAATTTCAAATATCAGTAAAACAACTTGAAACATATTTTGAAGGGAAAGTAAATTTAGTAGTTCTTAACATACATTTTTCACTCGTACCCAAAGTCCTAATGAATCCATTGACTCATAGCTACTGCTCTGAAAATATTAGCGAGTTATTGTGGATTTGAAGGGTTCACTTGACAATTGATTTGTGATCAATTTGTTTGTATATGTTACTCAAAAAAAAAACAGCAAAAGCTTTAATTCTTCTAAACATCCTCCACTAGGTGAAATGAAAGATAAGAAATAAGCACAGATTGTTCTTTTTTCAGGTTTTTAGGTCTTTATTTCGATTTTGAATCATAAAAGACAGTTAAAAAACAATAAAATTGAACATACATAATGAGATATAATTAAGAAAAGTTTCATTTAAAACGTCATTATTACAATTTGCAATTTCATAAATCTCAAGGCATTTCAACACATTTCAACACTAGTATTTAGAATTAAACAGTATGATAAAGACCTAATACAAATAAAACAAGAAAAACCTGATAAAAAGTTGGGAAGCAGATACAACATCAGAGTGCCTGGAGGTATCCTAATCTAATCGCCCATGTCCACTCCAGGAATTTTGCTACGGCCACAACTACCACCTCAGAGGTGTTAGTACGAAGAGCCCGAATGGCCTCTGCACTCCCTCTAACTTTAAAATGGCGACATATGGGCCCTAGCTATTTACTTCTTGGGGCGTGATAGACCGGACATACAAATAGCAGATGACCCACGCTCTCCTTATGTCCAGGGCATCACTCGCTCGGTTGGACCAGTTCCTGGTAAAAGTTCTTAAAGGCAGAGTACCTACTCGAAACTGGTGATAAAGTTTTTTATCCAAGGGCTTGGTTATGACATCCCAATAATCCTCTAGGAGGGGGTCTAGTTTGTGGCACAAGAACCTTCCTGTTAAACTAGCACTATCTGAGGCAGTAACTAGCCCTTTACGAACAGAGGCCCAATAGAGTGCTTTGTATTCCTGTTTTGAGGGAAAACTGGTAGACCCCGGAGAAGCCCACAACTGATTAAGACCCATTTCATCCAGGATCAATTTTACTTCGCGCAACCAGGGTATACTACTAGACCCCCAGGTGGATCTTACTTCCTCGAGTTCCCTTGCAAAAAGGCTAAGATCAGGGGAAGTCCAAACGCGTCTCCACAAAGCTACTAATCTATATCTAGCCATTTCATTGATTGAGTTACAGCCCATGTCCAGACAAAGCGGTTTGGTGGGGGCCGATTGTGGAAGACCTACTAGTTTCCGCATAAATTTATTCTGAACTTTCACCAGAGTTGATAGGTCCATATGTCCCCAAAGGTCTGCCCCGTACAATATTGCGGAGCTTACCTTAGTGACATAAATCTTAAGTGCGGGTTTAATACGTTTAGTTAAGGACCTTTTTTGCTCTTGTAAAAGACAACCCGTAAGGCGAGCAAATTTTAGGTGTAGTGTATCAACCTGAGGCTTCCAGCGGAGACGATAGTCCAAAGTAACTCCTAAGTAGGTCATAACCTCAACTTGTTCTAGGCCCACTCCGTTCAAGCTCACTGAGGTCTTAATGGGTCGACTCTTGGTTAGGACCATAAATTTGGTTTTATTTATATTAATTTTTAAGTCATTGACGGTAAAAAACTCCTCAAAGCGGGTCAATGCTGTTTGCAAACCGCTGCGAGTCTTTTAGAGGAGTAAAGTATCGTCAGCAAAGATGAGCATAGGGAACCTAGTCCCACCCAAAGATGGTGCATCAGTAGGGGTATTTGCAAAGAACTTAACCACCTGGTCGATGAACAGTAAAAAAAGTGTGGGTGCCAGGACACAGCCCTGACGGACGCCACGCGTTACGGGGAAGCAGTCCGTCACCTGCCCTTGGCCTCCCCACCTCACCCTAGCAAAGGTGCCCTCATGTAGTCTGACAATCATATCCAATAACTCCAATGGCAGTCCCAGATCTCTAAGAACAGACCATAGTTTGGCCCTTGGAACAAGATCGAAGGACGACTTCAGATCAATAAATGCGGCATAGATCGTTCCGCCGCCCAACAGCACCACCTTCCAGAAAATCAAACAAAATCTGAAGACCTGATCGATGGTGCTGGTGCCTGATCTAAAGCCGGCCTGTAGGGGGGACAAGATACCCTCCAACTCCATTCACCCCTGAACTCTAGTAAGGGCCATCCTTGTAATGACCTTTTGGAGTGAGTCTATTAAACTTATTGGCCTGTAGTTTCCCGGATCTGAACGGTCCCCTTTTATAAAAATTGGGAGAATATCCGCCCCCTTCCAGGACACAGGGATCCTGGCCCCCAAAGCAATAGCATTCGCTAACGTTGGTATGTAGGGAACCCAAAGTTGGGGATTGATCTTAAATAAATCAGCCGGTATGCAGTCCATCCCTGGCACCTTCCCCCTTAGGACCAGGCGGAGCGCAGGCTCAGTTTCCAGTGGCGTGAATTTTAACTCTTGATTAGGAGTGAGGATGATTACCTGCCTGGTTTGAGCTGTGTCGATTTCTAATTCAGTGTCCATGAACTGACCAGAATAGAAATCAACCCAGGCTTCTGCGGACACATGGTTAACTGGGGTTTGAGAATCAGAGTTTCTGCCCCACTTGACAATTTCCCAAAACTTAATCTGATTGGCAGATGTGCATGCATCCAATAGATCAGACCAGTATAAGTCATCCCACTCCCTTTTCGCCTCCCACTGGGTTCTTTTATACATTAATCGTGCCTCCTTTATATCACTAGAGATCCTAGATTTCACTGCTTTGACTAAACGGCTATGTGCCTCCCTACATTTTTTGTTATACCATTTTTTCCGAGGACCATGTACCTTTATGGTGCCTTGCGTTGGTAGAATCGTCAGAAGGGCCTTAAGATGAGCGAAACACCGTTCGTGAAGATCGCAAATCAAATTACAAAAGATCCCACTGTGGGGAAGGGATGAGATGTCGCTTGTTCACAACAGGATGCAAAATAATTGGAGCTATGTTTCTGTGGTGAATTTTAATTCTCAGAATAGAGTGCAACAGCCAATGTCATCTAATGAGAACTATAGTTGGGGTGGTTAACGTGATGCAGTTTTTCCTTCATCAAAACGTACATTTTAAATGTGGTTCAACTACACATCTCTTGAATTTCAGAAACTGTCCAGCAATATCACAAGAGTGCTGGAAGTAAAAGAAAATTGGTCTGTTTAGAAAGGTATTCAAATATGACAGACACATATCAGTTAGAAGTGTTCAGGAACAATGTATGATGATTTAGAGTATGTTGAGCCAAAAGTGGAAGAATTAGTGCTAACTGTGGATTGTGTGGAAATAAACAGTGTGCATAAGGAGAAAAAGTATAGTGATCCGCTGGTATCTCTGAAAAGTGACGGTCTTACCATGCTCTTCTTATTGATTCTGGAGCAAAAATCACCATCAATTCCTTTGAAAAGTGCAAAGAGTGCTGGTACAGCAAAGGATTGTTTTCCCCAGATGTTATCCCAACAGTCTTTGAAGGCAGTGGAATAGATTTAGGTGGAGTCTATTGTGCTGATACATCTCTTGAGATTAAAACTATACACGGAAAAGGATATGTATCTCAGAAAGGAATACATGTGTTGGGATAGTGGCTTCATGGCTGATTATGGTAAGTTAATTGGAACTGGTCAGAAGTACCCAGTTTCGCTTATCAATTCACAGATCAGGTGCGAAAGGAAACATGTAAAGGGGTGTTTTAAAATATAATGCATCAAATTAATCATTTTGTACACATCAATAAAGCCAAGGAGTTAGTCCTTCCAGTTAAGCAAAGACTTCGAAACGTACCATACGGCATAAGGAGCGAATTAACAAAAATTTTGAAAACATTTGTACACCCTAATAAAGTTAAGGAGGTAGTCCTTCCTGTTAGTTATGGTCTCCCTAATGTAACACACTGCATAAGGAACAAATTACATAACTGTTAAAAAACAATGCAGGATGACAGTATTATTGAATATGTAGACACTACATTATGGCTTTCACCAATTGTTCTAGGCAAAATGAAATCAAGAGACGTACATTTGTGTATAGATCCTAGATCTCTAAACAATGCCATTGAGATGAGAAAATATCCCTTGCCACGTAATGAGGATCTTATCATTGCTGTAGGTCAGTCCAAATAGTTCTCTACATTGGATCTTCATGCGGCATATCATTAGGTAGTATTGGATGATCCCTCACATAATTTAACTGCTTTTGTTACACCTAATGGTAAGTTTCAATTTTGCTACATGCCATCTGGACTGATCTCAGCGGAATCTGTTTTTCAAAAAGTCATGTCCAAAATGTTGCAAGATATTGTCAATGTTGTAATTTTTCAAGTTTACATTTTAGTGCATGCTGATACTAAAGAAACGCATGTTGGCACTGTAGAAAGAGTGTTGTCTACTTTACAGAACAATGGAGTTACCATCGGAGAAGGTAAATATATATTTTGTGTGAATTAAATTGAATATCTTTGACATGTACTTTGAAAGGAAGTTGTGAAGCCAAAGCTGAATATTGTCGATGGCATCATCAATGCTCTTTAGCCAACTGACAAAGATCAATCACACTCTCATTGGTTTGTGCGAGTTCCATTTAAAATGTATTAAAATGTTCTCAAAACTCAGGTTTTTTTAGGGGTCTCTTAAAAAATGGGGCAGATTTTGAGTGGACATCAGTGTGACAGGGGCATTTTCAATTAATCAAACAAATCATAATAGCGTCTGTGGCACTTCAAGCTTATGTTGAGGGTTGTGAGACATATATAACCGCTAAAGCTAGTTCTTATGGAATGGGAACAGTGTTGTCACAGCTAGCTGGTGGTGAACAGCTTACTGTAGGATTTGCCTCCAGAGAGTAAAAGAAGAAGAAATCAGATATTCTGTGACAGAAAAAGAGATGTTGGCCTGAGTGTGGGGTATAGAAAAATGCTAACTATATCTGTGGGAAAGGAAGTTTTGGTTAAGAACACATTGCAAGCCATTGATGGATATTTTGTCTGCTAATGAAATAAAAAAAAGCAACTGCCAGGTTGGGTAGGCTGGAAACAAAGTTACTTTGATCAACTTTGCTGTTAGGCAGACGTTTTGTATACAGGTTTCCTATAAAGGGTTTTGCAAGGGAAAACAAAATAATAGGAACAAAGAGAAGAATGTCTTATTGCCAGTGTTGAGGATCAGGTGATTTGTTCAGACATGGATGTGTGGCATAATGCCCGCAAAGAGCACAATGTCTTGAAGTTTGTAATTACAGTTTGGCCAAAGGAAAAGTCAGTTGATGCTGATTTACAAACTTTTTGTAAAGTAGAATGAGTTGTCTTTAGAAAATAATTTAGAAGAGACAAATTGGTTTCACAAAAATGATTTAGACAAATAATCCTAGAAACCTCTCACTCAGCTCATTTAATGATGTCTGACACAAAATGTAGTGTTAGGCATTATTTTTGGTGGCCTGGTGTGGATTGGAAGGTGGAGATTTTGGTGAGGTAGTGTATACAATATTCCTACAGTGACAAATATTTAGTCACATCAACACTTCCTCCAGTTCCTGTTTTGAATCCGGATAAGGTGTGGCAAAGTTGCAGTAGATTTATTTAGGTCCTTTTCATGTTCTGCCAAACAAAATGAAATATTTAATTGTGTTGATAGATAATCTATCTAGGTGGGTGGAAATGAGAGGTGTTTCTGAATCCAATACACAAACTGTTACTCATTTTTACAATACGTTTTCAGCTCATGATGGAATTATTTAGGCAAATGTGGGGCAGGGCAATTATGGGGAGATTAAACAGGGTGGTGGTGGAGTGTATTCAAAGTTCTATTTAGGCTAAGGTTGATTGTAAAACCACAATCAGAGAATAAGCATGGTTCTACAGGACCACTCCACATTCTGTTACTGGTGTGGTACCGTTTGAACTTATGAGAGACAAGAAAGTTACATCTTTGTTAAGTTATTATGGAAAATTAAGGAGCAGGATCAAGAATGTGATGTGGTGGTTCCATCCCATGAAGCCAAGCATACTAGTGACAAACTTAATTGTGAGGTGAGTGAGAAGATGCATAAGCAAAACAAAAAAAGGAAATGTTAATTGTGTTGGTTGAGTATGTTTATATTAAGGACTCCTTGCTTTTGCAAAAGGGAACGTCGAAATTCAGAGAGCCCATTCACAATATTGACATAAGAGATCAAGGTGTTAAAATTGCTAATGGACAATGGTGGAACATGGCTCATTTGGCTAAGGTTGATGCAATTGTTCTGGGGAAAGATAAACCGACCAGACATGATCAAAGTGAACAGGGTGAGACAGTATTATGTAGGAGCTCAAGGGCTAGAAATATTCCTAGCAAATTTTGTGACTAGTTACGCTCTTTGGCTCATTTAATTAGTGATTTTGTGTTATCTTGAATGCTATGTATCAACGTATAAGTATGTTTAGATTATTTTAGCTAAAGTGATATTAATCATGCATGTTTATGTTCTGTATTTTCATTTTTCTAACTATTTGTGTGAAATTGGTAGATTTGTGGTTTCTTTGGCTTATTGGTTGAATGCTATAATCTATTACAGACTGTTGTCAGAGAATGGAGTGATATCAAACGTGGAATGTTAATCAGTTGGAGCCTATCTCCTGGGCCCCTTATATTTATAGCTATCGGCTTCCAGCCTGTATTCGCTAAACTCACTTGAAACTAGTCTACTGCTTGGACATCGAGTTTTCACAGTACCTCTTTATTATAGGAAATGTTCCCACTTGACCTGTATTTCTTTTCTTTGCCAAACATGTGCTATTCTGTTCTGATCCCCAAATAAAATTATGCTACTTATGCAGGATCATTTTACAGACTGGGTTTCTTCATTTTACTTCTATTTTGTCTCCTTCATTGATATCAGTAGGCACATCTCAAAAAAAGTCTACATGTACATTTTAATAATTCTTTCCATGTACTGTAACAGAAACCTGTTTTTCACAATAAAGAAAATGATTTTGTCTTTGTAACGATTTGCACCCTGTGCTCTCATGCCCACCACCAGGGGGCCATATTGTGGAACAATCCAGTGCTTTAATAAGCTTCTGGGCCTTCCCCTGCATGCATATGCTCACTTCCAGCCCTTTGAAGGCTACTTGGAAATTGCCATCAATTCCCAATCCATGCCAGGCTTTGTGGAAGACCCCTTGCTCATGCTTAAAGCCAGTCTGCTCATGCTTGGCACTCAAACTAGAATTCGCTCCTCACTGCTTCATCTCTACCCCTACAGGCTGAGAATGGGTGGAAGAATTCAGCTCTCCTGTGGCTGGCTGCTGCTAGCCTGCTCACATCTGATACATGTGTTTACTATGAGCTCTTTTAAACCCAAGCACCTTTAACTCCAGTGCCAGTGTTGATCATTGTAGCTCTGTTCTTGTGAGACTGATCCTTGTTTTCTGAACTTTTGATATCCTTGTTTCCTGAGCTTTTGATATTCCTTGACTTGAGCTATCACATCACAATTCCTAGTTCCTGATCTATCACTGCTGTCAGTGCTTCCTTGATTGCTGCTCCTGAGCAATAGCTATCCTTGTTCATGAACAAGCACTGCCTTCAGTGTTTTATTGATTTCTGTTCCTGAGCTGTAGCTTTCCTTGTTTCTGAATTAACAACTGCCTGTAGTGTTGCCTGTTCCTGAGCGATAGCATTCCTTGTTCCCGAATTAGCATTGTCTACAGTGCTATCTTGACTCCTGTTTCTTAGCTAGTCCTTGTTTACTTGAATCCACATCTAATACTAATTACTGCACCATTAAATCCACGTTCCTATATTTCCCTTTCCCAGTTCCTGCTTTTCCTCCCATTACCTCTGTTTCAGTCCCTAGTTTGCTGTCTTCCGGTTCTTCTATCTTGCTTCTAGTGTCCTTGTAAGTTTGTTACTTGCTTTCTGCCAAGTGTATCCTTGTTTCTCTTCTTTCCTGTAGCACTCCTCCTTGCTAGCACCATGTCTGTTGTGGCTGTATATTTAGTTCTAGGAGCTTGCTCTTACTGCCTTGGTTCTTCCTGTTTGATCACCAGGATCAATGGGCTCATCTGATAACCTAGGTGGTGTTTCTTGTCCACTGTGTGTATTGTCTATGAGATGCTTTTATAACATCACCATAGGCATCAGCTCCACAGGCCCTGCTGTTGCATGCATGTCCAATATATGGGTATTTACAGTCAGTATCTGTAACTGCAATTGTGGGTGAGGAACTTACTGACCTTACCGTATGGAGCTCCTGTGTGCTTTACCTCACATTCACTTTATTGCTAATGTTTTAAATATGTTTTGCACGTCCGTCCTGGGTGAAGTTATTCTGAATACTGAATACCCTCTTGAGTGCCTATCCTTTCTAAATCTTAGCCATTGTGTCCCCTTGTGCAGGCTTCCCATTCGAACCCCTTTTCTCCTCTGTGTGATCCTGGGCAGTGCTGTTCTCCTCTTTCTGCTTACGTTTCATACCCAGTCACCAGTCCTTGCCCAAGTCCTTGTCTGTGTCTCAGAGAGAGTCCCAGACAGTCCATGACAGTCTTTGGCATACATTCAGAAATACCCCACACAACAATCCACTTACTCCTACACACACACAATGACTACCTACCATACACTACATTCATACCCTGAGCCACCATTCTATACCCACACTAAACAAATATCAACGGAAAAACAGTTTTGACTGGTACACGTTGAAACGTGGCTGGGATCACTTTTCCAAGAATGGTCAAAACACGCTTCGGTGTGGGCATTGATAACGTCCAACCACCTTCTTCAAGACCACACAACAATACAAATACTTCCTGGGGTGGTCATTGGTGGAAATGATCTATTCAGCACACTACCGCTTATAGGCAACAGCAAATCACATTTATGTCTGGGTAGTAAAACACCTCCTTACTATTCCTTAAGAGAGAGTGTATGCGTAGAGTATGGTGAGTAGTGATGTTGTATGTGTGTAGGAGTGATTGGATTGTTGTGGGGGATATTTCTTATTTTATATAAAAGACAACATAATTTTCTTTATTGTGAAAAATAGGTATCTGTTGCAATACATCGTAGGAATTGTTAAAATGTACGTGTAGACCTTTTTATGAGATGTGCTTACTGATCTCATTGAATATGACAAAAAATAGGTAAAATAAATAAACGTGGACTGTAAAAATATACTGCCTATGTAGCATAATTGTATTTGGGTATCAGAACCAATTGCACTTGTTAAGCATACAAGATGAAATACAGGTCAGTGGGAACATTTTCTATAATAGTCGTCCCCCCCCCCCTTATCCCAGACCTATAAGTATTTGTGTTGGGGGAACATTTGTTTTTAATGATTCACAGTGGCTCAAATTCAACCAATACATTTTTTACCACATAGAAAAAATAAAAAATGACTTCTATGGGGGATAAATTATTTTGTTTTACAAACTTCCACTTTGGAGTTTGCGTTTTGTAAAATACGACGGTTTGCTGAGTAGCCGCATAAAACATGGCAGCCAGTCAGCAAACGCTCACTGCCTTTATATGAGCCATCAGTGTGGAAGATCTTCTGAAGGCCCAGAGTTCTCCTCCAGGCAGGATGTATGTCATCAGGGCAGAATAGTAAATGCCTCACCTCTACATAGTGATTGACATACACCCCTGATTTCCCCAGTTGTATTGATATTTGGATCCTTGTTACTGATATTTGGTTATCAGAATTTCGCCTCCAAACCACTCAGATGCACCAACCTCCTCTCTTCTGCTGCTTTGTTGACTTAACAGCAGCTTTTGTCAAAGTGGACAGACAAACTCTTTGGAGGAAATTGGCAGAATGGGGCATTCCATCCTCGCTCCTAACGGCTATAATATCCCTTTCCCTGGATACATGGGGACATGTGAAAACAGGCCACCTATCCCTGTCTGTCAAAATATGCATGACCCAAGGTCTGAAGCAAGGTTGTATCCTCGCCTCTTCACTCATTAACCTGTATACAATGTACCTGGGTAAAGTTCTCTCCAACACCCATCTGGTCCATTCTCGACTAGGCCATCCACTTCTTACAAGTTCTCCAATATGAGGATTACATTGTCATCATGGCTCACACCAAAGTAAGACTGCAATGCGCCCTGACCGACCTACCCAAGTATTGCATCTCAAATCATCTATTCTTCAACCCAGAAAAAAATCAAGATTCTTGTACATAGAAGACAAAAACACACAAATCAAATCACCTGCCATACAGTTGCTACAATACTCATCTCAGCCCCAAAATACAAATATCTGGGGGTCTGGTTCACAGAAACCGCTCAACCCTCTGCTCACAAAAAATATCAAGAAATCGATGGCTAATATTTATGGACTAATCAAACTAAACAACAAGCTAGAAAGCCCATCAGCAGAGGCTATAAGGAGGCTATTAGAAAGCCCATGCAAGCTTCCCTATTACCAGCACTTTCATATGGGCATCATGCGTTGCCAGGCGCTTTCTCTGAAACCCTAGAGTGAGCACAGTGCATGTGCTACAAAAAGATTTTTCAACTTACAAAACATCTTTTCAGGGCGAGACTTGGACTGGAGCTTGGACTGATCAATCAATCGCTAACTCTAGATGCAGACATATTAAAATACTACATCTGAGTCCTAAAAGCCCCGGAGCAGTCTCTAAAGAGTTGTCTCAAAGATATATTAGAAAAAGCTGGATCCCGTGGCACACTTAGCTAGCGAGAGCCCTCAATATTACTAAAACAAATAAAACAGCTCTCGCTTTTCCCTCTCATATGCCACCTGGAGAAAGTGCATTAATAAGCAAGTGCCATTAATTTAATTTCGTAACCCAAGGGAGTTAGGTCCCTAAACGGGACGGGGCGGACTGGACCCTTATAAATATCAAAAAACACAGAAGAAATGCGGCACCCTCCTTATTTGTTATAACACGATTATTTCAATTGAGACCAAACCAATACTTAATTACGTTTGGTCAGGTACCTTAATTTGTACCTCTTATTTTTTATTTTTTAACAAAATTTCATACGTTTTTTAAGCAGAAAAATAAATACTCATTAACATTTGACTTATTTTTCACACATATATATACATTTCATACAGCGCAAATATATTCACAAATTAAACAACAAACAATAGACATTTCAATTATTATTTTCTCAACCAAAGATCTATCGTGAAGTAGATCTTTGGTTGAGAAAATAATAATTGAAATGTCTAATGTTTAAATGTTTATTTGGATGTTTGTTGTTTAATTTGTGAATATATTTGGGTTTAATCCAGTTCGGGCTGGACTGTTCCCATGAGGCACAGGGTCAGACTGATTTGCATATAGCCATGTCAGAACTGGGGTGGCAGAGTGGGCTAAAGAACGGTGATGGATTAAACCCAGATCTTTTGACTGGATGTGAGTGTTTGATTGATTCAGATGCTCCGTCCATCACCACCCCCATTTGTACTGCTTTTGGCCGCCATAAGTGTGGCAGGGTATGCTCAGACGTGAGTCCCTTCCTCAATTTGCCACTGGATTCAAGCAAGCCTGGCTGAAGACGGCTGGAATGCCAGAAACCAGTCCTCGGAAGCTTGTTTCCGGTCCAGGGAAGACATGGCTTGGCAGTTCGGGCTGGACTGTTCCCATGAGGCACAGGGTCAGACTGATTTGCATATAGTCATGTCAGAACTGGGGTGGCAGAGTGGGCTAAAGAACGATGATGGATTAAACCCAGATCTTTTGACTGGGTGTGAGTGTTTGATTGATTCAGATGCTCCGTCCATCACCACCCCCTTTTGTACTGCTTTTGGCCGCCATAAGTGTGGCAGGGTATGCTCAGACGTGAGTCCCTTGCTCACTTTGCCACTGGATTCAAGCAAGCCGGGCTGAAGACGGCTGGAATGCCAGAAACCGGTCCTTGGAAGCTTGTTTCTGGTCCAGGGAAGACATGGCTTGGCAGTTCGGGCTGGACTGTTCCCATGAGGCACAGGGTCAGACTGATTTGCTTATAGCCATGTCAGAACTGGAGTGGCGGAGTGGGCTAAAGAACGGTGATGGATTAAACCCAGATCTTTTGACTGGGTGTGAGTGTTTGATTGATTCAGATGCTCCATCCATCACCACCCCCTTTTGTACTGCTTTTGGCCACCATAAGTGAGGCAGGGTATGCTTAGACCTGAGTCCCTTGCTCACTTTGCCACTGGATTCAAGCAAGCCGGGCTGAAGACGGCTGGGATGCCAGAAACCGGTCCTCGGAAGCTTGTTTCCGGTCCAGGGAAGACATGGCTTTGCAGTTCGGGCTGGACTGTTCCCGTGAGGCACAGGGTCAGACTGATTTGCATATAGCCATGTCAGAACTGGGAAGGCAGAGTGGGCTAAAGAACAGTGATGGATTAAACCCAGATCTTTTGACAGGGTGTGAGTGTTTGATTGATTCAGATGCTCCGTCCATCACCACCCCCTTTTGTACTGCTTTTGGCCACCATAAGTGTGGCAGGATATGCTTAGACGTGAGTCCCTTGCTCACTTTGCCACTGGATTCAAGCAAGCCGGGCTGAAGACGGCTGGAATGCCAGAAACCGGTCCTCGGAAGCTTGTTTCCGGTCCAGGGAAGACATGGCTTGGCAGTTCGGGCTGGACTGTTCCCATGAGGCACAGGGTCAGACTGATTCGCATATAGCCATGTCAGAACTGGGAAGGCAGAGTGGGCTAAAGAACGGTGATGGATTAAACCCAGATCTTTTGACTGGGTGTGAGTGTGTGATTGATTCAGATGCTCCGTCCATCACCACCCCCTTTTGTACTGCTTTTGGCCGCCATAAGTGTGGCAGGGTATGCTCAGACGTGAGTCCCTTGCTCACTTTGCCACTGGATTCAAGCAAGCCGGACTGAAGACGGCTGGAATGCCAGAAACCGGTCCTCGGAAGCTTGTTTCCGGTCCAGGGAAGACATGGCTTGGCAGTTCGGGCTGGACTGTTCCCATGAGGCACAGGGTCAGACTGATTTGCATATAGCCATGTCAGAACTGGGGTGGCAGAGTGGGCTAAAGAACGGTGATGGATTAAACCCAGATCTTTTGACTGGGTGTGAGTGTTTGATTGATTCAGATGCTCCGTCCATCACCACCCCCTTTTGTACTACTTTGAACAATGAACTGGCCACTGGTCTTGCTGTTTATTACTGTGTTTGCTCATTCCCAGTGCAGGTTCTCGTGCACACATTTGCCTACTTGGAACTATGGACTGGCCACTGGCCTTGCTATTTATTACTGTGTTTGCTCATTCCCTGTGCAGGTTCTCGTGCACACATTTGCCTACTTTGAACTATGGACTGGCCACTGGCCTTGCTGTTTATTACTGTGTTTGCTCATTCCCCGTGCAGGTTCTCGTGCACACATTTGCCTACTTGGAACTATGGACTGGCCACTGGCCTTGCTATTCATTACTGTGTTTGCTCATTCCCTGTGCAGGTTCTCGTGCACACATTTGCCTAATTTGAACTATGGACTGGTCTCTGGCTTGCTGTTTATCACTTTGGATGCCCATTCTCTGTGCAGTTTCTCAAGCACACGTGTACTTTATTCTACTGTGTACTGGCACATGGCCATGCTGTTTGTCACTATGGATGCCCATTCCCTGTGATGGTTCTCATGTACCTACTTTGTACTTTGTACTGGCCAATGGCCTTGCTGTTCATCACGTTTGATGCTCCTTGCCTGTGCAGGCTCCCATGCACACATGTGCCTACTTTGAATAATTGGCTGGCCACTGGCCTTGCTGTTTATTACTGTGTTTGCCATTCCCTGTGCATATTCTCGTGTTCACATTTGCCTACTTTGAACAATGGACTGGCCATTGGCCTTGCTGTTGTCTACTTTTTATACCTGTCTGGGTAATATATATTAAAGCCAGTTCTTCCTGTTGTCTGCTTTGTTAGTGTCCTTGTTTAATAAAAGTTTTACTGTATGGGTATGGTTTTATTGCCAATTGCTTGTCTTACTTTTTCAGGGTTTGCAAGTGGTGAGGGGCACTTTAGTTCTTCATTCTGGGGCTTAAGGGTGAAATGATGGGTGTTTGTGATGATCTACTGTTATCCTAATCATTCCATGGTCACGTTAGCTAAATTGTACACATGTCATGTTAGGGTGCACTACCAGCACAGAGGGGAATTCTATCCACAGGATTACAGGCAGGGTTGCCAGGGTCCATCATGCCTGGGTGTACTTTCTTGATGTGTGAACTGCAGTGGTGATATATTGTCATCTTGTGATGGCCTATCTTCCAAGTCACATGGGTACATTTTAATGTGTGGACTTGAGTGGTCATGAAGTGTGAAGGGGTTACTTGGTCAGTAGTGTTGATGTGTGTGTGCCCCTGCAATGCTAACTGTGACATGTATGACCCAGGAGCTGAGTGCCTGTTTGTTTGAATTGTCAGCGTTTGCTTGTGATTGTGTGCACGTGTAGGAGTAGTGAGTTGTGCACTGTGCAGTGTGTTGGTGTGTCCATGCACTCTTGGGTAACACCTACTTTTTGCTGCCAGTTGAGAATATGCAGAGTTTGTGACTGCCCAGTCTGTGTTATGTTTTGATGATCAGTCATGTGTCTTGTTACCATTTATGCTCACTGTGCAGACCTGCTCAGCCACACTGACATTGTTGGAGAGTTTTATCATACATTGCTGTCACTTGAGCCATTTTTTGCCCCAGTATTGTATGTGGGTTGTGGAGTCATACCACCCCCTATCTGTGCTTCAGATACCTACCCATTTTGAATGACTCCTCCATGTATTTGTATATAGTACACTCCTGACCTGTCCACTACTGACATACACACCACTTCATTCTCATGTGAGCGATCCCCTTGGGTTGCTAGTGTGTGAGCCTCCCCACCACCTCATTTTGTACACTATAGTTTGTGGTGCTGATCTGTTCACATGGCCAATGTACCACTCAGGACAGTTTTCCAATTAGTTATGTGTGATTTTCTTGTACTGGTTTGCAGTCAGGGTTGTTCATGTGCAGTGTATCTGTTTGTGCTGCACAATCCCCTGGTCATGTTGTTTGCACCTGGGGGTCCCTGATTTGTGCATCTGTGAGCGTTGGGCTAGCTGTATGTGTGTTTGCTCTGGTACTGCTATCCTTCCTGAGTGTGATGTTGTATGTGTGCTGTGCAAGATTTGTGTTGTGGGAGTACATGGTGTGAAACTGAGATGTGTGTGCTACTGATTTGGTTGGTGTGCACACACTGCTTGGCCTGCATGCAGTGCTGTGAGTGTATGTTGCCTTGTACTTGCCTGGTGTGCATCCCCTGATGTGCAGCTGGGTTTGCAATGTGATGGATTGGCATGTGCATCCGTTGTATTATTGCTGTGGATGTATGCAGCGTTTGGCCTGTGCTGGCTCTTTCTGCTGACAAATGCTCTGTGTGTGATTTTGTTTGCATTACATTGTGTGTGAGTTGTTTTGGCATTGTGATACATTCAGATGTGTGTTGCATGTGTAGTGTGCATCACTCGAGTGTGTTTCACATGCAGCAAGGTGTATTCTTGTTTCTGGACTTGTTTTGAGTGCACACTAGTGCTATGTTCCCCTATCTTTGACTTGTCACTTGTCAGGATTGTGCATGTGCATGAATGTGGTACACTATGACACCATGTTAACTTGATGGTTGGTGTGATGTGTCTGTCTGTGTTAGCTTATTGTCCCATTGATCCCAGTTTATGTTCATGATTGTTTTGAGGTGCTTTACTTCTTGTTTGTGTTGGGGTATGTTGCCTGTGCATTGGTCCTAGGTGACAATGTTGTGTACACCTGTTCTGTCTGGTGTCTCATTGCCTTTCCACTGTTTGGCTGGCCCTATGTGGGCTTCTTGTACTTCTGTGTATGTTGTTTTAGAGGTTTGTCTTTGGCTATTGTTTTTGTGTCAGCATTGGTTTAGGCATCCCTGAGTGTATATGTGATGTTTGTGGATGCACACCAAGGAGTGTGATTGGTTGTCAGTGTACGCACAGAACATCATTTGCATCATTCTGTGTGTTTGACACTGGTGTTGAATTTTGCTGGTGTGAGGTGGGTAGAGGAGGGATATGTGTGAAAGATTCAACTTGTGTGTGACAGTCAGGTAGTGTGATAATGATCCATGTGTGTTGTGCTGATGTCATACACAAGTCAAGTGAGTTGACACAGATATGTGGCTGGTCGCTGAATGACTTCAGACACTTCCTATCATTTCTGTGCCAATGCATGGCTTGCCTTGATGTCTCCCTGAGTTGTTGACCAGAGGTCACTTTGGCTTAATTTTACTCACTGTGCCACCCATGTCTGATTTGAGGGCCTACCGGTAGTGTGATATGTTCCTTCTCTTGCATGTGATGTACACATGCTTTGTGGCTTGCACTGTCCACTTTAGTTTTGCCTAGCCCATTGTTTGTCCTCCATTGTTGCTGACATCTGGTATGTTTATGTGGTTGTGTGTCAGTGTGGGGTGTGTCTGAGTGACATGGCAGGCAGTGTGTACAGTTAAGTGGTTGTTCATATGCAGTGTGAGTGTTTATTTTGTGATTGGACTCTGTTTGCTTGACATGAGTGGAGGGTAGGTGTGAGGTGGAGAAATGTACTGCCCTTGAGCTTCTGGGCAGGGTGTTCCTCTTCAACCCCACTGTTAGAAATGGCGATTTCTGGTTAGCTGAGGCTTGCGCCAAAGCCAGGCAGAAACCACCACTCTAGTCAGGGCAAGGGAGTTCCACGCCAAAGATAACCCCTGCTTACCCCCTTGGTAGCTTGGCACGAGCAGTCAGGCTAATCCCGGAGGCAATGTGTAAATCATTTGCGAACACACCCACCAGCAACAACATCCCAGGCCCCCCACAAAAGGAACTCCACACAAGGTTATATAAAAATAGCCTTTGTATTATCAAAACACATCAGAATCAGAATCACAGGATGTACATTTTGCCAACTGGCACAGGCAATATTTACAAGGGATTATGTACACCTGACAGGGCCACATGGACCACTGTCAGGATCATCACAAAGTGAACTAGGTAAAGGTGAACTAAAAACATACAAATAAAAACAGGTCATAGAACATACAGTCAGTAAACACTGATAATCACTGCACTTGCAACAGTGGCAACGGGCTCCAGCGCATGCGCATTTGTGAATAAGTCGGCAGAGATACCAGCAAGATGGAGCCCCGGGATGCCGCATCGCAGGTAAGTCTATTTCTTTACTTTTAGGATGTTTTTTAATATTTTAAGGGCATTAGAGGAGGGCAGGAGGGAGGCGGGTGTCAGGCAACTTCGCTCCGCCCACGCAGTGGGCGTAGTGTTGCCTACTACTACTACTTTGTGTAGCACGAAGTGTTGATGATGGTGGTGTTGATAAAGGAATTAACAAATCCAGGGGTCCTTTTCAGGTGAGGTCGGTAGGAGGAAGTTGGGTTAAGTTACAGAATGGACAGACATGGATTTTTAGGAGGATGAGTTTGCACTCAAAATAAGCAAAGTCGTTGCAGAATCCAACATTCACGGGTGTCGGGCAAGGGCCTAATGACAAAAACTTGGATGTTAAGATGTCTTCAAGGGATTGTACTGGCAAGGGAAGAGTGGTTCGGGAGCACAGGTTGCCAGATTATTTGAAGCACTATATTTGTGATTGAGTTTTGAAGGAAAGGAGTGGGTTCGGGTATTTGCTGGTGCATTGTATCAATTTTGGTGAACCTCATTGTGCACTGTACACAACCTCATTGTGTACTGTATGCGGGGTTTCACACAGTGTTTGTTTTAATTTAAAATTTTATTGTTTTGTTGCATATTTTTTTATGAAGGAAAGGAGATGTGTAATGTTTTACTCTTGGCTTGGGGGCAGCATGCCTCTGGCTGCCCGGCTCATAGCATGTAACATCGTTTGTGTTCCATGCCCTGTGCTCGGTGTTCTGTAGAAGTGACGATTGGAGGTTGACGGTTTCACTGGCTGTGCTAGTTGGATGTCCGTGCTGCCTCAGAGGAATAAACTACTTTACATGTATTCAAGAGTCTCTGTTTTATCAACAACAGAAACATTAAAAACCAAATACTTGAAAAGAAAATTTGTGGTGTGCTAGAGGCAGATCTCCTTGTAAAAACAAATAGTCTGAAGGTATTGCGTGAGTTCTTGTGGCTCCTGTAGTATAGTCATGATTATGATAGATGTCTTCCTCAAGCCATGGTGTACTCCATAATTGGGTCATCCGTGAAACCAGATTCTCCTTCAGCATTCAGCTGGGCTACTCATGGTTGTGAGGTGGTTAACTCATGGCATGCCTATGGCTCTGTATTTGAAAAAGTCTGGAAAGACCAAGGACCGCCTAAGCGTCCTTAAAGATCTGATCTTCTGTTGCTGCTTTGTCTATACAGTTTTCACAAGGAAATCCATGAATCAGGGGACACTCCAGGGTGTATCACAGGGTACTGCCAGGATGGCCTCTCAGCCACCATTTCTACCCCACCTCTGTAGTTTCAAAGAATGAGAACACCTTTTATGGATTAATTTGAGTCTTGCAGGGAAAATGAGCATTTATTGGAGGTTATGGGCCTTAAGTTTCTGCTTTACCTCATCAAAGGATCGCCGCTGCTTTTGTGTCACATTGGCATAGTCTGGAAAATCCTTATTCAGGACAACTGGATCATTAGCGATCCAGCCTTGCGGGCCTCTCAGAGGATAGCATTCCTGTTGCGATAATTGAGGAATCAGGCAATCAGTGGGCATGGTGGTGCTCTAGGTGGAGGACATTGGACCAGCGATCTATATGCCTGTCGATCACAAACCACTGTGAAGGGGTGCTCTCCTGTAGCTATGACAGTACATGAGAGAGCAAGAGGTGCACAGGGTCTGGGAATTCAGCACCCTCTGGGAATCCAGCCGAGCAAACGCTATTACACTTTGACCAATTTTCTGCATCTTATGCTCATCTTTTAAGGGTATATTTAAAAAAATAAGAGCAACCCATACGTCCATGCGCACTGGATATTAAATTATAGCTTGCAGCAAGTGTTCACATGGAACTCCTTTTGAAAACAATCATAACTTTTCACACATTATTATTTTGTGTTGGCTTACTCAGAGTATGGAATATAATAACAATAAGGGAGGATATATTTGCAGCAAATTAATTTTAACAACCCAAATACAAATATTTTTCAATTCAAGGTAAGCAGTCAACTAGATATATTAAATTATACTCAAATCAGCTGAACAATTAATGACACATATTCATTTCAATTATGATGCAAAATAAACTCAGTGAGTGGTGGTTTTAGAGAGAAGAGTGACATATGAAACCTCGTTGAAATGACCACAACCAAAGATATAATTTTAAGAATACATTATAGAGACTTAAAATCGAAAAAGGCTTATTGCTATGTACAAGGATGTCTATGTATTTTTTTTTATAATCTAACAGAAGATGCACTAGATTGTTTTCTGGTGCTTTCTTAATAGACCATTACTAGGTGTTGTCCACGACTTTCAACCATACTTGAAATATTAGGGTCTCTTCAGGACAGGAATACCCTGGGGACTAGGTGGCAGCTGTGCTCCCATTAGACAGCAGGTATTTGGTATCTAATGGATTATGAGTAGGTAGACCTCCTTTATGACATGTATGGGAATACTGTGCAGTTAATGACTTCTCGCTGTGAACCGTTCACTAAATTTATTTTGCGCAATAATTGAAATGAATATGCGTCATATTAATTGGATGAACTAATGAATATATGTATTACTCAGTTCGGCTGAATTGAGTATAATTTAAGACATCCAGTTGGCTACTTACCTTTAACTGAAAAATAGTTATATTTGTGTTGTTAAAATTCATTTGCAGCAGATATATCCTGCCTTATTGTTATACTTTTAACTCCCCTCACAAAACCAACACAAAATAAGAATGTGTGATAAAACATGATTATTTTTTAAATTAGTTCAATCTGAACACTTGCTGCAAGCCATCCTTCAAGGGTGGTGCTGAGGCATAGCTACTTCATCAGCTTGTTCTTAACTGAGGTGACATCATCTCACAAGGATGAGATTCTTTCTACTTTTGCCCTCTCGCGGGTTGTGAATATGGTCGCAGCCTTGGTGGTAGGCCATGGTGTGTAGTCTCAGCCCACGTGCTTGAGGGGATCCAACAGGGAGAGCACATCTAGCTGAAGGAAGAGGAGATTGGCGCCAAGCACGGTCCCCAGTGGTTCTTACAGTTAAAAATTGTAGTTTTAGCCTGCCTGTAATTGCATATTTTTTTTTTTTTATTTATTTATTCTTTATTTCGGCCGAATGGCCATAAAAGATGCACATATATACATTAATTGAGTCAAAAATCATAACAGTAAACATGCATCAATTCATTTAAAACAATGATTTCTAACAAATAAAGTGCAAAATTAATTGTCAACAATCAATTTGAAATATCATCCGTTTAGCAGCAAAATTCACTTTTTAAAATTAAAATTAATCCAGCTTAGAGCATCTGTCCCAGTTTCTTTCGGGCAATATACACACAGTAGAGAAACCTACTAATGCTGAATACAATAAGCTGAGCAGTGTTAGTTTTTAGGATCCTATATGCTGTTAAACACGATCTGGTTCCCAAAAGAACACACATGGGTTTGAGCCATCTTTTGCGAGCATTCAGGTACGCTTTACATATAAACAACATGTGGACCTCGTTCTCCTTGCACAAGTCTGAACACATAGGACATCTCTCAATTATGCTACTCACAGAATCAGGTTTATTCTTTGACCAACGCTCTATGTTGGAATTCAGCATGAGGTTTCCATACCTAAATTTCAAGAATAGAGTCTTGGCAACAGGGGGCTCTATTTCGTCCAGAAAGGATTCAAAGCAAGGTTCGCTTTTGAAGGATAAGAAGTTCTGAGTTAAAGTGCCAATTCGGCTTTCATGAACATGCCTATTATTCATAAAGCACCAATAGGCTCTTTTTACCATTGGTTTAGCAAAGGGAGGTAAATTTTCTGGGTTCTCCCAAAACGAATGCAAGCCCAGAGTAACGAGCCATTTTTTAATATGCCCGAACCACCGGAGGGAGTTGAAAGAGTCTAAGTTCATTACTTCTCGAAGACCGTTCCTATAGTCTATCAGTTCTGGCGTGGACCAAATCCTTATCCAGAACATTAACGGTCGTATAGTAGTTAAATGGTCGGTTCGTTTAAAGTTCAAATCGAGCTGAAGGGGAAGCAATGGTGTGCTAATTGGGACCCTTGTAATCGTTCTCATAAATTTATTATCCAGGCCTTGGAAACTCTCCCGGGCCCAAGGTCCCCATATCTCAGCCCCATATAGGGCAGCAGATTGAATTTTATATTTAAAAAGTTCAAGTACAGGTGTTATACTTTTACTTGTGCTAGCATTCAATCTACAAATTATTGGTTTCGCGTTATGAGCATATGACACCTTACTTTTCTCGATTTGGGCCTTCCATGTTAACTTAGAATCGAGAACTACCCCTAAATAGGTAAAGTTCTCCACAGTACCTAGGGTTTCCCCATTCAAAGTCAGGTACCCTCTGTCCGGCCTACTTGGATTCAAGGCCATGCATTTGGTTTTATCAACGTTTATTTCTAAACCTTTGGTCACACAGTAGCTACTGAAGGAGTTTAAGAGTGCCTGGAGGCCCTTCTTAGTTTGGGATATTAAGATGGTATCATCCGCGAAGAGCAACGCAGGCACTCTCTCTCCATTGAGCTGAGGTGAATCATTGCTACAGGTGTTAAGATATTCAGGAACATCATTAACAAAAATAGAAAACAGGGTGGGGGCCAAGACGCATCCCTGACGGACACCACGTTTAATCGGGATGTCACGCGTCAGTTCGCCATCCGGACCCCATCTGATGTTTGCGTGATTTCTATCATGTAGCTCTATAATGTGGACCAAAAGGCTTCCTGGCAGGCCAGCTTTGTTTAAAGATCTCCAGAGCAAGTTGCGAGGGACAAGGTCAAATGCCGCTCTCAAGTCTATAAAAGCTACGTACAAATGACCTTTCCTGATCAGAACATACTTCCAATACAGACAGCACAATCTAAAGATCTGGTCTATAGTGCTAGTCTTAGACCTAAAGCCCGCCTGAAATTTGGAAAGTATAGCTGACTCGTCCAACCAATCATTTATCCTAAATAGTAAGTGTTTGGCGTAAAGTTTTTGCAGAATGTCCATTAAACTAATGGGTCTATAATTCGAGGGGACAGATCTTTTCCCCTTTTTGAAAATCGGGACAACTTCTGCTGCACGCCAACTATCAGGAAATTTGCAGCTTACAGACAGATCATTAAACAAACGATTGATATAGGGGGCCCAGACTGCAGATTCATGTTTGTAGAGGTCACCCGGTATTTTATCTGGGCCGGGAGCTTTGTTATTTTTTAGATCGTTGATTGCCCTATTTGTTTCTTCCAAGGTGAAATCGAGGCATACAGGTAGCGGAAGTGAACCCAGAAACTCCTCATCACCACTATCGTATTGTTTGTACAAGTTTGTAAAGTGTGTCACCCATGTCATTTCATCAATGAACGTGTCCTTCACAGGTCTACCAGCGTGCCCCCCATGTGCAACCAATCTCCAGCAGCCAACATTGTCATTCTGTTTTGCTGCAGTCAACATATCAGCCCAGATTGACTCTTCCCATGTTTTTTTCGGCACGCTTGTACTCATCCCTGGCAAGTCTAACATCATCTTTGGATTTATTTTTAATAGCATTTAAGAGCTCCCTCTTAGCCATTTTACAAGTATGGTCGTACCAAAGTTTCCCATGACATCCCACTCGTACATTTTGCTGACTCTTCCTTGGCATTTTAGACATATAATTTCTTAATTCGTTAAAGAAAACCTTGTGTAGTTCAACAAAATGGTCACAGCTGTTAGTTGAAGAAGGTTGTCCTACTAAAGGTGCGAAAGTCTTGTCAAACAATGAGTAGACTGCAGCCAATGTCTTGCCCTCGCTTAAAAGATGTGGCCATTTTAGAGCGCGTCTATTATTATTAATTGTGTGTGGGTGTTCATATAGATCAGCAGTAACTGTCTCGGTTGACATGGAGGTGTTAATATCTCTAATTATGTGTGCGTCAATGTAAAGTTCCAGAGGATAATGATCACTCTCGGCCTTTGTTGCTACTTTAAAATCGATCATAAAATGCCAAATAATTAAGGAAACAAAAATAAAATCTAGCCTGCTTTTTGATTTCCCAAAAGTGGGTTGTTTGGTCAGATCTGAAGGAAAGCGACCATTACACGCTCTAAGGCCATGGTCAACTGTTAACCTCAGTAATTGAACCGCCAAAGTAGTACACGGGACATAATCCAAGGTTTCAAGCTGTGGGATTTGCACTCCAACCTCTGTAGTTTGTCCCTCTCATTCCTTGGTGACAATTCTGTTTTCCCTCCAAATTTCTCCTTTGCTCTGTGCTAAGACCTGTATGTTAAAACAGTGCACTCCCAGCCACCATTTTGTGTTCACAAGCTTGTGAAACCAGCCCCCCTGCCCCCCCCCCCCCCCCCCCCAGCAACAGGGATTTTTTCTACATCAGAGGGTGCTTCTGTGAGCTGTTTAAAGTGTTTTTACTGGGGCCTGTGCAATTTGTTTTCTGGCCACCAGGGGGAATAAAGTTTTATTCAAACAGTATTGTTAGATTCCAAGTTAGTGAGGCCCTCACCTGCTGAAGTCCAAAGAGTGGATTGAGCCTGTCTGTCTCCTAGGAGATTCTGAACAGGAGAAGCAGCTTCCAACTCCCTGGCCAGCAAACCTTGTCTAAGGTCGCTGGGACCTTATATGGTCTGCTAGTGGTTGATACATGTGTACACTAATTGGTGGTTGTATCTGGTGTTTCTATTGGATTGGGACTAGGGATAGGGTTAGGATTTCTATTGGAAGTAGGGACTAGGGCTTCCTATGTTATTGGTTGTTGGGTGTAGGGTGGGACTAGGGCTAGGGTTAGACCTTTATTTGGAAGCATCGATTAGAGCTTCTGGTGTGATTGGTTGCTGGACTAGGTGTGGGACTTATAGTAGGGTTAGGCTTTCTATTGGAAGTAGGGTCTGGGGCTACCTGTGCCATTGGTTGCATGGACTAGTTTTGGAACTACTGGTAGAGCTAGGGCCTTTATTGGACGTAGAGATCAGGGTTTTTGAACTGATTGAGTGCTTGGACTAGGGCTAAGATTGGCTATAAGATCCTGGTCTCCTATT
This sequence comes from Lissotriton helveticus, assembly GCF_964261635.1. Classification (NCBI taxonomy): domain Eukaryota; kingdom Metazoa; phylum Chordata; class Amphibia; order Caudata; family Salamandridae; genus Lissotriton; species Lissotriton helveticus. The sequence goes on from NC_136070.1 coordinate 884,358,462, forward strand.
GATTCTAGATTTTAGGGCTAGTGTTGTGATTGGATAGTGTTAGGGCTAGGGTTCCCATTTGCTGAAGGGGTCAGCAGATTACTAGAGCTATGAAAAAGGCCAGGCTTAGGGCGTCTCAGGCCAGGCTTAGGGCGTCTCAGCCCTGGCGTCGAGGCTGCGGGCAGAGAGGACAAGGGCAGTTGTCTGTTAGAGCCTGTTAAGGGCAGAGAGGACAAGGGCAGTTGCCTGTCGGAGCCTGTTAAGGGCAGAGAGGACAAAGGCAGTTGTCTGTTAGAGCCTGTTGAAAACTGGTCGGGACTAGGGCCAGAAATGCTGCCCAGTTTCTCATTTAGCAATACCCAAAACTCCTTTTTACTCATCTTAAAGCCTCCTCCTATTGCTAAGGCCTAAAAAAAAAGAAAAACATCTTTCACTCTTTTATCCCTCCACTATCCTTTCAATTAAAATTAACAGACTAACATGTTCACTGCTCAAATTCCATATTAAACTATACTAATATACTACCCAAATAACTGAATAACATATCCACTACTCAAATTACTTCATATTTTTTTTACTATACTACTTTTCAACAGGAATCCTTTATGGGTTCCGGAGTGGCGTGCTAATCGCCAGAAAAGCGCTTCAACACCCATCAGGGGTAACAAGTGCTATATGAATGCAAATCTTTCTTCCCCTTTTATCCCTCAGCTATCCTTCTCACAAAAAGTAACTGACTAATATCTACCACTGAAATTAGTTCATATTTCACCATATTAATTCACCACTAATCCCTTGTAGGATTCCTAAATAGCGTGCGTCAACAAGCGCTATATAAATACAAACCTTTGTCCTCCTCTATCCTTCTGCTGTCATTCCAAATCCAAATAACTGACTAACATATCCACCACTCAAAATGTACTTGCATGTTTCACTATACTAATTCAACACTAATCCTCTATGGGCCCCGGAGTAGCGTGCTACTTGCCGAAAAAGCGCTTCGACGCCTCGTCAAGGTTAGTAAGCACTATATAAATGCAATTACAATACAATATAATACAATAAGGAGGCACAGATTCCCTCAACAGTCTGCTCCCCTGAGCAGAATGCCCTGGTGCTGCGGTGTCACAAGGCCACTCATGTCTGGGGGAAGTCACTGCCTCTGACTCGTTTTTAGCCCAAATTCGACCGAACTGCTCTCCAGAGAGGCACAGGAACCCCTGATAGGCTCCAGCACTCTATCACAGACTCCACGGTGTCACAAGGCCACCTGAGTCTGGGTGGTTAAGTTAATGTCAATGACTCTGAATTCCATCCCAACTCACCCCAGCTGCTCTCCTGGGACCCCTCGAGGATAGCTCCAGAGGCTTGAGGATGGCAGTAATGGCCCAGGAGCACTTTCAGGGTCTGTCCGCCATCTTGGCCGGGATAGCCACATTTACATTTTTTAAAACCAAACCATGGATTTGTTTCCTTTCCTTAACCATGAGTGGTCTTTAGTGTAAAGCTTTGCTTTGTTTTAGTAGTGGGATTCTGCAAATATAAATGTACAAAAGTTATGATCTTAAAATAATGCGTGCCCTTGGACGTAATTAGTTTTTTGCTTAATTTGTAAAACTAATATAAGTGTAGGTGCCCAACTTTCTGCTCAGCCGTCTATGGCCAGTGCTTTTAAATGTCTGCGCACCAAATACCAAGGCTGCATAGGCTACATAGACTTGAATCCTTCTCATGCCTCTCTAATCCACCAGCAGACTCCTGTCCCTTTATCTCACTCATGCAGATGCCTATTTACTCTGAGAAATTCTGTGGAGTTCCTTAAAAAGTCAGCAAGATGCTGCAGAGTTCCACCAACAGGAGGTTAAAGGCAGTTCATGTTGCATGGACTGCGATGTGATCTGGATAGCTCATGAAAATTCAGCAGAAATGGCAACACTCAGCATGCTAGAGCATGCACCCATTCAGCTCGATTTTGCTGTTCAAATAGAAAATCTTCTCGCAAATGCTTGCATTAGAGAATCACTCCAGAAAGCTTTGCAGCAACTGGAAATCATGCTAGGGGAAGCCAAAACTCACTCGTGCTTGCTTGCTGGAGCCTTGTGTTCCCATTGTAATTTCATTGCTTGAACTAGAAAAATTGTGTTAAAGAGTAACATGAAGAGGTTATGTTATGTTATGTTAATTATGTCTTTTATAGCGCACGGCTACTCAAAAAGAGTGTCCCGGCGCTTTATTGACAACCTGATAAAGACAAACACAACACAGAGATAAAAAGAGCGGGGTCAGATAAAAAGAAGGGGAAAACTAAAGGGCAAACAACCAAGTTTTAAGGCCCTTCCTAATGGCTAGCAGATTCGAGGTACTGCGCAATGTCAAAGGCAAGGTGTTCCACAGCTGTGGCGCCCGCAGCCTGAAGGAGCGGCCTCCAATACGGGCCTTCTTCACACAAGGGACCATGGCAAGGAACATCGATTCTGATCTTAACGCTCGTGCTGGATGGTAGAAGGCAAGCCTCCTTTGCAGATATTTAGCCCCTGAGGCATGAAGAGCCTTGTGAGCCAGAGTCTGTAAAAGGCCAAAGATGGCTCGCGCAGCTGTATTCTGGACAACCTGCAGCCGTTGCAGGAGATACTCCGGCAGACCAAGGTATAGGACGTTGGAATAGTCCAATCTTGAACCAATTAAGGCCTGTACCGTAGTCCTCCTATGATCCTCAGAGAGCAACGGGAGAAACTTCCGAAGCATTCTGAGGAGGGCGAAACAGGTTCCAGTAAGCGCGAGGATCTGGGGTCTGAAAGTCAGGCCACTATCTACCTTAACCCCCAGGTTCCTGGCCGACTGAGACGATCGAGCTGGAGGCGACATATCGGCGGGCCACCATCCCTGCCAGTCTGGATCGGATTGGCAACCGAAGAAGAGTACCTCAGATTTATCTGAGTTGCACCTGAGGCTGTTCAGCTGGAACCAATTAAAGACAGCCCCAAGGCACTCACGGATACTCTCTCCATCCAGAACCTCTCCTTTCCCACAGGTAAAGAGGAGCTGGGGATCATCGGCGTAAGATCGATCTGGGCCCCAGAGGGGTCATAAAGATGTTAAAGAGGTATATTCTGAAGGATTTATCGCCGAGTTATCAGCACTTTATTGCAGCCAAAGAGGCAATTAATTTATCGCCCCATTCACAATCTGTTGCTAACAGCTGATATCACCAGTTTACCTGCGAAAGTAGCCGCAAAAAAAATTGCCACAGATGAAAACAGCAACTATCGCTAATGAGATGCAGAGTAGGCGTTCCCCTTGCAAAAAGCCGCAACAACACCACTCCGCAACATTCACAATGACCAGCCAGATCGACCATAAGAACCCAAAACAGGCGATAAGGTGCAATAGCCGCAGGAAATTAACATTTGCTCTGACCTGGTGTAAAGTCGGATGACAACCTTCACTAGAAAAGGGAGCCCAGGCCAGATCCACACCTGAAGATCAACAGATGCCATGGAGCTACTGATCATGCAGCTCGGAGCCCCAACAAGGCCACAACACCCACTGCTACCACCCCCACATCCACCACCACCCCACCTCTCCACCTCCACCCCCGGACCACCACAGAGGCAGCGTAGACAAAGGAGCAGACCTTCAGAAAACACACCTACCTCACAGACCCAACACCAGAGAATTTCATTGCCCACTACAGGCTCAAAAGGAGAACCATCCTCTGCATCCTGACCATCATTGCCCACAGCTGATGGTACCAACACAGCAGACAACCAACATCCCAACTCAATCAAAGCTGCTGGCTGTGCTACACTTGTTGGCCTCTGGTACCTTCCAACCAACAACCACCAGAGTCAGAGGAGTCTCACAGCTAGCCCAATCCAAGTTCCTCACAACTGTCTTGGATGCCATCATCAGCTTGTGCCCCACTACCTATACGTCCCCCACACTGCGCAGGAACAGCTAGTGACCAACCAAGGCATCTATGCCATAGCTGGCTTCCCGCACGTGTTAGCGGGTAATTGACTGCACACATGTCCTACTTGTGCCCCCTGGTGACACTGCACACAATTACTGCAACAGAAATGACACGCATTCCATCAATGTGCAGGCAACAATGGACCACAGGGGAATTTCCACCAACGTCATCTCCAACTACCCAGGCAGTGTGCATGATTCCTACATCTACCGACAATCCATCATCAATCATTGCTACCAGGATGGCACCCACGGAAATGCACTGCTTGTTGGCAAGTACCAAATGAACACACCACACACCTCAACTCCACCATCATGCAACTCACAGCACTGGAAATGCACATGTTACAAACTCACATACAACATGCCAAACAACATGCCCACCCACCAGACACGAAAGCACAACTTACTGTGGGAACCTAGGCTAGCCATGTACATGAACCATCAATGGCATGGCACCTCAGCCTTACAATAGCAGATTGTGGGGAGAGGTGGGAACCAGGCATGTTCAAAGGAGGCAAGTGACCCATGAATGAGAATGTACACAATGCCAAGTGTGGCATGGATGTGATTGCCAAACTGCAGTATGCAGATCACACACATATCCATGTCAACATACACCGCTGGTGTATGGAGTGTAGCGGACAGTGGATGCAACCATGTCACCCAAACCAGTGGGGAAGATCGCAGAAATGTAGCTTGTTACGTCCCCCCCCGTAAGCCTGAGCGGAATGGGCTGGCCCAATGTATGCCAGGCTAGCGTAGGGGTGTGAATAAAAAGCACGTAGCTCTGGGTGTGGTACTCTTCCAGGAAGCCTATAGTCTCTGCCAGGGTGGCACATCTCACCCCGCCACGAGGCCGACGCAGTTTCATGAGCGGTGTTGCCTGCAATCCTGTGCGCCTGCTGCACCCCGGGCCACTGGTCCCCGAACCTGTCTTGCCCGCCCCTGCACACCCAGGCCTCACTGCTCACCTGCCGACACCTCGGTGTGACAAAGAGGGCCCCCCAAGTGCCGGTGTAAGTTCCAAGCCTGAGGCCCGCAACCTTGGCAGCCTGCTCAGACCATCACAGCCTCTGCGAGCAAGGCCCACTGTTCTCCGTTCTTGTTGACGTACTCCACGGGCATACACAGTGGACAAGTAGGTCACACATTTGGAACTGAGTCTTTATTACACTATGACAGAGGCCTTTTTTTATGGCAGAGTTTATATCACTATACTCCATTAGATGTGGTGCCACCAAGTCTGTGTATAGCATTCCAGCCCCATTTGTGTGTGGGCCCTCGCGGACTACTGCCCTCGGCCCACACTGCGCTTGAGTAGGTCACACATTTGGAACTGAGTCTTGATTTTTTTCATGGCAGAGTTCGTAATATTGCACTCAAGGAGAGGTAAAAGAGGAAGACGCGTTTCAGTCAGGAGGAAAAAAGGATCATCATTACGGAGGTGATCGAACACTACCAACACCTGCCCTGGTGTCACTAACTCTGTATATTGCGGGCCAATGACATGTGGCTGTGGGCCCCTGCTGACCGCTGCCTCCAGCCTGTCGTGGTGAGCCTCAGTCAGGCCTACCAGTTCTAGGGGTTCACCCTTCTCTGCACAAGTCCTCAGACCAATAGAATAGAAGTTGGCACGGAAACTGGAATATAAAACAGAGCGCTTTATTAACCTCAGTTAGAACCACATTCACACAACACCCTTCGGTAGTGTATGAAGTAGCACACCAAATAGAAGGAACATGGACCTTTTATACCCTCACAAGGGCTCAAAAGAAGGCGGTACAAGTACAGTAGAGAAGGTTTACATACATAAACGGGCATACAGAAATGCACAGTCAACAGTAGGTAGGAGCTTAGCAGTTAGCTAATTATGGTAAAAATACCCTGACAGGTACAGACTAAAACATGTGTGAACAGTTACAGTGTCTTCTGTGCATGCGCAGAATAGCAGAGCCTAACTATAGTCTGTCCATAAGCAGAGTACAAGGGTAAATGACAGCAAGGAAGGACAGAGCACATGGTGAGCACATGGCAGACAAAATGGCTGCAGAATACAAAATGGCTTCAGCTAAATGCTAACATCGATCGCTGCCAAATTACAGCAGACGACCTTTTTAGCATTAACTGAAGACATTTGTTCATTTAGGATAGTCCGAGTTCATATCTTGTACGTTTATTAGCATAATTTCAGTAATTTCTCTATTCAGCATGTGTTGGGCATTTATTTCTGCAACATTTCACTTAGCAGGTGTGCAGGCAGTGATACAAACGGAGCAAAGCATTGGACCACATTGTATACACATACAGCATGTAAATAAAATTACAAGTATAACGCATAGCTTCCAGCCCCAAGTGACAAATAATGTCCAAAACCAGCCGGCAAAAGTCCACGTGGAAGTATCTGGATGAATTTCAGCAGAAATCTTATGCAGTTTAGAGATCGCATCGAACACTGAAGGAGAGTGATCAGAAATGTAGACGCAGCAGCTACTACCTATGATGCGACATGAACCACCTCGATCAGCCAAAACTACATCTAGAATCATACGATTTTGGAGTGCTACAATCCTTGCAACTTGAAGTTCTTCTGCAATGTTCCCAAGTGCCATAGCTGTCTGATTGGTAACAGCTTCTACAACAGAAGTCAATTGTCTTATCATTCTGCTGTTTAATGCAGCACCCACAAAGAAAAACAAACCCAAATTAAAATCAACGTTTTGTTGCAAAGTGGTGTCAGTCCACTTCATCAGTGTTTATTGTCCTCTTATATAAGTTCTTAGAAATGTCATTATACAATTTAAAATCCTTGTGATATGACCCTGGTGCCAGAAACACAGGAGGCAACAGAAAGAACACATAGCATATTCCAGACCATCCAACAGGTAATTGGTAATATCCCTTATTACCACAGACAAAGTAGATATTAGGAGACAATATGAAACTACTATTATTGGCACCTTCGATAGTCAGAACCACAGTACATTCACTTCTTCCTACTTGAATTCTCCCAACACTACTTATACACAAGCCTGCTTTAGCTCTGGTAACAGAAATCACAACTGGTCCATTGTTCTTAATAGTTTGCATATTTGTGAAGACATACAGTGTGGAAATATTTTCAGGTCGATACTCCTCCCATTTCCATTTAGTTCCTTCAGCTTGAGGATAACTATCTTCATTTGGATAACCCACTTTATTGAGATGATAGTTAATCCGTCCTACTGTCATCCTAGAGAAGTTAACCCTCTCAGAAGCAAACAAAAGCGCAAACTAAGCTTGGCAAGAACCATTGTGCGAGAAAGGAACAGGAATAAAAGGTGTTCCTCCTTTCTTCTGGTGAGCAGGTATCATCCCACACACCCAACCGTTAGTGGTATTCATGGCATTGTGAGTGTGACGCAACATGAGATTAATCGTATTGTTCAAATAGGATTGTCGATGCTTTTGCTCATGGTATGGAAGCGTAAAGTAATGATGTTCAGCTGGTACTGGGGTAGTGGCGATCAGCAACTGCCGAGCAGGAGCCACTTTCTCAACAAACCAGATTGTCACTGCTAGAACTACCATAGCAACATCAAATCCTACAGCACAAATTGTCTTCTTGTTACAAATCTTGAAAACAGTTGATCTCCCTGCAGACATGATCACTCCGTCGTTTAATCAAGCGTTAAAGCTTAAAGTCAAGTCAAGTCAAGTTAGTCTTTATTCGATAATTTCAATCATAAAAGACACAATACAAACATAAAAAGTGTCATAAAATATTGTGTTGGCATGTAGAAATGATAAAAAAGAGAAACATACCAGTTAAATTCGCTAAGAAAAAAAAAATATCAATTACAAAAGATAAAAAGGTATGTTATCCATATCCATGCCATAAAATCCTACAGTTCAGTGCAAGATTAAATATCATCATTATCGAACATTTTTCTAAAACGTATCTAAAAATTAAAATCCAAACCATAATAATTTAATAGTTTAAAGTTAAAAAGAAATAAAACCATATAGAAGACAATTTACTCAGGATTCTATCATAGAGACGGGCCGCTCAGCCAGATGTACATAATTAGGAAAACGGTAGGGATACTGTGGCAGCCTCCAGATTTATTCTACGTAATGCCCAGGTCCAGCTAAGAAATTTTGCCCTGGCAATTGCTATGTCTTCGCGAGTATTCGTTTTTGAAAATACGTAAAGTAATCTCATAGGATCTGGTGCCAAGATTAGAGCATATCGGCTTAAGCCACCTGTCATGTGGACCAATATATGCTGGGCACACAAACAGTACATGAGCTACTGTCTCTATCATAGAGGGGAACGTGGGACAATGAGTATCTAGAGAATCGTTCCATTTTGCTGTGAAAGATTTCAACGGAAGAGTGCCCACTCTAAATTGGTGATATAACTTCTTTTCACTTGGTCTTGTGATAGAGTTCCAATAAGCTTCTACTCTTGTGACCAGCTTATGCTCCATAAAAATGCCAGTTAGGGAGCTACTACTCACCCGAGACATGGTTTTAATACTGGTCGTGTACCAGTAGAGAGCTTTGTACTCCTTTTTATTAGGAAACAAGTTCCCTATTGGGTCATCCCACAGGTGGCAAAGGCCCATGTCAAGCAATGTGCCCATAAGCTTTTACAACCATATGATTTTCGAAGACATGTCTGCTTTCCTAATAGACATTACTGCATTGGCATAAGATGCTAGCTCTGGTGTCGTCCACAGCCTTCTCCAGTAGGATAGGGGTCTAAATCCCGCATCCTCATCAAACGGAGTACAACCTAAGTCTAACAGCAGGGGCTTGATAGGAATACATTGGGGCAGGGTGGTTAACGATCGTAAGAACTTGTTTTGTGCAACAACTAGGGGAGATGAGTTATCGAATCCCCAGAGCTCTGCACCATAGATTATGGATGCTCTGATTTTACCATTATTCATAGCTAGTGCGGGCCCCACCGGTTTAGTATGTGAAATTCGGTGTTCTTTTAGTAGAGCTCCTGCTTGCTTATTATGCCTGAGGACTAGCAAACCTAACTGGGGTCTCCAGTTCATCCTCCTACCCATAGTTACTCCTAGGTAGGTAAAGGTATCCGTTTGTTCCAAAGGTGCATTATTCATTACCACTTTTCCCTTTATTCTTTTGTGTTTATGCAACACTATGAACTTTGTCTTGTCTACATTAATTCCTGTTCATGGTTGTTGCAGAAAACAGTAAATCTGTCTAGGGCATGTTGCAGACCAGATTGTGTTTTGGACAAGATTAGAGTAGTGTCTGCAAACCCTAGATCCAGTAAGAGTTTGAGCATCAGATGGAAAGTTGGTGTATTAAGAGATTACCTTATTTATAAATAGGGAGAATAGGGTAGGGGCTAGAACACACCCTTGTCGCACTCCCCTATTAACCCCTTCGATTTTGATGACGGAGCGGTTCCGTCATCAGCATCGGTTGGGCTCTGCTGATGACGGAACAGCTCCGTCATCAGCATAGCCCGCAGGGGGAGCGCTGGGAGTGTCTTTACCAGGGGTGGCAGTGGAAGACTTTCCGCTGCCACCCGCGGGCCCCCGCACACTTCCTGGTGACGTCAGCGCGCTCAGCGCGCGCCGACGTCATCAGGATGCGCTGGACGCGCTGGAAGCCATTTCTTTCCAGCGCGTCCAGCAAGAGGAGGTAGGTTTTGGCCTCCGGTGGGGCGGGGGGGGGCGCTGTGCAGTGCCTTGAGGCATCGGGGGGGAGGAAACACTGTTTCCTCTCCCCTGATATCCCAATGCAGGGCATTCCTGGTGCACGATCGCGCACAGCGTCGCGATCGTGCACCAGGAATGCCCCACTAGACACCAGGGATTGTGAATTTGGGCATGTTTTGTGTGCATGAAGCGGCCCCTTGGGCAAGGGTCGCTTCCTTTTGGCGGCAAATTAATGTACAGACTTTTCTGCCCCCCCTGGGGCAGATCGGCCGTTTTTTTTTCCGATCTGCACCCAGGAGGGGCAGAAAAGCCCACTAGAGCCAGGGATTACCTTATTTTTTTCAAAATCGGAAGCGACCCCTTGGGCAAGGGTCGCTTCCTTTTGGGGCAAATTAATGTACAGACTTTTATGCCCCCCTGGGGGAGATCGGCCATTTTTTTGGCTGATCTGCACCCAGGGGGGGGCAGAAAAGCCCACTAGAGTCAGGGATTACCTTATGTTTTTTTAATCGGAAGCGACCCCTTGGGCAAGGGTCGCTTCCTTTTGGGGGCAAATTAATTTTCAGACTTTTCTGCCCCCCCCTGTGGCAGATCGGCCATTTTTTGGGCCAAGCTGCACCCAGGGGGGGCAGAAAAGCCCACTAGAGTCAGGTATTAGCTTAGATTTCAAAATCGGAAGCGACCCCTTGGGCAAGGGTCGCTTCCTTTTGGGGGCAAAATAATTTTCAGACTTTTCTGCCCCCCCCCAAAAAAATGGCCGATCTGCACCCAGGGGGGGGGCAGAAAAGCCCACTGGAACCAAGGATTTTCAATTTCTTCAAAATCAGAAGCGACCCCTTGGGCAAGGGTCCCTTCCTAAGGGGGTAAATATTTTTTTCAGACTTTTCTGCCCTCCCTAGGGACAGATCGGCCATTTTTGTTGGCCAATTCTGAACCCGGGGGGGGGGGTAGAAAAGCCCACTAGAGCCAGGGAATTTTTTTTTAGTAAAATTTGAAGCGACCCCCTGGGCAAGGGTCGCTTACTTGGGCCCACTTTTTTTGTAGTACATTATGCCCCCTCCGGGGGCAGATTGGTTTTTTAATTTTGCCTTTCTGCACCCAGGAGGGGCAGAAAACTCCACTACCACATTAGGGAATTCTTTTATTTTTAAATGGAAGCGACCCCTTGGGCAAGGGTTGTTTCCTGGGGGCCCAATTTGAAAATAAATATTGTGCTTGCTTCCAGGGGACATATATTTGTTTATGTGTTATCAGCCTTTCTGCCCCCATTTGTGTAGTGACATAGCCTGTGGCCTAGATGGCCGCCTAGGACGGGGCCAAAAACTCAGGTAACACTCCTTGCAAAAGCTGGATGGTTTTGACATAGGCAAATCCTATGTCAAAACCATCCAGCTTTTGCAAGTGGGGTTGCCTGTGTTTTTGGCCCCGTGCTAGGCGGCCATCTAGGGAAACCTACCAAACCCACACATTTCTAAAAAGTAGACACCCGGGGGCTTCCAAGGAGGTATGGCTTGCGTGGATCCTCCAACGTCCCTTTACCCAGAATCCCTTGCAAACCTCAACTATATCTAAAAAAAATCAGATTCTTCACACATTTCTGTTTGGGAAAGCGTGGCATCACTCGGCACATACAAATTTCCTCCCACCCAGCATTCCCCCAGGTCTCCCGATAAAAATGGTACCTCACTTGTGTGGGTAGGCATAGTGGCTGCAAAAGGAAAAGGGCCAAATCGTACGGTGGGGACTGAAAAAATACCTTTAGCAAAACTATTTTCTTTTTTTGGGAGGGAACCTGAGTTTTTGGCCCAGGGCTCGGCGGCGATCTTTGGAAACTACCAAACCCAAACAGTTCTGAAAACTAGACACCCGGGGGAGTCCAGGGAGGTATGGAATGCGTGGGTCCCCCAACGTTTTCCTACCCAGAATTCCATGCGAACCTTTAAAATTAGGTTAAAAAAACACTTTTCCATAAATTTTTTCGTGGGATCTCCGTGCCGGCACAAATTACCTACCACTTAGTGTTTCCCTTGTTCTCCTGAGTAAAATTATACCTCACTTGTGTGGGTGGGCCAAAGGCCTGTGACTAGGATGACCCTAAAACAGTAGAATTCTATGTGCTTAATTTGACAGCCTCAAAAACTAGAATTTCTTAAAACTACATTTTTGGCCTGTTCCGCTTTGGCCCACCCACACAAGCGAGGTACCATTTTACTCGGGGGAACAATGGGAACGCATGGTGGTAGGATATTTGTGTCGGCACGGAGATTCCACGCAAAAATATATGGAAAAGTGGGGTTTTTATCTAATTTTAAGGTTTGCAAAGAATTCTGGGTAGGAAAACGTTGGGGGACCCACGCATGCCATACCTCCCTGGACTCCCCCGGGTGTCTAGTTAGCAGAACTGTTTGGGTTTGGTAGTTTCCAAAGATGGCCGCAGAGCTCCGGGCCAAAAACTCAGGTGCCCCTCCCCCAAAAACAAGGTCGTTTTGCTAAAGGTAATATTTAAGTCTCCACCATATGATTTGGGCCTTTTCCTCTTGCAGCCACTATGCCTACCCACGCAAGTGAGGTACCATTTTTTTCGGGAGACCTGGGGGAACGCTGGGTGGGTGGAAATTTGTTGATCCACGCAGATTCCAGAACTTTCCACCACAGAAATGTGAGAAAAATGCGTTTTTTTGTCAATTTTTTAGCTTTGCAAGGGTTTCTGGGTAACAGAACCTGGTGGGAGGCAGTCGAGTCACCCCATCATGAATTCCCCTTGGTGTCTAGTTTTAAAAAATGTATAGGTTTTCTACATTTCCCTAGGTGCCGGCAGAGCTAGGGTTCAAAAACGAAAGGTAGGCTCTTTGCCAAAAAGGGCACATTTTCACTGCAAAAGTGAGGTGCGACCACGTTGCGTTTTGCGCTGTTTCCTGTCGCTGGTACTAGGCAGACCCAGGCAAGTGAGGTACCATTTTTTTCGTGAGACCTGCGGAAAGCTGGGTGGGTGGAAAATTGTTGATCCACGCAGATTCCAGAACTTTCCACCACAGAAATATGAGGAAAATGTGTTTTTTTGTCAATTGTTTAGATTTGCAAGGGATTCTGGGTAACAGAACCTGGTGGGAGGCAGTCGCGTCACCCCATCGTGAATTCCCCTGGGTGTGTAGTTTTCAAAAATGTATAAGTTTGCTGGGTTTCCCAATGTGCCGGCAGAGCTAGGGATCAAAAACGAAAGGTAGGCTCTTTGACAAAAAAGGGTACGTTTTTACTGCAAAATTGAGGTGCGACCACGTTGCGTTTTATGCTGTTTCCTGATGCAGGCACTAGGAAGACCCAGGCAAGTGAGGTACCATTCTTTTTGGGAGACCTGGGGAAATGCTGGGTGGGTGGAAAATTGTTGATCCACGCAGATTCCAGAACTTTCCACCACAGAAATGTGAGAAAAATGCGTTTTTTTGTCAATTTTTTAGCTTTGCAAGGGATTCTGGGTAACAGAACCTGGTGGGAGGCAGTCGAGTCACCCCATCCTGAATTTCACTGGGTGTGTAGTTTTCAAAAATGTATAAGTTTGCTGGGTTTCCCAATGTGCCGGCAGAGCTAGGGATCAAAAACGAAAGGTAGGCTCTTTGACAAAAAAGGGTACGTTTTTACTGCAAAATTGAGGTGCGACCACGTTGCGTTTTGTGCTGTTTCCTGTCGCAGGCACTAGTCAGACCCAGTCAAGGGAGGTACCATATTTTTTGTGAGACCTAGGGGAACGCTGGGTGGGTGGAAAATTGTTGATCCACGCAGATTCCCGAACTTTTCACCACAGAAATGTGAGGAAAATGCGTTTTTTTTGTCAATTTTTTTAGATTTGCAAGGGATTCTGGGTAACAGAACCTGGTGGAAGGCAGTTGAGTCACCCCATCCTGAATTTCCCTTGGTGTGTAGTTTTAAAAAATGTATAGGTTTGCTAGGTTTCCCTAGGTGCCGGCAGAGCTAGGGATCAAAAACGAAAGGTAGGCTCTTTGCCAAAAAAGGGTACGTTTTCACTGTAAAATCGAGGTGCGACCACGTTGCGTTTTGCGCTGTTTCCTGTCGCAGGCACTAGGCAGACCCAGGCAAGTGAGGTACCATTTTTTTCATGAGACCTGGGGGAACGCTGGGTGGGTGGAAAATTGTTGATCCACGCAGATTCCAGAACTTTCCACCACAGAAATGTGAGGAAAATGTGTTTTTTTGTCAATTTTTTAGATTTGCAAGGGATTCTGGGTAACAGAACCTGGTGGGAGGCAGTCGAGTCACCCCATCCTGAATTCTCCTGGGTGTGTAGTTTTCAAAAATGTATAGGTTAGCTAGGTTTTCCTAGGTGCCGGCAGAGCTAGGGATCAAAAACAAAAGGTAGGCTCTTTGCCAAAAAAGGGCACGTTTTCACTGCAAAATTGAGGTGCGACCATGTTGCGTTTTGCGCTGTTTCCTGTCGCAGGAAATAGGCAGACCCAGGAAAGTGAGGTACCATTTTTTTCGGGAGACCTGGGGGAATGCTGGGTGGGTGGAAATGTGTTGATCCACACAGATTCCAGAACTTTCCACCACAGAAATGTGAGGAAAATGCATTTTTGTGGTCAATTTTTTAGCTTTGCAAGGGATTCTGGGTAACAGCACCTGGTGGTAGTCAGTCGAGTCACCCCATCCTGAATTTCCCAGGGTGTCTACTTTTCAAAAATGTATAGGTTTGCTCGGTTTCCCTAGGTGCCGGCAGAGCTAGGGTGCAAAAACTACAGCTAGGCACTTTGCCATAAAAGGGTCAATTTTTAACTGCAACATTGAGGTGTGACCACGTTGCATTTTGCGCCGTTTCCTATCGCAGGCACAAGGCCGACTCACACAAGTGAGGTGCCATTTTTATCGGGAGACTTAGGGTAATTCAGATTTGTAAATCAACTGTTATTACCTATTGAGTTTTCATGCATTTCTTCCTTCCCAATGAAAGACATTGTGTAAAAAAAAATATTTTTGAAAAATGACCAATAATTCTCATGCAAGTATGAGTATTCCCAATTTTGAAAATGTGCAAATATATACTGTTTCTAAACTCTATAATTTGTACCCAATTCAGAAATACATAGGTGTCTTTCATACCGATTTTTCAATGTATACATTTTCAAAGAATATGTGCTATATACCCAGTAAATAATAAAATACCATTGCAATTTGCTGCTCAGTTTTTGGTTTGGGGTTCGTCGGGTTCTTAGTGAAACTACAAGTGCTATATATCCCCACAACTAGGAAGGTCAAACGGATGTAACGGTATATTGATTTCAAAGAACTGTCAAAATTACAAGAAGTTATAGGTGAAAACGTTGAGACAAAGGGCAGTTTTTTTCAACTAATTTTCAATTATTCCAATATTTAACTGTTAGTTTCTACAAAGAAACCTTCATGGATTAAGACAAATGACCCCTTTCTGAATTCAGAATTTTTTCTACTTTCCGAAAATGTATAACTTTCCAGGATGCATTATTTCTTTTAAACTCATTTGTACCATTAACTGGAAGGAGGTTGAAAGCTCTAAAAATAGCAAAAATAGGCTATGTCCCAGAAAAATGCCAAAACTGTGTAAACAATGTTGGCTCTCTGACAAAAGACTGTCATTCCCTAAAAGCTGAGAAAATGGAGATTTCAGCCCCACAAACCCTTTTTTGATAACATTTGCCGGGAAAAACCCAGAGGCTTTCATTTGCAGCCCGTTTTTCCCATTTTTCTGAGAAAAACTGAGATTTCACTGTATTTTGCTTAATTTCTGAGACCCCTTCAAGAGAATCCACAAACCCTGGACACCTTTAGAATCCACATGATGTTGGAAGAAAAGGACGCAAATTTGGCATGGATACCTTATGTGGTCAAAAAGTTACAGGGGCCTAAGCGCGCACCACCCCAAATCGCCAAAAAAAGGCTTAGCACAGGAGGGGAAAAGGCCTAGCAGCGAAGGGGTTAACTGGGAAACAATCAGTTAATTTGCCCTGTTGTCCCCACCTTACCTGTGCATAATTTGCCTTATGCAATTTAATGATGAAGCATAAAAGCTCTGATGGCATCTCAGCCTTCTTTAGGGAATCCCATAGCTTATGATGAGGCACTAAATCAAATTCTGATTTTAAATCAACAAATGCAGCATATCGGGTCCCCCCAGATAGTATCACAGTACTCCAATAGATCATTATAAATCTATAGACTTGTTCAATGGTGCTGAAGTGTGGTCGGAAACCCGCGTGATAGGTACTGATAGCACAAGTCTAGCCACGATTTTTTGCAGGGTGTCAATTAGGCTTATCGGCATATGATTGCCTGGACTGGCGCTGTCCACTTTTTTATATATTGGGATAATGTCCGCCCCACCCCAAGTTTCGGGAATGGAGCACCTCTGGCCAAGGCGTTTATGATAATATTAATTGTTTTATTATGTGTTATTCTGTATATTTTTAATGTATGTATATAAATATTTGTATACCTTTTATGATTTTAACAATCGAATAAAGTGTATTTGACTGACTGACTGACTGATAATATTAACGTATTTGATCCCGTTCTTCCTGTCATGTTTGTATATATTGGTCGGGTTGCAGTCCGGACCAGGGGCCCTTCCTGCGGGGACACCGTCTAAAACACTTTCTGCCTCTCCTATATCAAAAGTTAGAACGGCGTCAGAAAAAAACTCAGGATAATCGATTAGGACACTTGTCGGAGAGGCAAATTGGGCCTGACAGTGCGAGACCCAAAGTTTAGGTGGAACGTTATTAACTGGTTTAGGCTCTGATTCCCCGTTGCCCCATTTGACCAAATGCCAAAATTTAAGCCAGTTCTTCCTATTGCTAGCATTAGTTAGTTCTTCCCATCTATTCTCATAAAAATTCTGCTTAGCCCTATGTTGGGCTTTTTTATAGATTGCCCTTGCATTTTTGACCTCCTGTAAAACTCCGATCTTGACTGCTTGTGAGAGTTGCCTAAATGCAGTCCCACATGCATCATCGTATCATTTGGCTGATTTTTTTATTGTGTGCTTTGGTACTCTCCTATTTGTTGTAAAAAAGGTCTTCAATTTTTCAAATTGGAGAAAGAATCAGTCTGGGAGCTCTAAAGTCCTGGGCAGCCGTTGGTTTCTTCACTGAGGGTCAAGATGGGTGTCACTATGGAGGACTGACCCCCCCTTGCCACATCAGCACTGTTTCACAAACCCAGGATGGTAGCTCAACCAGTCTTTTTCAACAATGCAGGCTCTTTCCGTGGTCTCAGTTGGTATTGGGATACTCCAGGGATTGTGTGGTCCGGGAAGACTTCCTCAGATTCATCTAGTGATATAGCTTGCCCTTTTTCCGTGTCCAGAATCTCTCGATGGTCAGTCAGCATAGCAGGTTCCACCAAGGTAGGCGACACTCGCTTACAGTGAGTGCTGTGAACTCAATTCTTCCTGTTCATCACTCGAACCGCTGTCTTCGTGGCCAGGAGCCCTTGTTCCGGTCCTCGCCACCTCGGCTCCAAGCTGTTTGACCTCTCGAATACTTTTATCATCACATGGTCACCGGGCTGGAGTTCATGGGCCTCACCTGTGGACCTGTGAGGAAGAGCTTCTTGAACCTGTTGATGAATAGAAATCAAATTGTCAGTCAACTGTGCTAAGTAGTCACTCATCAGAACACATGGTACATCATGTATGGGGCATGGTTTAGGGACTCCCCAAATATTCATAGGTCTCCCAAATACCACCTCATATGGTGTAAGTCCAGATCATGAATGTGGCACTGATCTAATGGACAACAATGCCAAGGGTAATTCATCAGGCCATTTAAAAGTTGTGGAAGTCTGTATTTTCGCTAGTTTCAACTTTAGGGTAGCATTATACCTCTCCACTAGCCCTGCTGATTGTGGGTGGAAGACTGCATAGAACTTCTGTTTGATCCTTAATCCTTTCAGGGCATACTCAACAACTTGCCCCATAAAATGAGGTCTGTTGTCACTCCACAAAAATTAGCAAACTTCAAATCTAGGGAAGAATTATTTCAAAAGCACCTTTGCTGTAGTGAGAGCCGTATTATCCTTTGAAGGGTATGCCTCTATCCATTTACTGAAGGCACATACTACTACTAGAACATACTTCAAGTTATTGCAACGTTCAAGTTGGATGTAATCCATTTGCAAAACTTCAAAAGGTGCGGTTGGTGTAGCAAACCCTCCTCTAGGAGTCCGTGTCCTTTTACAAGGATTATACTGCAAACAAATCAAACAAGACAGTACTGTCTTTTTATCTGTACCGGAAATTTCTGGATGCCCCCAACCTTGCGTAAGCAATTTCGTTATTGCAGAGGCTCCAACATGTGCCGGCCCATGTGCCATATGAACCATAGGCTGTAAATAGGCCATAGGCAGTTTTCATTTATTCATCTCTTTATTTCGCCAACAACCCTCATCATCCAACATTGCTCAAGCTCCTCCACAGAAGCAGATCTCTGTATGTCTAGCACTTCTTGTCTAGCATTATGCCACCGTTCAGCTTGTGACTTCACTACGTACATAGATGTAGTGCTTCGCTGCATCGCAGTCTCACAGGCTACGCAATCTGCAAATGCATTGCCTTGTCCTATCTTGTCAGTCACCTTCTTGTGTGCGCTACACTTGACAATAGCTATTTTCTTCGGATATGTTAGTGCAGTCAAAAGATTATGCACTAGTTCTCCATGCATTATCTGCATCCCGTGGGATATAAGAAAGGCTCTTTCCTTCCAAAGTAGGCCAAAATCATGGGCCACTCCAAAAGCATAGCGGCTATCTGTATAGATGTTCACACACAAGTCAATACTAAGTTCACACGCTCGCGTCAAAGCTATTAGCTCAGCTGCTTGAGCTGACTTCTGTGGTGTACGAGCTGTCTCCACTACTGTCTGAAGTGTCGTAATTGCAGATGCAGCTAAGGTCGTGCCATCTGGAAAGTTCAAACAAGACCCATCAACCCACAGTTCCCCATCTACATCCAAAAGGGGGCATATCTTGCAAATCGATGCAACCCTTTGTCTGTTTCTCAGTAAGTAATATACAATCATGAGACTCCTGTGACTGGGGCTGAGTAGCTGGATATGGCAACAAAGTAGCGAGGTTCAATGTCGCACATCTCTTTAGGGTAATATGAGGGGCCAACAGTGTCAAGCGATCACTCGTCAAGTGTTGCGTCTTAGTCTGGTTCAAAAGGGCATCAACTGCATGGGGTACTAACACCAACAATTTATGTGACAAAATTATCCCTTCACTCTGGCATATAGACACAGCTGTTGCTGCAACTGAACGAAAACACCCAGGTAATGCACGAGCAACAGGATCAACAACAGCTGAAAAATATGTACAGGGACGCTGCTTGTCACCATGTTGTTGTAATTTAGCAATGAGTAGGTTAAGCATTAGCAGAAGACATCTTGTATTTAGAGACTATCTTGTCCGTTTACCGAATCCATTTTGTATTTCTGTCGGCCATTTTGTATGCCATGTGCTCTGTCCTACCTTCCTGTCAACTACTCTTGAAATCTGCCTAGAGACAAGATATAGATATCCTCTTCTGCTTTGCACATGCCCAGTCGAGCTTACAACTGTCGCCAACTTGTAACTGTCAAGATGCGTCCACCAGAATTAGCTAACTGTCAGTCCTTCCCACTTGTTGCTAGCACACTCTCTGTATGACCTTATATGTATTTGAAACTAGCATTCTGTGCCTTGTACCGCCTTCATTTCAGCCCCTGTGTGGGCATAAAAGGACCAAGCTCCTTCTAGTCAGTGTGCTACCTCATACTCTACCGAATGGTGTTGTGTGAATGTAGTTCCATCTCATGAGGTTTAATAAACTTTGTCTTTTCTATTCCAGTTTCAGTGCCAACTTCTTGCTATTGATCTAAGGACTCTTTGTAGAGAAGGGCCAATCCCTTGCACTGGTAGGCCTGGCTGAGGCTTGCCACTACCAATTGGCGCCCCCACGTGGGGCTCATCAGCGACTCGGTTGCCCGAAGGAGTGGTTGAGACGAAGGATTGGAATTTCGCTTTGGATGTGATCACTGCCGGAGGAGACCCGAGTTTTGGCATCCACGGCGTTTTCCCTTTCTTTCTGATCTGACCATCCAGGTGGCACCGGTCCTCGACTGAGATCTCTTCTGTTGATTCGCCGTGCAGTGACCGCTTGGTCGATTTGAGAACTTGGCAGTAGGAACCTGGACACCATTTGATTGGTAGGAGCCATTTAGCGGCACTTGCTGTTGGTTTTGACGGCTTTGACTGGTAAGGTAGTTTAGCAACACTTACTGTGGCTTTTGCTTATGAAATTGGCCAATATTGAATCTCGTTTGATATATATATATATATGTGTTGCAATGCATATAGGCAGGTAATGAGGAGATTTTTCTCTATTTAAAATTGTTTGAACGGCGCAACGTACGAAGAGTACCTTAAGCGCTACTTTTGGTTATAATACTGCATATTTTGCACTATTTGTGGCATGCCTGTTTCCAGCACACTTCGTAGGATGTGTTGCTTTTGTAGTGGTACCACTTTGAAACTCGATGAAGCACAACCAGCCCCTCCGGAGTGGACGCCTAATAGGGACATGTATATTAAGTATGGTATTTCGTTCATAATGTACAGCACGTTATGGAACAAATACACCCGTAAGGATCCTGATTTGCATTGGCCTATGCATGGGTCATTTGATTTACGAAAGATTCAGTATGTGGAGCAACGAATGTTTAAGCGAAAGGCTAGGCAAGATATGTTTGATAGCGTACGAATGTGGGAGAAAGAAGTGCGTCAGCGAATGAAGCGTGAGCAGGCCTTGATTGAAAAAGAACAACGTAAGAGTGTGTATGCGAAAGCGTTAGAAATTAAAAATAAAGAAATTAAAGAAAGGGAAGATAGGCAGTGTCAGTTACAGGTAAATGGCCAATACGCTATTCGTAGGCCTCTTTATCCTATTCTTAATAAACCCCAAGATGATTCTCTCTTATTAGATCGTTGTCCACCTCCGTATACTCTTCCCTCTGCTCCTGATGAGTCCGATGAGGACTCTCCTACAGAGCAGGATAAAATCCGAGATACTCGCTCGATGTTAACTTCCAAACTTTCCTTGAGCCGATTGTAGTATTATCACTGCTTCTGAACTTCTAGATACTATTAAGAATTGGTCGGAAAAGGAACAAAAATATTTTACTGAGATATTTGCTGTAGAGGTTGTTGAACGATTTAGGAAAAATTCGGAGGAAATAGAGACGGATGATATAGCAGCTGATTGTAAGCAATTACGTGAAGGTTTTGTCTTCTCCCAGGTGACTGACACGATCCGACGCTTGGTTAAACTACGTGATGTAGCAGTCGGTTTACGGGAGGAGAAAAAGGCAGCAGACGCAGCTGCACAAACATTCCGAATCAACATGGCACGAGCTTCGACGCCCGAGACAGATAAGAATGTTGTAATTAATGTGAAACCCATGCGGGAAGCCGCGCCTTTAAATATTCCTCCGAAAGGAGCAGATACAAGTGATGATAAGACTTCTACCGACGCGAAAGGGTACTTTATTTATAATTGGGTTTACACTCCTTGGAACAGAGCAGATGTTATGGCCCTTAAAAATGCATTGCCTGATCCGCGAAAGAATCCAACAGCCTTTTATGAAGAAATTGAGGGTGCTATTAGCTCTTGCGCTATGACTATGTCTGATATTGATTTGTTTTTTGGATTAATATTACTGCCTGATATGTGGAGAACTGTGCGTAAAGTTGATGATCGTACGGCATTTGGGGCATTGTGGACAGATTTAGAACAATTAGATGAAGATAGAAAACCTGCACAGAAACCGTGTCAGTTAATTTTGGATCTTCCGGCAGCTATCTTTGTTAAATTAAAGACGATTATTCCCCCTAAAGAGATAGATTGAACTATGTTGGCGTCTTGTAAGCAGAAGATAGATGAATCAGTTTCAGACTTCTTCACACGCTTTGAAGAAGCATTCCATGAGTTTAGTGGCCAGTCATTGACAGATGACACGGGTAGGCATCTGTTTGTCGATAAATATGACACAAACCTTTTGCCAGAAATAGATAGGACCCTAAAGACCAGTGAAAGTTCATGGACTACATCCTCTCAGGTTTCTCTCTTAACTATGGCTCAGTATTATGAACGACAAGAATTAGAAGGAAAAAGTAAGGAGGATAAAAAATCTAAAGAGTTGAAAACAAAGGTTATGATGGCTCAGGCTTATGGCCCACCTTCTAGAGGTAATAATAAAGGTGAACGTGGATCTTATGGTTCATCCTTTTCTTCCTATACTCGTTCAAATTTGTCTGTTGATCAGTGTGCGTGTTGCAAGAAATTTGGACATTGGATTTCTGATTGTCCAGTACTGCGGGCGCAGCAGGGTTCACGTGGTCGGGGACAAATGAGAAATCGTTCAGCATATTCAGGGCCTAGAGGAAACACAAATGATCGTGCTAGGTTTGATGCTAATACACGTGGATTAGAGAGGTCTAATACTTTTGACAGTCGGAACCAATATCAAATGTCCAATTATGAGCCGTCTGATTTTCAAGATTCTGCTTATGCACAGGATTGCCAAGGGGGTGTAAGGAATCAGTTGAAGTTCCAGTAGATCAGAGGGGTCCCTATGTTACAGCACATGTTTTAGGTTCTACTGATCAGTTTCTGGTTGATACAGGAGCTACTCGTAGCGCCTTGTCTGAACACTTGATTCCAAGGGCACCCCTGTCTGGCTTAACTATTACATTGATACGTTTTGATGGAACATCTTCCCTTAGCCCATTGTCACAGCCACTTGCACTCCATGTTGATAAGTTTACTGCTCCATGTCCGTTTTTGCTTTCTCCAAATACACCAGACAATATTGTGGGTCTTGACATGCTCAAATATTTCAGGGCTACGATGCGATGCTCTCCAGAAGGAGTACGGGTTATTTTAAATGACCACTACCCCATGATTGAGAGATCCTGTATTGTTAAAGAGGACATTGCACTGGCTTCACGCCCTAGTACTTTGTGGGCTACTTCAGACACCGATTTAGGACAAATGGTTATTCCACCAGTACATATTAGTGTCAAGGAGGGTGCTGTACTGCCGAGATTGCCTCAGTATAAAATTTCTCGAGAAGGAGAAGAAGCACTTACACGCATTGTACAGGATTTGATTATGGTGGGGGTTGTGGAAAAAGTTGCTTAAAATGTTTGCAATAGTCCAATTCTTCCCATTTTGAAAAAAGATGCTGACACTAGGATTTATAGATTTATCATCGATTTGAGAGAAGTCAACAACATAGTAGTACCACAGTACCCTGTAGTATCTGACATAACGACATTGCTTACCTTGGTCCCTCCAACAGCAACTACATTTTCAGTAGTGGATTTGAAGAACGCTTTCTTCTCGATTCCTGTTCATCCTGATAGCTGATATTTGTTGAATAACAGATCATACAGATTTTGTAGAGTTCCTCAAGGGTACACCGAGAGTCTGAGTATTTATAGTCAAGCCTTAAAAAGACAACTCGATTCCTTTACTTTGTCTGAAGGAGCTGCTCTCAAATTTCAAATTTATTATATGATTAATTAAAATCGTTACAAATATCCAAAACAATGAAATATCTTTGCATCCAAGGTTAAAAGCAAACTATATTAAATACTATATCATAATGGTTACAGTGTGGGGAAGACCAACCATAAAATACCTACAATACAATAGTTAAAATGGAGTCCAGTGTCTACGACCCCTAACCAATTAAATTTTAAATAAATCTAAATTTTCAGTCCGTTTATTGCACAACGTATGCCAGTTAAGACAGTGTCCTGTTGGTCAGACCTCTCTGATCTCCTCCTGGTCAGCTTCAAGTAATAATTTCATAACTTCTGCCTGGTATTTTACTTCTTGGCAGGCCAGGATTATAGAGGAACCATCCATCCAGCGTATAACGGCTTGCCTACACGTACGGATTTTAAGTTCTTTGAAAATGGCTCTTAAGTAGTATCTCCTCCAAGCCGTAACTGCTGGGCAAACGCAGAAGAGATGGATTAGAGATTCCTTTTGATAGCCACACAGGCAACACTGAGGTACTTGTTTGGGTTGTTTCCAGGATGGCTGTAGATCTTTCAAGTCATGCAAGCCCAGCCTGTAGTTTAGTAAGACTTTTTTAATGCCAGCTAAAGTTAGATGTTAGATATGCCTGTGGTTTCAATAATTTATAAGAAGAGATTATTGTCCACCCGTGCCTACATTTAGAAGTTATATTTTTGTCCTCCAGAAAGGATTTCTTTTTTGCTGCGTCATTAATCACTTTACTAAAAGTTGCTTTGTCTAGACTTTTTTCCCAGTCTGTTTGTATTTCCAGGTCAACCAAACAAGTTCTCAAATAGCTTCCCCATAAGCTTGGTAATTCTTGGCCCATCTGGATCTTGATTTTTTCCAGCATAGGCTATCCACTGAATCTGGTTCTGCGGAACGGAATTTGTGGCAAAGCTTTAAAAACCCGCTCATGCTCCGAAATTTTTGATTTTGAAGGCCGAATTCAAGCCGGACTTGGGATGGAGAGGCTGACTTTGGCAAATTAAAAACGGCTTTATAGATCCTTGTCTAGAGTTCATTGAGTAACTCCGCCTCCTTGCCACACCAAGTGACTAAGCCATGTGACAGAGTAGGCATACTTTGTGCTGACATCACTTTTAGAAAGTGGTTATAATTTGGGCAGTCCAATTTAGTTTTTAGTTGTCGGTAAGCAAAGATTAGTGATTGGGCTTTTGCTTTTGTGACCAGTTTGTGCTCCTTGTGGATTATGCCCTGCCCTATTATAATACCGAGGTATTGATAAGACCCTTGCTCTTCAACCCTCGTCCCATTTACTGTCCATTCAAACTTAATTTTATGTGAGTCCACCAGGCGGACAACCTTTGTTTTTCCTTTGTTAAGTGCCAGGTTTTCCCGGTCCAGGTAAGTTGCCAAATTATCAATCGCTCTTTGTAGGCCGATAGGAGTTTGGCTTAACAGTACAATATCATCCGCATACTGTAAAACAGAGATCTGCTTATTGGCCATTTTTGGCGGATGGCAATAGGCTGCTTCCATGTATTTACTAAGATCTGAGAGCAACAAATTAAATAGGCTTGGAGCTAACACGCAGCCTTGTTTTAATCCTTGCTGCGTGTCGATGCTCGCTGTCGTACTGCATCCTTCGCCCAATTTCACTCTTGCCCAGGTATCGCAATGTAGGGCAGTTATTGCATATAATAATTGATTAGGTAGTCCCCATGCCTTTAGCTTTTCCGAGAGTCTCCTTCTGTTTACTCGGTCGAAGGCTAATTTGATATCAATAAAACATGCATACAGTCTCGTTCTCCTTTTTTATGCCTTTTTCAGTTAGGATTGCCAGAATTGCCAAGTTTGTTATTGTACCCATCCCTTGTCTAAAGCCTGTTTGAAAATTTGGAATTATGTTGTTGTCATCCATCCACTCTTGCAGCTGAACAAGGAGGCAAGAGGCGTAGAGCTTGGCCTCAACATCGATTAAAGATATGAGCCTGTAATTCCCTGGATTACGACGGTCGGCTTGTTTAAAGATAGGATGGATTATGGTCCCTTTCCATGAATCGGGGACATTGCTATGTGTAAAAATATGGTTGAAGAGCAGAGTTAAGTTGTTCAACCAGTAATCAGGGTCATTCTTGAAGAATGCGTTGGGTAGACCATTCGGACCTGCCGCTCCTTCTGTTTTTAGCCTTTGTATTATACCTCGTAGTAGTTTTGTGGTGGTCAGGGTATATTGGTCAGTGCAAGCTGTCCCTTGTAGTGGATTAAGCTGAACCAAATTGTCCTGCTTGAGTTTTATTTTTCTTTCTTCCACTATCGAAGACAGCCCATGAGACCCTTCAATGGACCTTAGTGCCGTACTGCTGTACATCTCCTGCTAATGTTCAACCCACGCTTCCGCTCCAATTCCGGGTTCTTGTTGGAGTCTTGCTCCTTTATTCAGGCTATTTATAATGCCCCAAAAGTCCCTGCTATTTGGCAATTTGCTTGCACTCAAAAGATTTATCCAAATTGATTCCTTATGAACCATTTTTGAGTTCCTCAACGGCTTCTTGTAATAATTCCTTAGGTCTTTTAGTTTACTTTTATCTGTTTTTTTACCCAGTCTTGTCGCCTGGATTTGAAGTCGTACCTCTCTTGAGATCCTTCTCTTTTGATCTCTTAGATCATTGCTAAACCAGGGTTCCCTCCTCAAGTTAAACCTTCTTTGGCTGCCAGATGGGACTGGAAATTTACTGGTAATTGCCTGGACCAGATGTTCCCAGTTTTTTACACATTCTTCGGCTGTTTGTGTCCCCAGTTTACTCACGCGCTCCCTTAATGTCTCCTGTATTACTTTCAGGTTTCCCCCTTGCCATTTTAGTTTCCACAAGTTAAACCTTTCGGAGGGTTGTGTAAGGGTATTGATTTTTTCGGCCCTTATGATGGAATTGGACATTGTCGTAAGTTGGGGGAAATGATCACTTTCTATGCACTGGATGATGCAAAAAGATTCGATGCGAGTGAGTAACCTGTTACTAACGATGGTAAAGTCTATTATTGAGTGAACATTAACACTCAAATACGTTATTGCCGCTGATGTATCGCCCTTTACATTTCCATTCAAGATGCTCATTCCCAGATCTGTTAGCTTGTTTGTTAATATACGGCCTCCACAGTTCCCTAACCTCTTTCCTATTATTCGATTTGAACATGGGGCATGGCTTGTAAGATCTTTGCAGTGTTTTAATCAGGGCCATTAAAATAGAGTATCTTTCTTTCTGGGTCTTTCTCTCAGGATGTACGTAAACATTAACCAGTAAAAGTTGCCACTTTAGGTTATTTGAAGGGGACATTCCGGAGTGGCTCTCATACAATATGTCAATGGCATCTTGTTGGCAGTTGATACACCTGAGCAGTGTGAAAAATTTACTTTGTCCTTACTTTCTTTTCTTGCTACAAACAACCATAAAGTATCACAGAAGAAATTGCAATATTGTAGACCGAAGGCAACCTATTTAGGTCATCTTCTGTCTAAGGAGGGATGTGCACTGAC
This sequence comes from Lissotriton helveticus, assembly GCF_964261635.1. Taxonomy (NCBI): domain Eukaryota; kingdom Metazoa; phylum Chordata; class Amphibia; order Caudata; family Salamandridae; genus Lissotriton; species Lissotriton helveticus. The sequence goes on from NC_136070.1 coordinate 884,385,205, forward strand.
ACCAGATCGCATTCAAGCAATTTTAGACACCCCAGCACCATCCACCAAGAAAGATGTCCGTGCATTTATTGGTTTGATTTAGTTTTGTAGGCAATGGATATTGGGTTTTTCACACATTGTTAAACCTTTGCTAGCACTTTTGACTATGACACTCCAATTCCCCTTCCTTGGACAGATGAATGTCAAAATGATTTTCGCCAGTTAAGACAAGCTCTTTGCTCTGCCCCAGTGTTAGGCACACCAGATTACACGAAGGCCTTTGCACTCTATGTACACAAGAAAGATGGATGTGCATTGTCAGTTTAATACAGACACATGGTGACAAGCAGCGTCCCTGTGCATATTTTTCTGCAGTTCTTGATCCTGTTGCTTGTGTGTTGCCTGGATGTTTTCGTTCAGTTGCAGCGACAGCTGTGTCTATATGTCGGCGCTAAGGGATAGTTTTGTCACACAAACTGTTGGTGCTAGTACCCCATGCAGTAGATGCCCTTTCGAATCAGCCCATGACACAGCATTTAACTAGTGCTCTCTTGACAGGATACGAATTGACACTGTTAGCACCTCATATTACCTTGAGGAGGTGCGCAACACTGAATCCAGCCACTTTGTTGCCATATCCTGTGACTCAGTCTAAATCAAAGGAACCTCACAATTGTATATTCCTTACTGAGGAACAGACAAAGGGTTGCATCTATTTGCAAGATACACCCCTTTCAGATGTAGATGGGGAGCTGTGGGTTGATGGGTCCTGTTTGAAGTTCCCAGATGGCAAAACCTCAGCTGCATATGCAAACACCACACTCGAGACAGTAGTGGAAACAGCTCCGATACCACATAAGTCGGCTCAAGAAGCTGAACTAATAGCTTTTACACGAGCGTTTGAGCTTAGTACTGACTTATGTGTGAACATTTACACGGATAGCCGCTATGCTTTTGGAGTGGGCCATGATTTTGGCTTACTCTGGAAGGAAAGAGGCTTTCTTACATCCCACTAGATGCAGATAATGCATGGAGAATTAGTACATAATCTTTTGACTGCACTTACATATCCGATGAAAGTTGCCATTATGAAGTGTAGCACACACAAGAAAATCATTGATAAAATAGGACAAGGAAATGCCTTTGCAGATCGTTTAGCTCGTGAAACTGCAATACAGCAAAGCAGTACATCTATGTACGTAGTAAAATCAGAAGCTGAACGTTGGCATGATGCTAGAGAGGAAGTTTTGGATATACAGAAATCTGCCTCTGTGGAAGAACTTGAGCAATGGTCTAAAGGAGGAATGTTAGATGATGAGGGTTGTTGGCGTAACAAAGAAATGGATACATGGAAATAGCCTGCAGCCTATTTACAACCTATGGTTCATATGGCACATGGGCTGGCACATGTTGGAGCTCTAGCAATAACTAAATTGCTTACACAAGTCTGGGAGCATCGTGAAATTGCCAGCACAGCTAAAAGAATAGTACAGTCCTGCTTGATCTGTTGGCATTACAATCCTTGAAAAGGGACACAAACTCCTACAGGAGGGTTTGCTACACCAACCGCACCTTTTGAAGTTTTGCAGATGGATTACATCCACCCTTAAAGCTGCAATAATCTAAAATATGTCCTAGTGGTGGTATGTGCCTTCAGTAAATGGATAGAGGCATACCCTACAAAGGATTATACTGCTTATACCACAGCAAATGTGCTTCTGAAGGAATTTTTCCCAAGATATGGTGTTTGCAAGCTTTTGTGGAGTGACAACGGACCTCATTTTATTGGGCAAGTTGTTGAGTATGTCCTGAAAGGGTTGGGGATCAAACAGAAATTCCATACAGTCTTCTACCAGCAATCAGCAGGATTGGTGGAAAGGTATAACGCTACCTTAAAGTTGAAGCTGGCAAAAATACTGGCTTCTACGTCCCTAAAGTGGCCAGTTACACTGCCTTTGGCATTGATATCCATAAGATCTGTACCACACTCACAATCAGGTCTTACACAGTATAAGGTGGTATTTGGGAGACCGATGAACATTTGGGGAGTTCCTAAGCCACGCCCCATACATGATGTACCTTGTGTTCTGTTGAATGATTATTTGGCACAGTTAACCGACAGTTTGACCTCTATTCATCAACAGGTTCGAGAAGCTCTTCCTGATAGATCTACAGGCGAGGCGCATGATCTCCGTCCCGGTGACTATGTGATGGTCAAGGTCTTCGACGGATCGAACAGCTTGGAGCCGAGGTGGCGAGGCCCGGAGCAGGTGCTGTTGGCTACAAGAACAGCAGTTCGAGTGACGAACAAAAAGAATTGGTTCCACACCACGCATTGCAAGCGTGTATCACCCGCCTTGCTGCGCTGACCGACCATCGAGAAATTCTGGAGATGGAGAAAGGTCAAGCTATCTCATCTGACGAGTCTACTGAAGTCTTGCCGGACCACACGATTCCTGGAGCATTGCAATACAATTTGAGAGTGAGAAAAGAATCTGCAGTGTTGAACGAGACAGGTTGAGCTACCGCCCTGGGTTTGTGAAACGAGAGCCAATGAGGAGGGGGGGTCAGCCTTGCATTAGTGTAGTGATACCCGTCTTGGCCCGTGGTGAAGAAATCAATGGCTACCCAAGGGAGAGGAGCTCCAACTATTGTTTTCAACAGGTTCTTAGAAAGATAAATAATCTCTGTCATTGAAATGAATAATAAGAGAATTATTTGTGCTGTTGGGTTTGTTGTTACCCTGGTGGCTTTGGCAATAACCACTTGGTTTGTTGAGAAAGCAGTTCCTGCTCGACAGCTTTTTGTTGCAACTACTCCAGCTCCACTGGAGCACCACTACTACAATCTACCTTATCATGAGCAGAAACATCGACAATCCTATTTGAATAACACATTTATTTAGATGTTGCATCATACCCACAATGCGACGAATACTACCAATTGTTGGGTGTGTGGGACGATACCTGCACACCAAAAGAAAGGAGGAACACCTTTTATTCCTCTAACATTTTCCCATAATGGTTCATGTCAAGCTTGGTATGCTCTTTTGTTTGCTTATGGGAAGCCTTCAGTAGGTGGAATCATTTTTCGGTTGAATAAAGAATGTTACCAAGATGAAAATGGTTATCCTCAAGCTATAGGGACTAAATGGGAATGGGATGAATATCAACCGGACAATATTTCGACACCATATGTCTTCACACAAGTGAGGAATATGAACAACATTAGACACTTTGTGATATCTGTAACAAGAACAAAAGCAGATTTATGTATTGGCAGTGTTGGGAGAATTCCCGTAGGACAAAGTGAATGCATTTCTGTACTGAACATTGAAGGTATGAATAACAGTAGTTTGACCTTGTCGCACAACACCTACTTTGTGTACGGTAATAAAGGATATTATCAATTACCTGTTAGATGGTCAGGGGTACGCTACATATCATTTTTGTTACCCACTGTGTTTTAAGCACCTGCATCATATCATCTTGACCTGCAGTTGTACAATGATATTTCTAAGAATAGATACAAATGAACCTTAAGTACAGATGAGATTGACCAGCCAGATACCGCTTTGCAACAATATGTTGATTTCAATTTGGGTTTGTTCTTCTTTGTGGGTGCTGCATTGAATAGCAGAAATATCAGATGATTGACTCGTGTTGTGGAAGCTGTCACCAATCAGACAGCTATGGCACTTGGGAACATTACGGAGGAACTGCAAATTGCAAGGATTGTAGCACTCCAAAACTAGATGGTACTCAACGTGATTTTAGCTGATCGAGGTGGTGCATGCCGCATTATCGGTAGCAGTTGCTGCGTCTTTATTCCTGATCACTCACCTTCAGTTTATGATGCAATCTCTAAACTGCATAAGATTGCTGCAGACATTCACCCAGAGACTGGTACATGGACATTTTTGAACTGGATATGGACACTCTTTGTTACTTGGGGCTGGAAGCTACTGACTATTCTATGTATACTACTGGTGATACTATTTACATGTACTTGTATACAATGCGGTCCTATGATTTGCTCCATATGCATCACTGCTTGTACACCTACCAAAAGAAATATTACAAAATAACAACAAATGCTGAACTATGAAATTACTGAGATGATGAACATCAATGTACAGAATGCAGATCTAGATTACCCTAGATAGCCGAATGTCTTCAGCAAATGCTGAAAGGGTCGTCTGTTGTAATTTAGCAATGATTATGTTAATCTTTAGCAGAAGACATCTTGTATTTAGAGACTATCTTGTCCGTTTACGGAATCCATTTTGTATTTCTGTCGGCCATTTTGTATGCCATGTGCTCTGTCCTACCTTCCTGTCAACTACTCTTGAAATATGCCTAGAGACAAGATGTATTTATCCTCTTCTGCTTTGCATATGCCCAGTCGAGCTTACAACTGTCGCCAACTTGTAACTGTCAAGATGTGTCCACCAGAATTAGCTAACTGTCAGCCCTTCCCACTTGTTGCTAGCACACTTTCTGTTAGACCTTATATGTATTTGAAACCAGCATCCTGTGCCTTGTACCGCCTTCATTTCATCCCCCTGTGTGGGTATAAAAGGACCAAGCTCCTTCTAGTCAGTGTGCTACCTCATACTCTACCGAAGGGTGTTGTGTGAATGTAGTTCCACCTCATGAGGTTTAATAAACTTTGTCTTTTCTATTCCAGTTTCCATGCCAACTTCTTACTATTGGTCTAAGGACTCTGTGTAGAGAAGGGTGAATCCTTTGTACTGGTAGGCCTGGCTGAGGCTTGCCACCACATTGTGTTTGTACCAAGACTGACAATGAACACCCATCGCTCTTGTGTATATAAAGTGTAAAAGCCTTCATGTAATCTGCAGTGCCTAACACTGGTGCAGAGCAAAGAGCTTGACGTAACTGATGAAAAGTATTCTGACAATCATTCGTCCATGTAAGGGGCATTGGAGTGTCTTTGGTCAGAAGTGCCAACAAGCGTTTAACTATGTGCGTAAAGCCTAATATCCATTGCCTACAAAAAGAAGTAAGACCAATGAATGCACAAACATCTTTCTGAGTAGAAGGTACTGGTGTGTCTAAAATTACTTGAATGCGATCTGGTGTAAGTGTACGTCCCTCCTTAGACAGAAGGTGACCTAAGTAGGTAACCATCGGTCTACAATATTGTAATTTCTTCCATGACACTTTGTGATGGTGTGAAGCACGAAGGAAAGCGAAGACAAAGTACATTTTTCACACTGCTCAGGGGTATCGGCTGCCAACAAGATGCCATCGACATATTGTATGAGAGCCTCTCCTTCAGGTAAAGTGAAAGACTCAAGTTGTCTTTTCAATGCTTGGCTGTAAATACTATGACTCTCAGTATACCCTTGAGGAATTCTACAAAATCTGCACGATCGAATATTCTAAGTGAAACCGAACAAATATCGAACAAATATCGGCTATCAGGATGAATAGGAATCGAAAAGAAGGCATTCTTTAGGTTAATCACAGTAAAGGTAGTCACTGTCGGAGGAACCAAAGTAAGAAGTGCTGTTATATCAGAAACCACTGGGTATTGCGATACTACAATCTTGTTAACTTCTCGTAAATCAATAATGAATCTGTAAATCCTAGTGTCAGTATCTTTTTTCAAAATGGGAATAGGACTGTTGCAAACATTATAAGGAACTTCTTCCACAACCCCCACTTCAATTAAAGCATGAACAATGTGTACAAGTGCCTCTTCGCCTTCTTGAGAAATTTTGTATTAAGGCAAGCGTGGCAACGAAGCGCCCTCCTTACCACTAATATGTACTGGTGGAACAAACATCTGCCCTACATCGGTGTCCGAAGTAGCCCACAAAGTACTAAGGAGTGAAGCTAATCCAATGTCCTCTTTAACAAGACAAGATCTCTCAATTGCGGGGTAGTTGTCCTTCAGAATAACACGTACACCTTCTGGAGAACATCGTATTGTAGCCCTGAAATACTTGAGCATATCAAGACCCACAATATTGTCCAGAGTGTTCGGAAAAAGCAAAAATGGACATGGAGCAGTAAATTTGTCAACATGAAATGCAAGTGGTTGTGACAGTGGGCTAAGGGAAGGTGTTCCATCGAAACCCTTCGATGTAATGGTTAAGCCAGACAGGGGAGCCCTCGGAACCAATTGTTTAGATAAGGCGCTACGAGTAGCTCCTGTATCAACCAGAAACTGATCAGTAGAACCCAAAACATGTGCTGTAACATAGGGACCCTTCTGATCTACCGGAACTTCAACTGATTCCTTACCCCATCCTAGACAGTCGTATGCATAAGCAGAATCTTTCAAATCGGACGGCAAATAATCAGACATCTGATATTGGTTCCATCTATCAAAAGTATTAAAATCCTCTTGTCCACGCATATTAGTATCAAACCTAGCATGATCATCCATGCTTTCTCTAGGCCCTGAATATCCTGCACGATTTCTTGTTTGTCCCCGTCCACGTGGATACTGTTGAGCACGCAATGCTGGGCAATTGGCAGCCAAATGTCTACATTTCTTGCAGTACAGAAGACAAGGTCGAACGAGTATAAGGAGGAAAGAACGGACCATAAGACTCACGTCCATCTCTATCACTACCTCTAGAAGGCGGACCATAAGCCTGGGCTAACATAACCTTCGTTTTTGACTCCTTAGTCTTCTTATCCTCATTACCCTTCGCTTCTAATTCCTGGCGTTCATAATACTAAGCCATAGTTAAAAGGAAAACCGGAGTAGAGGTAGTCCATGAACTCTCACTGGCCTTTAGGCGACTAGCTATTCCTGGTAACAGGTTGGCAACATATTTATCAACAAACAGATGCCTGCCCGAGTCATCTATCAATGACTGGCCACTAAAGTCAGGGAATGCCTCCTCAAAACCTGTAAAGAAGTCAGAAACCGATTCATCTGCCTTTTGCTTATAAGATGCTAGTACAGTCCAGTCTATCTTTTTAGGGGGAATAATCATCTTTAACTTAACCAATAGAGCTGAGGGAAGGTCTAAAATTAACTGACATGGTTTCTTTGCGGGTTCCCTTTCTACATTCATTTGTTCTAAGTCTTTCTATGACCCCCAAAAGCCGTACGATCATCAATTTTACGAATAGTTCTCCACATATCAGGGGGTAATAGAAATCCGAAGAACATGTCAATATCAGGCAAAGTCATGGTGAAAGAACTAATGGCCCCTCAACTTCTTCATAAAAAGCAGCTGGATTTTTCCGCGTATCAGGCAATGCAGTATTAAGAGCCATAACATCCGCTCTATTCCAAGGAGTGTAAACTAAACCCAATTATAAATAAAATAACCTTTTGCATCAGTGGTATCCTTATCACCATCTGTTCCCGTTCCTTTAGGAGGAACATACAAAGGTGCAAACAAAGGTGCATACAAAGGTGCGGCTTCCCGCATAGGTTTCACATGAACTACTATATTCTTATCTGTTTCGGAAGTAGAAGCCTGTGTCACGCTGGTCAGGGATGTTTGTGCAGCTGCGTCAGCTGCCATTTTCTCTTCTTGCAAACAGACTGCTTCAGCACGTAGTTTAACTAAACGTCTGATTGAATCAGCCACCAGAGAGAAGACAAAAAGACCATCACACATTCTCTTACAGTCATCTGCTATATCATCGGGCTCCAACTCATCAGAATGTTTCCTAAATCGCTCAATGACTTCTGCGGCAAATACCTCGGTAAAATATATTTGCTCCCTTTCCTGCCAGTCTTGCATGCTATCTATGTGCTCAGAAGCAGGAGCAGTACCACGAATGGCTTTGCGAGTAGCAGGTCTAAGCTCAGCTGATTGCTCAGTGGTCAACATGGAACGAATTTCCCGTGCTTTCTCTTGCTCTGTAGCATCCGAATCATGAGGAGCAGATGGAAAAATATACGGAGGCGGAGAACCGTCTAACAACAGGGAATCATCTTGTGGTTTATTGAGAATAGGATTAAGGGGTCGCCTCACAGCGTATTGGCCAGTTACCTGCAAATTATGCTCCCTATCTTCTCTTTCTTTTCTTTTCTTAATTTCTTTATTTTTCATTTCTAATGCTTTCCTTGAATACTTTTTCATTGTTCTTTTCTGATCAAAGCTTGCTCTCATTCCATTTGTTCACGCACTTCTTTCTCCCACATTTGTACACAGTCAGGCATATTTTGCCTAGTCTTTCGCTTCAACATAAAATGTTCCACATACTGAATCTTTCGTAAATCAAATGACCCATGCATAGGCCAACGCAACTCAGGATCCTTGTTAGTATATTTATTCCGTAACGTGCTGTACATTATAGAAGAAATACCTTTTTTAATATACATATTCCTATCAGGCGTCCCCTCCGGGGGGGCTAGGTGTGTCTCATCAAGTCTCAAATTGGTACCACCACAAAAGCAACACATTCTAGAAAGTGTGCTAGAAACAGGCATGCCAAAAATAATGCAATATATGCAGTATTATAGTAAAGTAGCACTTATATCACGTTGTGCCGTTCAAATCTTATTCAAAGTAGAGAAAAGTCTCCTCATTACCTGCCTATATAAATTGCAATATATATATATATATATTCACTGAAAAAACCATAGGTTATAGACCATATATAGTTAGGAATTAGCATTTACAAAACCTTGAAAATTCACTGAAAAAACCATAGGTTATAGACCATATATAGTTAGGAATTAGCATTTAGAAAACCTTATTTTACTCACACAAAACCATTGAAATTCCATATATAGTTAGTTGCACTAACTATATATCGCGCACCCGCAATCCACTGCTGATGATGTCACATATTACATCATTCATGACATGGTCAGTGACATCACTGATGACATCACTGATGACATCTCAAATGACATCACTGATGACATCATCTAGTGTCTGTGTGTTTTTGTAAAGTTTAAATACGTTTTACATATTGAAGAATGACTGGATGTATGGAAGACTGAGTGTGTGTGTGGCTGGCTGGGAGGTGTGTGACTCTGTGCATATCAATGTGTACTTGTATCAGTGATTGTATAAGAGAGTAAGTATGTGTTAGTATATGTGTGAAAAGTATGGTGTTCTGTGTTTAATTATAGATGAGGAAATCGAAGTGTGATTGATTCTTCACAGGACTGACTAGGTGTATGAGTGCATATGATAGTGTTCTAATAATAACTGACTGTATGTATGAGTAATTGTATGGGTGAATGAGTGAATGTGTGTGTAGACGTACGAATCAGTGAGTGCGTATGTAGTAACTGGTATTGGTGTGTCATGATGTCATCAGTGATGTCATTTGAGATGTCATCAGTGATGTCATTTCAGATGTCATTAGTGATGTCACTGAAGTATGGTGTTCTGTGTTTAACTGTATAGATGAAGGAATGGAAGTGTGATTGATTCTTTACAGGACTGACTTGGTGTGTGAGTAACTCCATGGATGAGTGGCAGTGTGTGACTGTCTGCATAGGTGTATGAGTGCATATGATAGTGTTGTAATAATAAGTGACTGTATGTATGAGTCATTGTATGGGTGAATGAGTGAATGTGTGTGTAGACGTAGGAATCAGTGAGTGCGTATGTAGTAACTGGTATTGGTGTGTCATGATGTCATCAGTGATGTCATTTGAGATGTCATCAGTGATGTCATCAGTGATGTCATTTGAGATGTCATCAGTGATGTCATCAGTGATGTCACTGACCATGTCATGAATGATGTAATATGTGACATCATCAGCAGTGGATTGCGGGTGCGCGATATATAGTTAGTGCAACTAACTATATATGGAATTCCAATGGTTTTGTGTGAGTAAAATAAGGTTTTCTAAATGCTAATTCCTAACTATATATGGTCTATAACCTATGGTTTTTTCAGTGAATTTTCAAGGTTTTGTAAATGCTAATTCCTAACTATATATGGTCTATAACCTATGGTTTTTTCAGTGAATTTCATTGGTTTTTTAACAGCTAATATCTGTAGCTGTAAAATGTATTCTTCTTTAAATCCAAAAATATATTTTATATGTTTATGAATAATTTTTTTTTTAAATATTTTTTTTTCTTCGTTCCCGCTTCGCGAATCGGGAAGCTTCCCGTTAGCTGACCTTGATGCCGCGAAATAGACCGCGAGCCGGTAAACGTTTCTTTACCGCAAGTGCCGCGTTAGAAAACAACATCGTGACGCCTCCCGTCCGCATGACGTTTCACGTTGTCGCGTGATACGTCATATGACGTGCTACGTTAGCGAACTGGTACGCGAAGCGAGTCGCAAAGCGCAGGTTTCTGGAAGCAAACCGGGAGGCCCTGCAAAGCGCTTAACGTAAACACAGCAAGTCATGTGACTTGGTAATAACACTTTTCATTGGTTCATTTCACTTTTGGTTTCCTAATGATGTAAGACTAGGTCATATAATCTAAAATGAACACTTTTCATTGGTTGAGAACTCTTGTTTTTCCCAAATGATGAAAATCCCTCCTTCTTTCCTCACTCTGACTTTCATCATTGTGAGAGAAAGACCCTTTGTGATCACTGAGCAATGGCTTCTTTAGTAGCTTCAGCTGGTGCTTCCCCACCACCTCCACCACATCCAAGGAAGAGTGGACCACCTGCTCAAGTTATAATTCAACAAGAAGAGGAAGAAGAGGAACAGAACGACGAGCACGAAGAGAGGCAGTTTTTGCCTGAGGAGCCCAGGACGTCTCACCGGAAAGAAAACTTCATTTGGCAATTTTTTAAAATTCCCAAAGGTCAGAAAAAAGTAAATGCAAGATACGTAACTTGCCTTATATGTCAAGATAGACTGTCCAGAGGAACTGAGAAGAAATACAGTTTCGGAAACTACACAATGCATCGCCATATGACTAGGTGGCATCCTAACAACTACAGTGCTGCACAGTTTCGGAACGACCTAGATAATCTCCCTATTATGGCCAGAAGATCTGTTGTACCGGAAGTAACGGGACCAGAGGGCAGGGAGATGGTGCCAAATATACAAATGAGATTTGGTGAAGTAAAACACATCTGCGTATTTTGCGATGGATTCATTTGCTACGGAGAAAGAAGCATCACTCTGATCAACAGAGCTATTGACTATCATATGCAAGTTTGTACGAAACGCCCAAAATAATAAATACTTTTTTTTTGTTTTGTTGCTCCTGTTGAGCCCTTTACAATGAATCGTTTTCATTGCCCCCTCCAAGAAAAACCCAATTCAAAAAAAGTAAAAAAATGTTCCGAAAAATAATAAAAAAAATATAAAACAACAAAAACAATAAAAAAAAAAGTTCTTTTCAGAACTACCTCCCCGTTATTAAAAAATTGGTACAATATTTGGAACTGTGCCAACCTCTATTTCTCTTAGTTCGCTTCCCAGTTCGCTCGCCGGTACGCGAACCGGAAGCGAACCAAAAACAGTAAGTATAAGGGAAGGAAACAGACACTTATGTTAAAAGAAAGACAGCTATAGGGGAGTAAACTAGAGATACTATTACCCGTAATCCACTGCTGATGATGTCACATATTACATCATTCATGACATGCTCAGTGACATCATCAGCAGAGGATTGCGGGTTTTTTGGCAACGTGCCTTATCCACGGTTTAATAACGCTGCCTTTTGCTTTATATAAGTTTTCAAATTGTATGAAATATATACCAATAGGTCGTTATGAACCTTTAGGTAGTGCTTTTCTTCATGAGGTCTGGTCGCTTCCATACACATACAGATGTTTCAAAGATGATCAAGAAGTTTATCTGAATGGAGAGGAATGCACTGAGACGCCAGATCATTCACTAATGTGTAGGCACATACAGTTACACGGTTCATGCAACAAACACCGACCAAATATGGCTTGCGTGTTGCAAGGCACGCCAGTTCCTGCTATCATCCCCACGTTCAAGTTGTTGGAAAATGGTAGTTATTTGATGCTCAATAATGAAGATTGTTCTGAGTTAATTAAAAGTATTCCTTTTATCGTAACAGTAAGTGAACGGGTTATTTGCTGCAGAAATGTTCTATTTCCTCCCACACATGAACATAGGGAGTTTTCAATCTGGCCACAAATACCAACCTTGGGAGAGATTTCAACGGCATGGCAAGAATAAGAGCTCTTTTGTCTCAGAGAGAGGTGGCCTTGAGTTCGGCCCGTGAAACTTTCGTGCTTCACATAGCGAACACCCGTACAGAGGTGCAGACCCTTTTAAATACTGATTCGCCTTTCAATTTCAGCAAGATGGTTCCGACTATCTTTAACGCATCCTCCACAAAGGCCCTGGCGCACTTTTTTAAAGTTGTTACCAGTGGTCTCGTGACTTCATTTGAGAAAATCTTTGGAGTCATCCCTGCTTTCTTTCATTCTATTTTCTCCACTCTGCTTCGTGGATTGGCATTTTTACTTGCATTACCAGCGGACGCTCTTGTGCTTTTTTACATTTTTAAATATGGATGTCCCTCCTATGCAACCTCCCACCCTGCAGCTGCTGACACTGTTCTGCAATCGCATACTAGAATATTATGGCACAATGCCGTTGGCGATATTAAGCACGGCATATGGATTATCTTTTCGATTCTCCTACTTCACCTGTGTCCAGCCTGTATTTCACTGCCTGACCTGTGATTTCGATTGGGCCATTGATTTGTGTCTCTGCGGACCGGTTTCTCCTGACGTCGACTTTAATCAGCTGATGACTCCTATCATTACTCACGAGTTGGTTTGTCCTGGCGAAAGGATTATGGCTGTGGCATTGATGCATGGACTACTTGGTCCCTGGAATTTACTGGCGGCAGCACAGTCTTTCTTGGAACAGAGCTTTCTTGAAAACCCACCGAGCTGTCCTCTGATGGTGATAGAGGATCCGGTGCTGGGAGAGCACGTATGTTCTTTTCCGCTTTTAAATTGGATGGCTGAACTGTTTTCGGATGAAGAGGGTGACTTCCTATTGGAGGCTGTTGCAGCTTATTTTGCATACACAGTTATGTCATAGACCTTTTTCATGTTTGATATGCTGAGTACTAGCATTTCATTGACAATTCATTGACTTATTTGTCAAGTTTTTATTATTTACCTTGCCTATTGGCTTAAGACTCGATGAAGTACTTGGCTGTTTTATTTTTCTTTAGCATTAAATTTTCCTAGTTTTTAATGCTTTACCTTGCGGACCGTCCACATATAAACTTGCAATCTGCTCTCATGAGATGGCACTTCTATTATCTTATTCAGTTCGTTTCCGGATCATGGGGAGGTGTCATCTAGGTCCTGGATATCTTTACACCGTGTTAAGTTAGCATGGGCTCATTACCGGTTTAAACGCCATTTTCCTTTTTTGCAACTTCTGCACACGACACTTAGTTGTTGCTTTAGCTTTCCACCTAGTAGTTCATCGTGGTTTACATGAGAATAATATGTTATTGCTCTACTATCTGCTTTGCTTGTTAAACTATATCTGTACAGCGAGTGCTAAAGTTTCAAGAACAACACGATACAGAATTGTTATGAGGTCTGATCTCCACGACTTCATACTCATAACATAAGTGCAACTTCTGCCAATTCTGGGCATGAGGCGGGTTTTATATTGCTTTGCCGAACACACATACACAACAGTTGATGCGGTTCACATGAAGAGAGAGCTGGTGTATGCTGATGTGATTCCTTCAAATCTAAGACACTAAAGTATGGGCACGCCCTAAACCAACACAAAGAGACCTTCTTAGCAAATAATATAATATGTGTATTAGGGAGGGTGAGATATAAGCAGCCGCGGGCCGTGGAGGGAGTTACGGTGAGGCAGGGAGGCGGGGAGGGGGAGAAGCAGGGTGGAGCCCTCTCTACCCTGCCCCTCCCCCTCCCCGCCTCCCTGCCCCACCGTAACTCCCTCCACGGCCCGCGGCTGCTTATAAGTGTTGCTAACTCTTATTCATTTACAGCATGTTAACATACTGTCACCATTCGCTTTTTATGTACTAGTAACTATGCTGGTAATTTTGCTACTGATAATATGTGTACTTGTATTCTCCACCCTGCTTCTCCCCCTCCCCGCCTCCCTGCCTCACCGTAACTCCCTCCACGGCCCGCGGCTGCTTATAAGTGTTGCTAACTCTTATTCATTTACAGCATGTTAACATACTATCACCATTCGCTTTTTATGTACTAGTAACTATGCTGGTAATTTTGCTACTGATAATATGTGTACTTGTATTATCTAAGATACTACGCCTGAGAAGACGGCATTAGTAAATAAACATTTCAAATACACATGTGTTCTTCTTAACTCCATGTTCTGGTTTCTAAGAAATATATAACGACCGACTGTTCATGAGTTCCACGTATCCTGAGGTACTATAAGTTCATATTCTGGATTGTCTAAACATTGAGAGTTTGTTATATCCAATGTGACACTGTACCTAGCTTGCTAAGGGGTTTTTGATTACTAACGTGAGTTTTGGGACACCCTAATTCGCCGAGGTTCCAATCCTCTGTCCACAGTTCTGTGTGAGAACAGAAACCCTGCGACAGGGGCACCCCCGACCCTTGCTGGAGCTTCATCACACTTGCGATACAACTCCAGCAATGCGCCACCTTTACGGCACAGATACATCACGCATCTGTGCTGTTTTTGCCCCATGATGCGCCGCATTGTAAATGCAGCACACCATAGGTGACGGAACAGCGGCACAGAATGACTAACACATCCCTGGTGATGCGCCAGTCATCATAAATGTATCCCTATGCTTCTTATCTTGTTAGAGATGAACCGCCATATGTATCATCAAAGTTTTTTGCATTTCCTAAATAGCGAACTTTAAGGAATAAATAGCGATTCTTTACCATTCCTAGTTTGCGATTAGCTATTTGCTAATTACAAATTACCCATTCATTTCCTTCATTTCCATAGGGCGGTTGGACTCACTTTTAGCTCGAACGGCTGAATGGATTTCCACGAAACTTGGCAAAATTGTAGGGACTGGTAGCCCGATGTGCCTTTGCTATGTCTCAAGATATATGCTCCAGTGGTTTTTACGAAAATTAACTTTGAAAAATATATATTGGGCTACATTGGCCTATATATATGTTGGAGCCCAAATGTAGCCCCATGTAGCCCAATGAAGCCCAATGTAGCCCAATGTAGCCCAAAGATGGCCGCCAGACACACAAAAAAACAAATGTAGCCCAAATATCAGCCAGATGTAGCCCAACTATAGCCCAGTGACAGAATGACCAATCAGCTTCGCAAACCTCCGTTACGCGAAGCGGAGCGCTGTTACAGATATATATCTTTTTTTGAACGTTAATTTCTCAAAATCCACTGGAGCACATATATTGAGACCTAGCAAAGGCACATCGGGCTACCAGTCCCTAATATTTTGCCAAGTTTCGTGCAAATCCATTCAGCCGTTCGATTATTATTATTATTATTTTTTTTGCCCCGCGGGGCCCTTTTAAAACCTCCACATCAAACCTAGGGGGTCAGCGAGGATCTACTATGCCCCCTTATGGTTATTTCCCCCTTTGTTTTGGCCTCCTCTTGTCTCTCGATCCTACCGAGAGACAAGATGGCGGCCGCTACGGACTTTTTGGAATGTTGACAGACGCCAGAGAACCAATCAGCTTCGCTTCACAAAGCTCTGTTGCGCGAAAAGTACGCGTCCTGGGACGCTGCCCGGTCCGCTGTTACAGATATAAATCTTTTTTTAAACGTTAATTTCTCAAAATCCACTGGAGCACATATATTGAGGCCTACAAAAGGCACATCGGGCTACCAGTCCCTACAATTTTGCCAAGTTTCGTGCAAATCCATTCAGCCGTTCGGGCTAAAAGTGAGGCCAACCGCCCTATGGAAAACTCAATGTTAAAAACACGTTTTGGGACCCCCCTTTTTTCTCGGCCCCCCCTTGACGAACCCCCCCCAAATTTTCAAGGGCTGCTCAGAAACAAAATGTGCCATTTTCCTGAAAATTTCAGCCAATTCCGTCCACAAACGCCAAAGTTATTAGACATAGAATTTTCAAAAATCCCATAGAGAAAAAATCCTAACTATATATACCTACTGGCGACCGCCAGTAGGTAATATATATATATATATATATATATATATATATATATATATATATATATATATATATATATATTACCTACTGGCGATCGCCAGTAGGTATATATAGTTAGGATTTTTTCTCTATGGGTTTTTTGAAAATTCTATGTCTAATAACTTTGGCGTTTGTGGACGGAATTGGCTGAAAATTTCAGGAAAATGGCACATTTTGTTTCTGAGCAGCCCTTGAAAATTTGGGGGGGGTTCGTCCAGTGGGGGCCGAGAAAAAAGGGGGGTCCCAAAACGTGTTTTTAACATTGAGTTTTCCATAGGGCGGTTGGCCTCACTTTTAGCCCGAACGGCTGAATGGATTTGCACGAAACTTGGCAAAATTGTAGGGACTGGTAGCCCGATGTGCCTTTTGTAGGTCTCAATATATGTGCTCCAGTGGATTTTGAGAAATTAACGTTTAAAAAAAGATATATATCTGTAACAGCGGACCGGTTAGCGCTCTGGTTCGCGGACTTTTCGCGCAACGGAGCTTTGTGAAGCGAAGCTGATTGGTTCTCCGGCGTCTGTCAACATTCCAAACAGTCCGTAGCGGCCGCCATCTTGTCTCTCGGTAGGATCGAGAGACAAGAGGAGGTCAAAACAAAGGGGGAAATAACTATAAGGGGGCATAGTAGATCCTCGCTGACCCCCTAGGTTTGATGTGGAGGTTTTAAAAGGGCCCCGCGGGGCAAAAAAAAATAATAATAATAATAATTGAACGGCTGAATGGATTTGCACGAAACTTGGCAAAATATTAGGGACTGGTAGCCCGATGTGCCTTTGCTAGGTCTCAATATATGTGCTCCAGTGGATTTTGAGAAATTAACGTTCAAAAAAAGATATATATCTGTAACAGCGCTCCGCTTCGCGTAACGGAGGTTTGCGAAGCTGATTGGTCATTCTGTCACTGGGCTATAGTTGGGCTACATCTGGCTGATATTTGGGCTACATTTGTTTTTTTGTGTGTCTGGCGGCCATCTTTGGGCTACATTGGGCTTCATTGGGCTACATTCGGCTAATTAGCAAATAGCTCATCGCAAACTAGGAATGGTAAAGAATCGCTATTTATTCCTTAAAGTTCGCTATTTAGGAAATGCAAAAAACTTTGATGATACATATGGCGGTTCATCTCTAACAAGATAAGAAGCATAGGGATACATTTATGATGACTGGCGCATCACCAGGGATGTGTTAGTCATTCTGTGCCGCTGTTCCGTCACCTATGGTGTGCTGCATTTACAATGCGGCGCATCATGGGGCAAAAACAGCACAGATGCGTGATGTATCTGTGCCGTAAAGGTGGCGCATTGCTGGAGTTGTATCGCAAGTGTGATGAAGCTCCAGCAAGGGTCGGGGGTGCCCCTGTCGCAGGGTTTCTGTTCTCACACAGAACTGTGGACAGAGGATTGGAACCTCGGCGAATTAGGGTGTCCCAAAACTCACGTTAGTAATCAAAAACTCCTTAGCAAGCTAGGTACAGTGTCACATTGGATATAACAAACTCTCAATGTTTAGACAATCCAGAATATGAACTTATAGTACCTCAGGATACGTGGAACTCATGAACAGTCGGTCGTTATATATTTCTTAGAAACCAGAACATGGAGTTAAGAAGAACACATGTGTATTTGAAATGTTTATTTACTAATGCCGTCTTCTCAGGCGTAGTACCTTAGATAATAAAAGTACACATATTATCAGTAGCAAAATTACCAGCATAGTTACTAGTACATAAAAAGTGAATGGTGATAGTATGTTAACATGCTGTAAATGAATAAGAGTTAGCAACACTTATAAGCAGCCGCGGGCCGTGGAGGGAGTTACGGTGAGGCAGGGAGGCGGGGAGGGGGAGAAGCAGGGTGGAGAATACAAGTACACATATTATCAGTAGCAAAATTACCAGCATAGTTACTAGTACATAAAAAGCGAATGGTGACAGTATGTTAACATGCTGTAAATGAATAAGAGTTAGCAACACTTATAAGCAGCCGCGGGCCGTGGAGGGAGTTACGGTGGGGCAGGGAGGCGGGGAGGGGGAGGGGCAAGGTAGAGAGGGCTCCACCCTGCTTCTCCCCCTCCCCGCCTCCCTGCCTCACCGTAACTCCCTCCACGGCCCGCGGCTGCTTATATCTCACCCTCCCTAATACACATATTATATTATTTGCTAAGAAGGTCTCTTTGTGTTGGTTTAGGGCGTGCCCATACTTTAGTGTCTTAGATTTGAAGGAATCACATCAGCATACACCAGCTCTCTCTTCATGTGAACCGCATCAACTGTTGTGTATGTGTGTTCGGCAAAGCAATATAAAACCCGCCTCATGCCCAGAATTGGCAGAAGTTGCACTTATGTTATGAGTATGAAGTCGTGGAGATCAGACCTCATAACAATTCTGTATCGTGTTGTTCTTGAAACTTTAGCACTCGCTGTACAGATATAGTTTAACAAGTAAAGCAGATAGTAGACCAATAACATATTATTCTCATGTAAACCACGATGAACTACTAGGTGGAAAGCTAAAGCAACAACTAAATGTCGTGTGCAGAAGTTGCAAAAAAGGAAAAATGGCGTTTAAACCGGTAATGAGCCCATGCTAACTTAACACGGTGTAAAGATATCCAGGACCTAGATGACACCTCCTCATGATCCGGAAACGAACTGAATAAGATAATAGAAGTGCCATCTCATGAGAGCAGATTGCAAGTTTATATGTGGACGGTCCGCAAGGTAAAGCATTAAAAACTAGGAAAATTCAATGCTAAAGAAAAATAAAACAGCCAAGTACTTTATCGAGTCTTAAGCCAATAGGCAAGGTAAATAATAAAAACTTGACAATTAAGTCAATGAATTGTCAATGAAATGCTAGTACTCAGCATATGAAACATGAAAAAGGTCTTTGACATAACTGTGTATGCAAAATAAGCTGCAACAGCCTCCAACAGGAAGTCACCGTCTTCATCCGAAAACAGTTCAGCCATCCAATTTAAAAGCGGAAAAGAACATACGTGCTCTCCCAGCACCGGATCCTCTATCACCATCAGAGGACAGCTCGGTGGGTTTTCAAGAAAGCTGTGTTCCAAGAAAGACTGTGCTGCCGCCAGTAAATTCCAGGGACCAAGTAGTCCATGCATCAATGCCACAGCCATAATCCTTTCGCCAGGACAAATCAACTCGTGAGTAATGATAGGAGTCATCAGCTGATTAAAGTCGACGTCAGGAGAAACCGGTCCGCAGAGACACAAATCAATGGCCCAATCGAAATCACAGGTCAGGCAGTGAAATACAGGCTGGACACAGGTGAAGTAGGAGAACCGAAAAGATAATCCATATGCCGTGCTTAATATCGCCAACGGCATTGTGCCATAATATTCTAGCATGCGATTGCGGAACAGTGTCAGCAGCTACAGGGTCGGAGGTTGCATAGGAGGGACATCCATATTTAAAAATGTAAAAAAGCACAAGAGCGTCCGCTGGTAATGCAAGTAAAAATGCAATCCACGAACCAGAGTGGAGAAAATGGAATGAAAGGGAGCAGGGATGACTCCAAAGATTTTCTCAAATGAAGTCACGAGACCACTGGTAACAACTTTAAAAAAGTGTGCCAGGGATTTTGTGGAGGATGCGTTAAAGATAGTCGGAAACATGTTGCTGAAATTGAAAGGCAAACCTGTGTACGGGTGTTCGCTATGTGAAGTACGAAAGTTTCACGGGCCGAACTCAAGGCCACCTCTCTCTGAGACAAAAGAGCTCTTATTCTTGTCATGCCGTTGAAACGTGTCCCAAGGTTGGTATTTGTGGCCAGATTGAAAACTCCCTATGTTCATGTGTGGGAGGAAATAGAACATTTCTGCAGCAAATAACCCGTTCACTTACTGTTACGATAAAAGGAATACTTTTAATTAACTCAGAACAATCTTCATTATTGAGCATCAAATAACTACCATTTTCCAACAACTTGAACGTGGGGATGATAGCAGGAACTGGCGTGCCTTGCAACACGCAAGCCATATTTGGTCGGTGTTTGTTGCATGAATCGTGTAACTGTATGTGCCTACACATTAGTGAATGATCTGGCGTCTCAGTGCATTCCTCTCCATTCAGATAAACTTCTTGATCATCTTTGAAACATCTGTATGTGTATGGAAGCGACCAGACCTCATGAACAAAAGCACTACCTAAAGGTTCATAAAGACCTATTGGTATATATTTCATACAATTTGAAAACTTATATAAAGCAAAAGGCAGCGTTATTAAACCGTGGATAAGGCATGTTGCCAAAAAACCCGCAATCCTCTGCTGATGATGTCATTGAGCATGTCATGAATGATGTAATATGTGACATCATCAGTAGTGGATTATGGGTAATAGTATCTCTAGTTTACTCCCCTATAGCTGTCTTTCTTTTAACATAAGTGTGTGTTTCCTTCCCTTATACTTACTGTTTTTGGTTCGCTTCCAGTTCGCGTACCAGCGAGCGAACTAGGAAGCGAACTAAGAGAAATAGAGGTTGGCACAGTTCCAAATATTGTACCAATTTTTTAATAACGGGGAGGTAGTTCTGAAAAGAACTTTATTTTTTATTTTTCTGAACATTTTTTTACTGTAAGGTTCCCGATTCGCGAAGCGGGAACGAAGAAAAAAAAATATTTAAAAAAATAATTATTCATAAACATATAAAATATATTTTTGGATTTAAAGAAGAATAAATTTTACAGCTACAGATATTAGCTGTTAAAAAACCAATGAAATTCACTGAAAAAACCATAGGTTATAGACCATATATAGTTAGGAATTAGCATTTACAAAACCTTGAAAATTCACTGAAAAAACCATAGGTTATAGACCATATATAGTTAGGAATTAGCATTTACAAAACCTTATTTTACTCACACAAAACCATTGAAATTCCATATATAGTTAGTTGCACTAACTATATATCGCGCACCCGCAATCCACTGCTGATGATGTCACATATTACATCATTCATGACATGGTCAGTGACATCACTGATGACATCACTGATGACATCTCAAATGACATCACTGATGACATCACTGATGACATCTCATTTGACATCATTCTTGTGCTAATACGATAAACCTCTTCAGACTCTAATATAACCTTAGATACACTCAGTGTATACAGACACTCACACACTGCCACTCATCCATGGAGTTACTCACACACCCAGTCAGTCATGCAAAGAAACAATCTCACCTCCATTTCTTCAACTATACAGTTAAACACACCTTACTTATTGAAACATATACTAACACATATTTACTCTCTTATACAATCCCTGATACAAGTTCACAATGATCGATACAACCACTCACTCATTCAGTGGCTCTCATGCACAGTTATTTATATATGCCAACTCTCACATGTACTGTGTTTTACATATGTACTTACTATGACATGTAGCATTGAGATATCCATTCACTCATCAATACACTCATGCACACAGTCAACTGCCCATGTAGCTGTTTCCACATGCACTCTTGAACTCATACACCTAGTGAATAAACTGCTCACACATCTATGCATAGAGTCTCACACCTTCCAGCCACCCCCACACAAACTCAATCTCCCATAGAAATACTTGGGCAACCAATTAATAACACATATAGCCTCTCGTATAGCTAATGATCAACACATGCAGCAGTTTACAGAACAACAGACATAATGATGCACAAATTAAGACAGTTTAGTCACTAACCCATGCATTCAGTGAGACACATTTAATCACTCACTCATACAGTCAGTCATGCACCTACTAAATCCTTCATCCAGACACTTATACATCCACTCAAGACATATTTTAACTTTACAGAAAAATACAGTCACTGGATGTTGTCATCAGTGATGTCATCAGTGATGTCATTTGAGATGTCATCAGTGATGTCATCAGTGATGTCACTGACCATGTCATGAATGATGTAATATGTGACATCATCAGCAGTGGATTGCGGGTGTGCGATATATAGTTAGTGCAACTAACTATATATGGAATTTCAATGGTTTTGTGTGAGTAAAATAAGGTTTTGTAAATGCTAATTCCTAACTATATATGGTCTATAACCTATGGTTTTTTCAGTGAATTTTCAAGGTTTTGTAAATGCTAATTCCTAACTATATATGGTCTATAACCTATGGTTTTTTCAGTGAATATATATATATATATATATATATATATATATTCACTGAAAAAACCATAGGTTATAAACCATATATAGTTAGGAATTAGCATTTACAAAACCTTGAAAATTCACTGAAAAAACCATAGGTTATAGACCATATATAGTTAGGAATTAGCATTTAAAAAACCTTATTTTACTCACACAAAACCAATGAAATTCCATATATAGTTAGTTGTACTAACTATATATCACGCACCCGCAATCCACTGCTGATGATGTCACATATTACATCATTCATGACATGGTCAGTGACATCACTGATGACATCACTGATGACATCTCAAATGACATCACTGATGACATCACTGATGACAACATCCAGTGACTGTATTTTTCTGTAAAGTTAAAATATGTCTTACATATTTAAGAATGAGTGGATGTATAAGTGTCTGGATGAAGGATTTAGTAGGTGCATGACTGACTGTATGAGTGAGTGGTTAAATGTGTCTCACTGAGTGCATGGGTTAGTGACTAAACTGTCTTAATTTGTGCATCATTATGTCTGTTGTTCTGTAAACTGCTGCATGTGTTGATCAGTAGCTATATGAGTAACTATATGGGTTATTGATTGGTTGCCCAAGCATTTGTATGGGAGACTGAGTGTGTGTGTGGGTGGCTGGGAGGTGTATGACTCTGTGCATAGATGTATGGGTTCAAAAGTGCATGTGGAAACAGCTGTATGGGCGGTTGACTGTGTGCATGGCTGTATTGGTGAGTGAATGGATATCTCAGTGCTACATGTCAAAGTAAGTACATATGTAAAATACAGTACATTTGAGAGTTGACATATATAAATAACTGTGCATAAGAGCCAGTGAATGTGTGAGTGGCTGTATGGATCATTGTGCTCTTGTATCCAGGATTGTATAAGTGAGTAAATATGTTTTAGTATATGTTTGAATAAGTAAGGTGTGTATAACTGTATAGTTGTGAAAATGGAGGTGTGATTGATTCTTTGCATGACTGACTAGGTGTGTAAGTAACTCCATGGATGAGTGACAGTCTGTGAGTGTCTGTTTACACTGAGTGTATCTAAGGTTATATTAGAGTCTGAAGAGGTTCATCGTATTATCACATGAATGATGTCATCAGTGATGTGATCAGTAATGTCAAATGAGATGTCATCAGTGATGTCATCAGTGATGTCATTTGAGATGTCATCAGTGATGTCATCAGTGATGTCATTTGAGATGTCATCAGTGATGTCATCAGTGATGTCATTTGAGATGTCATCAGTGATGTCATCAGTGATGTCACTGACCATGTCATGAATGATGTAATATGTGACATCATCAGCAGTGGATTGCGGGTGCGTGATATATAGTTAGTACAACTAACTATATATGGAATTTCATTGGTTTTGTGTGAGTAAAATAAGGTTTTTTAAATGCTAATTCCTAACTATATATGGTCTATAACCTATGGTTTTTTCAGTGAATTTTCAAGGTTTTGTAAATGCTAATTCCTAACTATATATGGTTTATAACCTATGGTTTTTTCAGTGAATTTCAATGGTTTTTTAATAGCAAATATCTATAGGTGTAAAATGTATTCTTATTTAAATCCAAAAATATATTTTATATGTTTATTAATAATTTTTTTTAAATATTTTTTTTGTTTCGCTCCCGGTCCGCGAACCGGGAAGCTTCCCATTAGCTCAATTTGATGCCGCGACCCGGTCCGCGAACCGGTAAAAAATCAACATAGTGACGGTATCGCGTTGCCGCGTAATGCGTCTTATGACGTACTGCGTTAGCGCACCCGGAAGTGCCCCGGGGCGCGGACCGAGGCGCGAAACGCAGCTCCCCGGAAGCGATCCGCGGCGCGTCGCGAAAGCGCGACGTATCGCGTTGCCGCGTAATGCGTCTTGTGACGTACCGCGTTAGCGCACCCGGAAGTGTCCCGGGGCGCGGACCGAGGCGCGAAGCTTAGCGACCCGGAAGCTAACCGGGGCGCGTTCCGCAGCGCGTAACATGAGCGTGAGAGGTCATGTGACTTGTTAATAAAACTTTTCATTGGTTCATTTCACTTTTGGTTTCATAATGATGTAAGGCTAGGTCAGGTGACCTAAAAATAACACTTTTCATTGGTTGAGAAGTATTGTTTTTCCCAAATGATGAAAACCCCTCCTTCTTTCCTCACTCTGACTTTCATCATTGTGAGAGGAAGACCTATTTTGCTTGTTGGAAAATGGCTTCATTGGTAGCTTCAGCTGGTGGACCCCCACCACCACCACCACCTCCTCATGGGAAGAGAGGACCACCTCCCCAGGTCCTGACCAACACTGAGGAGGAAGAGGAAGAAATGGATGAGGAGGGAGAAGAACCACAGTTCTTAGAAGAGGTGCCCCGTGTTTCCAGAAAGAAAGCCAGTTTCATCTGCCAGTTTTATTCGATCCCTCGTGGCCAAAAAAAAGTCAATGCGAGGTATGTCACCTGCCTCATATGCAAAGAACAATTGTCCAGAGGGACGGACAAGAAATATAGTTACGGAAATCACACAATGCACAGGCACATGACAAGGAAGCATCCGCTCAATTACAGCCGGGCGGAAATAAGGGATTTACAGGACAATCCAAGACCAACTCCTGTGGCCAGACCAAGAATACAAATTTCATTAACACCAGAAGAGGCACGGGAAACTGTGCCAAATATTCAAGAAAACTGTCGTGCATTGTTAGCTTGTGGCAACATGAGCATAAATGCTATAAACCTAGCATATGAACACCATAATTGCCCTAACCGCCCCCAGTAATTTTTTTTTTGCTCCTGTTGAGCCCTTTTCAATGCCTGTTTTTTGTTGTTTCCCCCCCCCCCAAAAAAAACAAAAAAAATATAAAATCGTTCCAAAAATACAAAAAAAACAAAAAATGTTCAAAAAATAAAAAAAAAATATAAAACAACAAAAATATAAAAAAAAAGTTCTTTTCAGAACTACCTTCCCTTTCAAAAAAAATTGCTAGAATGTTTAGCACTCTGGCAAGCTCTATTTCTTTTGGTTCGCTCCCCGGTTAGCTTCCCGGTACGCGGACCGGGAGCTAACCCAAAAAAAAAAAAAAGTGTAAGTATAAGGAAAGTAAACAGAGAGTGATGTTAAAAGAAAGACAGCTATAGGGAGTAAAGAAGAGATACTGTTTAATAGATCTATTTACCGAAGAAAAGACGGAAGAGGGTATAATTGTGAAAAACAAAATAGATAACGAAGTGAAAGAAAAAAAAAGAGAGTATAACATTAACAAAGAAGAGTTTCTTGGAGAATGTGAGTGAATGTTCAAAATAAGATTAAAACATGAGGAATAACAGAGAGAAAAAATAGAAAACAGAAAACAAAAAATAACAGAAAAAGATTAATTGAAACAGCAAAGAAATGTAAGTAACATAGAGCCATATCATCAACATAGGCAATAAAAGTTTTGAAGCTTTTATTGGCAGAAATGTGTCGCTAAAGCTGCTTTTAGCGGCAGAAAACTGCCGCTAAAACCACTTTTGCACCAGTTTTCTGCCAATAAAAAGAGCAATAATTTTATTGGCTGTATTCATAATATGCCCCTTAGTGTGCTTCAACTACACAGAGAAAGCATTATGAACAAGTAGTGATAGAGTGATCAGTCAAAGACACTAAGAGTAATAGAGACGGAGTGAGTGAACAAGAGTGAGGAACTATGAGAAGAGAGGGACTGAGAAAAAGAGTGGAAGGAGTTGAGTAAGTAGGTAATATAGAAAGGAATGAGGGAAGTAGCAAAGGCAGGAAACTGAGGGTTAAAGAAATGAAGCAGTGGAACTAATAGTAGGTGAATGTGATAGAAATGTAACGAAAAGAGTACAAAGCATTTACCTTATAATTGTCGTTAAATTACTCACTTTTTGTTTTTATACTTTCAATCTGTGAAAGAGAGAACAAACATTTCAAAAATATTAAAACATGTATTTAAAAATTACAAAAGACAAGGGAAAAGATTGAAGGACAAACAGTTTTTCAACAACTTTGACACTTACAGAAGCTTCTGCTTCTCCAGGCCCCCTACACAGTCCTAAAGATATACATTTTAAACTAACAGTATCTTGATGCAGATGAAGTGAGGCCTATCTTAAAACATGGTGCATCTTTTGCATTGCTGTTGTCTCAGAAAAGTGTCGCAAGACACTAAAATTTTAAATAATTGCTTCAGGATGCCAATAAGATGTGTCCTATCCAGAGGTTTGTTTGAGGTGAGGCCTACTCAGGGTTGCAGATGAAATTTCGAGTTGTTGAAGAGAATAGAGGACATAATACATGTAAAGGTCTACCAATGAAGTGAGTCATGTCCACTGCACTCTTGAACAAAATCCAAACCTCCTATGTTTCCCTGGACAGACCTAAACTTGATCTGCACAATGTGATTCGTAATGATAGGAAACACAGGTGATGTAATTGAAATACGTGCAATTTATTTTGCTCATTTCACAATCACATCACTTGTGTTTCCTTTGCTTAGGTATCTCATTGTGCAGATGTAGTCTAGCATATGAAAGAATACGCAGAAGTGCAGCACTGCATGCAACAACTTTGACACTTACAGAAGCCTCACCTTCTCCATGCCTCCTACACAGTTCTACATATACATCATAAATGCAAACAGTACAGAATTAATTATACATGTTAAATGGTTTATTTTTGCTGTTCTCAGAATGTATCAAAATTCACTAAAAACAGTGACTTGAAGGTATTCATCATATAACAGCGGGGAAAAAAAAACACAATCAAAATGATTGTGTTTAAAAAACCCATACAACATAAGAAATCAGAATTCAGAACTCCTTAAAGTTAACTTACTTTCCATGACGTCAAAGGATGTCCTATGAACAGCTTACACTCTTTTGTGCTGTTATTACTTTCAGCCCGCCACTTTCTGAAAGAAAATCTCCATCGTTTTTAAAAACATGTTACATGCAATAAATGACTTCTTGCTCTCTACCACAAGTTTCCACAAGGCCAAATCTTGTCAGACCCATTTATAACTCTTGGATTTCTTGTAAGCCAATCCCGTCATTTGGCATTTCCGCAACTTTCAGAATTAAAATGTTGAAGATCATTTTCACAATCCTGGAATAGTAATATCTTCCCCTTCTTGCTCAGTCATGTTCTACATTTCCTATGACACTGATACTGCTTACTATGAAGCAGACTTACACTAACTCTATGACTACTACAATTATTTAATTCTCTACATCACTTTCAATCACAAAGCAATGTAAAACAGTAGACAGCGTTGCAGACTTACATTCCCTCTACTCTATGTTTTGATTGGCTGCTTCAATTAGCTTATAAAAAGAAATAGTTTTTCTGAACTCATTCAAAGTGCATTTATTTCTCCATGACGTCCAGTCTTATGGTTAGAACTTATGTCTCTGAACTACACTTATCCTCAAGGCCAAATTGTGTAGGAGACATTAGAACTTCTTGAAATTCCACAGAGCACATCCCAAGATTATTTCCCTAAAATTTTGGTTTTAAAAACACCAGGTAAGAGTTTTTAAGGTCATACGGCAATTTTTTTTTGAAAATTAAAACAGAATAGTTGCAGAATGACCAGCCATTTCTAGACTTTAAATAAGCTGTGTAATGTCCTGATGTTATTGAAGGGCCGTCATGATATATAATTGCTGCAGTTACAAAAGTCCTTCCTGATATTGACAACTGCGAAGCTACAACATTTTTAATTAAAGTTGTCAATTTTGTTCCATCAGGCCTACATCGTTGGAACATTAAAATGACATACTGGCCATATGTTCGTATAAATAATGTGGACATCATTTCAGATTTACATTGGCTACACTCCATGTTGTGATCAGCTGCTTTTACTAGCTTATTAAAGGAGACTGATTTACTGTCTGGCAAAGTTAAATATATAAATCTTTCTGAGTCTACACTAGTAGTACTTGATACCATACAGTTCTCGCAGTCATGCTGCCATTGATAAGAAAGCCCAAACAGCTGATCTACATCTACACCTTCAGCATGCAATACATCAAGCATATACATTAAAAACTCCTGACAATCTTGCTGAATATTTTGAGAGAATTGTGTTTGGCCTGAACATCTGTCTAACAGATTTCGAATTTCAGACACACTTTCTATGTTTCTTCTATCAGTGCTACATTTCTCTAACACAGAATTTAACAAACTGCAAAATCTTTGATCAGAATTGACCACAATCTCTTCTTTTACATTTTCTAGAGAAAACAAAACATTAACCACTACATTAGCATAGCAGTTGACACCAGAACTGTTTTCAAATTGAAAACCAACAACATCTTCAACAGAATCCTTTTTGTTTCTGCTTGTAATTTTAGGTTCATCGACTTTTCGTCTTTTTGCTACAACCTCCCCAGTATTGGTCACATTTCTTCGTTTCCGGCCTACCACACGTTTCTCAAACAAAGGATACTGAGGCAAATGTGACGCATACTCTCTTCTTAACCTATTGTATTCCTTAACACAATCTAGATCCGCACAAATGTTTGTGACATCACACTCAATCAAGTACAATCCCGATAAAGTTCTAACTCGTGACAATGCCACGTATGCCATACCCTCCTTGAACACAGAACTGCCAATATTCACTAATGCACAGTCTACACTTAAACCTTGCGATTTATGGATTGTCACCGCATATGCCAAGCAAACAGGAAACTGCTTACGGCGAACATATAAGTCTTTTACAAGCAAAAATCTAGCAGAGCAACGACCAATTAGCTGTACTTCCTCAATGCCATCAAATTTAATTTTTAAAAATTCAATTCCATCTCTATTTCTGTATTTTACAAAATCAACAACATTACCCATTGATCCATTTACCAGACCTCTTTCAACATGTAAATTCCTTCTTAAAATTATACGGCAGTTCAAGCACACATTCAGATTCTTTTCAAAACCTGCAGTTTTAGATATACTCTTCTCTAATGAATCCAATTTTGTTTTCAGATTCTCAGACAAAATAATTGTTGATCCCATATGCTCTACTCTGTCAATAGCTTCCAGTTTCACAATCTCTTGCTTTTCTAAATGCAACATTTTGTTGTTGAATTTGGCACATTCTGCAAGAGTTGGCATCAAACATATTCCAGATTTCTTATCAGTAATTTTCTGAAAAATATTCTCAGGCACAACATCTTGTTCTGGATATAAATTTTGACAGTAATCGTGCATGTAAAGCTTCTTTCCCATGCTCGGTCACTTTTCCAATTCTAACATCTTGTAGAATAGTCTTGTAAACTTCATCCTTCGCCTGACGCATATTTTCATGCAGTTCAACATAATTGAAGTTTAACCATATATTGACGTTGCCAATGCTGCCTAGGCACTTCCTGGTATCTTCATGCGTGAGCATTTTGAACACAGGTTGCCCTTTCACTGGTGTCAGCTGCAGAAGATCTCCGAAAACACCACCAAATAACACATCATACTCTGTTTTGAGAACTTCTTGCATCCTCAAATGCACAAAGGCAAGCATGACATTGGAAACCATGCTTACTTCGTCAATGATAAGAAGTTTCATTTTCCTCAAGATTCTTGAAACTTCAAAACAAGCATCTCCAGATAGCTTGTGATATTGTAATTTGTTGTCATGCTCCACTGGCAGCATCAGTAAACGATGTAAAGTAATCCCTTTAATGTTATGTGCTGCCAGTCCAGTTGGAGCGGTGACAACACAAGATAGCGATGACTCTGTCCTTTCCTGCAAATAGCATGAAATTGCTTTAATGAGGAAACTTTTTCCAGTTCCCGCTTCTCCACTCACGTACAGTCGGACAGGCTTCAACGACGTACATGAGCACTCTTTCTTGTCATGACTTAATCCATGATCAATTTGCATGGTAACTTCGTCATATATTTTCCTCTGCTCAACGTTGAGTTGTCTTTCCAACTCTTCTAAGTTAACCGCATCCTCCTGAGCATGTGCCATGGCTTGAAAAGTTGCAAAAGTGCTAAATAGAAAAACTCCTTTTTTTCAGGAGATTCGCCACTCAATTTTCGATGGTTTACCAAGTGGCATTTTCTTTGCTTGACCAGACATCCCTCACTTCCTATTACAGCATACACTCCTTTCTCAGTATCTTCTTTGATGTTCCTCTTGAATATGTAATTTTGAAGAACCTCATACAGACAAACATTGTCGAGGTGACTGCTTCTATTTGGATAATATGTATCCAACATGTTGGTCTTCAAAATGTCGGTACTGTTTGGCTCCTTTTCCGCCAAATACTCAATTTCCCGCACAGGTTTCAGAACTCGATTACGCGTTGCAGCAAGACCAAGACTCGCCCAAACGATACTCCTGGACTTGGCATAGAGACTTGCTGAAGACAACCGATCAGAGCATTCGTAAGCTCCAATTTCTCGATGCGACAACATCTTCAGACTGAAACTGTACAACTTCTTGCTGAGGCTCTTTTCATGGGAAATGTCCTCCCACATATCCTTCAATTCTGTCTTCTCTTTTTTGGTGATGTAAGACGTCACATACCGAGCCACAGCCATACAGTTATCAGCCACAAACTGTATATCCATGTTAGCATTCCACATGGACAAAATCACCGGGTTGTAGTCGTTGATGTACTTGGACTCTTCGTTCCTCTTCAAATTGTATGTGTTTTTAGGTGATTTCTTCATGACATTATGTCGCAGCGAAGACATCAAACTGTTTACTCTTCCTTTAGAAATCACCGGTCGTGGAAAGCCGAAACGACATTTGGTGTAGAACTTGTCCTTGTTTCGGAATTTACGACGGCAGTACTTTCCACATCGATGGCTTTGGAAACGCAGAACTTTTTCTCTTAGGCTTTTCTTCTCCTTTGCGTTTGGAACAGCACACGTAGAATACTGTTGGATGAAACTCATCACTGAGTCTTCTGGATCCGTTCCAAATTTAGGTGCATCCTTGATCCATAGCAACATATGTGTATGAGGAGCACCTCTTGCTTGGTACTCCTTTCTCCAGAAGAAATCCAACACCTCTACAAGAGGTGGATTCTTCTTATTCATGATGAAAGACATCATAGCTTCAAATCTATGATTGAAGTACCTACATACATTGACTGGATCCAAAGAGCACAGTTCTCCGGGTGTCTTGAATTCGATGTTATCTACGTTAGCATTTGCCTCTCGTAGAAATTCAAGTAAGTCTTCCCAGCCATACTCGGCACAGCTCAGAGTGAGGAACCATGTGGGAGTACCTAAGTTCCTCAGCATACATTTTAAATCACCATGACGACGGTACCAGTACTCATTAGTACCACGCTGACACGCCATGAGATTAATCAGGTGAGAATCCAAAATACTGTCTTGGACATTGACTTTATCCATAAAGTCACTTGCCGAGATGTTTTGCATGTGTATACCACTTTTCAAGATGTGGTTCACTGCATATGACAGTCCAGACAGATCGCTTTCAAACAGGAGATGAAACAAATAGGGAATGCATTGTCGAAACCTAGCATCTCCTGCATACAATCGCAAAGTCCGGTATTCAGAAGCAGGAATTTGATGAGGTCGCTCATCATATCTTCCTCCCTGACCTGTTGGAAAAAGCTGTGGGAAACACCGAGCTTCCAAACTTTCCTCCCAAACACTAATGGGACTCCCTTTGGCTTGTTTCATTTGAAACAACTCAATAGCATTCCCCATGACTTCTTTGGAATGCAAAGGATGAACACTATAATATTCATATATTTCTTCACTAGTAGAGGGTTCTACTTTCTCAATTTGACCAGCACACAAATCGCTATCCTCTTCCTCACTTACTTCCTCTTCTGCAACATATACATTCTTATAGTATTTATTATTTTTTTTCAAATACAATGTTGCCTTTTTAACTTTCCTAACATCTACTAAATCTTGCCATATTTTCTTATTCTTTGTCGGAACCCCATTAACTAAGATAACCAGAGGTTCCTCTTCCACTTTTTCTACTCCAATTGTGTTAATGTTTTTCTTCAAATCTAGAGGCAAATAAACAACTCTTCCCTTTAATCCTCTCTGTAAATCTGATAGAGGCAATTTCCCTGTCTTTGGCTCCATTCTTACAATAGCCTGAAAGGGATGGATACTTTGAATCAAAATAGATTCATAAGTATTTAAATCCTTCAATTCAGAAGGAATCTCAACCAATTCCAGATTATTATGAACTGCTCTAGCAGGCATCTGGTTTTGATTTAATTTGCAACAACAATAAGTACACACACGTTGATCAAATCCCAAATCAAAACAATTTTCTACCATCAAGTATGTTGCAAAATCCTTCCATTCACTATTATTTTCCCTTTCACTTTTTGCATATAAATCCACTAACTTAGTCTGATTCTTATAATAAGTGCGTCGACAACACACACAAGTGAAATTAGGCCTCTCACTTGATTTCACCTGAAACGTCGCAATTTCCCTCTGGAAATTATCTGTACTGGAAACCTGTACACTATCTTCCACATTACCCTCTTCTTCTGGGTCAATTTCAACATTCTCCTCTTTACTTCCAAAGTAACAAAACTCAATTTATTCACATATGTTCTTCACATCTATTTCAGAACCATGCAAAAGAGCAGCGCATAATTGTTTAAGCATAATTGCTGGACTCTTAGCATAATACAACATTCTAACTAATTTCCTCACTTTATTATGATGCACTGCTAGCATCCTGAAATGATGAAAAACACTCTGGCATACTCTCCTGGAAAGACAAGCCAGTGAATGACCATGCAAACCTGTCACTTCTCTCACTCTGCAAGGATCTAATTCTTGCAACAACTTCATTTTCTGCTTCAAACTTTTCTTATTAAATGACCGTACAAAATCACAAAGCAAATTGATGGAATCCTGTCGCACACTGCAAATACTACTACACTTCCAGGTGTACACAGGACCCTTAGCACGTCTTCCTAAAACCTCATTACCTAACACCTCTTCTGCCTCTGTTGTCACAAGTTTTTCTTTTTCAACTGGACAACCATCTTTCACTTCATAAGCACGACCACTGGTGTCAACTGCATGCACCAAATCATTATCCTGGAAATAACTCTCCTCATTAAAAAATGCCTCACAGCTTGAACTATGCATCCATTCTCCAGAAAAAACTTCACAAAAATTACTACGATTAACTATTCTCTTCCATCTACTATTTCTTTTGAAATCATAAATTGCCTTGTTTAGCTTCCTAATTCTATTGATTATCAAAATAAATAACTTACGTTTAATTTCAAATGCCTGATCAATAACTTTCTCAACTTTTTTTTTTCTCTTATAAAAAAACAGTTTCTGTTGACCTTTCTTAATATTTTTTAACAAATTGCCAATTATCCTGTTGCGGAACATTCGTTTACGAATGTCCCTAAACTGTTGTTTCCTTCTACTATCATGCACAGAGTTATCTCTTGCTCTAGCAGTAACATTTTTGATTGGCCTTTCCTTTCCATTTGATTTGCTTATCTTTTTATGGACTGAAACATTTTCTGTAGTAATATTTTTTTTACTACACATATTTCTTATGAAATATTTTGTGCTCTTACCCGGTGCTTTCTTCGTGACTTGACAAATCTTTTTGTTAGAGGACTGCTGCTTATTTTGTTTCACCTGCTGTCTTTGACGTTTTGCAGCCTTTCTCTGTCTTTCTATTGTTGGCATGGTGAAATCTTGAAATGATCTGCAGTTGAATCTGTGGTAAAATATAATAAAAAATGTTATTAGCCATTATTACCAAACAGTAAATCAATAACAATGATCAAAAACTTAACACACTACTTGACATTTTAAATAGAAGATTTTTTAGTCCTTGGCAAATTTACAATACAGAAATAGCAGAAAAGAAATGACATTTATATTTATGTTACCTGTGCTATTTTATATGTGACTCTGATCTAATTTTATGAGCATATTTTAATATTTTATTGAAGACACTACACATAACCTGTTTTTGAAGGTGTCTTTATTTTTAAATTAAACGGTTTACATTTTTACTTTTTATTAATTATACATTTTAAAAATAAATGTTTATATTTCCATAGGCTCAAGCAGGTCAGCTTCCCACCCTATGTCATATAATTCGGACAAATCTGCATCCTCATCACGCTCTTCTTCATCCTCAGGATTTAAATCATCCAATGGATCAACATCCACTGATGTTTCAATTACAAGTTCAATGATGAGGTCAAAATCAACTGATTGCAGATTGTCACTCATGTTGATGTTGTCTTTATCTTTAAAGAAAGATAACAACAATGAGATGTTGCAGAGTAAGAGACAAATCTCAGAGATTATAATAGTAAAATTGTTTAACAAGAGTAATATTTTGCAGCTATTATTTAGCCATGTCCAGCAATGCTGATCAGGTGAAGACTATGTCTAATTTTTCAGTGAACAGGACTCATCTCTTCTTAACCTTGGATAAGCCTCACCGACTCTGTGTGTCCTGCACATACTTAAATGTAAAGGGGCAGATTTATGTTAAATGGCACATCCCCAGGCATGCACCAGTTAACGTGCACCGCTGCTCTGCCACCCATGGTGTGCCGTATTTACAATCAGATAGGAGAAAACTGCGTCAAAACCCTGCGCCTGCTTTAAGCAGGCATAGGTCTTGACGCAACATTGTGGAGATGGGGCACCCCTGAGCCTTGCTTGAGCTGCATCGCACTTGCGATACAACTCCAGCAATCACTAACTTTACATCACAGATACATCACGCATCTGTGCCATTTTTGCCCCATGATGCCCCGCATTGTAAATGCAGCACACCATGGGTGGCGGAACAGCGGCACAGGATGACTGACACATCCCTGGTGATGCACCAGACATCATAAATCTATCCCTAATCTTCTTATCTTGTTACAGATGAACCGCCATATGTACCATCAAACTATTTTGCATTTCCTAAATAGCGAATTTTAAGGAATAAATAGCAATTCTTTACCATTCCTAATTTGCAATGAGCAAATTGCTAATTGCAAGTTACCCATTCATTTCCATGGGCTAGGAGCCTCATAGGAATGAAGGTTTAATTTGCGATTAGCAATTTGCTCATCACAAATTAGGAATTTTTCCAAGGGTGCAGGGGTGTCTCAAGAACACCCTGCTGCACCACTGAAAAAGAAATTTGGGGGCATATGGCACACATACATGCCCTAAGGGCATGTGTTGGCGTCATATGGGACCTTTTGTTTTTTTGAAAAAAAGCTTTTTGAAAAGAATTCACAAATTACCACCAATTTACCACAATAGTTTCCAAATCCTTAATGTCATTTTTTTACATATTTTTTGTTTGATACATTGCATTTAAGTAATCGCAAAATTTGCAAATCCTTCAGTGCAATCGCAAAATAAGGAATAGCAAATTTTGCTGTTCCTTATTTTGCATCAAACTTGTTTGATACATACCATTTGTCTAATTAGCATTCGCAAAGGCCGAAATTCGCAGAATTTTGATCTTTGCGAATGCTAATTAGCTTGATACATATGGCCCCAAGTGAGGCCTGTCTTGCAACATGGTGCATCTTTTGCATCACTGCTGCATCGGTTTCATGTGGTACGTTTTTTTTACACCATGACATATCTGCCTAAAAGCATCAATTTGTAATTTTGTCGCCTCATAGCAAATCTTTTGCACCGCCGCTGCATCATAAAAGTGACGCACAGTGGCGCAAAAGAGGCATACACCTATCATAAATCTGTCCCTAGCATTTTAAATGATTAATCCAGGATGACGATAAGGTGTGGCCTATCCAGAGGTTTGTTTAAGGTGAGGCCTACTCAGGATTGCAGATTAAAGTTACGCTTGATGAAGAATACAGAAGAGATAATACATGTAAAGGCCTACCAATGAAGTAAGTGATTTGCACTTTATTTCGCCAGTCATCATAAATGTATCCCTAAGCTTCTTATCTTGTTACAGATGAACCACCATATGTACCATCAAACTATTTTGCATTTCCTAAATAGCGAATTTTAAGGAATAAATAGCAATTCTTTACCATTCCTAACTTGCAATGAGCAATTTGCTAATTGCAAATTACCCATTCATTTCCATGGGCTAGGAGGCTCATAGGAATGAAGGTGCAATTTGCGATTAGCAATTAGCTCATCACAAAATAGGAATTTTTCCAAGGGTGCAGGGGTGTCTCAAGAACACCCTGCTGCACCCCCTGAAAAAGAAATTTGGGGGCATATGGCGCACATACATGCCCTAAGGGCATGTATGGGCGTCATATGGCACCTTTTGTTTTTTGGAAAAAAAGCTTTTTGAAAAGAATTCGCAAATTACCACCAACTAGAAGTTGGTGGTAGTTTCCAAATCCTTAATGTCATTTTTTTACATATTTTTTGTTTGATACATTGCATTTAAGTAATCGCAAAATTTGAAAATCCTTCAGTGCAATCGCAAAATAAGGAATAGCAAATTTTGCTATTCCTTATTTTGCATCAAACTTGTTTGATACATACCATTTGTCTAATTAGCATTCGCAAAGGCCGAAATTCGCAGAATTTTGATCTTTGCGAATGCTAATTAGCTTGATACATATGGCCCCAAGTGAGGCCTGTCTTGCAACATGGTGCATCTTTTGCATCACTGCTGCATCGGTTTCATGTGGTACGTTTTTTTTACACCATGACATATCTGCCTAAAAGCATCAATTTGTAATTTTGTCGCCTCATAGCAAATCTTTTGCACCGCCGCTGCATCATAAAAGTGACGCACAGTGGCGCAAAAGAGGCATACACCTATCATAAATCTGTCCCTAGCATTTTAAATGATTAATCCAGGATGACGATAAGGTGTGGCCTATCCAGAGGTTTGTTTAAGGTGAGGCCTACTCAGGATTGCCGATTAAAGTTACGCTTGATGAAGAATACAGAAGAGATAATACATGTAAAGGCCTACCAATGAAGTAAGTGATTTGCACTTTATTTCGCCAGTCATCATAAATGTATCCCTAAGCTTCTTATCTTGTTACAGATGAACCACCATATGTACCATCAAACTATTTTGCATTTCCTAAATAGCGAATTTTAAGGAATAAATAGCAATTCTTTACCATTCCTAATTTGCAATGAGCAATTTGCTAATTGCAAATTACCCATTCATTTCCATGGGCTAGGAGGCTCATAGGAATGAAGGTGCAATTGCGATTAACAATTAGCTCATCACAAAATAGGAATTTTTTCAAGGGTGCAGGGGTATCTCAAGAACACCCTGCTGCACCCCTGAAAAAGAAATTTGGGGGCATATGGCGCACATACATGCCCTAAGGGCATGTATGGGCGTCATATGGCACCTTTTGTTTTTTGGAAAAAAATGCTTTTTGAAAAGAATTCGCAAATTACCACAAACTAGAAGTTGGTGGTAGTTTCCAAATCCTTAATGTCATTTTTTACATATTTTTTGTTTGATACATTGCATTTAAGGAATCGCAAAATTTGCAAATCCTTCAGTGCAATCGCAAAATAAGGAATAGCAAATTTTGAATTAAGGACATTTTAAGTCATTTCCACATGTGCAGTGTTTTCAAATTATGATTTGAAAATCGTTTTTGGGGAAAAGTAATGGTTTGCAAATTTATGACAAGGACATAATGGTGTATGCTTCTCTATAAGGCATTTCAGTGTCTCTGATGTCATTTTTCCCATATTACATTATAAGACCTTTCCCCATGGAGCACATTCCTTGTAAATATGCTCCCACCTGTGCATGGTGAATTTAGATTTTGACTGTTTGAGTCACATAGCCATGTTAAAAGTGACCCAAAAAAATTGCAAACGCTTTAAAAAAACACATTCATGTGTCTTAAGGACATTTTAAGTCATTTCCCCATGGACAGTGTTTTGTAAGTGGCGCAAAAGAGGCATACACCTATCATAAATCTGTCCCTAGCATTTTAAATGATTAATTCAGGATGACGATAAGATGTGGCCTATCCAGAGGTTTGTTTAAGGTGAGGCCTACTCAGGATTGCAGATTAAAGTTACGCTTGATGAAGAATACAGAGGACATAATACATGTAAAGCTCTACCAATGAAGTAAGTGATGTCCACTTCATTGCGCCAGTCATCATAAATCTATCCCTAAGCTTCTTATCTTGTTAGACATCAACCGCCATATGTATCATATAACTATTTTGCATTTCCAAAATAGCGAATTTTAAGGAATAAATAGCGATTCTTTACCATTCCAAATTTGCGATGAGCAAATTGCTAATTGCAAATTACCCATTCATTTCCATGCGCCAGGATGCCCATATGAAAGAAGGTGCAATTTGCAATTAGCAATTAGCTCATCGCAAATTAGGAATTTTTCCAAAGGTGTAGGGGTGTCTCAATAACACCCTGCTGCACCCCTGAAAAAGAAATTTGGGGGCATATGGCGCACATAAATTTTAACAACATTCCTTTACCTCAAAAACGATTTTCAATTCATAATTTGAAAACACTGCCCACAGGGAAATTACTTAAAATGTCCTTAAGACACATGAAAGTGTTTTTTTATTGCCTTTCCAGCATGGTTGGGTCACTTTTAACATGGCTATGTAACACAAACATTTAAAATCTAAATTTGCCATGCACAGGTGGGAGCATATTTACAAGCAATTTGCGCCACAGAGAAAGGTCTTACATTAAAATGGGAAAAATAACATCAGGGACAATCAATTGCCTTATAAAGAAGCATACACCATTATGTCCTTGTCATAAATTTAAAAACAATTCCTTTTCCCCAAAAACGATTTTCAAATCATAATTTCAAAACACTGCACATGGGAAAATTACTTAAAATGTCCTTAAGACACATAAAAGCGTTTTTTAATTGCCTTTGCAGCATGTTTGTATCACTTTTAACATGGCTATGTAACACAAACATTAAAAATCTAAATTTTCCTTGCACAGGTGGGAGCATATTTACAAGCAATTTGCGCCACATAATTCATAATTTTCTCCTTAAAGCACACTATTCTCTATCTAAATTAAAGAAATATTTTCTCACCTTAGCAAATACTTTGAGTTTGAAAACAGTCTCAGAAACACACCAATTTGTCTTCAGCAGAGCAAAAGGTATGCACTCCAGAGTCTGCAGCTATCAAAAGCACAGAAATGCTGTAATTCTTCACACATATCTCTCATGTCACCCAATCAAAACTCTTCCCTCACTTTTTTTCAAATGAAAACCCTTCCCCCCTCTGCCCTTTCTGCCTTTTCTGCATGGCAACCACCTCTTGGAAGACTTCTGGTGTTTGCAAGTTCACACAACAATGTTGCAATTGAACTCTGAACTCTCAGTGCACCTGCATATCCAGTGCATTCTTTCATTTAATGATTTTTTATTGACCATTCAAAATACATCTTTCAAATAACTCATCCGTGCACCCTAACTTTCTGTTTTCAGCAATCAAAATCCACCAATCACTGTTACTGCTTCATGAACACAGAAACTCCACAGTTTTTTTCATTTTAAACTCTCATTTTTTCAACTGCCATTTCATTGCCACACTTCATCTGACTGCAGGAGAACCTTCTCTCACCATGTTTTCTGTCTGGATTGTTGGACATAGTTATATTCACTGGGCTCAAAGGTACACTGAAAACAGGAATTTACCTAACCTCAATTTACAAGATGTGGAAATTAAGTGGTTTGGCCACAGAGGATTAAAATGTCACCAATTGATACCATTGGTGAAAACCTTTATGCATTTGCCCAAACCTGACCTGTTAATTGTGCACTGTGGAGGTAATGACTTGGGCACTTTGACTGGTGTAGGTCTGGAAATGCTTTTAAAGGACACCTTTGAGCAATTAATGGCACTTTTTCCTCAGACTGCCTTGGTATATTCAAATATATGCCAAAGACAGAAATGGAGGTGGTCAAACCAATTTTGTCCACAAATTGAGAAGTCGAGGAAGCATGTAAACAAATCTGTTTCAGCTTACATGAGAGACCATGGAATGGGCTCCCTGTACAACAATAACTTGCGTTACTACATGCAAGATATCTACAGAGGAGATGGAGTTCACTTCTCAGATGAGGGCAACAGAATTTTCACTCTGAATTTAAGAATGTGCATTGGTACCTACTTATAAGTACCTAAATGTACCATAAACCCAAAAGCTCTTCTCAGAGCTACCCTACATCTGATCACTCACAATTATTATTTTACTCTAACATTTTTCACTAATTTTCAACAAAGTACGCTCCCTGGGGCGCTACCCGGTACGCGAACCGGGAGCTAACCTTGCGAAATTTTTAAAAAAAATGTTTTTTTTTCGCACATATGGGCCTCCTCAGCCACCCTCACAAAACCTAGGGGGTCAAGATAAGTCTACCGTGCCCCCTTCTACCCAATCTAAACATTATTTGCCCTCCATCTTGTATCTTAATTCGACCGAAACACAAAATGGTGGACTCCCGTTACGCTTAAGGTTCGCGAACCGGGGCGCTCAACGGTTCGCGTACCGGGTCACTCCCTGGGAAGCGCACCATCAAAAAAGGTGGGAAAGTAGTTCACAGAAAAGCCACTGGAGACAATTTCACCAAATATAGACTAGCTCATACTACATACCAATCCCTACCATTTTCACAAATTTGATTGGAATTCCATTTAGCCATTTAGCCTGTAGACCTCTCTAAATACCGTGAGGTAAATTACTTCACAAAACACATCTGAAGTGTTGGAATTGACAACCAATTAAAATGTTACTTTCATTTTCTACTTTTTTTACCTGACATTTGATTGGTTATATACCTGAATATATATAAAGGAAGAGAAGAAAACACAGCCATTTTGACTACTACTTCTTGGTGTACATTTCAATAGGATTTTCACTAATTCCTTCAACTTCTATCTAAAGGTAAGTTTTTATTTTTAAAACTGAAGTATATTGTGCACTATAAGTTAATATGGTAAACTTTTTCTGATAGTTATATACTATCCCTCTGTAGTAGTTATAGATTTAGATAGACTTCTCTGTTATAGTTATGGATGGAGTTAGGCTTCTCTTGTATAATTATGAATTTACTTACGTTAAATCACATACACTTTTTTATATTCCTACTTCCACTCTGATACTATACACTGCCCAAAATTAATCCCAACAGTGCCCTATCTCTACTAATATATATTTTTTTAATCTAAATTTCAGGCAAAATGGGAGGCAAACAGAAAGTTGAATTTCAAATTGTCCTGCAAGAGAGCAGCCAAGAAATCAATGATGAAAATGATATTGAATTTTTCGATGAAACTTTAGACAAAGAACTACTGCAATGTGTACAAGCAGTAGATAACCTCCTTGAAAATGAGGACATTTTACACCCTCAGAGACTACAATGTATATTCAATGATAATTATGAAATTTCTGACAATGAAATGTTAGAAAGTTTAATAAATTATGAAACACAATCACAATAAAAAAAAATGCTTAAAAAATAAAGAAAATAAAAAATAATCAACAAAACCAACAATCAATTAACATACAGCATTTGAAAAGTCTATCATTCATTTTTCATTGCAGTACGCTGCCCAGAACGCTTCCCGGTTCGCGGACCGGGCGCTCCCCACGCAAAAAAAACAAAAAAAAATGTTAGTTTTTTTTGCCCCGCGGGGCCCTTTTAAAACCTCCACATTAAACCTAGGGGGTCAGGGAGGATCTAGTATGCCCCCTTATGGTTATTTCCCCCTTTGTTTTGGCCTCCTCTTGTCTCTCAATCCTACCGAGAGACAAGATGGCGGCCGCTCCGGACTGTTTAGAATGTTGACAGACACCGGAGAGCCAATCAGCTTAGCTACGCGAAGTTCCGGTACGCTTAAGGTCCGCGGACCGGAGCGCTGCCCAGAGCGCGCTTACAGATATATATCTTTTTTTAAACGTTAATTTCTCAAAATCCACTGGAGCACATATATTGAGACCTAGAAAAGGCACATCGGGCTACCAGTCCCTACAATTTTGCCAAGTTTCATGCAAATCCATTCAGCCGTTCGGGCTAAAAGTGAGGCCAACCGCCCTATGGAAAACTCAATGTTAAAAACACGTTTTGGGACCCCCCTTTTTTCTCGGCCCCCCCTTGACGAACCCCCCCCAAATTTCCAAGGGCTGCTCAGAAACAAAATGTTCCATTTTCCAGAAAATTTCAGCCAATTCCGTCCACAAACGCCAAA
Source organism: Lissotriton helveticus (assembly GCF_964261635.1). NCBI lineage: Eukaryota > Metazoa > Chordata > Amphibia > Caudata > Salamandridae > Lissotriton > Lissotriton helveticus. Next base: position 884,427,609 of record NC_136070.1, read on the forward strand.
GTTATTAGACATAGAATTTTCAAAAATCCCATAGAGAAAAAATCCTAACTATATATACCTACTGGCGACCGCCAGTAGGTAATATCCAAATCCCAAAATTCCAAAATTGGCCAATACAAATGCCAACCCAAACAGCAAGTGTTGCATCAAACGACCTTACCAATCCCAAATGTCCAGATTCCAACTGCCAAGTTCTCGAATCGACCAAATGGTCACTGCAGGGCAAATCAACAGAAGAGATCTCAGTCGAGGACAGGAACCACCTGGAGGATCAGATCAAAAAGAGAGGAAAAATGCTGTGGTTGCCAAGACAAGACGCGGGTTTCCTCGGGCAGCGATCCTCCGCAGCGAGATTCCACTCCTCTGTTTTGACCACTCCTTCGGGCATCCGAGTCGCCGATGAGCCCCACTGGTTGGGCGCCAATTCGTCATGGTGAGCCTCAGCCAGGCCTACCAGTGCTGGCAGTTCGCCCTTCTCTGCTCAAGTCCTCAGACCAATAGAATAGAAGTTGGCACAGACACGGGAATATGAAACAGAGAGCTTTATTAACCTCAAGAGGTGGAACTACATTCACACGTAACCCTATGGTTGTGTATAAAGTAGCACACCGAATAGAAGGAACATGGACCTTTTATGCCCTCACAGGGGCTCAAAAGAAGGCGGTACAAGTACAGTAGAGAAGGTTTACATACATAAAAGGGCATACAGAAATTCACAGTCAACACTAGCAGTTTCCTAATTACAGTAAAAATACCCTGACAGTTACAGACTAAAACATGTGTGAACAGTTACAGTGGCTTCTGCGCATGCGCAGAATAGCAGAGCATAAATATAGTCCGTCCATAAGCAGAGTACAAGGGTAAACGAGAGCATAGAAGGACAGAGCACATGGTGAGAACATAGCAGACAAAATGGCTGCCAAATACAAAATGTCTTCAGCTAAATGCTAACATCGATCTCTGCCAAATTACAACAGGCCTACACTGTGGTCGAGTAGGTCACACATTTGGGACTAAGTCTTGATTCATTCATGGCAGAGTTATATCATTGTACCGGCCTCATCACAGACTACATACCGTCTCAGCCCCGGTGCCACTAAGTCTGTTTCCCGCCATTCATGGACAATCTCTGGTTGAACTTTGATGGCGTCTGAGTCTATGGACTGGGGGTTGTCTTCATCCTCATGTAGCTGATTCAGACTTGGTGTTAATAATTAGGCTGTAGCATTCCACTCCTGAATTTGCCGCTTCTGGATGTCTTCTGCCCTCTGCATCATGCCCTCAAGGATACCTGCCACTGTCCCCTGCAACCCTCCGCGACATTCACCTTCAACAACGATGAGGAGACCCGCTCAGTCGGCATGGCCTTACCTTAGTGCACCGCAAGTCACTGTCCTGTGGCGGTGTGCCTGTGCCGGCTGCAGTGCATCCTGGGCACTAACTCTATGCAGCTCAAGTCAGGGACCCTGTCTGATAGTATATTGGAAGGCCTCTGGGTCAATGGCCTTGGGATCATCAATGCCATGTGTCTGTGGCCCTGCGCTGTCCACTGCCTCCGGCCTCAACTGCGGTCCACCAGGGCTCACTCATCAAATCGAGTCCTGACCGGACGTCGCATCACCGCAGGAGGCACACGCCACCACCACTAGGAGCACCTCCAAACCAAAACTGCCAGAGTTGAAACAGTTGTACTGGCAGACTAACATAGTTGCTTACACCTGTCGTGGATGCCATCATCTGCCCTGCTCAGCACTCCAGGTGCCTCCAACTCAGTGCGCCACAACTCATGGACCATTTCTGATTGAGTTGTGTGCTTTGGGGAACTCACGCAGCAATGTCACCTCAGGCAGTGTGGGAGACCTGGGGCAATGATGAAGAAGACAATGTAGGTGTAACACACCCCACTGCAGCTGCATCAGGAAAATCCCGAAGGGACACAATCCTAGACAACTTATTCACATGACCACGCTCAGCTCTGGTGCCCCAACCTCAGTGCACTGCAACTCAAGGACACTACTGTTTGCATACTGGGTGACTCTGTACTTGCTCCAGCTACCACCATGATGCTTCGTAGTTGTTTCTGTAATGCTGGTGTTTTCTGTTTCCGTTTTAATAGTGATCACTATTCAAGTTGTTGCCAGCACCAACCACTCTGTGAGGGCTGGCTAACACTCAACCCACACACATCCAGCACAGGCATCCCTGTACATGTGACCCTACCAATAAAGGGGCCGGGCGCACGTGCCCGTAGCCAGTTCCACAAACTTTATGCCTGTGTCCGTGTGGTCATAATGTATGCATGAGGGACCGGGCCCTAAAACATTACATTGTGCTGTGTACAGCGGACGCAACCATGTCACCGCAGGCAGCGAGTAAGACCTTGGACATGTAGCTTTGTCGTCACCCACTCAGTACGTAAGAGGATTGGAGGATTGGACTGGGCCGTCGTACGCAGGTCCAGCGAGGGTGTGTTAATAATAATTCCGGGTGTCTGGGCATGGTTCAGTACAGGAAATGTGCAATTGCATGTGTCTCAGTCGCAGTGTGGGTCTCCTTTGTGGGGTGTAGGTGGTCCCTGATGGGACTTAGACACCCACGTATGTAATCTAGTTTGGCTTCCATGAGGTCTGACCCCACCCGCAACTGTTTGGCCACCTCCTTTTGGCATTCTAACACCTGGCATTGGAATGCGATGTGTGCCTTGGTGAAGTGTTGGGAGCCAGCCGTCCTGGCAGGTGCTTCCTTCTGTGTGGTCTGTGCAAGGGCTGGTGTCTCCTCTATGTAACTTGGCTGCCCTGCTCCTGGAGGTGGGTCGCCTAAGATGTCCATGAGCTGTTGTAGGGCGTCGGTGTTGAAGTTGTGGTGGTCCTTTCCAGCATCACTGATGAGTTGTCTGGTCTGCTCTGCTGGAGGTGTTGTTTGTCCCACTGCAATGTGAAGGGGAGATGCATGTTGACATTGTATTGACATGTATGTTGGCGCACTGTTCTAGTTTACATGCAGACTGTATGGCAATGTACATTGTGACTGGCGGTGCTGAATATTTGATGCGGAACAGTGGACATTTGGACTACATGACAGATTTGAGGTTGTATACGTACATTTCCATCTAACAGTTTCCTGCTATGTCAGATGTGATTGGCCTGTTTCTACGCATTAGCAGACCCAGTGGTGTCCTCTGTTCAACAGTGTAGGTGTTGCACTTTGTACCACATTGTCATCAATGTGGATGTGCTGTTATTGCTATGTGTGTGTGCTGCAGTGTGCCACGGGGATCAGGGACATGATCTTGGGCAATTGTGGGTGTGCAGTGTGCTACACATTGTTGTGCATGTGTGCCATTGTGCCCATCTCCCCCGTCCCCCCAGTCCCTGGTCGTTACTCACCCTGTTGATGTTGTGTCAGGTCCTGTCGAGCTGTGTCCAGACTCCCAAGTCCTTGCACCGTCTCCACACTGATGACTGTGGCCTCCATTTCCTCCAGCTCCTTCTGTGGCGCAGGACTCCCACCACCTGTCGCCGTTGCTGCCTTCCTGTTTGTGGTGGGTTTGTGCTTGGTTTGGCTTTTCACATCATGCCAGCGCCTCTTGGCCTCCTCCATTGACCTCCTCGACACTCCGACTGCATTCACGTTTGTCAAATTGAAGTACAGTTGATGGCAGTGTTCTGTCACCTCTGTGAAGTTGATCTGGTTTTCCTGCGGACTGCACCCCGTCTTCCTCTTCCTCTTCTCTTCGCCTTCCCTGACCCTGAGGTTTCTTGCTGGTGGTCTGTGGGGCTTGTGGGGTTCTCGTTGGCCTCTGCACTCAGTCCGGGGGCATCCATGGTGCTATGCAGTTTGTTTTTGTTTCCCTTTGTTTTTGTTCTGCTTTTATGGTGCCTTTTACCACTTGACGTGTGGGAATTGCAGCCCTGTCACTGGTTTTCGCAGATTTTTGTATCGCGATTGGCTTCATTGTAAATTTTCTTGCATTTGTGTTTCACATTTTTGCGGCATCGCGTTGACTTTATCATGGACATTTGGCGCAATATTGCGAGCCTATCGCATGGTACCGCCATGTTGAGAATACAACGTTAACACAGCGTTATTTTCCCGCAATAGACTGTGATGTGAAGAGTTATGTTAAACTAATTTTGCCGCAATTATCACATGTTCTTGAGAATATACCCCGGAGTTGCCAAATTCTTCCAATTCTGTGATAATGAGGTACTGGGTTTTTCAGAACCGGTACTGAACCGGTAACCCAGCGGTGTCAGGGTACACCCAAAGACCTCGAGTACTTTCCTGATTCAGACCACAGAAACTCAGAGTCTTCTAGGTGAAGTCAAGGATCGATTTTATTGGCTGCAACCAAGTAACAGGTCCTAGAAGTACAACAACACGGGATGTATATTCTCAGGAGACTGCTCAAATTTACAAAGTCAGGCTTCTCTTTTTATACGAAATATTGTGCTTTTGGCAAACATTCTTCGAATTTTAGTATACCATAGACATGTTCCCATTACAAAGAAAAAGCAGAGTCATGATGACAAGCCCATAGTTCAGTTTGTCCAGCCCACAACAAATTACCCGGCAAGGCCCAGCATTTCCATCAGATACCGGTGGACCCCCAATAAAAACGGGCACCTCCCCGTCATAAAGCAAGTGAGAGAGAAAAGAGCAGGGACAGGTGTGAGCAAGATTCGGCAGGGTGTGTGTGCGATGAAAAGGGTTTATGGCCTGTTATGCCTTGATGCTATCTCGTTCGGCCACTGGGAGAGGAACTGACCAAACACGTTCGGCCTGGGGCAATGGTTCCAACTTGCCCAGGTCACAGGAAAGTCAATTAAGGTGTACTTGTCCTTTGGAATCGAATTTGGCTTAATTCGCTTGCCTATGTGAGGGCAACTCACAAAATGGCTGCCGTACACAAAATGGATGCCAAGGGTTCAGGACGCAAATGACGATTTTGAGGTGAAATCGTCACTCGAATATGACGAAAAATGCTTGTACATAGTGTACCAGCCATTCTCGGTCTTTTGATACCAAATTCGTCATGTTACGACGAAGTTTAATTCTCGAGTCCAGAATTATTACACGAGTCCAGAATTTTCAGAACCACAAACCCTCCTTTTGCCCTTACATAGGCAATTTAACCTAATCTCATGCTAATCTGAGTCCAGGTCTATATTCCTAAAGTCATTGAGATGTTGCTGTAACATCATCCTGGTACTTAGCTCGTCTCTTGATACAGGTTTCCTTTCACAGGATGTAGCACAGAGGCCACATATTGCAGGAGCACACTGCACGCACAGACAGAACAGGAAAAGAATGGCTAAGACCATCCCAATGACCATCAGAATTTTCCATCACCAGCCGGATATCAGTTCCCAGAACCACCCCATTAATGACCAATCTCCTTTATCCACATGAATAGATTCGGAAATCTTATGCAGTTTGGAGATGGCCTGGTACACTGTTGGAGCGTTATCTGGAATGAAAACACAGCAACTCGATTGGATCAATCTACATACCCCACCTCGGTCTGCAAGTATGACATCTAAAGCGACCCTGTTCTGAAGGGTCATAAGACGATCCGACTGGAGCTCAGCAGTCAAGTTACTAAGGGCACCAGCAGTTTCAATTACGGTGGATTCAACCACCCTTGTCAATTGCCTTATGTTCCTGCTGTTAACCATGGGTCCCCAGAACGGCAGAAAACCCTTTGCGAAGTCCCCGAATTCTTGACCTGCAGTGTCTTCTTTACTCAAGACACCTCTAACTACCCTTGTCTTGTGGTAACCTGCTGCTGCTGTGTAGGTGGGGGGCAACAGGAACGAAACAAAACATGAGCCCAAAAAGTCAGGGGGCAACCATGTATAGGCTCTATCATGGCAGATGAAATAGGTACCCTTAGCTGCTAAAAACACAGGGGAAGTCTGAGATCCAAAAACATATGTTTCCGTACAGACACTCTTCCCTAACTGAGCCCTGGGATTCTTGCCTGTACCTTGCAGACACAGGTGACCCTGATGGGGTACAATCCAAATCGGGGACGATCTCTTAGCTTGCTGTTTCTCACTCAGAGTAGTTCCATATCCGGTCACGTTCCATCCTATATATGCAAGTGTCTCATCTTCGGGGGTAGTTTCATAAGAAATATCTTCCTTAATCATGTCGACTATACCCTTAACTAGAGCACTATTCCTAGGATTGTCTTTTACAGAACGTAGGGGGTGGACTTCACGAGCATATATGAACATTGTTCTGTATGCCCACACAGAACCATTATGGCTGAAAGGCAGAACCAGATAAGGGATACCTTTATCCGTTGTGTGAGGCATAAGACCACACACCAAACAGTTAGTTGTGTTCATTACAAGTTGGTGTTGGTGCAAGAGCTGAAAAAAGGAGTTATTAATAAATTCTAATCTCCTAGCGGATTCATGTTCAGGAAGGGGTTGAAAAGAGTGTGAGGAAACAGTAGGAGGAGGTATGGGCGATGTAGTGGGTGCAAATGTTACTCGAAAAGAGAATAAAACATAACTTATTAAAAATATCATCACACTGAATAACATGAAAATGCACAATATCAAAAAGCTTTTCTTTGTCATTATTTTATATATCCTGTGTTTAAAGTTCGTTTCCTTGGCAGGTCTCTCCATCTCGAAAAACTCCATCCTCTCTAAAGTGCTGCCCGCGATGGGAGGTTGTTTCTGCTAAGGAATGCTTCTGTCAGTCTAGGGCAACTCCCTTGGACCAACCAGAACTGCCGACCTAACGTCGTCAGCTGCACCCCAAAGACTTTGGGCAATCGCGGCCCTAGCAGCGGAACCCGGATGGCGGTTCGAAAAACAAAAATAAGCAAGTTTCTCAGATGGGAGAGCTGCACTTTCAAAAATAGTACTTGGAGGGGAAAAAAAAAAGATTTGTATTTTTCCATAGGTCTTGGCCTCAAATTATAGCGCTTTTTTCCAAGTACTGTCTGATCCTGAAACAGGAGTTCAGGCTCTGTAGTGTTCAATCGCTTTGATGGTGATACTGCTGGTTGCAAAATGTCATCACTCTCTTGTTCAGTCAGTGTTCCTTTTACACGTGCATCACTGAAAGGCAGGAAACGAGGCACGGTTTCAGTCTCCGAGACAGCGATACCCTCCTGGACCCACCGGTCGTACGGCAGAGGTAAAGGTACCCTCTTGCAGTGGATCCCGTGGATCCAGTTTTTCTTCCCTTCCACTCGAACAGCTGATCTTGTGGAAAGAAGGACAAGGTGTGGGCCGGTCCACCTGGGCTGGTCGTTCTTGGTTCGCTGGAAATTCTTGACCAGCACTCAGGATCCAGGGTCGATCTGATGTCCTGGAGCTTCAGAGACTTGAGGCAGTGTATCATGCACCTGTTGGTGTAAAACACGCAATTTAGCCGTCAATTTGTACAGGTAATCAAGCAAAACAGGGTGTTCGATTTCACTGAACTTTCTGGGCCTTGGCACTCCCCATATGTTGGCCGGGCGGCCGAAAACAATCTCATAGGGACTAAGTTTCACTCGTGAATGCACAGTCATTCTGGTGGATAGGAGTGCTAAGGGTAGAGCATCAGGCCATTTAAGACCTCTGCTCGCTTGAATTTTGGCCAGTTTTAACTTAAGCGTGCCATTGTAACATTCTACTAGTCCAGCTGATTGGGGGTGATTTGCAGCGTGGAACTTTTGCTGAATGCCTAGCCCTTCACATACTTTCTTCATCACACGACCCACAAATTCACTCCCATTATCACTCCAGACCATTCTAGGCATTCCAAATCTGGGGAAGAATTCTTTCACAAGGGCTTTCGCTGTGGACAAGGCAGTATTGTCCTTTAGGGGATATGCCTCTACCCATCTTGAGAAGGCACAAACAACAACGAGTACGTATTTTAAGTTGTTGCACCTCTCCATGTGGATGAAATCTAGCTGCAAAACCTCAAACGGATACGTAGGAGGCGCAAAATGACCAGCTGGAGTTGGGGTTCCCCTACCAGGATTGTGTTTCAGACACACCATGCAATTATTGACCACATTCTCTGCACACTTGGGAATTCCTGAATTTTGCCATACTGGAGCCAACAATTTGCAAATCCCTTTCACGCTGATATGAGCCATTCCATGAGCCATTGTAACCACTGCCAGCACGTACGCATCGGGTAACAACCATCTCTGATGCTCTGACAATTCAACCCAACAACCATTTGCATCCATTCTACCCGTACTTTCTCTCCATATGTTCAACTCTTTCTCTGTAGCCTCAGCTTGAATAGACTTCACACTCTCTATCGTGTCTTCACACATTCCAACATCACCAACCCATCTTGCAGGGCCTGCAACATACATTCGGCTCATCACATTCCTTGCAGTTTCTTTCGCGATTTCGTCAGCAAATGCATTTCCACGACCAACATCATCAGTCACCTTCTTGTGAGCACTACATTTCACAATCGCCACTTGCAGAGGCAAGGTCAGTGATTCAAGAAGCTCATTCACCAACTGACCATGCTGAATCTTAGCTCCATGCGAAGTCAGGAACCCACGTTCTTTCCACAATCGTCCAAAATTGTGAGCCACTCCAAATGCATACTGGCTGTCGGTGTAGATGGTCACTTTCATTCCTTTCGACAACACACATGCTCTTGTGAGTGCAATCAATTCTGCTGCCTGAGCTGAATTATGTGGAATACGTGCAGCTTCAACAATTGTATGCAGAGTCGTGACAGCATTTGCTGCAGTCGTATCACCATTCGGGAGCTTGAAGCATGAACCATCCACCCACAATGTACTATCACATTCAGCAAGAGGAGTATCTAGTAGATCAACTCTCCCTTTCGTTTCTTCTTCTGTTCTAAGAAAACAATCATGCTGCTCTGAAGCATCTAATTCCTCTACAATTGGCAACAACGTAGCTGGGTTGAGTGTGTTGCATCTTTTTATGTGCACATGACTTGCCAACAAGGTTAATTCGTAACATGACAATCGAGCAATAGTTAAGTGCTGTGTCTTGGTTCTGTTTAACAACGTGTCCACTGCATGTGGAACCATCACAACTAGCGTATTATTCATTACTAGACCAGCAGACTGTCGAATAGAAACAGCTGCTGCCGCTGTTGTTCTTAAACAACTTGGCAATGCTTTAGCTACCGGATCCAAAGTCGACGAAAAATATGCACATGGACGCTGTTTGTCTCCAAACAACTGTGTCAACACTGACAATGCACAGCCTTTTTTCTCATGGACATACAATGTAAAGGTCTTACTGTAGTTGGGGGTACCGAACACAGGAGCCGAACATAATGCTGTGCGCAATTCAGAAAAACTTTTCTGACACTCTTCAGACCAAGGAACGGGATTGGGTGTATCTTTACACGTTAATGCCACCAAAGGTTTGGCTAATAACGAAAAATTCGGTATCCACTGTCTGCAATATGATGTAATACCCAAGAAAGCACGCACTTCTCTCTGTGTTCTTGGCACACTTAATTTCGCTATTGCCTGAATTCTTTCTGGGGTCAGTTTCCTTCCCTCCTTCGATAAGAGATGACCTAAGTAGGTCACTTCTTGTCGACAATATTGCAATTTGGAAAGTGACACATTGTGATGCAAATCACACAGATGACGCAACAATGACAACGTGGCTTTTTTACAGATTTCCTCAGTATCTGCAGCAATAAGCAAATCATAAACGTGCTGTACAAGAGTAGCACCTTCAGGTAAAACAATCGTATCAAGCTGTGTTTTTAAAGCTTGACTATATATTGATGGACTTTCACAGTAGCCCTGTGGAGCTCGTTTAAAGCGGAAGCTTCGTCCTCCTAAACTGAAGGCAAAAATATCCCTGCTCTCCTCAGCAATCGTGATGCTGAAGAAAGCATTCTTCAGGTCAATCACCGAAAACCAGGTGGCAGAAGCTGGAATCATAGTCAATAGGGCAGTAATGTCAGGGACAACTGGAAATTGTGGCACAACTATTTTATTGACCTCTCTAAGATCAATCACAAATCTGTAAACAGGTGGCTGGGAAGGATCAGTTTGTTTCAAAACAGGCAGAACAGGACTATTGCAAACGTTGCCTCTTGTTTCTTCAATGACATCTTTTTCAATTAGATCGTAAACGATCGCTAGCAAAGCTTTTTCACCTTCACTAGAGATTCTATATTGGGGGATTCGTGGCATTTTAACATTGGCTTTCAATGTTACAACATATGGTGGTATTTCTAAAAGACCCACATCATTAGGACCAGTAGCCCAAAGAATATCAGGAAGAAACGACAATTCATTGGAGAAACCACTTTCTTACCTAAAGTAAGTTGTACTCCTGAAGGAGAACAGTACAAAGTCGCATACAATATTTTTAACAGATCCAATCCCAACAAGTTTTCACCACAACCTGTTGTCAGAATAAGGGGTGCTTCAAATTCACAAGGACCAACAGAAAGAGACAAAGGGTCAGAAATCGGGTTCCTAACCGGGGCGCCAGAAAAACCTACAGAAACATTCATTTCGCCAGACAAAGGTGCGCCAGGGAGTTTGGAGTGCATAATAGAACTCTTTGTAGCACCAGTATCCAACAGAAAGGGCTCTGACACACCTGATGTGATCAGCTCGACGTAAGGTCCACTCTGATCTACTGGAACTGAAACAACTCCCTCTCTTTGTCTATGGCTGTCCTAGCAATCATTACCTTCCCAATGCTCATCTTCTGTATAGTAATCATCAGCATAGTACTGAGCTGTCCTACCAGATGCGTTATTCTGTTGATCGAACCTATTCATAGAATTTTGAGGTGGAAGGGGACGTGCATTCTGAAGGACGTTTCCACGTCCTCTACCTCTAGGCGCTTGTTGAACACCTCTACCTCTTGTGTTTGGCACACCATTTGCACGCTGTAACAGAATAGGGCAACTATACTTAAAATGACCCTCTTCCTTGCAATATGAACACTGATTGGGGCCTACAGGGACACGTGGTTGAGTATACTCGACTCTTTGCGAGTTCCTCTGATACTGTTGAGGCTGCTGATAATTACTCTGATAGTTATTCTGACCACCATTTTTCTGGCCACCACCACCACGTGGCGGATATGCTTGCTGTAACAAAACCTTCGTTTTCAACTCTTTAGTTTTCTTTTCTGCTCTATCTTTCTCGTCTTTGTCTCTATTTTCATAATATTGTGCAGTAGCCAATATTTGTGCTGAAGAGGAAACTGCCCAAGAACTCTCTGAATCTTTCAACTTCTTACACAACTCTGGAAGCAGATTGTGCACGAATTTATCAACAAACAATCGCTGACCACCTTCTGTGCTCATATCTTGACCACTGTGGTCGACAAACGTTTCTTCAAACCTGGTGAAGAAATCAGACACCGTTTCATCTTTCTTCTGCTTACACGCAGACAATTTATCCCAGTTTACACGCATCACAGGCATTATAGTTTTCATATAATCAATGATCTTACCAGGAAGTTCTGCTACTAAAGGCTCAGGTTTAGAACCACCAATTTGTCGGTCATCTGCAGCAGCAATATTAGCCCATGTGTCACCTAACTCCTGATCATGATCTGCATGATGAATCTTTCCCCATAAAGGCTGTGGAACAACGTTTCCAAATAACATGTCTATGTCAGCTAAATTCATGATGCATGAACCTGCAGTCTGTGACAATTCCTTGTAATACCCTGCAGGATTCTTACGGGGATCAGGCAATGTCTGTTTAAGGGCCAAAACTTCAGCTCGCTTCCAAGGAACATGTACCCACACACCCTGAAAATGTGCTGGTATAGGTGGTGGAACATTACCAGGACCAGCTGCTACTGCTTCCTTCCATACTGGAGGAACTTCTCTCATGGGATATTGTCTTCCCTTCTTTTTACCAGAAGAATCAGACTCAAACAAAGACTTAGAAACACCTTCAGTCCTAAGCGACAACAACCTCGCAACTGCTTTCCTAACATCTGAACCCACAATTGTGCCTTCTGAAAATTCAAACCGTACATGGCTCAACTCGGGCGGATTAGAATCCAAATCATTTTCCTCTAAATCTTCACACAGAAAAGCACACATTTTCTCAAAAACGTATCTCTGTTTTGATGCTTCCCACTGATGGAAGACATCCATAACAGAATTTAGATCATATATTGTCGGGTCAGTCACCCATCTATATGCCAAATGATTTAACGTTTCTTTCTCCCTAGAATCAGGCTGTTGGCTACGCAACTGTTTATGCTCAGAGACAGGAGCCGGACTTGCCGCTCCAAAGAACGGATACAAAATACTAGTAACAGTGCTAGCCATTCTCTGACGAACAGAAGGAGAAGTTGAGGAAAAGACAAGAGGGAAAGCAGAGTTAGACGAGGCAGATGCAGACGAGGCAGATGCAGGGGCAGTGTCAGGAGAAGTACTAGGAGTGGTAGTCGATATAGTAGTCAAAGTTGTAGGAGGTATAGGAAGAGCAGATGTAAAAGCCGGTGGCCCTTGAGGAGGCTGCACCGGAGGAGCAGGAGCCAGCTGAAGAGTAGCTGGTGGGTGCTGTGGAGGAACAGGAGGCATAACAACCACAGGTTGCGCAACAAAAGGTTGCGGGGGTGCTGTAGCATTTTGCACATAGGGGGGTGGCGAACTTAACAAATGCGCCATTAACGGATCTTTTTCAAGCTCTTTTGCTGCATCTTGCTGAAGAGGCGGCAAAACTGGATAACATTTATCTATTACCATTTTACGTTGCCTGTGCAACTGCTCACTCATCTGCTCTTCTTCATTGTCTTTAAACTGCATAGCAGCTTGCATTATCGAAATACCCCTTTCTCTCTTATTTTTCTTCTCTAATTTAATTTCTTTCTGTTTGGCCTCCTTACGCCATAGGCGGAAAGAGTCAAACATCGCCGGCCGGGCTTTCTACTTAAAAAGTTTAACTTCAAGATTATCTAGGATTTCGGTATCAAAGCTACCATATTGGGGCCATTTTAAAACACCATCTTTTCTGGTGTATTTGATCCACACTTCATTATATGTGATGGGGCCGGATGTATGACGTTATAACGCATACTTTTACTCCGCAGACCATTACAACGCGACTTTTACACCGCATACCGTTACAACGCATAGCGCCTTGGGGCGCTGGATAGTGGTAAGTATAATTTACTATTCTAACTCCAGTCCCCGTGGACCCTAGGGAAGGTGTTGGATAGTAAATTATACTTATTACCTATCCTAGAGCGCCCCCCAGCGCAATGCGTTGTAATGGTATGCTGAGTAATGGTCGCGTTGTAATGGGTCTGCGGAGTAAAAGATCCGTTGTAACGGGTGTATACCGATGGGGCCTACTCCATGTTTCACATATAATTCATAAGTTTGAGTTCCAATCGGAGGAAACGGACACGAGTCCTCCAATCGGGAATCCCTTTTACTACAACCAAGACAAAACAAATTTCCAAGTCTGCTAAGACCAGGCATCTTCGCTCTCTAGTCTAGCTCCAAACTTCAAAGTATTATCGATTACGATATTTCTCGTGAATACACGAGTCCTTCGGTTTTGGCACTTGCAAGTTCCAAATAAAGTGATCCCAAAGGATACCCAAGACTAAGAACCAACTAAGGACTGGGAGACGCTCCACTTATACTTAACTGAGATATCGATGACGTCACCAGAAGACTCGTCTTAGCGTTTCGCTCTACCAAACTTCAAGGGTCCAAATCCGGGCGATAGCCAGGGCAGCAGTCCTTTGTAGCCGTCGGGAAGCGGGGAACCTCTCAGCAAAGACTTTCGGACCACGTCGACATGCAGGGGTCGTTGAAGTGGTTGGCCTTCCTCCAGAATTTTCACACGAAGCTCCTCACGAACCTCTGGCTGGACCGGTACCGCTGGTATCGCCCCACGTTTGGCGCCAACTGAGGTACTGGGTTTTTCAGAACCGGTACCGAACCGGTAACCCAGCGGTGTCAGGGTACACCAAAAGACCTCGAGTACTTTCCTGATTCAGACCACAGAAACTCAGAGTCTTCTAGGTGAAGTCAAGGATCGATTTTATTGGCTGCAACCAAGTAACAGGTCCTAGAAGTACAACAACACGGGATGTATATTCTCAGGAGACTGCTCAAATTTACAAAGTCAGGCTTCTCTTTTTATACGAAATATTGTGCTTTAGGCAAACATTCTTCGAATTTTAGTATACCATAGACATGTTCCCATTACAAAGAAAAAGCAGAGTCATGATGACAAGCCCATAGTTCAGTTTGTCCAGCCCACAACAAATTAACCGGCAAGGCCCAGCATTTCCATCAGATACCGGTGGACCCCCAATAAAAACGGGCACCTCCCCATCTTAAAGCAAGTGAGAGAGAAAAGAGCAGGGACAGGTGTGAGCAAGATTCGGCAGGGTGTGTGTGCGATGAAAAGGGTTTATGGCCTGTTGTGCCTTGATGCTATCTCGTTTGGCCACTGGGAGAGGAACTGACCAAACAGGTTCGGCCTGGGGCAATGGTTCCAACTTGCCCAGGTCACAGGAAAGTCAATTAAGGTGTACTTGTCCTTTGGAATCGAATTTGGCTTAATTCGCTTGCCTATGTGAGAGCAACTCACAAAATGGCTGCCGTACACAAAATGGATGCCAAGGGTTCAGGACGCAAATGACGATTTCGAGGTAAAATCGTCACTCGAATATGACGAAAATGCTTGTACATAGTGTACCAGCCATTCTCGGTCTTTTGATACCAAATTCGTCATGTTACGACGAAGTTTAATTCTCGAGTCCAGAATTATTACACGAGTCCAGAATTTTCAGAACCACAATAAACTGAAAATTTCGCGAGGGCCTAGTTAACTTTTTAACCTTTCTGACAGGTTTTCCATCTTTCTCTTCCTATTCTTTTCCCTTTTGGTAAAAGTCTAATGCCGAAAAGTAAGTTTGGATCCCCAAAGTTTAGTACTGATGGGTTCCACTATCAACCTCAAGCTCAATTAAAGAAAAGAAGCAGTCTTAGATTACCTGCACTTACAAAGTCTCGACAGCAGGTGAGTTGACTTTTGTGGGAATGTTCAAATTTACCTACAGGAGGTCACTTTTTTGAAAGTTAAATACCCTTTTTCTCAACTTGACGCCCTGGAGGAAAAGCGTGCCTGGGCAGATATGACATCAGACTAGTAGGCATGCCAGGCAGCATCTCATTGTGGGAGTAAATGAACGTGTTGAAATTGATAATAACAATGCAAATGCTGATAATGATACACTCTCATGTATGAAAAAAATTGCATCACTGTTATCAAATTCGCCATCATGAACTCTCCAGCAACCCTGACTTGGAAATACCTGGTCAGACAGGCTCTGCAACCTAGGCCCACTATGACTGATTGACAGGTCACAGGTGGGATGGCACGTAGCCAGCAAACACATAAGTCAACAGAAAATTCAGGTCCTTCCCCCAGATAAGCATATCAACACCACAATAGTCTAGGGAAATTGGCCCCAATAAAGCAGACATGGCCAGAGCGGTGCACCCATTCCCAAACACCCTAAAGTCAGATGCCACATGCAGTTAGGAACATACAATCAAGGTAAATTCATATTCGAGCAAGAAACGTATTTTTGAATGTATTCCCAAGTTGTTCTTAGTGAAGAAGAAATGTTTGTGCTGAAAAACTTTACGCAAAAGAGTAGGGTCATCATTATGAATGGAAGGGGCATTTGATGGGGGTGTATGGACACACTAAAAGAAGTAATTAATTACCCAATGTGTTGGCAAATATATGGATGCACATAGCACAGCTGGTCTTAAATAGCAATACAAATAATGCAAAGGGAGGGGAAATATCTAGAAAAGAAAGGTTAGAAATGATTCATTGGAGATGCCTAGTGTTTTGATGGATAGATTGTGAAAATTATATGTTTTAGAAGTTAATTAGGCAAACCATTGAAATTAAAGGGAAAAGATATAGGTGGGAGAAGTTCTGTTGTACAGATGGGGCCTTATTTATGGCATTTTGGCATAAGGCAGGCAGCGCAGCAAGGCACCTTGCTTTGCTGCCCTAAGCCAAAGTGAAAGGGCAGGAATTAAACGCTTTTAGCAATGTGGTGCATTCCTGTCCTTTCTGCCTACGCTGGTGCCATTTTGGCAGCCTAGCATCAACGTAGGCACCTTTGCACAAAGATGAAAGGATGCCTCCATTACAGGCAGAATTGTTTTTGTGCAGGAAGGTATAAAAACAATCCTACAAAGCATTTTCCTCTTTCTATGGAAAGGGGAAAAACAAGGAGAAATTAAGCTTTTTGACCTCATTACGCATCACCTCAGGAGGCGTACGGATTTGGCGCCTGCCCACATTTACATGCTATGTAAATTGGAGGTAGCGTCAAATTCCATGGGTATTGTGTAAGATAACCCACCACACTGTGGATGGAACGCCTCCCAGGGGATGTATGACGTTACAACGCATACTTTTACAACGCCTACCTTTACATCGTAAGTTTTACAACGCATACCATTGCAACGCATAATGCTTTTGGGCGCTGGATAGTGAATAGTTTAATTTACTATTCCAACTCCAGTCCCCGTGGATAGTAGGGAAGGTGTTGGATAGTACATTAAACCTATTCCCTATCCTAGAGCGCCCCCCAGCGCTATGCGTTGTAATGGTTTGCGTTGTAAATGTTGCGTTGTAATGGTAGTTTGTTGTAAAAGTTTTGTTGTAAAGGCTGTATACCCCTCCCAGGGACAGAGTACGGTAACGCAAAGATTTGCACTGCGTCGCATGTTGCATGCTTTACAAGGCCACTCAAAGCTACACAGGGTGGCTTTGCGTGGCTTCATAATTCTTTTTGCAAATCCTGCATCACCCACGTCCAACTTTACATGGTGCAAATGCAGTGCTGGATTAAACCCAGTGGAGGCCCCTAGGCAGTCGAAATTTCGGACCTCCCTCACAAATTATCTCCTAATACCCAATGCATGGGGTTTTTATAAAGTGACAGCTGCCAGAAGATGAGCTTTTAAGAGACAAACAGTTATGTGAATCTGATCTCTCTGGTTTATGTACTTTAAGTTCTCAAAGGGTACATTACATTAATATAGTATTTTCTCTATAGAGTTTTAATGTAACATTTGTGCTTCTTCGAGTCGATTCATTTTTTTCTATTTTTTTCGAAACAATATTCAAGAAAGCTTGAGTGTAATTTTTTTAAAGATCAAACCAATAATATTTTGATTTGTTTTTGGTGGCCCTAAAAAGAGTGGGGCTCATAGGCTGGGGTCTACTTTGCCTATTTGGTAATCCAGAACTGTACAAATGTGATGCAGGGTTCTCATAAATAAGCTCCAAAGTGTGTGCTGGGAAGCTCCTAGTGTTTGCTACACTGTATGTGGTCATGTTCCATTTAGAATGAAGGTGGTTTGAGTATTCATTGTGGGAGGGGGTTGCCAAGGGACAAAGAAATTAAACATTGTTCACCTGGGAGATTCCATAAGTCTAGTGTGACAGAATTTCATCTGGATATTCAATGGGGACGAGTTATACTGTTTCGAAATATTGTTCACTAGGATATTTCGTTAAAGCCAAGGTTCATCTGTAAAAAGACTCTCACATATTAAAACCACACACTGATCAAGTAGAGTGAAATACAGGCAATCCACATGACAAAACTCTAAACAGCTGACAGTCACGCTGTTATGTAAACAATAAAAATGCAGAAAACCTTTGGCTTTTCTAATCTCGTTCATTAAGAAGTTGACCTCTTCTTGAATGATCCCCTCAATGCTTCTTCTTCCCATGCCATGATTCCTCAAGGTCATGACAGAAAAACGCCGAATCTGTTTCCACTCTTCACCGTTGAGGACCCCAATCCCTGTGGTAAATAAAAATATCATTTATTGATTTGCTTCCAAGACTTTTATCCCAAAACCACATTTTGTACTCATGAGTACCACAAGCTACTGATTTAGCATACTTCCACACACTGCATTGGTTTAAAAGGAAAGGGCAGGAATGCACTGTATTTAACATCATCTGGTGCATTCCTGTCAATTCCTTGCGCTGGTGCACTTTGATTGCCTAGCACCAATGCAGGCACCCTTGCACCATGGTGCAAGGCTGCCTGCGTCGAAAGCAGCATTGCTTTTGTGCAGGAAGGAACACCGTCGTGCAAAAAAACAACCCTGAGAGGTATTTTCCTCTATTGTGTGCTGTATTTTGCAGCACACATAGAAAGAGGAAAAACCAATGTGAAATAAAGATATTTCTCCTCGTTTTACCCCCCCCCCCTGGGGAGGTGTAGCATTCTGGTGCATTCCCAGGTCTACCAGCATGGGGAATTCTGAGAATGCTTCAGATATCATGGGTGGATGCGTGGAATCCCCCATGCACCACCCATGGAAAGCCTCCTGGGGCAGAGTAACACAATGCAGTGATTTGTGCAGCTTGCGTTACTCCAGATTTATCAAGCCATGCAGGGTCATGCAATTTGGGCTTGCATAGCTTGATAAATCTGACTTAAGTGTTGCTTTGCCCTTGTGTGCTGATGCATGATAAATGTGGGCCTCAGTGGCAACCACAATGTGGCATTAAGCTTGATGGTAAATTATCAAGAAGAACATATGCATAAAAAAACGTTTGCATCGGTAGTACCTGCAATGCGTGTGTAAAAAGTGATAAATCCCTGATTCAATGCATGCAATCTGGCTCCAGGAGTTGTTTTATGGTTTTTGTTCCAAACTACCAGAAGGCAGATTATGAATCCACATATTTATATTGCTTTTATATTGACATCAATTTTCCCGTTTCTTCAAGAACTCACCATGGCCATGAAACATTCTTTCGAATGTCGGAAGTGCTCCTCTTGCCATAAAGTCATCTGCCTGGTCAATAAAAGCTTCTTTAATAACATCGTAGCTGCACAGCACCACCACAGGTCGTGGACCGAGGTAAACCGTGAACACAGGGCCATAGATATCACGCAGCTGCAAAAGAGAATATATGCCCTTAAAAAATGCCACTTCATGTCTTTACATAAAACGTGCCAATAAACTCAGATAACACAACAGAATCAGCATTTTAACTAAAATCTAGTCTGTCACAGTTGTCTGCTAATTGTGAAATGTCATGAGGGGCCGACAATACGTGATAAACTCATTGTATTTGTTAACGTCCATGTCTTCATTTTGAAAATAGTGTCAGGCGAGCATAACCACCCCCTCTACTATGACTCTCCTACTTTTCTACATACATCAAAGCGTCAAAGCATGCCCCATTGTTTCTCCTCTTTATGTTAGGTCCGCATGTTACAGAATTCTCTGTACTAGGCTTTTTACGGTTGGCCTAGAGACAGATTAAGCTAGTTTTGCAACCTTGAGGGCAGATTTACAAGAAACTAACGCAGCGCTGTGTTGCAAGTCATTTAGCTGCTCTGCGTTGCGTTTGTTTCAAAGCATAAGGATGTGACAAATTTACAACAAAATGTTGCATCTCTGTGCTTCCTGCTATAATGGCACACACACTGCTGCCATGTACCTGCGCATGCACCCTTGCACCATGATGCAAGGATGCCTGCGTCATGGGGAGATTGTTTTGTGCAGGAAGTCGCACCTTCCTGCACAAAAACAATCAATTGATGTGATCTCCCCTTCCAATGCGTGCTGTTGAATTCAGCACGCATTGAAAGAGGAAAAACGCGGAGAAATGAAAACAATTCTCCTTGTTGCACCTCGCTACACAACCCCTAGGGTGGTGTAGCATTCTAATGCATTTCCAGATTTACGAGTGCTCGTAAATATGGAAATGCATCAGTAGACATGGTTTTTGCTTGGGAACACCCACAGCGACCCCCATATTACTCCCCTAACACGCGTGAACAGGGGTGATATTTACAAGCACAGGTAAAGCCACGCAGGGTGACTTAACGTGTTCTTGTAAATATCTAGCAGCAGGTTGCAGTGCCGGTGGGTCATGCAACGTGACTCACCGGCGGCGCAAGTCGCTTGTAAATCTTCCCCTAAGTATTGTTTTTTTTAAACTAGAATATATGTACAAAGAGAGGGCTTTGATAAGCTCACTTCATCCATTGGTCTGGTCAAGTGTCCTTCATATTTTGCATCCACGGTCTACAGCCGACAACATGGGGAAGTGGGTCAGCCAGTGTCAACCATCACATCTCTTCACAATGGTTGCATGCAATTTTGCTCTTGCACATGTGCATATCCATCTAGAAAATAGCCCTCTTCAGTGCTAGGGCTTGTAGGCAAATCTCTGCTTTCTTTCTGTCTATATTTTATGTTTTAAATCTGTTTTTGCAATGTGTCTTTTTCATTAAATGTTTTTGCAAATATATGCCCACCATGTTTATGTTTTTCCATTTGTACTTTTTATTATTTTATATATTTATATACCTGTAATTCCTGTTTTATATTTTTGCAAAAAAAAACACAGGCTTGGAAAGGCCAGATCTATGGTTTTATTGACTTTTTTTTATTATTGAATATGTTGCTCTCATCCTTTCCTCTCATACCCTGTTATTTGTACTATCAACATTATGCTGTAGAGAGCCTCTCATTCAACCCGTGTTCATCTCATCTCTTTTACCAAAGTAATTTACATTAGGTCCTTTAACACCTGTAAATTTGAAGCTAAATGTCTGTCTGACCCAGGCTGGCCCTTAGTCCAATAGCATCCCTGCCAGAATATATTTCTTTTAAATCAATCCCTATGCTTAGTAATCTCCAGTCCCCAAAGACTCTTAATGGCAAATAGCTCTATAAAACAAACAGTTTAGGATTTAGCTACTTGTTATACGATCTACAGCGACGTAAAACATATATTTAATAACCATCGTCTTTCACTCTTTCCATAGGGTATTATTCCTTTATTTTTTTATAAATAATGCATTGGTTTAATTTGGACCAATCAACAGATTTAAAGTTTTGACTTTGCTGGGCCAGTCCTTAATTAACTATGACAGAGATTTTATGGGATGCGGACAGCGTTGTGTTTTGAATTTCTACGGAATATATTTTAACTTGTTGCCAGTCTCGACAGTGAGGGCATTGGTTTGAACTCCAGTGCTGGAACGGCCTGTCAGCTGCCTAAGTAAGCGAGATGCACACTGCTAGGGAATGTGAGAAACTGCCTTCTGTTTGTTGTATTGTTATACATTGAATTCTGCAATCCCTATATAAAACCGATCTCTAATTTCTTTATTAGAAATAGGATTATGCAAGCTCTGTTTAAAAAGTATCCATTTAAAAAAAAAAATAGTGACTTGTGACCCAGCCAGTCACTGCTTATGAAGAAATGACATCAGAACTCAACTGTTATAGCATATTAAAGTTAAGCTCTGATATAACAAGCGTCCCGCCAGAATAAGCAGCTGAGGGGAAAGGCAGGTCAGGTCTGGAGATGAATTAAAGCAGCTGTTTAAAGAAAGAAAACCGAAACCTTGCTTTTCTTTCATTCCTCTTTTTTTGTAGCTTTACATTGAAAAGAAGGACAGAGATATTAATGGCAACACGTTTATTTTTTGCACTACTTGCCCAATTGTATAGAGTTAGAATCCTTCTGCAAGTAGAGGAGCGCAAATTAGACTCCATCCCTAACAAGTCAACAATGCGCAATTTGCATTTTGATTTGAAATTATCTCTACAGTGTGCCTTAATAATATTAACGTGGGAACACATACATGCATTAATGAAATGTAACCACTTGGAAACTGAAGCTCTATAAATGTGTGCACTAATGTTCTGTTTAACACGAAGATTTATTCTGTAATCACATTTCATTTATACTTTAAGTCACATTTGCATATATTCTAAAACTCATATTCTAAAGATGAATCATGTATGCTTTTACTATCGTAGGGTTTGCTCTTGAGTTATGTGTGCACAAGTATAACCATGTATTTGAACTGCATCTTTAAAAGTTTAGTTAACATCAGCCTGACTAAAGGCCTTGTGATTTTGAAATATACTTTGCTTGGTCAGCATGTTCTTTCTTATGCAGGTGCATTCTCAAGTTTTCATTTGCTAGAAAAAACGAGTATTGTTGTCTGTATTATTTTCTTGATATTAAGGTCTGAGATCAGAAATTTTGGCAAGAAACTTCTAATGAGCAGATGAAGTCTCCTATTCATCGTAAATCAGGAACAAGGGATGCTCAACGTTGCAACACATTTTTGATGTGTTTATTTTAGCACTAGAGATTCTATTTGTATTCTTCATATTTTGCAAACATGATCTCTCCTTCATATGAAAGACATACACGCCAAGAATTTAAGGGATTTGTAGAAAAGGTGATGTTGTGACCATGTACCGTAAGGAATGATGTACCCATGCCGTATATGTTAAGGATATTGCACGTCATTTCGAAGTTCCATAATCCTATATGGGAACTTGGCCTTCGGCCTCGTGCCTCTATATGGCCATGAAACACCTCAGTGACTTGCATTATCCTTATAAGGTACAGCAGAGGGTACTTTATCCCATATATAATCAGCGACTTGTGACGCACCCAGTCGCCGATTATGAAAAAATGATGGACAGAACTCAATTGTAATAATTTATTACAGTTGAGTTCTGATGTCACAAGGCCTGCTACTAGAGCCAGCAGCCAAGGGGAGAGGTAGGTCAGGACACAGAGCATAATTAACACAGCTGTTTAAAGAACGAAAAAGAAACCAGGTTTTTCTTAATTCTGTGCTCCACTAACAAGTAAAAAGGAGATATATATGGCAATATATTTATTTTTTGCACTACTGAGATAATTATAAAAAAGTTAGAATCTTTCTGCATGTTTCTGCACATTATGAGCTAGTGCACCCGTTAAAGAAAACGGACTTTTAGGAAAGTGATTACAATATCTTTCTGCAGCTAATATCCAACATCTTTTATAATGTGTTTATTTTGCACTAGAGATTTTATTTTTATTCTTCTGGTTTGTAAACATGATCTTTTTTAAATGAAAGCACTATGCACCAAATATTAAAATGGCTTGGGGGGAAAGATAATGCTGTGACCATATATTATACGGGGCAAAGGACCCCCTGCTGTACATGATACGGATATTGCTGTCACCTCGGAGTTCCATAAACTTCTCTTGTATTCTCCTGAGCATGGATAAATAATTGTTCAGTGTACAAAAGGCAACACAGATTTGAAGTTTTTCTCACACACAGAACCATTACAGCACCCACAGCAGCAGTGAATACCTCAATCAAAAAACTGAACATTCTAGCCCAGGCAGCATCAATGCGAGGTTCAACAAGGTCAGGGTCGGAACAGAACAGACAGCCCCAATGCTTCACTCAGACAAAGTATGAGAAAAAACAAACGTAGATGCAGGACAATACTAAACCATGTGTATTGGTTGTTTATTATTTTATCTGGCACTAAACTTCAAGTTTTAGTTAAGACCCTTTAAACAGCAGAAATGCAACTCCCATAATGTACAGTGAAATAATTATTAGATGTGCTCCTACGCCTACGAAGAGGGTTTATGTGACCACAGCACTAGCAAGCAATAGCTACCCCATGTCTGACGGCACGCTGTCATCCAGCCCTTTTAGTTCTTTGCAGTATGGTACTTTGAGATTTAAATTGTAATCACAAATGCTGGTGTGCATATATTAAGAGGCAAACAAATATATAATACAAGTTGACTTCACATACTGGTGTCTAAATAGACAGCTTTATAAGGAGAGAAAGAAATAAAACATACATTTGTGGCCTCCTTTCCTTCATTTCTTCCATTCTTTGAAAGGTGAAAATTAAAAACAAAAAATACCACTCAATTGCTGAATTTAGTTTTGGAGCTCTTTGTCTGGACATCAGTTGACTAGTCAACTGACAGAAGTAGAACATTGGCCTTGATATGCAGATTGTTGCTCAAATATCAATCAATCAATCAGCATTTGTAAAGCAGGGCACAGTCACCCCTGGCAGCCGCGGCCCGTGTAGGTAAGAGCAGTGGGCAGTGGGTGGGGTGGGGGGTATTTTGGCTGACGACGAAGAGGGAAAATTAAATAAATAATTAATTTTCCCTCTGCGTCATCTGTCGAAACCCCCCCACACCCAGCCCCACCACTCTTACCTGCATGGGCCGTGGCTGACTCCTGGGAGTATCTGTGCGCTGGGATGCAAGGTCTCAGTTGAAAATCCATATCTTGAGGAAATGGAGGGAAGCAACAAGCACCCTAAAAGGCAAAACAAAAGGCAGAAAAACAAGCAGAAAAGGCAAAACAGAGCAGAAGAGGGCAAAACAGAGGGCACAACAATTAACAGAAATGGCGAAACAGAAGACGGAAAAAGCAACACAGAGGGCAGAAAACACAAGTAGAAAAAGGTGAGTCAGAAGGCAGAAAAATGAGCACAAAAGGCAAAACAGAGCAGAAGAGTGCAAACCAGAGGGCAGAAAATAAAGCAGTAAAGGCAAATCGGAAGGCAGAAGAATATGCTGAAAAGGCAACATGGAGGGCAGAAAAGGCAAAATGAAGGGCAGAAAATGGCACTGAAAAGGTAAAGCTGGGAACAGGAAAACAAGCAGAAAAAGGCAAAACAGAGGGCAGAAAAATGAGCAGAAGAGGCAAAACAGAGCAATAAACAACCAGAGGAGGCACAAAAAAGAGTGCAGCAGGCAGACAGGCAGCAGAGGGTAGTGTACTGTGGGCAAGTTGGACAGGAAAACTGTTGTAGGAGGTGCTGGCACAAGTAATTTATTAAATTTGTGTGCAATATACCACAGTTGACTGCTTTCCTGTGTGGCACTAGTGGGTAGGAGCAGCACTAAGCCACATTTATGAAAAAAAAATTACTACTGCACTATCCCCTATGCTGGCACATAAACAGGATGGCTAGTACCATGCACAATATTTTTTACCATGGTGAAATTATGTAGTGCATTTTTAAAGTGCAGATAAACCTCAGAAAGCAGTGTGGAGGCACTTCTGAGAAGGTTGTACGATGAAACAGCGCAGGGAAATACATTGCAAGCCTTATCCACATCTTTGTTACCCCGCATTTTTTTAATATGCATATGCTTTTACAATGTTTGCCATCACCACTGAATGTTTATATATATATAGACAATGTATTTGTGGGGGGAGGCCCCTCCACCGCCCCAACTTACCTTAAATCCGTGGTAAAGGCATGAGTTGCAAAAACATCCACATGGTAAAAACATGGGTGCTACAAATTGTATGGTAAAGGCACAACATGGTAAAAACCTAGTTGTAAAGGCTGTTTCCCTTCCAACATTTCACTACCCAGTGCAGGAGCAGGATACAGGCTGTATTATTCTTTAAGAAAAAGATTAAATTTAAGCCCCTTTCTGAAGCTTGCATAGTTCGGTTGAGCCTGAAAGGAGTCCACGCTTTTCCCATCATAAACAACATATATCTACCTCCCTTCTTGACTTTATTACATTTTGGTGACTTGACCAAGTGTTGTGACTAAGGTCACAGCAATCATGATGTAGAATACCAAGAGAACAGAGGTGCCATGTAGGAGTTTGCTGTTGTGCTATATAATGTTTTATGTCTAAGACAAAGCGTTTTGAAGAACATTTTCTGAGCAAAGGGTAATGGTTAGCCAGGTTAACTGTTTCAGATGGGTGGAGATTGGTGCACTTCTTTTTAAACCAAAGATGATCTTGCAGAAGCATTTTAAACTAACTGCTTTTTGTGAACAAGATAAGTTGGTAGACAGTCCAGTGAGGAAATACAATAATCTAGCCTCAATGTCATGAGAGTTTGAACCACATTTTTCCAGGAAGATGTTAGGAGAAAAGAAGGAATAATCTTCCTGATAATTGCTAAAAGGTGGAAGCAGGAGGTTTTAAGGGATTTAGGGCTAGATGTAGGTAGCCAAATACCGGTCGGTAACGGCCGAAAATACCGAATTTCGTCCGTTACCGACCGGTATTTGGATATTGAGATGTAGGGGCCCAAAAAAGACCGATTCGGTAAATACGAGTCGGTATTTTACCGAATCGGAAATTACCGAATCGGAATTTACCGAATCGGAATATTCGACACGGTATTTACCGATTTAGAAATTACCGAATTCTTATTTACCGAATCGGTAAATAAGAAATGGTAAAAAATGAGTTTTGAGATGTAGCAAACTTCTAAAATACCGAATTTCATGAAATTCGGTATTTAAGAGTCGGTATTTGCCATGGATTGAAAGCTTGTGGTAACCAGGTGCAGGCTATGAAAAAAGGCCCCAAAATACTACATTGTGACCAGAATGGTGGCATTCTACGTGATAGCAAGGTGGCTACGGCTACAGGCAGCAGGAGAGAGGGTCTGGAGAAGGGAGGAGCAAGTCTACAGACAGAGGATAACGCTTTTTCAACTCACTGAGCCAGAGATATTGAAAAGGTACAGGCAACACCCCCAAACCATTCTGGACTTGATCAGGGACCTGCACCCACTTTTGGAGCACCCAACCCCAAGGGCGTATGCCATCCCACCTCATGTGCAGGTGCTCTGTAGCCTACACCTGCTTGCATCTGGGAGTTACCAGGGGGTGATTGCTGCGGTAGGTGGGGTGTCTCAGAGCTGCCTGTCCCGTTTCTTCAGGAAGTTCCTAGAGGCCATGATGCAGAGGATGCATCATTACATCTGCTTCTCTAACACACACGTGGAACTACTGAAGACCAAGACTGACTTTTATCAAATTGCACATTTCCCACACGTCATCGGCTGTATAGATGGCACCCACATCCCTATATGCCCACCTGCTGTCACAATGTACATTTACAGAAACAGGAAGTCAACCCACTCTATCAATGAACAGGTAATCTGTGATGCCAACAACATAATCACAGACATTGTGGTCAAGTTCCCAGGAAGTACCCACGACTCCTACATCTTTCAAAACAGTGGGATCTACACATGCCTGAAAGGGGGGGGGGGGAATTTGGCAAAGGATACCTGGTAGGTAAGACACTGTGACACACCCTGATAGATATAGCAGATGTATGTGCATGTGAGTAATGGTTTTCTCATTTACATATAGGGGATAGTGCATATGCCGTCCGCTCATTCATCCTGACACCCTACCTCAACCCTTCAACCCGCAGCCAGAGACGATACAACGTGGCACACAAATCAACTAGGAACATTGTGGAGCGCACCTTTGGCCTGTTAAAAAGCAGGTTCCGCTGCCTCCACAAAAGTGGCGGGGCACGGCAGTACTCACCAATCATCTGCTGTAAGATAATTGCAACTTGTGCAATGTTACACAACCTTGCTACAAAGAAGGGCACAGAGGGGGAATTAAGCTCTATGAGGACCATGATGATGAACATTCACTGCCTGAACCAAACACAGCAGGAGTAGCGCCACCAACCGATGGCAGACAGAGACGGGCAGAGATCACACAGAATTATTTTTGAGTAAGTAAAGAGACACAGACAGGTGGAGTATGCACCCAACGTAGTTTAATATTTGGCACTACGCAGGTACTGAAATGCACAAATGTGCAACACAAATGTCATCCATTTAGTAATGGTAGTCCTGGCTCACTTTCCCATTTAAGGTCATGAGTGGGCGCTGTATAAGTCATTTATGGCCACGCCTACCAGTGCCAGATGAAAGTGGCTGGCTGTCCTCACTGGGTGTTTGGGGTATTGGGTCACCATGGCGCCTGCTGCTCCTCCGTGTCTCAACAACAGGGGGGTTTGTCAAGCTGCTCCTACTGGTGCTTTCCTCACTTTCCGGTACATCCAGAGCAGCAGTTTGTGCTGTCTGTGCATTAAGCAGCACCTCTACAGCACTGGTCACCCTTGCAAGGACTCTAGACACCTCATTGCTGCTGTGTGTTAGTCCCTCTTGCATGTTAATGCATCGTCTGCATTGAAGGGAAGTGGCTGTGGCCAGGCGGTTCATCTCCTTAGTTTGTTGCTGCGCATGTTGCCTGTTCTTGCGCCTTGTTAACCTGTCCTGGTAAAGTTTTGTGCACAGGAGCTGCACCGATTGTGTCATGTCCCGAACACCTGTGGCCATCTCCCGCATCCCTGCAGCCATCTCCCTCATACCTGATGACATCTCTTTATTCTCATCGACCAGTGCACTGATTCCCCTCCCCTATGTTTTCCGCATGTGTATTCAGGTGCTTCATCTGGCATTGCACAGACTGGATGGCCTTCCGATGCATTCTTTGAATCTTCACCATGCTACCCTCCAGCCCACGGAAGACACTGGGACCCTCCACATGTTGTGCAGCACTGCTATCTCTGGCCCTGCGGTGTCTGGTACCTGTACGGGCAACCTCTGCACTGGACTGCTGTGTGGAGGTGCTTCCTTCCACAGCCAAGGTTTGGGTGTCATCCTCCTCCATTTCACCTGCTGAAGTTTCCATTTCAAGCAGTGGAGTAACTGCATGCCTCCTGCTCTTTTGAGGTGCAGGTGTTGTTTGCGGCAGTGACGCAGGCAGTTCAGGTGAGGACAGTAGCAGAGGGGATCCTGAACGTTCTGGGGATGCCTGCAGATGTGGAGACATTTCAAATTCTTGGAATGGTGGCAGTGGTGTTGATGCACCAGTGTCCTCTGTGACATTCTCTGCACTTGTGCCGGCCTCCTGGCTGTCATCCCCCTGTGGTGCAGTGCCATCCTTCTCCCTGGTACGCCTGCTAGATGTCTCGCCTGTGGACATAAAAGCGTACATTAGCTCTGTGCTACTGCCTCACGGCTCCTACAATGAAATTATTTTCACAGAAACACTGTACATATTGCCTGAGCCTTATTATGACTGATATGTTTTACCTAACTTGTTGATTGATGTGCTGTATGACATGGTAGGCCTTTCAATTACTACATGTCCCATAATGCATTGCTCCTGTATAATACTACCTCTACTGGAGTGGGGTTAATTTTGCCACATAGAGAAAAGGGAAGGTGATGGGGTGGGGGTGATTGATCTGCATGTGTCTTACCTTTCCTAGTGGCAGCTCTGGTTGAGCTGTCTGCATCTCCCAGTCCACAGACGCTCTCTGGTTCAATGGTGGACCCCACCAACTCCTCCAGCTTAGTCAGGGGAGGTGCACAGTTCTTCCCTCCTCCAGTTTTGTTTGCCTCTTTGTGGAGCTCTGCAATTTTCTTCTTGGTAATGCTCCTGAGGTCATACCACCTCTTTTTCAGGTCATCTATGTCCCTTGGAGTCACTCCTACAGCATTCACCTTTGACCATATTTCCAGCAAAATCTTTCTTTTGGCATATTCAGCCACAGTCAGAGACTGCTTTCCAAACGATTTCTGGTGTTCTTTAACCACCTCCTCCACAAGGACCTGCAGCTCCGTGGTGCTAAATTTAATGTTTCTCTTCCTCTCCGGAAGTTCCTTTTCACTGCTGCTTGCCATTTTCAAACTTTAAAAGCACAAAAAAGTTTTCCTGTGGCTCAGTGACTCAGCCCTGCTTTCTCTGCCTCTCCAGAAGCTTCTAATTACTTCCAGCTGCCTGGGTGTAGCCACTTCCTGGTTGGGAGGTTGTGGGTGGTAGCACCTGATTGGCTGACTCCTAATTTTCACTTTCTTACCTTTCCGATTCGTTTTTTTCCAAATCGGTATTTACCGATTCGGTATTTACCAAATCGGTATTTCCCATTCATTCCTATGGGCCAAATGGCCCATAGGATCGAATCGGAAGTACCGATTCAGTAAATACTGAATCGGTAAATACCAATTCAGTAAATTCCGAATGGCAGATACTGAATTTTACCGAATCCGTGAAAAATACCGATTTTTTACCTACATCACAAATACCGATTCTAAAATACCGATTCGGTAAAATTCGGTATTTTAGAATCGGTATTTTGAAATTACCTACATCTAGCCCTTAATGTGCTTTTCAAATCTGAGCCTGGAATCGAGTTTAGCCACCAAGATTTTGGCAGACTCAGCAGCCACTGATAAAGAATGTGAAGAAACAGGACACTAGTCCTGTGTCCACAAAAGAAGAGGACTTCCTTTTTGTCACCATTAATTACTAAAGAGTTGATTTTCATCTAGATGGCTACTTTTTTGAGGCAGGATGGTGCAAAGGTGTGTATGTGTGTGATGTCTAGCATAGGTTTAGCTCTGTAAGTATACTTTTCCAGTGCAAAATCCTCTGCCTAGAATATGTTTTAAAATGTCACACATTGTATTACCATTGAGCAGCACTGCAAACATGCAATGTTTAAAATGTTTGGTCAAATAAAAATATTTCTTTAGAATTAGCACCTGTCTCAAGGAGTTGTTATTGTATGATGCAAAGCTTGGTCTGGCAATCATAATAGATAGACCTTTGTGTTATTAATCATTGTGACTTGCACTGGAACACTTAATTTCCACCAGTGTAATGCACAGTGGCTCCAAGCAGAGCACAAATCTACTTGAGCTAAAAAAGGGACACCTTTTCACTGCAAAATAAATTTGAACTGGAAACTAAATACCCTTTCAAGAATTTACACTGGTTTCCATCACTTTGCATGACTTTGTAATGGCCCAAGGTCATGATAAATCTGCCCCAGACATTAGTTACATTTGTTAACTTTACCTGCTCTATTGGTGCCGCCACTGCCGCCAGAGTCCTTTGCAGTCATTTTCGGATTCCTGATTCCCGGTCCAGGGAGATGACAGGGAACTACCTGCCCCAGCAGCACTTGCGGTGCACACTCCGCCCACGCCAGCGGAGAGCACTAGGACGCGTCCAAAAGAGCAACTGGGCTCCCGCGTGCAGGTATGCCCGGGCGAAGCCAGGGCCAAGGGCGGGCCCTTCTGCACTTGTCAGCGATGGGAGGAGACTGGGATGGGCCACCCCTCTCTCATTGGAGTCCTGCTGAACTTATTGAGATGAGAACACCTAACTTTGCTTCATCCTTATCAGCCCAACTTAATTATGGGTAAGCGAGGGGGCAGCTGCCTCTAAGGCCCGCCCGCCTAGTATTGACAGCATGCTAGAAAGGGCTGTCAGCATTGTATCTAATGAGATCGAATTGACTGAGAGGCGCCTTTCCCTCGGCATGGGGGTACCCCCTCTTCCTTCCAATTTGTTGGGCACTAATTGGAATGCTAGCATACCCGATAGTTCCAACACCAATTGTGTGGTCTCCCATGATGGTATCATATCTGATGCTCCCTTACCAGTTGCAAACTCTCTGGTTAACCCGACGGCCCCTGGGGCAGCCACTGGGGTGAATTGCAAAAGGAAGCCCGCCAAAGTTATAGTGCTAAGAGGAAGCAACCCACCCACCCTAGCTCATCTCGCTCTGCTTTGAGCTCATGGATAAGTGCTTCTCCAAACCCCGAGACTGTTGTTGCTCATGTGCACACTCCAGCCACGGATCCTTGCCGCTCTATCAGTACCCAGACTGAAACCGGCCTGTTTTCCCTTGAGAGTTACAGTCATGGCAAAGTCATCATTAGTCGCATTGTGGATACTGTTTTTGAGCGTGTAAAAAATGTACTTGACAGTCATTTCGCCATCTTGAGGGAACAATTGCCACCGCCTCAGCCTGAGACACCTGACACACACTCAATCATCCAGGATAGCCCCACAGCGCCCATTACATTTGAAAGGACTGATATACCTGTACCATCTAATAATGTGTTAAACCCTAACTTTAATATTTTGCCCTGTGTGTCCAATCCTACCCCATTGGTTTATTTTTGTGATTTCGTGCTTGAGGGCAACAGCGCAGAATATAGCATCCCCAACAATGGTAGCGTAGAAAGTCCATTTGTTAATAACATGCCCCAACTCATTACCCCTACCTACTGTGGTGCAGACCAACACTTCCGCAGTAGGCAGTACATCATGTGAAGTAACACCACATGCTTGTCAGGTTCCACTGGTAGTAGGGAGGTGTTAAATCTGCCTCTGGCAGCCTGCCCCTATGTAGTGGTTTTGGCAAGTGTACCCCCTCTAAGGACAAGTCAAGTTGAATCGTGGGACCAACTACGCTACAAGAGTGTAGACTGGTTATCTAAACACAAAGGGTTTAGGGCGTCATTTATCGATAATATCATTATGGTCCACAGAGTCGGATGGGTGGGTCAGTCCCCAAAGAGTTCAAGGGGGACTGCATAGTCATCAACTTTCGCAATCAGTCAGTGGCTAAATCAATATTAATGGCACAGGAGGCCCCTTCTAATATAGTCACAAGTATATGGGCCTTACCCCTGGGCTACTTTTACAAACCCTCTTTGGGGGTAACATTCCCTGGTGTGCCTCCTAATGCCCCCCCTCCCTACAAAACAGATTTTTGCCTTTATCGTGTTTGGACAGCCAGGACTGACTGTCTCCTTCATTGACAACGTCTGTATTTTTTGAGTCAGTTCCTTTTTCAATTGTGTCTCCATCTTGTGAACTTGATACCCCAACTGTACTCTATGTAGAATCCACTCTTAAAATATTGTGTTGGAATGTCGCAGGTCTAGCGTCCAAAATGAACCTGCCTGATTGGCTGGAGTTAGTCCAAAAACAGGACATTTTATTGTTTCAGGAGACTTGGGCCACAAGGGTGTTATTTTTGGAAGGGTTCAAATGTTTTAACATCGTAGCTCCAACCCCAAATTCTGGTCGACCGGTAGAAGGCCTCTCAATTTGGATTAACATCACGGCAGGTGGTAGTGCAAGGGCTCTCGCTACTGATAATGATACGTTTCTGGCTATAATTTACAAACAGGGTTTTTTGCTCTGCTTAATTAACTTCTATAATAATGATTTCAAGAATTTCCCAAATATGAATTTCCTTAATTTGTTCAAATTCATTTCTAACCTACAAAAGTCCAAACGCGCTGTTAACCCGGTAGGAATTTGTCCAGGGGTGATTTTAATGTCATGTTACCAAGTAGTATTTAACCCGCTATTCACCCCACCAATAAGGCACCATTATGTAATAGGAGCACCCAATTATTAAATCTTATAAGCACCAATAATATTTTAGATGTGATGGAGCTTGCTGCAGTACCTACAAGAGCCAAACATATAGAACCTACTTACAGAGGCAGGTGCTCGGCCTCTACCGTTGATTTTATTTTTATTACACCTCCATTAGAGAATCGCATGTTAAAAGCTGAGGTAGTCCCTACATTTCACCGGGATCACAACCCCATCAACCTAATCCTGAGTTTTGCCCCCAGGTCGATCCATGACAAAGAGTGTGGCACAAGGGAATTGTCCCCCTACACCGATAACCTTAGACTGGTCTGGCGTGGTATAGACAATAAAGTTTTATTTGGTAGGATGGCAAGAACATATCCTGATTTAATCAATATTTGTTTGTCATTTAAGAAGCACAAGACATGTCCTTGCAACAGCCAACACAAACAATCTATGATGCATTTTTTATTCTTTTGTAGTTACTATTTAATACTCAACAAAAGGTTTTTGATACCATATTTTAAAGCTACACCTGTGGTTGACTACATTTCAGCATATGGGAAGGTTATTTCTTTGGAAGATGATGAGCTAATCTTTCGGGTTGGCTCTTTCTTGAAAGTGGCAGTGCGCACCCGTAACTCTATGTGCCCCTGCTGAATCATGCTTATTGTACCCTGTTTTTAACCTTTAATTTTAACTTTTGGTAAACTAACACCCTGAAGAATTTCTCTTTTTTATCATTTTGTGTATTGCACCACTGGAGGACCAGTTTTATTCAGAATTTCTTAATGCCCCCTCTGCTGTTGGATACTTTTTAATTGTACATGTTGTTGTCTGTCTGTACTTTTATGGTTATATATGTGTATCCAAATAAAGATATTGATTGATTGATTCATTACAATGACTGTAAATTCACTCCACTCCAACGAATTGATCAATCAATCACTACACAAAGCAAAAGTACAGATCAAACACTGGCAGTGCCAATTGACCTGTCTTTGATGTGCAACAGGCTGCACACCCTGCATTATTATAGGCCGTTTGCTCACCTTGCACTCACATGGGCAGAGTTTCTTTTATTTCTAGTGTATTTAGTATAGGAGCCCAAAACAAGAATGAGAATTTGCTTGGACTTGTGCAATGATCATTGATGCGAGTAAGACTGCATGAGAAGAGGAATGAAGCATGTCTGAGGGTATGGCTGAAGCTAAGAGACGAGATATGTTTTCACCATGCGAAATGTCCTAAAAATATCAATGTATTCACTGCTAACAAAGACCAAGGAAGTCCAACTGGGATTTAACAATAGTATGTTGAGATAAATAAAGTAATGAATGTGTCAGATACATTTTGCACAATCTGAATTTGGCAGATAAGATTGTAAGGTAAGTAAAGCAAAACTGTATTTTTCGTAATCCATATGGATGTGATTACAAACTGGGTGACCAACCTTCTCTCTTCAATTCCAAGGCAAGAAATAATTTTCCTAAAACCCTCCAAAGGTAGTAACATGTACCAGTGATCGTGTGGTGATGGTAGAAGGTAAGATCAGCCCTGATAGTAAGACTAACATTTTTGGTCATGGTAGCAGGGAGTGAGCCAACAGTAAGTGACTACCAAGCTGATGTGCAGGTTTCTTTATATCTTTGGATGCCACTATGTTTGCACAGTTTGAACATTAGGTACAATTCGTTTTTCTTTGATACAGGGCTGATAGTTATGTTTATCCAATATACTGTTAAAGTATTTTACTCATGTATTTATAATGGAAGTGAATAAACGTTTTAAATTGAGGAGTCTGGCATGTTAATTTTGGGGCTACTTTTACATGGCTGAGCATCCTGAATTGCTCTCTGGTCCACTCCAGTCTGTACTGTTTGTCAGAGAGACTCCTACGGCTGACAGACAATGGCTTCTATTGGTTGATGCTCTAGTGGTTGCTAGGATCACAGGAGGAAGCCACGAGTGCAAACGCGGCATTGGAGGTGCACAGAGGTCTTGCTGCTAGCACACCAAAGGCAAGCTAGTCTGTACCCGTCTGCACCTGACTGTCACCAGACACCTGAACCTCTGTTCACTATCACTAAGGGGTTTTAAATGTAGCAGGTAAAGTTTGATTCCTGAACAAGGATGCTTGTTGAAACTCAAAGTACAATGATTCAGCCCTTAGTTGTATACTTTGCAATGTTAGATTCCTTCAGAAGTATGCAACTGAAATTTGGAATCTTTTGACATCCTGTAACCCAGATATTTGTTTTTTCCCTGAGACATGGTTACATCTGACAGCCCTTCCAGATATTGCTCTTGCTGTCCTACATCACTATAAGTTGATTAATCTGGATAGAGAAGATCGGGCAGGAGGAGGAGTTGCAATTGCTTTTTCCAAAAAGCTTAACATAACTATCATTGAATCTCAACCTGCTAAACAGTTGGAGAGACTGGTAGATAGATAGATGGACAAATCTTTATTCACACATTATTCAATGATCATAAAAGCATACAAAATAGACATCACAGGATAAAATATCACACTCTTAAAAACATCAGCAACATCCACATACCCCCCTTACAAACAGATCAAAAAATATATATAACCACCAAGCCCAAAAATAACATCACACTATAAACAGTTTAGCAAAACAGGTATAAAATCAACAGAACAAAAACCAAAATGAAGCAGACTTTGCGGAGAGCAGTCATCACATGAGCAGAGAAGATAATAGGCATGATCAAACTATCCGAGGGGGAAACAAAGCTGCCATCTAATGATTCCTACGAAGAGAAGTTATGATGAAGCAGTGGGCCCATGGGTTAAGCTGGTTAGCAATATAAGTCAATCTCCTAGCATGCTGACTGTT
This sequence comes from Lissotriton helveticus, assembly GCF_964261635.1. Taxonomy (NCBI): domain Eukaryota; kingdom Metazoa; phylum Chordata; class Amphibia; order Caudata; family Salamandridae; genus Lissotriton; species Lissotriton helveticus. Next base: position 884,463,305 of record NC_136070.1, read on the forward strand.
CATATAGCAGCCCATGGTGGAGAGAGTGGGGAAGCTGAACAAATAGAAATGGTACCGTTGGTTAACGAAAATGTTAACATCGGATTAATTCAACGTAGTCCAGATGATACGAAAAACATCACCCCGCCACTTCTCGATGTGGTAATTAATACCATAGGAATAACTCAGGGGGAGAGTGACATGATTCAACCAATAGCAACAATCCCCCCGGGCGAAGTAGATAGATGGATTGAGGGCAGCTCTTTCCGTCTGATTTCCTGGAACATAGCTGGCTTGTCTCGTAGGCTGGAGGATCCGTGTGGTTAAAATTCATTGAATCCTTCGACATACTTTGCTTCCAAGAATCTTGGTGTAGAGTGGACTCTAGCCTAAATGGTTATCAAATGTTTAGTGTTCACGCTGAGCCTTCACAAGTAGGAAGAGCTAAAGGCGGTCTTATAACAGCTATTTCCGTAAAACATAACCTAATAAAAATGTCCCTATTGATGAAATCTCCCTGGTACCAAATGCTCATGATCAAGGACTTATTCTCGTTACCCCTGCTTTTAATAAATTGGAACTATAATATATTTGTTGCCAATGCTACCTCGGTTTTTGAAAAACTACAGGATGAGATTGTTAAAGTGACTAACATGGTTTTCCCCCTTTTTATTATATGGATAGGTGATTTTAACTGTACCTTATGTAAGTTTAGCGGGACCAGAGTGTGTGGTTTGATAGATTCAACTGATCAGCCTTTGGCACACTTTACTCACTCAAAACAGGGGGATGCTTTAAACAATATTGTCATGATTAACGAACTATGTATCCTGGATACGCCTAGTTTCTCTAGACCAATGGGTGTACCCACCTTTCAGGGTACAGGGGGTCGGGTGAGTACAATTGATTTTGCCATGGTCTCTATCAGTTTTGCTCATCTTGTTAAGGATTTTCAGATTGATGCGAATCCTGCTAGCGACCATAACCCAATAATTGTGAGTTTTAACCCTGTTTTTGCGAGAACTCAAACCCCGGAACAGCCGATGAAATACAGTCAGAACCAGGGAGATACTTTGAGATGGGACAAGGTAGATGTGAGAAAATTGGAGGTGGATATCTTTAAGAAAAATAAGGTGGGCATAGAAGCTTGTTTGACGCCCACCACTGAACCTGATGTAATAATTAAAAACTTTGAGGCACTTTTGGGAAATGTGGCTTCCCACCTCATAAAAACTGTGAGGGGGAAAAAAGAAAGTGGACCAAAATGGTTTGACGCAGAATGCTCTGCTGCGCAATCAAGTCTAACGAAGGCTTTACATCAAGTACCACAGGACAAAGAGCTTGTTAGGAAATCCAGGAAAATGTACAGAGATGCGATCAATAGGCGAAAATCAGAATTAAGGGCCAAGGCCTGGGAAGATCTGGGGATTGTGGCAGAACTGAGGGATAGTCGGCTCTTCTGGGAGGTAATAAACCAACCATTTTTTAAAGAGTGAAGAAAAGGACAATATGCTAGTGCATATACCGGGGGATACCTGGTTAGCACATTATGGTAAAATCTTTAACCCAAATGATGTGTTGCTAACTTCCGATGAGGAGGCTGGAAACTTTAATTTGGAGTCAGCCAAAACACTTAGCCTCTCAATCACCCTCTCAGAGATAGAGATTGCCTTGAGGAAGGGCACTCCATTAAAGGCCCCAGGGCCGGACGCAGTACCTCTAGATTTCTTCAAACACAATTTGGAGGTGTGGGCACCACTTTTATTAAATGTCTTTAGAGCAATTGTGGTGGGGCGTATCCCAACATCCTGGCAAGAGGCAGTAGTGGTACTGATTTTTAAAAAGGGCGACAAGGGAGACCCGTGCTGCTACAGGCTGATATCTTTAATAGATGTGTCCTGTAAATTGATGGACAGAGTGATATTGGCACGCCTCGAAATATGGGTGGAGTCTGCAGGTATTATCGTGGATTCCCAGTATGGGTTTAGGAGAGGTAAGGGAACCACTGAGCAGTTTCTCAATTTGGCATTAATTATGGGCAAGTACATGAGGGCCAAGCATAGTTGTATCCACTTGGCCTTCATGGACTTATACAGAGCCTTTGATACCGTATGAAGGGGTAAGTTGTGGCAAATGATGGAGACCATGGGGTTTGAGGAACCGCTGGCCATCCAGCTCCGTAGACTCCATCCTGCCACATCAGTGAGTTAGATTTGGCCCAGGTGGGGAGAAGATAAAACTTATCCCATCTACAGAAGGTGTTCGCCAGGGATGTATTTTGGCCCCTTTTTTATTCCTGGTATACACTAATGGTCTAGAAAGCTTTTTGTTGGATAGCGGTGTTGATTTCCCCCAGGCAAATGGTAAACGGATACCGATGTTGTCATATGCAGACGACACGTTTTAATGACCCTCACTGCCAATGGCATGCAGACTTGTCGAAGTTTTTATGGAAGGTTTAGACCTCAGGGTCAATTTCGCTAAATCTTTTCCTATGGCCTGCGGTCCGAAAGGGGTAAAATCTTGCAGGTACATGGTGAAGGACTCAATCTTTGCGAAAGTTGACAATTTTAACTACCTGGGTAATCTATTTAACAAAAAGCTGAATTGGGACCCCTTAATTTCAGCACATGTACAAAAGGCTGCACAATCGATTGAGGCCCATTTCCGCTTTTCTAGTAAACTGGGTCAAAAGCCAATTGTAGAATTAATAACTTTATATAAAGCTAAATGCCTTTCTGTCGCAACATTTGGGGCAGGAGGGTAGGGGACTCAAAACTGTGACAAGATACAAGTCATGAAAAACAAATTCATAAAGCGTCTCCTATCTGTCCCATCTGGTACCTCAAATAGCTTCTGCCATGGGGAGCTGGGCATTGAATTTGTGAGCGACATTATTCATGTGTCTCCTTTGTTGTTATGGTCTAAAGTTTGGCGATCTGAAGAACTGAAATTGACAAAGGAAATCCTGCAAGATTGTCTCAAACTGGACCACTCCATGGAAATTCCATGGCTGTAATATGTTAGGGACACTTTTTACAAGATTGGGTTGGGACATATATTTCAAAACCCTGACATGGTTGGCAAGGATTCCAAGTTGATAATCAAAAATGCTTATTATACTAGTTTAGGTACCTTGAGAAATAATGAGTGGGCACTATATAAGAGGGGTAAGCTGCAGCAGCAGTTTTACCTATCAAATATTATGCACAATCAATGGCGTTTTTATTTGACAAGGTTTCGTCTTAGCTCACTACATTTTCTTTTTGCCTTTCCAAAACAAGGGGGGTGGTGTGAGAGGCTACCCCCTTGTCCCTGCAATAATAGGGTTTTACAAAGTACCCTGCACCTTATCCTTTTCTGTGCCTTGTATAAGGATCCAAGAAGTCAGTTTATTAAGCCTGTTTTGTTAATCCTTGGATCCCGCTATTACAAAGAGGGCTATGAGCATCTATTGTCCTTGTCAACTCCAGTGATATGTAGTGCTGTACTAAGTTTTATTAGAGTGGCTCTCGATATCAGAAACCGATACTGAACAGTATTATGAGTAGTAATCCTTTGTATAAGACCACTATGTGGGTTTGTTATTGAAATGCATATGCACTTTATGGATGTTGATATGTCTGACCTGTCTGCTTTAAATGTATTGTAATCCCAATATGTAACATGTACTGTGGATTTTAAGACAACTTCATGTTTTAATATTTTATTTATCCTTTTAATTGTGTATACTTTTATGATTCTTTCCATGAATCGAAATAACGTTTTTTTTTGTTTTTTTTAATGAAATCTAGTCAGAAGGGGCCTATCCCTGGCATGTTAGGGAAGGTTCAAATGCGGCTCTACCCCAGTGGAGGTTTTGATCATAACATATTCTTTAATCTGAGTTTTAGAAAACTCCAACGACTCCTGGTCCCGTTGCTTTAAAGCTAAACACAATGTCTTCACCCATGACCTTTCGCCCTTTGAAAAGACCGGTCACATTGAAAAAACAATTTATGCCCAAGGTGTTACGTATTGTCCTGATGCATTGTAACCAGGGAATACAATGCCTCATCACAAGATAAGCAATCATCTCGGGAAACAACCTTTACCACATGGATTTTACTCCGCGTGGCCTTTACAACGCGTCCCTTACAACGCAAGTCGTTACCACGACTTGTGCTGGAGGGCGCTAAAGGATTAAAAATAGTAAATTTACTATCCCAACACCTTCCCTAGTGTCCACGGGGACTGGTGTTAGAATAGTAAATTATACTATTCGAAATCCGCGCCCCCAACGCAAGTCGTGGTAACGACTTGCGTTGTATGGGACGCGGTGTAAAGGGATGCGTTGTGACGGTACGCGTCGTACCGTCATACATCCATCATCTCCAATGTCTCTATTGAACCCAGCTGAGGGATTGCTCCAAACAGAACACAACAACAATAACGGAGCAAGATTCATAAGGTCTTCGACATTCTCCAGCCCCAATTCCTCATGCATTGTTTAAGAAAGAGAGGTCAGTGGGAGACTAAGTAAATGTCTACACAGTGAGGGCATGATCCCGATAGTGGTGGTCGGACTGTCCGCATGCTTGTTGGTGGTCTCCTGACCACTGCAATAGCGTGTAGTGTAGTTCCTATATTCCCAATAGGCTCTGAGCATTGGAATAATATATACTATAGATTTGACGTAGGACTGAGGTCTACTAGGTCTCTATCGAATATACTAGACTTGATTGTGAGTGCCAGCTAGCTCAGAGATCACTAGAAACTTTCTCGAATACACAAGAAGGGATTAGTTTCTGATAACCGCATAAACATGACAAGTTTGTTTCCCGAGAATTAGAAATGTATCCCTAGAGTCGCGGAAACAATAGATAGTTATTTCACTCAGTCAATCGTGCATGCTTCGTTTCACCAGAGGTGCAGAGAAATAGAGAGACGGGCGTTTTCAATAAAAGGATTTATTGAACAGTCTTCTTTCTCATGTAGAGGAAATGAACTGCTACAATCGTAATACTGGTTGCAAAGTACAATGCGCACAGTACAAAGAGTATTATAAAATAATACTATAAAGGATGATATGGTTTCTAAGCAATAGAATACATAGAATACATACATTAATAAATAAAGACTAAAAGTACTCAACTGGTGCTTCTAAAATACGCCTACCCCGGTGTACCTAACCTAGGTCTAGTACAAGGGAAGAAGTAAGTGAGATGTAGCTTAGTTTCAGTATTCTTTGCCAAGAATCTAATCCAAGAATTCTCTAAGGGTCTAATCAACTCCGTACCTTGGTTTTAGAATGAAGGAGGTCTGGTATCTCTCTCTCAGGACTCGATTTCCCAACAATTCTCAAGGGTAGGTTGGAAACAATGGAGCTGGATTTCTCAGCAGGAGAAAAGACAGCGTCTCTCTCAGTGCGTCTGCTGGAGGGTCCGCTTCCTTCGGCACTTGCTGTAGCAGGTCATCGGGCAAGTAGATACTCGAACTGCTCCAAACCACTGTGTGTTTGCCTGGGCATATTTATACCTTGAAGGTGCCTTGTTTGACGTAAGGTTGGACATAATAACGTCATCAAAGACTCAGTTCTTTGAAAACTCCATGAGTTCTTGGATAAATCAATATTCAAGCAAGGGGAAGTCTCTGACTGCTGAAGGCGCGTTTTTCCAAGAAATCGTTGTGGATTTTCAGAACTAGTGGAAGTAGCCATGCCGTATTTGGACTTCATAGGCTAAGTCTAAATATGGCTATGATTTCTATGCCTATGTAATGATAGGGTGATTTATACCAATATATGGGTATGAATCGGTAAAATTACACTAGGGTCCTAAATTCATATACAACACCCACTCCACTTTATTATGTTTAACATTACTAAATTATAAGCACTAAAACATATCTAAAGCATGTGTTTACAATCCCACCCAAAATATAAAAAATGCATTTGAAAAGGCTTGCACACGAAAAAATGAGCATTTGACTGTACGCATTTAAGAATAGTATTTTCATATGAAGTATAAAGCATGAAAGCATTAATACTAACTAAATCAGTAATGAAATGTACATTTATGAAATGGCTCTTAATAACAGAAAAAAGTCGAGACCATTCCATAGCAGAAATAATATACTGTTTTGGTTTTGAGGACAAGGTCAAAAATTGTCTCTTTAGGAAGTCTTTAAAGAATTTCTTGTTCTCTAAGAATAGTTCTACTTTAAGCAGATTACTTTGTGCCCCAAAAAAATTTATTTTAAGTTCTTTGGGAAAAAGTCAAAATTAGCCGTAAAAAAATAGAGTTCCAAAGGTGTTTTGGAAGGATTGTTATTGAAAGTGAAGGCCAAATTCAGAGTTCATGGAACGCTGTGTGCAGATTCTCTGTGTCAGGAGAAAACATCAAATCATCTTAGCTGGCAAAGAAATAATCTACCACAGTTGGTGAAAGTGAAACTACTTCATTAAGTAGATCAATTGTGCACAGTTGAGAAGCATCGCTGTCAGCGTCAGCCGCGTTAGCAATGTTTAAATCAGATGGTACCTGTGTTCCTGTTGATCCGCGTATCTCACCTCCTCTTGGATTCGCTGGTGAGATCTCAATGAATGCCGTCATCAGGATTGGTAGCCGTTGGGGGCAACACAACACGTGAGCCGTTACCGGACTCAGTATTGCGTCTGCATCCGTTGGCAGTGCTGATGGAAGTGTAAGACAAACATCCAACGCGCATTCTTCTCCGCAAAGCAGGCATTGTAGAACAGGTAAGATGCAATCTTGCTAGATTGGTCTGAATGAAAGAAACGAAGTGGTATTCAGATCTCTTAAATGAGCCAAGCCAAGGATCCGTGTTATTCTGTCACGGTACCTCATCGCCTGTAGCGCATGTTCCAAGCCCGCTTGGGTATCGTTGGTGGCCAGATTTGCCATAACGGAGCAGAAGAAACAAAAATAGAATTCCTTCTACGAGTCCCAAAATGAGAGGCAGGCCGCTGAACACAGAGTGCACAAAATTTGGAAAAATGCCGAGGACTGCTTCAAATGGAGCTAACAGCCCCCCAAAAATCGTCCTAAATACATGTGCAACACCGCTGGTATCAGACATGTTTAAGATTTTACTTAACATTTCTGCGAAATGTACTGGGCAGTTTGTTGATAATAATGCATGTATCTCTGCAGAAATCCTTGCAACTTGCAGATCATACGTTTCTCTAGATGAGGTCAGTGGCACAGTTTTTTGCAAAAGAATGGCTTTCATTATGCTTAAAGTATCAATTCATATAGAAAAGATATGCAGTGAAGGCCATAACGCCGACTCCCTGTCTGTCTTGCCTTTGGATACAATACTTGCATGCAACAAGTGACCCTGGCTGACACACTAACTAGATACGCTTTTCCTGGCAACATGCCACAACAGCTGTGATCATTAAGCATAACGTAGCTGCCATTGAAAAGGTGCCTGAAAATTGATTCCAACACCGCTGCTGGTGAACCGTGCAGGTGGCAAGAAAGGTTATTTGAAGAACCTTCGCAGGCTCCGTTTAAATTAATACCTTTGCATAAAAGTGTACCGCTTAGTGAGGTTTTACAATTCTTACTACTAAGAAACACTTGCTTTCCCCCACTCCAACATTAGTGTGTAAATTCCAGGTTGACTTAATGTATGCTTTACCCAATCTTTCATACAGGCCTGCTGGTATATGTTGTAAGCAATACTGAAATTGCAAAATCGTCACTGGTATCGTGATGGTGCCATGTATTATCCATTCCAAGACAGGTTTCTCAGAAACGGTTAATGGTAATCTTTCCAGTTTTTCTATGCTCAGCACTGTATAGTCGGCTCCTCTTTGTGCCAAAGAGATTTGTTTATCTGTAAGGTTAAAGACAGTAAACAATAACGTGGTATTGATTAGATGCCATGGCATATAGCCTGAATGCAGATTATGTAACGTCCAGCCTAGCAGCATTATAGAACGTAATTGAGACTGGCCATGTTGTAACATTAGCAAGTCCTGCTCTATTATGTCAATGGCAGATGATACAATGCTGTCCAAAGAATACATTCTGGAGGACAGAGTCGTTAACCCATTGTCCACTACAGAGAGAGCTTTCTCTAAATTAATACAATCAATTTCTGGTATTCTTTCTGCAGTTTCCATTTGTGTGACCTTCCATGCTTCATTGTAAGCAGAATATACACCGGCGTATATGAAACGTTTTTGACGTGGTTTACGAGGTCCCAGTAGGAAGTATCGTAAATCAACGCCTTCTTTAAGTAAAGTTAATTGTTTAATTTCTGGAAGTGTGGATTTCTTTAGCCACCCAAGGCATAGTTTTCCTACACTGTATGTTGTAACTATCCCTGGATGTTGTCTCTGGGAATATCTTGGATCTGGCCTGTTCATTTTGAACCCTTGTGTTTTGTTCAGGAATCTATCTTGACAGTTATTCGTGTCTGTGGGCCAGATTAACCATTTTTTCCAATCCGGATTAGTTCTGTTCTGTTGTAAAATCTGTTTTACGTCTACCTCCTTATCTGCAGTGCCATTACTGTCAGGTGTGGCTTGAGGTATGGACGGTTTGTTTAAATCCTTTATCTTAGCTAAGCCAAGACATGATGTTTGTTGAACAGTATCATTTAAAAACATTATTTGTTCTGGGGTATTGCAGGCTCTGAATAAGGCTTCTAAACCTTGCACCTGCCACTCTTTTGTGCCCCAAACAGTTTTTGTCTCAATGTTGTCTTTCCAAAAGTTAAAACGTACTGTAGACAGCTGAGCATACAAGTTCGCAGAATACATTTGTTTAGTATTGGTCAGCATGTTTTTCATTCCTGTCTTATTCACATTTTTTAAATAAAATATTTCTGGATTTGTGACATTACTACCTGAGAAGTATGGAAACTTTTCATAAAATGTTTTCGAGCTGCCCTTTGACGGCGTTGGACAAGTTTCCCATTGGTTATAAGTAAAAATATTTCTAGGGTTTGCAGATTTGTGCAAGTAATGGTGACCATAAGGATTAAAACAATACATTTGTTCATAATCTGATGAACCTTCTAAGTATTAATGTTTTGTGAGTTTAGCTGACATTTCTAAATCTGTCATCATGTTATTAACAGTTTCAAAGTCCCAATCATCAGAAAATGTGCTGGGTGAGACAAAGTCACTCAAAGAAACCTTAAACTGGTGTAGAATCTTCAACAGTTCCACCGGGCCATAAATGTCATAATCAGTTGTGTTCCATGCTATACCACCAGGTATAGGAATGGCTGTGATGTTCACTGTTGACAGGTCTCTTCGTTCACGATGAGATGATTTGTGAGGTATCAGGAGCAAGTTGATGTTCTTACTTGCTGTGTCTATTGTACTGTATTTTACATCTATCATCTTTACCAAACTTAAAACAAAAATGAGCCAGAGCAGGACAAAAAGTACACCTAACACAATCCAAAATTCAACCCATGGTGAAACCAGATATATTTTTCAAAGTTGATGGAAGAGTTCTGTTATTTTTTCTTTGAAAGTTGTATTTGCTAGAGTAGTTTCAGGTTTACTGGGATCCTCAGAAAATGTATCAAAGTTGATGAATAGCCAGAGGCAGTTCTGTCAATTGTTGGGATTGCATCCAGATTTTTCAGAATCGCTGGAGCTGCTTCTTCCTTTGTCATATCAGTATAGTCAGAGGCTATATCATTGTAGACAGATGTTTCTTGATGAACTGGTATTTGGTAAGCATGGGCGAATTTTGCGAATTCGCGATTCGCGAATTTGCGGATTTGCGTATTCGCGAATTTGCGGATTCGCGGATTTTGCGGATTCTTTAAATGGGAGGGGTCTTCTGTGCGAGTTCAAGTGCCTCTTGTGTGTATAAATGGTCAGAGACCAATCAGAGCAGCAGATGAAGAGAAAGAAGCTCCTGGTCACAGGAACAGCACGAGGATTGCGCTCGTGAAAGTCAAGGATACAAAGGCCTCTATCCAGCATCACAGCTGATTTTCGACGGTAGATTTGGGAAGAAGGCACACCTGCCCAGCCTCGACGACGCTCACGATTGTTTTTGGGCTGATGAATGAGTTCCTGTAACTATTTTAGGATGGCGCCGGCAAGCTGCCAGCGCCATCCTAAAATAGTTACTAAATTAGCTTCATCAGGAAGCACTAATAGATAAAATAAAGCAGGTGCTCGAGCACCTGCTTTATTTTATCTATCAGTGCTTCCTGTTGAAGCTAACTTAGTAACTATTTTAGGATGGCGCAGGCAGCTTGCCGGCGGCATCCTAAAATAGTTGCAACAACTTCAAGCTTGAAGGCTTGAACTTCTGCCCCCCAGATCCGCCGCTCGCGGATTTGCGGATTTTCGGTAAATTTGCGGGAGTTTGCGGATCGCGAATTTACCGAAAATCCGCAAGCGGAACGGATTTTATGCTCATGCTTAGTATTTGGGTTTCAAGAGGCACAAGTTCCATGGCTTTGTTGCATAGTCCTTCTTTTCTTACTGCAGGCTTATCAAAGGTGATGAGTCTTTCAGTTTGAACCTCTTGGATTGTAGCAAGATTTGGTCGTCTGCTACATCTTGGGAGTCCACTGGGCCTACTACTTATTATCGGCCACATGATGTGGTTTGACCAGGTCGATGGACACGATTCTGTTCTCCCTTTTTCCAGCAAGGGGCGGTAGTAACACTGATCTTGTTCCGTGGATTTGCTAAGACAGGTACTGCTTTTCTGTAAGAAGGCCAAAATTCCTTCTTCACAGCGATCTTTTCCCTGACTAGTTCCCCAATCTTTGGAATCCAGAGAGGTCTTGCTGGGACAGGTGTTTTTTCTTCAGTGGTCATTGGCTTTTGTGTTGTGTTACTCTCGTTTCATTTAAGTCCTGTAAAACAGCCAAACGGTCTTTGATATCAAAGAGGTTTTGTACCACCACTGAAGTTTGACAATCAAGATCCTGGATGAGCGTTCTAGTACCAAATAGTAATTCCCAACATGTATTCGGGAATTATGATATCTAGGGCTGAGGCAGAGAAGGGTAAGGGTCCTTACATCAACAAATCAACCATCAGTCACATGTCTCCAATGTTAAGGAAAACAAATGTAGGAGTCGATCAGGGTACTACATTACACCATCACACCTCCACTAGAAACAAGTCTTCAGTCGTATATATGACCAAAGTTCCAAAGCTTAGCAGAAGTGATCCCCATGAAAGTAGAGAAGCAATCAATAATAAAGCGATACACTGGCTTCGCCACGTGAGGGGGTGTAGATCAATAATCAAAGAAGACATGATCAAAGTCGAAAGGGTGTCTCACTTCAGTTCTCGAACCGATTGCATTAAAATCAATTTATGCAATCAAGAAATTGCAGAGAATCTGCTGGCCCTTGAGTTCCGTTCTTGTCCCCCTAAACACTCTAATATCCAAATTGGACACATGCCACTCTGGACTGTAGATAGGGACCAGGACGATTCTGAACTCAATAGAATAGATTAACTAAATAATGATGTCTTCGAGACCCCACAAGGGGAAACACACATACAAGGAAAGCATGAGTCTCTGCTACCCACTCTGTATACGACCCAAAGCCCATGTAGTGGCGCAGCCCAGGAGCGTGTCACCCAGGATATACCTACCTTGAAGAGTGACCCCGCTAAGGTAATCCAACTCCTATCCTGGAACATAGCAGGCCTCCAAAAAAATGGATATCCCGGAATGGAATGATTTCATCTCCAATTTTGATGTCTGCATGTTCCAGGAAACCTGGAGTATGACCCCCTTATATAAATCAGGATATACCACCTACTTTATCCCGGCTACAAGCTCAGGGAAGGGTTGACCAGCAGGAGGCCTTACTATATGGGTCAATGTGGCTCTAAACTGGGCAATTAACATGATCAACTCTGGCTCAGAAGATAAAGTAAAGTAAAGTCCACATTTGTAAAGCGCACAATCACCCGTAAGGGTCTCTAGGCGCTGGGGGGCCGTCGGGAAGATTAAGCGAGCTATTGCCCAGAGTCACATGGTGCTGGGCTGACCTGCCGCCGGAGCCGGGGATCGAACCGTGGTCCCCAGATTCCAGCGTCAGTCGCCCTGGCCGCGGCGCCACACCTCTTCCAATATTCTACATTTATCAAGTATAGGTTCCAGGAATAGTAACAAGGTGGAACTCTTTAACGTATATGCTCGAGGGATGCCAGGGGCCCAATCCTCAGCCACCATATCATCGTTAGAGACTTCACTGGCGAGTATCCATCCCCTCTCTAAAATCGTCGTGGGAGGAGATTTAAACTGCACCTTCGAACCCTTAAGTGAAGATGACCTTCTGGGAACCACTGAGGATGACGAGAAATACTCCATCCCCCATTGAGTTTGTTCCCGATTAAGAAGTGGTCACTCAGGGGAATACAAATTAATGCCCTGACAATTGAATTCAATCTGCGAGCTTTGAATGGTAGGACCATATCGGACCCAAATGGTGCCAACACATATAACAGAATCAACAGCCCTTCACGCATTGATTATCTACTGCTGGATATGCGGCTATGGGGAGACCTAGTGGATATGGAGGTTAAGCCATCACAGGATAGTGACCATAACCCTCTGTGTATGAAATTGAGATGGGGAGTGGTTGGAAAAGCCCCCAAAGCCCCGTTCTTAGTATCAAAAGAGGTAGTCCTCTCCAATTGAAATCGAAGACTGCAATGGAACAAGATCATTTGCCAAGAAGACACACTAGACAGTATTAGAGGAATAGTAAACTCAGGAATTCGAGACCTTGCTTCCCTTAATGTAATCACGGGCATGAAGCAGAGCTCACACGCAAGTATTCTTTACAAGAACATGGTGGAGAAGCTGGGACTGTTCTTCACCATAAACGATTCTAGAGGGCAAAAAAGTAAAGGAAGGAAACAAGGCAATCTATGGTATACTGCTTTATGCAGGACAAAGAGGCAGGCTATATTTCTAGCACTGCGGGGAAAAAACGCGGTCGCTGTCAGGGAGGCCAGAAAAGATTACAACAGTACCATAATTTTAGCAAAGCGGGAATGGGAGGAAGACCATTGGCAGGAACTTAAAATCGCTGCCCAATTAAAAGATTCGACCAAATTTTGGGAATTAATAAATATCTTAAAAAGAAAGGGATCAGACCCAATCGCAAACCACATCACTGCCCGACAATGGCATATTCATTTTTTAAAGTTGTACTGTGGCGAGGAGGAACCAGAGATAGAGTCAGTGCTTGGTTTCTACACTGAAGCCGGCTCTGGAAGTCTCTCTGGCCCTGATCCCTTTACCCCAAAAGAGGTTGAATTTGCCATTAATAATATAATTCCCGGTAAGGCAGCAGGACTGGACGGCCTGCCTGGTGATCTACTCCTATACGACCCTATATCCTGGGCTACTTATATTAGCCTCCTGATGAACTCGATTGTACAGGGTGGCGAGATCCCTGAGTCATGGCTGGCGGCTGAGGTGGTTACTATCCACAAGAAGGGTGACAGAGAGGACCCTGCCAACTACAGGCGGATTAGTTTAATCGACGTAGTTCAGAAGGTAGTTGGCAGGGTCACTGTCTCCAGAATGGGGTCGTGGCTAGAAGAAGGGAATATCCTGTCACATCTCCAAGCAGGCTTCGGGCAGAGGGTGGGCACGATGGACCAGGTTTTCAGATTCTCTGCAGTATTTTGGAAAACTGTGTCCATCGGGAAAGTCCGCCTTTACCTGGCCTTTATTGATCTGAAAACCACGTTCGACCTGGTGCCCGGCAATAAACTGTGGCAGGTGTTACACGACATGGGATTCCCGAGCTATCTTCTTGAATTAATCAAGAGATTACATATGGGTAACTATGCCAAAATTAGTTGGGGGAGTCAGGGAGAGCTGACAGAGAGTCTTCCTGTGAACAGGGGGGTTCGCCAGGGCTGTGTGATGGCACCGACCTTGTTCTCCCTCTTTGTGAATGGTGTGGTGGTCCATTTGAGGGGGGACGCGGCTGACGCCCCAGCCCTGGCGGGGGAAAAAACACCAACCCTCCTCTTCGCAGATGATACCCTCTTGATGTACAAAACTCCTATGGGCCTCCAGAAACTCCTGTACAGGTTTAGCTTGTTTTGTAAAGAGCGAGGTTTAACCATCAATACCTCCAAAACAAAGCTGATGGCTTTGTCTTCATCTAAAAAAACAAAAAGGCTTAATGTTTCCCTTAATGGGACTCCATTGGAAGTAGTCGAGGCTTTCGATTACCTGGGAATAAGGGTCAATAATAAATTGTCCTGGAACTCCCATGTATCGAAAATGCTTCTAAACCACAAGAGAGTTTCAAGAGCCATTCTCAGAGACCAGCGAGGCTCCATTAGCAGGCCCATAGCCCCAGCCCTCGCAGTATACAAAGGAAAGGCATTGGCCTCAGCTGTTTACGGCTCGGAACTGTGGAAGTTCGAGGACACCTCGTATCTGGTCAAAGCCGAGAACAAGTTCTTCAGAGATCTAGTTTCCCTCCCAGCCTCAACCCCTTTAAAGCCCCTCTTTCTTGATATGGGTAGGCGCTCAATCAAGGACATAGTTCGCCTTCGCCCACTACTGTTCTGGGTCCGCCTAAGAAGGTCACCAGAATTGGGTAACTATGCAGCGGTGTTTGACGAACTCATCAACTTGAACGGCTCCAGTAAGATCCGGTGGCTGAGAAAGTTGAAGGAGCTGGTCATACGCTTAGGGCTGGGGGAATCATGGCGGTCCCAATCTCCCCCACCGAAACAGGTTCTGAAGAAAATTTATTGGGATTGGGTGGAGAAGGAGGAATTTGTGGGGCGAAAGTGGGGGCCCCCAAACTGATCAATTTCTGATTCATAAGTCTGCCAGAAAGCTTGAACCATTTCTGGATTTCATCCAATCCCCCAGCCATAGAACTCTTTTTATAAAATGTAGGCATGGAACACTTCCATTAAACTCTTTTACTGTGAATTGGAAAACCTCACAGGAGGATCAAAAGACATGTACATGTTGCCCATGTCCTAAAGAGTTTCTACCCCATTTTTTGTTTGCTTGTAAAGCATATAGGGGGGCCAGAAGTCGGTGGCTAAAGCCGATATGCAGGGATCTGGGCATTAGACAACATTGTTCGGCCCTGCATATCCTCACAACAGATTTAACATCTTTGTCCATTGTATGTGGGGTTGCAAAATTTTGGGGAAAAGCCTGGCAGATACGCACAAAACAGATAAAGAAGAATTTGAGAGAAATAATCAAGATATAATCTAGACTACTCGTTCCTGATTGTACCGTCATTTTATCTTCATGTCCCCTGGAGCCCCCTGACGCCCTTTTTCTTTCCCTTTTTAAATTGTAAATAAGTCTTTTTAAATGTTTTTATTGATCTGTATCTTTTTTTATAATCATGAATTGTATTGGTTGTATGTACTTGGAGTATGTTTCTACTTTTATGATAAAAAAAATTCGATTAAAGTACTACAAAAAGTTTTAAAAAAAATAGTATTTCATATGGAGTGATTCCCCCAGAGAATTTCTTGCCAGATTATTAAGACTGCGTTGGACACTTATTAGATGTTTGACCCACCCGTCACCCGAACCTAATACCCTAGCTGTCATAGATTGCTTTATGTCACGAGTTTTCTTTCCACTACCGTATTTCCCTCAGGATGGAATGGACTTGAGTACCGCAATGCAACTCCCAAGCTGGCCATGGCCTCCTTGTGAGCTTTTGAGCTAAACGCAGGACCCTGGTCAAAATGTAGCGTGCCGATTGCGTATGTGCCGATAAAGACTCGCAAATCTTTTATAACAGTTTGGGTGTCAGCTGAGCGCGGAGGCCACATCCAAATGAATCTTGTGCAGGAATCCACTGCGAACATGACATCTTTATAGTTGCCATCCCTTTGTAAGGGACCACAGTGGTCCATGTAAACACACGCTAATGGTTTATCTGAAATCAGAAGAAGCGTCTGAGCAGGTCGTTTCACTGTAGAAACTTTAATTTTTGGGCAGATTTCACATTCTAGAACATAGTTTCTAGCTTGTTTCCTCATGCGCGGCCACCAATATCTCTGCTTTATTAATCATACTGTGGCGGGCACTCCTGCGTGTGCAGAGGTGAGTCCTGCATGTGCTGCTAAGATTAGTCCAAACCTATGTTCCATGTTTGGAATTACCCTATGCCCCACTCCAGGGATTCGTGCAAAAGGAACATCATTTGTATCAGTTATATATGAGTACTTTACTGGAAAGCCTTTCGGGAGTGTTTTACCACTGTGTTTATACTGGAGCGGTGACAGCTTACATTATGTTGCATTTCTGTTCTTGAACAAGTGATTGCAGCTACGGAATCCGTTTGCACAGCTGCCTTCGCAGCCTCATCAGCCAATGAATTCCCTGCAACGTGAACGCCATCACGTTGATGACTCAGTGTATGAGTCTTTTGTAGTTCTTTTTGCAAAATAACTACTTGTTCCCAAAGCATTTTATGCTTAATTGTGCCACCTTTTGCATCTTTGAAACCGTTTTGAACCCAGTTCTGCAGATATTCATTGTAAGACTGGACGCAGTAATACGAATCGCACACTATTGGTGTGGGGAATTCGCGATCGGTATTTTCAAGCGCCATCTTGAAAGCCTGTAGTTCAGCTCGCTGAGCTGTACAGTCTCTGAGTGATTGAGTTTTAGTGACCATAGGTTGAAATTTACCTTCGTGCCAGTGACCTTTAACAATCGCACCATGCAGCACTATAGGCTTGTTTACCCCCAATTGCGGGCTGTGCTGATCCGTATGTATAGATTATACATCCGTAATGTTCTAGAGGCAGAATTTTGGTCGGCAGAGGACATTCTTGTTCGTATTGGAGAAATTCTTGTGTCTTCAAGTATGGGTCAAAAACGTATTCAACGTCTGTTGCAGCAAGAGAGTTAACCCATTGTATCCATCTCGGATGTAAAGATTTAGCATTTGGAATGCTCACTTTTGTTACTGCCTCTAAGGCAGGTACAGGTGTAACCATCATTATGCGTTTACCCTGCGTGAGAGCTCCCTCTTTTGCTTCTGCAGTTTGAACCGCTGTCAGAATCTTTTCTGTAGAAGTGAATTTCATTTTAGCTTGTGTGTACAAATGTGATTTGTAAGATATTGGTATCTTTTCACCTACATTAAAGGTTAGGTATGTGAATCCGCATCTCCCTGGGATGATTCAGATTACAAGATTGTGCACGTTGTTGCGTGTTTGTAACTGTGTTTTTGCTAACATGTCTGTTTGCACTGAACGCAAAATTTCTGTGTGTTCTTGAGTCCAATTAGTTGGTTTGAAATCAGGTTTGATTAGTTCGTAGAGAGGTTTAACCCTTTCTGCGTAATTTAGAACATAAGTTCTACCAAAATTTAGGAAACCTACAATTGACTGTAAGTTTTTCAGCGTTTTTGGAGGTTGGCGCAGTGCACATTCCTCTAGAAAGTTGGCTGCCAGGCTTTTGCCTTCACTTGATAACTCGTATCCTAAGAATAGGACGTTGAGGTGGGCAATTCCTGATTTCTTAAAATTGAATTTGTACCCCTCAGAAGCAAACCCAAGTATTATGGTGTTCACTCTTTTCAAGTGTACGTCCAAATCGAATCCCTGGGGGAGACGGCAAAACTGTCCATGTGTCCCCATTATTGAGAAAGCGGTCAAGTACCTACTTTCTGGTGCAATGTTTTGACAGAAGAAACCGTTAGAAATATCTAATGTGGTTTTATATTTTTTGCGCACAATGTTATTCATCAGTGCTGCACTGTGTGCATTTTGTACTGCAAAGGTTTTGCAACAAGAGTTTAAGTGTCTGTAGTCCAAAACTAGACGATATGTATTGTCTGGCTTGGAGACAGTAAACAAAGGATTGTTCATAGATGAGGTGCATGTTTCAATCACCCCTTGGTTTTAAAGTTGATCTAAGAGCTCCCTGACTTGTTTTTTAGCTTCTTGCTTAACTGGATACTGCCTTTGTGCAGTAGGTTGATTTTGTAACTGGATTTTATGATGAGGCGAGTCTTCATCCCATCCTATGTGATTTTTGTATAATGCTGGAGCCTAGTCTACATCCCATTTTCTGGCATAGGTGTATTTTTTATGAATTGGAATGTGATTAGATAATTATCTCTTCGCCATGTGGGCACTCCCTGACAAATTCAGGTGGCCAGTTTTGTTCAGAAGAATGTCATAACCCTTAGATAACTTCTCCAAAAAAAGAGTGCCTTTATTTTCCTAGTTATGTCCCCCTCCATCCGGAGTGTTACTTCATATAACTTATGGGGTACACTAACCCTGGTATCAGCAGTTTCAACTTGAATGCATTCATTCAAGTCCACTGTCTCCATATGATCCTTCAGGATCTTGCGAGCTATGGTGACCTCTGCTACGCTGTCTAGCATTGCCTGGGCTCACTCCCCGTTCTTGATTTGTGTCCTCAAGATCCTCGGCAATTCTGATCTTTAGACTTGCTACCTTCTTCTTGGTGAATTGAGTTTTCTTATTTTTTGGAACGTGCTGTTCGTCTTTGGACTTCAGGTGTTCTTCTTTTTGTTCTGATCGTCCTCTTCTTTCGGATTTCTGTGAGGAAGTCTGGAAGGTATGAGAGGAACGTGTATCAGTATCTAGATATCTGGGAAATCTTCTCTTTAGGAAGTGTCTGTTTGGTGTTTTCCCACTACTTCTTAGGATTAGTGAGATTATCTTTAATAAAAACTTTTTCAGGATTTTCTGTTAGTTGGGGTTTTACTGGTTTCCCACCCAAACTATCTCTACCTGGTTCATAGGATTTTTATATAATTCTGGCAAGTTCATATGGTTGCTCAGTAATATCTGTTTCTTTTAGCTTTTGGCGGATTGCCACAGATGCTGCTTCACCTTTAATGTATAGCCGAGATCTGTTTGAAATCTTTTAGTAACTTCATACCAAGATTTAGGGCAGGTTCTGGTCCGTATTCATTTTGAATCTGTCTTAGGACGTTTGGTATTACCGCCATGGACGGAACACCATGTGTTTTTGTGTAGATTAAAGAAAAGACTGTACCCCAAGTGTCACAGTCCTCTATGTGTGGTGCAATCCCCATTGATAAACAGATTGTCAGAATTCTGTGTTTCTCATGGGTGTACTGTCAGGGAATACTGCCCTATTTGAGTAATTTTTGGGGCTAACCAGGATGGAATTTGTTCCCTTTTTGCGGGCAATTTACTGATTACTGACTATATAGTCTGTGGTGTAATTTTGTTTGTGTTCCCCTGATGAGGGGTGTGCTGTGGAATTCTTATAGTAGGTTGGACTGTTAAAGTCTGCATGACATATTGAACCAATTGTCTATGAATTTTAATTAGCTGTTTTAGTTGAGCTAACAGTTATGGACCTGTCATTCTTTCAATGTCAGGATGTAGTGTGTAACTGGCTAGTACCGGCCATGTTGCTCCTGGTCTACCTAGTGGACCGAGCCTGGTAATGTGATTTTGATGTTCTAGGACACCATTAAACCAGAGCTGATGCTCTTGGTAAGTTAGTGGAATTTCAACGTCCTCGAAAGGAACATATTCCGCTGGAGATTCCTCTACTTTGTAGTAGTGGAACTCGTGTGTTACTGGATTTGCTGCAGGAAACAGAATCCATGAATAGAATACCCCTGTCTGCCGATATTCATGTGCCTCTATTACAAAGATTACTTTACCACCTCTTGACGATACTCCATTTTCAATAAGTTTTATAGTGATTGTTTTCCTTATATTTACCTGGATGAGTATAGCATCCAGGTTATTGTGTTGGAGACTTGTGTCGTCTAGAGCTGCTTGAGCTGCTGCTGCAGCTCTCTCCCTTTCGTCGTCACTCATTTTGCTGACCGAAAGTTTTGCAGAGTCATTTTCAAGGAAACAAAGAATAGGTGCTCAATATTTTGGAACACTGTATCCTTCAACGTTGAACAAACCAAAAACTAATACATGGGATTTTCGTCCTACTCCGTTTTGGTGGATATTAAATACTTTTTACCCACTCCAGACGTCTTGTGGAGTATTTTACGGGAAAAAGGGGTCTGTGTGAAAAGCACTACTGAGTACTCAAGTACCTAGGGTTAAATTATCACCTTACCAAATGTCGGGCGCCATGTAATGTAGTTCCTATGTTCGCAATAGGGTCTGCGCATTGGAATAATATATACTATAGATTTGACGTAGGACTGAGGTCTACTAGGTCTCTATCGAATATACTATCCTTAATTGTGAGTGCCAGCTAGCTCAGAGATCACTAGAAACTTTCTTGAATACACAAGAAGGGATTCGTTTCTGATAACCGCATAAACATGACAACTTTGTTTCCCAAGAATAAGAAATGTATCTCTAGAGTCGCGGAAAAAATAGATAGTTATTTCACTCAGTCAATCGTGCATGCTTCGTTTTACCAGAGGTGCAGAGAAATAGAGAGACGGGCGTTTTCAATAAAAGGATTTATTGAACAGTCTTCTTTCTCATGCAGAGGAAATGAACTGCTACAATCGTAATACTGGTTGCAAAGTACAATGCGTACAGTACGAAGAGTATTATAAAATAATACTGTAAAAGCCTGATATGGTTTCTAAGCCATAAAATACATAGAATACATACATTAATAAATAAAGACTAAAATTACTCAAATGGTCCTTCTAAAATACACCTACCCTGGTGTACTTAACCTAGGTCTAGTACAAGGGAAGAAGTAAGTGAGGTGTTGCTTAGTTTCAGTTTTCTTTGCCAAGAATCTAATCCAAGAATTCTCTAAGGGTCTAATCAGCTCCGTACCTTGGTTTGAGAATGAAGGATGTCTGGTATCTCTCTCTCACGACTCGATTTCCCAACAACCCGCATGGGTAGGTTGGAAACACTGGAGCTGGATTTCTTGGCAGGAGAAAAGACAGCGTCTCTCTCAGTGCATCTGCTGGAGGGTCGGCTTTCTTCGGCACTTGCTGTAGCAGGGAGTTGAGTAAGTAGATAGTCGAACTGCTCCAAACCACTGTGTGTTTGCCTGGGCATGTGTGGGTATATTTATACCTTGAAGCTGCCTAGTTTGACGTAAGGTTGGACATAATACTCAGTTCTTTGAAAACTCCATGAGTTCTTGGATAAATCTATATTCAAGCAAGGGGACATCCCTGACTGCTGAAGGTGGGTTTTTCCAAGAAATCGTTGTGGATTTTCGGAACTAGTGGAAGAAGCCATGCCGTATTTGGACTGCATAGGCTCAGTCTAAATATGGTTATGATTTCTATGCCTATATAAGGATAGGGTGATTTATACCTATATATGGGCATGAATCAGGAAAATTACACTAGGGTCCTAAATTCATATACAACAAGTGACTGGCAGTTCTCCCGACCGCCATCAGAATCAGGCCCTCTATTCTTTTCTACCTGAAGGCTTTGAGCCTCTCTATATTCCCATGCGCCCGACCCATATATTAAAATCAGAATACACTTCATCTGGTGCACTTCTAGAAAAGGGGCAATTGGCTTCATGCCTATACAGAAAATAAATTATTTTCAAAAAGCTACACTACATACAAAATGATTCCTAAATGTGGAAATACAAGGGGACCAGGATCCTGACAAATAAAAAGAGACCCCCAGTTAAGAGAACTCGCGGACTTTAGTGACTGGGTGCTGTCCAACAAATATTTGCCTCCTTTAACACCTATTGGCCACAAGCCATTACAAAGGTTTTGTTTGCATGATCTTCCAGCTTGCATTTAATCATAAACTCATTGTAATGCTCCATTGAGATTTTAAGTTCCCATGGTGCCCTTGATGGTAAAACTGGATCATCAGCATAAGTTAATGCTAAAATAGAAGCCTTTTTTATCATAGGGGCATCCAAGCCTATGGGTATAAGGGCCTCCTCCAGCCCGTAACATGCAGTAAGAAAATAATACGGATGAGCACACATTCTTGTTGGATCCCCCACTCTAAACTGAAGGAGTTAGTACACTCTCCATTTTCCACAAATCTCACGACAGCCTAGAGACCATAATGGAGAGCCGGTAAAAAAACAAGGAGCTCCTTTTCAAGCCTAAAGTCTCCAGCTTGTCCCTTAAGGAGGACCCTTACCACACAGTCAAATGGGCAGGAAAGGTCCATTATGACTAGAAAAATGACCATTGCCAAGCAGGGATCCATCTATCACTAGATTAATGTTGAGGCATTGTTCCAGTGTTGGCAATTCTGCACGAAACCCATACTGCAATTTTGAGAGACCTCCTTTTATCTCAACCAGCCTATTAAGGACTATCCTTCCTACAATATTTACTGTGGAATCTAAGAGACAAAATGTGACGGTAGCACCTTGGGTCACCCCTTTGCCCCTTTTGAAAAACAGTCACTGTGACTGCTGTTTTCTGAGACTAAGGCAAGGTGGATTTACATGCATGATTAATGCAATTGTTGACCAGAGGGGCTCACAATAAAGACTGGTTTTATAAAAGCCCATTATGACCCATCTGGTTCAGTCACCTTATTAGCAGTACTAGCAGCAATAGCTTCAATCTCTTCAGCCAAGGAAAAATCTATTTCCAGTCGGTAGGATATGGAAGTGGATGAGACACAAGTCATAGTCGACACACCAGAGATGGACCTAAAGTGACTAATCCACTGTTCAGGATTAATATTTAACTCCAGTGAGCCTCAACCATCCTTTTCCTGCCTTCAGTTATTAACAGTATTCTAGAAAAGCTCTGTATCTTTCAATTTACAAATGCTAAGTTAGCCCAGGCATCCTGCAGCATTTCACATTTTCTGTACTTCACAACAAGCTTATACTCCTCCTGAGTCCAGAAACCTCACCCCAGCCTCTGGCTTTAGCCTGATGAATTTGGGCACAAACACTCCTACATCTGGCCTCAAACCAAGAGCAGTATTCAACCACCTTCTGTCTCACTTGTTTCATTAAAGGTCTCTCAAACCTCGGGCCAACTCTTCAAATGCCACCACAGAGTGCATAGTTTTCAGATTAGATGTTAAAAAGCGGTTGAGTAGTGGTAGGTGGACTACACCTAGTTTAGACAAACTCCCTGGCATCTTCACCCCCCTGCAAACTAAACTTCTCCCTCTAGCTTTCAATCCTAAATCACCCTCAACTCCCTTTAACTGGGGTTGCTTCGCTACTGGGCTGGCCACTATGATACTCAGCAGATTATGATCACTGAACATATTATGTTCAGTTACACTGCCAAAGACCAGGGCACCAGGTGTCTAGAATCAAAGATATAATCAATTGTGACTTGCGATTAACAGAAACATAGCTTGAAAATGTATCAAGAGACACCTCTCTAATCTCCATAGCATTACACTAATCAGCATTTTAGACAAAAATAGACAAACAATAACCCTCACAATCTTGTCCCTGAGTAGCGCAACCCTGCATATCCACTGAAAACTGATTTTCAACATAAATGGTGAAATCTTTGCCTAATTTGGCAATAAAAACCACAGCTAGTATCACATTTAATCCTCTATTACTCTATCGCAACTCACCTTTAGATTGATCAAAAAAATAAAAAAACTGAGTAAAATTGGGATTGGGAACAGATGTGAAATTATTATTATTGACTTCTAAAAAAGACTATTTAAATACAGTATCCCATACCAAATGAAAAGCCTGTATTAAATCAAAATTGGTATGTAGCACAGTGATGCTTTATCCAAGAGTTATTTCAAACCAGGTATTGAGCCCTGCCCATGCATGTTTGACAGGTGAGGGAGTTGCCATGACTGAAATAGAGGAGTAGCCACCGCAAAAAAACGTATTGATCGACCAAGTTTCATGAAGCAGGGCCACATCGAAGACCCTGATATATTCCAGCCAACTATGATTCGTCAGCTTTTTGGCCAGACCAGCAACATTCCAATTGTGAATTTTCAGTGGCCTTTGATTTCCAAAAGAATTATCTAACCACTTTGATTAACAATGACTGGCCACTTTGATTAACAATGACTGGCCTGTGGAGTCCCGCAGGGATCGGCACTCTCTCCGCTTTTATTTAACATGTACTTACAACCATTGATTGAATCCCTGGCAAATATGAATTGTAAAGTATTTAACTACGCCGACGATACTCAGCTGTTGCTGAGTATCGATAATACTCCATCGGCTCAGTCCCTGGCCCAAGACATTCTACGATTTACAGTGAATTGGATGTCGTCCAATTTGCTGAAAATCAATCCAGATAAGACGGAAGTGCTTGTAGTTTCCACCTCTACTTCCCCCTGGAATGATTTGTTTTGGCCACAAGAGTTAGGGCCTACCCCAAAGCCTTGCCCCAGTGTTAAGAGCCTCGGCATGAAAATCGACCAGGAACTCTCGATGGTCAACCAAGTATCCACCGTAGTTGGCTCCTGTACCAACCTGATCAGACAACTACGTAAACTCGCCCCCTTGCTCTCGAGAAATATGCTGCAAACCATCGTATCAGCCACCATAGTGTCTAGAATAGACTATGGCAACGTGCTGTACCTCGGCCTCCCAAAGAGTTCCATCAATCGTCTTCAGGTTATCCTGAATGATGCAGCACGCTTGATCTTTGGATTGCCGAGGAGGTCTCATGCCTCCCCTCTGCTCTATAGGCTACACTGGCTGCCTATAGCGCAGAGAGTCGAATTCAAGAGTATGTGTATCTGTCACAAAGCAGTCCACGGACAGGCGCCGGCCTATGTAAAAGAAAGGCTCAAGCTATACGAACCAAAGCGCGCCCTGCGATCGTCCGGATCTTTTCTGTTATCCTGCCCACGCTTCAAGCTAACAACTAAAGGAGGCAGATCTTTTTCAGTTCAGGCCCCTACCACCTGGAATAAGTTACCAGAGGCGCTTCGCAGAGAACCTAACCTCCTCCACTTCAGGAAGTCCCTGAAAACCTTACTCTTCAAGGACGCTTTTCCATCTCAACAATCGGCTATTTAGATCAGACACCCACGTACTTTCATTCCATCTTTGTTGCTGTACTTGGTCAGTAGCGCTTTGAGACCTGTCGGTGATTTGGCGCGATACAAAACACAGTTACAATTACAAAACACAGTTACAATTACAATTGAGACACCTGGTTGTAATTGAGGTACTGTAGTGGGGGACACCCCGTCATGTCCACTGTTAACAGCTGCTCTCAGACCTACAGGATAACAAATCTAAATCAGAGTTTCCCTCACATTGTACCCCAAGTCAATCACAGAATGCTGACAAATGATGTAGCATTGCTAAATGGGCAGGCAACTCTGAATGAGAGGGGCCTGCACAAGATGCCACTCTAGGACCAGAAAGAGGTCCAACAATGTTGAGACACCAGTAACAAAATCCCAGAAGAAGATCTCTTACCACCCCCGGGGAGAACCATCCTGAAATGATATAACTGTAGCAGGGGCCTCACCATCCATGGTCTTTTCAAGCTCCTCACCCAGGAACCTTCAAGCTCCTTATCCATGCATACAAGGCCCTTCACAATGCCAGATCAGCATACCTGAACCACCGCCTCTTATTTTGTGCACCCAGTAGACCACTCTGCTCAGCCCATCTGTCACATGCCACATTCCCACAGGTCCTTCTCCTACCTCGCTGCCAAGACCTGGAACACTATGCACCCCGCCTCAGGCAATTCTCATCGCTGTCCCAAATCAGTAAAAAGCACAAAACATGACTCTTTGAATGAAACCAGTGCTCATATGGATTTGGCAACCGCCCCACAGCACCTTTAGAACCTCACGGATGAGTAGCTGCGCTTTAGAAACCCCTGATTTATTTATTGATTGATTGATTGAAATTTACAATTACGCAGCCCCCCTCCAACTCCTTCATAATTGGGACCTCCTAGCTCATCCTGCATGCAAATAAAACTTCATTAAACACTTGCAGACTTTTATTGGTGTTCTTGTGCAGTCAGTTGACCACTTTGTTCATAAGCTGCTTCTTGCTTTTTGGAATATTGTCTTTTCTCCTCTGCACATCTGCCAAAAATAGAATGTAGGGGCAAGCAACCAGAGGTAGGTGGCATACTGCTGTAGATCTGATTTACCTTGTTCCATCGCTAAAGTGATGGCATTATTAGGTGGGGCAGGGCCCATGCTTTACCCACAAGGTTTGTTAGTCGCTGCACTGTGCTAGGATTCAATAAGCTCTAGTGACCACACCTCCCCATACTGTTAGACGCATTGAGGCCTATGGAGCAGTTTCCCTCCCAACAGACAACCTTTGAATAATAGGGACAGGATTAATAAATGGGGGTTAAAAGTGGGAAGACCTTGATGTCCTGCAGCCAGATTAGCCCCCTGTGCACCATCCAGAAAAAAATTACACCTTTTTTCCCTCATATTGTTTTCTATTCTCTCTAGACGAGGTAAGAATGGGTAAAGACACGGCTCCAGGGTCATCCTAAGGTTCTCACTCATATGAGTCACAATGTCTAATTTGATGGTTTTCAGGTCAGTCTGAAGCGCAGGCGAAGTTAACTTAGTAGAAAAGGGATCGATCATCCTACGATTCATGTGTGCACAACCCCTTTCCTTCCTTTTTATAATAGGAACCACACAATGCGCATTAAGTGAGCTGGCAACAGAATCATTAGACAGAACAACAGAACGGACCACCCTATCTCATACAGAAGGCCCAACTAAGGTCCTTACATAAATTTACAGTGGTAAGTTCACTCACACCAGAAGCAATTCAGGGAAACCGGATTATACGACAAAATACATTTTTTATTTCATTTCTTTTATGAAACCATATATTTTTTCTTTATTCAAGGACAACAAATAACATAAATAACCAATCATTTCACATCATACTACAAAAGCGGTTAAGTACTTTGATCAACACTCCCATTCCATCTAACACACATTCAAAAAAAGATTCAAGTAACCACATCTATTCTTCAATCATTCAATTCATAAATACACTCAAAACACATTCACACAAAGTGCATATCCAAATTTAGTGGCCAGACTTAGAACGACGAGATGGGTCCTGAGGCAGTCTCCCTGGGACGCATGGGAGACTGGATGATCACACGTCAAGACACACTAGTAGCGCCAACGCGTGTTGCGGTGCTCAGACAGAACTAGGGCCGCACCTTCATCAGGGCACACAGCAGAAAAAGAACGGGGTGTCGAACCGCAAGCAATCTGTAATACATAAAAAACTCTTAAGACATCATTCCAAATAATTCAGACAGAATTTCCTCGCATACTCTTGTTCAACTTTCCTAATATACAAAAATCAAACATATTTCATGCTTCTGAAAAATCTCAGTGAGTTACCAACTGCTAAAAATCTTTTTTATTTTTAAATATTTTTTTCAAAATATGTAGACATATTCTCAAAATTAGCTCTAGCAAGACAATCTGACCACGGTCCTAACTCAACATATATTTCATTTTCCACTTTAGTTTAGAATTCTCTCTCCTGGCTCTGAAGGAAATATTTCGGAGCGTCGAAAAATGAATTCAACACCCAAGGCAGGGAAAGACAGGTTTTAATCGCTGCCCACGAATTCAGGGCCGTCAAGATGGCATATACATATACTGTACCTACCTTAATAGATGTACACCATAAGGTGCATAGGTTCACAACCAAATTTCCAGCTCAGGATCAGAGATGGGGTAAGAGGAGGTGCGAAGACACATAAGGCAAAGATACCTATAGAGGGAAGAGAGTACAGATTATTAGATTAGAGTTCCCCCTCTCCTCCAAGTAGACGTCCCGATGGACCCCACGGATTAGGTGCAAGAGTCAGAGCCTGAAAGTTTAATGGATGGTTCAAATTTAGATTCCAGCATCCAATCAATGGGGAGAGAACTCGTCCTGTCCGTGAAGAAAATTATCCCAGAGGGGTCGCTCTCTATGGATAGAAAAACACCCACAAAAGGGAAACCATAATCCTGTTTCTTCAAGGCGATATCGAGACGTGTGCAGATAACAAATAACAGAGCACACGAGCAACTTTCCACTTTCCACCTATATGAGTCTACTTCGACATATATCAACAAGCTCAAATTGGGAAACAAAAGATATCTAGAGCCCCAAAAACATGGCATTTAGAGTTGCATAGCAGGGTAGTTTCCGCTTGATGTTATGAAACAAAACCCAGGTATTCGTCAGGCAACGCATCAAGCGTTCAATGCGGGCAGCCTCATATTTACCTGAGAGGTTCTAAGATTAATTCCTTCGAAATGAGCCAGTTATCGGGTTTCGAGGGATCTGAAAAAAATATATATAGAGGAAACCGATTATGAAAGGAAGGCCCCACAAAAGAGGACATTGCCATAACTATAATTCCTTTTCAAGGTAATTTTGAATTTCGGCCTCTAAGATGGACAAGTCAAATGCTTATATTTAAAGACAGGGGGAGAGAGAGGGTCCGTGTCTAACACGTCGTCACCACCATCATCTAACGGCCCTTAACAGATCGGTCGGCAGCGAATCTTAGTACAGGTCGCCTTCATCCCATAAGAATCAAACCGCTCCCCCCAACAGCGCAAGATGCAGACCAGATATCAGGGGAAGAAAACACGAATTATTCCCTTTAAACATTACACGTCCCTTCAGCGCTCTAAATATAAACACCCAACACATGTGTAACGCGGTCATCACGTCCGTTTATAGGTGTAGGCAACCAAAAGGGCCAGACCGTCAATTGGAGAAACAGGTCCATCATCGACAAATTACCCCTAGGAGTCTAAATAGCATAGGAGGCACATCGCTTAAATCCCCTAAGAGGAACCACTGCCCATCCCAAAGCCAGAATTACAGGCAAGATTTCGAAGGGAGCAGTCGAGCTGCTCCTAGCACATACCTTCGTCGAGTTTCTCCGTCAGCCTCACGTCGGGCAAATACAAGAAGCGGAAAGCACCAAGCAGAAAAGGCTGTCGGGAACGAATCTTTTTAAAGATCCCGCGTCACAGAATTAACCAATAAGGAGCTGAAATAGATAACCAGCACGAGAGGAGCGAGAAGGTAACATATAAGCTCCGAAATGGAACCGATACCGCAACTAAAGAGGAGCGGATCGGTCCAAGAAACAGATCAAATAAATTCATAAAGTTAAACTGACCCGAATCATAGTCCAATAATCAGCCTGATAGTAAGACAGATTGCCGAGTCATTCCAGGGCATCCATCAAAAGAAAAACCCAGATAATAAATAAAGCCCCTCCTATACAGTCAAAGGCGCAGACTGGATTTAAAGGAGAAAATTAAATGCAAAATGATCCCCATACCAAGGAGAATAGCTTGTAAAGTTCACTTCTGACCAGATATATGGAGAGCTAGGAGCTCCATAAGGCTAGAGATCCACTCGATCACAAAAAAGGGGAGAAAAGAAGGAGGGGAACTAAAGCCAAGGACAGAGATACGCAGTCTTTAGTATATCATACGATAGCGTTTTCCCAAGGACAGTGTTCGTTCAAACCATTTCTGACTGAATTTAACCAAAAAATCCAAAAAACTTACCTTTTCTTTCTCAAGGAGGTAGGATCCTTTTCAGATATGGATTGTATCTTCTCAAGAATAGACCATTTCAAGTCTGTCTCATTGTGTTTTTTGTTCAACCAATGTTGCACGAGTGGGGCCCCACTCTTGCCAATTCGAATGTTAGACTTTCGTTCCCCAATTCTCATTCGGCATTTGTTTGCGGTTGGTCACCCCGTTCCTTTTCTGCTGTGTGCCCTGATGAAAGTGTGGCCATAGTTCTGGCCGAGCACCGAAACGCGCGTTGGCGCTACTAGTGTGTCCTGACGTGTGATCATCCAGTCTCCCATGCGTCCCTGGGAGACTGCCTCAGGACCCATCTCATTGTTCTAAATCTGGCCACTAAATTTGGATATGCACTTTGTGTGAATGTGTTTTGAGTGTATTTATGAATTGAATGATTGAAAAATGGATGTGGTTACTTGAATCTTTTTTTGAATGTGTGTTAGATGGAATGGGAGTTTTGATCAAAGGACTTAACCGATTTTGTAGTATGATGTGAAATGATTGGTTATTTATGTTATTTGTTGTCCTTGAAAAAAGAAAAAATATATGGTTTCATAAAAGAAATGAAATAAAAAATGTATTTTGTCTTATAATCCGGTTTCCCTGAATTGCTTCTGGTGTCAGTGAACTTACCACTGTAAATGTATGTAAGGACACTAGTTGGGCCTTCTGTATGAGATAGGGTGGTCCGTTCTCTTGTTCTGTATAGTGTTTCATTCCCCTGCTGGTCTGCCCTAAATTAGTTTTTTCAGGGGGCCCCTTGTTGCTTATTGGTGTTAACAGAACCATTAGAAACACATCTGGAACACAAGCCCCTCCCCCAACAGAGTCTGATACCTGATCTGCAGCAGTGCTCTCCACATTTTTTACCCCCAAAAATACACAAAACTTCCTGGCAAATGGGGGGGGGCGTGGCTTGCGCGCAATCGAGATGGCCGCGCTGTCTTGAGCTCCGGCAGATCACGGAGATGGTCTATCGGCTCCGGATGCATTAAGCTAATTTTTCCACTATCTGTATTTCAGGTATCTGCAGCGGAACATCGCGGGACCTGTTTGGATGAACTTTCTGTCACACTGGACTGCTCCTGGACATGTGGGCGCTTTCGAAGTTTTCTCCTCACAGAGGCTGTACAAAAAGACAGGGCAGGTAGAATTTTGCTGAGAGGTTGCGGTTCTTGCGAAGTCGGCTTCGTAGTGACCTACTGCTTTCCACTTTCTCACTGCTTATGAGGTAGGGTGCCTGTATATGGAATTCCCCTCGCCTCATTGAGAGGTCCTGTGTGGAGGTGCCAGGTTGTATTATGCCTGCATTGAGGAGATTTCTGTCACCGGACCTTGCTATATATACACAATTGAGTTCCAGTGTGCGCTGCTTCTTAATAAATGCCTGCTCAAGCAATGGTGTATATTTATATGATTAATGCTGGTCGGGCTACTACAAAGTAGATACTTTATGACCTCAGATACCTCTACAGTAGCCTTGCTGCTCCTTCATGTCTTTTTGTGGCAAATGAGAGTTTTTGACAAGTGTAGAAGGCTGTGGATGGTGACATGTGATGGGCTCTATGCATTTTCTTTTAAGAGCAGAATTTCAGAAGTGAATTGAATATGGGGCTTCTGTCTCTGGTGCTTACACGTTATGCTATGCCAGTTGGAGACCTTTAACTTCAACTAATTAAGGCGAGACACACTGTGCACTATTTTATTTCGTGAACACTGAGGGGTAGTCTCTAGGTACTTCTTTGGAGTCAGAGATTTCGTATAATCCTTAATTCACTGGCCTTTTTGCCTCGCTTCAATGGCAGAGAGTATGGGGGGATCCTTAAAGGATATGGACTCCAAAGGTTATTTAAAGAGATCAAAACAAGCCTCTCCCACGCCGGAATTAGTAATTAAAGACAAACCAGAATCTGAGGCTATTTTGGATACCATTCTCTCTCGCCTCAACTCAGTTCATGAGATTGTGCAGGGCACTAAAACGAACACTGATAAACTCCAGGTGAAAGTGGCGGTCATCAGGAATGAGCTAAAAAGCTTATCGCTACGTGTTTCTAATGCAGAGTCCCGGATTGGGGCCATTGAAGATCCCACGCACAAACAGTTCAAACAGATGCAGAATATGGAGCGCACCTTAAACTCACTGAGAAGAAATCTCACGGAGCAGGAAGATAGGAATCGGAGATGCAACCTCCGTATTTTTGGGCTGCTAGAAGATTGCGAGAAGGTGGCTCCATCCATGTTAGAATTTTTACTCAAGTGGATTCACACAACGCTAAACATCTCCTTTCACAAAGAGTTTGAAATAGAGCGTGCCCATAGGGTTCCTACGTTTAAACCTAAATCTCTGTCACATCCAAGACCAGTGATATTTAAACCTTTAATGCACCAGCATTTTGAACATATTTTAGCTCACATGAAGAGAATTAGATCGCTGCAATGGGATGGCCATAAAATCGCTATCTCTCAAGACTTTGCCAGAGATACAGTCATCCGACGGAAAGGTTTTTTAAATCTACGAAGAAGAGTTCAAGAGATGAGCATTCCGTTTTCATTTGCTAGCCCTTCGCACTTCAGAATAAGTTTTAGCGGTTGCACCCAGATATTTTATGAGCCAGCGGATGTGTCCACTTTTTTGGACAACCAGTTTGAGTCTTGAATGGATTCGGATTCTCCTGCAGGCACATCTAATTCTTAATCACTTCAATTTCAGGTGGTTGGGTTAATGCTCATCTGTGCTTTTCCAGCTCTTTGTGGTGGGGTTAATGCTCATTTGTGCTTTTCCAGGTCCTTGTAGGTTTTATTGCTTTGTCTAAAATTTGGTTGTAGGGTCCAGTAGTGATTTAGGATATTTGACTGCTGTTGTTTTCTTCTCATAATGCTACCAAATTTTCCTTTACAGAAGCCTTCATTCAATCCCAGGATAATAATCTCTTAGTATTTATTGTTTTATTTGTATATTTATTATTTATGTCTTCTTGTCTATGTCGTCTTGTTTGTTTTTGTATACATTCATTCTCTATATATATATATGTTTTTTACTCTACATTTTGTTATGATTTATGTCTCCTCTTTCCTCGTTTAGTTTGTGTTCA
The DNA here is from genome assembly GCF_964261635.1 of Lissotriton helveticus. Lineage (NCBI taxonomy): Eukaryota > Metazoa > Chordata > Amphibia > Caudata > Salamandridae > Lissotriton > Lissotriton helveticus. The sequence continues at coordinate 884,495,845 of NC_136070.1, forward strand.
TGTTAATCCAGACATTGTACTTGGATTTGTTCATCCTGTATTACATGTTTTCTCTTTCTTTTTTATGTGTTATATGTCGGTCTTTTCATTACTTTTTGTCTCTGAAATAGGGTATTGTTGTGGTCTGTCTTCATTTGTGATATTCACCCTATTATTCTCTTTTGGCATTTCTTTTGTATGTTTTAACATATGAATTTATTATATGTAGACTTATAGATTATCGTGCATATTCATAGACATAAACAATTAACTATTTGGGGTGATAGTACGTTATGTATATCAGTACTTACATATTGTTTATTTCTTAGTATGTATATTCCCTTTTCTACGGATAGAAATGGATTACTGTCTTATACTTACCCTTAGGTTACCTTTAATATTTAAAAGATGTTTTTAATCAATTTTTCCCGTTATATAAATTGATCATTTCTCTACATATTCTCTAATTTTCAAAGTAGTTTATCATCTTAGTCTGTATATCCAGATTTATCTAATATTTAAATTTAAGGATTGGTTCTGAGAATTATTAGATGCTGTTAGGTATTACTTTTTAATTCAATATTTATTATCCATTCTTGTGACTTTGATTAATTAACAGAATGACTTTGTACAGGTCTCTCTTTAAATTCAAATGTTTAGTTGTTTTTTTGTCATTCTAGTGGTTCTGCTGCTTAATGCACTATATTTGTTGTTCAGTAAGCTGAGTCGTATGTGATGGCCTCTGTGGTTGCTCCTTCACCTTCTCCTCTAATGCATTTTGTCTATTACAGTCATCCCCAGGTGGGGTTTTTTCTCTTTTGTGTTAAGTTTCCTCTTGCTCTTTCTTTCGCTATCCTTCTATTTTTTATAGCTTATGCTCGCTCTTTCTTTGTTTCTTATTTCCGGGGGACTCCTGCTTCGGTCAATTCTTTATGTTTTTTTACCTTTTATTTACTGTTATATCTGAGTTGAAATCAATGTGCCTTTCCTTTTATCATACGTCATATTTGCTTATTGATGTTGTTTTCTGTCCATTATGTCCGGTCTGAATGTGCTCTCACTTAATGTGCATGGTTTAAATCATCCTGTTAAGAGGGCCAAGATTCTAGACTACTGTAAAGGCTTGTTTGGTGATATTGTTTTACTTCAAGAAACTAAGGTTGCTTATAAAGAAGCCTTATTCTTATGGAAGAATGGGTCTTGGATGTTGCTTGCTCTGAAGCATCTGGTAAAAGAAATGGGGTTATAACGTTCATTTCCAAGAATTCTGGTCTAACTATTGTGGCTGCAGAGCACAATTCAGATAGCAGATAGCTGCTTTTTCGCTTGTCTAATGGATCGACTGATTTTTTCGTTATGAATATTTATGCCCCCAATAATGATGATCAATCTGCCTAGCATGCTATTCGTAAAAAACTTTCTGACATCCCTCAAAATGCTCAAGTGATTGTTGGCGGGGATTTTATTCTTCCTATGGATCCTATTCTAGACAGACAATCGGCTTGTAATTTTCGTCCGCCTAGAGCGCATAAACATCTGCTGGATATGTGCTCTTCTCATCATCTTCTGGATGTATGGAGAATGCATAACCGTAATGGTAGTGATTTCACCTTTCTCTCCTCTCCACATTCTACCTTTTCACGTATTAATTATCTCTTAGTGGACGCAGCACTTTTGAAACATACTACTAATGTGATCCTTCCAATTCTTGTCTCTGATCATGCGGCGGTTTCCTTTACTCTTCTTAACTTTACAGATAATCATAGATCGGGGCCTTGGTGCCTGAAACCAGACATATAATAGATAATGAGGAGGCTAAACAATTGAATGTAGATATTCATAATTTTTTCAAAGACGTATATTCAGTAAGCTCCTCAGTAGTCTTGTGGGATGCCTTTAAATGTACTATTAGGGGTCATATCATTAAAAAAATGGTGAAAAGGAACACTGATATTAGAAGATCACTCATTGCCTTGGGTGATGAAATTAAAGTAAAGAGATTTTATATAGAGGCTCTAAGGACAAATACCTTCAATGAGAGATCAAAAACCGAAAATATTCTTACAACTACATTGTTACCAAAAGGGCTCACATTGGGGTTGAGGCGCAAAAATCTAAACATTTAATGCTACGTAACTGCGCAGGTAAGATGCTAGCTGCTCCACTAAAATATCAGGATACAAATGTTAAAACGGCTCAGATCTCTTTTATCTGTTATATTTCTGGTTCCAGGAAGTTTCATACTCAGGACATTCTTGAGGTTTTCTGTGATTGTTATAAAAAAAATTATATACACCCAAAGTTCAGTGTAACCTAGCTACATGTCAACAAATCTTGGCCTCTATTCCAACAAAAAATATTTCTGATTCAAACATGGCTGGCCTGGGGAAACCAATTGATGCTGAAGAAATAATTCAAGTCATTAGGGCTACTAGGGCAGGGAAAGCTCTAGGACCTGACGGGTTCCCTATTGCCTTCTATAAGACTTTTCTATCTTCTTTTTTAAATTATCTCGAAGATGTTTTTGTCAATTTTGTCTCGTCTGGTAAGGTCTCTGAATCAGCTATTGCTGTAATTCCTAAGGAAGGAAAGGATCATTCGGACCCTAAAAGTTTCCGCCAAATTTCCCTTCTAAATATGGAAGCTAAGATTTTTGCCAAAATTCTGGCTAAACGCTTGGAGGGCCATATCCCAAATCTTATCCACTCCTCCCAGACTGGATTTGTTAAAGAAAGGTTGGCAAGAGATAATATTCAAACTGTTTGTCATATCCTGGAAAAAGCGAAAGTTTCTACCCTTCCTTCAGCAGTGATTGCCCTCGAAGCCGAGAAGGCTTTTGATAAAGTCACTTGGCCTTTCCTACAAGCAGTTCTTCAATCTCATATTATATATATGCTCACCCTAAAGCTAATATTAGGATCAATGAGGCTACATCCTCCTTTTTTGATGTTTGCCAGGGCACTAGGCAAGGTTGTCCATTGTCTCCTCTTCTTTTTCTTCTGTCTATAGACCCAATTCTTCGGTTACTTAACCTCAATCAGGACATTAGAGGTTTTCAATTTGGTTCACAGACCTTTAAAATGGCCGCTTATGCAGATGAGGTGCTTATTTTTTCTGAGGATATCGTGAAGGCAATCCCTGCCATTTCCAACACTATTAGAAAATGTTCTCTTGTTTCAGGGTACACTCTGAATAAGGATAAGACGGAAATGTTTGCCCTGAAAGCGTTATGCTTCCCTTCTCACATGGCGAATGAGAGTTCAAATGGCAATCGATGCGTATTAAGTATCTGGAGATCTGGTTCTGTAAACATATGTCAGATACTATTTCATATAATGAACCTCTTATCATAGCCAAGGTTTAAGACCTATTGAATGCGTGGTCACCTAAATACATTTCCTGGTGGGGACGCTTTCAAACGTTGAAGATGATCATTACTCTCATTGTTAATGTTGTTTCGTTGCTCCCTATGAAGCTATCCTCATCCTTTTTGCATGAGATTGAGGTTCTTACTTCAAACTTTTTATGGAGTGATAAACGCACTAGAATAGCATAAAACATCTTAGGAAACCCTATGCCCTGGGGGGATGCAGTCTTCTGGACTGGAACTTGTATCAAACTGCCTTTTTAGCATCCCAAGGGGCTCTCTGGTTTGCACCGGATTCCAACCACACCCCTCCTTGGATCTTTATTGAATGAGAGTTGTGCTCTCCTCTTTTCACTTCTACTTTTATGACCGCATCTACGTTGACCCTTCCGTTCTCAAGTAGCATTATCTCAGATATAATTAAAACATTAAAATGCATAGACAAAAAGGTTTCTAAACCAATTCATAAATCCAGGTAATCCTCTCTATGGCATAATCCTAAAATTGTAACTGATATTGATTCTGGTACAATGTTTTCCAGGGTGAGGAATGGTATTATGTTGGTGAAAGACCTTTATGATTCTAAGCAAGACCCGATTCTTTTTTCCTCTTTAGTTAAAGAATATAATCTCAGTAATATGGATTTGTATTCCTTTCTGAAACTGAAGATAGCTTTATCTAAAATACTTTTTTATCCTACGTCAACTACCGTTTCGATTCACTCTATGTGGTACAGATCAGGTCATATTGCCTCCAAGATGTATAAGTTTTCATCTGCTACGTCGCCCTTACAGTCTACTGTTACACAAGAGAAATGGCTACACCATTTTGAACATGATACTTTTAAACATATCTCACTGGGAAACCTGGCAGCTCATAGGGAAGTTTTCGCTAAGGAATAAGATTGCTCCTTCTCTTATTCAATCAAAATTTTTTACTCTGAATCTCCTACACTGAACCCCGGTTTGTCTACATAAATGAAAACTTAAAGATAACAATCTTTGTTGGAGTTGCAAACTAGTTGCTGGAACCCATGAACATATGTTTTTTGAATGCTCGATATTGCAACCTTTTTGGAAAATGGTCCACAAACACTTACTGCTAATTTTTGGTATTAAGTTTGGGCTTGCAATAGCTTTAATCTTATTAAGCCCATGGGCTGCACCTACCCCGTTACCGCTCGATGATATGGATATGCACTTGCTAGACTTGCTTATATCAATTGCTGTTAAAATTATATTAACAGAGTGGAACTCGTTTAATTCAGTATTGTACCATGCTTGGTGGGCTTGGGTATAATTTCTGCGAGGGGCTCATACCTTGGATGAAGACAGGCACTATACGCTGTCTATTTCTAGTGTGGTTTGGAGGTCTTTGGATAGATACATGGACTTGGCTGTGCAACGGCTGGTGGCTCAATTTCCTTTTGTTTTTTCCTCCTAAGCTATTTCTCTCAAACAAGCAGGCATCCCCATCTCGTGCTTATTCTCTTGATTATTCTCCTCTCTTCGTCTTCTTCGTCTTCACTTTCCTTTTTTTCTTTCCCTTTTCTCTCTCTTCTTTATTTGCATAATTTATTTATCTAAGCAATACAACCACTTTCCTGAAATTGTTTTTTCTTCTTAATTAATTATTTGGGTATTACATGAGGCTTATTTATTACATTAAATATATTTCTATTTATGTATTGCTCATATTGGTAGGATTTATAAGACTTGTTGTATTGTATTCTATATAATCTTAATTATCTGTATTCCTTTATTAAAACAATAAAGAACATTGGAACAAAAAACTTCCTGGCAAATGAAAGAGGAGTGGCCCACTTCAGTGTCTAACCTGTGATGACAAGAATGAAGATGGGCCAGATTTTGGCCCAGGTGTGTCCCACGTGGTTCCACAAGTTCCTTAATGAGATCCCAGATGCGTGTTGTACGTGACACTGCCTCCTGCTGGCAGGCCAAAACAGCTCACACCGCAGGCTTCCGCAAGTTCCTTTATGCGCCCCCAGTCATGTGATGTGCATGGCCTGCCGTCTTTGCAACAAAGTTAAAAGCTATACCCAACGACTATGAGAAAAGTATTCACCTCTTGCTTAGCAGCTGAGACCAATTACAGGCAGAATCAAACATGAAACCTAAGTAAGAAAATTCACAAATCCTGCCAGTTACCATGGGGCATATTAGCAAGGACATGTGGTATTTACCGCAAAACGCGCTTAGTGCGTTTTTTTTTAAAGCCGCCGATCGCCGGATATTATCGCAGAGATAACATGCTATTAGCAACTTTTATCTCTAATGCGATAATATATCCGGCGATAGCGGCTTAATGCGGGAATATCGCTGGAAATCCAGCGATATTCAGGCATTAACGCTAATGGGGACTTAACCTGAATATTCTCCTCCTATTGGATAAACAGGTTAAGTAATGGTCTGAGCAGGCGTTAGAATCTGGCGATAATCGCGCTTAGCGCAACATTTTTAATTGCACAGCCTTCCTTGCTAATAGGCGACAGCTGTGTTAGCGACTGCTTTCAGTCGCTAACAATTTGGGTACGCCCACTTTGCATTTCATATAGCGATAAATATCGCTGACATGCAAAGTGGGCCCCCAAACCGGTCGCTATCGCCTAAAAGCTGCCGCTAACTGCTGTTAGCGACAGCTTGCTAATATGGCGATAAAAATATCGCCGCAGTAGCGGCAAAAAGTGAAGCTAAAGCGGCGATATGGCCCTTCCTAATATGCCCGTATGTTTCTTATCGACATGGATCTTAACTTGTTGGTTTGGGTCACATATCCCAAAAACATATTGGACATATTTATATCCAAATCAAACCCATTCATAAAATAAAAAAAGGCATCAACGAGGTTTTTCCGCCCTTGCAGTTCTTCATAAGAGCAAGACATCTCCTGCATATAATAGAGCAGAGATGTGACGGGTCCGCGAGCGAAGCGTCGGGTCTGGAGTGTTGCTGTTCCATAGACGATGAGCCAGGTTTCTCCACACTGTAGAGTGAATGCTTCGATGTAGGAATGTGACTCTTTTGACATGGTTAGCCCCCACTTTTTGCTTGGTGAATGATGTGATTTTGAATGAAAGTGGCAGGCGCTTAAGAGTGCACGGCGTGGGCAAGGTTTGGCGTAAGCCCCTCCTCTTCGTGGCAGTGACAGCTGGGACAGTGAGTCCCCAGGCAAGAGGTAATCCTGGCATCCCATGCGCAGGAGGTGGCAGGTACTTGAGAGGGCACGATGCGGGCAAGGTTTGGTGTTGGCTCCTCCTCCGCGGGGCACTGGTAGCTGAGACAGTGAGTCCCCAGGAACAGAGTTAATCCTCTTGTCTTCTCCAGAATTGTACCTGCCCGGACATTGCTCTCCCTAAGACCGCAGCCATATTTATGGGATTGTACTCTGCTCACATTCTGTTCACCAAGCACTTTCCTGCAGGGGCGCCTTTGTTGGCTCATAGAGGCCCTTACCTCATCATCACCTTATTCTGTATGAGACTGATCTGGAGGTCCCCGGACATCTTTGTCTTTATGTTGATGAACACTGCTGCATCTCTCTGGATGGTCCCTGCAGGTTACCCCTGACTATGTTAATTGTGTTGTTTTTTATTTAATTTTGAAGTTATTTGATTGTTTTCTCTCTTATTTGGGCCCGGTTAGTGGCATTACTAGGGACCATCTATGTTTGTTTCTCTACTTCAGTCTCTAGGAGGGTATGATTGGGAGGGAATACATTCCTGATGGAATTGGGCTGTCAGTGTGGGTGGGGGGAAGAGGGTTGGTTGCCGTTTTTTACTGTGCTGATTACTGCATGCATTTTGCTGTTCAGTGTTGGTGTCTTGTTCTCACTGGCTCTCTTTACTGCTGCATCTGCTCGTTTTACCCACCTTAGCATGCTTAACATGACTAGCACAAATGCTATCCCCTCCCAAACACCATATAAATGCATCACATTGAACATTAGGGGGCTTGGGAACCCGCGCAAACATAGTCACATACTGTTCTACATGGATAGACACAGCATTCACAATGCACTTTCACTGGAGACTCATTTGAGTGTATCTACAGGAACAACCTTCGTGGCCAGGTAGGCACCCCACAGACAATTTTCCACATACACCTCTTATTCTAGGGGGAAAGTTATGTTCATTCACAGGGGGGTGCCGTACATTCCACAGGGGTACATAGGTGATCCGCAAGGTTGATATACGATCATGTGGGTAAGATTGCACTCTGACGCCGTCACAATAGTCAATTGTTATAGGCCTAACACAGATAACCCTACTTTTTTTGACTGACTTTGAGGCCAAATTGCAGGTATAGGCCTGCATTTAGTATTGTGAGGCAGCAACTTCAACATAGCATTAAATGTGGCAATTAATAGTTCCCACCCCTCAACAGCACATCGCAGCATCATTACTCATCATCTCAAGGATATTATGGAAGTGAGCAATTTGCTCAACGTTTGTATAACACTACACCCGAAGGACAGAGAGGGCACCTTCCACTCAGGAATCCATGGGAGGTAGTCAAGATTGGACTATTCGCTTATTTCCAGGGGAGTGGGGCCTTGGATGCAGGAGGCTTCTCATCTTGCACATACATATTCTGACTACTCTCCAGCCCTACCCATCCTGTTCATTCCTACCCAGGCTCCCATTGGCATGAAGTGGTGATTGTCTCATGCTTACTCCTAGATAATCAATTTTGGAAAGAATTTTGGCAAGACATTTCTTATAACTTTGCTAGAAACGCAGACTCGGTGCCTTTGCTGGGGCCATTTGCGAGGTGTTTAAAGTCACAATTCAGTGATTCTGTCTTGCCAAAAGTGGGGGAATACTATGCTCCCTGCACAATAATTTAGCTTGAATGGATGGTGAACTCAATCAGCTAGAAGCTCTGCTGGGTGGCGCGGATGATCTAACATTCACACAGCATTTCAGGACAGTATTATCTGAATTCTAGGGATTCACTGAGAGAGAAAGCCTATATTGGAACAAGTATGCCACAGGCCAGGCATATTAGGAGGATGAGCTCCAGGCACATGCTCTTGCCACAATGACCCAGTGACAACTTTCACCCAATTACATTTTGGGGGTCCGAGATGATATGGAACAGGTGCATATTGATACCCTTGGTATACTCCATACTTTCTCCTCATTCTACAGATCCCTTTATATTTCCATTAGGGATGAACCCATTGATGTGGACCCCTATTTGGAGGACAGCATTGAGTTGGCTGAGCGATACCCAAAGGAATTTTCTGCCCAAGATTTTACAGTTGACGAGTTCAGAGATGTGATTATGCGGTTGCAGGCTGGTCTGTCCCCAGAACCTGATGGTCTGCCAACTGACTTTTACAAGGTTTATGTTGACCCATTTGCAGTGGCAGCTCACAGAAAGAGTGCTGCCGGGTGGTGGGCGAGGTGGGTGTGGGGCAGGGTGGGGGGGTACTGGAGTCCAACATACAATCGGACAGGAGTAAGGTGAGTATTTAAATAAATAAAACTATTTACCTTGCTCTCGCTGCATTTCCAACTCCGTGATGCAGTGCTGCAAGGTCAATTGTTTTATTTATTTAATCCCTTACCTTACTCCTGTCCATCGTATGTCAGACTCCACTACCCCCCACCCTCCTCCTCCCCTCTCTCGCCTCACTGCCCTGCAGCACTCCCTCGGCGAGCCGCCACTGCCTATTGGTGCCTGTGTTGGTCTCCTTTTTTTAAGAAGCAAGGAAGGAGGGTGAACTCTCCCCCTCTGTAGGCAAAACCCTGATCATCACTGTGCTCAAACCAGGCAACCCACCTGATGTCAGTCCTACAAACATCTGTCTCTTACTATTTTCGATGATGTCATTTCAGCCAATGTGCTGGCCAATCTTCTATCCCTCCTTATGACACTCATAGTCTGCCAGGACCAAGCAGGCTTTATTCCTGGTCAATCCACTTCCCACAATCTGCGGACTTTGTTCACAGTGATGCACAATATCAATCCTGACTTGGCTGAGGTGGCAGCATTTTCAGACACCACCAAAGCCCTTGACTCCATTAATTGGAATTTTAGAATGGCTGTGCTACGTCGGGCATGGCTTCCTAGGCCTGGGCTGCGCTTCTTTTTACACATCTGGTCGCTAGAGTACGGGCTAATGGATCGGTTTTCCCGCCTTTGTCATCACTTGTGTTATGTAGTAGGGCTGTCCCCTCTTATCCCTACTCTTTGCTCTTGTGGTAGAGCCTTAGATGCCAAGTTTCAACAATGTCACCATGAGCATGTGCTTCAGTACCCTACTAGACATCTATTGATCTCTCTCTATACAGATGACATGACCCTATTCTTGTACAATCCCCATATTAGTCTTAATGCTGTCCTCCAAGCATTTGTCAGATGTGTTTGGCTGTCGGGTGTGCTGATCAGCTGGGAGAATTCACAACTATTTCCACTAACACCAGCTACCAAGCCTTTCGTCCTGGACTTCCCCCCACAGTGCCAGTATAACCTAAAATATTTGGGGATTGTGATCTGCTGTGATTGGACGGATGTGATATGAGCTAACTATGGCATGGCATTGTCTGCACTTACTGACCGTATGAGTTGCTGGATTTCTCTACCCTTTATGTTGGCAGGCCGCATTCCTTTACTAAAAATGATGATACTGCCTAAATTCTTATATCTATTCCTAAACATAGCATTCCCACTAAGCCGCTCTTTCTTTCAAGCACTAAAGACTCTGATGATAAGGTTAGCATGGGTGGGCAAGCAGCCTCAGTTGCAATGTGACACTCTGACATTGCCATTTTCCAATCGAGGGGTTTAAAGCCCCTGACATGGAGCTGTATTACCTCTTTGCCCAGGCTTATCATGCCAGATACTGGTATAAACCTACTCCGCTCCTTACTCATTTGGCAGTGGAACAGAGTTACATGACCCCTATCCCCATTCCTTGTTTTTGGGCTCTACCTCGGATGCACCCTCTCTTGCCAATTCAATGGTGGTGTGCCCCTCCACTGCCTGGCGGATGCTGGGCCGAAAGATAGGTAAGGCCCTCCTCTACTCTCCACACATACCTCTTCCCTATCTCCCCTTGTTACCAGTCACTCATGAGTCTTTGTACAGACTTCTGCTTCAGAAGAGTGAAATCCATTGATGGGGAGATCTTTATCGGGATGGCTCCTATTTATCCGAAACTGACTTCTACAACGATGAGCCGGCATCCCCACTGGACATTTTCCCGTACATTCAATTGTGTCGCAATGTTAAGGCAGCCACCTTGGATGAGCCTCACACTTTTGATATCCTTCACACCATGCTCCAAGTGGATACCTCACGGAATCTAGGGAGCATATTATCAAGGGCACTATCGCTGCTTTAGCAGGAAAAAATCCCAATAAAGCGGCAAAAAAACTATCGCCCTATTAGCAAGCTGTCGCTAACTACTGTTAGCGACAGTTTTCCAGCGATAGCGAGCAAAAAGATTATCGCCATTCATGGAAGCGATAAATATCGCTAATGATATGCGAGGTAGGCATACCCTCGCTAAATCTCACGAAAAAAGTCGCTAACATACGATCGCACTATTAGCAACAATCGCCTGGAGTTGCTTAGCGACAAAAAAAATTGCGCTAAGTCCCCTTAGCTGGAGATAAATAAGAACTGCTAAAACCAGTTCTAAAAAAGAAAAACTGGAGATAAAAAGGAGACCATATAAAGGGAGACCAGCCCAGGCCAGCCACACCACAAAGTTGAGGACCTGCAGATGCCATGGAGGCAGTAATCATTCAGCTCGGAGTCCCACAAAGGCAACAACCACCACCACCACCACCGCCTCCTGGACCACCACCAAGGCAGCGCCAAAGACGACGGCGGCCAATGCGCAGACGAATCATCCTTGGAGACCTACAACCACAGGATGTAATAGTCTACTACAGGCTCAAACGGACATCAATTGACTACATGCTGAACCACATAGCCCACAGGCTGACACCACCAACCCAGCGGATAACTAATATCCCCCCGCAAACAAAGCTGCTGGCTGTGCTGCATTTCCTGGCCTCAGGGACATTTCAACCCACAACATCCAGACTCGGCGGACTCTCACAGGCAGCCTTTTCAAGATTTCTCCCTATTGTGTTGGATGGCATAATCAGCCTGATACCCCAGCAACTCTACTTCCCCAACACTGTGCAGGAACAGCTTCTGGTCAAGCAGGGTTTCCATGCCATAGCTGGATTCCCACCAGTTCTGGGTGCTAAAGACTGCACACATGTCTGATTAGTGCCACCTGCGGACAGTGCACACATATATTGAAACCGAAAGCACACTCACTCAATGAATGTGCATGTGATAGAGCACCACCGTGGACTGTTCACAAATGTCATTGCCAAGTTACCAGGGAGTGTGCATGATTCGTACATCTACCAGCAGTCAGTCTTAACCAGCGCTTCCAGGATGGGACATATGGGAATGTAGTCCTGGTTGGTAAGTAGCAATCCAACATACCACTTGCATCAGCATTACACATGCAAAACAGAAATGTGCTAATCTCCATGTCACAATATCGCATACAAGATGTCAAACAACATCCCCCCCATACCAGACACATTAACACCATGAACTGTGGGAACTGCAGCTAGATACATTGACCCAACTCACTGTAAAACGTACACCCCTGCCCCCCCCCAGCAAATGTTGCGAGACGTGTGAAACATGCATGTGCGATGGAGGAACATCACTCACAAAGAAACTTGCAACTCAAGTCCCACTGTGCATGCCTTGTGCTGGACAGGCAGGATGAATACCACAGCAGACTTTGACATGTTGCCATATAGTGTGCGAATGTAGTCCAGCTTCATGTCACTTACCGTCAGCGGCCCAGTAGCACAAAACAATGTGTGGAAACTTGTGAAGGCTGCATGGAGGATGCAGAGGCCTGCGAGGCAGATGCAGACCACTGGGTACACCTGTAGGTATATTGAGATTCAGCCTCAAATATGTATCTGAGTCTGGACTTGCAGTGTTCATTAACATGTCCCTGCTTCTTCACTCATTCTGCTCACATATGGAATATGGAATCATCCCATATGATAAAGTAAATCCAGTCTATATCGTGATTTGTGAGTCAACAAAGTGTATGAGGCCACCAAGCAGATGTCCATACGAATGACGCTCCTTCTACGAGCAGCACCTCTTTTGAACTGCCATTAACTTACAGGCAGTGATTAGCCCTCCATGTAGCAACTGCCTCCATACATGAAGCAAATTGTCATGCGATGAGGTCTGGCTACTGGAACAGTGAGAAGATAAGCAGAGTGTCATCTGGGTATGATACAATTGCGACCCCGTGCACCTACAACCATGCAGGAAAGTGGTAACAAATAAAGATCAAACTGTCTGGCGTCCAATAGCCAGCCATGAGGGTTACCATGTAGAAGTGTAGTAATTACAGAAGAAAATCTTGCATGTACCACATGAATTCCCCTTGATGTAATGAAGTAACTCATCCATCTAAGGGCTAAGGTCTTCACTCCACATGACTCCAGTCACAGGAGAATTAGCCCATGAGAGATGGTGGCAAATGGTGCACTGAAATGCTACAGGATCCGTGCATCAGTCTGACCCACGGCTGCTCGTTGTCCCAGAATGACACTAGGCAAGAGCAACACAGTTTCATTGGAGTGTGTAGTTTGGAAAACAGTTTGCGACATGTGTAGCAGGGCCTTTTAAGTGCAATGGTTGCTGAGTTGTAGATAAATTCAGTTTTCATCAACTATCACCCAGGAAAGGTAGTGTCAAAATGGGCCACAAACAAAGATGCAGCTCATGGTCCCTGTGAGGTAACATCTCAATATACAGACCATGTCTTGTTGACATTCAAAGGGACTGTACATAATTAGAAAGAGTGGGAGGACAGGAATGACCTCAATTGCATGATGCAGTGACCTACCTGCATCAGAATGGCTGTGTGTGATGGTTCCTGCATTTAGCCTGTAATGCCAACAGTTGCTAGCTTCATAATCACATCTGTTGCTAGAGCTCAAAACTTGTGTACAGTTACTCCTTTGACTGCTATATCCACTGTGGTTATGCTGCCGATGCCCTGGTGATCCTCCAGATGAAACTTGACAGTAACCTCTTCCACCTCATCAGTCAATAGTTTGAATAATCCATTACAGGACCCCTCAGATGTTTGAGTGGGCTGAGTCAACCTCACATCACATTGTAAGACTTTCAGTAAGCTAAACATGTTTGAAGATGAGTATTCCGACATATTGATTTACGTGTCATACAACTTGCATGGGGTGTCTTGATCAGTTCGTAAGTTTGGGATTGTCATTGCTTGTAAGCCGCATGAATTAGAGGGGTGCAGGGGTATGGGGATGTGCGAGGCAGCCCCCCACTCAAAAAGTCTTCAAACAATTAGAGCCTCGCCCATGTAAACATCCTTATTCTGCGTGGACCGGGTAGGGATATAAATTCTCACTCCTACCTTGGATATGTCCAATAACATAAACAAAAAGGTCTGGATGTATTCTTTTCACTTAAAAATAAATCACACAGGACCAACTCATTAACCAACAAAAAAGTTGTGAGAAATAGAGAGAGTACCTCACGGTAGAACAACCCGAGGGGGTTCCCGGTCAATGATTCCCGGTATACCCACTTCTCATCATCGGCGACTCTCTCTATTTGTGAAAAGACAAACGTGCACTCAACAGGAAAGTAGTGCAGACGTGAGAATAGTGAGAAAATGAAGAAAGAGCACAATTAGTGATCAACACAAAAAAGTGTACAAATACACGTAACGAAACCCCAAACAAACCACACCTAAAACGAATAGAGTGGGTAGTGGTGCTTTGCTTGCTGATACCGTTTTATTCTGATGCAGCAAAGCACTACCAATTAAAATTGGTTACTTGTATACCAACACAGATTATCTCCTCAAGCCGACATGTTTCATCGCTCCTTCTTGTGGCGATTTCATCAGGGCAACTGAGGGGTTTGTTGTTCTCAAGCTTTTCACATTAAAAATGGACCTGTGTGAAACAAAAACACGCTCAAGGCGTGATTCAAGTACCTCATCCGAGGGGCACCACTGATGCAGCATATATAGGCACACAGTTTAAGACTACTTTACCTGGAGCGCGCTATGTCAGCACATACCAGCGTCACTCCTCAGGACTCCGTGCCAAATGTTCACGTGTCCGTGACCGTGACCTGGACAATTCACAGTCACCTATATGAGTTAAAAAGACACAACAACAGTGTTTTCAGAATCCCCACAGGTGTGCGCGTGCCGACCATGACACTCACAGACCAGGAAATTTACGCCCTTTCATGCAAACACCAGCATGTTCCATCTAGATTGCTCTATCAATGCTGTCTGGCGATAAGATATAAAAACCACCCAGCATATCGCCCCTTGTTGTAGTTCCCATTAGCCAGCACCCCCACACTTTCATACTCAATGGACAGCCACTATTCACTCGAGCTTCCTCGTGTATAAGTCTGCGCGGAGTGGTAAACGCATAACCCCCATTCCCTTTCGTACTTTCAACGAACTCCGCATTTGTACCAGCACTGGGACATATTCCAAAGGAGATATGTGGCGCGGCAACAGTCCCCGCACTCATTCGCTCGGTCACAAACACACTCTTACTCAAGCCGCGTCCCTCCGGCGCTTCCGACGGTCCACAAGTACGGACTGATTGTCGGTCAGGAAGTAACCCGCGTGGGCGGAGCCCCGCCCCTCACGTTTACGTCCGGCGGCCATCTTAGAATGGGTTTGTTTCATGAGCTATGATGGCATATTCCTTGCCTAGACACGGTGAAAAAAGTGTGGAGAAATTATAAAAAAATTTTACAAAAGGGGGCACCCGGTCCCAATATAAACAGAACTGTTCACATGAAATTACCATGCAAGGTGGTGCTGAAAATAAGCTAACTGAATGCAAAGCATACGTACAAGGGAAAAAGGGTTGGCTGAACACAAAGCATACGTGCAGGGGAAAGACACCCGGAATACAATTGTATGTGTGTGCCTGTAAGTATGTCGCTAAACATGCAGAGCGGCATTCCGACGGGGATGATTCCCGGGGGAGGAACGGCAAAGGCATAGAGGTGTCTAGGGTGACTGCACACACCAAGGGGTGGAGTCGATGGACTGAAACTCCTATTCATGAAGTCTGATATCTCCACCCTGCTAAGGCACAAGGCAATGGTACCTAGGGGCTCAAGGGTGAAGTGGAACGCATATGACAGAGCCCTGTCAGCGCCTGCTAATCTTGTTCCACTCAATATTTTCGTTGAGTCCCTCCCGGTCTGCCCTTTCCAAATAAATCCATTTTGCCTCCTTTTTCGCCAAGAAGTTCTCCAGATTGTGCGAATCGCCCACCACCTTTTCAAGGACAGTCCACTTCAGGTCCCTAGGGTCATGTCCTGATGTACTGAAATGTTGTACCAGCCGCGTGGTCAACTTCTTAGCGCGGATGGTGCTCAGATGTTCCTGCACACGTTTTTTTATTTTCCGGGTAGTCAGGCCAATGTAGTAGAGGCCGCAGCTGCACATCAGTCTATAAATGACGTGTGTCGTATTGCAGTTGCTGAATCTATTGAGAAACCATGTCCTACCACCACGTAGATTTACCATCTTAGTGGCCTCTGTGAGCCCACAGACAGAACAGTTTCCACAAGGATAGTGTCGAGCAGGTACAGTGCTGGTATTGACAGAATCCCTATTGCGTGTGTGGACCAATTTATCTCGTAAATTAGGAGCTCTCCTGAAGGCAAATCGCGGCATGGGCATCTTATTCTATATTGTGTCAAGGATGGACCAGTTCTTCCGTATGATCTGTCTAATTTTGCTCGATAGGGGATCAAAGGTGGTCACTACTGGTAAACACACTTTCTTCTCTTTTGTGTTACGCTCCAGAGAAGCCCTCATCCTTGACACAATGGAGAACAAGATGCCCATGTCGCGATTTGCCTTCAGGAGAGCTCCTAATTTACGAGATAAATTGGTCCACACACGCAATAGGGATTCTGTCAATACCAGCACTGTACCTGCTGGACACTATCCTTGTGGAAACTGTTCTGTCTGTGGGCTCACAGAGGCCACTAAGATGGTAAATCTACGTGGTGGTAGGACATGGTTCCTCAATAGATTCAGCAACTGCAATACGACACACGTCATTTATAGACTGATGTGCAGCTGCGGCCTCTACTACATTGGCCTGACTACCCGGAAAATAAAAATACGTGTGCAGGAACATCTGAGCACCATCCGCGCTAAGAAGTTGACCACGCGGCTGGTACAACATTTCAGTACATCAGGACATGACCCTAGGGACCTGAAGTGGACTGTCCTTGAAAAGGTGGTGGGCGATTCGCACAATCTGGAGAACATCTTGGCGAAAAAGGAGGCAAAATGGATTTATTTGGAAAGGGCAGACCGGGAGGGACTCAACGAAAATATTGAGTGGAACAAGATTAGCAGGCGCTGACAGGGCTCTGTCATACGCGTTCCACTTCACCCTTGAGCCCCTAGGTACCATTGCCTTGTGCCTTAGCAGGATGGAGATATCAGACTTCATGAATAGGAGTTTCAGTCCATCGACTCCACCCCTTGGTGTGTGCAGTCGCCCTAGACACCTCTATGCCTTTGTCGTTCCTCCCCCGGGAATCATCCCCGTCGGAATGCCGCTCCGCTGTTTAGCGACATACTTACAGGCACACACATACAATTGTATTCCGGGTGTCTTTCCCCTGCACGTATGCTTTGTGTTCAGCCAACCCTTTTTCCCTTGTACGTATGCTTTGCATTCAGTTAGCTTATTTTCAGCACCACCTTGCATGGTAATTTCATGTGAACAGTTCTGTTTATATTGGGACCGAGTGCCCCCTTTTGTAAAAAAAATTTATAATTTCTCCACACTTTTTTCACCGTGTCTAGGCAAGGAATATGCCATCATAGCTGCTGAAACAAACCCATTCTAAGATGGCCGCCGGACGTAAACGTGAGGGGCGGGGCTCCGCCCATGCGGGTTACTTCCTGACCGACAATCAGTCCGTACTTGTGGACTGTCGGAAGCGCCGGAGGGACGCGGCTTGAGTAAGAGTGTGTTTGTGACCGAGCGAATGAGTGCGGGGACTGTTGCCGCGCCACATATCTCCTTTGGAATATGTTCCCAGTGCTGGTACAAATGCGGAGTTCGTTGAAAGTACGAAAGGGAATGGGGGTTATGCGTTTACCACTCCACGCAGACTTATACACGAGGAAGCTCGAGTGAATAGTGGCTGTCCATTGAGTATGAAAGTGCGGGGGTGCTGGCTAATGGGAACTACAACAAGGGGCGATATGCTAGGTGGTTTTTATATCTTATCGCCAGACAGCATTGATAGAGCAATCTAGATGGAACATGCTGGTGTTTGCATGAAAGGGCGTAAATTTCCTGGTCTGTGAGTGTCATGGTCGGCACGCGCACACCTGTGGGGATTCTGAAAACACTGTTGTTGTGTCTTTTTAACTCATATAGGTGACTGTGAATTGTCCAGGTCACGGTCACGGACACGTGAACATTTGGCACGGAGTCCTGAGGAGTGACGCTGGTATGTGCTGACATAGCGCGCTCCAGGTAAAGTAGTCTTAAACTGTGTGCCTATATATGCTGCATCAGCGGTGCCCCTCGGATGAGGTACTTGAATCACGCCTTGAGCGTGTTTTTGTTTCACACAGGTCCATTTTTAATGTGAAAAGCTTGAGAACAAACCCCTCAGTTGCCCTGATGAAATCGCCACAAGAAGGAGCGATGAAACATGTCGGCTTGAGGAGATAATCTGTGTTGGTATACAAGTAACCAATTTTAATTGGTAGTGCTTTGCTGCATCAGAATAAAACGGTATCAGCAAGCAAAGCACCACTACCCACTCTATTCGTTTTAGGTGTGGTTTGTTTGGGGTTTCGTTACGTGTATTTGTACACTTTTTTGTGTTGATCACTAATTGTGCTCTTTCTTCATTTTCTCACTATTCTCACGTCTGCACTACTTTCCTGTTGAGTGCACGTTTGTCTTTTCACAAATAGAGAGAGTCGCCGATGATGAGAAGTGGGTATACCGGGAATCATTGACCGGGAACCCCCTCGGGTTGTTCTACCGTGAGGTACTCTCTCTATTTCTCACAACTTTTTTGTTGGTGAATGACTTGGTCCTGTGTGATTTATTTTTAAGTGAAAAGAATACATCCAGACCTTTTTGTTTATGTTATTGGACATATCCAAGGTAGGAGTGAGAATTTATATCCCTACCCGGACCACGCAGAATAAGGATGTTTACATGGGCGAGGCTCTAATTGTTTGAAGACTTTTTGAGTGGGGGGCTGCCTCGCACATCCCCATCCCCCTGCACCCCTCTAATTCATGCGGATTTAGTACGGCGGCTCAGCCGTGAGGGTTTTTCCCTTTTTTAAAGAAATGGTTCACTAAACTGACCCTTTGTTTACATCATTGTTACTTTTGCAGCAGCTATTAGGCACACAGTTTTTGTATATAACATAATTTGTGACACAGGAGATACATCATTGTGACGGAGACGCTCCAGTACTAGATCTGGGTCATAGGGATGAATTGCCTTGCCTTTTCTGACGAGCAGATTGCCCTTATTTTAGCCGGTCCCTCACTACTACCAGATGCTCCCCTCAGCACTGAGGGTACAGCCAGGGAGGAGTGGGAAAAACTGAGCGTGCTGAAGAAACGCCAAATTCGCGTGGCTCTACATGGAGCACTCATGACTGAGTACCTCCGGGCAGGCGCCTCTCCCCCAAGCTTGATAGTCTGACTCGAGCCTAAGATCTTTCTCGAGGACAAACAATTTCGGGTGGATTGGAGTTGCATTGCGAACAAATGCACCCGAGATTGGTTGATTTTGATAATCAACACGGCTAAACGGCTGAGTGAGGCTCTACTTACAGAAATCTTGGAGCTAGAGGACAGCGTTAACAACAATCAGGCCCTCACCGATGCTAAAGAACAGCTAGCACGCATACATGCAGATTTGGCTGAATACAGAACATATATGCTCAATCAAAAAATCAAAGGCCTTAAAAAGAACCTTGAACGGTATACCCATACTTGGGCCTTCCCTTACACAGAGGATGAATACTATGACAGACCACTAGAGCAAGCAAGGACTCAACCGTACCAGAGAAGGGGACAGTTCCATCAGAGAGGAGGCAACAGGGGACAAGGGGGCAATAGACGAACCCCCAACAACTGGCGGTTTGATAATACGAGCAGTGAGGACGAAGAGGGCCCAGCTCGCCAAACAGCGCCAATAAACAACAGGGTCAATTTTGCACCTGATAGCAGATCTGACGAGGACTTGGGAGCACTACTCAGGTCTTTTTTAGGTCAGCCCCAGAGAGGGACCCGGGGGGGCAGAGGTCAACCACAGGGGCGAGGAAGGGGGACACAGCAAACATGGCAAACATTCTCCCCCCGCATCACACGGAGCAGGGCCAACACATTCCGCAATTAAGGGAAATGAATATTCTACCTCCCACGGTTGCCAACGATATAGTAGTAAATTTATCATCCTATGAACTATCTCCTATTGAAAGGACTGTGTTAAATAAAGGACTCGGTTATGTTCCGACACCCAGCCATGACCCTTTTCTATGCAGAACAGAGGTGTCTGAAATGATGAGGAAAATAAAACTCCATAAGTTTTTTGAGCATAAGGAGAGCACGCCTCTTTCCCTCTTTCACACCAATCTACATAGGCCTTCTAACTTTTGCCCCCCTACATCACTTGTGGGACCTGAGGTGGCTGTATTCGAACAACGAGTCATCCAGGAAATTGAATCCCTGGAACAAACTACTGGACATAAATTGAATCACAATATGACGAAGACAGAATGGCAGGCGGTCGGGACTTTACAAAAAAACTTGGCTATTACCATCAAGCCGGCCGATAAAGGCGGGGCCGTAGTAGTACTCAACACCATTGACTACAAGACGGAAGTACTGAAATTGTTGGGTGTCCGAACAAATTACCACCCCCTCATGCGGGACCCCACACCTGAACTTGCTAAAGCCATCAAGCAGTTGGTTGCAGACGCTGTCACAAAAAAATGGATCCCACCCAAAGAGGCGGACTTTATCATCAATAGTAACCCGAGGGTGCCGGCATTTTATATCTTGCCAAAGATCCATAAGCCCCAACGCCCGCCCCCTGGACGCCCTATCATCTCAGGGATTCAATCCATTTTGGAACCCCTCTCCCAGTTTGCCGATTTCTTTCTGAGAGAGGCGGTGGTCACCCAAGAGTCATATGTACAAGATACGACTGACATCTTGAATATCTTGAAAGATATATCCTTTGACTCTGACAACCAATTACTGGTTACAATTGACATAGAGTCACTGTACACCAGCATCCCCCTGGACGCCACGCTGGTGGCAGCAGCACGGGCCCTGGGGTCGATGGAGTGGTTTTATGACACACCCCAAACCTTCGTCATGCAATGTATCGAGTTGGCACACACGAGAAACTTCTTTGAGTACCAGGGACAATTATATTTGCAGACCTCTGGAACTTCGATGGGGGCCACATTTGCTCCCAGCCTGGCCTGCATTTATGTGGGTCAGGTGGAGAAGAATGTGGTCCTCCATGAGTCCAATCCCTACAGAGACAATATCTCCCTGTGGAGACGCTATATTGACGACGTCCTCTGTATCTGGACGGGTACAGAGGACTGGCTCAATACATTCCTACAATGGCTGAACCAGGTGGACCCCAGTTTGCGGTTCACTTGGTCCATTAGCAATGCCTCTGCGGTGTATCTGGACGTAGACATCACTGTGACAGATTCCAAGTTGGTAACTAGTGTTCATCACAAAGCCACGGATAGGAATTCCCTCCTCCATTACCATTCATTCCATCCGAGGTCGTTACGTGACAACCTCCCGGTGGGACAATTTCTGCGTTACCGCTGGAATTGCTCTTCTACAGAAACCTTTCTCGAGCAGTCCTCTGAACAGGTTACAACAGCAGGACTACCCAGCCAAAGTCATCAGACATGCACGGAAGAGGGCTTTGAACACCCCGAGAGAAGCCCTACTGGAGCGTAACACAAAAGAGAAGCAAGTGTGTTTACCAGTAGTGACCACCTTTGATCCCCTATCGAGCAAAATTAGACAGATCATACGGAAGAACTGGTCCATCCTTGACACAATGGAGAACAAGATGCCCATGCCGCGATTTGCCTTCAGGAGAGCTCCTAATTTACGAGATAAATTGGTCCACACACGCAATAGGGATTCTGTCAATACCAGCACTGTACCTGCTGGACACTATCCTTGTGGAAACTGTTCTGTCTGTGGGCTCACAGAGGCCACTAAGATGGTAAATCTACGTGGTGGTAGGACATGGTTCCTCAATAGATTCAGCAACTGCAATACGACACACGTCATTTATAGACTGATGTGCAGCTGCGGCCTCTACTACATTGGCCTGACTACCCGGAAAATAAAAATACGTGTGCAGAAACATCTGAGCACCATCTGCGCTAAGAAGTTGACCACGCGGCTGGTACAACATTTCAGTACATCAGGACATGACCCTAGGGACCTGAAGTGGACTGTCCTTGAAAAGGTGGTGGGCGATTCGCACAATCTGGAGAACATCTTGGCGAAAAAGGAGGCAAAATGGATTTATTTGGAAAGGGCAGACCGGGAGGGACTCAACGAAAATATTGAGTGGAACAAGATTAGCAGGCGCTGACAGGGCTCTGTCATACGCGTTCCACTTCACCCTTGAGCCCCTAGCTACCATTGCCTTGTGCCTTAGCAGGATGGAGATATCAGACTTCATGAATAGGAGTTTCAGTCCATCGACTCCACCCCTTGGTGTGTGCAGTCGCCCTAGACACCTCTATGCCTTTGCCGTTCCTCCCCCGGGAATCATCCCCGTCGGAATGCCGCTCCGCATGTTTAGCGACATACTTACAGGCACACACATACAATTGTATTCCGGGTGTCTTTCCCCTGCACGTATGCTTTGTGTTCAGCCAACCCTTTTTCCCTTGTACGTATGCTTTGCATTCAGTTAGCTTATTTTCAGCACCACCTTGCATGGTAATTTCATGTGAACAGTTCTGTTTATATTGGGACCGGGTGCCCCCTTTTGTAAAATTTTTTTAAATTTCTCCACACTTTTTTCACCGTATCTAGGCAAGGAATATGCCATCATAGCTGCTGAAACAAACCCATTCTAAGATGGCCGCCGGACGTAAACGTGAGGGGCGGGGCTCCGCCCACGCGGGTTACTTCCTGACCGACAATCAGTCCGTACTTGTGGACCGTCGGAAGCGCCGGAGGGACGCGGCTTGAGTAAGAGTGTGTTTGTGACCGAGCAAATGAGTGCGGGGACTGTTGCCGCGCCACATATCTCCTTTGGAATATGTTCCCAGTGCTGGTACAAATGCGGAGTTCGTTGAAAGTACGAAAGGGAATGGGGGTTATGCGTTTACCACTCCACGCAGACTTATACACGAGGAAGCTCGAGTGAATAGTGGCTGTCCATTGAGTATGAAAGTGCGGGGGCGCTGGCTAATGGGAACTACAACAAGGGGCGATATGCTAGGTGGTTTTTATATCTTATCGCCAGACAGCATTGATAGAGCAATCTAGATGGAACATGCTGGTGTTTGCATGAAAGGGCGTAAATTTCCTGGTCTGTGAGTGTCATGGTCGGCACGCGCACACCTGTGGGGATTCTGAAAACACTGTTGTTGTGTCTTTTTAACTCATATAGGTGACTGTGAATTGTCCAGGTCACGGTCACGGACACGTGAACATTTGGCACGGAGTCCTGAGGAGTGACGCTGGTATGTGCTGACATACCGCGCTCCAGGTAAAGTAGTCTTAAACTGTGTGCCTATATATGCTGCATCAGTGGTGCCCCTCGGATGAGGTACTTGAATCACGCCTTGAGCGTGTTTTTGTTTCACACAGGTCCATTTTTAATGTGAAAAGCTTGAGAACAACAAACCCCTCAGTTGCCCTGATGAAATCGCCACAAGAAGGAGCGATGAGACATGTCGGCTTGAGGAGATAATCTGTGTTGGTATACAAGTAACCAATTTTAATTGGTAGTGCTTTGCTGCATCAGAATAAAACGGTATCAGCAAGCAAAGCACCACTACCCACTCTATTCGTTTTTGGTGTGGTTTGTTTGGGGTTTCGTTACGTGTATTTGTACACTTTTTTGTGTTGATCACTAATTGTGCTCTTTCTTCATTTTCTCACTATTCTCACGTCTGCACTACTTTCCTGTTGAGTGCACGTTTGTCTTTTCACAAATAGAGAGAGTCGCCGATGATGAGAAGTGGGTATACCGGGAATCATTGACCGGGAACCCCCTCGGGTTGTTCTACCGTGAGGTACTCTCTCTATTTCTCACAACTTTTTTGTTGGTGAATGACTTGGTCCTGTGTGATTTATTTTTAAGTGAAAAGAATACATCCAGACCTTTTTGTTTATGTTATTGGACATATCCAAGGTAGGAGTGAGAATTTATATCCCTACCCGGTCCACGCAGAATAAGGATGTTTACATGGGCGAGGCTCTAATTGCTTGTAAGCCACCTTAACTATGATACAATAGTTATTAGGCCATTGGCATGTCATATTTTTGCACCATTGCCAGCCCCTAGTGTGAGTATCTGTTGATTTTGGGTGAAGACGTCATAGCTGTCCTGGCATTGTCAGTCAACCATGTTGCTAACTTGAGTGCCTCTGTGAAGCAGGTTTCTACTTGTCTGTAGGCAATGTCAATGTCCTGAACCAATATGCTTTCACAATCATGTAAACCCAGAGCAAATGTGCTTGTCATAAATCATCAGACTGCCTGTGGGCCGCTGTTTGATTGGGTTTGAATGTTGTTACAACTTGACATGGCATGTGAAAAGGGATACTATGTTGATAGGACCATGGAAATGGCCACAAGCATTACCAATTTCATGTTAGACATGTCAGTGAAGAGTGCAACCAGGAAGTGGACTGCTTGGTGTGTGGGAGCAATGTCTAATTTGTGTCAGGTGGAGCCCATCACAGACTAGTGGTACCTCTGATTTCAAAAAATCTTCAAAGTGTATGTACCGATACCCTATGATGATGAATAATTTGTGATGGGTTGCTTAATTTAGCTCTATGAATACCTACAGCAAATTAACAAATGTGAGATCCTGGGCCAGTGGTGTGGAAAATCAGGAAGCATGCTGTGTTGTTATCGTCAATGATGTTGAGTGTGGATACACATCCTTCACATTTGGACATGCCTGCCTCTTCCGTTCGGCATGTGAAAGAAAGTCTCTAACTCATTGCTAGACCATCCCTTCTTGTCACACATGATCCTAACTTGTGATCCCATAGCCTCCCGGTACAGCATCAAGGATGTAAGGGGTGGAATAATCAACAAGCAACGTCTTGGCGATGAGCATCTCACTTGTGCTTTTGTCCCTTGAGTATGGTGTGGTCTACAGATTAATAGAAGCTAATGGTTTGAATATTCAGCTTGCGGAAGGATAGGTCTCGACTCAGTTGTGTGACCGTAAAGAAGTATGTGATCTCATTGTTGCAGTGTACACCATTGAAAGTATTCTTGTCTACCTTGAAAATTTGCAGACATACATTTACAAATGTAGCAGCCCTGCTCTACAGTTCATTGGCTGTGTACCTAATGCACTTATGGTGTGTATGACTTGCATGATTTTTGGACATGGTCCGGGCTGGGTGCAGACAGGTGCCAACGTGATGGCCCTAGCTGTACATAATGACAAGTCTAAGGTGTGCCCTGCATTGTGGGTCTATGTGTTGACAACCGTGGTCAGCGGAATGTCAGACATGTCATATGTCAACATGGACAATGTATGTTGAGCACTCATGGCATGTGAATTGGAGTCCAAGACAGGAAGGAGCACATAGTACAGATAGTGGATGGTGTTGCATCTGCAAAAGTTGATGTTGTTGGTGAAGCTATCAAGGCCACAATGGTCCATGCATGTAAGGGGTAGCTAACTGTGGTTTTTGCTCAGCTCATGACCGGAAACAGCATGTGTTGTGCATTGCTGCTGGCTTGCCGAATGCAGCAGCACAGAAAGTCAAGTGTGTGTTGTGTGTTATCATGCCTCCTACATAGCTAATGATAATGACAGTGCATTAGGTGGATCAGTGGCAGATGGGAGAAGAGCCACTCATGCATCTGAGCTGCATACCAAAATAATGTTGGATGGAGTCACAGCAGAGAGCCAATATCATTTGCAAACATGCACTAAAGCATTCTGCTGCAACACATGGCCAACTTGATAAACAACTTTACATAAATGCCTACACTCAAATCCATGTACATCAACAACACATCCAGCACAACCAATGACTAATTCTGCTTTCCCTTATATGTCACAGGGGACCAAGGATATGCACTTGGACCATGGATGATGACACCAGTAAGAAACCCCACCGCCCCAGGCCAGAGGCAGTACAATGCGGCACACAGACGCACACGGTCATTGTGGAGCGAACATTTGGTGTTTTAAAGTCAAGGTTTCGGTGTTTGGATATCTCAGGTGGCAGCCTGCTGTACAGGCCTGAAATTATGAATAAAATCATCCTGGCATGTTGTGTTTTGCACAACATATGTGTCCGTACTAAAACTCTATGGATCCAACTGCCAGAACCACCTGATGAAGATGAGGATGAAGAAGAGGCTGGTGCTCTACACCCCACACCTAATGCTGCAGGACTTGCACGGAGGAACCGTATCATTAACAATTTCTTTGACTGAGTCAGTCACATTGTGACGCTCACCCTCTGATGCATGCCAGATACAAATGACCACACACGTGGTGTCAGTCAAATAAAATGTCACAAAACCATACCATGTCTATGTGTCACTGTCTGCCATGGGCACTGTACTCATTAAACAGTTACGTGGCTCAACAAGTGGTTATAGAAAACACTACTCCATGGAAGTTGGCAATGTGTCCACAGTACAGAAATGCCCTGCAGTGTGAAATGTATGACACCATACTCTTCATGGTGCTACGTAGGCTACACTATGTCAAAAGGTTGTGTCACATGATTTCAATAGAAGCAAACTAGGGTGTTGTTTGTGATGAGGATGAGATTTTTAATCTGCTGACATTGGCCCAATCCAGGTATATTGGAGTGTGTACGTTGTGTGATTCTTCTAAATTAGGAGTGTGTGAAATGGTGTAAAGGATGCCAATAGTGCATGCAACCTCCCAATATACAATGGTGCATATCATCCAGACACCTGTCAAAAACATGTCTGTCTTTGCGGCAGGAAAATGTCCCTAAAGATGTGAAAATGGGCTTGCTAATCTGCCCATTACAATTCCTATAGAAGCCCGCACAAGATGTGCAGGATATTTTGGACTGGCACCGTATATGAAATATATCCTGCATATTAGCAAGCACATTGTTGCTGTATAATTGCCAAATGATATCTGCACAGATGGCCATACTGTCAATGAGGTTCATGAGCATATGCCTCGAAGATGCATGTGTGTAATCGGGTTAGAGCTGCAAAGAGGGCATGTAATGTCTGGAAATATGGAAATGGTGAGTCAAATGTGGCACCACAGGAAATTGGGTGTCAAGTTGGGGTGCAAAGATGGAAATGGGGCGTGAACTGTGGCACCATATGAAATTGGGGTATCAAGTTAGGGCGCAAAGATGGAAATGGGGCGTGAAATGTATCACCATATGAAATTGGGGTGTCAAGTTGGGGTGCAAAGATGGAAATGGGGCTTGAAATGTGGCACCATATGAAATTGGGGTGTCAAGTTGGGGTGCAAAGATGGAAATGGGGCATGAGCTGTGGCACCATATGAAATTGGGGTGTCAAGTTGGGGTGCAAAGATGGAAATGGGGCGTGAAGTTGGGGTGCAATGATGGAAATGGGTTGTGAAATGTGGCACAATATGAAATTGGGGTGTGAAGTTGGGGTGCAAAGATGGAAATGGGGCATGAAATGTGGCACCATATGAAATTGGGGCGTCAAGTTGGGGTGCAACGATGGAAATGGGGCGTGAAATGTTGACCATTAAGAAATATAGGTGACAAAATGGAGTAACAGGGAGATGTGGCGTCTAATGGGGTTACAACATGTATCTGTCTGTCAGAAGACATCAGCCAGGAAACAAGTACCACATACATATCAATAAGGGCAACCATAACTATGCTGACCAGCTACTTGCCATAAACAATGGACCACCACCAAGACACGCAAAACAGCAACATCTAAAAAAGGACACCATGCATGGGTACAGACACCTCCTACAGCTGGACAGACAAGTATATGAGGATACACACTGACACCTGGCTCATTCATAGCTACCAGTGAGACACATCTGTCATTGCATATGAACCACTACGTAACATCAACATCTGACAATACACATACCGGTACACACACCTGGAAGTGTACAGAAAGTGATGGCCATATGTCATGTGTCCCCCATGGGTGAGTAGCACATGTAAGAAGAAGAAATCATCACTGATGGCCCACTTGTGAGCAATGCCAACATGATGTGACATGTGTGGTGGCTAAGCTTCAAAATAGTGCAGACATGCTTGGCCTAAGGCGCTGCCGGGAGCTACCTGCCTACGTGCACATACATTTGTAGTATGCTGAGCTGCTACACATGTTGGTGATTGGTGGCACAACTACACACCTGCTGCAGCCCTTAGCCCAATTCAATGGCAACTAAAGGCATGCTCATTGCACCTCCGAGCCACGGACTCATGAACCACAGACTACACTCATAACAGATGTGATGCGCAGGCCATGTGAGGGCACGGATTAGCTCTGCCCCCCAGGCTGTGGCAAGTGGTGCAGTTACCAGTACCATGCCACTGGGAGGAGGACTAGGGACACAATGCACAGGGGATTGCAAAGTTTGCCATGGACATCTGATCCACAGGACTGGAACATTGCAGCTACTTGGACCCTGACGCCAAACCTCAGTGTGCCTGCGTGGTCCTGCACAATGAACCATAATCACGGAAGGATGACTCAGATGTTCACACACTACATCCTGTGACGAACACTACGCTCACAGATTTGTGAAAGAGAGACCTAGATGGACCACGGCGTACTCAAAGAGTCCTGCAGCCAAACGTTTGCTTGGTGAAAGTGGGGACGCAGACATAGGATAAACTTGTGGCGCGTCACGATGACTCACAGTGCATCTGGACATCCCTGATGGCCTTCCCAGAACCCCACACACCCCTGACCTCTCCTGAGCTTACACTGTTGAATCCTGCCAACTCTGAATCTAGTGGTCAGCACAGGGAGACAACTGAAAGTCCGTTTTGATCCTGCATGCTGGGGTGGTGCGGTTGTGCCTCTGCTGGCCAGCCGCATTACACAGTCTCTGCATAGCCCCACTTCCACCTACTCTGCTCCCCTATGCTGTGTGGACTAGCTATGACTGCGTCCATGTCCCTGCACTCACCAACTGCTGTGCCTTTGGCATGGGTGCACAAGTGTGAGGGTGAGTACTCGATGCGTGAGAAACATTGATAGGTGTGTCTATAGACGCTCAGTACCTGTGACATACTTAAAATACACAAGTTACTTTTAATGGACACTTTCCCAGCCAACCCACTCACACTGCAGATGCGCTGCATACTGTTGCGCACACAGACGGGAGCACTTGCATGTGCATCATGACATAGTAGTGCATGTAAGGCCTCCACCCCTGTGATACAGAGGCAGGCGGATAGGACAACCCGCACAATTGCACCACACACAGCTTTGCCTTAGCAAACAACATCCCACTCTCCAGCTGGACACTGTCCACCAACCCCAAAAAGTTGGTCACACCCACAATGTGGCTCTACAGTTGCCCTACACTTCAGCCTGTGCTCCATCCTGAATGCTGCTGCCCTTGTGTGGCTGATACACCTACAACGGGTGGCCATCACAAAGCACCACCCAGTCCACACCAAGTGGCATCATGTGGCTGAGACCCCTGCCACATGTCACACGCCACTCGGGCAGGGGGGTAGGGAGGTGCACTGACCTCCCCTCTGTCATGGATGTGCAAAGCAACTTCAATGCCAATGCAAACCACAATGGATCATGGCTCAGGCAAGCAAGAAACAGCTTCAGTACCATTTGAATAGCTGGGTGAGTCAATACGGCAAATATGTTCTTCATCAATGTAATAAATTGTTTATGTGGCTATAGACCTCACACATATACGTGCAGATCATCACCAACTGGTAGATTGCACCATTCACACAGAAGCTGACATTGCTGAAATTGCCATGCATGTTGCATCTGCAGACTGACATATACGAAACATACTCAACCATGATGAGTGCTGGAAGACAGAGTCGACGATGTCGTAGGGCGGATACAATGCTACAATGTATGCATGGGGGGCTGGGAATGTAGGAAGGTGGATATCTGACTATATGGTTACCCCAACTTTTTGCCCAGTGTGTAGCTAGTTTTTGACTTAGTTGGCCTGGGATCCTGCTATTCAGGGCCCCGGGCTATCTGCTCTCTCTGTAAAATGGACTCCATGTACTTTAGGTACATAGGGCCCGATTCACAGAATGAACTTAAGACTAAATCCTAAACTTACTACTATTTGGTATTCACAGAATGCACTTACTACTTTCGGGATTCACAGAGTGAACTTACTACTTTCGGGATTCACAGAATAAACTTACTACTTTCGGTATTCACAGAATAGATTTAAGACTACTAACTCTAAGTCCGAAATCGGGGAGTAAATTCCGGCCCGGAGGCGGAGCTTACGGCCCGGAGGCGGAGCTTACGGCCCGGAGGCGGAGCTTCCGGCCCGGAGTCGGAGCTTGCGGCCCAGAGTTGGAGATTTCAGCATGGCAAAAATCCCCACCTCCGAGCCGGAAGCTCCGCCTCCGGGCCGGAAGCTCCGCCTCCGGGCCGTAAGCTCCGCCTCCGGGCCGGAATTTACTCCCCGATTTCGGACTTAGAGTTAGTAGTCTTAAATCTATTCTGTGAATACCGAAAGTAGTAAGTTTATTCTGTGAATCTCGAAAGTAGTAAGTTCACTCTGTGAATACCGAAAGTAGTAAGTGCATTCTGTGAATATCAAATAGTAGTAAGTTTAGGATTTAGTCTTAAGTTCATTCTGTGAATCGGGCCCATACATAATTGGGAATTGGGTCACCTTTGTGAGCCCCTGTATAGTGTACCATAGGTACCCACGGCATAGGTGCATCCAGGGCCTACCAGGGCCTGCAGCATGGATTATGCCACCCCTGGCTGGCCATCCAAACTGACACTACAGGCTCATCACTCAGCTTGGGTAAGGTGGTGTAATCCCTCCTTACTTAGATGTAGTATATCTATATCTACCTTATATATAGACACATATGCACCTATAAGTCACTCATCTGGTAGGCCTCGACAATCCTGGAGGCACAATGCATGGTTTTATGTGAGAGGGTGCTCTAGCCCTTCTGCAGCTTTCGGAACCATCTCCTTATAGCTGTTCTATGATAT
Source organism: Lissotriton helveticus (assembly GCF_964261635.1). Taxonomy (NCBI): domain Eukaryota; kingdom Metazoa; phylum Chordata; class Amphibia; order Caudata; family Salamandridae; genus Lissotriton; species Lissotriton helveticus. The sequence goes on from NC_136070.1 coordinate 884,526,770, forward strand.
AACCATACCATATACTCTTAAGTGCATCATAATCCTTGAGGTTTATGCTAACCTTGGTTTGGCTTTATCAAAACATGTCGTGTAAGGTGTCAAACACTTTGGAATACTACCCCCCATGTAGTTACTGCTTTACTCGGTTAAAGTTAAACAGAGCCTCAGCATCACAAAATGGATGCTGCTGCCACAGACACGAGTCTGACCTCCTGCAGCTGGACAAAACTCCAGAAAGGGAGGCTTGGACAATAGGTTTCCTGTCGAGGGAGGTGCTAGCACCTCCACAGACAGCCTCTAGTGTATTGTGGCAGGGTGGGTTGAATGGAAAGATGCTTTTCCAGACACAACCTTGTGTGTCAGGTGTCAGTTGGTGTTGTGGCTGCAGCCCTGTGAGGCACTGACACACCTGGTGTTGGAGCTGAGGATGTGGAGGCCGCTGCAGCATCCATCTGCACCAAACCCTGTGGCAGCAAGAAAGCAACAAGCAGGTACAGGGCATTGTAGATCCCAGCAACCTGGTGCATGTGTTCAGCCCTGGCAGCCAAATCTTGGGCCTGCATCCGCTCCATGCTCTCCATAATCTTGCGGATGTTGTCCAGATCGTTGCTGACACTGCTGGAACCACCCTGAGCAGACAATGACTGTTGCCTCAGGATCATGACTCCAGCAATGTCAGCCATGGACCGCTGGAGAACATTGAAGGGGCTGTGGGTGTCTGTGAGTGTCTGCATGCAGTCCCTAAAAGGACTGAGACACCCACGTAGGCCTGCAATTTGGTCTGCCATTTGCTGAAACCCCACCTGCACCCTTCGCCCAAGCTCGCTGGAGCTCGATGATCCGCAGTTGGAATGCGCGGGTGGTGGGATCTGGCTCCTGGGAACTACCTGGGGTGGTAGGTGCCTGCTGCTCATTGGTGTGAGCAGGGGGTGGGGTCTGCAGAGGGCTGCTGGGTTGCCCTGCACCGGAGGCTGTCGAGGTGAGGTTGTCGAGCAGAATTTGCAGGGTGTCGATGTTGATGTTCGCATACGCGTCCATGTCATCAGCGGGTTCTATGCCAGGATGCTGTTCTGAAGGTGCTGTCTCGCCCTCTGAAAGGTGATATGGGAGAGAAATGACATGAGTGTTTGTCATCAACAATCATGCTGTAGTTCATTAAAGTTTCAGACAGCAGGACAATGTTAGACCCTACAGATTTGGAGTGGAGGACACTCATTTTTCAAAATGGTGACAAAATGGAATATTTTGCCTATGTGAGGTTTTTTTGGGACATGGTGGTCTCACAGTGCCATACTTGCATGAGGTCATAGCTACATAGCTTTGCTTTAGCACAAGGAAACGGGCACTTGAGTGGATATTCTGTTAACACCTTGCTTGATGATATGCCCTGTGATGTTAATTGACCCTGGCAATCGGGCGGCCTTTGTGAGCCATCGTCGCATATGCTCATCCTTCCCCACAATACTGTTCCTAACCTCCCCTCCCCCTTAGTTGTTGGCTCTTCTTAGATCCGCTTTAGATTCATGCTGTAGAGCAAATGGATTACAGACAGCTAACTCAATGCAAAAGCCACATCCTTAGTGGGGATAGAGTAATGGAAGGCTGATACGTGTCCTGGTGTCATGGGGCCTTTCTGCCAACCTATCAACCATTCTGACTTCAGTATTCCACTAGGGGAGTTGCTATGCACCCAGCTAGCTGTAATGCCTATGAAATGGTTGCTTGCATTACGTAATGGCGTCCTACATGTCTCCTAAGGCCCACAGTGTCCGACATTAAGGGGCAGAATTTCGATAACTGGTGTCTCCCTGGATGTCTGCAGGGATGCCACAGTTATTGTGCACAACGCCGCAGGCAGCATGGATGTGATGCCTATACAATGCGGAGCAACATGGGCCAAAAATGAAAACGATGTGTGAGCCATCGATGCCAAAAATGTGTATCATTGCTGGAGTGGGTTTGCAAGTGTAACACAGCCAGTCGCAGCCGCCAGTGGGAGTACCTGCAGGGCAGTGACGTGGGCAGGTTTGGGGGTAGTAATGTATGGATTGAGGAGTCGTGCAGGTAAGTGAACATTTTATAAATGAAATATGAATTTTGTAGGGCGCACTGCATCGCATTTGTGGATGCAGTGCACTCAAAAGGAATTTGTCTTATTCATTTACATGTTTCCATACCTGTGAAGCTCCGTAATCCATACATTACTACCCCCCAGCTTACCCCTCACCCTCCCCCCATCTCCGCACTGAAGGTACTCCCACTGCTGCCTGCGGCTTAACGCAGCCCTTGATCTTGTGTGCTTTTTCCTTCCAATGCTGCATCGAGCCTCACGCCTGCTCCAAGCAAGTGCAGGGATGTGACGCAGCATGGGACCAAAAGTGAGTGGCTTCAATCTAGTATATTTAAATCTGCAAATAGAATGAGGCATTCCACCACCGGAACATCACCTCCTGTGCATGACTGCCTCCCCCGGTGCCAGGCCTTTGTGACTTTACATAGCTCAATGAGGCATGACCTTGAGGATAGCCCGCAGCATTGGGCATCCTTTGCGCCACAGCTGCCTCAAAAAAAGGGTCGCAAATGCAGACTTTAAGAGGCACAAGGGACTTATAAGTCTGCCCCATGATGTATGTTTTGTGGTGTTCAGATCTCCCCTAATATGTGCTTCCTTATAACAACTGCATGATGCAGTTTCACGTAATACACAATGCATTAAAAGTACAAGACATTGGAAATAAATAAACAGTAACCAAAATTAAATGCCCTTAAACTTATTCCAATAATGTCCTAGGCATACTTTTACACATCACCATGAATAAACACCACTGTAGCATGCAGTTTCACCATTGGGCCCTTCGCGACATATCAGCGTGAATTTTTTTGTCCCATTTTAAAAAACGGGCCGCTTTCAGATATCATTTTCACTATGTAACCTTTGTGTCCATATTTTGGTCACTATAGCTATTTTTTACCGCTAATACACAGGACGTGATTAACTACTTCTTCCTGTCACAGGGGTGTGGTTTTTACTTTCACTTTCTCTTTTCAGCACATTGCTTGTGTATGTGCTGAGAGGAGGAGGTGTATGGTGGATGCTGGTGTTAGATTTGGGTTTTGAGAGTGGTGCTGTGTGCAGTGTCTGTTTGGTGTATTTGTATAATTGTCCAGTGTGTGTGTGTCTACTGTCCTCATTTTTGTTGTGTTTTGGTTGGGGTTAGTTAGGCATTAATATTTAGGTAGTTAAGTGGGTTAATATTTATTTGTAGTAAGTGGGTTACGGGGGTCAGGGAGATGTCGGCTGTGGGAAGGTCAGGGAGGATGAGTGAGCGGGCATTGGGGGGGTTTCTGTGGCTGGTAAAATTTTACCTGCCATTGATGTTGGAGGCTGGGGGACAGATCCTGCAGGGCTATACTGCATCTGTTCGGAAGGTGCGCTGGGAGCGTGTGAGGCTCCAGATGGAGCGATATTTTAACATTTCCTGGAATGTGCGCCAGTGGAAGCACCGCTGGCAAGACATGCTTGCGCGTGAGCGCGACCTGCTCGACTACCACTAAGTGATGACTGGCCTACAGAGTGGTATGTACTAAACCCATTATTTTACTTCACTAAACATCGGTATGTAAGTGAGTAATGTGTGTGACATGTGTGTATGACATTTACATGCTGTTTCACAACTGTGATACTGTGACAACGTGTTACTGACAATGTCATTAGCCTAAAAGATTTGCGCATGATTCACATCACCTAGGATTGGAATGAACTACCTCTTCCAAACACATTGGGCCATTTGTATCAAGCAAATTCGCATTCGCAAACGCACAAATTTGCAGAATTTCGGCATTTGTGAATGCGAATTTGCTAAATGGTATGTATTACGGAAAATGTTGTGCAAAACAAGGAATTGCAAAATTTGCTATTCCTTATTTTGCAATTGCATTTAAGGAATCACAAATTTTGTGATTCCTTAAATGCAATGTATGAAGCAAAAACATAAAAACAAATTGTCCTTAAGGAATCGCAATTTACCAACAACTTCAAGTTGGTGTTAATTTGTGAATTCCTAGAAAAATTCACATTTTTGTATTTTTCAAAGTGCCATGTGACGCACATACATGCCCTTAGGGCATGTATCTGCGCCACATGTGCACCCATGCTTATTTCAGGGGTGCAGCAGGGTGTCCTTTGGAATCCCCTGCACCCTTGAAATTATTCTCAATTTGCGATTCTCAAATTGCGAATCGCAAATTGAGAATAACTTACCATTCATTCCTATGGTCCTCCTGGCCCATAGAAATGAATGGGAAAGTATTCCTTAATTGCGATTCGCAATTTGCTAATCGAAATTAAGGAATACTAAGTATTCGCAAAAAAATTCCTAATTTGTACCCACATCCCAATTTGCGATTCTGAAATAGAGATTTCTAAAAAATCGCTAATTCTGAATTGCAAATCAGGGCGATGATACATATGGCCCACTGTGTGCAATAGTAGAGTAGGTGTGTGAGTACTCAATCCAAATAGCCCTATTTGTATAGCACCATGAATTGGCATTTGGAGTGAGTAGGCACGTTGTCATTGAGGTGTGAACACGTATTTGCCCTGTGAAGACCACATATGGGACTGAGGTCTCCTGTGTGTCACTTGCCAAAACAATAATGGTGAGTGCCCACATGGCAGTAAGGGTGGCAAGACACAGAGGATATTTGCATGTATTCATCCATCACGGGTGTAGTCAGTCGCAGAGATGTGGGCAGAGACCGTGTGCAGGATGCCGTGTGTGTGTCCAGAATGGGTAACTGTACAGATCGGAGCAGAGCCATTGTGTGTGTGACCTATGTGGAGGACAGAACACAGTGTGACAAATGCTCAACTCCATGAGCAGCAGGACTGTACCTACACAGCCCCTGTACATGGGTCATGTGCAGAAATTTCCTTGTCAGGTGAAAATGCCCTACAGGAGTTTTACTGCTCCAGAGTGTCTTACATTCCAAAGGGCTGCGTATCAGCCTCTTACAAACTGCATACTTGCCCTCATACGCAGTACAACTTACACATGATGCCTGTGTGGACATGGTGCATTGAAATTGCGTGTCACAACTCTTATGTGCATGTCTTACAGCACTGATGTTATGTATGGGCCAACACTGCATTCGCAGGCCATGTGTGCATGGCAGTCAAAGTGAACAGGGTCATGCGTACAAATTGTCATTCACCTACACAGTGATGTTGTTTTTTCTGTAACTGAAATGTTGTTCCTCATGTTTACGTAACGTTTCTGGATGCCATGTAATGACACATATTTACATGTGTTCACTCGCAGATGGTCGACAACCCATCTCACAGGGTGACATTGATCGATTCAAGGACCCAAACGCCACTGGTGAGTATTTGTATTTGAAATTGCCATGTTATGGTGTCATGAATGTCACTACCAAATGGTACACATGGTTGTTTGGCCATATGGGTGTGTACCGCATGTCACTCTGCCACAATGTGCAGATGGTATTGTTGATTTCGATCTGTCTGAAAATAGGTATTTGGATGAGCGAAGACGCATATGATTCTCAGTTGTGACTTTGCCTATCAAGGGACAATGATACAGCTTAGATTTCCTGTGCATGCCATACAGCACAGTTTCTAGCTAACTAGTCAATGATCCAAGGATCCTGCAGGCAATACACTCCTTGATTTTCACACTTGGGGGCATATTATCAAGAACAACCGCAAGATTTATCCACGCTTTATCTGCCGGAAACTGCCACTGAAGCGGCGATTAAGGGCTTTATAATATGCCCTTGAAAATTCCCATAGAAGCCCAGGTTGACACCAGAACCTGGCCCACTATGGGAATTCTCAAGGGCATATTTTCAAGCCCTTTATTGCCGGTTTAGCGGCAGTTTCCTGCCGATGAAAGCGTCAATAATGTGTCGCACTTTCTTCATGTTATAGCCCAGTTGTTAGTAGGGGTGTCCCAGTCTTGTTCCAGTGCATGTAGGCTGAGCTTACAATCGGTTGCCATTGACACCTGCACACAGCCACACTAGCACCCATGTAAAAGAGTGCCAGTCTTGTCACTGACTACATGAACTGTACCCATTTTCAGGTAGACACACATGTCTGCACAAGTGAATTGTACATTAGTAGCAGCAGTGTGTCACAGGATCAGATGAGGGTGGTGTTGGCCATAGAGGGGTAATGCCGCCCTACTAATGTGAATAGGACTAGTTGCGCACACTCAGGATGCACAATGGTGACATGTTAGGACAGTCTCATTTTTCTTTTGATTTGTCAGTACATCACACCTGCCATGCACTGTCATGTCCCTATCCGTAGTCTGTATTGAGCAACAAATGGCTTGACATTTATGTGTTCAGGTCACTTAGAGACTTTACAGAACGTCACTTGTGTGTTGCCTTCCATGTTGTATAGGATCTGTGATAATATTTAATAATTGGCAAATGACCCAGTGTCCTTGGGTGGGAATTGACATTTCACATATTTTTCAGACAACGTGACTCCTGAAGAGGTGCATGCGTACCAGGTGGCAAAGGACAGGTGGCACCATGTACGACGTGTCAAGAAAGGGTACAGGGATATGGCCCGGAAGCACCTGTCTGACAGGAAGGCAGGGAGGTGGGCCTCTATGCCAGAGGCTGTTGTAGTGCAGGACAAACGCACCACCTCCAGCCCTGATGCCAGGGCTGGACCAATAACTTTTGTGGAGGCAATGGTGACACCCGTCATAAGGCCAGTTCAAATACCTACCAGCCAGGGGACAGTTCAAATGACAAGCAGTCCTGCGCCGGTTCCAGGAACAAGCAGCCAGGGTCCGGTTCTAGCAGCAAGCAGCCAGGTGCCGGTGCCAGTTGCAATAAGCCAGGGGACAGGCCAACCACAAACAAGCCAGGATCTTGGCCCACCCACCACTCTGCCTCAAATGACAGAGACACTGATGTTGCTGTTGAAGGAACAGCAGCGTAACAATAACTTGCTCTTGGATGTTAAGAACGAGTTGGTAACCCTAAACAGGCAGATCCATGTGATCCGTGAAAAACTGGCTATTCCCTGAACATTCTATTGTTATCCCCCACACCCCTCTTCTGCCTTCCCTCAATGTTCCTTTTCATTAGATGTGTAATTAGTGATTTTTGTAATTAGATGTAGATTCGTTTTAGATTAGGTATAGTTAGTTTTGTAGTGTAACATATTGATAGGATAGGTTAAGATAGTGTTGGGGCTAAGTTTATTTTATCTTTGGGTGGGGGTTGATGTCCTTTTTTAGTATGTGTAGTAGTGGATAGTTAGTATTACATGTGTAGTTTAGTTTAATATGTGTTTAGGTATATTAGATATAGTGTTAGTTGTAGTGATTAGTGTAGTTTTTGATAAGTGATTTTTGTAATAATAAATACTGTTGAATTTATTACTGCTTGCAATGATGTCAGGTAGGATGCAGAGTGTGGGTCTTGATACATTGTATGCTACTCATGCCATCTGTGGAGTAATCCCTGTATGTGTGTCTATGGATGCGACCCGTTTCTCTGCTGCATGTATAGTGTTAAGTAAACCTTAGCTGTGGGATCTGTTGACTTGCATGGTTGACAGATTAGGTAGGATTTCGAATGGCCTAGTCTATTGACATTTAAATTCTGAAGCACAACATATGAAGTGTGATGCGCAGAGTTGCACACCACAATGTTGCACATTAGAAATTGTACATAGGAACATGGTATTGTGATTGTCAAAGCCAGAGGAAGTGGATGACTTTGGTGTGAGATAGTCAATGAATGGTATATTTTCTGAAAATCCATGCATGTGTCCCAGGTGGGTGTTTGTGGACATTGCAGGACAGTGGAGTGAGGTCTTCAGTGGCGTGAGGTTAAACAGACTACTAAGGTAAGACAGGCCTTTGTACATGACTGTCTGCAACTTGTCATTGATAGGCACACAAATGAGGCTAGGCTCACAGCATACACTGAATATTGGATGCAATTCTATGGGGGAATTCTTCACGCCTCTGGCCAACACTCTATTTGCATTTTTGTACTGCAAGGCAGGGATGATTTTGTCACCAATCTGGGTAATGTGGCCACACATCTCATAAGATGGCCCTGACGCACATTGCATGAGATTGCTGGTGTTGTCTTAATCCTCTATTATTTTAATCACCACACACATTTGATTTGTGTGCACACAGACACATGCAACTGTGACAGAACATTGTAGATGCACTGTGTATGTTGATGTTCATGTGCACAATTAGGCATGGTGCCTCGGACATTGGCACACAGGTGACATTGGGTACAAGTGCTTGAGTAGTCTGCAGGCAAGTGTGTATGTGTCAGGCTGGCAATGGTTTCACAAGCTTGAACACTACTCAGACACATGTGTGCAATGCTGCTGTGTGCAGATGTTGGTGAAGGCATGCCTGATTGTGCGCAGGGGCATTGACATTTCCTGCACATACACAATGTGGCATCCGAGTGACATGTGCAGTTGTGCATTCTATTTGTATGTGCATGGTGATGTTGCAAGGGGTCCATTTTGTAAATGTTCTACATGTAACGTTTTTGTGCCACTGTGTGTTTTGCAGATGCTCTCTGACCCTGCTTGCAGCAGGTTGTTCCCCCCGCCACTACACGGCCACCAGCTGCCTGGGGCCTGCTCCCTGCCGCATGCCTGTGTGGCTGCCGTTTTCCGCTCCTTCACGCCGCTGCGTCCCTGCGCCTCTGCACCCTGCTCCCCATTGGATACCCCGCTCCTGCCTCCCAGCTACTACTCCCTCCCTATCCCCCTCTTATGTAGGCCGCACAGCGAGTGGGCAGCTGGTGTGCAGAAGGTGCAACAAAGGCAAGCCCGTCTGCACCTGGACCGCACCCAGCGCCAGACCCCTGGACCGCGCTAACGTCAGGAGACCAGAGTCTGCTACGACGCCAGCACCCTCCACACACTCAACCACATCAAGAACAACACATCTTCCAAGCCACCAAAAACGGACTCACAGACCTTCCTCCTGCCACACCTGCAGCTTCACCTGCAACAGTACCATCAAACCTCCTGGGACTGGACCCAAAAACCTCCGCTGCATACTCCTAAACACTCACACAACACACAAACACGCCGTATATCTCTGGGATCTGCTCGACACCTCCACCCTAGACGTGGCCCTCCATGCCGTGACATGGGGGAACAACTCCTCTGTGCCGGACATCGCCATAGCCATCCCGGATGTCTACAAGTTCACCCACAGGGATCACACCGACTGAACCGGAGGATGAATAGCCATCGTCCGCAAGTCCACCCTGAAGCTCGCCACCCACGCAGACAACATCCTCAACACCACCAAACACCTGCACTTCTGGATCCACACCAATCCCAACACAAACCTCAGAGGTACACTCTTCTACAGACCCCCCAGAGCCCAAAATCAATTCAGCAACTCTATTGCCAACCACACCAGCACGCACACACTCACCTCCACGGACTACATCCTCCTCGGGGACCTGAAATTCCACCTCATAAACAACAACAACACAAACTCAACCACCCTGATCGGCAACCTGGACAATCTCGGCCTCAGACAACTCGTCACCCCACCCAACCACAATGCTGGTCACACGCTGAACCCCATCTTCTCCACAGGCACCCACGTCACCTTCTACCACACCACCTAATTCCACTGGACTGACCACCACTGCATCCATTGAATTGAATTGATAACAAAGTTTATTTAGACAATAGTCTATAAACCATACATAGAACAATGGATCCACACAGTGATGAAATAATTAAAACCACAATTCATTTTACACATCTATAAAACTTATAAAACCATAAGACATAAAATTGGATACTATGTAGATTTTAAACTCTCCCACCCTCCTTTGTTACCTCCGTTACACATTCTCTTGTCGCTTTCAGAAACTTCCCCAACGCAATTGTAATATCCAAAAATGACATTTCTGTAAGGAGGTCAATGGCGTCAGCACGTGAGTTCACCTCATATTTTAAAAAAATTGGACATAAAAATACTTTCCAAACTGCTAAAATCCATGTACAGTCAAGCGGTATATGTAAAATATCATTTCTTACTCTTAAACCACATTTACAAGTACCGTCTGGTTGGATCAGGGCCACTCTTATTTTTCTTTCAATCTTCCATGGATTGAGGCCCACCCGAACCTTCAAGATTTCGTGTCTTAGCCATCTATTGGGCAGCAAATCCAAGTATGGGATCCGGGCATCTTTTTCCCATTCATTCTTTACCCAGTTAACCGATTTTTTGGCCTCAGATAGTCCATGTCTTGTGATCTAGAGTATACGAGCCCTTGGTCTCTAAGCATTTTCTTAGTACAAACTATATTCAACGAAGGTGGGGAGAGGCTCAATTTTAAGTGCGCGGCTACAGACTGGAGGGTTTTCCTCACATCTCGCGCCCAGCGTAAGCTGCTTACTTGAATTTCCTCTCTGCACCAAATTGAGACCTTCTGGTCACCACCAGACTCCTGTCGGTTCCAAAATCTTAATAAGGACATTTGAGTCTTCACATCCCATGCTGTCAGTCCCACCTCCATTCTAATAGCTTGGATCATGGAGCTATTTGGTAAGGACAGCAGCATTTTCAGAATCTTACCTTCTTCCCGGTCCCACCCCCTTTTACCACTCAGGTAAAGCACTTCTGCTCCATAAAGCACTTGTGGGGGGATCATAACTTCAAAAGCCTTTAAAATCGGTCTGTGTGACATGTCACCGTAATCTGTATTACATTTTTTCAGACCACAGACCGATGAATAAGCCTTTGCAGTTTGTGCCTCCAAGTGGGTATTCCACTTTAATGCGCTGTCAAACCAAAGGCCTAAATATTTATATTCGCCTACTACGTCTAATTTATCCTGTCCTAAAAACCAATTAAAATTGTTTACCCTCTTTCCAAAACATAGGATCTTTGTTTTCTCCATATTCACAGTTAAGAGCTTTTTATCACAATACTTTTTGAACACATTTAACTTCCTTTGGAGGCCCATTTCAGTTTGGTCCCAGATCACAAGATCATCGGCATATAAGAGACATGACACTTTATTACCATTCATTCGCGGGCTCGCACTTTTTTCAACTTCCAAGACCGCTGGGAGGTCTGCTAAGAGAATTTAAAAAAGTAAGGGTGCCAGAACGCACCCTTGTCTCAAGCTGTTCTTTACTGGAATTTTATGGGTTAATGAGCCCTTTATGTCTCTAATGACCTGGGCCCAATTGCCACTATGTAATTCTTTTAAGATATTCAATATACCCTGTGGCATTCCATAGTTTTCTAGTACTTCCCAAAGGCTGTTTCGGTCCACTATGTCAAACGCCGCCCGGAAATCGACGAAACAGCTAAATAATTTGCCGTTTTGTTCCATCGATTTCTTGGCCAATGCCCACAGTGCAAAACAATGATCTATCATGGAGTGGCCTTCTTTGAACCCACCCTGTTCAACCGGCACGATAGACCTATGTTCCACCCAAACTTTTAGCTTACTAAGAATTATTTTAAAGAAGATTTTTTCTCCTTTATCTAAGAGGCTAATTAGCCTATAATTCTTCGGGGCATGTACATCCCCTTTCTTATGTAACAGTCTTATTATAGCTCCATTCCAGTTTGGGGGCCTGGTCCCTTGGTCTAAAATTAATGCAAACATTTTCGAGTAGAATTCCGCCCACCAGGGCTGATTTGAATTTAGTATCAGGGCTGGTAAGTTATCTGGGCCTGCAGCTCTAGTTAGGTTCAATGTCCTTATTGTCCTAGGGACATTTGTTATTGAGTATTCTGGTTTTAAATCCTCTACTAGGCCTCTCCAATCCCTTGATGCCTCATTACCAATCCCACTCCCAGGGGCGTATAATTGCTGTATATACTCTGCCCACGCTCCCTCTTCCACTACGCAAATCATAGGAGCAACCGAAGGTTCCGTAGCTGACTGAATTAGCTTCCAGAACTGACGTGTATTCTTCGATTTGATTTCTTCCAATAATTTGCCCCAACTCATTTCTTTATAGGTCCTTTTAGCATTGCGGATTAGAGCGGTATATTCCCTCTTTATTTTTACTAGATTTTCAGCCCTAGCTTGCTCAAATTTTTTCCGTAGGCTGCGCTCTTCTCGAATAACTTCTCTTTTCTTTAATAAGCAGTCCTGGTTAAACCAAGTTCCTTGCTTTACTTGTGACCTGCATCCATTTCCCCTTCAAGGAACACACCACGCAGCACCGCACCCAACAGCTACCTCGCCAATGCTGGAGTTAATTCACCGAAGATCAGCTGATCAGCACACTCACCCAAAACCTACACACTGACTACACCAACCCAGACTCTGCAGCCTGCCACCTCAGACAGTGGATCTACAACTGCACCAACACCCTTGCCCCACTGAAGAAAACCTCCAACAACCACACCAGCAAGAGAACCACCTGGTTAACCAACGAGCTCCAGAGCTCAAAACGTGCATGCCGGAAAATGGAGAAGATATGGCGCCACAAACGCACTCCGGACAACTATGCAGCCCACAAGGACACCATCTGCAAATATCACCACTTCATCAGATTAGCCAAGGGATCCTCCTTCAAAGAGCAGCTGGATGACAACGCACACATGACCAAGGAGCTGTTCAGCATTGTGGAGGAACTCTACAAAACCAGTACCAACACCAACAACATACCTCCCTCACACGAACTGTGCAACTCACTAGCCATCTTCTTCCAACGCAAGATCGCTAACATCCATGACAGCTTCAACACGAGACACGCCCCAAAAATGCCAGATTCCACCTCCCCTGTGATCACCACCAGCGCAAACCCCCTAACCTCTTGATCCAACGTCAACAACGACAATATCCACAAGGTCTTGTACTCCATCCACTCAGGCTCTCCGTCAGACCCGTGCCCACACCATGTATTATACAAAGCAGACGCTGCCATCACACCCCAACTACGGAACAACAACTTTTCCAGTAATCCGGATACACCACAAAATCAAGGCCCTCCTCAAGTTGCCCAAAGCGGACCCCAAGGATCTCAAGAAATTCCAGCCCATCTCCCAGCTCCCGTTCCCAGTGAAGCTCACCCAGTACAACATCAACATGCAACTGGGCCACCACATGGGAGACAATAACATCCTGGACCCATCCCAGTCCAGGTTCCAACGAGACCACAGCACAGAGACAACCCTCATCGCTGCCACAGATGACATCAGGCACCAACTGGACAACTGTGGTAAATAAATAAATAATACCCTATTTTTGAATGTATAAATGAATAACAGATAGCTCAATAAATAAGAGTCAAAATTCGAGGTAGTAGGAGTTTCGCAGGTTTATTACAGCATAAAGGACAGGAACAGGACAACCTGCATAGAAATAGGATGGCAGGGCCCAGCAGCGCTGCTGGTGTCAGGATCGGGACAAGGGAAAGGAGTACTTTTTTAATAACAGTGCATGAGCATATATACATAACGCAAACACATAGCATTACATTGCAATAGGCGTAGCAGTGGGTGGAGCAAAAGGCGTGACGCGTAGCAGTCGCGAAAGATAAGGGTGAAAAGAGGTGTAACAGGGCGTATACATAGACATGTGATGTAAACGTAACAGAATATGTCATGAATGGGGCGGAAACCATGGAGGGGGCTACCTGAGGAGCCGGGACCTCTAACCTGATGGTGCGCGCAAACTGGCAATGACGTGTTACTAGGAGAAGCTGGGGGCTATGAACTCTGTGCTAGGAGCAGAGACTGAAGTCTGGGGAGTCAGGGCGACATGTACCTAAACAGTATCTAGTATCTGATGTTTAGAGAACATATTGATATAAACTAGAAGTCAGGAGAGGAAAGGCTAACTTGATTCTAAGACTGGACCATGCATTATTCTACATGTAGTGCGTGATGAAGAATATTAAATGACCGTTAAATGCAGTATTTCTCCAAGGTGGAGAGGTGAAGGCTAGACAATGACGGAAACTATTGATGCGATTCAGTAGTTTAGGAATGCAGAGAAGGAGGACTGAACTGATAACTGGAACTATAACATACTTTTGGCAGACTCAGAGGCAGAGCCAGGCTGAACCGGGCACGGCGTGGCAGGAAGTAAGTGAAGGGTCGAGGATACAGGTGGGGGCTGTATCGCTCCTTAGCGAGGTTTCAGGAGACAGGAGCTGAATCTGGTGTCCAGGCCCTTTTGAGGCCTAGAGACGGGGACTTTATAATGGAATAACGTGCACACTGAGAAACGTGGCAACGTAACTTTACATAGGCCTGATATTCGTAGTATTCACGAGAACTGGAAACTGGCATACTAGAGGTGGACACAACTGTGATTGCGTCTTGAATCAAACATGGGGAATACATATGCATATTAATCATGCACACATAACATATGATGGATGACACGTAGGGACACAGAACATGGCAAAATTTACTTTTCCACATTCCCTCCTTGTCACTACGTTTCCATCAGGAAACATCAATTTTCATGATACCGTCTATCATTTCATACAGTATCATTTGCTCGTCTCGAATTATCCTGGAACGGGATTTAGAACGGGGCTTGGGACTAGGAATACAAGAGGTAGCACAAATGCCGCAAATCGCAGGGCCACATTGTATACAGAGGCAGCAGCTGAATATGATCGCTACTGCAATACCTAGAAAGGACAAGACTTTCCATCCCCATGCGGAAATTATATTCCAGAACCAACCGGACCATGTCCAGGTGCCTGGGTCTTGGTGTATCAGATGGGCAATCTTATGAAGTCTGGTTATAGCCGAATAAACAGACGGTGCGTTATTTGGAATGAAAATGCAGCAACTAGATCCGATGACTCTACAGGCCCCGCCCCTATCGGCCAGTATGACGTCAAGGACGAGACGATTCTGTAAAACGACAAATCTCATAGCAGATTGCTCTTCAGTTAAGTTACCTAGAGCAGAGGCAGTCTCATTTACTACAGCTTCGAGGGTTCTGGTTAACCTACGGATTAGCTTACTATTCTGGATAGGTCCTATAAAGAAAAAGAAACCTCTATTGAAATCTGTATACTGTTCTAGAGCAGTTTCAGTATAATCGACAATGGGGGACTCCCTTCTATGTCTAATGTGTACTAGATGTGTGTTTCTGTGATAATCAGGTGGGGCTAGGAAAACTGGTGGCAGTAGGAAGGCAATGTAACAGGTTCCCTCCCAATCGAGGGGCAGACGAACATATGCAGTTTGACCACAAATAAAATAAGAATGACGTGAAGCTTTGAAGATAGATTTCCCACTGTCACTATACTTGACAATAGTAGTACAATCACTATGTCCTACATGTACGGAACCATTATTTCGGACACATAATTCGCCTTTAACTGGTAGTACGGAAATAGCAGGCAAGTCTGGAGTAGTATCAGACTGAACATTCAAGACCATGAAATTCGAAGAATAATTACCTAAATTATACACTTCATTTTCTAGATTTAACCCGGTTCTGTGGGGGAGACCTTGCTTGTCTGGAAAACATGTACTGTTAAGAAAAGACATATCTGTTGAGGATGACGTTAACGTGGACCATGCTCCACACGAACCATTATGTGAAAATGGATAAGGAAAAAGTGGCAGAACTCCCTTCGGTATCTGGAAAGGGGGGAGTCGACCACACACCCAACAATTAGTGGCATTGCTGGACTGATGTGAGTAATGTAACATGCGGATGAAAGAATTATTTTTCATAGCGAGGCGGTAAGAGAGTTCATGGGGAGGTAGGTCACTAAACATGTGCTCTATAGTAGCATTAGAAGACATATTTACATGAGAAACTGAAAAGTACAGGTAAAACGCATAACTGGTGCAGGAAATCATAATGCTGAGAAATAATATGAAACATAGAAAAACGATACATCGGATTGAGTTTTGACTGACTCTCTCACTATGGGGGTCTATTTTATACATGTCAGAAACAGTCTAACCGTTTCACCTAGGGGAGGACTTAGACAATCAAACTGACTGACTTATTTTACTAGACCGGAGTTTTAACTTATACTCCTGTTGCGGAGTTTTCTCTAACAGGGGAGGGTTTGTAGCAATGTCTTTTGCGGGACAGTCCTTGAGAACAATATTTCGGCAATCCTTCAAATCCTGGGAAATGTTCTTTAAGACGGGTTTCAGTCCATTAAATTGTTTTACATGAGAAAGGTGCACCCAGCCTTTGCGACCTTCCAACTTCACGGCTGTACGGGTGGTGAGGAGGACCTGTCGGGGCTCTTTCCAGCGAGGCTCCAGCGGACTTGATCTGTCAAAATTCCTGACCATCACCATGGATCCTGGAACGATTTCATGCGGTGCCACCTCGGTATTGTCTGGAAATGCGGCGGCAACCTGTGAACGACATGAGTTGAGGGCAGACATCAAGGAAGCTAGGTAATCTGTCAGCATATTACTTGAAACATCGGTAATACTTCGGGGTCTAGGAGTACCCCACATATTTGGGGGGCGGCCGAAAACGACCTCATACGGGGACAGACCTGATCTGGAATGTGCGACCATGCGCATATAAAATAAAGCGACTGGCAGAGCTATTATCCAGTCCACACCTTTCTCTTTACACACTTTTGCAATTCGGATTTTCAGGGTCTGGTTATGTCTCTCTACGAGACCGGCTGCTTCAGGATGGCGTACACAATGGAACTTCCACTGGTACCCCAACAAAAGGGAAACATGCTTCATGAGTTCAGATGAGAATGGCTGGCCGTTGTCAGAATATACGACTCTAGGGAGTCCATAACGGGGGAAGAACTCACGAACCAACTGCTTAGCAGTGGTCGCGGCTGTGTAATCTGGGACTGGATATGCTTCTGTCCACCTGGACAAAGCGCATACAACTACAAGGACATACTTGAAACCTCGACATCGCTCCATCTGAATATAATCCATCTGGAGGACTTCAAAAGGGTGGTCAGGGGGCTGGAATCCACCTTGTTCCACCGGGACACTTTTACCTGGATTGAACTGACAACATATCATACAGGTACGGACTTTCTGTTTGGCTGCAGCTCGTAAATGCTTGTTGAACCAGATGTTCTGGATACTGTCTAACATAGCTTTTTCTCCTAAATGTGCTGGACTATGTGCGGTATTAATAATGACTTGAACCATAGAGTCGGGGAGAAACCATGTGGCTCTACCCTTCGTTAACCATCCTTGATCTGTCTGGACCCCTCCTTGTTCGGACCATTTCTTGATTTCTTCGGGAGTAGCATGTAACTGGATATCTATGACATCTTGTGTAGGGTCCTTAACTGTCATGCATGTAATCGGATCTGGAGTATGTGTCTGATTAACTGGAATGTCTGGAGTCTGTGCTGTAAGCTTGGCTGTGCGATCTGCTAGATCATTACCTTGAGAAATGGGGTCAGTAACTTTCGTATGTGCTTTACATTTCATGATAGCAATAGATGTCGGTAAATGTATGGCATCTAACAGAGCTTGAATAAGGAGACCATGCTGAATCTTGGTTCCATGAGAAGTCATGAAACCTCTCTCCTGCCAGAGCACTCCGAAGTCGTGTACAACTCCAAATGCGTAGCGTGAATCTGTGTAAACATTAACTTTCAAGTTCTTGGCGTGTATACAGGCTTGTGTCAGAGCAACTAGCTCTGCTGCTTGAGCGGACAGGGTGTCAATGCGGTGTGTTTCAATAACTTCGGTGTCAGTAGTCACTGCATACGCGGCGACTAGTTCTCCTGTACTTGTTCTCATACATGAACCATCCACATAAAGTGTCAGGTCGGGGTCTGGTAACGGAATGTCTGTTAGATCTTGTCTTGGCTTTGTCGTAATGTTAACTACTTCCACACAGTCATGTGTGGCAGAATTCGAAGTAACTGATGGTAACAGTGTAGCAGGGTTCAGGATGTTGCAGCGTCTGATTTCTATGTGTGGCTGGAACAGTGTCAATTCATAACCTGTTAAACGTGCAATTGTCAAGTGCTGAGTTTGTGTTCGGTTTAAAAGAACTTCCACGGAATGTGGAACTTGTACTGTCAAGGTATGTCCTAAGACTATGGAATCACTTTGTCTGATAGCTAGGGCTGCGGCTGCAACTGACTAGAGGCACGCAGGCAGAGCCTGGGCTACAGGATCTAATGTGCTCGAAAAATAAGCACAGGGCTTGTATTGTCCTGCTTGATCTTGTGTGAGAACAGATAATGCTGTACCTTCACGTTCTGTGACGAAAAGTGTAAAAGGCTTACTGTAGTTCGGTGTCGCTAGAACTGGAGCTTGGCATAGGGCTTTCTTTAACTCATTGAAACTAAGTGTATGTTCAGATGTCCAAGGGAGGACAGTCGGCACGGCTGCCTCCTGTGTCGTTAACTGTATCAGTGGCTTGGCTAGAAATGCATACTGAGGAATCCATTGTCTGCAGTAAGAAGTAAGGCCAATAAAAGCACGTACCTCCTTCTGGGTCTTGGGCTGAGGAAGACTCGCTATTAACTGAATACGGTCTGGTGTCAACTGCCTACCCCTCTTGGACAGTAAGTGTCCTAAGTAGACCACTTGCTGGACACAGAATTGAAGCTTAGAAGGGGACACCTTGTGCCCCATCTCGGCTAGGAAATACAGGACTGTAAGGGATGCTCGCTCGCAGTCACGTTCAGAACGGGCTGTGATCAGGAGATCATCGACATACTGGAGCAGGGCAGTGTCAGTTGGCATGTGAATGTTGTCTAGTTGTCTCTTAAGTGCTTGACTGTAAATACTAGGACTTTCTGTGAAACCTTGAGGAGCTCGTGTGAACATATAGCTCCTTCCATTTAAACAAAATCCGAAAAGGAACTGGCTGTCTGGATGAATAGGGACACTGAAAAATGCGTTCTTGAGGTCGATTACAGTAAAGAACGTGGCTTCGGAATCAATGGCTGTTAATAGGGAAGAGATGTCTGGGACAACTGGGTACTGAGGAATAATACACTTATTAAGTTCTCGTAGGTCAATCACTAATCGATATACTGGGGGTGCATTTGGATCAGTGCGTTTCATGACTGGAATGATCGGAGAATTACATACATTGGAGTCAGTTTCTACAACCACTCCTTGAGCCATGAGCTCGTCAATAATTTTGGATAAGGCTGCTACAGCCTCTGGTGGCAATCTGTACTGTCTGATTCGTGGTAACACTACACCTGGCTTGAGAGTCACGCGATGGGGTGTGATTTGCATATAACCAACATCAGTCGGACCTTGCGCCCATAAGTGCTGCGGAACATTAGACAATCTGGGATCAAAATCTCGTAATACATAGTGACCCTTAAAGTCACGTAGGAACAATCGTATTCCCTCTGGGGAACAGCATATAACTGCACCTAACTCTTTCAGTGTCTTAATGCCTAATAGATTTTCTGGACATGACTTAGTAAGTAACAGATCAGTAGTGCGGGACAATGGACCTACTTCTAGAGTAACTGGCTTTGATATCTCATTTACGATAGGCTTTCCTGAAAATCCAAGGGAAACATTTCTTGAGCCTGAGAGCGGAGCCCCTGGAACTTCGGCGTGACTAATTGTGGTCCTACTTGCCCCTGTATCAATCAAAAACTTTCTGTCTTTCCCTAATACTTGACTGTGAACATAGGGACCTTCTTGATCTACAGGTATCTCGATGAGAGGCAAGCCTACCTCCCTCTCTAGGCTGTTTCATGAATACTGCTGGTACTCTGGATACTCAGACTGTGCATACTGGTACATCTGCTGTGTAACGTGCTGTGTTGCAGCAATAGGCTGCGGTGCGGTAACTGTCTGTGGTGCATTCTGTGGCTGAGGAATCTGTGAAACTTGTTCGTGTCTAGGCGGACGTGGTCTTTCTTTAGTCTTACCGGTAGCTATGTTGTGTTTCAGAACTGCACACTCGTTTATAAAATGACCTGGCTGTTTACAATAATTGCAGTTCCCTTTAACGGGAGCTGCAGGATGACTGGCTTGATTTGGACCCCTCTTCTGACTGTCTTGAGGAACAGATTGTGCAACTAGTACTTTCATTTTCGTGTCTTTCATACGTTTTCTCTCGTGTTCTTGTTCTTCTCTGATTCTGTTCTGGTGGTATTGGAGCATCTGCAACATCTGGGACGGGGTATTAGCTTGCCAGGTACTTTCGACTTTCAGAACTCGATTTTTAATTTGTGGACTTGAATTCTCGACTAATTTAGTAACAAAAAGGTGAGGGTATGACTCACTACTTGTCTTGAGGCCACTGTTGATGCTAAAACATTTCTCAAATCTAGAATAAAAATCACTAATATCCTCATCTTGCTTCTGTTTACAGGCTGAGATTGCATCCCAGTCTTCTTTTCTAGTTGTCAATAATCTGGGTAAAACTTGTATTAATAATTCAGGTAATTCTTTACATTTATCCCCGAGACCGGTACCTGGTACTCGTGCCTTATCTTCAGCTTCTAGAACTGCCCAATCTATCTTTTTCTCTCCCACCTCCCATTCTTTTTCCTTGAGCTTTTCATACACCCCTGCGGGCAACAGGACTTTTAACATTTTAATTATATCTGGATACGTGTATTCTCCCATACGGAGCATGTCTTTTAATTCTCTATGGAACCCTGCTGGATCTTTGTCATGACAGGGAATTAATTTCTTCATCTCCAGAAGTTCCATCTTTGTAATTGGAGTGTATACAAACACTCGTTCTAGTTCGCCACCCGTTCCTCTAACTGGGTGGACTTCTCGTAACGGATTCTGTCTGTCTATGTAAAATGGTTTACTTTCTGGGGGTGGGACATGAACAAAATGCGGGTTCAGAAACGTTCTATATTTGTGACGCTGTTCTAGAACGACACTAATTAAATCGGTACCTAGACCTTTCCATCTATACTGGAGTAACTCGTTCAGGATATCATGTAACGGGCCTGGATCAGAGTGTTGACCCTCATACAATGTAATGAGGTGCTGAATCATATACATACCCACCAGTCGTTGCTCGGCTGGGGGCAGTTTCAGAAACATTTGTGCCACTATTTCGTCTGGAAAAGTGGTAGAATCAGTAATCCATCGGACTGCTGATCGGGCTAGTTCTTGTTCATGCATGGTACTTAACTCACTGTAACCAATTCGTGATTTCAGAATGTGATCGGTAGCTTGAAACACTTGTTCTAGAGAACCTTGTTCTGGTGCTGGAGAATGAAAAATAGACTTGTGTTCTAGGCGTAAATGGCGATCTGGAAATCTAGATTTTCCTACATACGCTATTCTGTCGGGATTCTCGTCCTCTATCTCTTCAGGATCAGAGTTACTTTCTTTCTCGCTTACTTGTGCTGCTTTACGTTGTTCGTGTATCCTTATTATTTCTTTGCGGATTTTCTTGTACATACTCTCCATAGCACCGACGGTCTTGTGCTTACCCTCGGCTATATTATCACTCCACCTTGTCAGGGTTCTCATTTCGGCTTGATCTTTAGACGGGTAATCTTGTTCTCTTATTAGACAGTTGATCAGAAACTTTAATATCATGAGCTGGATCTCGGCTTTCCTTTGAGACATGGCCTCGCTAATGCTTTCTGGATCATCCCCTGTACGGATGAAACAATATATTCTGTCTAGATCTTCTTTCATGTTCGGTAAGGTGACTAGATACTCGGCCACCTTTCTTACGCGGAATGAATATAAAACCATATTATCCTCGCCTGGGACTGGATCATAGCCGCATTCGGCAAGGGATTTTCTTATTTCTGCTACAGTCTGATGTCTGGGCGTACGCTGTGACGCTTGTGCATGTAATTCGGCTGTCGTTAAACGCTTGTGTGGCGGCGGGGTTTGAGGAGTACCTCCCCCTGCGGCCCCTAAACTAGAGTCGTCTACTGAGGCTCTTCGTCCTGGCAGAGTGGGAAATGGAAATGTAGGCTGGACTTGTATGGCAGGCTGGACCGGGGGTACCGTAACAGGTACTCCGGTGTCTGGAGGAGCGGGAAGTGCCTGATTTACAGGGACTGGCGGAGCGCGAACAGGATTTGTATATTCTGGGACTGTGTCGTCCAAATAGGACGAAATAAAAATATCAGCTGCGGTCTGTTTGTGACGTAGCTTGGTCGGAACTAATGGTGGCGGGAAATTACTGGATGCCTCTGGGGTCGCTTTTGGCAAGCTATCGGCAAGGAGAGGATACATACCCCTAATAAGGGCATGCCTCTGTCTGTCTGACTGTTCGGCTTTGACTTGTTCACCTATCTCGATTAGTTCTTTTTCTTGTGCTCGTTCTAAGGATTCTCTACTTAATTCTGACTTTCTGATTTCCTTTTCAGTTCTTTTATGAGCTTCTTTGCGCCATAACTCGATGGCATCTTTCTGTGACTGTCTGGCTTTCTTTTTCCATAATGCTTCTTCTACTCGCATGATGCACTCGGCATCCCATGTACCCGATACGGGCCATCTATACTTTTCTTCTAACTGTTTGGTATACTCTACCCATAAATCTAGATATAATATGGCACTTATGCCGTGCTTCTGATACATAAAATGACCTGGACTGTCCCTAGGCGGAACTGGAACTGCTGCTTCCAGCAGACCCTTTCTGGTTTTTAACTGACGTAATTTCGAAAAGAGCGGCATGACTGAACTATAATCTAGACACAATACAATACACAATGAACACAATACTTATTCCTCATTCATACCACGACATTAAAATACATGAAGAACATTTAAAAATAACAGTTCAAACAGAATACTACCTGGAATACGGAACACAGAATACATGAGTTTTCTCGAGAACAGAACTGACTAGAACAGGAACTAGATGCACTGCTGAAACAGTACGAAACTTACCGGTCTCATAAAGAGACACGTCAGGACCCGCATCCACCGAAGTGGACACTTCGTTTGTGGGTCTGTGTACCACCAACCCACGGACCAGAGTCAATTAGATTGACCCTGTCTAGATACCACCCCAGTAACGGTACTCACCAGGCAGCAAGAACGGAAGGCCTCGGACTGGACTGGACTGCTACGACGACGGACGACGAACTTCGGACTTCAGTTACGGGTGGGCCTCCGGATACCTCGGACCTTGGACTCTCGGCTTGGGCTCTGGTCGGGACTCGCCGCGTTCCTCCACCGTCTCGTTTGGATGCTGGACCGCCTCCTCCGTCTCCTCCGTGGGCCTGAGGGATACTTGAAGCAGAAATATCTGCCGGTGCGCAGAAGAGTTCCGTCACGACTGCAGAGGGTCAGGGGGTCGGCGTGGCTTCACCGACGCGTGGGGAAAGGGCAAGTCCCTATTCGGGCGCCATTATGTGGTAAATAAATAAATAATACCCTATTTTTGAATGTATAAATGAATAACAGATAGCTCAATAAATAAGAGTCAAAATTCGAGGTAGTAGGAGTTTCGCAGGTTTATTACAGCATAAAGGACAGGAACAGGACAACCTGCATAGAAATAGGATGGCAGGGCCCAGCAGCGCTGCTGGTGTCAGGATCGGGACAAGGGAAAGGAGTACTTTTTTAATAACAGTGCATGAGCATATATACATAACGCAAACACATAGCATTACATTGCAATAGGCGTAGCAGTGGGTGGAGCAAAAGGCGTGACGCGTAGCAGTCGCGAAAGATAAGGGTGAAAAGAGGTGTAACAGGGCGTATACATAGACATGTGATGTAAACGTAACAGAATATGTCATGAATGGGGCGGAAACCATGGAGGGGGCTACCTGAGGAGCCGGGACCTCTAACCTGATGGTGCGCGCAAACTGGCAATGACGTGTTACTAGGAGAAGCTGGGGGCTATGAACTCTGTGCTAGGAGCAGAGACTGAAGACAGGGGAGTCAGGGCGACATGTACCTAAACAGTATCTAGTATCTGATGTTTAGAGAACATATTGATATAAACTAGAAGTCAGGAGAGGAAAGGCTAACTTGATTCTAAGACTGGACCATGCATTATTCTACATGTAGTGCGTGATGAAGAATATTAAATGACCGTTAAATGCAGTATTTCTCCAAGGTGGAGAGGTGAAGGCTAGACAATGACGGAAACTATTGATGCGATTCAGTAGTTTAGGAATGCAGAGAAGGAGGACTGAACTGATAACTGGAACTATAACATACTTTTGGCAGACTCAGAGGCAGAGCCAGGCTGAACCGGGCACGGCGTGGCAGGAAGTAAGTGAAGGGTCGAGGATACAGGTGGGGGCTGTATCGCTCCTTAGCGAGGTTTCAGGAGACAGGAGCTGAATCTGGTGTCCAGGCCCTTTTGAGGCCTAGAGACGGGGACTTTATAATGGAATAACGTGCACACTGAGAAACGTGGCAACGTAACTTTACATAGGCCTGATATTCGTAGTATTCACGAGAACTGGAAACTGGCATACTAGAGGTGGACACAACTGTGATTGCGTCTTGAATCAAACATGGGGAATACATATGCATATTAATCATGCACACATAACATATGATGGATGACACGTAGGGACACAGAACATGGCAAAATTTACTTTTCCACACAACGGCGAAACATCACCCCTCATCGTCCTGGACCTGTCAGCTGCCTTTGACATGGTCTGCCATCACACTTTAAACACACGCCTCCTATGAGCCAGAATCCAAGAGAAGGCCCTTGACTGGACCACATCCTTCCTCTCCGGCAGGACCCAGAGCATCTACCGCCCGCACTTCCAATCCAAGGACACCTACATCATCTGCGGCATCCCCCAGGGATCATCCCTCAGCCCAACGCTGTTCAACGTCTACATGGCCCCACTCGCACAAGTGGCCCGCAAACACAACCTCAAATTCATCTCCTACGCTGATGACACCCAGCTCATCCACAAAAGAGGGGGGGATGGTTGTCGACAGCCATCCCCCCTCTTTTATGAAGCCTGAATCCATTTTTCCCCCTCCCTCCCCCGTTAAATAATAATTTGTCGTGATTACGTTTGTGGGTCAGGTTTCGTTTGTAAGGAATTGTACCTTATCTCTGTTTTTCGAACCTTTTAAACTTCTTTATAACTATCCCTTTACACGAGCACCTTTTTTCTGCACTCTACACTGCACCTGGCAGTATTTCTACTTTTCCGTCTTTGAATTTTGTATAAAGTTTTTCATGAATTTGTAAATATAGAAATAAATGAATATGTTCATAAGTGAATATGAGTTTCTTTGAACAACTGATGGGTATATATTATTTGTGTGTATAGACAAACGCATTGGGCTCTCCTTCTCGTTTCTTGCCATGGATTAATTCCTGTGAAAAAGTAGCATTTTGATTCATTTGTTCTGAATACAAAGGATAGGTCTAGAACCAATTTTTCATTCTTACTCTTTGACAGTAGTGGCACCCCCTCCCCTCAGCACCTTGAGACCCTCACGGGTAAGTAGTGCGCTTTACAAGTAGTCTGATTGATTGATTGATTGATTGATTGATTCGGGTGCTCTGGCATTGTAATTTAACTATGTTTGCCTAGCTTTTAGGTGCACATTTGGGGTTCTGTCTGGCTTGCACAATGGTCCATGATATGACATGTGTTCACCAACATTGTATTGGCTTTTTCATGAGGGAGATGCTGCTTCTACAACACAACAGTGCTTGCTGATATGCACTATTGTATTCAAAAAGCAAATGAGGATTCTGGTGTGCACCTAGCCTATTTTTTATATTCAAGTTAATCATATTGGCATTCCCCTCCTCAGTGCTTTGTGAGCTGTTACTTCCGCTAATGCATCGTATACACTGCAGACATTCCTATTACTGTGGCCCTATGGGGCATATTATCAACAAAGTGGGGAAGAGAGGCAATAGCCATCTTGGCTTGACGGCTCTCTTCGCAAATTCAGAAACGCTAGCCTGCAGCATATTACCAAGGATATGGTGCAGCCTAGCGATTCACCCTGCCATGGTGGTAGTTTTTGCTACGTATGGCCAGCACAGGCAGCCTTGCACCAGAGTGCAAGGGTGTCGGTGAGCAGGGATTATGTTCAGGCAGGTGTTCCTTCATGCACATAAACAAAGAGTAAATGCCATTTTGTAACTTACATGTGTGATGCTTTATACAGCACACATGTAAGTAACAAATGCGCAATTTTTTGATGTTGTTTGTTTATGTACAGGAAGGGACACCTTCCAGGACATGAACATGCCGTGGCATTTTGGTTTTTCCATGTGTGCTGCACGAGGCAGCACACATGGTAGAAACAAAAACTAGGAGATATGACGCATTTCTCCTTGATTCATCACCTTCAGGTCAGAACTTGCCACCTGTTGTCACCAAGCTTGATAATAGTTGTCAGCGTCAAAGTGAATGGGTGTTGCAGTGGAACGCACACCACAACAACCACTGCACAGCCCCTTTCAGGATGTGTTTCTTGTGATAGTGGCCCTATTACAATGGCAGCATTAAAACAATGTACATGGCTTTGAGCACAGTTAATTGACTTGATGCTGCCTTGGTAATAGTGGCATGCACATATTTCCACATTATCAGCAGAAAAGTGCCAATGACGCAGCAAAGAGGGGCTTGATAATATGCCCCTGTGTGTCATGTGAGTTGCTGATTGAGATTGGTGATATGTCCCTATGCCAACATGCACAGGGGTATCAGTTCATGAGGGTATGCAATACAATGACTTTCATAATACATGTGTGCCACTGTGCCCATCCAGCCCCTTCCCCCGTCCCTGGTTGCTGCTCACCCTGGTGTTGTTGTGGGCGTTCCAAATCAGCACTATCCTGGCCTGCTACTCCAACCACAGTCTCCTCGCTGATGACATGGGACACCTGCTCCTCCAGCTCATCCAGCTCCTCCTGTGGAGCTGGTCTGCCGCCTCCGGTCTCCCTCGCTGCCCTAAGGTTGGCTCCCAGTTTCTTTTTTGTCTTGCTCTTAGTATCGTGCCACCGCTTCTTGCACTCCTCCACTGTCCTCCTTCTCTCCTCCACGGCATTGACTTTGGTCATGATGTCCTGCCATATCTCCTTCTTCCTTGCCATGGTGACGGTGGAACTCACAAAGAGTTCCTGCTGGTGTTGCGTCACCTCTTCAACCAGTACCTGGTTCTCCATCGGACTGAACTTGGGGTTCCTCTTCCTCCTGGCCTTTCCTTGGGTCTCTGCCTGGCCTTCCTGGGTGATGTTTCTGCCCTCTGCACTTGTCCCTGATTGCTCACCATCATCTACAATGTTAGGCATTTTGCTTGGTAAATTTTTGGTCTTAGCTAAATGTATCGCCTACTTTTATCACATTTCTTGTGAAATATCGCCGGCTAACGACGTATTGATAATACGTCGCTGCAGCGGCAATAAATACAAGTGATGCACGGCGATAAAAAAAATCGCGCTAAATGAGTTTAGCGATAATTTTTGCCGCTTGTTGGTAATATCCCCCCTAGTCTCACTCTTATATCGCACTGTGCAGGACGAACTTCCTTGTACTTGGGGGCACTCACGGGTACATTGGGAAACAGACCTTTTTTTTAATATATTTTTTTCGTCCTCATACATGCCACCAGTAGATGTTAACTCTAGACGGGCTTACTCCAGGCCACCAACACTACCGCCCTTTTCCGCCCTTGTGTTGTGGAGAGCCGTTAGAGATTGCCCAGAGGTAGGTCAATTCCAATCCAACTCCCAATTCCGATGTTGCTTGCCACTTTGGGAGGATCGGACCATTTAACCTCTGGCATAATCATTGGACTTGGGAAACAGAACTGGGGGATACTTTTATGGATGAACAATGGAAATATTGCTGTGCACAAAATGAGTGGATAGCTGGGGAGAGAATGTGGCCTGAAGGCTAGGGTGGTAGACCTCAAATCTGGGATATCCGGTTTGAGTCTCTACAACAATGCTGAACATCCTGTGATTCTGGGCAAATCACTTAATTTCCCGTGCCTAAAAAAATGAATGTGTCTCTCTGGAACACGACTGGTGCTCATGTAAAGAGCTCTGCTGCCTGATACCTTTGGGTCATGTTTGCGCTATATAAAAACTGTGGAAAACACAAAAACTAATAGCTCTTAGCAGTCAACTGCGCATCATTCATTATAAGTTTCTCCATAGGATATACAATACACCTGGCATACTATAACGCTATTGACTTCGCTCAGATGATGTCTGTGACAGGAGTGGGTTGACTGGGACGGACTTCATCCATTTAGCGTGATCATGTGGGCCGATACGGACTTTCTGGGGTGAAGTGACCACTGCACTCACTGCCATGATTAGATAGGCCCTAACACTTACCCCTCTCTTGGCACTCCTGGGAAGCACAGATGAGACCGAAGCTGTGTTTTCAAAATGTATGACCCTGGATCTTCTATTAGCTAACATGCTAACATTAGAGTCCCTTGTCGATGGGGGGGGGGGGGGGGAAGGTACTGGAATTAATTGATTGGCTATCTGACCTTATTTATTGTAATGATCAGTTGTATGTATATGCTGAACTGTTGCCTCCAATGTCTAGACCATGAGACATTTGGTAGTTAGGACCCACTGCATAACTATTTGCTTCTGCATAACCCATTGACTGATGCTGGGGCTGAGTCACCCTGATAGGGCTGAACACTTGTTCTAGATATCGCCTCTTAAATGAACATTAACATTAAGTGCACTCTAATTGCTGCATGAATTTGGGGTTTTTATGTGATGTTCCATATATTTTATAAAAGTAAGGAAAGTGTTTTATGACTTTACTATGATTGGAAGAGAGGGGAGGTTTTTTCCATCAGAGATGTGAGGGTGGGGAATGTCGGGAAGAGATGCTAACACCGTACTCACAATGAATTAACAGCATACCTGTTGATGATTTTGTAATTTTTATTCTCTGTAATTACAATTAATAAAGAAATGTAAATAAAAACCAAATAATAGTGGCACATCTCAAAACATTTATCCCACTTTATTTTAAAATGTGTTTTTTACAGTATTTTCCTTAGAGAATTTACTTTTATCTACCCCAGTGGCGTAGCAGGAGGCTATGGACCACAACTCTAGCAAGGAACTGAGTCCACTGTCCCCATTTGATAGTAATAGCCTGGCAAAATCAGAAACAAGGCAAAACATAGACATGATGCAGAGAGCCTGAGATATGTGCATCTGCATGGCAAAATCACTTTAACTAGAATTTCTAAAGTAGGCTGATCCCAAGAGTAGAGGGGCCTCATGCAAACTTAAAGCAAACTTTACTACTTCCAAGAAGGAATGCAGGATGTTGCAGCCTGGATGACAAACAGCTGCCTAAAGCTCAACACTGAAAAGACAGAAGTCCTAGTACTCGGAACCACCCCATCAGCATGGGCCAACACCTGGTGACCCATCTCCCTCGGCAGCCCCCGACCCCCAACGAACATGCCAGAAACCTCAGCATCGTACTCCACTCCCCCCTCTCCATGAACCGACAGGTCAATGCTGTCACCTCCAGCTGCTTCAACACCCTCCACATCCTCCGCAAGACTTTCAAATGGATGCCCTCCGGTTCAAGGAAAACAGTCACCAGGCACTCATCACCAGCAGGCTGGACTACGGAAACGCCCTCTACTGCGGCATAAACCATAAAGTCTCTACTCCGCATACTCCAGACAATACAGAACTCCGCCGGCAGACTAATCCTCCACATCCCTCGACGTGAGCACATCAGCCAACTCCTACGGAACCTCCACTGACACCCCATTGAGAAGAGAGTCACTTTCAAGATTTTCACCCACGCCTACAAATGCATACACAACACCGGACCCCAAAACCTCAATGACAGAATCACCCTCCACGTACCCAAAAGAAACCTCCGATCAGCCAACCTCTTCCTTGACGAAACCCCACCCATTCGCAGAGCCAAAGCAGGAGGGAGATCCTTCTCCTACATCATGGCCAAGACCTAGAACTAGATCCCGATAGACATCAGGAACGCCCCCTCCCTGAACACCTTCAGGAAGACTCCCAAGACCTGCCTCTTTGGCTGAACAGAACTGCTAACACCTCCCCCCCCCACCCCAGCGCCTTGAGACCCTCATGGGTGAGTAGCGCGCTTACAATTCCCTGATTGCAACACAGATAAATCTGACATCTTCAAGAGATGATTACAACAAATGTTTAAACAGTTGGGGTCAGATTTATCAGAGGATTGCATTGCCCATGCATTATGCAGGAAAATGGAAGTGCTATGCAATCATAAAGTCAGATTTACCAAGCCACACAAGGCCATCATGCATGGCCCTGCTTGGCTTATTAAATCTTGAGTAATGCAGGAGAGCTCAAGTCTGTGCATTGTGTTACTCTATGCTAAGATGGTGGAAAATGAAAAGAGAGTGGGTGTTCCCACGCATCCACCCATGCATTTTGGCTCACTCCCACATGTACTATACCAAATAAACCTGAGAATGCATGAAAATTGTATTCCTTCAAAGTAGAGGTGCAACTAGGAGAAATATTTGTATTTCTCTTTGTTTTTTCCTCTTTCTAAGATTGCAGCTTTCTGCAGCACACTTAGAAAGATAACAAGCATTTGCAATAGGTCTCGCATTTGCAAGAGTTTGAGCTATTGGCATTGTAAATGACAATGCCTTTTATTTATCTATTTTGATAATTAACACATAAATAAAGGGCATTGCCTCTTACTATGCTAATAGCTCAAACTCTTGTAAATGCGTTACTGCAAATCCTCACAAATCAAGTGTTGCTGTACTTTAAATAAATGTATTTGTTTTTAATGTTTTGTAATTAAATAGTGAAGCACTTGTTAGCTTTGTTCATGTTGAACTCTCTCTTAAAGCCAAATCTACGCCCCAGCACACGTATATAGGTAAATACTGGTTTCCCTCCAAGTAAAGAGTTAAGTACAATAAATAAGTCACAGAATCTGTACAGTTCTTTTTCTCTTTTGTCTTGTTCACGTTTTTACTCTGGTTTTCTTGGCCACAACCAACACGTGTTTCGTCGCTACAGGGTGTGATCCTGCGACTTTCTCTAGGCTATACTGTCCCAGTATAAAACTTTTTAATGTGGTGTTAATTCCGACCCACACAGGGGTTCTGTTAGTTATCAGCGATGACTCCAAGTTAAATGTTCTTTGCAAGTTTTCCTTGTTTCCTTTTTTCAATAGTTATGCAATATCTTTTCTCTTAGCAGAGTACAGCATAACATCCCAGTGTCTCCAAACAACAACCGTGTGCGGTACAGATTCTGTGACTTATTTATTGTACTTAACTCTTTACTTGGAGGGAAAGCAGTATTTACCTATATACGTGTGCTGGGGAGTAGATTTGGGTTTGAGGTTTTGTGCCCAACTGGTGGAGTTTAGTGGAACTCCACACTCTTTAGCACCGTAAGATTCATACTTTGATAATAAATACAATAAGTGTAACTCAATCCTGTGGCGCCTTAAAACCCTATTAAATAACCACTCAAATCGATATATCTCTCTTAAAGCCACTGATACTCGCTATAAGTACAGACATTGCATTTCTGTGAGTTGGTCTCATATAAACTTGCAGGAGCGCAGTTTGTCGAGGTTCTTATTATGCTGCACGTTGGTCTGCACTAGAGCTTGCAAACCTTGCACTGGGTATTCTAGGCGTGTGATTGCAAACTGAGCAAGATTTACAACACACATAAACAAATATGGTGTCATCCACACCTACATTACTGATGTAACTACTGTGCAAACAAACACAAAGCAGGCTGCAGTCTGTGATGGGATCTTCGAGATGGGGTGCGATGGTACCCAACCCACACAGCGCTGCGAGGCAACATTCAGCGCTATACAAATCTAATACCATAGGCTGTAATTTTAGCAGGAGCTACTACATACCGCCCGTGTGAGTTTGTCATCCCCATTATAGGAATATATAACAGGAAAAATAAGCCGCTCAGTTATGATGTCAAGTAAATTTAGCTTTAAATGAAGTCCTGTACATAATATATATAACATTCTCAATAATATCATTTACACCATACACTGCGCAGGTGCTCAAATAATCTGGATTACCAAACTGAACTATATGCATTTTATCAACCTCAGAGGGATGAAAGGTTAAGCCAGCTCTGCAGTGGTCCAAAGGTTTCATGCGGATTTTTAGAGCATGCATTGCAGCCCACAGAACCATCGACTTTCGGGTGATATCAATGGCAGGGCGCAATACAGTATGTAAATGAGCACTGGCAAAGCCAATAGATTGCACTCTATTTTTCTATTAGATTTGTCAATCAATGTATTTGCCGATGCACTGCAGCATCGGTAAAAAGCAAAACGTTTACTGATGTTGTATAGCAAGGAGAAATGTGAAATAGAATACACGCAGCTCTCGTTGTTATTCGCGGCTGTGCCATTGCCTGTGAGGATGGTCCTAGAGAGTCCTTTCTGTACAAGACATAATAAAAGCAGGGAGGGCTGGGGCAAGCATTGGACCAGCTTGGGGCAGGGACGAGAAGCAGCGTGAAGGAGGGTGAAGGGAAGCACAGTGTTTAGGGATGAGAAGCAGCGTGAATCACCAGGGTGAAGGGAAGCATGATGTTTAGAGAGGAGAAGCAGCGTGAAGCAGGGTGAAGGGAAACACAGTGTTTAGGGAGGAGAAGCAGCGTGAAGCAGGAGCAGCGTGAGGCTGGGTGAAGGAAAGCACTGTGTTTAGGGAGGAGAAGCAGGGTGAAGGGAAGCACTGCTTTTAGGGATGAGAAGCAGCGTGAAGCAGGATGAAGGGAAGCACAGTGCTTAGGGATGAGAAGCAGTGTGAAGGGAGGTCCGCTGTTCGAGAGGAGAAGCAGAACACGTGCGGCATAGAAAAAGTGCACTCTAAAAGAATGCTGACCGAAAAAGAAAAACAAGCAACTCAAAGAAGCCTCAAAATACGCAGGTGCAAAGGAGGCAAACTAAAACCATTCTGCTTTTACACTACGTGAGGATACCTAAATGTATAGATTACACAAAGCAGGAGATATGCGGCCCAACTGAATCGCGATGAGGGTATCATGTAACAATATCAGGAACATGTGTAATATAAGGCACCTCATGCCCGGTTTCACAAAATAACAATTTATTCAAGGGATTTTTAGGAGCCCAATAGCGACTACACATTACCTCTCTACTCGATGGTCAGCAGCTGCCATGTGAACCCCCAGCTATAGATAGCAGAGCTTTCATCTCCCTCGCAGAGTCTAACTGTACCACATAAAATTGGGGTGAACAACTGAGAAAAGAGCGGGGTGGTGTGAAACTCTTTAGTCAAACACAGAAGCAGTCGCCGCGGGGATGGCCCAAAAAGATGCTTTGTATATTGAGAGGTGCTTTTGCAAGTATTAATGTTTGAGGATTGTAAAACTGCGTTCAGGTCCTGTGAATGGGATAGCCCACTCAAAACTGTTGTGCCTAAGCTACTTCTTTTCACAAACAACTTTACTGAGGAATGTATTGTGGTAAACAAGAAACAGACGGGGCATAGGGTTAAAACAACAAGCACGTCCATGGCACATGAGCTGGGAGACAACAGACAGCGGGGAGGGGGCGGGAACAAAAGGAACGTGGGAACAGGAAAGTAAACAGAGCAGCGCTATCGTGCTGCGGGAGGGGGCGGGAACAAAAGGAACGTGGGAACACGAAAGTAAACAGAGCAGCGCTAGCGTGCTGCTACCGGAGCAATCGAGGTTTCATTTCCGGTGCAATTCAAAATGACTGCGCACTATTTAAAAAAAAAGACAATTGCGCTGTGTAAGCATTACAATACTGTAGTTAGGCTGTGGTGCTTCCGGAATAGCCGGAAGTTACCTACTGGCTAAAGAGCCAATAATAAGGCTGCTAACAAATAAAAAACCATAGTTAACCAACGGCAAGCAGCAAGAAATAACAAAGCAGTAGGCAGAGTCTAAGCACCCTTATAAACTACCAGATGTCTCGGAGAGACAGCGCATGCACGCTGCCTAGCCGAGACCTAAAAATGCCTCTAAGGCTTGTTTTTATGAAGGAAGGTGTTCCTTCCTGCACAAAACCAATCCTTCCTGCAATGCAGGAACTCTTGCACCATGGGGCAATGAGTTTTGTCTTGGAACTAGGCAGCACATAGTACACCAGCTCAGTGAGAGAGCAGGAATTTGCTGGAATAGTAAATATGGCACATTCCTGTACTCTCCATTTGATGCTGAGTAGCAAATTGTCTTATTGAGCTGCATCATATATTGATAAATCTGACCTTTATTCTCAGTGCATTCTGTTAGAACTTGGGAGCAGCTTCTAATCGCAGTACATGGCTAAATTAATACATAATTAAAATAAGAGATGCAGCTCTACATATCTCCGAGCTGGACCACTTACAACGAAAAGTTACATGTTTTGCTTCAATCTGTTTATGTTAGACTCTAGACAGAGCAGACTAGCAATAAGATATGAGTGAATGAAGAGAAATGTAATACCTTTGATTCTTTTGAGCTACATTCCGTGCAAGAGGGTTATTGACATTGAGTACGCAGCTTGCTTGCATGAGGTTTGTTACAGTTCCCCTACAGCTAGCTAGCTACAAGACCAAGGCAACATGAATGAATGAAGATTTTTATATAATGCCTCACACGTACAGGGGGGTAAGTTACAAGATTTGTTTTTATGGTCATAGCTCTTTCTTTTTTGTGTTATTCTTCAAAGTGATGCCTACATGCAGATGAATGGATGAATGAATACATGAACAAAGTAAAGAGTTTTGGAAGGAAAAGACCACGTGATAGGTTCAAATTACAACGCATGGCCACTTGTGTTTACAAGCAGTTTGTTACACTGCACATGGAGTAGACTTACTGCAGGAAAAGAAAGAATGAATGAACGCATGAATATTTTTTTATCATGATTTACTATGCACTTGGACCTGTTGTAACCAACGCACAGCCACTCACATTGTCGGCATTCACTTTGTTACTGTGCACATGGAGCTGACGAGTTAGCAAGGAGGAGGTTACAGTTACTGCTTGCACTGTAAGGCTGCCAGGCACAGTAATGAGGCACAGTGCTGACACAGCACGATACAAAATCATTGCCAGACACAGTTTTCCAAACACTATGCTGCACTATTGAGTGCAACAAGCAGCGCCCTTAAATAGGTATCATGGTAGCAGAAATACATTGAGTTTGGCTCACCAGACTGCAACAACGCTGACAACTGTCTTGTTCTGGTTGCGTGGTGTTTTCACCCGCAGTGTCAAAACTCACGTGCCCTCTGTTGCAGGGTCTGATCCACATAATACTCTCTGTACTTTGCCTATGTGGCCTTCCAGGATATTCATGCAGTCGCGACTTGTCCCAAGAGAAACAAATTCTCTTTTGAACTGGAGTCCCATGTTCATGAAATGTCAATACAACTTTGCACTTCTCTCAAGTGACCTTGCTCTGAGAGGGGTCTAGCCTAAATAAAATCATTGGCAAAGTCATTAGATCTCGTCTACGATAGCTATTGCCTTTGTCAAAAGTTTTAAGCTGTGTTGCACTGGACATGTCATAGTGTTTGCTTTTCTGTCTGGGGAGCAGGGCAAGCAAGACCTGAGAGAGGGGCCAGTAAATATACCTTTTACACACAAACATATAAAACATGCATACATGCATGCATAATTTTCTTAAACAACAAAAAATTAAGAGGAACCAGAGATTTCCCTAGAGGCTCATTGATGAATATCCTAGGATCAATGGTTTGGTGATTGGGTCTTAGCAACTTCTGAGTGATCTCCTGCAGAATCCCTAGGCTATATTCTCTGACAAATATGGTGGCACCAGGATGACAAAGAACCTGTCCTCCACTATGAGCCATGGGTCGTAACTGGATGAATCATGCTTAGGTTGAGCCCAAAAGGACCAAATCTGTCCATCAATTGTTCTTTTTGCATTTGTCACCCTATGTGAAACATGTATGCTCAGACATTGGTTCTGTGCCCTCCATGCCACTGGATTCAAGCTAGCCTGGCTATTGAGTGGTGATGCCCCGAAAGTGGTCCCA
The DNA here is from genome assembly GCF_964261635.1 of Lissotriton helveticus. Classification (NCBI taxonomy): domain Eukaryota; kingdom Metazoa; phylum Chordata; class Amphibia; order Caudata; family Salamandridae; genus Lissotriton; species Lissotriton helveticus. Next base: position 884,562,706 of record NC_136070.1, read on the forward strand.
GGAGGCTTGTTTCCGGTCCAAGGAGGACCTGTCCTGGCAGTTCGGGCTAGACTGTTCCCATGGGGAAGAGGGTCAAGACTGATTTGCATATGGCTGTGTTTAAACTGGAATGGCATGTGAACCAAAAACAAACAATTGATTTAGGCCCAGATCGCTGTACGAGGGTGAATGTTTGACATTGATCATCATTCTTTGACATTTTTGAAAAACAGGGTATTCCAGGGTGGTGTGACTTGCGTGGATCCCATGAGGTTTTCATACCCACAATGCCCTGCAAAGCTCAAAATTTCACTGACATCAAACATTTTCCTTACATTTCTGTGATGAAAACTTCAAGAATCTGCAGGAATCTACAACATTCCTACCACCCAGCATTACCCCATTTGTGCCGATAAAACCACTGTGCCACTTGTGTGGCTGAAATTAATGCCTGCAACAGGAACAGATCAAATCAAGGTAATGGGAGCTAAAGAGGATCCCATTGACCTCAGTTTGATTTGTTCCTGTGACGGTCACTAGGCCCAGCCACACACCTCACGCACCAAAATTAATCGGCATAAGTGGGGTAAGCATGGTTGGTAGGATTTCTGTAGTCCACACCTCCATCATAGCTTTCAAGATCCTCAGCTTCCCAAAATAGAAATCACAGGCCTCTATGTTATGCACCACACTCAGGAACACACACAGGCAAAACAGTACTCACATGCAGTAATACACTGAGGAGCACGACATAAATTTACCAATTAGGCCATGACAAGAGAAATGCACAGCAGCTGACCTTTACACAAGTTCGTCTGTAGACACCACTCAGTTTCACATCTATAAAGTTTTCATACAACTGATTACTAGTAAACACAAAACGTGTACACTGCCACCACTGTGGCTGTACTATTTAACTCTTGGTAAGGGCAGTAGCTTTTTACCACTGTGAGGGTCGCATTTGATGCGTCTGACTAGACCACAAATGTATGAGGCAGGCCTAGATCAGTTGCAGATATTCATGAAGCTGATGCACTCAGAACAGAGGTGCACATCTGCCGTGGCATAACCTAAAATAATGGAGTCCCCCTGCAGAATGGGAAGAGAGGCCCCTGAGTCTGCCATGTCTCAAAGGGATTTAGCCTTGGGCAGAATGGGGCTCCCCTGAAGGGTCGGGGGTCCCTGTAAGGTTGGGGGCCAACCTGCCCCACAGAGGCTGCTGGTTCCTGCATTATACCCCTGTACATCCGTCACCATGCATGGGACTTTCTAACAGATATTTTCTATGAAGAGTAACTGCAATTTATATATACTTAAGTGGAAAATAACATATGTTCTAGCCATCCTCTCTAATACATGGTGGGAACAAAGTCATGATTAACATCGTATATGTTCAAGAAGCGACAAAACGCAATTAAAAATATGCTTTTAACAGACACAACTGTTAATGGCACTATTGTGACATTTTTCATGTTCAAAATGTGTATTTTCTTGTCAGATGTGAGATCATCCTCACTCTTTAGTCAGCAATGGGGGCAAATGTGGCTGCTGCCTGGACTTCAGTGGCAATACATTCTTCCTACAATTCTGCCCACCACACACTGCTTGACTTGCCACTTGCTGTGCATAACACAATGGGGCATATTTACAAAGAAATGTTGGATCATGGAACTGTGCCAAATTTGGCACAGCTGTGCTCAGACATTTCCAAAACGCAGGGATAAGCCACATTTACAATACGGCGTGCCCCTGTGATTTCCCTAGCACTGGTGCAGCACACATAGAAGCAGCAAGTAGTCATTATTCAATGGTTGTTTTGGTGCAGGAAAGGACACCTTTCTGCACATAAACAATTATTAATGGCATTTTGATTTTTCTATGTGTGCTGCAGAAATATTTCTCCTCGCTTCACCATTCTAAAGCCGGCTCTTGCATGGCGTTAGTTTTAGGCACTGCTTCAGATTTACATATCATTGTAAACCTGGGGCAGCATTAAAAAGCAATTGGTGTTGCAGTGGAAGCCTACAACAGCACCACTTGCCCGCACCATTCACGCTAAGTGGTGCATAAGGGGGCTGTATTTATAAGGCGTGTTAAGCCACAAAAAAGAGTCTTAATGCCTCTTTGTAAATATGGAGAAGGGCTTATTGCCAACCAGAACGTTGCTAAAAGTGACGTTCTGATGACACCATCCCCTTGTAGTTCTGCCAAACATATTTCTGGTTTGTGCTACTTTGCTCCAAAAAATCCATGTACATATGTAGCTTTTAAAGTACTTAAAAGTGATTAGTATAGGTTTTAATATGAACATTTATTCGCCAGATATTCCTCTTTTTACAGATGTGCAAAATGCAAAATGTTTGCTTCTTATTTGGAGCAAAATGGCTTTTCACATTTGAAAAGCAGAGCAATTATAAGTCTATTTTTTTACGTAAAAAATATCAAAAACAGCTTGAAATCATGCAGTTTCTCTATACCTGATTAAAAAGTCAGCGAAAATAGTGAAAACAGATTTTCTCTGTTTCTTCTATCAGTGCAACGTTTCCATAAAACGTCCCAAGAGCCTTACCTTCAGCAGAGATGACACCATTTGCCCGCTCTTCACTTGAAGAATGTTGCCCACTATAGGAAGCGGGGTGGGGCCAGGGGGCAGTTTGTTTGCCGGGAACATCCTCCTCCAGACATTAATGAACAGCAGGTAAGAGACGCATGTGACCAGTAAAAGCGAAGCAGCCGCCCCGAGATCCATGTTGGTGAAATTATGAGATGCTTCTCTGCAGAGTCAGTGAGGGAAATGCCTTGCTTCAGATTTTCATGTGGCGCTCTCCAGCGCTGCTGACGTCTTTGTTCTCAGTTAAACTCCTTCAGCCTGCTACACATTTTGCAGATGTTATTAAATCTTGTTTTGAGATATTGAAACGAGTTATGAAACATCGAGGTGTTTGCCAGCTGGCTTTATTTCATTTTGAGCAGAAGTATAATTAATAGCTGCTCTCTTGGTTCCCACTGCATGATTAACTAGCACCGAATCATACAAAGTAAATAGATCACATGGTGAAAAGTTGAAAACACGAACCATATGGGGTTTGGCCCGAAACTGGACCTTAGACAAGTAAGTAAGTGCTCTGTAATCTGTGAGACAGAGTTAGTCAATTTAAAAATTTCAAAAATGCTTTATTCGGTAATATGAATACAACCATATAGCAGCAAACATAAAAAATAAATAAATACAACATACATTTGTGTCCGTTTTGGTTTGCCAAATGCCTTCATTACTCGAGTACGGTATACATTTAGTAGCACATGTCCGGCGGTCTTAAAGTGCTTTTAATACATTTGTCAACTAGTATGTGTGCAGGTTAACAATTTAAAGTACAAATTTAACTATACAATCCTTACAGGTGTACGGTTTACATTGAGCAGCAAGTTTCCTACATTAATAAGATGCTTATTTAATGCATACTTATACTAGTACGTGTTCAAAGTAACAAAATAAAGTGCAAAGTGGCTATACCGTCCTTCTTGAGTACAATACACATTACTGCACATGTCCAACATTTTTAAAGTGCCTATTTAGTGCATACGTCTGGTAGTGCTTGTGCAAACTAGCATAATAAAGTGCAAAGTGACTGTACAATCCTTCCTGGGGTACGATATACATTTAGCAGCACATATCCGGACGCTCTAAGAATGTTTCTCACTGCATTCTACTAACAGGACGTTTGCAAATACGCAATATAAAGTGCTATAAGCGGTGTAAATAGTTGAGGTACTCAATTTCTCCACATATGTAAAGGTTGACTAATAAAGTGCATCATTGGTTGGGCTCATACAATAATTGATTTCCGTGCAAAAATACATTTTAAAATATAAGTGGCCACATGGAGACATACATCTGGGGTCTCTAAATTAAACATCAGTTGCATCACTGTTTTTGTACTACGCATATTATACTTTAAAAAGATGGGTTTCAAATAAAATTTCCTAAATGAAGTATAAAAGTTACAGAATAGCAAAAAGTGACAACCGCTCTGTTTGGATTTACCATCACATGGACATAAACATGTCCCGGGTTTCTTAATTGCAGGGAATGCCACTAGGTGATGCACAATTCCCAACCGTAAACGGGTTAGTACAAAACGATGGGAACTGGTACTAACAATGGTAAGGTAAGTTTGAAAGCCTTCATTGATGTTATATTCCAGATAAAGATTAAACGTGCTTTGTTTTACATATCTTTCCATTCTGATCCCATCTGTATATTTAAGGAATGAGACTTTAAGCTCCCGCTTCGACAACGCTGACCCAGGTGATAGATCTTTAAAGATGTTATAACCATACAGTGTCTTATACCAGTGTTGTATGTGGCATAACCAAGGGATATGTGAGCGGCGGTCGAGCTTTAAACAATCAGTAATCACATCCTGTGTAAATTTTGTCTCTTCCTTTGCCCAGATTGAGCGCCATAGGGACAAGGGGCGTAAGGCAATTAGGTCTTTAACATGGTTTATGCCAAGTTCCCTATGTCCTATTTCAATTGAGGCCGTAGCCGGGACACAAAGTAATCGTTTTAAAAACACGTTCTCCTCACGCTGTATCAATTTAGCACTCTGGGCATTATATCCCCATATCCCGGCCCCGTATATGGCTGATGTTATACATCTTGAGTTATATATTGACAACATCTCATGGATTCTGTGACCCCCTAATTTAGCAGCAAATCTAAAAACACAGCTTGTGTTCCTAACCATTTTAAAATGGACACTATCTTGTTCATTGGCCCATCTCCCATCTCCTGAGAAAGTGATGCCTAGGTAACAAAAACTCCTAACGGATTCTAGTTTCTCCCCATCTAAAAAGAAGGACCTGCATTTTCTTGGTTTCTTGCCACATGTCATTGTGAAGGTCTTTCCTTTATTCATTTTCAGCTTCCTACTTTCAGTAAATATATGGAACCTGTTAATCAGTTGTTGCAATCCATTTTGGGTCCTGGAGATAAGGACCGCGTCATCCGCATATAAAAGGATTGGAATTTGGTTACCATTAATGGTGGGTGCATCTGCATTAATTTGTCTTAAAATTTGACCTACTTGATTTATAAAAAGGGAAAACAGGAGTGGGGCAAGTACACATCCTTGTTGGATACCTCTCTTAATTTAAAAAAAGGGAGTGCACTCTCCATCTTTTCCAATTCTGACTTTGCTGGACAGGTTGTCGTACAGCCTGGCCAGGAGGTGAATGATTTCAATTGGGGCACCCATCGCCAGCAAGATAGGCCAGAGCAGTGCGTGTTCCACCAGATCAAATGCTGAACTCAAGTCAGCAAAGCACAAGAATAGGTTACCATCTTTAGCTTTAGTGTACTTGCTGACTATGAGTTCCAGGTTCACGCACTGCTCCATAGTTCCCATCCCCTTACGGAACCCATACTGCACTGGGGATAAGATGTCATTTTCCTCAACCCAGGCTTCCAGTCTCACTAATAGAACTCGACTAAGGATTTTGACTGACGAGTCAAGAAGTGAGATAGGACGGTAATTTCGTGCTTCAGACCTGGAACCTTTTTTATAGAGCGGCACGATAATTGACTGTCCCCATGTTATTGGTAGCCTATCTTCTATGGCCGCGTTAAAATAACGTGTCAATATTGGTGCCCATAGAGTCCTTTCATGTTTATAAAAGTCCATGGGTACCCCGTCAGGCCCAGGAGCTTTGCCACCCGTACTATTTCTAATTGCCTCCGTAACCTCATTTAAGGTCACAGATAGCTGCATTTTCTGCCATTTGGGACATGATACCGTATCAACACTTAAAAATGACCCATCTGGATTAAAATCAGAGTTAAAAATCATAGTAGAATGGGCTATCCATGCGCGGCAACTAACATGTGAACTAATTTCAGGGATGTTGTCATTCTTTAAAAAGGGGCTATTTACAATTTCCCAGAATAATTTCTGGTCTTTTGTTTCTGCAGCCATATCCAATTTCAGCCATGCTTCATTTTGCAGCTCTTTTTTTCTGGATGCCAAGGCAGTCTTATAATTAAGACGCTCTTCTTTAATTTTATCCTTATCTCTCGGCTTAACATCGAGCGCTATTTTTAGCTTTTTTAATGACTGGGCCCAGTACTTGTCAAACCACACAGCTTTATTTCTCCTCAGCTTTCTATTTCTTGCTACCAGGGAATTCTCAATAGTATTAGTTATTTGCAGAAAGTTAGAAAGTAAAGTGGACGGGATCACATTAGGTGCTAAACAATAGCCTACCTCACTTCTACATTTGTGGATTATGTCCACCATAAATTGTGTGGGATCTATTTTGATCCATTTGATCCTCATACCATTTGGTCTCTCAGCCATGATCCCTTGGATGGGTCTTCCATACACAGTTGTTTTTGGACCCCATCCCGTTAGTTCTATTGATATGCTATTGTGGTCACTCACTGGCTGTTCTATTACCCAGACATTAGAGTAGACAGAACTATTGGACACCAAGATATGGTCGATGTTTGAGTGGGCATCTCTCCCTCTAAATGTTGGGCACTTCTCGTTATTTTTATTCTTTGTACATTCTAGTAACTCCAGGTCTAATTTGACTACCAGATTGTTCAATGCACTTCCGTAATTATTATGGGGGAAATGATTAAAAATAATACTGTCGCCACCAGAGAACTCCTCTTGGTGTCCACAGATCCCCTTCTGAGCATGACTACATGCTTTGATGTTAAAATCGCCTACCCAGAGTATTACAGGGCGTTTACTTGATAACGCAAGTGTTTCTTCTATTGCCCGCTCTACGTCCAATACAATCACACCCCGGTTGGGCCCAGCAATATTATTATAGAAATTCACAATAACTAAATCCCTACATTTACTGTGTACCAGACACAAAACTGATGCGTGCTGACCCACCTCCACATATCCACCAGTACTGAACTCCGTTAAGGTAGTGGATACCAGGGTCAGTAGACCGCCCTTTGCTCTACCTGCCTGGGATGCTACTGCATTCACACTAAAGGAGGTGTATCCTTCGACTTGAATTTGTGCTCTATGCCACGTCTCTTGCAGACATATTATATCGTACCCTGCATGATGAAATTATCCCAAAATGGAGTAGTTAGTTTAGCAGCAATTCCCGCTATATTCCAAGTAGTGACCTTTAAAAAGTCAACAGGGTTGCCCTGTAGAACATCAGAATGGGCAATCAATGGCGATGTTTCTAGACTCACATTCAGGTTCATATCTACAAGGGTGGTTACAATTGGCATGATTATGTCGTTATTTTTACATTGATCAATATTGATCGTATTTAGCACAGTTACATCATCTACCCCAAATTGGCCCCCTAGCCCCTGTTCAATTGTGGCCATTCCACCAGATACAGCAGTTTCAGAATAAGAAACCATGGATGATGCCTTCAGTCAGTCGTTCTCCTCTAGTTAATTAAACACCTGAAATCTGTTGGAGGTCGGGATTGTGAAATTATCATATACATTATACAAAGGTGCATTAGGGTGGTTAAGGTGTACAGCTCTAGGATGGTTAAAAGTCTGCGTTGTGACTTGTCTTCCTAACTGATTCCTGTAGAAATAGTCAAGGGGGAACAAGGTGGTGTTATATTTGTGATTAGATGGTATAGGTGCATTCAAAATCGAGTAGCTTGCCCATTCGGTATCCCTGTAGTTTATAACTATACAGTCCCCATTTATCTCCTTTTTGCTTGGTCCCACCCATCCCACTCTCTGTGTGGAAATAATCTCATTTGCCCCTCGTGTTGGGAATCCACAGTTTTTCACAAGCCAGTACAAGGTTTTGTTTTTCAGGGTTTCCTGATTTTCAAATTGGGTAGGCCTCATTTTGGGGACATTGGCAAGAAAAGCTACATATGGTCTACATTCTGGTGGAAGATTAATCATGGCGGGGATGATATTGTTAGTGTGGCGCCTAGGTGCTGGCAGATTCTTGTTGTTGTAAATAGGGCCACCTGTCTCCCTTTTCCCCACATCGACTTTCTGGCCTGTTGTTATGTTTGGGGCAATGGTGGGTAGCTTTTTCGGTACACTTATGGTTACTACCGGCATAGCTACCGTGGTGGGGATACTGGGTACTCTAACTGCACTGCTGGACGTATTTTTGCTGGGTTTCCCAGTTGGTACATTAATTACAGATGACTTGACTTGGGTGCCAAGATGTTCTAATATATCTAAGTTGGCAATGCCCAGTTTTTCCAAATTCTCCACTTTTTTACTTAGGGATTCTAACATTCCAGTCACTGGTGCGATGTAGGATTTTATCATATTCTCTATACTCTCTAAATGTTGCGTCAGTCCCTCTGCATTAATTGGGGTTAATTTTTCCTTTGAGCGTTTATTACCGCTGTGTTGCAGTGTCTCTCCCTCCTTCCATGATCTAATGATATTTGGGTTACTCTCTTTCTTTTGCATCTGTATCCCTTGCCCAACCTATTTAGGTTTGGGCCGGTTAGGCCCATGATCGCTCACATTACTTGACAAACTGGTGTTAGTTGAATCAGCAATAGGTATAATGTCATTAATGTCGCAGCCATCCATCTCCACTGTGACATTAGGCGCATCATTCACTATTGGGGGTATATCACTTGTTAGCAGGTTAGGGGTTAGTGATAATCTGCTCTCCCTGGCAGCAAACATAGTGGGTTCTAAAGGTTGCGGTGCGTCAACCTGATTCAACTCATTCCCTGGCAGACCTGAATAAGATTGTAACAAAATCGAGTCATGTGAAAATGTTGTTACATTTGTGATATTTGTAGATGAGTTTACTACTTGTGGTGATTGGGTTATAAGACACATGCTAGGTGGTAAAGTTAGCCGTCTCTCAGTATTTTCAATCGCATTCACAACAACCCCAATTGTTTGCTGCAACATTCTGTCAATTGCAGTTAGGGTAGGTAGTGGGGTTGGCGCCAGTGTTAGTTTCCTAGTTGCAGATCGTGTATGCATAGGGTTTTTTTTGGCCGTGGCCCTGCTTTTGCCCTCCATCAAAGCAATAGCTGGCCACTACCGGTTACACTTACTCGCTTGGGTGTTTACCTTTGTTGGTTTAATGACAAAGCCAAGGGGGGTGGCCCAGCCCAGTCACTTTCGGCCTCAGAGGGCCCGCCCTTGTCCCGGGCTTCTCCCGGGCGCGCCCGCGCGCGTCCCGCGGGACGAGTAACCAAGGGAGCCTTTATGCGCCTCCAGGCGCTTCCAGGTCGCGTCAGCGGCGTCAGCGGCGTCGGCGTCCTTGCCGCAATGAGGCTGCTGGGGAATGTAGTGCAGAGAGGCCCGGCGGAGCCAAGCCCGGCCAGACCACGAGCGAAGCAAAGCCCGGCCCACAAGCACCACACTGGAGAACAGGGGGTCAGCGGAGCCAAGCCCGGCCAGGGAAACACAGCGGAGCCAAGCCCGGCCGTCAGCAGCACTCCAGGTCAGCAAATACGGCTCATTTCTAAACCCTTTTTGTCTAGCTTCTCATGTTTAAATTATGGAAGGGTCTATTTAACCCTCAGCCAACCAACTGGACACAATTTCTGCTCTTTACCCAGTAGCCTGTAACATTAAGGAATCTCTGCTGTTTACCCGGACTACAAAGTAGAGATGATGTACAATTAGGCCAGTGGCTGGATAATAGTACCCACACAATGAAACACTCTCTCCCCTTCACTTTTGACACCCATCAGTTCCCACTGTGCCCAAGAATATCCAAAATCGGTTATATTGTCCAAGGCGTAGACTTTTATTCACGTTAACTCACATAAATCTACACAACCAAAACAAGAGCCAAGTACTACTTGGATATATATATATCATTATTCACATGAACAGACCTTTTAGCGACATACACATAACAAAGGCAGTAAGGAAATTAGGTATAACCTTATCATTGATTTCAGCTTCGCCATCCACATGTATTTAAATTTGTAGGGCGACTCGGCCACATCCCCATGACAAAAGACAGTAACGAAATTAGGCATAACAATATAATTTGATCTCAGCTTCTCTGTACACATGTATTTAAATTTGTTGGCCGACTCGGCCGATACAGCTGAGCACATTGTGCCGGCAGGCTCCAACGCGCTACAGCAAACATTTTATTGCTTGAAATACTGGCCACCGCATAATCACCGGACCACCGATATACCTGAACACAGGCCGCCTCCCAAAGAGTCCACAAAGACTATACGTTGCGGGATAGGGCAGTAAAGACAGGACCACCCGCGCCTTCCCTCAGAAGTAGAGTCCAGTAGAGTCCAGGACCACCAGCAGGTCAGTCCCCTCCCCGCCTATCCACTGCACAGCTCCATTGTACCCCCTCTTGGGGTACATCGAGTCGCTGAACCTCCATTGCTGCGCATGCCCCCTTTTGTGTTAACTGGCAGCGCTCCGCCACAGGGCGAGAAGGTCCCTGGCGCACTCACCCTCTGTGCTCCACAATAGCCCCCAGTACCGTGTGGATAAAGAACTCCATCCCCTCGGCAAACAGATGCACCTCATCCTCATGGAACAAACTCTCTCATCCCGGGACATAGCAATGTGTGCCTTATAGAACCCGTGGAGGACTTTGTTAAAATGCTTTGTACGAAATGGTTCTGCTTCATTACAGATTCAGTCCTGGCTATTACCGTAACCCCACTGGCTATGGCTGCTCGTGAAATTAATTCTAACAACCAATCACTGTTTTTGGAAGACATCGTCTAAACTTAGCCATGGCTGCAACAAAGCCTCTCGCACCCCATGCCTGGCAAGGGACACCATATTATTCCCGCCCGCGTGTATGACTAATTAGCAGGGTGGGGGAAAAAACTCTGGCTCGCAACACTTGTTCCAAAAGAGCAAATATATATCCGCAATTCTAGACCCACAGCCCCAAAACAATGGTGCCTTAACCCCTCAGCCTTTCGTGCCTTTTCCAGACTGGACCCTCGGAAACTGCTGCTCCGCTCTGCGAATCAAGGGAAACCCACACCAACAAATGTGGAGGAATGGTATGTTATCCTAGGAGCCCACTCCCATGCTTTTTACCCAATTAAAGCAATGATAACACAAACTAGAGACCAGTCAGCAACTGGTACACTCTATCATAGGGGAAATGACAACTGGGGACCTCCACTAACGCCTCATCCTAGCCATAATGCCTGGAGCCGAGCACCACAACCAAGGCACATCCAATGAGCCTCGGATTATGCCTGGAAGTCCTGAGCCACTGACAGGTGGACCATTATTCATATAAATCTACACAACCACTACGGTATTAAGTATTATTCGGATATATGACAATTTTCATAGCCATCAACTTCCGACATCCCCATGCCACAGTTAGTAAGAAAATTAGGCATAACCTTATAATTTATTTCAGCTTTTCCCTACACAAAGTACTTACATTGTTGGCCGACTCGGCCGACACACTCAGCTGTGCACCACATGCCGGCAGGCCCCAAACACGCTACAGCAAACATTCCATTACATAATATACAGGGCACCTCATAGCGCACCTACCCACAGCAGTAGAGTCCAGGACCACCTGCAGGTCAGTCCCGTCACCGCCTATACAATGCACAATTCCACCGCACCCCCTTCTTAGGGTCTCTCCAATCGCTGAACCTCCTAATGTGTTGGAGCTTGTCCATATGGAGATAAGACCTAGGGCAAGCTGCCCCCTCATGAAGTTAAACTATATTGCACTGTAGATGAACCTGTGAATACGTTATCTTATCATTACCTATACCAAGCGGTCCCAGGCAGACTGTATCGCCATGTACCGATGAACGGCAGGAAGGAATTAGGCATGATACTCCATTGGAAACTACCGCTTGGCCTTACATTTGTGCACTGTGCACATTATGGCAGCAGGCACCAATGCGCCACAGCAACCAGTTTATGTTTGCAATCCAGGGCAGTTGGCCTTACATTTGACTTTGTATTAGGCCGACTTGACCGACCTGCTCCGCACATTGTGCCAACAGGCCCTAACGCGCCAAAGCCACCATCTCATTATTTGCAATCACGGGCGCATGGCATCGCAATTGAATGTGGCCCCCACAAACGCCCCACCTATCGCCCCGTAAACCAAGCGGTGTCTTGCTAATTATTTGTGTGCCTGGAAGGACCGGAAGGCTATTGAACTGGTGACATTGATCCATTCCCCCAAGCTTATTGCCTCTATGTAACCGAAGTGCCTAATAATCGTTATTTAATGCGAGTGCCCCATAAAAGACAGATTGTGTTGCCCATGTTGAAGGCAAACGGTAGCTGCAGATTACATGTATTTAAAACCTTATTCTGGCCCACTCACCCACACAGATTGTGCCAGCAGGCCCCAACGTGCTACCGCAATATTTCTTATGCCCTTAGTAATTGGTTGGCCCTGCTACTCCGCGTGCATACTGCTACTATCGCTAGTAGGGTGGCACCAGAGTTGTCAGTCCTTTTGAGTCAATTGCCTCGATAAGGATTGCACACTGGCTCCGTAACTCTATAGACTTATTACAAGGAGCAAGAGAACCCCATAAATGAGCCCCTTTTGCTCACACCCCTGCCTTGTTAATAGCTGCAAGCATAGGTATGTAGACTGTTACAGAACTGACCCAGACGAGTGTGCCCGGGGCAATTCACTTCCAGAGAAATTTAGCCACCATTGGACATGGGCGAAGTAGTGGGACCAAACAAAATGCAAAAGCCAGTGGCAAATAGCCACTGGTATTATCGCCGGGCGCTCAGCACTGCAAGTTCAATTAAATCTGGGAGGAAAACTTTGCTGGGTCGACCTCCCCGACCCTGCTGATTACATGTTACTTAATGTGGCAGACCATGGGCCCTAGTCCTGTCCTCGCCCATGTGTTGTGAACTAAAGTTATAGTAGGCAGAGTGCCAGTGGTGTTTCTGCCTTATTATGGTGCAAGGAAAGGGACTGCATGGCTCTGCACCGGCCAGGCTATATTTATCGCTGAGCCCAATTGCCTATAATATGCAAAAATTACCACAGGAGCACGAAAACCTTCCTGTGCCTTTCAGTACGGCTATAAACCGTGACCGGTATTCAAGTTTCGCTATCTAGGCAGAGTGCCAGTAGTGTTCCCACCTTATTATGGTGCAACGAAAGGGACTGCATGGCTCTGCACAGGCCAGGCTATATTTATTGCTGAGCCCAATTGCCTATAACATGCCAAAATTACCACAGGGGCACGAAAATCTTCCTATGCCTATCGGTACGGCTATAAACCTTGAACGGTATCCAAGTAAGAGTGTTACCCCTACATGCGGCTATGCCCCAATGTGGATACCTTGCAGCACTCCTACTCCACTCACTTGCATGCTTCCCCCTTCCAAGTAGACCTTTTGGCTTTTACTCCCGCACCAAGGCCTATCCTGTGGCATGACACATACAAACCGTTAAACTGTTACCACACTGGACCCAGACTCCTGCACCCCGGTGTGCCAGTACTGATATGTCAGCCATCCTCAAGTTCATGCCAGGTGCCGTCTGGAGGCTATGTAACTGCCATGTCCACGCAATGCGCCTCCCACCAGAAAAGAAAACAAGCAGTCAATATTTGGTGGTCTTCACCTTGAATGTGCACTTATGTCTGGAGTAGAAATTACATGTCTCTAAACCAGAGGCAGTTTCCTAGGACAATATATATCTCATTTATTACCCCTCCTGCATTGCAGCTATGAACACATTTTGTTTTCGGGAGTATGAAATAGCGCAGCTGAATTCCCAGCTGCCTCTGCACCCCCATACCTCCCATAACCAAATGTCCACAAAACATGGTTAAACGCCACAAAGTAAGTGGCAGTGCCTTAACCGTATGTTTATGTGTTGTAAAGGACACTAGGACCTCCTCCATCCTGTTCAAGGGGAGTGCTAACCGTCTATTCTTTCATACCACACGAATAGTTATCCCCCAGGCATCCACTTTGTACTACGAGGTGGACCTTTTTTTTTATTTATGTATTTTTTATATATTTATTTTTAAAAATGGCCTTCATTTAGTTAATATGCTGTAGGGACCGTACATAATAAGTGCCTTGCACCCGAATTCTAGTGACTTGTGTAATAAAGCTGATGCAATTACCACAAATAACCTGCATCGCACACAAGCTGTAGTTGCCACCTCAGCAAGCAATGTATAACATTAAAATGGCAATTTTTAATCAAAATAAGCCATTGCCTTGCCAATAGTTCACTGCTGCTTCTACCGGTACTTTGCACGCTTTTGTAACTTGCACACATGTCACTTTCCTCCTGTAATGACTTAAGGTTGCTTATGTAATATGGTCACTAGTAACTTCCTCCTTATGTATCATTACTGTTCCTAATTCAAAGCAGTCTTTGCCACCTTCGGGTAACGTCCACGCTATATAAAAAAACGCATTAAAACGAGGAATAAATAAAGCTGCCCACTCCGCTCCTCTTGCCATGCCTGGACCGCCGCAGGACGGCCGAACATGCAGCCGATCAAAATGCCCGCAGCGGCCTCAACCCAGCCCGCGAGGCCTGACCTTCCTGCACGAGCCTGTCACAAAGTCCACGCTACACAAAAAACATCAAAAAGGAATAAAGAAAGCTGCCCGCCCCGCCCATCCTGCCATGCCGCAACCGCCGCAGCATGCGCTGCATGGCAAGCGGCCTTAACTCAGACTTACTCAGCTCGCGGAGCCTGACCTTCCTGCACGAGCCAGTCACCCCACAAAAAGAATGCATCGCGGCATGCAGCATATCGCAGTCACCAAGTCACCCAAACGCTGTGAAACTGGCCTCAGCAACCATTCCCAGCTAATGCTACTTCCTTGTTTATTTTAATATTAAAAAAAAGAAAATGTTTTAACATCAATCATTATAGGGGATCGAACCCTGCCTGAAGCCACCGACGCGCCAAAACGTAACCACTATGCCACAATCAGCGCACTGACACAAGTCTGAAAAAAACATGCATCAATTACAAAAAGCAACTTTGTAGTGCGCTCTCAGCCCCGCCTCCATCTTGCGAGGCCCGACTCAATTCTCTTAATACATCCCTTTCTTCACTGTAAAGTGGCCAAATTACCCTTCAACATCACTATTAATGCACATAGATGGATTTATAAATTTTTATGTACGCTCCTATGTTTGCTCCTTTCTTTTTACCTTTCTTTTAAATAGGAGGATCGAACCCCCACCCGATGCATATAGAGCACTAAAGACCAACGCTCACTGAACCGAGCTACAAGTTCCTTATAGCTACACTAGGCCTCCTGGACCCACCTTGCCACACACCTCGCTGCCTCAGACTTCAAAAGTTCTGTGCGGCTTCCCCTGGGTCCCAGGAGATGCCCCTGGAACCGCGGCGGCAGCCTCACTACTCTCTACGGATGCAAATCCCGGCCCCCTGAGACTTGAACATCAGCGAACTTAATCTTATGCCGCCGCTGAGCCGGCCGTCCGAGCACCCCCCACAGATATAGGCTATCCATGCGGTTGCCCTAAATTGAATAAAACTGCTAAATGGATACTCAGAAAAGAACCCACAAATTTAAATCAAACTGCTAAACAAATACCAAGAATGCGCTAAATAGATCCAAGGAATGTGCTAACATAACTACCAGGAATGTGAAACATATACTGCCCGAACAGGGACTTGACACCTGGACCTCCAAAAATAAATACCCGGGATGTGCTAAATAAATTCCAGGAATCAAACCTATGCACTTGTATCTGTCTAACACTATGAGCTTAAACCACTGAGATAAACAGCTCGCTGTCTACAACGCTAACCAAGCCTCCTTGAAACTGACCGTACCACGCCGCCTTGCTCGTTTTCCGAAGCTCTTGCGGCTTCCCTGGGTCATCCAAGGAGACAAAGAGGAGGAGACACGAGGGTAGTGTTGCCAGATTTTTAGACCCGGCCCAAGCCCAAAGCCGCTCAAATATAAGTCCAAAATAAGCCCATTCAGACCAGTTCCAGCTCAAAAATCAGGCCAAATTAGCAAGTCGGAAATGATGCACAAATTATCATCAGAAACAATTATAAGGACAAATATACATTGTATTCAATATACAGATGGTGGGAGGGCGTTAAATTGGGCATCTGCCTTAATGCTACTCAATTTTAAGACCAGTCCTTACTGTGACTTTAGCATGTGAAACAGGCACCGCTCAGAATACAATAGTAGAAACAAAAAATAAGCAAGGCAAAAATAGTGTTCTGTGCAATTTACTGCTCCCTCTAAATTGTATTTTAATCAAGTCTGTAAAACTTAGTGTCTTCATTATTCATTACATTACAGATTACAAATCTACATTGAAAAATGGTCACTCACTTCTCTTGATGAGCAGCAATTCTGTAAATCTTGCAGACGCTCATTTCAAGGGGTGAGGCAAGTCCCTGTAAACATGGCCAGCACAGGGAAACTGCGAATTGTTCATTAATCACTTGTTTGTATTTCAACTTTGGCAGCTTTTGGTGGACACAAAGACCTCAGGAGGAGCCACTTAGGTTTCTTCCAGTAGAAGACAGTCAGCTAGGTGAATAGGCACATGGCATGCCTCCAGACGCAGACGCTCGTTTCAAGGGGTGAGGCAAGGCCCTGTAAACATGGCCAGCACAGGGAAACTGCGAATTGTTCATTAATCACTTGTTTGTATTTCAACTTTGGCAGCTTTTGGTGGACACAAAGACCTCAGGAGGAGCCACTTAGGTTTCTTCCAGTAGAAGACAGTCAGCTAGGTGAATAGGCACATGGCATGCCTCCAGACGCAGACGCTCGTTTCAAGGGGTGAGGCAAGGCCCTGTAAACATGGCCAGCACAGGGAAACTGCGAATTGTTCATTAATCTCTTGTTTGTATTTCAACTTAGGCAGCTTTTGGCTGGACACAAAGACCTCAGCAGGAGCCACTTAGGTTTCTTCCAGTAGAAGACAGTCAGCTAGGTGAATAGGCACATGCATGCCTCCAGACGCAGACGCTCGTTTCAAGGGGTGAGGCAAGTCCCTGTCAACATGGCCAGCACAGGGAAACTGCAAATTGTTCATTAATCACTTGTTTGTATTTCAACTTTGGCAGCTTTTGGCTGGACACTGGGTGCATTTGGAAGGGAGGGAATTCATCTTTCAAAATGTCACCATACCCATCTATAGTATTAATGGATGTACAACAAGCAGTTTGTATGGCAAACCTGATTTCTCTTCTTTTCTGGTCGTTGGGTATGGAAGGGATAGGCTGTACAAAGGATTGCATAGATGTGCTTGCTGCATTACATCATGAGCTGTGTTTCTTTGTTACTGCATGTTGCTTCAAATCATTATAATGGGCATGCAGTTCTATAGGGCAGTACTTGCACGCTGCCTTGGTGTGATCTTATTTTATTGAGTTATCCATCCTTTGGATTCAGAAACCACTACCACCGTTTTCTATGTTTTGAACTCACTTGCCCATATTGCACTTTTTAAACTGCAACTGTTGCACTTCTGGGAGAAGCTGCACAATGATAAACTGTGTTGATGAGAGGGCAGGGGAGTACCCGAAACTGCAAGAGACAATTATCTATTTATGTACTGGCATAACTGTGGTATTCCTAGCGCTAATACATGACAATGGCATCTGCTCAATCAAAGTAGGGGGGAAATAGGCATGGCTCATCTTGATAAATTGTGTGGCACAATCTTAATGCAAAGCAGTGTTCAACATAGGATGCTTTGCAAACGTTTATTTTGAAGGCATCATTTTGTTCAAGTAAACTAATCTATGTTTGAAGTGTTAAGAAATGAGCAGGAGGATACAGTTCGCCATTGTGACTCCGGACTGTAGTAATCCTAGAGCTAATACATGACAATGGCACCTGCTCAATCAAAGTAGGGGGAAAATAGGCAATCTACACGATCGGACGTCAATAGCCACAGTGTTTTGCAAGGAGAAATTAATTTCAGGGACATGCCTCCATCCAATGTGAGACACAACTCCTTATAGTCAGCCTGGCGTTTTGGTGGGTGCAAAAAACAGTTGTGAGTTTCTCTGATCACAAATTCTAAATTGCTAGGAATTCTCCTTATTGCTTTCTTAGCAGTGATGTCAAGGGAGTGGCAAATACAGCGCACAAGTTGCAAGGATGGGTGCTCATCTCGCAACATGGTGAATGTTGAGTGGTTCTTCCCACACATGATGCTTACACCATCTGTGCCTATGCCAATTGCACTTTTTAACGTCAAGGTTACAGTTTTCAAGCAAGTTTAGGTCTGCATTTGCAATAGGTTCGGAATAGGCATGATCTAATACTACCATGGCAAGGAAAGCGCTTACAAATTTGTTAAGCTTTTTGTTGAAATATAGAATGGAAATGCAATTCTGTTTTTTCACTGCAATGTGGGTTGCTGGAATTAGGAGAAGGTGGAGAATGGTGCTCTTCTAGGGTTGGCACCAGCAGGAGTGACACGCAATGCTCTGGGGTACACAGTGGCAAGAGTAGGTCTAACAAAGTGTTCTTCTGGTCCTGTTAGTAGCAGGCAGGCGTTGTGCCTCCTTCTGCAGTTAATGAGCAGGTATGTGAAAGTGTTTTTCTACCCCTGGCAACATACATGAGCTGCATGCACCTCCGGGGTGGTGGCGGCGCTGACTGTTGCAATTTTAATCCTACATTGTTCTGTTAAATTTTGCAAACAATTGCGGGGGTGGAAGAAATGAATAGGACTTTATTGCAATGCGTTTCAGTCCAAACTTAATATATAGAATATTTGAAAGCAGTTTTAGGCCCATTCTGTTCCTTCTATCATTTTTAACAGCGTCATCTGAGAAAAACCTCGTTCAACATGAGCATTGGATATCAGGAGAGTCAACATCTTTATAGCACCCATTGCAAGCTTGTGAAAACAATGGTTGCCAGCAGCATCGGTGTAGTTATACACTTCCATCCAGAACGATTCTATGTTTGAAGTGTTATGAAATGAGGATGAAGATATAGTTCTCCATTGTGACTCCAGGACCTCCAATGGACAAGTGAAAAAGGCTTCTTGCAAATCTGTTACAGGTGGTTTGGGATCTGCAAGTACTTTTTGCGGACTCAAACTTTCTAACTTTTTAAGCATGCTGAGAGACTCGGGGAGACGAGCTTTATATTCAGACACCAACACTTTCATGAACTCTAGGCACCTTGTCACAATGCCTTCCTTTGACACAGAGGGGAGTTTACTTTCTTCCAGCTTGTTACGGAAAGTGAGGCCAAGATCCACATCATCCTGTGAAAGATAAATGGCAGAACTTTGGAAGTCTAGGCTCTGCAACTTCTTCTGATTATTAGATGTGAAAACACTTGGTTTAAGTATCCTTTTAAGTGTGGACAAGTACAGAGTGTATAGATCGCGGAAGATGTGGAGTGCATGCCCAGATTCTAGCTGAAAAATCTTGTTAACAACCTTTATTTCTTGGAGCACTGGCTTTAAGAAAGTGAGGTAGAGTAGATTTAGCTCATCTTGATACATTTCCTGGAGCATCCTTGCTGCATAGCAGTGTTCCACATAGGATGCTGTGCAAAAGTGTACTTTTAAGGCATCATATTGTTCTAGCAAACGATCTACACCATCTGCCATCACTAGCCACCGTGTTTCACAAGGAGAAATTAATTTCAGGGGCATGCATCCGTCCAATGTCAGTTACAACTCCTGTTATGGGACTCTGATCACCCTCCGGAAGTTCTTCCCTCTTCTCCCCCAGGAAGCGAAGGAAACAGTGGCTAGAGCACTCATTCTGTCGCGCCTGGATTACGCTAATGCACTTTACGCGGGCGCTCCTGATTTCCTGCTTCGCAAATTGCAAGTAGTCCAGAACGCGACAGTGAGGCTTCTATTCAACATCCCTAAATGCCATAGTGTAGGAAGACAACTGGCGGATCTTCATTGGCTTCCAGTTGCTCTTAGAGTGCGCTTCAAGGTCCTAACACTGGCCTTTAAGGCCTTACACGGTCCTTGCCCACCTTACCTCAGTGCCAGGTTTGCCTTCTATCATCCCCCGCGACAATTGAGATCGGCCTCTCTCAGACATCTGGTCATTCCGAGATTTAAGAGAGCTCGTCTGTGAGGAAAATCCATGACGGTCATAGCTGCTCAGCTATGGAATAGCCTCCCTGACCATTTGAGACACACGACTAACCTCACTTATTTTAAAAAGCACCTTAAGACTCACTTATTCAAGCAATTCATGTAAATGCACATATTCTCTCTTGTTATGTTATCCCTTTGTTACTTTCTGACACTGAATCCCTCTTCGTGCCAGGACAGTCTTGACTAGCAGTGCGCGCTACAAGAAATATATAACATAACATAACATAACATAACATAGTCAGCCTGGCGTTTTGGTGAGTTGGAAAACCAGTTGTAAGTTTCTCGGATCATAAATTCGATATTGCTAGGAATGCTCCTTATTGCTTTCTTAGCAATGATGTCAAGGGAGTGGCAAATACAGCGCACAAGTTGCAAGGATGGTTGTTTATCTCGCAACAAGGTGAAAGTTGAGTGGTGCTTCCCACACGTGACGCTTGCCCCATCTATACCTATGCCAATTACTTTTTTAATCTCAAGGTTACAAGTTTCCAGCATGTTTAGGACTGCATTTGCTATATCTTCAGAACAGGCCTGATCTAATTCTACCATGGCAAGGAAGGTGCTTACAAATGTGTTAAGCTTTTTGCTGAAATATTTAATGCAAATGCATAGTAGTTTTGTCACTTCAATGTCAGTCGTTCATCAATCAATAAAGAAAATGGTGATGCTCCAATATGTTTCAGCAATTCCTCTTTGAAATATGGGACCAACAGAGAATTAATTAGTGCTGTACATTTTGTGCGGTGCATTCGGAAGGCAGGGAATTCATCTTTCAAAATTTCACCAGACCCATCTTTATTATTAATGGATGTACAACAAGCAGTTTGTATGGCAAATCTGATTTCTCTTCTTTTCTGATCATTAGCAATGGAAGGGATAGGTTGGATAAAGGATGCCACAGATGTGCTCGCTGCATTACAGCGTGAGCGGTGTTCAGTGGTTGCTGCATGTTGCTTCAAATCATTATAATGGGCATGGATGTCCACATGGCAGTACTTGCATGCTCCTTTGCTATCATTTGTCCTTACAGGGGCAATCAATTTTTTTAGTTCAGGATCCAACTGCCACTCTTTTCTGTATATTTTTTTATATTGTGACCACTTGCCCATCTTGCAATAATTAAACTGCCAAGTCAGCTGGGCGCAGAAAAATTAACTATTTCACGATGAGGCTGGACGAATACCTGAAATTGCAACAGACAAAAGGCAATCATTGTCCCTGGCTCACTGCAAAATATGCAAAAAGCAATAACAAAATGCTATCAATAAATCCCTACTTGCAATGGATACTATAGCATACAGGAGCAGCCTGTGCAGGTAAGAGGAGATGGGTGAGGGGGTAATTCGACACACAAGGGAAATGGTATTATTCAATTTGCCCTCTGGGTCATCTATCCAATCCCTCCCCGCCTCCACCACCACCCTGCCCCACTGCTTTTACCTACACTGGTAGCATACCTCAACATTGTGCATGTCCAAGGGTGTCATTTCATTATTTTGGGGTACAATACCAGTAAAATCAAAAGGAGACAGTGTTGTTGACTAAACTTCGATTGGAATTCCATAGAGCATATTATCAAGCCCATTATTTATTTATTTATTATTACACTTATTAAGCGCGCAGCTACCCGGAGGTTTCCCGGCGCTAGAGCAAACTGATCAGTGATAGGCGCGAGGGACATTAGTTGTTGAAAAGCCAGGTCTTTATTCCCTTACGGAATTTCAGAAAGCACGATTCCGTGCGCAAAGACTGAGGAAGAGAATTCCATAGGGATGGGGCCAACAGAGCAAACGAGCGGCCACCCATTTTGGCTCTGTTGATGCGCGGAATTTTAAATTTGTTATGCGACAAGGACCTAAGTGTGCGGGGGGGAACATATTGCTGAACTAGAGCAGCAAGGTAGCGCGGGGCTCTATCAGTCATGATTTTATGCATGTAGCAGAGTGCTTTAAAATGCACTCTGCTTTCAATGCGCAACCAGTGCAGGTTCCGCCTGTGGTGGGTGACCGAGGATCTGGCAGGAAGGTGACAGATCAGGCGGACTGCCATATTCTGAACCACCTGATATTTTCTGGTTACCTCTTTGGCAGCCCCTAAGAGCAGGATGTTCCCATAGTCCAGGCGTGAGATGACAAGGGCCTGGACGACGGTCCTCAAGGTGTCTGTAGGCAGCATCCAAGTGATCTTTCTCAGCCACCTGATGATGGTCGTACAAGTGGCTGCAACTTTCACAACATGATGTTTGAAGGTAAGTTGGTTGTCGAAGATCACACCGAGATTGCGAGCAGACACTGATGGAATGGGTAGAGGACCCATCTCCGTAGGCCAATGGTGTGGGCCCCAGAGAGAAGTGTCGGGGCCAAACAAGAGCAGCTCTGTTTTATCCCCGTTAAGCTTCAGTTTGTGCTTTAACATCCAGTCCGATATATGCTTCAATCCAATTTGAAGAGAGGAGGAAGGGAGGTTTTTATTAGTCGATAGGGAATAGATGACTTGAGTGTCATCGGCGTAGGAATAAATTGTAAGGCCAGCCTGTTCAGCCAGGAACGCAAGAGGCCTTACGTAAAGGTTAAAAAAAAGGGGACTAAGGATGGAACCCTGGGGAACACCGTGAGCGGAAGGGAGGGTGGATGAAGCAGAGGAAGAGGAAAAAACCTGAAACGTGCGATCAGACAGAAAGTTAGCAATCCAGGCCAGGGCGGTACCACCGACACCTACTGCCTCCAGGGTGGATAATAAGATGGAATGGGAGACGGTGTCAAAAGCGGCACTCAAATCAAGCAAGATGAGTGCCACCGTCTCGCCATTATCCACTTGGCGTCTGATGGTTTCTGACACGCCAAGGAGGGTAGTTTCCGTGGAGAAACCAGCCCTGAACCCGGATTGAGAGCAGTGGAGAAAATTGGTGGATTCAACAAAAGAACTAAGTAAAGAATTCACATGCTTCTCCAAAATCTTGGAGAAGCAAGAAAGCAGTGAAGTAGGGCGAAAGTTGGAAGGATTGTTGGGGTCCGCATTGGCCTTCTTTAATAATGGAACCACCATAGCGTGCTTCCATTCCTTCGGGACAGTCGCTTCTACCAAGGAGGAGTTGAGGACATCCAAAATAATGTGGAGTGAATCTGGGTCGAGGGAACCCAGAACTTGAGGGGGGAGAGGGTCAAGGGGAGAGCCAGATTTGATGGTCTGGAGGTACTTTTTTAGAAGTGTAAGGGAAATGAGATCCCAGGAAAGCAGTTGGGAAGTGGTAGGCAGGGAACAGAGAGGGGTATCCAGGGGAGGATTGTCAGGATTTTGAGCAATGTGAGTAGGGGTGTCAGGAGTGGAATTAAAAATGGCATAAATTTTATCTATCTTTTCCCTGAAAAAATTGGCTAGAGCATTACACTGTGCCGTGTCTAAACAGGGGTCTTTAGGAACTGAGGAAGCCCCTGAGAGCTCCTTGACAATTTTAAACAGGGCCTTAGGCCTGTTTTGAGCCGTGAGTATGGTGTTATTGGCAAAGTTAGCTCTAGCGGTGTCACATGCCAAATGGTAAGATTTAAGAGCAGCCCTATAGTTGGCTTTGTGCTCAGGATTATATTTAGCACGCCAAATGCGTTCTAGCTTTTTGCAGTTGGATTTTTCAAGGCGTAGGGAGTCATTAAACCAGGGAGCCGGGGGGTGATGAATTTGAGTTTTATTTTTTTGGGTAGGGAGGCAGGAATCCAGAGCTGTAGTTAGCCATGAACTAATGGCAGGTAGCTCTTCGATCGTTATGTTGGAAACAGACGGGATGGAATTGGCCAGAAGGGAATTTAATCTGTCTAGATTTAAACGTTTCCAGTTCCTACTAGCTTTGTGGGGAAAGTCAGGCCTGGGAGTATCGGCTACACATGTTTTAATAGAAAAATGAACTAAAAAATGGTCTGACCAGAGAACAGGGGTAGAGGATTGATAAGAGATGCTCGTTAAATTGGAAATAATAGGGTCTAAAAGGTTACCAGCCTTGTGAGTAGGGTCAAAGTTGCGGAGATGCAGGTCAAGAGCTTCAAGATCCTGTAGGAGGCGTTTAGCAATAGCGCACGAGACAGAATTAAAATGAATATTTAAATCCCCAACAATAGTAAAATTGGTAGATTGTGCTAAAAAAGGAGAAATGAGCTCGGGAAGTGCAGCAGCCCACCCGCTCGCTGACCCCGGTGGGCGGTAAATCAAAATACCTGTAAAGGTAAATTGAGGGGAGAGAGTTAGTTTAAACAGGCCCGCCTCACAGTTAGGGAAGTCAAGGTCTTCCCATTTACAGGAGAACTCTCTTTTAAAAATCACAGCAATTCCTCCGCCGTCTTTAAGTGCTCGGTTTCTCCCTACGTAGGTATAATCATTGGGGAGAGCCATGGCTAAATCTGGGCCAGAGCTATCCTTAAGCCATGTTTCGGTCACGAACACAGCAGCAGGGCGATCTGACTCCAGGAGGTCAAAAATATCTCTCTTATGTTTAGAGAGCGACCTGCTGTTTATGCTAATAAAGGTCAGGTCTAATGAGGAATTGAGTGATGTGGGACGTACAGTACGCACCGGGGAGGGTAATTGCCAGAACGAGGACGACATACTGTCGGTGCTTGATTCGAAGGAATTCAGTGCCAGGGAACAGTGGGCGCAGGAAATGGGGGCATTTTGACAATTTAGAACGGTATGCGAGGGGCAGAATGAACCCCGTAGCAACAGGAGAGCGGACCGAGAGTAGGTAAGAGGAACCTGAGCAGAAGGGCTAGGCCCTAGGCCCGTGCTGGCGCGGACGGGCAGGACTTTGGCACGACTTCGGCGCGAAGTCGGCGCTCCCGCTGCGCTCGTCCGCTGCGCTTCCGCCATGGAGGCATTAAATGCACCAAGGGAGGTAAACACTGTACCGCTAACCTGCAAATTAGGCAGCAGGGCGGAAGTGAGTATGGAGGGCGGGGGTCAAAGTGTGCTCATGTGGCTACCGCCGCTACAAACGGCACAAGCCGTGGCGGATCGGTGCCAGGAGCAAAGAACAACAATTAAACACGTTGCGCCAAGGTGGCGATCAGATCAGGTAAGAGATGCAGTTGAGAGCGGAGCGCTGAAAAGCACTCACTCTGGCCGAAGTACAGTCTAAAATAGTTTTTTTAAAAGATTACAGAGCAAACGTAGCCTCAGCAGCCTCTCACGCTGACAGTTAGCTAAGAACTGACCTGGATACCGGGTTTAAGTACCACCGCCTACTTCAATCACTGTACCGCTAACCTGCAAATTAGGCAGCAGGGCGGAAGTGAGTATGGAGGGCGGGGGTCAAAGTGTGCTCAAGTGGCTACCGCCGCTACAAACGGCACAAGCCGTGGCGGATCGGTGCCAGGAGCAAAGAACAACAATTAAACACGTTGCGCCAAGGTGGCGATCAGATCAGGTAAGAGATGCAGTTGAGAGCGGAGCGCTGAAAAGCACTCACTCTGGCCGAAGTACAGTCTAAAATAGTTTTTTTAAAAGATTACAGAGCAAACGTAGCCTCAGCAGCCTCTCACGCTGACAGTTAGCTAAGAACTGACCTGGATACCGGGTTTAAGTACCACCGCCTACTTCAATCACTGTACCGCTAACCTGCAAATTAGGCAGCAGGGCGGAAGTGAGTATGGAGGGCGGGGGTCAAAGTGTGCTCAAGTGGCTACCGCCGCTACAAACGGCACAAGCCGTGGCGGATCGGTGCCAGGAGCAAAGAACAACAATTAAACACGTTGCGCCAAGGTGGCGATCAGATCAGGTAAGAGATGCAGTTGAGAGCGGAGCGCTGAAAAGCACTCACTCTGGCCGAAGTACAGTCTAAAATAGTTTTTTAAAAGATTACAGAGCAAACGTAGCCTCAGCAGCCTCTCACGCTGACAGTTAGCTAGGAACTGACCTGGATACCGGGTTTAAGTACCACCGCCTACTTCAATCACTGTACCGCTAACCTGCAAATTAGGCAGCAGGGCGGAAGTGAGTATGGAGGGCGGGGGTCAAAGTGTGCTCAAGTGGCTACCGCCGCTACAAACGGCACAAGCCGTGGCGGATCGGTGCCAGGAGCAAAGAACAACAATTAAACACGTTGCGCCAAGGTGGCGATCAGATCAGGTAAGAGATGCAGTTGAGAGCGGAGCGCTAAAAAGCACTCACTCTGGCCGAAGTACAGTCTAAAATAGTTTTTTTAAAAGATTACAGAGCAAACGTAGCCTCAGCAGCCTCTCACGCTGACAGTTAGCTAAGAACTGACCTGGATACCGGGTTTAAGTACCACCGCCTACTTCAATCACTGTACCGCTAACCTGCAAATTAGGCAGCAGGGCGGAAGTGAGTATGGAGGGCGGGGGTCAAAGTGTGCTCATGTGGCTACCGCCGCTACAAACGGCACAAGCCGTGGCGGATCGGTGCCAGGAGCAAAGAACAACAATTAAACACGTTGCGCCAAGGTGGCGATCAGATCAGGTAAGAGATGCAGTTGAGAGCGGAGCGCTGAAAAGCACTCACTCTGGCCGAAGTACAGTCTAAAATAGTTTTTTTAAAAGATTACAGAGCAAACGTAGCCTCAGCAGCCTCTCACGCTGACAGTTAGCATTATCGCTACTTTATCAGCAGTTTTCTGCCGATAAAGCGGCGATAATGTGATCTCCTGTCTTGATAATATAGCCGTGTGTGTATTCAAAGCAGTAGCCCGCGAAAGTGGCTACATTAAAAAAATCTGTCATCTGCAAATTACATTATGTGTAGTGTTTTGCAGTACACACATTAAACTTCTACACTACTTTGATTCAGATCTAGGACTTCACAAAGCAGACAACTCTCTAAAATACTTTAACCTCCAGACTTCTCACCAATTATTAGTCACTGGTTACTGGGCACCTCTGAAGAGGTCTTGGCCCCATAAACTATTAAAAAACGCACTTTCCAACCAATTGAGCATAACAGATGTAGTACCATACTTCTCCTTGTTGCCACTTTCGTTTCTGCTATTTAAAACTGCCTTAAGTAAAATATGGAATCAATCAGATGATTTAGGTGGGGAACATGGATTGGCCGTAGCTCTAAAATTTATATATATGCATTTATTTTACCTCAAATAACAAAAATATGGGGTGCTCTGTGAACATCACAATTGGCAGCAAATGAGCAAACAACACAAATATTACTGAGAAAGATTGGATCAATCATGCTAAAACATTGTATGGTAATGAAAGACTAGGAGCAAACTATCCAGGCCACAGGGAAATAATGAATGAGGAGCCTGTTATGACTTTTAATGACAACTAAGTCAGTAAGGTCCTCAAGCAATAGAAACAAGATGCTGGTCCTGTTTGCCCACAGCCATCAAGGAAGACCTAACATACGGCCACAAGTTTTGACTTCATTATACAATCATTGCCTTCTCTCAAATGATACACCTGAATTTTGGAGAGGTACTGTATTACATCCAATATTAAAGCTAAGTCATTAAGGAACTCCAGCGAACTACAGCCTAATCATGATCGACAACTCCACATCCACCCAGAAGCAGAGTAACAACAACAGCCTCCATTTGAGAGACAACAGATGCACCTGGGAATACCTGGTATTCGCAGCGACTGGGGGTCACCTCCACCCCCCACTCCACTCATCCACCCAGGCAGCGTTAAGTAATGACACAGTGACAGGCAGCACAGCAGCCTCCATTTCAGGGATGGGTAACAGGCTGGCAGGTGGTAGTGGAGGGTGGGAAAAGGCAGCTGTGGGCAGTTTTAAGTAACTATAACCGTGTGCAAGTAGTAACCCAGACTCACCTGAGGTCGAGGTCCAGGAGAGGTACCGCCGGCGCCGGACCGTCACCGGACAGTCAGCAGGCTCACTCACTCACTGCTGCAGTGGCAGTGCAGAGACAGACAATGCGGCGTGATTCGTCGACGTCGTCGTGGTGACTCGGGAGTGACTCAGTCTCTCTAGGCTCACAGCACTCAGACTCAGTGATTGAGTAAGTGAGTCAGTTCATGTGCGCCGCCGCCAGGCTGTGATGTGGTGGGCAGTGGCTGGGCCTGGGCTGCGTGGCTGGGCCTGGGCTGAGGCTGGGCCTAGCGTGGCTGGGCCTGGCGTAGGCTGGGTGCTGGACCTGCCTGAGGCTGGGCCTGGACTAAACCTGCTGAGGCTGGGGGCTGGGCCTGGCGTGGCTGTTGCTGAGGCTGGGTGCTGGGCCTGCCTGAGGCTGGGTGCTGGGCCTGGGCTCAGGGCTGAGGCTGGGTGCTGGGCCTGCCTGGGGCTGGGCCTGGCGTGGCTGGTCCTGGGCTGAGGCTGGTGCTGGGCCTGCCTGAGGCTGGGGTCTGGGCCTGGCGTGGGTGGTGCTGAGGATGGGTGCTGGGCCTGGGTTCAGGGCTGAAGCAGGGTGCTGGGCCTGCCTGGGGCTGGGGGCTGGGCTGGGCCTAACGTGGCCTGGGGCCGAGTGAGCGCAGCAAACGTGCCTGAACCACCTGAAAAAAGAGTGGGCAAATGGTGCATTTTCAAGCAAATTTGTGAAAGCAGGAAGGTGTCAAGCACTCTGAGGTCTGATGACCCCGTCCAGAAGTTGAAGACCCGTAGAAGAGCAGAGACCCCTCCAGTGCTTCCTCACACCTGTGTCTGATCTCAACTTTCCTGCGGGCCCTCGCTGCCCAGTAACAGCTGCAGCCACAGGGACTTGGTCTCAGATCTGAGTGAAAGTGTGAACTCGCTTATGCAGAAATACATGGGGGATGGGTGCATACTCTCAAAAGAGCAAACATGCCATGGGGCATGTATCAGCGAGAGAGGAGCTTTTAGTGCTAATCTTCGAAGTCCGATTGCTGGAGCGACACAACTACATTCCTTAACTCTTCAATTAGTAGGCCTCATGGCAAGAGGAAAGACAGCAGTTCTAAAAGTCACTACGTAATATTACATTACATAACAATGGTTGATACCTATATAACATTCATAACAACTGTCGGTGAGTCATGCTAAACACAATTAGTGTATGACTGATGGGACAGAAAAACTGTTTATAATAGGAGTTCAACCACAGGGGCCCAGATGTACTATTCTTTAACAAGGACATTCATTTAAGATACTGCGATGTTTCACAATGTAAAGCAGTACACAAAGGAGCGTCGAGGTGCAGTATGGCGCTAAAGCGAGTCAAGCGCATTGCCATAAACTCTTTGCATAGCCGAGCAGCAACTTCCTGTTAATGTATGCAAAGGAGCGTAATGGGACGGCAACGGTGGGAAAAAAACACAGCCTGGGATTTGATAGGAAGCCAGGTTTACAAACCTAGTGTGACCTGGCTTTGCATCAAATTGTGGCACCAAATGCAACCAGGAGAAAACAAGTGAGATATTGTTGTGTCTATTCTTCATGACTATGGAAGTGCCTTCCCAGTGTGTTCTTGTGGTTGGAGTGTTTGCCATTTATTACAGTATTATACTTGTACCTGTGTTTGGTACTCTTTTGTAACATGCACACACCACTTTTCTCTTGTAACACACTGTTTGCTACCTCTCACATTTTGTTTGCTTTTGATACTTGCACAAGTACCACCATTGCCTACGTAACGTTTGTTCTTGTGCCTGAGTGTCTAGCATATATTGCAGTATTATACCTCTAATTGTACTTTGTTTTCTCTTGTAACCTGCACACATGCCACTTCTCCTCCTGTAATGCACTGTTTGCTACCTCATGTATTTTGTTTGCTCACAATTGTCGCTTTTACCTCATGTAACTTAACGTCTGCTTTTGTAATTTGTTCACTTGTAATTTTCTCCTCATGCTCGCGCGACTGGGCGATCAGCATCTGCAACATATTGCTCCTTCCTGTGTGAAGCCTAGTGTGTTGAGTGCAGTGCTCTGTACAGTAGGTTCATTGAGCAGTGAATGCATGCGGGGTAGGTCAGTGAAGTTAAGTGCAATGTGACTGCAGCGCCTTATAGTGCAGCACATAGTGCATTGTACAGTGTCTGTACAATGTACCCTCAGCAGCTGTTAAATGGCCATTTCTCAATTTCCCTTCTCAGTGAAGATTCTGGAATAGGAAGGTGGTAAACAACGTCTACCATCCATTGAAGCTAATACAGTCCTGGATAAGACCCAAGTTGGCTCCGGCCTATGCACGGTGCAGAACCCTCCCTGCTAACAGTACCCGACACCCTGACCATGCTCTGGGACGAGGGCCTTAGTGCTGCTGTGGTGATCCTGTATCGCACGCGCCACCTTCGATGCAGCACTTACTATCGTGATATGCAGACCACATCCAATGGGCATGAAGGGATGAGTATCGGACTGACTTACCTTCTGTCTGTCCCACGCTCTCAGGCGGTGAATAGATCGTCTTTTCTAAGAGTACTTTTAGTTCTTCTGGAGCCCCCGAGGGCTCCACTCTAAGCCCCACACCCTTTAATCCGTTGATTTCACCTCTGGATAGAGAAATGTGTGCTCCGTGCTCTTATGTCATATGTAAATGAACCACAAACTACAGTCATCATGATCAGAGCAACAGAAGCTGCGAATCATGTTTGCGCATGTATGGCCTTGGTGGTTCATGGATGTGCATAGATGCACTGACAGTGAATGTGGATAAAACACAACTTTTGAATCCCCCCCCCCCCCCCCCATCAATTAATTTTCCGTAACCCAAATTGGTGGCCGACAGGGCTGTGAAGTCCTCCTACATGGCAGCATCTGCTAAAAACGTGGGATTCCTAATAGACAACAAACTCGGTGTGTAAAAGCAGGTGGGTGTCCTTCTCCACCTGAGAATGCTCCTGAAGTGCTCTCTCTGCATCCAGTACAGGTTGCTGTCCTCTCGCTGGGATACTGCAATGCACTGTATGATGACCCAATTGCAAAGGGTCCAGATTAGACCCCCGCGGCCTGAAACGCAATGACTCCATCACCCGGCACAGAGAGCTTTTCTCCTCATGTATCATTACTGTTCCTATTGTGAAGTGCTCTAACGCCTTTGGGTAAAGTCTGCGCTATATAAAAACGCGTAAATAAAATAAAATAAAATAAATAAGTATGGGCCCACTGGGCCGCTGGGCCTGGCATGGCCCGGGGCCAAGACTGGTGTTGGCTTCAGTTCGCCTACCTTTGCTGAGTCACTGCGTCACTGTGTCTTGTGCTCTTCAAGGCCTGGGGCTGGGCCAGGGCCTGGGCGCTGCCACAAGGTGACTGTGGTGTGTGGCCTGGGTGGACGGCAGCGGCCGGCAGCAGCAGTGTGACACACTGCGAGTGTCACGACTCACAAGTCCTCCTCCCGACCTCAGCTCTTCTCCAGCAAGCAGCCAGGGTCTACAGTCCGTCTGTCAGTCACCACCACTAACATCACAGACTGTCTGCCGCCCCGGGGCCCACGCCGAAACAGAGAGTGCTCACGTCAGCCCCCGCATATATGAAAAGCGCTCGGGGGCTGACCAACAACTGCTGTCCAGGGCCGTCGTTGCTAGAGTTTTCGAGTGCTACACGAACTATGGCCCTGGGGGACCCCCACATTGGCTAATTTATTGTGTCAAATGGCTCCAGGCCGCAACGTTGTGAAAGGGCGAGATTTTGATCGATACCTTATATCTATTGATCTAAACCTCGATCTGGTCGACTGAACCTTTGTTGCCTGTCTTGGAGGAAAACAGTACACCCATCTGCAAGTTAGTTCACCCAATAAAGGACTCTGCTCCCAAAGATCACAAACAACTTCTAGCTTTCAAAGATTTATTGTAAAGATATGATAAGCTGCAAATACAGGCATCTCAAAATGAGATTCACGAGATACACAGGTCCAATTACATACATGTGCTCTCGGAAAGCCCTCAGACGAGCAACGGAAATCACTAACACAAGTTCTAAGAATAATAAAGCTATCAGCATAGACGCATATCTCTCCTTCATTTAGGTTGGAGGAAAACGCAAAGGTTAGGCTGTCCCTACCCTGCTCTAGATGGTATCCCTACTTAACCAAATCCCAACCTAACAAAGGTGTCAGCAGTGAATGACCCCCAAGGGAAGTCACCCACTCTAAGTCTCTTGGTGAAAACCTATAGTTCTCCAGTCATGACCCCTCTCTGCCTACCCATCCGCTCTCTAAAGGGTCCTCAGGTATCTGCTCTAACTCCACCCAGGGGTGCTGTCCCTAATACAAAACAGTCAACAACATTTGAGACGCCCCTTGCGAAACGCCTCTCACGTGGTGTAGCTTCAGGCTTTTTCCATGATGCTTTGTATTGGGCCTCAGACGTTAGAGTTGACCTTGCTTCTCAGGCTCTTCTCCGGCCCGCTGATACCCCTTAAACATTCCAGAACCCTCCTCCATGTCTGGGCCGTCTACTGAACAGACCTCTATTCATTCATTTATAATTGGATCCCCCCTTTCCTGTTGCAGACAGATATCTGCCGCCAAGAACCCAACTCTCATAGACTTCTAAAAAGGCTTGCAACATTTCTCAGCCCAGACATGTACGTGTAAATCAACGTTAAAACATTTCAGGCCTACAATATTTCTCATTATGATTATAGCATTCAACTTCTTCATCAAATTAAAGCATGTTAATACTCTTATTCTATTATTCAATAAACATATTATAATTCATGGCCCATTTAATGCGATGACCAAAACGTTAATACAATCTGTGTCGTGAAAAGAACCACCTTCCCTTTTAGCTCCAGCTCTGGCCCTGAGGCCTACCACATTCTGCGTTTAACCACAGACCATCTTACATTTTAACAGCTACACGACATAGATTCAAAAATAATCACGTCTAATAAAATCATATAGTGTCACACATTTCTGTATTAGTTCCACTTCTACTTAAATCTCTACATTAGCTATACATTTAGAATATAATTGCAGGTACTATTAGCACTCATGGCATTTCTCCTCATGATTTGTGCTTACTACAGGTAAGTGTGGTGCACTCATACATTTAAGTCAGTTTGCGCTCTCTCAGTTCCCCCCTTTGATGACCTCTCGGGGTCATCACTAACATTTAAACTGACGTTATTGCTGGCATTCTCTGCGCTTCCAGAGCCCTCAGACTCCTGTACTGATTATCTTGTATGGCAGCCAATCTCTGCAGCTGTTCTCTTTGGGCCCTTTCTGACCTTCTTGCTCTGTACCATTTGAATACCCTCACCAATCCCCACAATATAATCCCACAGATCAATATTATGATGATAGGCTTTAGAATATACCAAACAAAGCTTTTGCCTAAGGTGGAAAACCACCCTCCAACTGTACTCATTCCGTGGCCCACCTTTTCCCAAACATTTTCTCTACTCAAGTCTTCGATCTCCTTGTGAATATCAGTTATGTTCCTAATAACCTTCTCAAGGGGTTTTGAATTGTCTGGAATGTAAGTGCAGCATTCCTGGACCTTCAAAGCCTTACAGACTCCGCCCTCTTTTGCTAGTAGGACATCTAATGCAAGACGATTTTGAAGAACCATAGCCCTTATCGATTGCATCTCTCCTTCTACCAGCATTAAGGACTGAGCAGTGCTGGCAGACAACCTGTCGACGACTGTTGCCAACCGTCTAATTTTAACATCATTAAGGATTAGACCTAAAAGAGGGAACATAGCTCCAAAGACATCTCCAACCATTTCTGCATCTCCTACATCCCTCTTTCCCCTCGATGATGTCTTGCCCTCAATGATCACTAAGTCTTGTGCATGATATATTTTGGGGAAGACAATTGCTAGGTAACATGATCCATACCAGTTGTCAGGTAGTCTCACGTAAGCATTTCTTCCACATACAAAATACACATTTGGAATCACTTGCATTCCACTCAGGAAATCCTTAGTGTAGTACTCTAAATTAAAAGCATGTTCACAGTCAACTTCTCCAACGTATACATTTTCATAATACGTTTTGGCTCTGTGAAGACATAGCTTTCCTCTCTGCGCTTTATCTAAAGCTATTGGACCACTACTACCCTTTCTCTGGTGTGACTTCTCTTCCTCGGTCCAATCTGTTTTCCCTTGTCCTGATTTTTTCAAAATCTTTTGTCTTCTGTAACGATCATCCACCTGCCCTATGAACTTCTTCTCGACTTCTGACACCTTGCATGTCAGGTTATTTCTACGGGCATGTGAAGTATCTAAGGTGATCCAAGGAATGAAGAACTTGGCCAATCTGTCTTCACTCTTCCAGTAATCCCATTTGTTCATCTGCTTATAATTTGGGACTTCTGGCAACACTGAATCATAATTGGAGAAATAGTATTCAAAACTATCTCTCTCATAAAATATACTAAGCAATAAGCTACATGTAATGCCATATGTCAGCGGGAGGTGATGATAGCGAATTCCTTCATCTACAGACGCCGGCAACTGCATGCAGACGTAGCAATCCTTAACCTCCATGGCATCCACGTATTCATATAAAAGTTTAGCATAAGCATTTGACCTAAAGTCTCCTTGGGACTCGTCTACGTGTAACCTGCGGGCTTCTGCAGCCAATAACGCTTTCTCTTGAGTGTTTTCCCTTTTCTCACCAGCAACAGTAGGTGTAAGCGTTTCTACAGATTTCACATCAGTTACCTTTGCCTCTTCCTCATGTCCCTTTACATAAGAAATTGTTACCACTAAAGCTATTAATATTATCACTCCTACTATTAGTGTACCTATTATACATTTAGCTCTGCGGTTCTGGGTGCCGGCCTCCATTTCGTCAGACTATATGGCTCTCTCTTATCTTTAGCAAAAAGTTCTTTTCCTCTCGTTCCTTTACAGTCTCTTTTCAATCCTTTTGTCTTTAGAGTCCACACAACTGGAGGCTGACAGCCTTCTTCGCAAAAGTCCTTTAACAGTTCAAAAAGACAACCCTAGCCCTTCTCCATCAACTCAAGGGAAGTTCCCTAAAATTCTCTGCTTCCTGGGCGCTAGGTAATCTTCTTTTTTCTGCTTGCTTTATTTACAAAGTCCTTTAACAGTCTACTATCAGATTTGTGGTTGCAGCTTCAATAGCATAGTTCAGTATTTCCAAACGAAGATTGTGCTCTTCATGTGCTGTTATCGTTGTACCAAAGTCGGGGAATTGCAATTCTGTAAGAAACATATGTTTTAACTTGCTGAGGCGGGGAGGTCTGGGGAGCATGAATGTTAGTGACCCTTCTTGTTCGACACCGGGTACCAACAGTCGTATTTCCACGGTGATAATGGGCTCAGAACTGGACACCACCACCGCTCGGATCCTCCCTGTCTCCGGTTTCACAGACATTTGTCGCCAGATATGTCCACTCAGGTGTGGAGTATCTTCTGTTAGGCACACGCACTCTTCTTGACCTTCTTCGGTCGGGTGCTTCAGCGCCCTGAGCACCTTCTTCTGGGTCTGAGTCTTCTGATATCGGAGGAAGGGTTACTTCTGGAGTTGACCTCAGGCTAGAGCTCCTTCTTTGCGGCCAATTAGCTTCTCCACGTGCCCTTCTACTCCTTCTCCTTCTTGTCTGTTCTCGCTCTCTCTCAGACCTGTCAGGGTCTGACTCGTACTCCCAGCTACTTTCTCCTTCTGTAGCGTCGTCTGTTTCGCTGTTGTACTGACCGTCCTCAGCTTGGTCAGACTCTTCTCCTGCTTCCGCTGGCACCTCTACAGCTTGGCTAGCCCCCTCTATGGCTTCTCGGTCCTCTGCTGGACGTCTATCCGAGAGAGGAGCTGTTTCTTCCCGAGGGGCTGGAACCCTTCGCGTATGTGACGCGTGGATCCAATTGGGCAGGCCTCCCACCTTCACAGCTGTGTTCGTGATCAGGATGACCTGGAAGGGCCCACGCCAACGAATATCCAAGCAGCTTCTTCTCACATGTTTCTTCACCAGGACCCAGTCCCCAGGGTACAGGTCATGGCACGGGCCCTGGCACGCTGGAACCTCGGCAGCCTGCACCTGAAGGGACACAGAACGCATGGCGTCAGACAGCCCCTTACAATAGTCCAGGATCATATCATCTGTGATATTTAACAGTGCAGTAGCTGGGATAGATGGCAGCCTCATTGCTCTCCCCATTAACACCTCATGTGGTGACAACCCTGTTCTTCTGTCTGGGGTACTACGAAGGCTCATGAGAACCAATGGCAGGGCATCAGGCCAACTCAGGGTCGTTGAGGAGCACACTTTTGCTATCCTGCTCTTGATCGTGCCATTGATCTGCTCCACAATCCCTGAGGCTTCTGGTCGGTAACTGCAATGCAACTTCTGGTCAATATTTAGCGCAACACAAATCATCTTCACAAGCTCGCTGTTAAAATGTGTTCCCCTATCTGATTCCAAAAAGGCCGGCACCCCGAAGCGAGGAATGAGTTCTCTAAGCAGTAACTTGGCCACTGTGAGGGTGTCGCACCTACGTGTAGGGTATGCCTCAACCCATCTGGAGAACACACAAACAACCACCAGGACATAGCGGAGGCGGTTGCACCTTGGCATTTCAATGAAATCTATCTGCATTCGATTGAATGGACCTCCAGACCTTCCTATGTGACTTAATGCAACTGGTGTTCTTTTTCCTACGTTCAGCTGCTGACAGGTCACACAACGCTGGCACACTGCTTCTGCTGCTATTCTAAACTTAGGATTGTACCAAGTCTGTCTAAACACTCTCAGCATAGCATCTCTCCCTAAGTGTACGGGACCATGTATGAGTCTAGCCATTGGACTCACCATCTCATTGGGCAACACTGCTCTGCCGTCTGCTGAGACCCAAAAATGGGTCTCACCCATTACACATCCTGCCTTTTCCCATGTTTCTTTTTCAGAATCAGGAGCATTTTCTTGCATGGTTGACAGTTCATCCCAAGTATCAACAGTTTCCAGTATCATGGCTAATTCAGTTCTTACATTTATTCCACCCACATCCACCTCTGTGAAAGAGTATCCTTGCTCCGCGCAATACCGTGCAACTTCATCTGCATATCTATTGCCTTTCGAAACAAAGTCCTCATTTCTGGTATGTGCGGTGCACTTTACAACTGCGATACCTGCTGGGCATTGCAATGCTTCTAACAACAGGCGCACAAACTCTCCATTGCGAATGGGAGAGCCTGAAGAGGTCATGAACCCTCTTTGAGACCATAACTGCCCGTAATCATGAACTACCCCATAACCATATTGGCTGTCGGTGTATATGGTGACTCTAATTCCATTGCTTGCCAAGCAAGCACGTGTCAGGGCAATAATCTCGGCTACCTGAGCGGAGTGTACTCCTTCCAGGCACCCAGCTTCCACAACTCCAGTAATTGTACAAACTGCATAAGCTGCTCTCAACTGCCCAACTTCGTCTCTTACACATGAGCCATCGACAAAGAAAATTTCATCTGGGTCAGTCAGTGGCTCATCTACGATGTCGGGTCTGGGTTTGGTGCATAGTTCAGTCACATCAAGGCAGTCATGGTCTGTATATTCATCATCATCCTCAATATCATTTGGAAGTGGCATCAAGGTGGCAGGATTCAAAACAGAGCATCTCTTGAGGGTCACATTCTCTGCAGCAAGAATAACTTGCTCATAGCGCGTGAGCCTGCTGTTGGTCAGATGCTGTGTTTTGGTCCTGGTCATCAACAGTTCAACAGAATGGGGCACGCACACCTCTAACGGGTGCCCCATGACGATATTTTCACATCTCTCAATGCTGACACCCGTTGCAGCAACGGATTTGAGACATCCGGGCAACGCTGCGGCTACTGGGTCCAAAGTAGCCGAGAAATAAGCAACTGGTCTACGGGCATTCCCATGGATTTGGACCAACACAGACAACGCACAGCCTTCTCTCTCACAACAGTAAAGAAAAAATTGTTTATTGTAATCAGGCATTCCCAATGCCGGAGCACGACACAGGTCCTCTCGCAGCTGTAGGAACGCCATCAAACAGTCTTTGTCCCATGGTACCGGATCGCTCACCTCTTTGTGCGTCAGTTTTTGCAAGGGCTTTGCTTTCAGTGAAAAGTTCGCGATCCACTGTCGGCAATAACCCACCATCCCTAGGAACATCCTGACCTCTCTCTGTGTCTTAGGCGCATTCATTTTCATGATAGCCTCTATCCTGTCTGGTGACACCTTTCGTTTGCCTTTCTCTATTCTGTGTCCTAAGTACTGCACTTCTGTCAGGCAGTACTGCAATTTTCCCGGGGACACCTTGTGCCCATTGGCAGCTAGGTGATTTAACAAAGCAATGGAGTCTTCCCTGCAAGCTTCTTCTGTTTCTGACGCCACAAGAAGGTCGTCTATGTACTGGACCAGAACTGACTTCTGGGGCAGCACTAGACTTTCAAGATTTTTCTTCAAAAGCTGGTTAAAGATCGATGGGCTCTCTGTATACCCTTGAGGGATACGACACCATGTTAGGACGCGATTTTCCAGCTTAAATGCGAAAAGAAAATGGCTTTCTTCGTCCAGAGGGATCGAAAAGAAAGCCTGACAAAGATCGATCACAGTGAACCACTCAGCTTGGAATGGAATCTGAAACAGTATCACTGATGGATTCGGTACCACTGGACAACACGAAACGACTATGTTATTAATCTTTCGAAGGTCCTGCACTATCCGAAATTTCCCATTTGGTTTCTGCAGACCCATAATCGGGGAGTTGCATGGACTACCCACGATTTCTTTCAGTATTCCCTGTTTAATCATGGACTCGATCACGGGTTTTATGCCTGCAATCGTTTCTGGAGTCAGTTTATATTGGGGTGTTCTTGGGAACTCAGCATGCGGTTTCACTACAATTTTCACTGGGTCCACCCCTTTGACCAATCCAATCTCTTCCCCAGTGAAATCCCATACTTCTGATGCCACTGTCTCTCTCAAGTCCCAGGGGAGCTCATCTACTGTCAAAGTAGGGTACAGCTCCACGCATATTCTGGAGTTTGCAACTTTGAAATCTGCGTCATCATCATTGGTCAATACCTCCACTCCCTGAGGTGTACAATATATAGTACAATTCAATTTACACAACAGGTCTCTTCCTAGCAGACACACAGGGCTTGAATCGCAAACCACAAACTGGTGCTCATCGCTGTACTTCCCTATTTTCACCTGTACCGGTTCTGTCGATTGGCTGGTTATTCTCCTGTTTGCGACCCCTACCACTTGTATGGTCTCTCCAGACATGGGCAGGTCTGGAACTGCAGCTGATCTGATCGTGGATCTAGTGGCTCCTGTGTCCACCAGAAATGTCGTAGGGCACCCTGCTACTTCTGCTTCAACATAGGGTCCCCTCTGGTCCACCTCCAAGGCTGCCCCGAGGGTGCAGTCTTCTCTTTCCACTCTCTGTCCGGTTAATGGGTCCACATAATAGCACTCTTCTCCTTCTACAAACAGGGGCATTTGTCTATAGGTCTTACCCATACTCCCTACTCGAGGAGGTTGCGGGAACTGGGCTCGGGGAGGAGCCCCCCCCCCCTTTGAGCACCTTTCCTTGGTATGGCGTCACCCCTCTTGTAGGTGCGCTCTGGACCTCTTCCTCCTCTATCTCTTGTTCTCCTATCTCTACATTGTAGGGGCACTCGCGTTTCCAATGCCCCACCTCGTTACACTGGTGGCACCTAGTCGTTTTCTTCAAGGTAGCTATGTCTATTCTGGGTCTAAAGGTGGAACTCTCCTCATTACCCTTGTTCTGACTGTACTGCTTTTTTCCTCCTGTACCTGTTCCTTGCTGCTGTTGCTGCGGTCCCCCCTTTCCTGCTGCCTGCATCTGTACCACCATCAACTTTTCTTTTAGTTTCTTAGCCTTAGAGTCTATCTCATCACAGCAATACCTGGCATATCTCAGTATTTCGTCTAGAGGTTTAGTTTGCCAACAAATCGAGTGTTGCTGAATCATTAAACTAATATCCGGTCTCAGTCCCAGGACGAACTTGGACACGAATTGCCCTATGTCTTTTGGATCCATTACATCCAAGCCGCTATACTGTTTAAACGCCTTCAGCAATCTCTCGTAATATTCGTGAACTGTCTCTTTGGGTTCCTGTCTTGTTCGGTCTATTCTGACCCAATCTATGTCTTGCATTGGCACTTTCTCTTTCAGCCAAGTCATCACTCTCTCGAATTTTGCCATCACAATCTCGGACGGCCCATTAGTCTTAGCATCTCTCTCTGGCTCCGTTGTGGGCCACTCAGCGCTAACCTTGCATGCTGTCCACAGATCTCCTGGTACTACAATGTCAAACAGCGTGTTCAGATCTATCCATAGGACCTTTGAGATTTTTACAAACCTCTCGACTTGCTTGTACCACTCCACAGGGTTTTCCCGCAATTTGGGGAAGGAGGTGGTAAAAGCAGCTAAATCTCCCCTACTCCAAGGGACATGCACATAGTTCCCATTTGCGACTTCCCGCAAAGGGTAAGCTTCTATTCCCTGCTGTCCTGGTGTCATACCAATCATGCTTCTCCTGCCGGTCCCTTTCTTGGACCACCTCTCTTCCCACTTATCTAGTGCTCTCCATGTCCTTATTCCAGCGATCAGTTCCCTTATGTGCGTTTTTAGCCCAATCGTTCTCCTCTCATCTAGGTCTCGATCTGTGTAATGTAGCCTGTGGTTACCCTGTAATGCTTTGGTTCTTGACAGATCCACCATATATTTGCCTGCTAGTTCGACTAACTTCTCATGGACTGCTCTCACCTTTCGAGTGATGTCCTTTGCCATATACAGTATTTCATCCTGTTCATACATTTCCATTCTTTCTAAAGGCAGGGTACCATCTACCATGTCATCCAGGTCTGACCTTAAGCTGGAGACATCAAGTCTCTTGGCTTTTATCTCAGCTCGCAATATGTCTTTTGAAGGGGGCTCACTGGTCTCCCTACCATCCCAACTTCGAGCTCTGCGTTTGGGCTCGGGAGAGTTAATGGGTGCCCTTCCTTGCTCCCATCTCTCCAGGTCCCATGCTCGGCCATCTGATCTTGGAAGGTGATGGAACACGGGCCTGTTACCCCTACTCTCTTCTTCTTCTCTCCTCTCACCGCACACCTCTCTGTTATTTTCCCTCTGGTCGCTACTCTCCCTTTGCCTCGTATCGCTCAGTATCCGATACGATCCTTCCTGGTTCCCCATATTCCCTGGGCTGCGCTCATTTCCGTCATCACAGGGTCTATGGTGCGACCTCTCACAACTCCCATTCTGTTCTCTGGTGCCGGGCACACAGTGTGGACACTTAAAGCTGTTTCTGTACTCTTGCGCTCTCCTCTCCCCTTCACTGAGTATTGGGCGCGCCACCCCTCCACTCCCGGGGCCCCCGTTTTCCAGGTCTGTTCTACCTCCACTCCGGGCCCAATGGGTGACTCCCCTACTTTCTCTCTCTCTACAGTCCCACTCCGGGCTGCTCTCCCCAGCCCCGCAGTGAGTCCGAGCTCGGCT
The DNA here is from genome assembly GCF_964261635.1 of Lissotriton helveticus. NCBI lineage: Eukaryota > Metazoa > Chordata > Amphibia > Caudata > Salamandridae > Lissotriton > Lissotriton helveticus. Next base: position 884,604,110 of record NC_136070.1, read on the forward strand.
GTCCTGACTTTCCCTCTCAGCTTCCGCAGCTATGATGCACTTTTGAGCCTTCACTGCCTCATCCCACTGCTTCATGTACTCATTTAGCTCTTGAAAGGATTTTCGTCCAGATCCCCTCAGATCCATTGGCCATCTAGGGCCCCCAGGATCTCCTCCTGGGTCCCCTGCTGTGTGCATCGGGGTGCTCCACTCTCTGGGTATCGGCATCTGACTTGGGGAATTAGTGGTATCGTTCCTCCTTGCCTTCTCTGCTCTTTCTCTGTCCTTCTGTTTCCGTTCTTCCCCTCTTGCTCTTTCTTGGTCATATATCGATATTATAGGACCTATGGTAACAGGTACCTGTAGTGCATCTGGTAATGGGTAGGATGTGGCGCTCTCCGTTTCCGGCGCTCTTTGGACCACAAACCTACCGACTACCTGTTGCACCTGACTAGGCTGGGACAGCTCTTTCTTTGCCTCAGGATCCCACTCTGAACTGGGAAGCGGTCTATGCTCTCCTGCATTGCCCCCCTTTTCTCCTTCAGTATGCTCGACCTCTCCCCCTGCTCTATTATACGGGGGTGGCCTGTCTGTCAATAATCTGTTTATCAGGCTGTCCTCTGTTTCGCTCTCATCATCTTCTTCTAGGGGACTTTTATTTACTGGCGCCTCTAACACTGGGTACAGTTTATTTACTTCCATGTTATGCACTCTCCATCTTTTAGCATCCGCATCCCACCTGGCATCCTGCACTGCCCTTACCGATCGTTTCACCCTTTCTTGTCGTCTGTTCATATTCTTTTCATGCGCTGCCCTAATCCATGCATCAAGAGCTTCAAACTGGGTTGGTCTAGGCAAGGGTCTCTTTGAGGTCATGACTGATTTCAATCGATGTAACACCTCTAATCTGAACGTCCCGTACTTCGGGAACGTCAGTTCCTCATTTCCTTCAGTAATCTTACTCCACTCTGATATCCAAAGGATCGTATGCAGCCCAACATTCACTGCCATATAACGAGCTGGCGTACCCTCCGGCGGGGCTTCTTCCCCTTCATACGATCCCCGCTTCTCTTTCTTAAACACCGCTTTCAGCCATTTAAAACACTTCATAATTATGCGCACAAAATCCAGCCTCGCTACTCTGTTTACTTCCTGATGACAATCCACCAATCCTGTCGCGGCTTTGCTAGCTTGGCCTATCGCAGCGCGGTCTTTCTCCGGTCAGCCAATCACGTCGCGACCCTGTCTGACGTGTTTGCTAGCTGGCCTATCACAGCGCGGTCTTTCTCCGGTCGGCCAATCACTGCGCGACACTACCTGACGTCACTTTTCTCCGCTTCGCAGCAGCACCCCTCCTTTCTCAACTCGTCTCCCGGTTATGCATGCGTCCCATTCATACACCGAAAAATGACTACTTCCGACCAAGCGGTCACTTCTCTCGACTGTACGTCCACAGTCTATCTGTAATTGTCAACACAACTGACGAAATGTCTATCGTCTCTCTGATAGGTTGCTTACACACACAGTAACTTCCGACCAGCGTCCGTTACTCACGCACTCACTCTTACGGTCCCCCTATCTCGGTCTTTCGGGTGATCAATGGTACCTCATGACCCCCTTCACACTAGTTGACAATTACTCTGGGTGTCCGATACACCCGAACCACTTAAGCTCTCCTTGAACTTAAGATTTCCACCGGTTGCGCGCGCTCACAACCTGTTCCACAGTCACTCTACAGACATTCAACTCCGCCAGACATTACAACATAGATACAATACAAAACACCGCAATCTAACACGCATGACCCTTTATACTCACTCTCGACCGATACTGCTGCTTTTTCTGTCTCACGTCATCCGGATCTTCTTCAGCGGGCTGTTCTTCCGATCATCGATTTCTAGGGGCCTTGGGGTAAGCTAACCTGGCCTAGGTCACCGTCCTCAAGAAGGCAACCATCCTCTATAGCTACCAACTGAAAGGGCGAGATTTTGATCGATACCTTATATCTATTGATCTAAACCTCGATCTGGTCGACTGAACCTTTGTTGCCTGTCTTGGAGGAAAACAGTACACCCATCTGCAAGTTAGTTCACCCAATAAAGGACTCTGCTCCCAAAGATCACAAACAACTTCTAGCTTTCAAAGATTTATTGTAAAGATATGATAAGCTGCAAATACAGGCATCTCAAAATGAGATTCACGAGATACACAGGTCCAATTACATACATGTGCTCTCGGAAAGCCCTCAGACGAGCAACGGAAATCACTAACACAAGTTCTAAGAATAATAAAGCTATCAGCATAGACGCATATCTCTCCTTCATTTAGGTTGGAGGAAAACGCAAAGGTTAGGCTGTCCCTACCCTGCTCTAGATGGTATCCCTACTTAACCAAATCCCAACCTAACAAAGGTGTCAGCAGTGAATGACCCCCAAGGGAAGTCACCCACTCTAAGTCTCTTGGTGAAAACCTATAGTTCTCCAGTCATGACCCCTCTCTGCCTACCCATCCGCTCTCTAAAGGGTCCTCAGGTATCTGCTCTAACTCCACCCAGGGGTGCTGTCCCTAATACAAAACAGTCAACAACATTTGAGACGCCCCTTGCGAAACGCCTCTCACGTGGTGTAGCTTCAGGCTTTTTCCATGATGCTTTGTATTGGGCCTCAGACGTTAGAGTTGACCTTGCTTCTCAGGCTCTTCTCCGGCCCGCTGATACCCCTTAAACATTCCAGAACCCTCCTCCATGTCTGGGCCGTCTACTGAACAGACCTCTATTCATTCATTTATAATTGGATCCCCCCTTTCCTGTTGCAGACAGATATCTGCCGCCAAGAACCCAACTCTCATAGACTTCTAAAAAGGCTTGCAACATTTCTCAGCCCAGACATGTACGTGTAAATCAACGTTAAAACATTTCAGGCCTACAATATTTCTCATTATGATTATAGCATTCAACTTCTTCATCAAATTAAAGCATGTTAATACTCTTATTCTATTATTCAATAAACATATTATAATTCATGGCCCATTTAATGCGATGACCAAAACGTTAATACAATCTGTGTCGTGAAAAGAACCACCTTCCCTTTTAGCTCCAGCTCTGGCCCTGAGGCCTACCACATTCTGCGTTTAACCACAGACCATCTTACATTTTAACAGCTACACGACATAGATTCAAAAATAATCACGTCTAATAAAATCATATAGTGTCACACATTTCTGTATTAGTTCCACTTCTACTTAAATCTCTACATTAGCTATACATTTAGAATATAATTGCAGGTACTATTAGCACTCATGGCATTTCTCCTCATGATTTGTGCTTACTACAGGTAAGTGTGGTGCACTCATACATTTAAGTCAGTTTGCGCTCTCTCAGTTGCAACTGTAAGCAAGCAACAAAGTTAGGTGGTGACCTGGGGGGGCGTCCAGGTACAGCGCGCATGTGCGGAGTGAGTGTGTGTGCACAGTGCCGTCCAGCAAATGAATTACAGTGACAAGCAACCAGATAACACACAAGCAAGAATGTAGCAAGGACTGAGCCAGGCCTGCAGCAGGCCACAATCATTGATGGATGCCAAACCTCGTTCTATGGCTGCCTTCTGATCTAGGGGTGGGCGGGGTCATCATGTGCCTGCGCAGAGGCAGGCCCATCAATCATCGGACCTCCAATCAGTGAGTTAGTGACTGTGCGCGAAGCGCGATGTGCTTTGAGAGTGTGTGTGATTGTGGGCGCCCGCCCAAGCCAGTTTTTTGCGCACAAGAACACAAATATAGCCCAAAAACTAGCCCCCCGCCAGGCATGGGTTTTTCCCGCACAACTGGGAAAAAAGTTGCCTAGTTGTGCGGGAAATAGCCCAATCTGGCAACCTTGCACGAGGGACGCCGCCTTATGAACCTAAATGCCATAAGTTTCAGTTTCCATACGTGTACCCACACGTCATCATGAAATTGCGATTCTCCTATTAACATGACCAGAGAATCTGGATTTCATTAAAGACACGGAGGCTAACATTATGCTTACAACTTTTAATGCAGACCCAAGCAGCCGCATATGTCATAAAGTAAAAGTTCTATACTAGAACATAACAGATGAAACAATAGCAGTAGTAACAAGGCAGTCAGCCTCTTTTAAATGCGGCTCCAAGCAGATAAGTCAAGCTTTTGACTTCCTCCTGACTGTTATATAATTGTTACCTATGTTACTTCTATATGAAATTATTTTACTGTTTATATTTTATGGTAATACATATATTGTAACCCCCTTTTCCATTACAGCGCCTTTAACGCCCTTTTTTCCTAGATTTCTCTAACCTTTTATATTGCCGGTTAAAACACGGCCTACCCTACTTGACGCTCGGTTTTCCGACCTCCAATTTACGGAGGTCGGCTTCTGTGATAATTTGACCTATTTCCTGAATCGTTATATTTTTCCCATTCAACTCTTACATAATTCTGAATTTCGGGGGAGAGGCCTGCCGCTCTAGGCACCTCTCCCCCGTATACCTGGTGCTCCGATTGGACCGCTTTACCCTCCGGGGCTCCCGATATTTTAGAATCGCGCACTTCTCTTTTGAAGCCCTTTGGCTTGAAGAGCGCACCTTGGCAACGCCCGCGTCGCGTACGCACGTTGCCAAGGAACTTTCCTCTGGTCGGTCGCTCGAGCAGGATCTTTCTGTTGATCCCAAAGTTCTTCTCTTTGGTGAAGACTTGATTAAAAGCCTTGGTAAATATGTCAATACCTTTACCGCCTTGGATAAGGCCCATCAAAACATGAAGAAGGTATTTAATTCTAATAACCTTTTTGGAAGGGCCGGAAGAAGGGGTCAATCTTTCGGCCGCTTCAACAGACGGCCCTTTTCTAGATCTAGGGGTTGTGGCGGAAGAGGATACCAACCCCCCAGCCAACCTCCGTTCTATCCCCCGAGAGGAAGAGGCTTTCGTTCCAGAGGCTTCAGAACGAGAGGAGCTGCTGCCGACGCCAACCCTCAAAGTAAGCGTGTTAGTGTGGAGATAGTGCGCGATGATATAACATGTACGGAGCTGTTCCATTTTTTGAGGTTGATTAATTGACTAAGTTTATACATTGGGGCATGGTTACACCACTTCCTTTCATAGGGTGAGTCGGGAAAACAGTGGTACCATTTGAAAACTGAAATTGTTATTAGAATAACAGCGTGCTCCATGGCAAAAGTGTTAGAAGAAAAGATGGCTGAAAGTATGAATGGGCTCAAACAAAACGTGACTTGCAAATGGCGCGAGGGAACACCCAGAATAAGAGCGTGCAATTGGTAAACCAAACAACACAAAGGCAGGGAGATATACATCAGAATGACTCGATGGAACGAAGGCATGTGCTGCCCCCGGGTAGTGGTACAGAGTTGGTATCAGCTATAGCCAGGTCCTGGGACTCAGACTTTTGGGTTTATGTTATAATAATTTTGGTCTAAAATATGGATCTGTCCATGTTCGGATTGCCAAACACCCCAATTTTTGTCCCGGATTATTGTCTAGTGGCTTTGTTCGGTGCAGCATAATTAGTCAGGGGCACCTTTGACCGTTTCATAATGCGCTCGTAAAATTTCTCAAAAATCTCATTGCTTTTAAGGATGCCCAAATAATAAAAGTTCCCACTTCGTTGATTGTAGGACCGTTCCTTGGCTGAGTGGGGTAATATCTGTTTTGAATAGTGCAAACCAGATGTGATGCTTGCATACAGTACTAGCTTCCATGGGTGATGACCACTTATGGCTTTTTTGGGGTTATGTGACTGGTATATACAGCAACTGATATGGGTCATATAGATGGCAAGTGCCAAATAGTGCAGGAAAGCGCTGTTTTGATACTATCATGTGGGGGGAGGCGATGCCAGTGATGGAGCAGATTTCATCTGCAGTCAGGCATTGTTTATTTTTGTGCTTTAGACAGACTGCATTTAAATTGCCACGCACATTTTGGTGCAAGTTAAAACACATGGCCCTTGAAAAATATGAAAGTAAGGCCTAGTCAGTCAGAAATGCTTGTGCTGAATTAACATGTGTTTTTGCAATGTAGAGAAAAGTGGCCTCTTTAGCTTTGAAGATTAATAGAATGTGTTTCTCTCTTCCCAGCTCATCCCTTGTAATCTAAATTCACTATTCCTGTCTTAAAAGACTTTGGCTTGTTGCATATTTAGATAAACATGTTCAGTTAATAACACCTCTTTTTCTAATGTGTGTGAATTAACAAATGCACCAAACACTACACATGGGGCTAAATGCTTTTTTGCATGAAAAGCTATCTAAAACACTAAAGCATGTTGCTATGTGTGCTGTATTAACTGCGTGCGCTGTATTAACTGTGTACGCTTTTACATTTTACACTAAATGCATAATAATGCTATGTTGCACATTGCACGTTTATTTTGCATGTTGTCATAAATAATAGAAAAGCTGCTTGAAACTAATAGTTTGGCTAGGTAAACATTTATAAGGGGTATTAGTATGGAGTTGGGAAACATAATGGGCTGATTTGCCATACATTAATATTCTCTTTTGTGTCTGTTTTGTTTTTGTGCTTACAATTAAATGGCTGCCTGTGAATCAAGCAAGGCTGTGACTTGCATTGGAGAGAAGAGTGCATGTGCAGATCTGTTTGACTCAAACCATGAAGAAGTCAAGGCCTCTTTGTACTTTGACACATTCTTGTGATTGTGCCAATGTACCAGTTAGATAAAGTATCCATCTAGACTGCGCTGTGGAAGGAAGGAAGAGAATTAGAATGAAACATTTTTCCTAGCAAATTTTGCAAATTTATAAAATGTATTTACTCATGTATGCTTCTTTGGATAAAACTAGTATAGTCAGGATTTTAGAATGAGTCAGGATAGTGCAACCTCATGCCATCATGGCTGACCCATCATGTACAAGTTTTTCTGAAGATGCAACATTTTTGTGTAGTCTGCCAAGAATTAGAGTATAAATAATGATCTCTTTGGAGGCGTGGTTGGCTTCTAGGCTCATATGACTTTTTAGCTCAGCTGTTTTTTTTTGCTCACTGGCTGGCTTTCAGCTCACTTCTGCTTTTTGCTTCATTCACATGGGTTAGGTACGAGAATGTCGCAGGAGATAGCTGATAGGGTAGAGATTGCTTCCGAGGAGAGGGGAGTTTTTTTTTTCAAAAAGTCCTTGCACGTCATATTTTGGCACAGCAGGCCACATTCCTTTGAGGTCTGGTGAAGGAGGGACTGTCTCACTCCTTGCTGGCTCTTTAGACACAGACAGAGATGCAGAGAGCAGCAACAGATAGGAAGGCTTTTTAGAATTAGATGCTAAACTTTAAGTTTATGCTTTGACTAATTATTTAGGTCTGAAAAGATTGATTTGACTTATGCATTTATTTCTTTTAAAGGGAGATGTTTGCCAACTATCTAATTATTGGTTAGCTTTGCAAGACTATTTTTCTTAGAAACTCTTTAAGAGTTTTTGACTGATATTTTGCGCCCCATTTTCTTTTCTACGTGTAATGCTTATATGCAGACTGTAATTTGTTCTGTATTAATGCTATTTTTCCTGTTTTCCAAATTCTGTAACCTGATTGATATTTTACTAATGAATAAAGGGTCAGAGAAAAACTTAACTTTTGACTAGAAAATAAAACCCTTTAAAATACTCAACAACTCTCTTTATTGGCTTAAATAATAATTGCATTTTTGACTTTTCAGGTTTATTTAAATCTCCTGAAGGTAATACATGGTGTGAAGGGCCCAACACCCTTTTCAGCGGTAAATTAAAAGGTGGCATGAGGGTTTTGCATTGAGAAATTACCAGAAAGAAATTACCGCTCCATCAGTTTTTGGTAATCAGAGGATGGTTATTATTGATTAGTTTGGTGATTAATGATTATTGATTTCACCATCAACTATTCAACGAATGGATCATTGACCTTAAGAGCGGAGTAAAATAATTGCCCAAGTTAGATAAAATGTCCAAGTCCTGATTCTTGTCTCTAATGCTCAGAACCTGAAGACTGGCAAAGCATTACTGGAAGGTGATGCAAGAAGTGGTGTGAGTATCAATAGGGCTGTGAAATATTGTTAATGTGCTAGGATGTATTTTTGAAGTGTTGAAAATATTAAGGCTTTTTTTTACTGTTGGTGACATTTTGCTCATTTTGAATTGATGGTGTTATTGATTATATTGGTAATTTCATAGGACATCATTTTTTGGTTATTGATTAAATGTTTTAAATCTTCATGTTAAGTAAGTGTCTTGTTCTATGTTGTCTGGAAACACAGGTATGCACACCTGTGGGAGAATCCCGGTAAGGAATTGCGGGTGGTAAATGGAAGCCACACTGCACTGAGTTTACTCGTCTGTTGGAATAACACTGAGAAGCTAGGTAGGGCTGGCAGTGTTAAATTAGGGACTATTTTGTGTGTAAAAGTGTGAGTGATTGATAGCAAAGAGTTCACTGCTAGAATTAGGTGTGATATCACATAGAAAGGGTCACACTTAAGGAGTAGCAGGTTCTTCTGAGCTTGAGTGACAGCAAAGAGTTCGCTGGTGAAACTTTGGTCTGCTATCACCTAGAAAGGGTCACACCGAAGGAGTAGCAGGTTCTTCTGAGCTTGATTGACAGCGAAAGGGTTCGCTGGTGAAACTTTGGCGTAAATATATCCCAGAAGGGATAAGTCCAAAGGAGCAGCAGGTTCTTCTGAGCTTGAGTGAAAGGTAAGCGGAAGGGATTTACCCGTAGTGTTTGAAGAGTAAACTTAACTGAATATTAATCTATCCTTTATTTAGCACAACAGAGTAGCGAATGTATTTATGTTGTTACTAACAGAGTTATTGATTAAGAGAAATATTGCAGTAAGATTTTGTGGAGGGTCAGTGGTAGGAGTAAAACTGACTAAAATTGAGACTGACCGCTTTGGAAAAAAGAAATTGCATTGAACTATTGCAAAAAGTGAAAAATGTGTTTTTTCTTTGTGATGCTCCCGAATGAACACCTGTGTATTTTATGTCTACCAATTTGGGACAAAACACATGTGTGTGGGTTCACCAATGGTGCAATATTACTGAAAAAGAAGGTGCTTTGAGGTTTCCAAAATATGGTACTTTTGAATTACAAATTATTGAGAAATTAAGGGAAGTGTTATGTGAAATAAAGACACCATCTAAAGCTGCACAATTTGAAGCCTTAAGCATGTGGGAAAAAGCAGCAAGAGAGAAAGCAAGTGAGGATAAAAAGGTAAAGCATCAAATGCAGGAGAAGGGAATTAGTGATGATAAAGAGCTTCAAATAAATAATAATTCAGGGGATGAAATAATGGATGCATTGTTAATTGAGTATCCACCACTTTATGTGGTTCCCTTGAACTATACTGAAAATAGTGTACCCATAAGTAGAACAGTGGCTACTGCTACTGTTGAACAGAAAGAAACACAAATTGAGAGAACTGTGCAGAAATTTTATATTGACCCATTACCTGTTGATTCAGCACGACAGTGATACCTCCAGGTGTTAATGTTTCAAATGTGACTGATTCAGTCAAAGAATTGCAAACTGCATACGCACAACTAATGCCTAGAAAATGTATGACTGTCTCAATTAATATGGTCCCTACTGAAAAGGTTCAAAGAGCTGCAGAATCAGTGATTATGTCAGGGTGTATTTCAGAAACTCAGAATACACAGATTATTGAACAGAAATTACCCCAAGCACTGAAAGGTGAGGGAAAAATGGCCTTTACAACATCTGCAGCCCAGGACAAAATAAATATATTTGAAAATGGTTATTTTTCAAACCTGCTTAGAGGAAGCAGCAGTGATTAAAAATATAGAGAACATGGGGGAACATATTAAGACATACCCTGAAAAAGAGAGACAGCTTAGTGTTTTAAATTCAACACTTGAACATGAAGAAATGAACAGTACCTGCTGTTTAAATAATGAAAATGTGAACCAGTTTCAGGAAAAAGAATTAATTTCCCTGAGTATGGAAACAGCTGCATGTGCATTAACTACACATAATGGACTGACAGATTTGGCTCATAAATATGAAACTGATAGTTCAGGAAGTTTTCCATTTCAGAAAGGTTTTAGGGTACACATGGATGATGAAGCAAATGAGAAAATGTGTTCTTCAGGAATGCATTTGCACACTGCAGAAATAAAATACATTTTTAAATGCAATGGGTTTGAGCAATTAGGAGACAAGTGGGCAAGAAAGCATGAGAAGAAAAAGAAACCACCTGACCTAGCAGGGAAAATGGATAAGGAAAAGAAGCCACCAGATTTAGTTGAAAAAAATAATAAGCAGAATGAGGGAGAAGCTTTTGATTACTCATTGAGAGAAAAATGTGGGAGAAATGTATGTGCATATGCCACAGAATAAAAGTGAACTTGCAGCATTTCTGAACATAATCCCACAATTGAGAGACAGAATTATGCTGTGGTACCCACAAGTTGATGGATTTGGTGACATTTTAAAGGAGTTGTGCATTAATTTGGAAATGTTCTTTTACATTGCCATGCAGACTAAATTGTGGTTTGAATCTAAAGTTGTTGTGAAAAAGCCAGGTGAAGAGACAATGAAAAGGGTTTGCATGAATGCACCATCATTTCCTGTTGTTATGGAGGAAAATATAGCAGTCATTTATTTCCTGAAGGACAGAGTGCCAGCAAAGGATGTTGATTGGGTACAGATTAAAAGAACACAGGATGGAAGTAAAGGTGTTTTGGTTTGTGCAAATTCAGGTATGGATGTTGTACTGATGGAAAATGTGTCCTTTTGCCATCTTTATAACATATTTGAGCATTGGAAGGAGAAATATACATTTAAACATGATGCAAAAAAACATGGAGAAATGCAGATGCAAAATATACCAGCTAAGCAAATGCAAATGTCAGTTCAGAAACAGGTACCAATGGCAGGAATTTCTCAAGCCCAGATGGTCCCACAAAATATGGATAATGCTAAAATTAATTTAAATAAGTTGCCCAGAGCAAATGTGAATTATTTGCAGAAACAAAATCAGAACCCAGTTCAACAGATTACTGTGTTTGCAAATGAGAGTTTTAACCCTCACAATTCTGAATTTACCAAGTCCATTGTGAAGGCAGTGGAAAGTCCAGATTTAGTTGCAGGAATTTTAAACAAAGAAATTACAAACCCAGTTACAGAAGATTTTGCACCAAAATTAGGCCAATTTGGGGAAAATTGCAAAACTGTTGTCTGTGACTCAGGCCTAGCAGGAAAACAATTGTTTTACAAATTAAAAAGCACAGATTACTGTATACCAGATAATGCTCATTTTCAGATTCCTGATGAGGATGTACATTTTAAAATGGCCCAACAAGAGACAGCTGTAGCATTATTTTCAGAAAAGTCAGTTGAAAAATTACCTTCTGCTTTGGAAAAAATAATAAACACAGAAATAGGCGAATTCACAGAGAAGGATGCCAGATTAATAAAATGTGCAGACCATGCCTTATTAAAATTAGAACCAAATGACATGTATTCAGGAACACCATCAGTTGCAGGAATTTTATCAATAAAAGGATTTTTGATGGAATTGATTGGGAGTTTGTGTAATTTTCTGATCACAGGTTCACAGAAAATAAATGAAAAGAACAGAATAATGCAGGAGATTAAAAGCATAATTTTTCCATGTTGTCCTGTGGTACCGAATCCAGCCAATATATTTTTTCACATTCCATTTGCTGAAGAATGACTTACACTTACACTGATTTTTGCCAAGTTCATGTTACAGTGCCATTGCAAGGGAATAGTCAGGATTACTGTCAAAAAGAAGATGAATGTCTGGGACACAAAATTAGAAAGAGAGGTAGAAAGGTGTCACCAGAGAGGGTGGAAATAATTTCCAAGATGAATCCACCTCAAATTCAGAAAGAAGTCAGGACATTTTTGCGAATGGTGAGCTGCTGTAGAGAGTGGTTACTAAACCTTTCCCTAGTGGCTAAGCATTTACTGGGCTGACACACAAGAGTGTGTCTGATCCGCTTCCATTGGACAACAACTGCACAAAAGCATTCCTAGAGTTGAAAGAGAAAGAATGTCGCGCCCCAGCACTAGAAATGAAAGTTTATTTGAAAGAAAATACACCAATTTGCAGTGAGAGGAATTGCTGCGCTCTCTCAGTGCCTATTGAAAATGATGAATTTTTTCAAGGGTCTTTGATGTATTTCCCAATGACCTTTGACCCTAACTTCACAGAAATGTCAGCAAATGAATTGGATTGTGATGAAATTGAATATGAGTGTCTAAATATCATGAAAATATGCATAAAGCCAAAATCAGACTTTAAGGATGAAAGTCTGAGTCAGCCCAACAATGTCCATTTTGTAGATGGCCCATGTTTGAAAGGTGACACATTAAAAGCAGCACATGCTGTGCTCCTTATACATTATGTTGTCAAAGCTTCATGGCTTTTAGTAGTTACCTCAGCCCAAAATTCGAAATTGATTGCCCTTACCATAACATGCACTATATCTGCTCAAATGAGAGTCACTGTTGTCATGGGAGAGAGAAATGCTAATTCAGTTGCACACATTTGTGTTCTGTTAGCATATACATTCAATGAAATCTTCACAGTTGATTTAAAAGAGGCTCTAGAAAATGTTTCAGAAGCAGAACAACAGGGTTGTATCAGAACTATTTTTGAGAAAAATGACAACTGCAAAGTGGCAAATGTGTTATTGCAAAGACTGATGCCCAGGTATAGATTGCCAGTTTCTCTGAAATCAGATCATAATGGGGTCTCAAAGATAATGAGTGCAGAGCAACAGATTGGACAAGGAGTGGATTGTAGCTATCTGACTGAAGTGTAAGTATGGGCGAATTTTGCGGATCTGCGGTCCTTGAATTCATGCAAAAGCGCAAAAAAAGTCCGCGAATTCGCGGATTTCCCTGTGAAATAGCGGATTTTTTTGCGATTTGCACCATACATAACTGGAGTACTTGCTAGTGGCTAATCAGTAAGTGCTACCTCGTTGGGTAAATGTATAGTATAGTTAATCTTCCTAGATGTCCGCTTGTCATTTATTTTCCTATTAACCTCAGTATATCAGCTTCACTGCCCCCTGATAATCACCTCCAGAACTTGGTATGCTAGAGAAAGCAGTCTACAACTCTTTAGTCCTTCCTCACGCAGATAGGGCTTCTCCGCAGTATATTTGCTATGTAAAAGCCCTTATGAAATTCAAATGAGACACCATCTTTGGACTTTATTTAGGACTTTTGAACCGTTTGGCAAATGTGCACCACATTTGACTTGCCAAATGCTAGATCCCAAGGAGAAGCGAGACAACTGCCTGCTCTTCCAGAAAATTATTAACATTTGAAAACATAGTAGGGAGACAGCAGGCAGTTGCCACACTTCTGAGAGGCCTAACAATATGCTACAGGCTAAGAAGGAGTGGAGCAGCTTTTCAAAGATTGTGCATGGTGTAGGTCACCTTAACTGCAGAGTCATGTTGTGGAGCCTGGACAAATGATGGCGCCCAGGCCAATGGATCACATCACTCTATGCCTCCCTCATCTTCTGGCATTATACCTATTATCAAAATCAGAGATTGAGAGAGAGAGGAAATGTCTTAGGCCTCTGGAATGATAATACTGTTCATTCAAAAATCCTCAGTGATGATCTGATCATCAAGTAAATGGAATATGACTAGGAAGAACTGGCTGATAAATTGATAACATTACAGCAATCATTGTAGATATGGCTTTAAAAGTACGGCAGAGAAACACACCTATTGCGTACAGTTAATGTAGCGTGGGCATTGGGCCCACCCCTTTTAACCATTGTCTTTCTTTGACCAGTCTCTTACAGCCATTGGCTTGAGACATTGTAACATACTTCTTGGCTTAGCTCCGTAGAGTATTAATCAATCGCATAATGATGTTGGCTGCTTTGGAGTATCCTTATGACTCTACTGGCATGCTTGCATAGACCTTCAAGTGAGACCATTTTATATCTATAGCCCTCTCTGTCCACTCATCCTAGCTTCCTTCCATATGATTCACTCTATTCCTCTTCCGTGTTGCCTCCTGTCTCGCCCTCATTCCCTTGTATGTTCCTCCTTCCCTGCCACCCACCCTGTGCAGTGCTTCTTTACCCTTCCAGCCTTTCCATCCTGACAGTTTCTCTTAAGTGTATTTTTTTGTCCACTAAAAATAATAAACGAGCTTATTGAGGTCTCCCTTGCCTTTAATGCTGCTGTCAAAATGGCACTGGTGTCCCAGCGGGTGTTGTGCACACTGGGGAAAAATGGCTAATTTAATAATTCAAGGGGCATTTTATCCAAAATTGTCTCGGGACCTATATACTATTCTAAGTCCAGTGCTGAAATTTAAAAGGGAATGTTGAAATTATCCCAACCATTTTCTAAACGGACAAAATGCTACTATTGCAATTATCGACAAGTGTTGCCCTGAGGACACAGAGGAAAGCAAAATATGGAATTCCTTTGGAATTAGATCTTAATTTGATATAGAAACAAAAACAGGACTCAATTGAAATCAGAGCTTCTTTTCGTACAGTTTGCCTTTCAATACTTGTCTGGTTTTATGTGGTAAAACTCTATGGTTTAGATCACTGAACCCAGACCTATCGGAATTGTCAACGTATGTCCCTTTTCGTAAATGCTGTAAACATTGTCATGGGAGAGAGAAATGCTAATTCAGTTGCACACATTTGTGTTCTGTTAGCATATACATTCAATGGAATCTTCACAGTTGAATTAAAAGAGGCTCTAGAAAATGTTTCAGAAGCAGAACAACAGGGTTGTATCAGAACTATTTTTGAGAAAAATGACAACTGCAAAGTGGCAAATGTGTTATTGCAAAGACTGATGCCCAGGTATAGATTGCCAGTTTCTCTGAAATCAGATCATAATGGGGTCTCAAAGATAATGAGTGCAGAGCAACAGATTGGACAAGGAGTGGATTGTAGCTATCTGACTGAAGTGTAAGTATGGGCGAATTTTGCGGATCTGCGGTCCTTGAATTCATGCAAAATCGCAAAAAAAGTCCGCGAATTCGCGGATTTCCCTGTGAAATAGCGGATTTTTTTGCGATTTGCACCATACATAACTGGAGTACTTGCTAGTGGCTAATCAGTAAGTGCTACCTCGTTGGGTAAATGTATAGTATAGTTAATCTTCCTAGATGTCCGCTTGTCATTTATTTTCCTATTAACCTCAGTATATCAGCTTCACTGCCCCCTGATAATCACCTCCAGAACTTTGTATGCTAGAGAAAGCAGTCTACAACTCTTTAGTCCTTCCTCACGCAGACAGGGCTCCTCCGCAGTATATTTGCTATGTAAAAGCCGTTATGAAATTCAAATGAGACACCATCTTTGGACTTTATTTAGGACTTTTGAACCGTTTGGCAAATGTAACACGGTGTTTTACAAAACACATTAATACGATTTATATAATTTAAGTGCAGCGTGTACTCACGTAATTAATACTTAGTCAAATAGGGCACCCTATCACCGGAAATACAAATCGGCGAGGCAGAAAGCACGCACATCATAAATACAGCAGGGAAAAGAAGACAGGCCCTTCTGATTGCTTCATGCTTGTAGGGCCTGCCGTGCTTAGGCTAGGCCCTAACTCTGTCATGCAATAACCATACCGGACAAGTAATACTGTGCACAGGCGGGAAGACCCCGAGCGGTCTCCCGCAGGTTTATTTATCCCCTCGCGCGGACCCGCCCCGAGGGGTGTGGGGATGCGTGATCAGTCGATACAAAGTATGGGAGCGCCCGAGTGGCACTCTACAATGCTGTGCCGGCGCCATCCTTTCAGCCAGCTACTTTCCCTCACCCATAATATTGGTCTCTCCAAAGGAGCAGAATGCTTTATCTTCTTGACAGAACAAATTGAGTGGAAAATTACATAAACCCCTGAGCAGATGTTCTAGTGCGCACTGTTTTTTAAAATGTATTTGTCCCTATAATGTAGCCCTCCAAAGGCCAATGAAGGCCAGAACTTAGAGCAGGGCACCTGAAGACTTTGCACGGGTCCTTTTTTACCTCGCGTTCTGTGTCTGACTAGAGGTCACGTTCTGGGGTTGCGTACCCAGATTTTCTTCTATAGGTATTTCTGAATATATGTAAAACGCAGGTTTTTATATTTGATATGCATATTGGACTGAATGAAACCTTGGATTTTTTTGTGCAGGCAAGAGTCAGAGCACAGTACTCACCAGGCGATAACTAATGGGTATTGCAGTCAATGCTGTAAGGCAACAGCACGGAGTTAAAATAAAGCCATTTCTGCTGCCCATGCCGCCGAGGCACATATTGCTGCACAGCATACTGATCTCTGCAAACCACACATCATCTTCAAATGTATAATACACACGTAAATTAAGCATCTGTATAACAATAAGGTGTGCCATCCATCATCCGGCATGCAGCATATGGCAACTTACTGTCACTTAGTGCCAAGTGACATCCATCTATAGTGTCTGCTCATCCATCTGACGACGCAATCGCCGCAGTATTTAATCCATTATGCTTCCTAATTTTTCACAAAATATTTGCACTCCGGGTAATTAAAAAGTAAGGAAAACGAATACAGCTGTCATTCATTTAAACGTCAAACTGCACGATTTTCTGTGAATCAGTAACTATTCTCTGACCCTGCTTCGAGGGTCTGAGCAGGGTCAGAGAACAGTTGCAAGTAGGCAAGGAGCGCCGCTCAGGAAGCACTTTCAGGTGCAGGAGAGTCACTCCGGGCAGTTTGCTTTCAAAAGGTCAAATATCTGCGAGATTCTGGCGCACTTTTAATAGTCTTGGGGATCGTGTCCCGAAAGCCTCCTCATCAAACATATTGGAGTCCGAGTGGTATTTTTTTCTGCACACCCATTTCAACAACCAGTTCACTGGCACAAAGAGCACCAACACTTCAACAGAGTTGAACACAGTTTCAAAACACCTTCGAATAGGGTCAACAATGGATGAGCTTTCCCACAAAAATATAAAAAACAAAAAGGAATCAGAGAGACAAAAGCATGACAACCGCACTGAGTACGGTACAGGTTTGAAGGACCAAATCGAAAGGCAGATAAAAAAGGCTCGGAAAGATGGGGCCCCAGGACCAGGCGGAATTCCTCCGACTCTGTTTAAGGAGGACCCATGTTTCTGGGCATCCAAACTATCTCCACTTTTTTCTTCCATTTTAGCAAAGGACCTCATTCCACCTTCTTGGCGAGGATCGATCCTTGTTCCAATCTTCAAACGAGGGGACAAAAAATCCCCCAGCAACTATCGGCTAGTTGCTCTCATTGACAATGAAGCCAAGTACTTTGCAGGGATTTTGCTAAATTCACTACAGGAATGGGCCGAGGATCACTCAATAATCCCACTAAACCAAACTGGCTTTACAAGCGGGACAGGCACTATGGTTAACCTCATGGCTCCCTCGTGCTTGATTGATCAGGCGGAGCTTAGCACCAGATCGCTTTACATAGGATTTATACATTTTAGTTCAGCATTCGACAAAGTCAATAGGGGCAAGCTGTGGCAGAAGCTTCTAGATCTGAACATCCCAGGTGGTTTACTAAGAGCCTTACAACTACTGCATCAGGACACTTGGGTCAGGATTAAGATTGGCGACGGCTCCAGACTGTTACGACCAATTTTCACAACAAAAGGACTGAAACAAGGATGCGTCTATTTTTAGCAGATCTTCCGGAAGCCCTTAACAAAGCAAACTCCCATGCTCCCAAACTAGGTAGTCTACAGCTGTCAAATATTTAATATGCAGATGACGTGGCTCTCTTAAGTACCACAAAGGTGGGCTTACAAAGACTCATGGACACAACTGCCGCATACTCAGACAAGAACGAGCTTGTGATAAACAACAAGAAAACAAAAATCTTGGCAATTCGCCCAGGAAGACCAAAAAAGTTGACATGGGTCTTAAATTCTGAAAGAATTACAGAATCCAAATGCCACAAGTACCTAGGAGTGACCTATAACAACAACGGAAGATATAAAACCCATTTGGGAGAACAAAAATAGAAAGGTACAGCACTAGCTTTTGCTCTCAGTTCCATCCTTAAGGAATTATTTGGCCCAACTTTCGCTCCAACACTACAGGTGGCGCAGGCAAAAGTCATTCCAACACTAACATATGGAAGCGAGGTGCTTAATGGATTGGATAGTGATCAACTGGATACAATTATAGCAAACATTTTTAGAACAGTCTTTCACTTACCATCTTTCACGTCACCGGCACAAATCAGGCTGGAACTGGGCATCTGTAAGCAAACTTTGGGTAGAATGATGCATTTCCTAATGTGCTGCCACAAGCTGAGGCCATCCAAAGAGGGTAGCTAGCTTAGCAGAACATGATCTGATCTGAAAACAAAAGATGGCAAGCGGGGCATCGATATTTGTCAAGTGGATTAAAAACCTTAGGCCTGAGTGATGCATGGGACCTGCATGTCAGCCAACATGAGTTTAAAAGGCTAGCGAAAAAATTTACAAAGTAGCTCTCCTCAATGGAAGATAAGGCGTGCCTTGCAAAAAGAAGCCATGGTTGGATGACCCTCATCACATATGATCAGCTGACACCTCAGAGCTACTTAACCTGTACTTTCAATGCACGCACCAAACTCAGATTTCTAAATTTAAGATCGGGGGTGCCACCTCCCCACTGGAAAAGAGAACAAGCCCCGGGGACATGTCGATTTTGCGGCAAGCATAGGGAAGATATAATTCATGTTGTGGGCCCGTGCCCTAGCCTCCTGAAAGAAAGAGGGCTTCTCCTGCGGAGGGCCTGGAATTATAAGGAAGTCAGATCATGCAGATCCGCAGTATTGGCCTGCTTCGACCCACGGAACACATATTTAAATTGCACACTGGTGAGGTTTATGGACTGCGCAGTAAAAAAACTAGGGAAGGGGAGATGCCAATCGCCAGCTCGGCCAGAGGCGCAGATGCTTGGACCTCCATAAGAAGGACAGTACTACCCTGTGGGCATTTCAAGAAAACCGGACAGAACTCTAAATGTACAATCAACACAAACAAAGGGCCGTGCACACTGGCTGGACACCTTTAGTCTGCTAAATACAAACCTGGCAAGAGCCATTTTGAATGAGATAGTTTCCATAGGTGCAGGGCTGAAATAAGAGAGTTCGAACACATGGTGGGCTGGGCATTCTGTTATTACTTTTATTACTGTTATCTAACAAGTGTTACATTATAACTCACAATTCTATCAATTGAATAAGTATCAAAATTGTTTTATCTTTTGTATTGTGCAAAGGTTTTTTTAAATCATGCAATAAAGTTTTTTTTTTACTTTTCACTCGGGCAGTTTGCTTTCAAATGTTGAAACATTTACCAAAGCCTGCTACCGCCGGACTTTTAATTACCCTTTGACCTGTAAAACAGATGTCAATGCAGCCGTCAGTAGCTCGCCTCAAAGAAGGGGTAAGATTCCTGTACTGGAGCCAGTGGGAAGATTTTGAAAGCAGAGACACTGCCCCGGAAGCACACCAGTTGACTTCTGCCGACTGCTCAAGTAATGCAAAAAGCAGGTTAGCACATGAAGCTCCATATGATTAATTGTTTTGTATTCTCGAGCGCGCTGATGCTTCCATAAGGCTTCGCTTCATGGGAGCAACAGAGCTGGAGGCAGATTCTGGGTCAGCCAGGGAATCCGCGAGCATGCAAACTTTTGGCGCATGCGTACAATATAAAGCAGTGCGCACATGTTAATGCGCAATATTTTAAAAATAAGCATTTGCAATGCAATAGAACTCGCATGTACGCGAGTTCGATTGCATTTTAAATGGGAGTGCGGGCGGGCAGAAAGGAAGAAACTGGAGTGAAGGGAGTTGTGGTGCCGTACAGTACGTTGTGCGCGCTTCGGGTGCTCGTTAAAAGCACTAAAAAAGCATTGGCAATAAAATAGGACTTGTTATGTGAGACCTATTGGGTGGGCGACAAGGCACGAACGCAGGTGGAAGGGTAAAGGCATTAGACTGCGTGGGGGGGCGGCCACGGGAAGAAAGTAGTCCGTGCCCTAAAGGGGCCAGTACCCGTGGAAGGGCACAAATGATGACATGCTCGTCATAAAGAGGGACAAACAAGCCCTCCACCAATCGGAATGCAGCATTTAACAGACAAGCCAATGAAAAAGATGGGCAGAGAGTGGACAGAGCTTCCACAGCTGTACTGTATACTGCATGTATCAACAAGAGAGCGCATGCGCTGCCTAGGCGAGACCTAAAAAGGACTCCGGGAAATGGTAGTGTGGTGCTCATCTTGTAAGGGGGATGCAACATGTGTGAAGCATGTGTAAGTGCATAAACACCTGTACAGAAAAGTTAAGTGCATGAATTAAGCTAAGCTGTTTAAAGATTTAAAAAAACTAAAATGAATCCTGAATAAAAACATTTATGTTATTTTAATATTCAAATAAGACATGTAGAAATCATTTCAGAATCTGGCATACACTGGCATACAGATATTTTACACTTCAGTCACAGAGTATATGACTGTCAGCAAAGAATATAGAGTATGGTTTTCAAGCATGTTATAAAACTCATTAGAATTTAAGGGTTTATTTTAATGTTCCTGGTGCTCCTTTTGATGGTTTTTGAGGGCTGGGCTCTTTTTGGGCTACTTATTGAAGTTCTGGTGCTAACTAAGGGCTTCTGTTTAAGGGAGATTGTACTTGATTGGTATTTCACATCTGGTAAAGCAGCACAGCAGTCAACAAGCATCAGCGAACAGAGGGAAGGCCACATACAGTAGGTAATTAGTATTTGGCGCATAGTGCTTTGGGGCACTTACAGGAGGTAAATTGAGTGAGACATTGTAATGGAGCTTCTGTGGAATGTTAATGTTATGTTATGTTAATAACATTTGCAGAATGCATAGCTGCACCAGCAATGAAGTCTCCCCGTGCTACCCAGCAACCAAGTATATTTCACCAAGAGAGAAGAGGAAGGAGGATACAGGACCCCTAATAGATGAAGAGCCAGATTTTGAGCTTTTTCCTGAAATCAAGATGTTCTGGTCAATTCTTAGCACAAGATGCGCACTGTTCCTGAGGGCAGGGGCTAAAACTCGAAAGGAGCAGCCACCGGCACTTTTTCTTTGAACCGTGGAGGCACTTCCAGATTTAGCTCAGCTGAGTGGAGTGCTCTTTTGGGTAGATAGGGTTATATTAGGTCAGACAGGATAGGAGCACCTGATGCACTCATAAACTTATGAGCCATACTAAGGGGTTTGAATTGAATACGCCTCTCTGAAAGCAGCCAATGGATCTTGTGAAGAAGCTCGAAACACAACAGAACTTAGGGAGGGAAAACAGTAACCTGGTCGCTGCTATTAGACCGACTGTTACCTCTTTAGGATCGATTTATTGCTACCTAAGAACAGGATGTTGCAGTAGTCCAGGTGAGATACAATGAGAGATTGGATATTTAACTGATGAATGTGAGGTTACGCCAATAATGGGTTTCAATCCTCTCAAAATGCTAAAAAAGGTGCCAGCCAGACTGGTCACTTGTTTCACATGACAGAGGGAGTCATGTTATCAGATGCCCATGTTTACACAAAATATTTAGGTGAGGGGGTAGCCCCAGACTGTCCGGCCACTAAAGATATCCCCATGATTGAGTGTTCTTATGGAACAGCAGGGTCTCTGTTTACTGGAGTTTAGTTTTAGACTAGTATCTACCATCCAACCAGCCACTGACAGCATACACCTCTGAAAATTAAAACCGTCTCTAGAGAAGTCAGCGGAAAAGAAGATAAGTTGAATACCATCTGCGTATGAGACCATAGAGTTGCCAAAGTGTTTTTTCTAACCCTGGGTGTAGTTTGCGAAGTAGTGCTACGCGTAGCTTCACGTAGCACTACGCGAACTGCGTAGTAGCCTGTTCGGACTGTGTAAGCTGCCGTTTTCAATGATTGCACAGTGCAGACAAGCATCCGGCACTGTGCAATCATTGAAAACGGCATCTTGCACAGTGTGAGCTGTAGTTTTCTGCTGCTCGAGTAGATTTTTACTTGAGCGGCAGCTTTCTCAATGCGGACCGGTAGTTTCTCATCGCGAGTGGTCGCGAGCATACGCGACCACTCGCAATGAGAAACCTGACCTCCCCGCATTGAGAACCTCGCCGGGAGGTTTATTTTCCACGCTCGTGATCAGCAACTTGATGTTGCTAATCGCGAACGAGGAAAAAAGTCTCGCCGGGATGTAATTTTGCTTGCTCGCGGTTGCCAACTCGACGTTGAGGACCGCGAGCAAGCAAAAAATGACCGCTGCACTACGCTACGCGTTTGCACTGTGCAATTCGCTTAGTGCGAAGTAATAGAAACTTTGCAAACTACGCGAGCGTAGCTTAGTGCTTTGCCTAGGGTAGTTTTTTCTATCTCTTCCAATGGTCTGACATATATTGAAAGAGAGTGGGACTCCACGAAAAGCCCCGAGGGACCCCAGGTTCCAAGGGTATGGAAAAGGAAGAGGAAGAGAAAGGAGGGGAAATATCCTGGAAAAGACGGTGGCTGAAGAAGGAGGCTAACCAAGACAGAGTCTCAACACATATGGTAATAATGTAAAGGAGCTGTAACAGCACCTTATGAGAGATGATGTCAACAATGGCACTTAAATCTAAGAGAATGAGGGCTGCAGAGCTGCCTTCATCCACCTCTCTATGAAGCAATGCAGTCACTGCCAAGAGAGGTAATTTTGAGCTATGGTGGAACCTGAAACCATTTTGGGAGATGTCCAGAATGTGGTTGGTTTCTAAGAACTCTGCTAGGAGTTTGTTGATGTTTTTTTCCAACACTTAGGCTATGAAAAAGATTAGGGAAATGGGCTGATAGTTACCAAAGCTAGTTGGATCAAGAGACAACTTTTTCAGGAGAGGAACCATTTTTGCCTGCTTCCAGGCCCCAGGAGCCATGGCTGAGGATAATGGCAGAGGACAACGAAATATTGGCTCCCTCTAGAAAGTGGGGGAAACAGCCTCATGCAGCTCATGCAGCTTTAGAATTGTGTCAGGTTTGAGGGGATCATCAGGAGAGTCAGATTTCACCACGGTGCATAGAGTGGACAAAGAGGGCAAGTCCAGAAACGACATTCCATTGAAAACTGGCCATGGTGGCACTTTCTCTGATCATTCAGGACCAGTCTCAGCAACAGCTGTGGCTGCAGGCTGAAACTGCACATAAATACCGTTAATCTTTAAAAAAAAAAATGCAATTTTATTGAAGTGGTGATTGAATACCTCCACAGGCTTAGTTATGGCAGATTTTGTTAAACTATTAACAATGGAAAATGGAAACAAATTCCTTGGCAGTTTTCTTACTGTTTAAAATGTTAGTGGGAAATAACTCTGCTCTAGTTGTCACTGTCAGTTTGTGATACGTTTTGAGTGCATTCATGTAAAGTGCCTTTGCACCTGTCCTATAGGGCTTTCCCCAGGTGTGCTCAAGCACCTTGCAACACTTTTTTCTGCAATAACCTTTTTATTGAACCAAGGAGCAGAGGGTCTGCTCCTGGCCTTAATTTTTCGGAAAGGCATAAACATGTCAGGGTCGAAGTGACCCACACCTTCATACCTGCAACAGTGCTGTCCACAATAGGATGTAAATGGAGGTTAGAGGACGGATATAATTGCCAAATTCCATCATATTCAGTTTGTGCAAATGCATTTTAGCTGTAAAAGTACTTGTAGATGTGGGTTTATGTCCAGTTACTTGGAGAGACATAAAAATCAGACCAAGAACAAATAGGTGATGAGGAACAGGACAGTTAAACACAGTACTAGGAGTATCGAGACTAGCATTAGAAGACTCTGGAGGACCATGATGATGTACAACAGGGGGATCTTAACCCAGTGGACAAAGACCCTAAGGAACAGAAGGATCAGAGTAAGAAGGAACACAAGGTCCTGGACCACAACAACAAGAAAAGCTATGAGGGCCTGTGCACACCAATCAGAACCACAGGAATGAGGACAACCATGGCCAGTAGTAGACTCAAGTAGACAGACCACAGAGGGCCAGTACCAAGAAACCAGTGAAGAGAAGGATCGGTAACAGGAGGGCACAGCTAAGCTCTCGCAACTACAATAAGGTATCACATAAACAGTACAATGACTGATGAGTATCAAAGAAACAGAAGCAGATTCTTTAGTGTGTTCTTAGTCACAGCAAGAAGATGGTTTATTCTCTCCAGACTTGAGGAATGTCATACAAAGCCGACACGTGTTTCGTCGTGTACAGTTGAGTCAACACGACTCTTCAGGGCTTAGGGCTCAGCTCAATCGTATTAATCGAAAATGAGTCTGGACTTTATGTTCATGTTCTAAATAGGTAGATAGGAGAGAGACACTAGTTTCTCCGTTAGTGACTAATTAGGAACGGTATATTCAAAAGAGTCACGTAAAAAACACTTTTTTTCTTCCCTTTGTGTTCTGCCTTATTGGTTAGGAGAAAATCTTCGAGTGTAAGCACTCTGAATACTGGTGTGTATCAGGTGGTAGCCGGGAGGGGATCCATCCATAGAAAGGCTCGCAAGAAACGGGTGCGTTTCCTATGTGGCGGTGCGCCGTGGTAAGGTATCCCTCCTCCTGTAGTTCCCGGTCGTCGTCTCTCGGGTACGAACAGGAGGGCCATGACCAAAAACATCAGATTGAGGGGCCATAAGTAAAAGAACCACAATTAGAATAAAACAGTTCTAGCAGGAGCTGGAGGCCCTCGATTAGAATGACCAAGGTGTTATAAAGGGTAAGAAAGTCCAGGTCCAGTGGGGCCTGGAACAGTCGGTTCAGGAGTATCAGTCTCAGGGGGATGCTAAACCAGGGTGATAAGGACTACTTGAACCAGGGTGTTAGAAATTGTTTTCCCGGTTGACTAGGGTGCAAGCCCTGGACAAGCAGTAACCACAGCCCTAGACAGGGTAAATCACAAACACACCTTAAATTACCTGTGCGCACACTCTGGTAGCTTAGAGCAGAGCAGTCAGGCTTAACATAAGAGGAAATGTGTAAATAATTTGTGCAACACTTCAAACAGTAAAACAGTGAAAACTCCACACAAAGGATTCCACACCAGGTTTGAATATTAGCTCTTAGTTTATTAAATAAAACAAGACCAAAAAGACAAAAATTCTAAGCATAACTTGAGATATGAATTTTCAAAGAATAAACTGTAAAATAATGTTTAGAAGTAATAATAGCTTATTTGGCATATCTGGTCCGGCAGGTGTAGGACAAATTCCAAAGTTTAGGCCGACTGCGATGGAGCGTGAGCCGGATACATGGACCCAGTGAGGCCCATTGAATGAAAGTACCTTAACCCTGGCTGCATTGACAAACATGTGGGGTGCAGCCAAAGTGATGTATCAGTTTAGATACCACAGCAGCAGGGATGCATTGATTTTCTCCACAGAGTAGAGGTGATGTGTCGATTTCCTCCATGCTGGAAAAGTGGCCTAGTGCCGGAATGGCGACTGGGACTCTAACATGCACTACACATTTTTGTCTTGCTTAGTTTGAAAACAATTTTTTTATGAAAAGTGTATACTAGTCAACTTTCACTTTACAAATTAGAGCGTCATGTATTTACATATGAATGTTTACATAAATATTATCAACATTTCAAAAAGTTTGCAATGAATCAAACATTGTTATACAACAAAAAATAACAGGACCCAATGCATTTCGGGACACATGGTCCCTTCATCAGGGGTAATCTGTGAAAAAAATGGGACACATTTCAAATGATGCACATTAGGAACAACACAGAATTATTCAGGAAAAAAGATTGTTTGATGATCAGGTTTCATCATGCACCCTACACCTTAGAGTGCTAAAAAAAGTGATCTAAGCAGGTGACCATGCAAAATAAACACTTACGGTCTTTGCATGGAAGAATACTAGACACACACAGGAAAAGAAAAATGAGAAAAGAAAGAAGAACAATTTCTGTTAAAACAACACTGTGTTCTGACTCGCAGCGGTTATTAATGAAATTCACAAGAGGTTTCCCATACCTGCTCAACTTTAGCTTGAAGCCTGTTTGTTTCTAAAAGCAGTATCAACAGTATAAAGGTGAGAAGCACCTGTAAATGAAATACAACAAAATACAATGACTGCGACTAACCTTGCAAGTGATGTAGTTTTGCAAGCGATCCCAAGTACCGGGGCAGATAGTGGCGTCAGAACACCTGAGCGTAAAAGCTGTA
The DNA here is from genome assembly GCF_964261635.1 of Lissotriton helveticus. Lineage (NCBI taxonomy): Eukaryota > Metazoa > Chordata > Amphibia > Caudata > Salamandridae > Lissotriton > Lissotriton helveticus. The sequence goes on from NC_136070.1 coordinate 884,630,326, forward strand.
TCCTGAAACACCAAAGTAGTTGCCAAATTAATTTCCTCGATGCAACATGTGCAATGCATCAGTTCTGAGGGTAATACACTGGTTTGGAAGGTGATGCATCGACTGTGCTCCTGCAGTAAAGGATGCATCAGTTCCAAAGGCAGTGCGCTGGTTCCAAAGGTGATGCTCCAGTTCTGTTCCCACTACAGCAGTGATAGATAGAATCTTCTCCCACAGCAGAGGTGATGCATCAGTTCCTCTGGAGAAAAGGTGCAGGGTGGTTGGAAGTTGTTGATGTCCCTGATACTTCACTATGGAGTCACTCTGGATTCTGGGGACAAGTGATGCAGGTCCAATCTTTCTCACCCTGGTAAAGAGAGCAGAAGGTAAGCACAGCGAAAAAAAAAGCAGTTCTTCCAGAGCAGCTGTCCAGCTGAATGACAGCAATCCATCTTCTTGGCAGGATATCCAAAAGGCCCAGGAAGTAAACTCCACTGCGCTTGCAGAGTTTGTGGGATTTGGGCACTCCACGGAGGAACAAAGACTTTCTGAATTCTGCCTTTTCAAGTTTTCTGTTTGCATCCTCGAGTTTTGTTTTAGAACTCAACCGCAAGCGCCAAGAGTCTCAGGCCACTTGTGAGCATGCACAAGACTTTTCGAACACTAGCAAACTCCAGCGAGGTTTCTTGCTCACTAGCACAGCTTCTGACAGCGACAACACCAGTCTAGTGCCAATAGCGATGACAAATTGAGCACTCTTCTGGGGATACAGCTGTGAGGCATTTGGAGTGCATTTTCTTATCAAACTGGCTGTTGGAGTTGTTTTTTATGTGTGAGATTACTTGTAACTTTTTTTTCAAACAGGAAGGAAGTGCCCCATTGACTCCAACTTCCTGTCCCTGTCCAACAGGCTCCTCTCAGTGCTATGTTTGTCTCCTGGTCACTTTTCATTGGGATTTCGGGCTGTAAGGATCACTCGCCTTGTCTGCTTGTCCTTGAATCCAATTATATATATGTATATCTGATTGGATTCAAGGACTTTATATTTGAGATTTCACAAGTAAGATGATAACTGGTATATAAGGGTATTGTTTGATTGGGAGCATGCACAAGGAGTTATTTGTACTTTTATTCAATTTAAAAAAATTGTGATGGGTGGCCTACAGTTTCAGTGGGGGGCTAGTTATTTTTGATATTCAATTGTTCTTCTTTTATAAAGGAAAAATGTTGCAAAGTTTACAACAGTTTCTCCATGTTTTGTTAATAAATGTGGAATATTGATTTAATTCACAATGTAGCATAGTCTGCCAATAGGTACGATACATGGGTACATAAAACAACTGTTTCTGTGGTGTCTGTTGAATTTGAAGCATCATTTATGTCATGGATGGCATTGGATTAAATTGCAAAATTTAATTTTTGGGGTATTTCAAGTTTTTTCTGCAAATGGTGTATAGGTGCGATAATTATATTTCATGGCTTTGAAGGATGTGTGTTATTGTAAATTGTCTTAGTCCAGTTAATTTTCATTTTTGGCATTGTATGTTACCAATCTATGCCTCCTTTGTCTAGCCAGTGTGAGAGTGTGTTTGCAATAGGCCACCATTTTGTTTTTGTTCCCCGTGCCAAGTGGTCAGGGGCCATTTTGTATAGTCAGTGTCCATAGACCTGCATGTGTTGTTTGTTGTGGCCATGCCCCCTTGCTTGATGTTTTACCATGTGTTCAGTGGCCATTTTGTGTAGGCAGACAGTGAGCTTTTGCCATATGCCTGCATGTATTCTTTGTTGTGGCCATGCCTCCTTGGTTGTTTTTTCGCCATGTTGTCAGTGACCATTTTGTGTAGGCAGCCAATGTGCTTTTGCCATAGGCCAGCATGTGTTATTTGTTGTGGCCATGCCTCCTTGCTTCCTGTTTCACCATGTGGTTGGTGGCCACTTTTTTGTGGCTGCCAGCTTGGTTTTGCCATAGACTTACAAGTATTCTGTGCTTGTAGCCATGCCTCGTTGTTGGTTGTTATGGTTGTTGTTTTTTGCATGCAATTTATTTTATTTTGTAATGGTAAAATGTTGCACAGTTTACTACATTTTCTCCATGTTTTTTATTAAATGTGCAATATTGATTTAAATCTCTATGTAGCCTAGTCCGACATTGGGCCTTCCAGCCAGTAGGCCCAGTAGTAGTCATGGGTACATGAAACAACTGTTTCTGTGGAGTCTGTTGAATATGAAACAGAATTTAGAACATGTATGGAATGTATTGCAAAATGTTTATTTTTTTGTATTTCAATTTTCTTTCTGCAAACAGTGTATAGGTGGGGTAATTATATTTGATGCCTTTGGGGGATGTGTGTTGTTGTAAAATGTTCTAGTACAGTTCATTTTTATTTTTGTCTTTGCTGAATTAAAGTTCTTTTTTCTGTGTTAACAATCTATGCCTCCTTTTTTGAGCCAGTGTGTGAGTGTGTTTGCCATGTGTCACCTTTTGTCTTTGTTTCCCATGCCATGTGGCCATGGGTCATTTTGTATAGGCAGTGTCCATAGACCTGCATGTGTTGTTTCTATTCCAGGCATCCTGCTTGTTGTTGTGACCATTTGGTTGACGGCCATTTTGTGAAGCCAACAAGTGTGCTTTTGTCATTTGCCTGTATGTCTTCTTTGTTGTTGCCATGTCCTCTTGCTTGCTATTTCACCATGTGGTCGGTGGCCATTTTGTGTAGGCAGCCAGTGTGCTTTTTCCATAGGCTTGCATTTATTGGTTGTGGCCGTGCCTTTTTGCATGTAATCTTTCTTATTTTGTACTGAAAAAATGGTGTTTCACCATGTGGTCGCTGGCCATTTTGAGTAGGCAGTAAAACATGCTCTTGCCATAAGCCTGCATGTCTTCTCTTTTTTCTCCTTGCCCTTTTGCTTGTTGTTGTGACCATGTGGCTGATGGCCATTTCGAATAGGCAGCCAATGTGCTTTTGCTATAGGCCTGCATGTCTTCTTTGTTGTGGCCATGTCTCCTTGCTCAGTGTTTTTCTTGTTGATTACCATGTAGCACTGGCTGGCAGTCATTTTCTGCATCCAGCCAGTGTGCCGCTTTGCCATTGGCTTGCATGAACAGTTGAAACAGCAGTATAAATTATATGCTAAGGATAATTTCACTCATATATAATGGAAAAAACATTTTTTTCTTTTGTTTTTTTCAAATTTTAGGTTTTTAATTTAATTTTGTTTTTTTTATTTAAATGTTTTTAGTATAATTTATTTATTTATTTTATTTTTAATTTGTTTAATATAATCTACTTTTCTTTAGATTTCTTTTTTTAAATAGTGATTTTTCTAATATCTGACCTCAACCCCAGTCTCCTAAAGTTGCACAATAGCATTCATTTTTCTAAGGATTTTCCATTGTCACCTGCACCTCCCTAAGTGCCACATCCCAACGTGATAAGGCAAACAGTTACATCTGTATGTTGTTGTTGTTCTTTCTTTTCCTTCCTGAGAGTACAGAATTAAAGTTCATGCTGGGCTGGTTTTGCGAATGGATAGTTACACTGTATTGCTAAGTAACCACACCAAATGATATTGTTTGTTTGTACTACTACTTGAACTGCAGCAATGCCACGTTTCAGTCAAGCTCTTCTTGCTTCTTTGCTTTTAAGTGCACAAGAGAAGAGGCATCACCCACAGTACTGCCAGACAGAAGGCCTTTGCATGACGTGATGCATGACTGACTACACAACTTGGACATCTCTTCAGCCTGTGAAGCTAAGTGTCACTGCCAACTGACAGCCTCAAGATGGCCCCAAAGAAAGGTGCTGCCTAGAAAGTGGCCTGCGGGGAGGAGAAGAAGCATATTTCTACCACTTGCGTTCATACAAAAACATTTTTGGCATCTAGTGCCTGCCGCACTGGTCTCCGATGTGCAAGCTGAGAGCAGCAATTCTGTATCAGCACCACCCCCCTAACCTAAGCAATACACAATGTATATCAGTGAGGTGGACACTGCAAACAATTCGATGCCAATGATTAGTGAGGTTGAATTGGATGTGTTCCTTTCACATAGTAGTACACAATTGTTTCAGGAAAAAGAGCAAAGTTGACAGCAGCCAGCAATAGTACATTTGCCTGATGTTGGAGTAGAACAGGAGGTTGAGCTTCCTTCTGCGCAAGGAGTTGAATCTCTTCTTTTAAAATTATTACTTACCAGATCATCAGCAAGGAAAAGGAAGGGTACTACTACTCTATCACTTTCTCCAAGCACCACTTCTGATGATAATGATGATAGGAACATGGAGTGGAGATCGGCAGAGTCCAGGAGACAACAAGAGAGGCAAGGGAAAAGAAAAGTTCCCAACAGACTCTGACTTATGAAAGGGGATGATGAGGAGGATGACATGGTAGTCCTGGTGGAAGGTGACACAGAAGAGTCTGACATTGCTATTAAACCTGCTTCGAGGGATGTGGTCAGGTAGCACCACCACCAGCTCCCACATTTGTAAAGTCCCAGCTGAGACCTGCACCAACCCCTACCTCACAAGAAGCAGAGAGGCAATCAATTACATGACCACCTACCTCCAGTACTTCTTCAGGCATTGGTAGTGGCATAGTAAAAAAATACTCCCCCACCAGTTTGGGACTTTTTTATGGTGAGCAAAAAATAGGAGCACATTGCAGAATGCAGTGTTCATCGAGGTAAGCTTGGTACAAATTATGGTATGGAGGACAATAACCCGTATGACAAAACATCACACAATTAAGTGGGAGGAGCACCTTAAAAACATTCTGAACGTAGTCATGTTGGTGAGGAGAGCCAGGGAAAATCACCTACAAGTCCAATCATGGTGGAAAGTGATGTGGAAGAAGAGGGTGACATTTTCAGGCAAAGCAGCCCTGCCCCCCCAGCAGTGCACAAGCACATTCACCAGCCTCTTAGACTTCAAAATGGCACAAGATTTGGAGTGAGATGGAGACACCACGGCATACAGTGACTGCCCTACCATGACACACACTGAGTCTACTACTACCATCTACTTCTCGAAAGATGCCTTTGTCAGTCTTCACAGAAAAGAAGAAATTGTAGGTTACTATTATGGGATTGTTTAGGCAGGAGGGAGGAGCCCTATGAGAGGAAACAACCAACCGCACTTTTGAAAAATGGGAAGCTAGCAAATGTTTTAGCGCTGTTCCTCCTCCCTTTTGCTTATGTGGGAGGAGTGGGATTCTTAGAATTTGGGGCATCCATCTTCCCTAAATGGAAGGTACCAAGTAGGACCTATTTTGCCAGATTTGCTGTTCCAGCACTGCATCACAATGTGCTGAAGTGGGTTGGACAAGCTTTGCAGCAAAGTGGATCAAGTGGACGGTTCACACCATCCATCTGACAACAAACATGTGGACCATTTGTTGTCAGATTACTGATTGCATGTGCATCACTGCACACTGGATCTCTTTTGAGGGGATAAAGCAAAAGATCTCTTTAGATCTTGGCCTGAAGAAAGTTTTAAGAGCATTCGGGGGCATGCACCAGTGGCAATGTTCACCATGGAGAAATCACATGCAGCTGTAAATATCTTGGCGAAATTTAACATCAAGGTGTAAAAATGGCTGTGTCCCAGAGGTCCCAGAATTGGATTTTTTGCCACATTTAATAGCAGGACTTTAGTCAAGGCCATGTCAGACAAAGACCCTTTCGGGGGTTCTTTGTTTGGCCCATTGCATCAACATGGTGGTGCAAGAACTCCTCAACAAAGAAGACATACTCAGCAAAATACTGACTACTTGCAGAAGAATATGCACTCATGTCAGCCATTCTTTTAAATGCAAAAACAACAGTTGATCGACAGAATGCAGAACCATGTCATGCATTCACCCCAGTACGGAAATCTGGGCCTAAATCCATCATTTTTTTTGCACTTCACACCACCCCAGTTCAGACATGGCCATATGCAAATCAGCCTTGACCCTGTGCTTCATGGGAACAGTCCAGCCCGAACTGCCAAGCCATGTCTTCCCTGGACCGGAATCAAGCATCCTAGGACCAGTTTCTGGCTATCAGCTGTCATCAGCCAGGATAGCTTGACTCCAGTGGTGCGGAGAGCACATGACTTACGTCTGAGCATACCCGTCCCACTCGGGGTGACAAGTGCAAAAACAACAGCTGATGGACAGAATGCAGAACAATGTCATCGATTCACCCCAGTACAGAGATCTGGGCCTAAATCCATCGTTTTCTGCACTTCACACTACCCCAGTTCAGACATGGCCCTATGCAAATCAGCCTTGACCCTGTGCCTCATGGGAACAGTCCAGCCCAAACTGCCAAGCCATGTCTTCCCTGGACCGGAATCAAGCATCTTAGGACCAGTTTTTGGCTATTAGCCATCATCAACCAGGATAGCTTGACTCCAGTGGTGTGGAGAGCACAGGACTCACGTCTGAGAGTAACCATCACACTCAGGGTGACAAATGCAAAAAAAACAGTTGATGGACAGAATGCAGAACAATTAAATAAACCCAGATCTGTGACGGGGTGAATGCTTTGCCATTGTGCAACATATCGTCCATCAATTGTTGTTTTTTCATTTGTCACCCTGAGTGGGACGGGCATGCTCAGACGTGAGTCCTGTGCTCTCCATGCCACTGGTATCAAGCTATCCTGGCTGATGATGGCTGATAGCCAGAAACCGGTCCTAGGATGCTTGTTTCCAGTCCAGGGAGGACCTGGTTTGGCAGTTAGGGCTGGACTGTTCCCATGGGGCACAGGGTCAAGACTGATTTGCATATGGCTAGGTTCAAATTGGAATGGCATGGTGAGCAAAAAAACGATGGATTTAGGCCCAGATCTCTGTACTGGGGTGAATGTATGACATTGTTCTGCATTCTGTTCATCAACTGTTGTTTTTGCATTAGCCATTCTTTTAAAACCTGGAAGCAGTTGTGGCTTATTCTGTGTAATAATAGAGCACCAGTTAAAGCCCTGGTACATTAAGTGCCAAACACGTTGGAACTCAACCTTTTACATGTTGCAACAATTCTTTGAGCAATACAAACAGATCAATAACTATATCATTCAAAGAGGAGTGGATGCATTTGGAAAAGCAGACAAAGGGAGCCAGTCAAATGCATGACACAGATGCTATAGAGGGAAGAAGTGTGGCACAGCTGCCAGGGCGACTGACATCGGAAGCTGGGGATCATGTTTCGAATCCGGCACCGGCAGCAGGGGTCTGCCCAGCACCATGTGACTCTGGGCAATAGCTTGCTTAATCTTCCCGACGGCCCTCAGCGCCGGGATGCCTATGGGTAGCTCTGCACTTTACAAATACTGGATTTACATAGAGTACATCTTTGCCACACTACTTGATCCACAGTGAAAATATATCCTGCCCAATTTTATTCCTTTTTCTAATGGGAATGTTTTAAAATACAAGAGCTGGATTGTATAGCAAGCCGGAGACTTGGATAAAGAACAGCTGGAACTTTGAGTCCACCTCACAGTTGAACTTTGAGTCCACCTCACAGTTCTGGGATGCTTCATTCAACTATCAGAAAGGGCAGTCAAGTCACACAGCAGTAAACAACATCATCTACCAGAACATGGCCAAAAACAGCAAAAGAAGGACCGGACCCAACCTCTGCATTTTATTGCTTTCAATGGGCAAGGCCCAAGTCCAGTGCAGAGATGACGGTAAAACAGGTTGAGCAAGTGGATACACCAATGACCATCGACAGGATGTTCCAGGAGTATCTGGATGATCCGAAAGAGGTCTATGTGGATCAAAATCCATTGATGTATTGGCATGTAAAGATGCGCCGATGGTCAGAGGTAAAAAGTCTGGCAATAAAGTGTCTGACTTATCTTGTCACCAGTGTGTCTGCTGAGCATGTATTTGGTGCAGCTGGTGTGATTATCACAGTGAGAGGGTCCAGTCTCTCACCTCAAAACATTGAAAAATTGACTATGATCAAAATTAACCAACATTCTATACCACATAATTACACCGTTCCTGAAATAGCAGCACAGGAGGAGGGGGGTGATTGTTCCGAAATATTAATCAAATTTGTTAGCTGATCAACGTCTGGGTGAACCACCTGAGTTTGAAAATGAACTATACTTCTCTTATTAAGTATGCCAGTGCCCTATACAACTTTTAAATTATTTCTTGTTGAACTTCTATTGTCGGAAAAAAAATAGCTATTCAAACATTATTATTTTTGTGTAAGAGGTATGCTGCCTCACTATTCTTTTAGTCACATATATTGCCAGATTGCTGTTGGACCAGTGTGCATTGAAGACGCCTCCATAATTCCTTCGTGACATCGGGGACCTTGCCTGCCTCTCTCGTATACATATTGCATATCCCTTTTTAAATCACTTAGCACTAGAAGGTCTACCCCAGAAGATAGTTGATTATTTACAAGACTGCCTGCCAATACCAAATTATAATGTGTTGCCTGCATCAAAGATGAATACCTAATACCTAAACTACCCATGCTTAGATTGGAAGAGGTAACTACAACTAATGCAACAGTGATTGAGTGATTATGTGAGTGATGATGATGATGATGATTTATGTGGTGGCAGCAGACAGTTAGGGGTGGCCTTGAACTCTTATGTGGGAACTCGCCTGAGATGATTGAATTGCAATGTTTGGGGCCTTAGTGAAGGGCGATTATTTTTGTATTAGAATAGGTAACAATTGCACTAATAAGTGAACAGATTATCGAGTGATGGTGAGTAATTTTTGATGTGGAGTTTGACAGTGAGAGAGGGTGCATTGAACTATACTACGAGAAATTTCTTGAAATGATTATTGATTTGCAATGTTTGGGCGTGGTCATTTTTGTTGCCCTTTCACACAGCCAGATTTAATTGCAGGGTGCTCTCTTTTTTTCTGCTTCTTGAGAAACCAGAACAGTCACTTTAGTTATCAAACAAAAACCTACGCAAAATACTGCAATTCTGTTTTTCTACTTGTTCTTCAACAGCAGTGCTCTGCATGCCTATCTTGTTCGGGTCATGATGATGACTGATCTGGGACGGAGTTAATAGGAGTCAGGACTCAGGAGGATGATGGAAGAACTTAGACTTCAATTCAAAGGTAAACCAAGAGTCTGAAGCCTAGTACTCCGCTATGTGGTATAGAGAGTGGTGCCTTTGTGAAATGTTGCTGTGTGTGTTGGACTTGAGGCAAAAGTGAAACTTTGAGTCCCCCTCTTGTTTTTTTGCTCTGCCTCTGAGTCTTTTTCATACACTCCTCATGAAGATACGTTCTTCCTGTCCTTCTCCTCGACTCTAAAATACAGTTCCTCTGTTATAATCTGCAGGCCTTCTTCTAGTCTCCTGCATGAATGAAAGGCAAAAGCTGAACTCAACAACACTTCTGCTTACCTATCGTACCAGTTCAGACAGATACCAAATAGTGAGTATGCAGATGCGTCATCGAATTTTTCAACAAAGTATATATATATGGAAATGTATTTTTATGTTCTTTGATGGTTACAACCAAACCGAAATAAAGTTTATTGAATGAATGACTGAATAACTTTTTTTTAACAATCATATTTGAAGAACTAGGTGAGTGAGTTCAATCCCCAACCTAGAAGACAGAACCTTTAGATATCTGATAATTTGGGTCTAGCGCCAGAAGGACTCTTTGCATTGCATTTATCTGTACTCTTTAATACTCATTCCTTTGTTTCTTTCCACAACAGGTTGATGTCAAATTATGTGCTGCTCATTGTCTGGATGAATGTTGTCCTTGTATAATATTTGTCTTCGTGAAACTTTTTCCCAAATCCCCCTTCCCATAATTTTATCAAACCCCTAACCCTCTCTGGGCTGTGTGATTATTGAGGTGTGGCTTAATTCACACCATCAATGGATCACAAGCTTGGTGGGACGGATGTGATGAAAGCAACTCCAGCTTACTGTAGGATCTTCTAAGCAATAGCCCACAATGGCCCCATTTATCCACCTGTGCATGACAAGTTATCCATATTTTAGATATAGAATGAACAGCATCAGTGTCAGCAGCATCATTCAGGCCTTGTATTGCACAACCGCCTAACCTAAGCTTGTCCACTCCAGACTTTCAGTCCCTTTTTTATAACTCGAGGATTTTGTGAATAATACTATTAGCTCCCCATTAGCCAAAACCTACTAGTATTGATTTTTTTTTATTTTAGCACTATCAGGTTTTCTCGTTCTGTCATCATGTAGTATTCAGGTGTCAATTCTCTGAAAAGCTTTGATAAAATATAACCCACTAACTTAGTATTTTACTTCCATTTAGTTGCCTACAATGGATAATCAATCATTCAGATTAATTCTATAGTTAGGGCTCAACTAGGTGATACTGATAGTGGGACCTAGCTTGTGAAGTTGTGTTATTGTTATTGCTTCATCTCAATTCAGGTAAGACAACTAGTATGGAGTGAACTGAAGTAGCTAATGTAGTAAGTAACTAATTGCTACTATTGTTTATCTAGGTTGTTGCAGACAATATAGGCCATTATGGCAGCATTCCTCCAATGGTCAAGATAGTTAGAGAAGTATAACTCTATAACAAAGTGCTACACTTTTTCGTACAAGCACAGAATAAGGCAGCGTAAAATCTGAAGGTAGCAGTGCAAAGTAAAAGTAAAAGAAACTACTTCAGGCATATATTTAGATTAATAAAATAGTTTCCCCCTGTATTGTTTTCAAAGAAACCCACCCTTTCCATCCACAGCATATGCCCACTCCTCTCCACAACCAAAACTGACCCAAGCCCCTAAGTCCCATATGTCAAACCATCCAGAGAATGTCATTCTCAGCTCGCTTCCCACCCTATCTACTCAGCCACAACAAACAAGCCTTCCCACCAAACAAAAAATGTTAAAGTGCGAGTAGAGGGCATTGTAAATGTTGGTCTGTAGCTAGTCCAGGCTCTGCTCCTTTGTGATCAGCCTGCTGTCAATGGAGTCCATCCGCTGCAGGATGCAACACAACAATTGCCTGGTAATGTTGTCAGTGTGGGAGGGGGTAGCAGCAGTTGACTGTAGCCGGCGGTGGTGCCAGAAATCAGCTGGCCAAGAGGCTGGAGGTGGAGGGGGACCGGCTGAACTTGGGCGTCTCAGAGGCATTCTGTTTCCTCCTCCTCCTCTTCCAGGACCACCATCCACCAGTACTCTTGCTGGATACACTCTACCCTGCACCACCACATACAGGCCACCATCTCCTGGCTATTGGGTGGGCCAGCTAAACCAGCAGGAGCAGCTATATAGAGAAAAACAAAAAAGACAAATTGTAAATAATGCTCTGTGCAAACAATTGTTTTAAATTACTGGGTTGCACAGTAGCAGTACATTGCTGGTCCCCTAGGGTTAATGGAATTTGATGTGATGATTATGATTTTATGTTTTACCCACACATGCCTTGCATAAATAGCACTGAGTGTATGGCAGAGAGATATTTAAACGCAGAATAACACCGGGTTGAAAAAACTGTGATTCAATTATTTTCTTCTTCGAAAGGCTATTCAAATTACCAAGTATAAACAGACACTTTGAGTTGAAAAATAAATAACCTCTCATTAATGAGTATGGCATTATGTACTATGGAGTACAAGTTGTGTGTTGGGATAAAACTATAAAGCCATGCTCAATATTATATACAACACAATGAGCAATCCGATATACCCTTGAGTGTTTGGGCAAAGAAATGAAATGGTAGGAGTACCTTCAAGGGATTTTGATTACAACATTTTTTTTGTTATTTTATGATAATGTTAATCTGAGACCTAAATAGATGACAGTCTATAAATCAATTCAACACTTTTGATTATTAGATCAATTTGATATAGTCACACTATGTGATCCAAACATGAAGAACAAAAGGAACACGGGTGTATGTAAAAAGTTGTATTTTATACGTATTATAAATCAAAAATAGGGTACTGACAGTGTATCAACAAGGTTACAAGAAGTGCATATATTAGAAATCAAACAACTTCATTGTAGCAGTTGTAAATGCTTTTCTTCTGTATTATAATTTGATATTGCAATTCCAAGAAGAAAGAGCGTAGTTCAACGTTTCGGTCTCTATAAATAAATTGCTGAGACCATCTTCAGGACAGAAAGGATATACAAGATGACCCCTCAAAATAGTTTAACATGTCAATTAATATTCATAATATTTATTGTCTTAGACAGCTGTATATTATGTTCATTTTACTCAAAATCATATCACCCGAACTTTACCATCGTAAGAAAGTCCGAATGAGGTCGCAAACTGCTCGTCCCGTCAGCGTGTGACCCCGGAGTATGATGGTCGATGTAGTCGGTATCAGCGGGTGTGCTTCTACCCGAGTTTAAAGTCTTGAGGGTGTTCACTGGTGTGCTTGCCATCCCTGGACACGTGTTTCGCGTTCATTAACGCTCATCAGCAGGGATTAGGCGTGTGCACGGGGTTGCTGCGAGGGCTGCCAAAAATATTCATAGGTCCAGATACCTCTTAAGGCACGCAGGTGCGTTTTCTCGAGGTCGTCACCTCCACCGGCTCAAGGGAGCCTGTATAAAAAGTAAGTCCGAATGAGGTCGCACACTGCTCGTCCCATCAGCATGTGACCCCGGAGCATGATGGTCGATGTAGTCGGTATCTGGACCTACGAATATTTTCGGCAGCCCATGCAGCAACCCCGTGCACACGCCTAATCCCTGCTGACAAGCGTTAATAAACTCGAAACACGTGTCCAGGGTTGGCAAGCACATCAGTGAATACCCTCAAGATTCAAAACTCGGGTAAAAGCACACCTGCTGATACCTACTACATCGACCATCATGCTCCGAGGTCACACGCTGATGGGACGAGCGGTGTGCGACCTCATTTGGAAATACTATTTATACAGGCTCCCTTGAGCCGGTAAAGGTGACGACCTTGAGATTCCGCACCTGCGCGCCATAAGAGGTATCTGGACCTACGAATATTTTCGGCAGCCCATGCAGCAACCCCGTGCACACGCCTAATCCCTGCTGACGAGCGTTAATAAATGCAAAACACGTGTCCAGGGATGGCAAGCACATCAGTGAATACCCTCAAGATTCAAGACTCGGGTAAATGCGCACCCGCTGATACCTACTACATCCACCATCATGCTCCGGGGTCACACGCTGATGGGACGAGCGGTGTGCGACCTCATTTGGAAATACTATTTATACAGGTTCCCTTGAGCCGGTAAAGGTGACGACCTTGAGATTCCGCACCTGCGCGCCATAAGAGGTATCTGGACCTACGAATATTTTCGGCAGCCCATGCAGCAACCCCGTGCACACGCCTAATCCCAGCTGACGAGCATAAATAAACGCGAAACATGTGTCCAGGGATGGCAAGCACATCAGTGAATACCCTCAAGATTCAAGACTCGGGTAAAAGCGCACCCGCTGATACCTACTACATCGACCATCATGCTCCGGGGTCACACGCTAATGGGACGAGCGGTGTGCGACCTCATTTGGAAATACTATTTATACAGGCTCCCTTGAGCCGGTAAAGGTGACGACCTTGAGATTCTGCACCTGCGCGCCATAAGAGGTAACTGGACCTACGAATATTTTCGGCAGCCCATGCAGCAACCCTGTGCACACGCCTAATCCCTGCTGACGAGCGTTAATAAACGCGAAACACGTGTCCAGGGATGGCAAGCACATCAGTGAATACCCTCAAGATTCAAGACTCGGGTAAAAGCGCACCCGCTGATACCTACTACATCGACCATCATGCTCCGGGGTCACACGCTGATGGGACGAGCGGTGTGCGACCTCATTTGGAAATACTATTTATACAGGCTCCCTTGAGCCGGTAAAGGTGATGACCTTGAGATTCCGCACCTGCGCGCCATAAGAGGTATCTGGACCTACGAATATTTTCGCCAGCCCATGCAGCAACCCCGTGCACACGCCTAATCCCTGCTGACGAGCATTAATAAACGCGAAACACGTGTCCAGGGATGGCAAGCACATCAGTGAATACCCTCAAGATTCAAGACTCGGGTAAAAGCGCACCCGCTGATACCTACTACATCGACCATCATGCTCCGGGGTCACACGCTGATGGGACGAGCGGTGTGCGACCTCATTTGGAAATACTATTTATACAGGCTCCCTTGAGCCGGTAAAGGTGACGACCTTGAGATTCCGCACCTGCGCGCCATAAGAGGTATCTGGACCTACAAATATTTTGGGCAGCCCATGCTGCAACCCCATGCACACGCCTAATCCCTGCTGACGAGCGTTAATAAACGCGAAACACGTGTCCAGGGATGGCAAGCACATCAGTGAATACCCTCAAGAATCAAGACTCGGGTAAAAGCGCACCCGCTGATACCTACTACATCGACCATCATGCTCCGGGGTCACACGCTGATGGGACGAGCGGTGTGCGACCTCATTTGGAAATACTATTTATACAGGCTCCCTTGAGCCGGTAAAGGTGACGACCTTGAGATTCCGCACCTGCGCGCCATAAGAGGTATCTGGACCTACGAATATTTTGGGCAGCCCATGCTGCAACCCCGTGCACACGCCTAATCCCTGCTGACGAGCGTTAATAAACGCGAAACACGTGTCCAGGGAAGGCAAGCACATCAGTGAATACCCTCAAGATTAAAGACTCGGGTAAAAGCCCCCCCTGCTGATACCTACTACATCGACCATCATGCTCCGGGGTCACACGCTGATGGGACGAGCGGTGTGCGACCTCATTTGGATTTACCATCGTAAGAGTTTACTTAAAAAGTATATATACTGCAAAACTCAGATATTTGAACATTTGTATAATTGTTTACATTTCTGAAAAGAGTCTGTCTGCTTTCATTTATATAAGCAATTATTCATCTCTAAATTGATATCATTTTTGATTCACGGATGCACGTCCGATAGATAACTGTGGCATTTATTCCTGTAAATTCAGAGAGTTCTAATCTACATGAACAACATTGTCATACATCTTGAGATTGCATGATAAAAACAGAATCTAAATAAACATGATTACAATATATAATGGTACCTTTACAATGTGTAGTGGTTGTTGTCCAATTAATGAGACTGGTATCCAACAGGACCTAGAATCGTAGTACCAAATAGAGCGAAACATTAATCTGAGTTATTTTCAACTACAAGCCTTCTTCCAGAAATAATCAAAAGCAGATATTATCGGATTCTAAAACGACTACTTAATGTCTCAGATCTTATTGGTGCTTAGGTAATTATGTAAATCACCTTTAGAAAAATTGTACTGGCTGATATTAGTATATTGGGATATACATCTTATATCAAAAACACAAAGATGTCAAATTATCCTACATGAATAGATCGTGAATAATAATGTAAATATTAGTCAACTTGGAAGAGTTTTCAGGCAGGACTGTAAAGTATTTGTGGATAATGGCCATCCTCGAATATTTGCTCACAAGGCAAGATTCTATAGAATGAATAAGTGGTATATATTATACGTTTATTGAATCAAACTAAATGGCGTGTAAAATTAACATCATGTAGCGGAGGGACTACTTTGTCTGTAAATCTGACTTTTCTAATTAGGCTTGAATACTTTAGATTCAAGATGCACTTTATCTACATAGCGGTCCTATACAAAACGTAGAAAACAATAAATGTTCATGTACATAATTCGATCCCTTTATTTAGGTGTAGCGGCCCGATATTATACAAACAGCTCGAAAAGATGGTCTTCAATGTGCACGGTAAAGGAGCAGTAAATGTTAATAGGGATAGTACGATTATTTTATTTTAGTTTAAGACAGCAGCCCGATATTAATAACATAACTCGTGCAAGTGCTCTTAGGTATGCACGGTAGGCAAGTAAAAATATACCCCCCTAATTTGAGCCATAGCGTTCATAACCCTTCATACCCCTACATAAGAAAGGAAGTAAAATAGGTTAGCTGTCTGGCTTTATCATGCAAGCAATCAAAATATTCATTAATTCTTTCAATCTTCTAACTCACCCATTGCCACCATGATTAAGCTTTACTTTCTCTCATCCAGTCTTTCACCAAAATTTCCAATCCATTATCCGTCCATTAAAGTATCCGTTGTAGGGTGCCTGCAAGGGAGGAATTTCGCTCTTGCAGATTTGGCAGTGCCCGGCGCATGGACGAAGCAAAAAATTGTGCCATGCACTGTAACGGACCCCGAGCGGCGAGCTGTCTGAGCACCTGACACCCCTATTGCTGACTCAGGGGGCCCGGCTGAGGCTGTCCACAGGTGAGGTGTGTTAGACCTGGCATCATTGGCATGAGTCTCTCCTCCATTTTTTCTGTTTGCCTCCTCTGTTTACGATGTTTTCGCTGGAATATTGCTTTGGGCACTGTGCCACTGCTGATCAGTGCCACAGTGCAAGTGCTCCCTATGTGAAATTGATGTATTGATTGAACTCCATGTTTGGCTTATTTAGTTTACTGTCAGTCCCTAGTAGCGTGCACCAGGAGTGCCAGGGCTTGTAAATACAAATGCTGCTCGTGGGCTTGCAGCACGTGTTGTGCCACCCACAAGAGCGGCCTAGTAAAAGTATGTCTAAAGGTCTGAACATTGCTAGACCTACATGCAGTCTGGTACTGTCACACGGGCTGCGCAAGTACACCTACTTGCCAGTCCCTAAACCTTCCCTTAACTTCATGTTAGTCACCCCTATGGTAGGCCCAAGGGCAGGGTGCATTGTAGGCATAAGGTAGGACAAGCCTGATGAGGTTGGCATGTCCTAATAGTGAATTACAGCCATATTCGTTTTTCACTATTGTAAGGTTACCTGCTCTCCATAAGTTAGAATGGGCTGCCAGGATTATTAACGGTATAATCCTAGCGGGCTCGGGGAGCATGGTGCAATGTCAAGTTTGGTATCCTTGAACTCAGAGTTTAATAACGCATCCGTTTGGGTGGATGGTTTTTAGACTCTGTGTTTGAAAATAGCACTTTTAGAAAGTGGCTATTTTCTTGTCTGACTATCTACTGGTCTCTGCTGGTTTGGGGTGTGTGTGTGACAGGAGCTGGGTGGCTCCAGAGGTCTGAATGAGTCAGTGTGGGGTGAGTGAGGCATTTGCATTGAGAGTAGGGGAAGAGTAGCTCCTTATAGCCTGCCCTGCCTGACACAATGCTGGCTCCACCTCCTGACAGGCGACTGATGGCTCTGTGCCTGCCAGGGACAATCCTGGCTCCACCTCCTGCCTGGCGACTGATGGCCCTGCCCCTGCCAGTGACAATGCTGGCTCCACCTCCTGCTGGGCGGCTGAAGACCCTGCCCTGCACAGTGAATAGGCCAGGTGCCTTGGCCTGGCAACTCCCACAACAAACCCAGGAAGGGGGGAATTCCCCTGCATGGACAAAGGGATCAAAGCAGAAAAGGGGTATAAGAGAAGGACCCCTGAACCAAAGATTTAGATCACTTCTGACAAGGAAACCTGAACCAAGGACAAGAAGCCTGCTGATCCAAGGACTTGCCTACCCCTTCTGCCAGTGTGCTGTTTGCTGGGGGGAATCCTGCAATCACTTCTTTATTTTTGCCAAGGAACCAGGAGAGAGGAACTGAGTGTGTACCCTGAAGCTTTGCCAAGGAAATCTCCACGGGCTGGAAGAGTGCCAGCCTCCTGTTAAAGTCACAGAGTTAAAGGACTACATCATTTGCTAAAAGTGCCTGTTGCTAGAACCTGAAAGTGCAGCACCTCTGAAGAATCCAGCAATCTCGACGCCGACTGACGCCGCCGAATCCAGCTCGACATCGTGAGTGCAGCTCCAGTGTCCCGCACATTCGCCGCCGGCCGCCGGGCCCGATCGACGCCAGTAGCGAAGCCGTATCCTGCTTTGCCTCGTGAGCGCTGCTCCTGCCTGACATCTGTTGACACCGCTGCAGATCGCCCCGACTCCGAGGCCCGATCGACGCCGAAGACGCGACGCCAGACATCTCGCGCCGCTGATCATCGTGTGCTTCACTTTTCCAAGGTACTGTGTTGTGGGGGTCTGTTCGACTCCGGGCTCGACGTAGCACTCCTCACGGTCGACGCCGAACCTTTGAATTACCTTTGCCTCGACGTCGTGTGACTCCTGTGGGGGTTACATTGTTGCCAAGAACTGAGATTTAAGGAAGAAGAGTTGCTTTTGTTACTAAAGACTTTGTGCTAAGAAGAAACTACACTTGAACTATTATTTTTCCTTCCAAGAGTATTTATTAAGATTGTAGTATATTTTTGTCGTTATTTGGTCGGTATGTTACGTTTACAATGCAACTTTTACAACGCACTACCATTACAACGAAACTTTTACAACGCAAAAACTATTACAACGCATACATTTACAACGCATGTTTTTACAACGCAGATACTTTTACAACGCATACCATTACAACGTAAGTATTGGTAAGTATATAATTATATTTAAAATGTTATATGTTTGGTTTTTGGGTAAAGGGGTATTTTTAGGGTTCAGGGTCAGTTTTGGGTTTTTGGGTAAAGGGGTATTTTTAGGGTTCAGGGTCAGTTTGGGGTTTTTGGGTAAAGGGGTATTTTTAGGGTTCAGGGTCGGTTTTGGGTTTTTGGGTAAAGGGGTATTTTTAGGGTTCAGGGTCAGTTTTTTTTAATGAAATTAAATTAAATTAAATTATATTAATTTTACTTATATTACATAAAAAAAAAAAATAATATACTTACCAATACTTACGTTGTAATGGTATGCGTTGTAAAAGTATATGCGTTGTAAAAAATGGCGTTGTAAATGTATGCGTTGTAATAGTTTTTGCGTTGTAAAAATTTCGTTGTAAAGGTAGGCGTTGTAAAAGTATGCGTTATAACGTCATACATCTATTCACTTTATTACTGTATGTGGTCATAAATGCTTAACGCACTGCCTCTGAGATACGCCTGTCTGCTTTGCCAAGCTACCAAGGGGGTGAGCAGGGGTTATCTAAGTGTGTGATCCCCTTGCCCTGACTAGAAAAGGTGTGTTCCTATTTGTCAGAAGTGTATACCTCTGCCAACTAGAAAGAGCCGGTTCTAACATTGGTGGGTCAGCAACGAGGATTTGAACTTTGCATTTATGACCCATGTGCAGTGATTAGTGTGCGCTACACAGTGAAAGCAGACCATAGCGCAGCCACAATCTGTTTTGGTTGGATATTCTATTTTTGTTCTCCGCTTTCCTGGAGCTTGATTTTTGAACACTGCCAGTTTTGACCATGAGTGATGCCGGGGGCACTACCCCTGTTGTTGTGGAGGAGTTTGATAGGAGTAAGATAAAGGACTACAAGAGGAAGCAATTAGACCATTTTTGCAAGCAATTGAAAGTTCCTACCACAGGCTGCAAAAACAAAGAGGAAGTTCTCAAAGCATTGGAGGCCTGGTTAGAGGCCAGAGAGCCCTCTGTTCTGGTGGTGGTACCGCCAGGGAAAGGGGAAGAGGAGGTACCAGTGAATGGGCCTGGGTCCTCTCCCGGCAGCAGTGTTTCCTCTAAAGGTCTTTCTCCTGAAGAAATAGAAGACAGGGCGAAGGAGCGTGCATACCAGATAGAAATGGCAAAACTTAAGATAGAAGGGCAGTTGGAGTAAAAAAATGCAAGAAGCAGGAGAGAAGCTGATATGGAGATCAAAAGGTTGGAGTTTGAAAGAGAAAATGGTGAGGGAGATGGAGCTCAAAGCTAAGAGTTTAGAATTGAATCCCTCTGGTGGCAGCATCCCATCTGTGCCTGCAGAAAGTAGGTTTTATTTTCCCAAAGATGTTATCAAAGATTTTCAGAAGAATGAAGATATTGGCCAATGGTTTAAAGCATATGAGTTAGCATTGTTGGCCCACCGGGTCCCTGAGAAGGATTGAGGAGCGGGGTTGTGGGGTCACTTTGTGAATGAGGGGAGAGATACCCTGTTTCACATGCCTGATAGGATGTCTTATGCTCATATGAAAGAAGCTTTAATGTTAAGGTATGGCCTAACTCCAGAAAAGTACAGACAAGCCTTTAGAGAATGTAAGAAATTGCCTGGTACTACGTGGGTTGAATATGTGTCATTTTTTTGCAGAGCCATGGATGGTTGGGTAAAGGGCAGCAAAGTGGAAAGTTATGATGCTCTTTATGATTTGTTTGCTTGGGAGCACTTGTCTAATAACTGTTTTCCAGAGCTACACCAGCACCTTATTGATAGCAAGATATCTAGCCCTAGAAAACTTGCTGAGGAGGCGGACCGCTGGATCAGTACCAGGGTCCACAAGGGTCCAGTGGGAGACTCAGCCAAAGGTGGGCAGGGTCCCCAGCAGAAGAGTGGGGGGACAAGGGTAAACAGAGGGAGTTCCAGAAAGGGCCCCAAAGTAATCCCCAAGGGAACAAAGGGAAGGTTTCCCAGCCTCCCCAGTGAAGAAGCCAGAGGCCCCGACAGGTAAACCTGTTCATAGGGGCCCAATGACCTGCTACGTTTGTAAGTTATTATGATCCCCAGTGTCCCATGAAGAACTCTAATGCACCACCACGTGTACCCCCCCCCGCCAGTTGGCGAGTGTAGCCCTGGGAGGGGAGGAGATGGTTGCCCCTAGTGGGGAGGGTCCCGCAGAGATGTCCCTGGTCTCTTTAGGAGACAAGGAAATGGTACCTCCACCCCCTCTGCCTAGTAACACTAAGAAATATAGGTAGTGGGTGACCATTAATGGCCATAGGGTGGAAGCTCTCAGAGACACCGGAGCAAGTGTGACAGCTGTCATGTGTCACTTGGTGTCCAGAGAGCAGGTGGTCCCTCATGCATTCTACCCTGTTATAGCTGCTGACAACTCCCAGAGAGAGTGTGAGGTAGCTCAGGTTCCCTTTGAATGGGGGGGGGTTTCAGGTACTCTTCAAGTTGCT
The DNA here is from genome assembly GCF_964261635.1 of Lissotriton helveticus. Classification (NCBI taxonomy): domain Eukaryota; kingdom Metazoa; phylum Chordata; class Amphibia; order Caudata; family Salamandridae; genus Lissotriton; species Lissotriton helveticus. Next base: position 884,651,158 of record NC_136070.1, read on the forward strand.
GTAAGGCCCACCATGCCTGTTGATTGTCTCCTGGGCAATGATTTGGAGGACTCCCCTTGGGTTAAGGTGGAGCGAGAGACACATTTGAAAATGTTGGGTGTGCCAGAGTGGGTGTGTGCAACCACTCGATCGATGACAGCAAGTAAGGGTGTTGATGGGGTCCCGGAGCCTGAAAGTATGGCCCAGGACCCAGCTGTGACGAGAAGAGGCAGGGGGTGCAGGAAACCGTCCCCCATAGTTCCCGTGGTCCAGGAGGAGGCAGACCTTGAGGGGGATGCCCTGGAGCTCACAGGGGAACAAGTTGCTGAACTGGGAGACCTGCCCGAGCTGACCCACTGGCAGCAGGATGGTGGTCCCTCCAGGGAAGAATTTTTTGCTGAACAAAAGGTGTGCCCTTCTCTTGTGGGTATGAGGCAGCAGGCTTCAGCCCAGACAACAGGTGATCAGTCAGGGTCACATTTGGTGTACTGGGAGAACGATCTCCTGTATAGCGAGCCTAAGGCTGCTGAGCCTGGGTCAGCCTGTGTGCTGGTGGTACCCCAGCGCTTCAGAGCCTTCCTACTGGGTTTGGCTCATGACGTTCCGTTAGCTGGACATCTGGGGCAGGACAAGACCTATGACAGGCTTGTCACCCATTTTTATTGGCCTCAGATGAGAAGGGATACAGATATCCATTGCAAAACCTGTCAAACTTGCCAGGCAAGTGGGAAAAGCGGGCGGAAGCAGAAGGCTCCCCTCCAACCTTTTCCCGTCATCAGTACCCCCTTTGACCGGGTGGGGATTGACATTGTTAGGCATGAGATAATAGGCCCCTGGACCCCAGGCATACAGCCATGGGCAACAGATTCATCCTGATCTTGGCGGACCATGCCACACGGTACCTGGAAGCCATCCCTCTCAGAACAGTGACGGCCCCCGTGGTGGGACGGGCACTGATGGGTGTTTTCTCCCGCATGGGGTTCCCCAGAGAGGTGGTGTCAGACCGGGGCACCAACTTAATTTCCAATTACATGAAGTCTCTGTGGAAGGAGTGTGGGGTAACCTACAAGTTCACCACTCCTTACCACCCTCAAGGTAATGGGTTGGTTGAAAGATTCAACCGAACCCTTAAAGGCATGATTATGGGTCTTGAAGAACCAATGAGGCATAAATGGGACGTCCTCTTGCCATGCCTGCTATTTGCTTACCGTGAGGTGCCACAGAAGTCTCTAGGGATCAGCCCCTTTGAGCTTTTGTATGGACACCCGGTAAGAGGACCTTTGAGTCTGGTCAAAGAAGGCTGGGAGCAATCTCCCAGGAAACCTCCCCAGGATGTATACAGTTACATGCTGACCTTTAGGAACCAGACTCGGCGCTTCAGAGATCTTACTCAGGCAAATCAGGAGGCCAGCCAGGAAGAGATGAAGTGGTTGTACGACCGGAATGCCACTCTGGTGGAGCTTCAGCCTGGTCAGAAAGTTTGGGTCATGTCCCCTGTGGAACCTTGTGCACTCAAGGACAGGTGGACTGGACCGTTTGAGGTTGTGGAGAAAAAGAGCGATGTCACCAATATGGTGGACTTGAAAGCTCCCAGGAACCCCTTGCGGGTCCTGCATGTCAACCGTTTAAAGCCCCACTTAGAAAGGTCCGAAGTGGGCATGCTCCTAGCTACTGATGCTGGAATGGAGGAGGAGAGTGAGCCTCTTCCTGACCTCCTGTATGCAAAAGAGCAAGATGGGTCAGTGGATGGTGTTGTCCTCTCAGACACACTGACCCCTGAGCAGCAGCAAGATTGTCGCCAACTGTTGGGACAATTCCCTGATCTGTTCTCCTTGATTCCTGGTGTCACTCAGTGGTGTGTCCATGATGTGGACACCGGGGACAGCACTCCTGTGAAGCACAAGGCCTACAGAGTGACTGAAAAGGTCAGAGCATACATCAAGGAGGAGGTCTCCAAAATGTTTGCCTTAGGGGTGGTTGAGTCCTCTAGCAGTCCTTGGGCCAGCCCAGTGGTCTTGGTCCCGAAGGCTGCAGCGCCTGGTGCTTCTCCAGAACTTCGGTTCTGTGTGGATTACCAAGGACTCAATTCAGTCACCAAGACTGACGCGCACCCCATCCCCAGAGCTGATGAGCTCATAGATCGGTTAGGGGCTGCCCGGTACCTTAGTACGTTTGATCTAACGTCTGGGTACTGGCAGATCGCCTTGACTGATGGGGCAAAAGAGAGGTCAGCATTCTCCACACCAGATGGGCACTACCAGTTCCGGGTTATGCCCTTTGGGATGAAGAATGCCCCTGCCACCTTCCAGAGGTTGGTCAACCAGGTATTGGGTGGCCGAGAAGCGAAGCCCACCTTTGACGAGGGTCCAGTGCAGCCTATGTACAAGGGGTTGCACACACGGGAACGAAGGCAAGTACAGCCCCAACGCAGGTGGTGCCACCTTGAGCACGATTTCGCTGCTGCAAAGCGCTTACAGATGGCTTCCAGCGCTGTACTTCACTCCACTTGGATAACAAACATTGGTTCAAAGTGTAAGGTTGAAGAGCAGCCCCACTGTGGTAAGAGGGTCAATGGACTACGAAGCACAGGATGCAGTGCGACATAGCCACGCCCACTGTGGCAGGTGAGAGCGATATTAGACGTGACCCAAAACTGTCTTTCAAACCTTCATGAACATTTGCCTCTGAAGAAAGGATTAACTCCTGAAATGCGTCAGGCTTTCATGTCAGAAGACGGCTCTGTTAGCTGCCTGAGGGAGCAGTGAAATGGATGCAAATAAATGTGCCTATTCAAACTTCGAGTGATTTTGCTTCACTTGGGCTACCTGCAATTGATTTGGATGTATATATATATATATATATATATATATATATATATATATATATATTTATTTATTACCTACTGGCGATAGCCAGTAGGTATATATAGTTAGGACCTAGCTACCATAGGAAATCCGCAACATTCTATTGGGAATAACTTTGGCGCCGGTTGAGGAATGTGCGTGTAATTTTCCAAAATGTTGGCCAGCTCCGCTGCGCTCCTTCCCTGAAAGTTTCGGGGGGATTCGTGAAGTGGGGGCTGAGAAAAAAGGGGGTCCCAAAACGTGTTTTCCCCATGTTAATTTCCATAGGACGTTCTGACAAGGCTACAGCCCGAACCGCTGAACGGAATTACACCAAACTTGGCAAAATTGTAGGGACTGATACGCAGAAGTGACTTTGCTATATTTGGGGAAAATTGCTCCAGTGGTTTTGTATGAAAATTAACTTCAAAAACACATATATATCTGGGCGGAGCCTAACCACACATCTCATCGTGAGATCTGATTGGCTGTCAGCACTTCATCCAAGAAGTGTTGGCAGCCATCTTGGGTCCAATATACATGATAGCACCTCATTAAAAAGCATTGTAGTTAATAGATGGTTTTAGGACTTTAGCTACATTATAAATCATTTGTTGATGGTACCATACTCATTTTAGGAATTGTGGTGTGTTCTAAGGTGATTTTACCATGTGAAAAAGCCTTCTGCTGGGATATCATGAATCATGTTTGAAAGAAAACTATTATCTCATGCTTTTCCCACAGTGGTTTGGAAGGGGATCTATAAGCTAAACTGAAAGCATATTTTCTGTAAATTCACATTATCTTTCTCAGTCATGTGAGCATGCAGTCTGACATTCTCAGTAAAACATGTACATCCAACAAGGACAGAGACTGTCAGTTGATTCCTTTGTGTTCTACTGCAGCCTCCTAGAGTGTTGGCACACCTGAAGCCATCTTCATTGGAATAAAGTGGTAACTCTTAAAACATTTAATTTAAAAAGGAACAACATGAGGGGGTATATTTTGCCATAGAAAGTATGATTAGTGCTGCAGAAAGAAAAATTAGGGCACATTTTGAGTGACTTCCCAAATCCTCTTCTATTTCATTAAAACATTATTCTGACATGCAGTCTCCCAAGATGGCCACCAGAGACAAAAGAGCCCAAATGTAGCCCAAATATCACCCAGATGTAGCCCAAGTATAGTCCAATGACAGAATGTCCCAGAGTGTTCTAAAGAACAACTAGAGCGCTAACAGTCTTACTTATGACAAACGTATGGCACACCAGAAGCCATCTTGATTGGAGTGAAGTGGTAGGTCTGAAAACATTTAATTTAAAAAGGAACAACATGAGGGGGTTCATTTTGCCATAGAAAGTATGATTAGCAGCAGACTTCCCTGGTGAGCAGTAGCTCTACTACAGTGATCTAATGAGCAACTAGAGTGCTAACATTCAGAATTTATGGCAAATGTGTGACACATCTGAATGCCTTCTTGATGGAACCAAAGTAAACAAGCATTGAAAATTCAATAGATCTCGCCCTCGTTTAAGTTAAAGCCATTCTGTTTGTAATGAGGTGGCTTTTTAGCTTTGCTTTTATTAGTGTTTTTAAAACTTTCATGTAAATAACATGCATATGTATGCATATATGTATATGTATGCATGCATTTATATTTGTATTTATATAGATATGCAGATTATATGTTTATATATGTATGTATATATATATATATATATACACATACATAAATGTATATGCATATATATGCATGTATATGTGTATATGTGTGCGTGTAGAGAGAGGTAGAGAGGTAGAGGTGTAGAGCTAGAGAGGTAGAGGTAGAGAGGTAGAGGTAGAGAGGTAGAGACTAGTAGAGAGAGAAGTAGAGAGAGGTAGAGAGGTAGAGAGAAGAGAGTGAGTAATAGAGTAGACAGTGAGTAGTAGAGAGTAGTAGAGAGCAGTAGAGAGAGTAGCAGAGAGTGAGTAGTAGAGAGTAGTAGAGTGAATAGTAGAGTGAGTAGTAGAGAGTAGTAGAGAGTGAGTAGTAGAGAGTGAGCAGTAGAGAGTAGTAGAGTAACGGCGAGTGTGGGTTGGTGGCAGCTCCCATGCTGACCCACTTTGCTTTGTGGCCATAATCTCGCTATTTTAAAAATGTTACTCTGCATATATTGACCTGTGATACATTTTAGACTTGCTTTGCACTACTTTGCACATTTGGAGACTTGCGATCTCGAGTCTGTGTATTTTCTTGAGCTGACATTTTAAAAGTTGTAGTAATTATTTGGGGGGCGCTACGACCTACCCGATCACTTTCCTAGGGTGAGGTGAGCCCGATCCACCGCGGCTGCTGTGCCATTTGAGTGGAGGGCGGGCGGCCATCTTACTAGTAGTCCTGCACCCCGGCAAAACCTGTGGCAGCGGTCTAGCTGGGGGAGGGAGGTCCTTCTATAAATTTGCCATGCCTTTTCAGACGCGCAGCGGGCGCGCGATTTGCGGGCGCGCCTTAGGCACGCCGAAGGAAAGCCAAAGGTCAACGCGTCTGTCCCCGTCCGTGCCTCGGCCGTGGCGGACGCAGGACTCGCTGGCCTACAGTCGCAAGTTCTAGACAGGGTCGCCACTTCTTTCACACGTGAACAGTTGCTCTCTTTGCGTTCTGTGGGTTGTCTGGGCTCAGGACGGGGAGTTGAGAATTGTGATCTTTTCAACCCCTGTATGGTTTGTGGTTTTAGCTGTGCTGCTACATTGACCGGTCAACCTCCTCTCTTGAGTGTTTCTCACTCTATCTCAGCGGCCTTGGTTAATGCTCGATCGATGTGCAAGCACGCTGCAGATATATTTGAACTTTTGGCGGATGGCTCTTTGGACATTCTGTTTGTCACTGAAACCTGGCTTACCAGCGCCAGTGCTCCAGACATCGAGCTGGCCATTCCCAGAGGATTTAAGATCTGCCGGAAAGATAGAGCACTAGGACGGGGAGGGGGTTAGCAATTATCTTGAAAGAAACTTGGGTTCTTCGTATTGATTCCCCTGACGAGATAGGAGATGGGGAAGTATTAAACTTCTCCTTGATTCTCTCTCCCCATTTTACTTTAGGGGGCACTTTAATTTATCGACCACCGGGGCCTTCGGGGCCTTTTCTCAAAGCTCTGCTGGATGTTGTGGTCCCCCGTGTGCTGAGGTTTCCTTGTTTTCTGCTGTTGGGTGACTTTAACATCACGCTGAGCTTGTTGAGCTCCCCGAGTGTAAGCTTATGCTGGAATCTCTTGGCTTGGCCCTTCTTGGTCAATGGGTCTTGGGGCCAACCCATTCCGGCGGTCATACTTTGGATGTTATTTGTTCGAATTTCCCTCTGAGGGTGGAAGTCCCTCAAGTCCTCACATGGTCGGATCATCGGCTGATTAGATTTTCATGGACTACCGAGAAAAGTCCCTCCAAAGCTGTTAAAACTGTTTGCCCCCAGAAGATTAACTTGCATACGCTGACTGCTTCCTTGAATCAGAGTCGGCCCATGTTGGGCAATGAGTTAGACAATGCGGTTATGACTTTCAATGCATGGGGGGCAGAGGGGGTGGCCTGTTCCTCCAAAGGGTCAGACATGCGCCCAACCCGATCCATTCCTTCTCAGCCCTGGTTCTCCCCTGATTTGCGCACACTTAAATTGGCCTGCAAAAAATTAGAACGGACTTGGCGGCGAGCATATTGTCCCCTGGCCAAAGAGGCATTACGTGTGGCACAGCGGAAATACTATGCTTGCAGCAAAACAGCAAAATGCGAGTACTTTGCTAATAGGATTGACAAGGCGAACAACAATAGTCGGGAGATCTTCTCAATTGAAAAAAAATGTCTTTCCCCCTGTGCAGAACAATTGGCAGTGCAACCCTCAATTGCTTGGTGTGAGAATCTGTCTTCATTCTTTGAGCAAAAAAAAGCTTTGATCCAGTCTAGCCTTAGAGCAATTAGTATTGATAACACCATGTATGATGCCCCCCTTCCACTGGGACCGTCCTCCTTAAGGTTGGCGGCGTTTGTGCCACCATCAGTCGAGGACACCTTAGCTGTGGTTAAAACTTTGAAATCGGGATCTCCTACTGACCCTTGCCCAGCTCGGGTGTTGGCGGGCGTTGCTGAGGTGGTTAGTCAGGAAATTTCTCACATTGTGAGCCTCTGTTTCACGTCAGCTAAGGTTCCCAAAGAGTGGAAACAGGCCAAATTGCTCCCTTTCCTCCAAAAAACAGGCGCTGATCCAATATTGCCGGGCAATTATCGGCCTATTTCATTACTTCCAGCAATTGAGCGCATTTGCCGAATCAGTGGGGGCTCTTCATCCTGCCCAATCTGGTTTTCGTGCTGCTCACAGAACGGAAACAGCATTGGTTGAAATCTCTGAAGCTATCAGAGAATGTCTGGACAATGGCGGCAGAGCGGCTCTAATTTTATTGGACCTCTCTGCCGCGTTCGACACGGTACCGCACCAGCATTTGCTCACTCGGCTGGCTGACATTGGGGTCACAAGCTTAGCCCTGGAATGGGTGAGCTCTTTTCTCTCGGCTAGGTCTCAGCAGGTGTGGCTCCCTCCCTTTTCATCCACAGCTAAGCCCCTGTCGACGGGAGTCCCTCAGGGCTCAGGGCTCCGCACTGAGCCCCTTACTTTTTAATATTTATTTGACCCCCTTGATTTTGATGACCGAACAACTTGGGGCCAAAATTATAGCCTATGCTGATGACACACAGCTACAGTTTATGTGGCCTGGCGTAGAGCTGGGCACTGAGATCATTTGTGCTTGTCTTTCCTCAGTTTTTAATTGATTAGCTGCTTCCCAGCTAAAATCTAATGAGGATAAGACCGAGATTCTGCTTTATGGAAAATTTCCCCCCAATTTTAGGGAACTGCTTTGGCCGGTGGGCTTCCTTTTACCTTGCTCAGTTAGCATTCCTGCCAAGAATTTAGGAGTTTGGTTTGGGGAAGATCTCCGTTTTGAGGCTCACATTAAAAAACTGACAGGAGGCTGTGTTGGTACCCTCATGGCAATGCGGAAGTTTTTTCCATATCTTCCCACTTTAGCAAGAGAGTCTGTTGCGAGAGCTTTAATAGTCTCGCGTCTGGACTACGCCAATGCCCTGCTAAGTGGGTCCCCTGCTTTCTTGGTGGGACGCCTCCAGGTTATTCAAAATGCTACGGCCAGACTCTTATGCAATATCCCTAATCGGGTGAGTGTAAGAGGCCATTTGCAGCAACTGCATTGGCTGCCAGTGCCACAACGGATTATTTTTAAAATACTGACACTGGCCTTTAAGGCCGTTAATGGGCTGAGTCCTGTTTATTTGAGGAAAAGGTTCAGTCGCTACTCCCCTAACAGACCTCTGCGCTTTGTGGATCAAAATTTGATGTCGGTTCCGCGCTTTCGTCGCTCACGGTTAGGAGGACAGTCAATTGCTGTCTGTGCAGCCTCTGCTTGGAACAGACTTCCGTTGTTCCTACGATCTATCCCAAATTTTGGTCCATTTAAAAAAGCTTTGAAAACTCACTTGTTTAGGATTGCTTATTAGTTTTGTTTTGTGCTGATCTCTTTTAAGGCTGCTTTCTTCCTCTTCTTCAGCCCGCGCCAGGATACTCCGGTAGTAATAGAGCGCGTTATAAAACAGCATAATAATAATAATAATAATAATAATAATAATAATAATAATAATAATAATAATAATAATAGAGAGTAGTAGAGAGTGAGTAGCAGAGAGAGAGAATAGTAGAGAGTAGTAGAGAGTGAGTAGTAGAGTGAGTAGTAGAGAGTAGTAGAGAGAGAGTAGTAGAGAGTAGTAGAGAGTGAGTAGTAGAGAGTTAATAGTAGAGAGAGAGTAGTAGAGAGTGAGTAGTAGAGAGTAGTAGAGAGTGAGAAGTAGAGAGTGAGTAGTTGAGAGTAGTAGATAGTGAGAAGTAGAGAGTGAGTAGTTGAGAGTAGTAGATAGTGAGTAGTAAAGAGTGAGTAGTAGAGAGCGAGGAGTAGAGAGTAGTAGAGAGTGAGTAGTAGAGAGTAGTAGATAGTGAGTAGTAGGGAGTGAGTAGTAGAGAGAGAGTAGTAGAGAGTTGTAGAGTAGTAGAGAATGAGTAGTAGAGAGTGAGTATTAGAGAGTAGTGGAGTAGTAGAGAGTAAGTAGTAGAGAGTAGTGGAGAATATTCCAAAGTTTGCCACAGCACCACTTGCACAATAAGTCCAATCAAATCATATCACTTAGAGTCCTTATTGAAGCGCTGAATCTTGGGGTATATTCAAATGCTTTTATTTTCCTTAAGTTTATGTACCACAGCCAGCTGACGCGTTTTGTTCTGTACAACAGAACTTCTTCAGGGCGTTCTTATTTCCTTCAAGTTATGTCGGTATCCTGTTGTCATATAACTAGATATTTCTTCCAAATGTTAGACGAGACGTAAGTACATTCTTATTCAAAGTGTCTAGGTATCAATTTTACCCACACAATTCGGACAGACTTCAGTAATTTATAGCATCCTCAAAGTCAGTCTTTCAAAAATTCCAAAGTATAGGACATGATAATCCAAATGCAAATGTTTCTCAAGAAAAGTCATTTTCATGCGTTCGGAATTTCGGCGTTTGGGCAGATATGACCCAGGGACCCCCAGTATGTAAGGGGAATTAGTCCCTCCTCTGCAAACGCGCCAGTGGCCTGCGTTGCAGAGAGGTGTAAAAAGAGGCATAGCCTCATTACACCTCTGTGCAATGCAGCCCCCTGGCGCATACTGGAGGTTCCAAGTGGGCTAGTTGGCCCCCAGGGACCCCCAGTATGCAAGGGGAATTAGTTCCCCCTCTTCAAACATGCACGGGGGCTGCGTTGCAGAGAGGTGTAAAAAAGGGCGTGGCCTCATTACACCTCTCTGCAATGTTATGTTATGTTATGTTATATTAATTTATTATGCGCAACAGCTACTCCAGCCAAGGAGCGTCCCGGCGCAGAGACAAGGAGAAACATAACACAACAGGAAAAGATAAAACCTAAAAGGAACAGCTAGAACAAGAATGTTTTAATAGCTCTCCGGAAAGACAACAGGTCTTCTACCAAACGGATTTCAACTGGGAGGGTGTTCCAAATTAGTGCAGCTTTCACGCTGAAAGAACGACCCCCCATCCGGCTGAGTCTAAATCTGGGGACCACAGCAAGGGCTTGGCCCTGGGATCGAAGACTGCGGGTGGGGACATAGAAAGAGATGCAGTTGGACAAAATTTCGGGGCCGATACCTCTTAAGATTTTAAAGGTCAAACAAAGGACCTTAAAGAGAATACGCTTCCTTACAGGGAGCCAATGCAGGGAGCGGAGGACATTCGCCACCGGGCAAAATCTGGGTAGGCCAACAATGGCTCTAGCCGCAGCATTTTGAACCCGCTGCAGCCGAGTTAACTCAGCCTGGTTGGCCCCAGCCAGGAGAGAGCTAGCGTAGTCCAGACGAGAGATGATGGTTGCCTGGACTACAAGCTGTCTAGTTGGGGCGTCGAAGAATTTAAGAACAGGTCTTAATCCTCTTAACAGACCAAAACAACAGGCTGCTGTTTTTTTGGTATGCCCTACAAAAGTAAGGCCAGCGTCCAACCAGACCCCCAGATTTTTCACCTCCGACACCGGGGTCGGAGTGGGGCCCAGCTCAGAAGGCCACCACTGCTCGCCCCATAGCTCCACTCCCTTCCCGACAACCATTACCTCCGTTTTCGTGGCGTTAAGCTGGAGACAGTTTCCTGTCAACCAGCTAGCCACTGCCTTCAGTCCAGACGGAAACCTGGGGGCGTCTTGTTCTGCATCCCCGCTGAGAGTAACCGCCAGCTGTGTGTCATCGGCATATGAGACCAAAGTTAGGCCCCACTGCCTCGCGACATCAGCCAGCGGTCTCACGTAAAGATTGAACAACGTGGGACTCAGCGAGGACCCTTGCGGGACCCCCATGGCCAGAGGCTGGAAACTGGACGTGAAGGGAGGGATGGCAACACAGAAGGAACGGTTGTCCAGGAAGGAGCGGAACCATTGCAGCGCCATACCACTGATACCAATCTCCTCGAGCCGATGCAGGAGGATGCTGTGAGATACCGTGTCGAAGGCGGCGCTGAGATCTAACAATATCAGCGCCGCCGTCTGACCAGCATCCAACCTTGCACGCAGATGTTCCACCATCACAAGAAGAGCGGTCTCCGTGCTGTGACCAGCACGGAAGCCATTCTGTGTGGGGTCGAGGGCATTGGTCCGAGCTAGATGTTCTGACAGGGCCAGATTGACATGGGCCTCTGTCAACTTTGCCGGCCAGGGTAACAGCGAGATGGGACGGAAACTTTCAGGCTTAGACGGGTCCAAGGAAGGTTTTTTGATAATCGGGGACACCACCGCCTGCTTCCATTTAGTTGGAACTAACCCCGACTCCAAGGAGAGGTTGACAAGGGAACGCACAACAGGGCGTCCCATAAAGGTCTGATCTCGAAAGAGAGCAGGTCTCACTGGATCGGATGGAGACCCAGATTTAACTTGCAAAGCAAGTTTATCAAACCCATCCGAGGTGAGAGGGGGAAATGAAAGCAGGGTGATCTGACGAGGTGTCCCATTGGAACTCCCCGACGAAACCCCAATGCTAGGGAACGTCCGATAGATAGCTTGGACTTTTCCCAAGAAATAGGAGGCAAGGGATTCGCAGTGGGAGACAGAACTCCCGGCTGTAGAGGGAGTCCGCTTGGCCATAAGATCTTTAACCGCCTTGAAGATGGCCTTTGACGGGTTTGTGCTGTTCCGGAATTCTTCGGCATAGAAGGCCGCTCGAGCACGACATATGGCCCGATGATAGAGCTTGATGGACACGGCATATGCAGCTTTTAAATCAGCCCCATATGTCTTCCGCCAAGCCCTCTCCGCCCGTCTACAGGCTCCCTTCAAGGCGCGTAGGGCACCATCGTACCAGGGACTCGACTCTCGAGGATTGATCTTAGTCGATACAATAGGTATCAGAGCGTCCAGAGCCCTAGTAAGCCAGGAGCAAAAGAGGTCATACCCCTCTTCTACGTTGTTCGATGGGCCCGGGGGCTCCACTGACAGAAGACGATGGAAGTCTTCCAGCCTGAGTTTATTCCAAGATCTCCTAGGTACCCGTCTAGCTGAAGAAGTGGGAGTGATCGCTGACACGGGACACTGGATAGTCACCAGAAAATGGTCAGACCATTCTACTGGAGTGATCGCAGTGATTTTAGCCTCAGTCAAATTGGTGAAAAAAGGGTCAAGAATATGACCCCCGATGTGTGTAGGCTGGGAAACCAATTGGGAGAGTTGGAAAGCCTCTAAGTCCAAAGAAATGCTGTGAGCTGTCAGACTGGAAAGTGTGTCGAAATGCAGATTTAAATCACCCAGGATGGAAAAATTGGCGCAGTCAGTGATCAAGGTGCCGACAATATCCGAAAAAGTATTTCTGAACAGCACGTCACTGCCCGGCGGACGATACACCACCATCCCAGAAAGTGTAAACTCTGGGCTGACAGAGACTTTAAAAGAGGCACTTTCACAGCCAGCGATCTTAAGGCTGTTCCACACACAGGGAAAGCTAGACCTAACTATAAGCGCTATTCCCCCACCTCTAGATGATCTATTCAAGGTGTACATAGAATAGCCAGGGGGGCATGCTAGATTAAGAATGGCAGTGTCAACTTCCTGAAGCCATGTTTCAGTTATGGCGGGGATATCCGGGGCTTCATCCTCGATAAGGTCGTACAAGTTCTGCTGATGTTTCGGGACCGACCTTACATTTAGATTCATAATCCGCAGAGAGGAAAGAGAGCCCCTACTATGGTGAGTGACTGAAGGATCTTTCCGGGGGAGAGGCAATGGGGGGTCAAGTATCAAGCCATTGCAGGGACAACGATACGGACCACAGAGTGGGTGGACAAGCGGTAATGTACAGCTAAAGCTCACCTGGCCGATGGAAACCAGGCTCTCCCTGGAGTATGTCCGCATGGCAGCGGAGCAGAAGTAATACCTGTCGCAGACCAGAGCCCGCCACGTCCCGCACGGCCTTGGCGCGGACGGGCAGGACTCTGGCACGACTCCGGCCACGCGAGGACATGCCCGCTGCGCGATCCCGCTGCGCTAGGGGAGGAGCATTAAATATGCGTTCCCCCGCTGGCGCATGCGCAATGAAGCGCTGTCGGTCTAATCCCTCACCTCACCCCAAACCAAGATGTCCGCCTCCCCAGGACCAGGCTGCCAAACGGCTACCTGGCGCATACTGGAGGCTCCTGGTGGGCTAGTTGGCCCCCAGGGACCCCCAGTATGCAAGGGGAATTAGTTCTCCCTCTCCAAACGCGCCAGGGGGCTGCGTTGCAGAGAGGTGTAACATGGGGCATAGCCTCATTACACCTCTGCAATGCAGCACCCTGGTGCATACTGGAGGTTCAAGGTGGGCTAGTTGGCCCCCAGGGGCCCCCAGTATGCAAGGGGAATTAGTTCCCCCTCTTCTAACATGCACGGGGGCTGCGTTGCAGAGAGGTGTAAAAGGGGCGTGGCTTCATTACACCTCTCTGCAATGCTGTCCCCTGGCGCATACTGGAGATTCCTGGTGGGCTTTCAGGTCTTATATAGTTAGGAATTAGCATTAAAAAAAAACTTGAAAATCACTGAAAAAAACATAGGTTTCAGGCCTTATATAGTTAGGAATTAGCATTTAAAAAACCTTGCAAATTCACTGAAAAACCATAGGTTTCAGGCCTTATATAGTTAGGAATTAACATTTAAAAAACCTTTGAAATTCACTCAAAAAACTATAAGTTTTAGGGGTGTTATAGTAAGCTGGACATTTCACTCATACAAAACCATTGAAATTGCTCCTATATAGTTAGTTGTACTAACTATATTTCGAGCACCCGCAATCCACTGCTGATGATGTCACATATTACATCATTCATGACATGGTCAGTGACATCACTGATGACATCTCAAATGACATCACTGATGACATCATCCACGTGACAATCACATACACCTTTTCATACACTAGTAAAATCTTTCATCACTCTTTGTAAAATAAAGAGTATCATATTTGAATCCATTGTTACAGCAATACAAGTATCTAAAAACCCACTCAGTGATTTTAGATGTATACACACATCTAATCACTTACCTGTAGATTCACTCATACATGCTGTCAATGAACAATAGTACACTATCAAAAATACTTATACACCTAAATCGACATTACACACCAGCACACATCCTATTCACATATGAAGTCATCCTACTCACTTATGCAAACAATGGATCATACTTACATATTTACTTAGCTACACACTTATACAAACACAACTTCATCTATTCATTTAGATAGTAAGACATACTTAGTGAATTATAAAATCAGTATTACAAGTATAAAATTATCCATGCAGTCACTCACACAATCATTGAGTCTTATGTATACTTATTAATATACAACAACTGACACATACACTGCCTTTTATTTTTCTAGGTTGTTGGACATGTACCATTGAGAAATATATTTGCTCATCACCACACCCATAAAGATATTCACTCACCCAAACAACTGTTAGAACATGTAGTTTTAACTTCATATATCTAGTGAATCAACTATTCACACATCTTTGGGCAGTCACACACCCCCCACCGAACCACACACACATTCACTCTCCCATACAAATACTCAGTTAACTAATCAATAACTAATACAGACTTTCACATAGCTAGTGACCAACTGGAGAACCAGTTTACACAACAACTGACAAAGTGATACAGATATTCAAACAGTTTAGTCACTATCCACTATATTTAGTGAGACACTATAAATTGGTCAAGTAAACAGTCAATTACACTGCTACTAAATCCTCCATCCAAATATTTATTTTTATATATCCACTCATTCTTCAATGCAAATTGCTATACATATAATGCATATTTAAATAACGAAGCAAACCACATTCACTGGATGATGTCATCAGTGATGTCATCAGTGATGTCATTTGAGATGTCATCAGTGATGTCACTGACCATGTCATGAATGATGTAATATGTGACATCATCAGCAGTGGATTGCGGGTGCGCGAAATATAGTTAGTACAACTAACTATATAGGAGCAATTTCAATGACTTTGTATGAGTGAAATGTCCAGCTAACTATAACACCCCTAAAAGTTATAGTTTTTTGAGTGAATTTTAAAGGTTTTTTAAATGCTAATTCCTAACTATATAAGGCCTGAAACCTATGGTTTTTTCAGCGGAACAAATGATATATATATATATCTATATATATAAGTAATCACCTCCTCTCGAAGAAAGGAGCAGGAGCCTCAGTGGGGATTAAAAGCGGCAGCACCTTTATTTCAAACATTGGCGTATGCATTTCGGCCGGTATGGCCTCATCAGCGCCTGCGGTAGTAAGTGCGGAAGTCCTGGCGTTCTGCAGCCTGATAATGCACCCTGCCTCACTATGATAGGTGCGATGTCACAGCTCCGCCCCTCAGCAAACAAAGTCATCAAAGTAACGGGTCCGAGAAAATCAACGGACTCCAAGTCCCAGGATGCACCAGTGGCTCCCAGGTGAGTATTGCTGTGGTTCGGTCTTGAAAAATATCAAGAAAATAGCGAAGGGAAAGGTGCGCTATATATAAATATATGAACCAAATCCTAAGTTCGAAATCTTTCATAAAGCAGGCACCGACTCCGTGGGATTCATGATCAAAGGTCTTTATTAACAAGAAAGACGACCAGACGCGTTTCGGCGGACAAGTCCGCCTTGCTCACTACATCTGGTTTCACCAAAAGTGTGAGTCATATTTATAGTGATAGACTGGTTCAGTGAAAAACGACAGAACTAACATGTGACAAAATCATAGACATGGAGGGTGAAAAAATACATAAATTTCAAGCAATCATGTGAAAAATGAAACAGTAAAACGTAATAGAATCTTGGCAAATTGAATTAGTTTCACGTTTTGAGATTCTGTAAACCCTCCTATGTACTGTGCTCCACTTAATTCAGAGATTGTACAATATGATTATATGTATTGCGCTGTGCCTTAATTAAGTAAGTTATTTGTGGACATAGAAGAAATGTTGCAAGGTTGCATTTTCCTTAAAGCCTATCAGCGCCTTCCTAATCTGTAACTTTCCAGCCACTGTATCCCTTCTGCCTCGTGTGCATGGACGCCGGAAAAAAACGTGAGTAAAGGTTTGCTCCCGTCGTGGATGTTTGTAAGATCATGTTACAAATAGAAGGGCTGATTGAAGATGCACATTCCACATTCATTCTGAAACGGTTGCCTGGTAATATATGTTAGCGTTAAATGTCGGGAGAGACTTATGACACAACAAAGGAGGGCGTCAAAGACAGGCCAGGTTCGTGAATGTCGAGTGTGGGAAACAGAGAGCCGTTAACGGATTAAGATAGTGTGTAACCAGGTCTAAGGCACGATATAGTGGACGCTCCAACAAAGTATGTTAAAAAAGTATTATGGACGAGGCCCACACATAAAGCACGTTTTTGCCTGGAGCAATACGTGGTTTATAAAAACCGCCGTAAAGCATGTGTGCGAAGGCTGGTGCCTGTTTTGCCCAAGTGGGCTGTGACAACTTAGTGAAAGTCTGCCGGTAAGCCTGTATGACAAAGGTGAGTGAATCATTAAATACATAATTCATTACGGCCTCTCTGGTTGGAATTCCGCAAAGTAAAGCACTGTGCGTAATTCTTCCAACAAGCATGTATCAAAGTTTATGCAACTAAAAACCAAATTAGTCGGGGTAGAACAGGAGGCTATGTGCTGAGTAACATAGAAGAGATTGGCACTGGGGTCAGTAACGGAGAGGCCTGTCACATTGGTAGTTCTATTGTCATTAGGTGAAAGAAATGGTGGTTGTATATTTACAGGTGGATGTGCGTGTGTTTGTGGGTTAAAAATTCAAGATGGTGAAGCTAGTTGTTATGCAGCTTGATGGGCCTCAGTTTGAAAGCACGAGGAAAAACTTCTGGAAAAATTATTAACTTTGTGAGCAATGCACAGGTTACAGATGGACATTAAGTGCTTCATCCGAGTTGTGGCCGTTAGGTATCTTGGAGTTTAACTGAATTATGTATTTAGACTCCAATCGTCTAAGTGTTTGCAGTCTATTCCCCCCTCTTGGTTTGGGTGCCACATTGTCGATTACATAATATGTCAGGTCGTCCTTGTTCCCACTGTGATGTGCATTGATATGTCTAGCAAATGGGTACGTGGGGTCATCATTGCTGATGGCGCGCAAGTGCTGCAAGATGCTGACATGGACCGGGTGTATCGTACTCCCCACATATATTTTTTACAGGTACAACTGAGAACATAGACTGCGTGGTCAGTTTTACAGGTATAGTGTTCTCTAATAGTGTGAGGTGTTTTCCTGAACGGGAATTTGACTGTTTTGGTGTTAACTCCATATAGGCAGACTTTACACTTCGTACACTTAAAGAACCCTTTCTGGGCCTGTAGCCAAAATGTATTCTTGTGCGGGTTTTTGTTTACAATGGGAGCGTAGTTAACCAATTCCTGTTTCATAGAAATTGCTCTCCGAAAGGTTAACTGAGGTAATTTGGCACAATCATGTCCAATGGTAAGGTCCATTTTTATGAGTGGCCAATGTCTATACATGATTCTGCGAAGATCTTTGTGGTGTTCGTTGTAACCCGTGATCATTCTGGGAGTGAAAGGTTTTCTGTCACTAGGGTCAGCTATTGCCTTTGGTTTTACCTTTAGTAGGTCTTTTCTGGAAAGTTTGTCACTTTTTTCCTTTGCTTTGTCTAGTGTGTTTTCTTTGTATCCTCTTTCCCTCAGCCTCGTAAAGAGGCTTTCAGTGTCTTTTTTCAAATCTGACTCTAGGCTACAATTTCTTTTCATACGGAGGCATTCCGCATATGGTATGCTTTCCTTCAGATTAACTGGGTGGAAACTTGTGGCGTGAAGGATTGTATTACCGGCTGTCTCCTTTCTGTATGTTCTGGATTCTAATTTTCCCTCTTTATGGAAAACCTCTAAGTCTAGAAATGTAATTCTGGTGGTATCTGTGGTACACGTAAATTTCAGATTCAAGCTGTTATCATTTATGGTTTTCACAGAAGCATGAGCACTTTCTTCTGTTCCCTGTCATACCACAAAGATGTCGTCTATGTAGATCTTATAGAGGACAACATGGTTGTGGTATGTGTGGTTGTGCTGGGCCATGAGTACTTGCTCCTCCCACCAGCCCATATGCAAATTTGCATAGCTGGGGGCAAAGCAAGTACCCATGGCCGTGCCTTGGGTCTGTTGGTATATGAGTTTGTTGTATGTGAAGGTGTTGTTGACCAGGCACCATTCAGCCATCTGTACTAACATCATAGTATGTTGGTGTAGTGTGATGTTGCGACTACTCAGAAAATGTTTCATAGCATTTAACCCATCTGTGTGTCTGATACTTGTGTAGAGGCTCTGAACATCCAATGTTACAAAAATAAAATCTGGTTGCCATGCAAAGTCATAAATTTTACATAAGAAATCCCCAGAGTCTCTCAGAAAGGCTGGTAGCGCTTGTACCAGCGGCTGTAAGAAAAAATCTATAAATTTACTAGTATTCTCAAAGAGACTTCCTATAGCGGAGATGTTAGGTCTGCCAGGGGTACATTCAATGGATGTATGACTTTACAACGCCTACCTTTACATCGTAAGTTTTACAACGCATACCATTACAACGCATAAGGCTTTTGGCCCTGGATAGTGAATAGTTTAATTTACTATTCCAACTCCAGTCCCCGTGGATAGTAGGGAAGGTTATTGGATAGTAAATTAACCTATTCCCTATCCTAGAGCGCCCCCAGAGCAATGCGTTGTAATAGTTTGCGTTGTAAAAGTTGCGTTGTAATGGTAGTTCATTGTAAAAGTTTCGTTGTAAAGGTTGTATACCCATTCAATGTTTTTGTGGACCTTTGGTAGTAGATAGAGTTGAGGGGTTATTGGGTGGTCGTTTTTTAGGAAATTGAATTCCGGCTTGGTTAAGAGGCCTTTGCTTCTCCAGTCATACAGGCTCATGTGATACCTCTCTTTGATGTTGGCAAGGTTGGAGCTGTTAATTCTTATGTAGCATTGTCTGTCTTGTAGTTGTTGCATAGCTTCATGATCATACATATCTAGTGGCCATAACACTAGATTCCCACCTTTATCTGCGCAGCGGATTACGATGTTTGGCGTTTTTTTATCTTGTCCATCACTCTTTCATATTTCAATCGTTGGTTGTTAGTTTTTTTTGTTGAAAGTTGTGCTGCTCTCCAATGCCAGGTTTTTAAGGTCTTTGATCACCCTTTCTGCAAAAACATCAATGTTATCTTTAGGCATGGGTGGATAGAAAATTGATTTTGGTCTGAAATGGGAGGCTTCCGATGCATAGAGTGACAGGTTTGCATATGCTCCTGCCTGTGTGTTGCTTAGAGCTCCTTCTGCTAAGTTTAGTTCTACCTCTGTCATATCTCTCAAGACATCTAGATCCTCTACATTCAGTGCAATTGATTGAGTTTGTTTTTCTTGTAGATCTAAAGTTTTTTCTTTTTGGTTTGTAAAGTACTTGTTTAGTTTTAATTTACGAGTGAAATGGTAGAGGCCTATCCTGGTGTTGGTATAGTTACAATTTGTCTCTTTACAAAATGAGAGTCCCAGTTCCAAAGTCTTCAGTTCTTCTGGTGTCAAATCCATATTTGAAAGATTTATCACTGTGTTTTTTTCTGCTGCTGGTATGTGGTTTATCTCCTCCTGTTGCGTCTGTATGCTGGTTTTGTTTTTTGTGCCATGTTTCCCCACCTTCTGTTCTTCCTCCTTCTGCTCTTGGAGGGTTTTGCCTGTTTGTTGTCCGATCCTGTCTTTGTGTACTTGATCTTAGCCTTTGTAGCCGTTCCATGCGTAAAAAAGCGAGTTCTACTACTGGGGTTGGTACCTGTTTGTTATGGCTTGTGGTTGTCTTGCTTGTGCCTGGGTCTGACTCAACTCCTGAGCTGATTTCCGACTCACTTGGTGCATTTGGATAGGCTTGTGTCGTGTTTGTTACAGACAATTGCTGGCGACGAATGTTCTCAAACTTCCTGGCAAAGGTATAGATCCTGCCTTGGAGGTAGTCATTACGATCTCTTTGGAACTTTTCCACCTTTCTTATTTTTATGGTGTTCTCTAATTTTTGTACCCTTGTCGCAGTTTCTGTGAGTCCTTTCTTTACCTCTTCTTGGTTGGGTAGTTTGCTCAGTTCAGCCATGATAAACTCGATTTGAGCCAGTAGTTTTTCCCTGTCAGAGGTCGCATATTTTACTAGGATGCGCAACATATTTTTTGAGGATTCTGCGCTGTTGTCCGCCCAATCCTGGAGCATGGCTGGGTCTGGGTTTTCATATGTCGGGGCTACTAGTACTCTTAAACCTCTTGGTATTCTACTCACGTCCAGATATCTTTTTAGTGACGTCCATTCCCACCATTTGGCCACTTCGTTTTTCCTCAATTTTTCTAGTTCATTAAGCAATTTTTTAATGCCTGTATTATCTGTGGTTTGCTGTGCAATGTCATTAGGTGTCTGTTCAATTGGTGTTCCATCTTTGTCTTTAAAGATATCCAGAGCTGCTTCCTCGCGCTCTTTTTCCCATTCTGCTGCCATCGCTTTCTTGGAATTTAATTTCCCTTTGATTCCCAGTGTCTGTGATTGTGCTGTGCCCTCAGAACTCCCTCTCCCTTTGGCGTGTATTCCGTATAACACTACAATCACCTCTTACTCGCTCCAGTGCGTTCTACTCATTCCCTGATAGCCCACCGGCCCCACAGACTGAGGTACTCACTGTTGCGTTGCTGAAGGACTGTCTGCTTCGTGGATTTCTTGCCAAGGGGGGCTCCAAATATTCCTCTTGATGAAGAAAATGCTTAGCAAAAGCGGGTTTTTCTGGTTATCCGGAGCTCCAAATCGAGGAGGGTCAGTGTTAGAGGTTTCCAGATCACCTCTCAATATGAACCAAATCCTGTGTTCAAAATCTTTCAGAAAGCAGGCACCGACTCCGTGGGATTCATGATCAAAGGTCTTTATTAATAGGAAACACGACCAGACGTGTTTCGGCGGACAAGTCCGCCTTGCTCACTACATCTGGTTTCACCAAAGGTGTGAGTCATATTTATAGTGATAGACAGTAACCCATTGGTTCAGTGAAAAACGACAGAACTAACATGTGACAAAATCATAGACATGGAGGGTGAAAAAATGCATAAATTTCAAGCAATCATGTGAAAAATGAAACAGTAGAACATAATAGAATCTTGGCAAATTGAATTAGTTTCACGTTTTGAGATTCGGTAAACCCTCCTATGTATTGTGCTCCTCTTAATTCAGAGATTGTACAATATAATTATATGTATTGCGCTGTGCCTTAATTAAGTAAGTTATTTGTGGACATAGAAGAAAGGTTGCAAGGTTGCATTTACCTTAAACCCTATCAGCGCCTTCCTAATCTGTAACTTTCCAGCCACTGTATCCCTTCTGCCTCGTGTGCGTGGACGCCGGTAAAAACCGTGAGTAAAGGTTCGCTCCCGTCGTGGATGTTTGTAAGATCATGTTACAAATAGAAGGGCTGATTGAAGATGCACATTCCACATTCATTCTGAAACGGTTGCCTGGTAATTTATGTTAGCGATAAATGTCGGGAGAGACTTATGACACAACACAGGAGGGCGTCAAAGACAGGCCAGGTGCATGAATGTCGAGTGTGGGAAACAGAGAGCCGTTAACGGATTAAGATAGTTTACACCAGGTCTAAGGCACGATATAGTGGATGCACCAACAAAGTATGTTAAAAAAGTATTATGGACAAGGCCCACACATAAAGCATGTTTTTGCCTGGAGCAATACGTGGTTTATAAAAACCGCCGTAAAGCATATGTGCGAAGGCTGGTGCGTGTTTTGCCAAAGTGGGCTGTGACAACTTAGTGAAAGTCTGCCGGTAAGCCTGTATGACAAAGGTGAGTGAATCATTAAATTAATAATTCATTACGGCCTCTGTGGTTGGAATCCCGCAAAGTAAAGCACTGTGTGTAATTCTTCCAACAAGCATGTATCAAAGTATATGCAACTAAAAATCGAATTAGTCGGGGTAGAACAGGAGGCTATGTGCTGAGTAACAGAGAAGAGATTGGCACTGGGGTCAGTAACGGAGAGGCCTGTCCCATTAGTAGTTCTAATGTCATTAGGTGAAAGAAATGGTGGTTGTATATTTACAGGTGGATGTGCGTGTGTTTGTGGGTTAAAAATTCAAGATGGTGAAGCTAGATGTTATGCAGCTTGATGGGCCTCAGTTTGAAAGCATGAGGAAAAACTTCTGGAAAAATTATTAACTTTGTGAGCAATGCACAGGTTACAGATGGACATTAAGTGCTTCATCCGAGTTGTGGCCTTTAGGTATCTTGGAGTTTAATCGTCTAAGTGTTTTCAGTCTATTCCCCCCTCTTGCTTTGGGTGCCACATTGTCGATTACATAATATGTCAGGTCGTCCTTGTTCCCACTGTGATGTGCATTGATATGTCTAGCAAATGGGTACGTGGGGTCATCATTGCTGATGGCGCGCAAGTGCTGCAAGATCCTGACATGGACCGGGTGTATCGTACTCCCCACATATAATTTTTTACAGGTACAACTGAGAACATAGACTGCGTGGTCAGTTTTACAGGTATAGTGTTCTCTAATAGTGTGAGGTGTTTTCCTGAACGGGAATTTGACTGTTTTGGTGTTAACTCCATATAGGCAGGCTTTACTCTTCGAACACTTAAAGAACCCTTTCTGGGCCTGTAGCCAAAGTGTATTCTTGTGCGGTTTTTTGTTTACAATGGGAGCGTAGTTAACCAATTCCTGTTTCATAGAAATTGCTCTCCGAAAGGTTAACTGAGGTAATTTGGCACAATCATGTCCAATGGTAGGGTCCATTTTTATGAGTGGCCAATGTCTATACATGATTCTGCAAAGATCTTTGTGGTGTTCGTTGTAACCCGTGATCATTCTGGGAGTGAAAGGTTTTCTATCACTAGGGTCAGCTATTGCCTTTGGTTTTACCTTTAGTAGGTCTTTTCTGGAAAGTTTGTCACTTTTTTCCTTTGCTTTGTCTAGTGTGTTTTCTTTGTATCCTCTTTCCCTCAGCCTCGTAAAGAGGCTTTCAGTGTCTTTTTTCAAATCTGACTCTAGGCTACAAGGCTACAATTTTTTTCATACGGAGGCATTCCGCATATGGTATGCTTTCCTTCAGATTAACTGGGTGGAAACTCGTGGCGTGAAGGATTGTATTACCGGCCGTCTCCTTTCTGTATGTTCTGGATTCTAATTTTCCCTCTTTATGGAAAACCTCTAAGTCTAGAAATGTAATTCTGGTGGTATCTGTGGTACACGTATATAGATTTCAACAACGCGCCTCGCGGCGCAGTAAAGATGCACTCACTTGTTTTCAGGAAGATTTTCCAGGCATGTTTATTTTCCTTTTGCAATGCCCTACGCGTTTGGGTCAATTCCTTTGACCTTGTTTACGGGATAGTGACATACAGAGAAAAGCTCCTCTTTTATTTTTTACATACAACAGTTACTTCCTGTTTTGTGTTTATGGTGCATTGTGGTTAGTGTAGTATATACATAAATACGTGAACTATAAAACATCAAAGTGACCCTAAAAATTGACATAATAGCATAAAATTGCCTCAATAACAGTAAATAAATAATTTATTGTTCAGAATTTGTCAAAGAGACAAGCACACCACAATTCACAAATCACGTATTTAAGTATATACTACACTAACCACAAGGGGGACTTCTTCTCCTGACCAGTAGTGTACCAGAAGGCATGCTTTCAGAGCAGTGGAGAAAGGGGGCCTGGCCTCTGACAACCTCTCAGCAATCCCACAATGTGGGACTTACTGGAGGTAACAGGAGGGGTAGTTGGCCTCCTAGGACTTCAGCAGCCAAGGGGGCTTCATCTCCCAACCAACAATTTTCCAGGAGGCACATTTGCAGAGTGTTGGAGAAAGGGGGCAATGCCTTTGATGACCTCTCAGCAATCATGCAGTGTGGAAATTACGCGAGGTAACAGGATGGCTTGTTGCCCCAAGAGCCCTCTGGAGCAAAGTGGACTTCATTCTCCAACCAGCAGTGTATCAGGGGGTGCATTTGCAGTGTGGTGGAGAAAGAGGGCATGGTCTCCGACGTCCTCTCAGCAACCCCGCTGTTTTAGACATAATGGAGTTACAAGGAGGGCTTGTTGGACCTCAAGGACCCTCTGCAACCAAGGGGAATTCATCCTCCAACCAGTTGTGCACCATGATGCATGTTTGTTGAGTGGTAGTGAAGGGGACGGATCCTCTGGCGACTTGCGAGTGGAAAGGTTTTCTTTCATCAAATAACATTTTTAGGGAATGGAGCTGTGTGGCCCCGTTTCCCTGGGCTGATTTTGGCCCTAGGGACCTTATCCCCCAGGACCCAGTCTTTATTTTATAGGTTTTTTATTACTTAAAGGGAGGGGGGTGAGGGGCAGCCTACTGTGCTGATTTCAGCCCGGGGACCCCATCCATTTTTTGTTAATCTCTTTTTAAAAAGGGAGCAGGACCATATGGCCCCCCTCCTCGGCTGATTTCAGCCTCAAAGACCCCATCTCCCTGGGCCCGGACTCTAATAGGGGTGCCCTCCCAGGGCACCCACTCACCAAAGATGGGGACCACTGGCAGAGCCTGAAGGCGCCCGTGGTCCCTGCTAGCTACCTGCGGGAGCAAGCATTGCTTTTACACATAGAAAGCTGCTAACATGCAGCTCCCTGTGTTAAAATCAATTGTGCTCGGCTTTGAGCAAGCATGAGCAGAATGCCCAAAGTGGAGGACAGTTTGCTATGGCTTGGCAGGAGTGGTTAAGCTCCAGCCAAGCCAGAGCAAACAACTAAGTCCTGGGGTGGGCACCCTGGGACATAGCAGGAACACGCCCTGGGGGGTGGCGGTCCCCACGGCCATCTGTGGCTACAGGAGGGGAGCCACCCGGTCCCCCTTCTTTCTTCAATTTTGCCCTGGGCGGGTATGGGGGGCTCTGTCCCCCTGCATTCATTTTGGCTAAAGCCCCGGGGAGGTGGCATTCTTCAGGGCTGCAGGGGGTCCATGCAGTTCCACACATACTTTCAATTTCAATCCCTGAGAAGGTGTTGCCCACCCAGACTGCGGGGGGCGTGTGAACCCCAGCCTTGTTTATACATAAAGCCCCTATAAGGTGGCAGTCCCCAGGGCTGCGGGGAAGGCCATTTGTAAAAACATTTCTTAATTGCAACAGTGATTATGTTGTGTATGTGCTGGTTTGAATATGTGGCCTTTGCTAAGTAGGCAGGCTGATCTTTCCAGTTAAGAAACCGATCTTGCTGCACTTGTGCGCTCTCAAGAACCACGATATCAGTTACCCAGTAGCAAGGCATTGCAACCAGGTACCTGGACTCAATTGTAATTGTATCTCATTTTTTGGTGTTGATAGTATCTAAGTGAATCCGAGAGGAGGTGACTGGGAACAAGCTCTAAGCACATTGGAATCAGAGTACATAATTTGCCTCAACAGTAAATTACCTGGCACTTTCAACCAAGATTAAGGACTTCGTGCCCATTTGGGCAAGTCCTATTTCTCTTCGTTTGATTTAATCTTTTTCCCACTAGAATCCTTTTGCTAAGAGTACATGGCCACAGTACGTGCCGTTTTGATGAGTACTTGTATAATCATGATAGTAAGATAAACTCTTTCTCCAGTAGGAACATTCGGACATTGTAGTATTCACCTTTCTTTTTTTTTTCACATACCAAAATTCACTTTCTAGATTGTTTCATTTACTTACTCAGTGAGAGATGACGGACCTCATGAAGGAATCGACTCCTTGATGTTTGGATATATATGATGCCTAACTTTGATCTTTGATGTACATGACGCCTATGTTTCTTTTGGCCACATGACTACTTGATATGCATTCAATGCCGGACAGACTTACAGTCACATAACGTTAATAGGTTGGAAAGGGCGCTTGCACAATCCATTAATTTAGTTTATGAACACAGAGGATGCAGTGTGTGCACATTATCATGGAATTACAAACATGCACATGAATTTTTATACTGCAGAATTATTTTTGTTTTTTATTTATATCTCAGCATTTTCTGTAATGTATTCAGTTATATATAATAAGTATTTCTTCCCCGTGGGGTTTCTTCCAAACAACTCAGCTCCCGTCTGTATTTTTACTATGTTTATCTTGTACACTGATGTAGGAGTTTTGTCTTTATAGGTAATAGGACACTTTCATTGCTTATCTATTGGCTTTGAGAAAGACAGCACTGGTCGAAATGCGTCAGCTGCAATTACATTCACTCAATTTCTGGAAATGGCTGTAGACCACCATCCAAAATCCCTCTTGCAAAGAAATACTTGAAACTATAATAAAGTCTCACCTTTCCAACAGTGCTTTTTGGCAATTCTCTTAACAATGGCCCTCCACCTTCCAATGTTATCTGCTAGTACACTCTTCATGAGAAGTGATGTTTCTCACCTTTTTAAAGGTATGGCAGTCTCACTATGAAAAGTTAGTATAGCCACTAAAAATTACACCTGATATCTTGTGAAGTGGTGGTTCTTTTACAGAGATGATATGATGGAGGTTCCCCAGCCCAATTATGTTCTTTTGCTGGAGAAAAAACAATGTTCCCATCCAAGCCAAAGGCCTCAGATGAACCCATCCCAGCCTCTTGCAGTGACCCACTCACACTCATGTTTACCTGTCTTGTTGCTGACTGTCAAATGAAGTTCTTATATTTTACAGCCTCTACAGAACAATATTCTTGTAACTCTAATGGGGCATGCCTATGCTGTAACAAAGGCCCTGTTTAGAGCTTGGTGGATAGGTACTCTGTAACAAACATGACGAATATCCCTTCCATCCTATTGTAAGTGCACTTTTTTAAAAACTGACATGTAAAGTGCCAGACTTCACTCTACTCTAATGTGGCCAGAGTACCCCAGATATTTTTCCCAAGGCAAAGTTTAGGCCATCTGCCGTTGATGGGTTGCTGCTACAGAAATTCCCAAACCCAAAGGGCAGGAATAGCGAAAATTAAATTGCTTAGGGGCATATGTAGGTAGGCTTTAGCGATTTGCAAACGTCGTAATTCGCAGAATTACTGGTGTTTGCGAACGCAAAAGTCTGTTATGCTATGTAGGTAAGAAATGTTCAATGCAAAATTGCTAATCGCAAAATTTGCGATTAGCAATTTTGCGACAAATGAGTTCTGTGATTAAATTTGTGAATCTGCAATCTGCGTAGACGTATTTGCGAAAATCACAAATACCGTCACGCAAAATGTGAATTTGCAATTTCCAATGTAGGTTGAAATCGCAAATTGCGAATTTACAAAAATCGCAATTTTGCACTTCTCAATTACCACCAACTCTGATCAGGTGGTAACCAGGTGCAACTTATATAAAGTGGCCCATAATACCTCAGTGGCTTATCACAATGGCTAGGCTTTATGTTATAGCCAGGAGGCTGCGCATCCGACAGGTTGAAGAGAGAAGGAGACGCCAGGAGAGGATCTACAGGACACGCATCACCCTCTTCCAACGCACTGAGGTGGACATCCATGTGCACTACAGGCTGCATCCAGAAAGTATCCTGGAGCTGATAGAGGAGCTGACACCCATGCTTAAGCACCCCACATACAGGGCCCACACCATTCCCACACACACACAGGTGTTGTGCTCACTGCACCTCCTAGCGTCAGGGAGTTTCCAGGGGGTAATTGCCACAGTGGGAGGGGTGTCCCAGAGCGCACTTTCACGTTTCTTTCATGCTTTTCTCAATGCTATGATGCAGAGGATGCACACCCACATCAAATTTCCAAACACACAGCAGGAACTTGACCAAACCAAACAGGATTTTTATCAAATTGCCCAATTTCCCCACGTGATTGGCTGTGCAGATGGAACACATGTCGCACTGTACCCCCCATCACACAATGAGTATGTTTTCAGAAACAGAAAATCATACCATTCAATTAACATCCAGGTAGTCTGCAATGCAAAAAATCTCATCACCAATATCGTATCTAAATTTCCAGGGAGCACTCATGATTCCTTCATTTTTAGACACTGTGCTTTACATCGTAGACTTACAAATGGCGATTTTGGAGAGGGATACCTGCTAGGTAATTACATGGCACACACAAACAGTAGTATGAAATGTTCCAACTTTCAACATCTCACTAAAGATCACCATTCTTCTTCCATGCAGGAGACAGTGCATATGCTGTGTGTGACTACATTCTCACACTCTACCTGAATTCAACCACAGCTGCTGAGCGGAGATACAACACTGCCCACAGAGCCACAAGAGCCACCATAGAGAGAACTTTTGGAATCCTCAAAAGCCGTTTCCGCTGCCTCCACAAGAGTGGAGGCACTCTACAGTACAGTCCAGAGACATGTTGCAAGATAGTGGTGGCCTGCACTATGCTACACAATATTGCCATCAAGAAGGGTACCCCAGTGGATCTGACTGACTCCGACACATCCGATGAGGAGGAACCAGCCCACCAACGCAGACGTGCAGGAGGAGCTGGGGCAGCTGCTGGGCGCATGCGACGTGATGACGTCACACAGAACTACTTCTAGGTAAGAGAATAAACCACAATGCACAACATTGTTAATCACAAACATTTTACTTCCTTAAATGCAGGATATGCAATGTCACACAATGTGACTGTAAGTCTGAAATTTGCACGTGTTCATGTCCACACAGTGCCCAAATGTCATTAACGTAAGTCCTCATGGGATGTGTTGCTTCACAACATACCATTGTGCATTCTGCTCCTTCACCTACGGCGTGAACGTCCTGATGCACCACAGTCAGCCTGTTTTGTATTTTCGGTGTTGTTGTCCACACCTCTGCCCTGACGGCCACTCCTACGCTTTTCTGATGGTATTGGTGGAGTAGGTGTGCTTCTGCTTGACTGGCCATCAGTGTCTATGCTACCTGGCTTAACAATCCCCCCAGTTACAGCAGCACGCAGCTGATCAAGTGAATGTGTTACCTGCACCAGGCTCTTGGCAACATCCTGACAGCAGTGTGTCATTGCATTTTGCATGCTCACTGTTCTTCTACAAAGCATGGCTATGGTTGTAGATTGGCGACTCACAGCCCTTGCAAATTGGTCAAGCCATGTTGATAAACTTCGTTGGTCCCTGCGCTGGGTCTGGCTAGAAATCCTAGCTTCATTTAAATGTGCCTCTGTTGCTGTTGCAATTAGTCTGATGCCAACTCTCACCTTTGACATGTGCCAATAGAGTTGCGCCAGCGGACGCTAAATTGATAATATGCCTTTGCTTTGCAGGCGCTGCACATTTAACATTTGGCCCTCCAACCCAGCAAAAACAGACTCTGAACCTGTTGTGGCACTGCAGGTGTTGTTGCGTGCCCTCTGTCTGGCTCCACTGCCAGTCATGTTGGATGTGGCTGTTTGGGATCTGCCCTGAGCTGTGCTAGGTGATGCATCAGCCTGTGTTTCGTCTTCAGCATCTGTGGACCCAGATTGTATTTGTATTAATGCAGGTACTATTTTGCGCCACTTGGTTGGCACAGAAGGTGTGTCACGTGTGGCACCCTGGCTCTCCTGCCCTGCCTGGTCCTCTGCTGAAGCTGACTCCCCCACTACTGCAACAGAGTTCTGTGTTGTTGGTCCATCTGCCCAAAAAAAAAATCACACATGAATTGCGTGTAATTTTCTTTTTTTTCAATAAAGATATATGACAATATTATTTACATGCCTGCTTGTCTATTTTGTGTACTTTGCATATTGCTATTGTAGCTGTTCCCTATATAGCCTATGTATGTGTATCTGCCCCTATTTACATGACATATGACTACATTTCCCAATATGCCTCACTGGGTATTACTAAGAACATGGACCGGATTCCTATTCATGCATGTGGATTTTGGATTTTGGGTAGGATGGCAATGCATTGGGTGATTTTGGGATGCATCTTACCTTCTGTGGTGTCTCTGGTTTCAGAGCTGTCCAGGTCAGCCACGCCCCTCACTGCCTCGGGCGTTAGGGTTGTCTCCACCAACTCCTCCAGGGGCGTCGACTCAGGTGTAGTGGAGCTCCCACCTCCAGTTGCTTTGGCTTCTGCTAGTCTCGTGGCCACCCTCTTCTTGGACCTTTGCCTCATATCGTACCACCGCTTCCTGACATCATCGGTGGTATGATGGGTAACGCCAATAGCATTTACCTTTTCCTGTATGTCTGCCCATATTTTCCTCTTTCTGGCTTCAGGCACACAAAGTGAGGCTTTTCCAAAAAGAAGATCATGTTGCCTCACCACCTCCTCTGTTAACACCTCCAACTCCCTCTCAGAACATTTCTGCTTCCTTTTTCTGGATTGTTCTTCTGCCTGCTTCTCTCCATCTTGCTTTTCTGCACCCTGTGATTCCATTTTACACTGTTTAAAGTCAGAGCCAATTCCACAATCTCTCCACTCTGTCTCTCAGCCAGCAACTGACTCTGGGACAGTTGCAGGCAATTAGGTGCAGCATGGAGACTCACACTTCCTGGTTGTGATGTCATCATTCTGCACCTGAATTGCTCTTTCCCGTTTTTGCAATTCCTTATTAGCGAATTCGCTAATAAGGAATCGCTATTTGATTAATCGCACAAAAAATCTGCGAATTTTTGAGAATCGCTATAAAATAGCGATTTTTTACCTACATCCGATTTTGCGTTTCGGAAAGTGCGATTCGCCAAAAATCGCATTTTCCAAATTGCAAAATCAAAATTACCTACATATGCCCCAATAACAAGAAACACAATAAACCTACAATTGCACACAAAAAAGGTACTTAAACCTGCAAGTCAGCCAACTTCACACACCTATAATTTCCATCACTAGTCAATTTGCTTCATAACATGCAATATTTGAAAACACTTAATGTATTTTAGTAGAGTAAAATCAATAATTCATAGTATGCATAAAGGCCTAGACTTATTGCCCCATTCTCTCCACATATATCAGTAAATGAATACACATCCAGGACGCCTCTTTTTTTCTTGCCATTACTGGGGGCCAGGCCCTTGAAAACACATGCTCCTAGCTACGGGCCAGCCCTTTGATTAAAAGTAAACATGCCCTCTCTTTATTGGGTGATTATATTATGCCTCTTGCAGTGCTTGCTTGCCCTCACCCAAGCCAGCTGCTAACATTGGCTGAATTGAACTTAGTTGGGGCGGAGCAGATTACTTCAGTGCCAAACGCCCGCCTGAGCAGCATTAGAACACCCAGTGTACCGCATGCCTGTCTTCTTCAGCTTTGCACTGTGCAACCTATGTGGCCAGAGCAGCTGCCCTGAGATAAGAGCCTTGTTGTAAGGCTTGGGGATCTGGTTGGGTTACTTGTAGCTGCATACTGCAGTACAGGTGGTGTGGCGCTCCACACCGGGGTCAAAGAGCACAACCAGTGTTGGACCTTTGACTGACATAAGGGTTCCTGATGCTGGTTTGCGGCCAATCATACAAGAGGTACGGTATTTCAAACATATATCCATGTGATAAATTGTTTTATTGTTCAAATGAGCAGGTAAATGTAAAGTATCAGACATACTTCTTTTTTTTATCAAACAAACCTTTGAAAAACTGTATTAAATTAAAGCAGCATTTCACAGACATAATTTTTTAAACATAAATAGAATACCTCTCACAACTTAATTTTACAATGCAAAGAAACTTAAAATGAAGTCCCTGGCTCCAGATTTTTAACACATTATTGTAGGACCCTACAATAAAAATGGGAAAGGCAATGCAGGTTATCTGTGCTCAGAGAAAATCGTGCATTCAAGGGGCTCTGCTGGTAATCAGAGTATATATCACTTCTCCCTCAGGTTATGAAGTGCTAAATATCTGATGGAATGGTCAATGGCTGACATAGCTATAGATTGTTTTTTAGTTATTTTAGGATCTGGTCTCTTTAAAAAAAAAACAGGTTTCTGAAAAGCACACCAGAGACACTACTGGTACAAACAACTATGACGAGGAGAAAATGAGGGGCCTGGAGAAACAGAGCACAGTACAAAGTGGGCAGCAGTCCAAGGGCAGAAGTGCACTACTATCTGGCACTGTGTTATAAAGTGCACCACTGGGGTGGCCGAGATACAACACAGCGGTTGTATGGCATTACAACGCTGGCTTTAACCCCGCATGCCATTACAACGCTGTTTTTACAATGCAAGTCGTTACAACGTAACTGTAAGCGCTGGATAGTGGAATAGTTTAATTTTCTATTCCAACTCCAGCCCACGTTACAGTAGGGTAGGTGTTGGAATAGAAAACTAAACTATTTCCTATCCAACTGCGCCCTCCAGCGCAAGTCGTTGTAATGACTTGCGTTGTAAAAGCAGTGCTGTAATAGCAGCGCGGGGTAATGCCCACGTTGTTATGGCTGTTTACCAACACAGCGGTATCCTGTGCACCTCCCAGGTGACAGAGTTTACAACATGCCTCTGTTAACTGTTATACAGAGCTTTCAAGGCATGGCTGTGCTAAGCTTTCCCTCTGTCCCTCCAGGGCATCTGATGGTGCCCTCTGACTGACACATTGCATATAGCCTGCCATTGACAGCCACCTTAAACACCCTAGTCACATCCAGATCAATCCTTGCAAGGTTTTAAAAAACCAGAGCATAAGAACCCGTTAATGGTTTTACGTGACTGGAAACATTTATACTTTTATGTTGACTGTAGGATATGCCAATGTGAACAGTAGTAACCATTTCAAGATGGCCACTGCTAGTCTTGGAGCAGTAAATAAAGACTTAAATATTTCAGATCTGCACTTAAGAATGGGTGGTTTTTAGGTCGAGCCCTGAGCCAGCGGGCAAGCGCTGCTCTGGGGTTGATTTGTGGTAGTAGAGTAGGGGGAGAAGCCATGCCCACTCCACCCCCCACTTTTTCATTGGCTTGTGCGTTTATCCTTTGTAAATCCTACCTTCTGATTGGTTTATAGGCTGTTAGTCCGTCCTTATGATGGCCATGTCGTCATTTGTATCCTTCCATGGTTACTGGCCCCTTTACTTCATGTTGCATGAACACTATTTCTTTCTGTGTCCCCCTTCCACTGTCCGTGCATTCTCTCCCACCCACCCACTCCCGTTGTTCATGCCTTCCCGCGCCCCCCCGCACTCCCGTTTGCAATGCAGTAGGTCTCGCATAAATGCGAGTCCTATTGCATTGTAAATGCTTGTTTAAAAAGTTAATTCCCCTGGGGTATTGCTGCAGGAGCAAGCAGGGATGAGAGCGCAATCCCTGCCTTTTCATTTCAGCACTGTGAGTGTATTCGGCATTGATCTTATGCAGCATGCATTTTATAGTGCCCCTGGGGCACAAGCAGTGACTTACTACAGTGCTCCCGTATTAGCAGTATGTCTACAGTCCCCCCCCTAGTGCACAAGCAGGCTCCCACTCTGGTGTGCCATTCTTGTTTCACCCGCAGGGAGAAGGAAGCCTTTTACTGGCTCACTAGGAAATTGGGGAACCTTCTTGAAAAGAGATTTAAGGAATGCTTGGACCCCCTGGGCCTGCCGAACAGACATTCCTATGTGCGTCCGCCTGCCTGCCTGTGAGATGAAGGAACAGCTGCAGCGAAATTGAATGGTAAGTGGGTGATCACATCGCACAGATCCCACTCAGCCCTCCTTAAGCTTAAACAAATGTAGATGTTAGGGGGAGGTGTTGTGTTCATTGGGCTGGCTGTGGGTAGGGAAAGAGGGCGGGGTGCTACCATTTTGCAGACACTGCACCTGTGATATCTCAGACAATCCTGGCACTCAGGAACTTGCCTTGCCAGGGTCAATGACTTCCACTGTAAACTCCTGGCTTTTGAGGGTGAGATAGGCTCACAAGACAGTTTTACCAATGCTGCGTATTTCACTTGGAGAGCAGGGTGTGTTTTTATTTCCCACAGTCTCTGAAGTTGCATCTATGCCCAGAGGCTCATCCATTCTGCAGGGCTGTAGGGGGCGCTGTATAGCACGCCTTCACTGTTCAGTGTCACGCCTTTTCCAGGAGTATCTCTCTCCATCCTTACATATGTCTCAGCCCATCCCAGATATTGCCTCCTCCCATTGTCAGATGCTTATTATTCCAAAGTCTTTTGGTCCCAATTTATACCTTTGCTTTTACTTGTACTCAAGCCTTTAAGAGGGCTGCACCAGCCGTTCTAAAAAGCAGGTGCCGAGACGGGTCTCTACCATGCTCTTTGTTTTTGCCCTCATCCTCAGGTGAAAAACAAATCTTAACTCTGCAGAAGTGCCACCTTTCACTACCCTTGATATAACTTCACGGAGACTTGTGATAGTTTTTTCTCAGCCTCATCAATTCAGAACTGAAGCATTTTCAAATATGCATACAACTAAGCCATAGTTTTTGCCAGTTTATCTTATGCAACTGATAACCATTGACAAAACCAATAGTACTGGCTTGTTTTGGTGTAATGTTACTTGTTGTATTATATGTCTGGTTACAATGCCTGAAGCACCAAGTGGGCGTCACACTATGCTAAGCACAGATTGTTAAACTTAGTTGTTTTTAAGCCACGCTCATACTTGGGAGGGCGGGGGGCAAGCCACACCGAGACCAATTTTGTGTGTGTAAAAGGCCACTTTATTGAAACAGGTGCATATCACAATTTATTAACACTGGCAACTGCCTTACAAAACTAAAACTTCACTATACATAAATTACCTGACCCCTTGTTCCCCCCACCCCTACGATCCCCATATCAGAACCCCCACCCTGCAAAATACAATAAATAATATTAGATAACAATAATATTACACAATTTTACACAATATAGCATTTACAAATCCTAACCTTCCATGACCCAAACTCCTACCTGCCTTTATGCAACTCTAACAAACCTTTAATCTAAACTTAAACTACCTGGCTACCCTTTCTTTGCGCCTGTTCACCATCTCCCCACACTTAACAAAAAACTACAGTCAAACTTGGCCAACTTTCAACAACCCCACCACCCAGGAAAAGCCGGGAGGGTAGGGGGAAACGCTGCCTCCCCATTTTCCTGCCCCCTCTGCCTCCTAGGTCTGAACCCCCTTCAGTATATATGCACCCCCATAACCTGGCCAGGACTTCCCTAGGTTCTATCAAGTACAAATCCATGCCCAGCCTGGATAAATGGACCCCATCACCCCAGAAAAAATCTGGCGAATCATATTTGATGTCCCTGTGAGTAATCCTAGAAAACCCTAACTGGTGACAAAAGCGCACCATCTCTGTGTTTAGCTTCCTCCTAGCCTTATCCACAGCCCCTGGATGCACCGCTCCTCTCCAGACCCTACGAGGCACAAATTCTGACTAAAAGACAGCACACCAGGTCCCAGACCAAATCACGTCCAAATCACGTTTCATGCATCTCCTCAGCACCAATTCAGTTTACTTCACCATGTCATTTTCACCAAGGTGAATGACCAACACGTCGGGGCACCTACCAGCCACTAAAATTCCATTCAAAACCTGTAGCAACTCCTTTCAACACATACCCCCTTTACCCCTCCAACAAAGGGTAAACATTTCTTTATTAAAACCAAGATTCTCCCCGAAATAGCTGGCTCGGGCCTGGACCTGTGCCCACTTCACAAAAGAATGTCCCACAATCCATATGGACATTTCCCTGGCGAGGGGACCGATCACTGAACCTGAAAGGAGAAACATAAATGAACCAAGGGAAAACCACAGAACCGCGCTACCACACCCCAGATGCGCTGCGCACATAACGCTGGTAACAGTCAGAGGACCACCTACCAAATTCATGATCTCCCCCGCCCCAAACCCCAATTGCTCACTTCTGATGCTGCCCCAATCCGAAACAAATGCATCTAAAAACCTTTCCTCTCAATCCCAGCCCAGCCAGCGCCTTCCTCAATACTGCCAAGAGCTGGGAAGCTTTCACCCCCCACCCATCTGAATGTCTGAAAACTAACCCAAGCGTGTCTGGGGCCAATGACCTCCACCTCACACCTCACCTGCACAGGCAAGTCAGCTGCGGCATGCCAGCTGGCAAAGAAACCCATTTACCCCCACCCCTCAGATCTGTCTTAGATTTCCTAAGCCATAAGCTGACCCTATCCCCCCAAGGGAGACCTCACTCCATAACGGCACCTCTTAAGCTTTTGAAACCAACAGTTCAGACACCCTAAAGGCCCCAAAGAACATCCCCAACATCAACGTAGAGAAAAGACAAACTTCAAGACCGTCCCTGCATATCCCTGGCAAAGTCTGAAAAACCCTCACCAAGATCTCCCAAGACAGGGGGTTTCTCACCTGGCACACCCAGCCACATTCCCGGGCCCACCCTTCCAGCATGCGCGTTCCGATTTCCCCCACGGATGGCGCATAACCCCACAGGAACTTCCCAACGAAAGCAATCCCTGCAAATTTACCAGCTATTGTCACCTTTGTAAGTCCCCTCTCAATCAAATCCAGAATAAACTGAATCACATCTTCGCTCAGGCGTGCCGGTGAATCCCGCCGCTTAGCACCAGAGCGCAAAAATTCCTCCCATGCTGCCTTCGTAGTTTGCGCCAGTGAACCTAAAACCAGTTGCAACATCCTGTGTTGCCTACGTACCACAAATGCTGCAGCATACTGGTCGGGGTCCAGACGGCATCCTTGGCTAGCCCACGGAATCTCCCCCACTGTGAACAAGACAAAGCATTGCATCGGCTATGTCATCGTCCACCCCTGGCACATGCACTGCGCGAAAGGCAATATCATGCCATAAGCTGCCCAACACAAACACCCACAGCAATTTCAAGATTTGTTCATCCCTAGCGGATTCACAATTTCTACTACCGCCATGTTGTCAATTCTAAACTTGACCTTTTTGTATGCCAGCTGTTCCCCCATAGCGTGACCGCCACCACCAGGGGGAAGAACTCCAGAAAGGCTATGCTCCTTCTCCCTCCCGCCCACTCTGAGGGCAACTGCTACGCACACCATTTACCATGCCCGTACAGTCCAAAACCCTCGCTCCATGCCGCATCAGAAAAGATTTGCACATCCCAAACCATATCACCCTCCCGCATCAGGGGGATGCCATTGAAGTTCTGCAAGAAAAACTGCCACATTCTCAGGTCTTCCCTCACCCCGGTCGACAGACGTACATGATGATGCGGAGGTCTCTGTCCTGCTAGTGCCCTGCCCGGTCACCTACAAAATGTCTTCCCTACTCTCACCACTCTACAAGCAAAGTTAAGGTGACCCAATAGCACCTGCATTTCCGTGACCTTGTGTTTCGACAACATTGCCGCCAGCAGCCCCAATATTTGCTGCTTTTTGTCCGCAAGGATGTGCCTCCATAACCTGAGAGTCCAACTCAATGCCCAAAAAGGACAGAGCCGTACAGGGCCCCATAGTTTTTCCAGTGCCAACAGCATGCCCAGTTCCTCCATGATCTCATTGAAACTGTCCAGCACCTTCTGACAGTCCGTGGAGCCTGAGGTGCCCACAAAGAAAAAGTCATCCAGATAGTGTGTTACTCCTTGGTAACCCGTCTATTCCGAAAACAACCATTGCAGTAACGTGCTGAAACATTCAAAAAGTGCGCCAGACATAGAACAGCCCAATGGTAATGCTCTCCTGTACTATGTACGGGTGCTCTTTTTCTGACTTCAAATTGTCTGCCACCATCCAGTCCTAGGTCCATCGTACCCCAGTCGAAAACCCTCCAGAAACCCCAACCTCAAACAATCTGCATCCTCCACGTCAATATACCCTTGCAGGGCTGCAACCAAGTTGTCAACTCTAACTGGCATACAAGCCTTTTCGCCCAGGCACCTTAGCCCTTCGCCCCCGCGAGCGGTTGCTGCTGCTGATTCCCGCACCTAAACCCCCCTGCCTGCCACTGCTGGTTCCCCCGTTGTTGTCCCTGTCCTCCCCCACAACAGTTGACCAATACATGCCTGCCTCGATACCCTGAGCAGTTATGTTGAAACCAGCAGTAATCCTGTGTGCACAACCCCTGTTGTAGTCCTAGCAGGACCCTTGGAACCCGCTTGTCCCCATCCTGCTCCCCTCACCCTTCCTCGGGTGGGGCACCCCTGAAAGGGCCAATAAACAAGGGTACCCTGGTGGCCGTAAAAATGGTCTTCCCTGACCCGGCTAGCCCCATCGTATGCTGCCACAAGTCCATGCTCAGCTCACCCCATTTCGCCTCTGAGTCCCACGCCGTGCGTGCCTGAAACTCTTCGTCATATTGTGCCCATGCATAACCGCCCCCAGTAATCTGGGCCTTCCTAATCACATCCATGTACTTAAACATGCCACAGACCTCTCGGGGAATTTCTCACACAGTACACGCTGGCATAAATAAGGAATACCGCTGTCCAATTCTCTATAGTCAAAGGCACCTTCGGCCTTTTTGCCAACTCATATTCCTCCTATTTGGACCCCTCTTTCGCCCTGACTTCCCTGTGCAGGAGCTTGAGGATCTCAACATATTCACCCTTCCAGATACGTTCCTTAGTTGTCGCCATTAAATACGCACCCAATGGTTTTGTGACGCCCATGTATGGTAAACGTTTTATCCTCAACCTCTTACTTTCTAGTTTGGTCTCCATTTCCCCCATCATTACCTCTTCCAAAACTTTCTTGTCAGTCCCGCTGCCCTTTTTGCGCCCTCTGCTGACCACTGACCTGGGTCATCTACCTCTACCATCACTTTCTCGTCAGCCTTGGTGCCACCTTTGCCCCCGGATGGATGCCTTACCTGCGCCCTCTGCTGACCCCTTACCTGGGTCATCTGTCCCTACTCCCACATCCATCAACATACTCCCTGCCCCACCTTCCCCCACACCCCCCACACCCACTGACACCATTAAAGGGGCCAATCTTACTACCTGTTTACCTGGAGCTAAGGATTCAGTGCAACGCTCCCTTGTCCGTCTTGCCGTGGGGGCGGACCTGTCCTCGCAGGGCGATGTCCGACCTGTGGGTTCAGCCTGGCGTCGTGACACCTGAAAAACAATATGCACACCATTACTCAGCCCCCCTCTCCCTCGCCTTCTCCTTCTCTCAACTCTCCCTCCTCCATGCTATCCTCCTCATAGTCCAGTTCCTCCTCCCTAGAACAACCAGCTCTCACAGCCGGGGGTGCAGACTGCATCCTCCTAAAATCAGTTAAATTTACTTTCTCGGCCCTCCTCCTCCTGCAGTGTCCCAGGACTGTTGTGACCCAGTGGGTAGTGGGGCTGGCAAGCCCACTTTGGGCCTACTTATGCCAGCCGCGATGGGATCCGCCGCCGGTACTGGGCCCTCCGCCCGAGGCTCCACTCTCCCTTCTCCTTGGCGCCACTGGACGGCTCCCAGCCCTACAAAATCTGGCGCCCCACGTCGCTCCGCCACCTGCAAAAGAAAAGCAATGGTCTGGTGTGCTGGGCCCCACTCTCTTCTCTCTGCCATCCCAGCTCTACTTCCTGCCTACACCTAAGGTGCTAGCCGCCCACGCCCGCCCCACTGCGCTAAGATCCACCACCTCCTCCCTGTCCCCTTACTCCCCATCACTCCACTCCCAACCGGCTGCCCCCCGCATACCTGCCAAAGTCGGCCCGGTCTCCTCGTTCAACTGGCCAACCCCCAGCTCCCCCTGCCCCCTCCCACTGGTGCCTCAGGCCTGCAATCCCTCATCTCCCCAAGCGAGCCCACCGACCCATCCCTCCTGCGGCCCCCCTCCACCCTGCCACCGCACCTGTAACCCCCTCCAC
The DNA here is from genome assembly GCF_964261635.1 of Lissotriton helveticus. Classification (NCBI taxonomy): domain Eukaryota; kingdom Metazoa; phylum Chordata; class Amphibia; order Caudata; family Salamandridae; genus Lissotriton; species Lissotriton helveticus. The sequence continues at coordinate 884,690,815 of NC_136070.1, forward strand.
CCAGGACACAAAAATGTCTAAGCCGTCCCAGTCCTTCTCACTCTCTTCTGATTCAATCAACATGGGGGAAACCCCCCTTAACCCATCAACCCCTATCCCATCACCGTCTCCTCCAACCCCTCCATGCTCATCCTCCGAAGTGCCTCCTGCACCCACACAGTCTCCTCCTGGCCCCTCCCTCATGCTCCAACGCCTAGACCTCCCCTGCCCAGGCTGTACTTCTCCCTCCACTGACCCACCAGGTGTCCACAGGGCCTGGCTGGCCCTCTCACCCCCTCCCCGTAGCTCTACCTGTTGTACAGGTGCCAGAGCCCCACCGCTTTCCCCCTCGCTCTCCCAATCCCCCGTCACACCGCAGGCCGCTCTCCTCCCATGTGGGCGGGCCGATCATTCTGAGACCGCGGCGGGGAGACGCGTGAAGCGCTCCCCCGCCGGGCCTTTCCATTCGGCAATGCCTTTCCCAGTACAACCGCTGTGGCAGCGCCCCACTGTCCCTCGACGCGCTCCTCGCCCGGGCCGCTCCACTCACAGATGAGCGGCCATCAACACACAGTGAACCCGGCAGGGAGACGTGGGCCATGCCCCCCTGCCGTGAACCACCGCTGCGGCCCATGGGTACTCCAGCCCCTCCCCAACCCCCACGAGGACCCGCGACAACCACCAGGGACGCGCTCCCGGTATCTGCGCAGCCCCCCAGACTCACCTTTACTTTACCCGCCTTCCTGGCAGGCAAACAAGCCTCGACAGCAGCCACCACCCCTGCCAATGCACCCCTCACGGGGGGCGTGCTTGTGGAGGTAACTGGCATCAAGAGGTCCAGCCGGCCGGCCTCACTCAACAGCCTCACAGCCTCCAGAACACGATAGTATTCCCCAGCCTTCCTACACCAAACACATTACCAGAGCAATTAGCTATCGCACCTAACTGACACTAGGCTCCAGACAAAAACCTACACTGCACAGAGCTCCCAGCCTCCAGGTCACCAAACCTGAAATGGTGGATGGGGAAGCGCGAAATACCCCTAAATATCCTTGGGCTATATTTCTAAAATTGGGCTACAATTGGGCTAACCCCAATGTAGCCAATGACCCAAAATGGCCGCTCGCAGCCAGCCCTTTGCCCTCCCAATCTGCCCGGGGGGCAGACCTCGTGGTGCTCGGCTGCCCCCCAAAACCCCCCTTATATCGACCATGCCCCTTTAAGAGACCCCCAGTTTTTTCATCCCACTTAGTTGTACTGACTGATTTGTGCCCCCTCTTGCCCCCCTCTTGCAGTGGATATCTCTCGACAGTGGCCCAGACATGCCCACTTGCTAATATGCCACAAGGTTTTCTCCCACTGAAGCGTGTGCCTTTGACACCTACCCCCACATGTTCCAAGTGATTAGCAAGTGTTTACCCCTCCCCAAAAACAGCACCAGACCGCTATTCACAGAGTCACAAAAATGCAGACGGTGGTCGACACCTTGTTCCCTCCATGGTGACACAGTGGGGTCTCAGCCTCCAGTTTTTTAAAGGGCTCAGTGTCTTGTGTCAGTGTAGATACGAAGATACTCCAGGAGGATAGCCGAGGATGATTGGATACCCAGAGAATGTAACCAGAGATGCCTTCCTACCAAGGGGGTGTAACCATAGATTTCTGTCCTCAAGGGGGACAGTACCGAGACACCTGTCTATGAGAGAATGTAACTCCTACCTACAAAGGGAATGTAATCCTAGATGGCTCCCTACCAAAGCATTGTTAATGTAGACGCCTGAATGTCCTGAAAGTACCGTCCCAGATATCTTAATACAAGGGAATGTCTGTGGAATATAACCATACATAGGTACACACCCTGGCAATGGAATTACTAGATGATGTAACCTCCACAGTCAGGAAATGTAGTTGTGTGAATGTTCCTGTAGTATGAAGCTGTATTTATCCGAATATGCTTGCAGTGTGACTGCCGATGTCTAGGTTGAAAGGAAGCCTAACTGCATAATTATAAATTCTTTGGGAGTGTAGGAATGTCTTTAAAAATGGTTAGACACCAAAGGGAATATAACTGCAGATGCAGCTTAAGCAGCTATGGTAGATTTCTAGTGACTGGTGGGGTGTTATTGTAGCTGTTTGAGAAATGTGCAGTGCTGCTGTACTATTCAGTAATTTTTTTGTGTTTAGTGGTCACTATTTTACTGAAACTTCTGCCAGGCTCTTCTCTCATCTTACTGCCTTACCCTTATTTTTTTCTCAGCCTACCTTCCACCATCCACCTGTTTTATGTGCTCTTTAGGGAGCTGTTGCTGACAATTAAATGTGTTTAACAAAAGCACAAGAGGTTGGCCTGTAGGAATTTTGCAGTATTCTCCATGCATCCATCAATCCCAGCCAGCCCTACTCCAATATATAGAACAGCTCTATATGCACTATTTTGAACCGGTACTACATCACAATGCCATAACAGTTCAGTTCTGCCCTCCAAGCCTCGCTACCGCTCTAACTACTCCTTTACTAGACCTTTGGTTTTGACACTGTACAGCGCTCTGCCACCTTTTGGCTATACTCACACTCTACCAATGCCACATAAATGGTGTTTCCTCTCATTCGATATTTAAAGGATGACTAGAGGCAGTGGGTTAAAAGACAGCCTTTTCCTCCCCTGTCTATACAGTACTATTTTCTTTCAAGGGTTTTCCCTGAAAGTTGTTAACGCACCTTTAGGAAGTCGTCTTTGTGTCCGTGTATTTGTGCCCGTTGGAATGAGCTATATGACTTTATAGTGAGTTTGACACAAATCCTCAAGTTGTATAGGACTCAAAGGGCATTATACCAAAGACAGGGCCACCCAAATGTAAGATACAGCATGCAGCAAGTCCCAGATTTAAAGGGTTAGGTACCTACTCAGAAACTGCAAAAAACACAGATGATGGACAGAATGTAGAACAATGTCATACATTCACCCCAGTACAGGGATCTGGGCCTAAATCCATCGTTTTTTTGCACTCCACACCACCCTGGGTTAGACACTGGCTATATGCAAATCAGCTCTGACCCTGTGCCTCATGGGAACAGTCCAGTCCGAACTACCAAGCCATGTCTTTCCCAGACCGGAATCAAGCATCCAAGGACCGGTTTCTGGCTATCAGCCTTCATCAGCCTGGATAGCATGACTCCAGTGGTGTGGAGAGCCTGGGACTCACGTCTGAGCATCCCCAGCCCACTCGGGGTGAAATTGCAAAAAACACAGATGATGGACAGAATGTAGAACAATGTCATACATTCACCCCAGTACAGGGATCTGGGCCTAAATCCATCGTTTTTTTGCACTCCACACCACCCTGGGTTAGACACTGGCTATATGCAAATCAGCTCTGACCTTGTGCCTCATGGGAACAGTCCAGTCCGAACTGCCAAGCCATGTCTTTCCCAGACCGGAATCAAGCATCCAAGGACCGGTTTCTGGCTATCAGCCTTCATCAGCCTGGATAGCATGACTCCAGTGGTGTGGAGAGCCTGGGACTCACGTCTGAGCATCCCCAGCCCACTCGGGGTGAAATTGCAAAAAACACAGATGATGGACAGAATGTAGAACAATGTCATACATTCACCCCAGTACAGGGATCTGGGCCTAAATCCATCGTTTTTTTGCACTCCACACCACCCTGGGTTAGACACTGGCTATATGCAAATCAGCTCTGACCCTGTGCCTCATGGGAACAGTCCAGTCCGAACTACCAAGCCATGTCTTTCCCAGACCGGAATCAAGCATCCAAGGACCGGTTTCTGGCTATCAGCCTTCATCAGCCTGGATAGCATGACTCCAGTGGTGTGGAGAGCCTGGGACTCACGTCTGAGCATCCCCAGCCCACTCGGGGTGAAATTGCAAAAAACACAGATGATGGACAGAATGTAGAACAATGTCATACATTCACCCCAGTACAGGGATCTGGGCCTAAATCCATCGTTTTTTTGCACTCCACACCACCCTGGGTTAGACACTGGCTATATGCAAATCAGCTCTGACCCTGTGCCTCATGGGAACAGTCCAGTCCGAACTACCAAGCCATGTCTTTCCCAGACCGGAATCAAGCATCCAAGGACCGGTTTCTGGCTATCAGCCTTCATCAGCCTGGATAGCATGACTCCAGTGGTGTGGAGAGCCTGGGACTCACGTCTGAGCATCCCCAGCCCACTCGGGGTGAAATTGCAAAAAACACAGATGATGGACAGAATGTAGAGCAATGTCATACATTCACCCCAGTACAGGGATCTGGGCCTAAATCCATCGATTTTTTGCACTCCACACCACCCTGGGTTAGACACTGGCTATATGCAAATCAGCTCTGACCCTGTGCCTCATGGAACAGTCCAGTCCGAACTACCAAGCCATGTCTTTCCCAGACCGGAATCAAGCATCCAAGGACCGGTTTCTGGCTATCAGCCTTCATCAGCCTGGATAGCATGACTCCAGTGGTGTGGAGAGCCTGGAATTCACGTCTGAGCATCCCCAGCCCACTCGGGGTGAAATTGCAAAAAACACAGATGATGGACAGAATGTAGAACAATGTCATACATTCACCCCAGTACAGGGATCTGGGCCTAAATCCATCGTTTTTTTGCACTCCACACCACCCTGGGTTAGACACTGGCTATATGCAAATCAGCTCTGACCCTGTGCCTCATGGGAACAGTCCAGTCCGAACTACCAAGCCATGTCTTTCCCAGACCGGAATCAAGCATCCAAGGACCGGTTTCTGGCTATCAGCCTTCATCAGCCTGGATAGCATGACTCCAGTGGTGTGGAGAGCCTGGGACTCACGTCTGAGCATCCCCAGCCCACTCGGGGTGAAATTGCAAAAAACACAGATGATGGACAGAATGTAGAACAGTGTCATACATTCACCCCAGTACAGGGATCTGGGCCTAAATCCATCGTTTTTTTGCACTCCACACCACCCTGGGTTAGACACTGGCTATATGCAAATCAGCTCTGACCCTGTGCCTCATGGGAACAGTCCAGTCCGAACTACCAAGCCATGTCTTTCCCAGACCGGAATCAAGCATCCAAGGACCGGTTTCTGGCTATCAGCCTTCATCAGCCAGGATAGCATGACTCCAGTGGTGTGGAGAGCCTGGGACTCACGTCTGAGCATCCCCAGCCCACTCGGGGTGAAATTGCAAAAAACACAGATGATGGACAGAATGTAGAACAATGTCATACATTCACCCCAGTACAGGGATCTGGGCCTAAATCCATCGTTTTTTTGCACTCCACACCACCCTGGGTTAGACACTGGCTATATGCAAATCAGCTCTGACCCTGTGCCTCATGGGAACAGTCCAGTCCGAACTACCAAGCCATGTCTTTCCCAGACCGGAATCAAGCATCCAAGGACCGGTTTTTGACTATCAGCCTTCATCAGCCTGGATAGCATGACTCCAGTGGTGTGGAGAGCCTGGGACTCACGTCTGAGCATCCCCAGCCCACTCGGGGTGAAATTGCAAAAAACACAGATGATGGACAGAATGTAGAACAATGTCATACATTCACCCCAGTACAGGGATCTGGGCCTAAATCCATCGTTTTTTTGCACTCCACACCACCCTGGGTTAGACACTGGCTATATGCAAATCAGCTCTGACCCTGTGCCTCATGGGAACAGTCCAGTCCGAACTACCAAGCCATGTCTTTCCCAGACCGGAATCAAGCATCCAAGGACCGGTTTCTGGCTATCAGCCTTCATCAGCCTGGATAGCATGACTCCAGTGGTGTGGAGAGCCTGGGACTCACGTCTGAGCATCCCCAGCCCACTCGGGCAGGGTATGCTCAGACGTGAGTCCCTTGTTCACTTGGCCACTGGATTCAAGATAGCCTGGCTGATGAGGATTATGAATCCGAAACCGGTCCCAGGATGCTTGTTTCCGGTCCAGGGAAGACATGGCTTGGCAGTTCGGGCTGGACTGTTCCCATGAGGCTCAGGGTCAGACTGATTTGCATATAGCCATGTCTGGACTGGGGTGGCTGAGTGAACTAAAGAATGGTGATGGATTAAACCCAGATCAGTTGACTGGGGGTGAGTGTTTGATTTGCTCAAACGCTCCGTCCATCATCCCCTTTTGTATCGCTTTGTTGACCTACTCAGAAACACCAATGTCTATCTTGACAGTTTCAGCACTATGGTGGAAAGTTTGGAGGGCTACAAATGGTAGCTCTCATGCAAGAACACAGCCCGTTATCAAATACATTACAGCATCAGATAGGCAGGGATCAGGTTTAAAGATTGTGAGGCACACACACAGACACAAACTGATGCAGGAGTTCAGGAGATAAAAGATGGCATGTGGCTCTGACACATGGACACAGACCATTGTCAGATATGTTGGACCAGTAGGTAGAAAGTCTTGGGGGCTTATTATCAAGCCCCTTATCGCTGCGTCATCGGCACTTTTCTGCCGATAACGCGGCAATATTTGCATCGCTCTATTATCAAGGCAGCGTTAAGTCAATTAACATGGCTTAAAGCCACGTTAATTGACTTAACGCTGCCTTGGTAATAGGGCCCCTTTCATTTCATCGTGAAAGGGGGCGTGCAGTAGGTGTTGTGGTGGGCGTTCCATCGCATCACCCATTCACTTCGATGCTGCCACCTATTATCAAGACAGGCGATAATAGGTGGCAGCGACGAATTTAAGAACAGGAAAGACCTGTTCTTAAGGTGGCGAAACGAGGAGAAATGCTTCATTTCTCCTCGTTTTTGCTTTTTCCATGTGTGCTGAAAAGCAAAATGCCAAGGTTTGTTTATGTACAGGAAGGTGTCCCTTCTGTACATAAACAAACCTCTTTTTAAAAATGCCAATTTGTAACTTACATGTGTGCTGCATGAAGCAGCACACATGTAAGTTACAAAATGGCATTTAAGTTTTGTTTATGTGCAGGAAGGAACACCTTCCTGTACATAAACAAACCTTCCCTGCCTGCGCTGGTGTTAAGTTGTAAAACTTCTCGCCATCGCAGGGGGAAAGGCTAGGCTGTACCATATCCTTGGTAATATGGTGCAGCCTAGCATTTCCCAAGTGGCGAAGAGAGGGGTTAAGCAAAGGCGGCTAACACCTCTCTTCGCCACTTTGTTGGTAATATGCCCCCTGGAGTTTTAAGTGGATGCTCTTGCACAAGGATACACGCCTTTGCAGGTTCCTAACAGCATTAGTACTATTGTTGAAAAACGTCCCTGCTCATGTAAGCTTAAACACCTATTTTAGGTTGGTTACAAAGTCATGCAGGAAGGTTTGGGACTTAACAATGGCTGTTGTCGTGCAAAGATATAAACCTGTCATATGTGTATGTGCGAACTTACTTGGTGTAAAGATGGCCGCTTACATACACGGTTACAAACTTTATCAGATCAAGGATATCATCATGTAGGAAGCCCGGGGAATTAAATATGGCATCCCAAGCACATAAAGAGTTGTCAGATCCACTAAATAATAGATAATTTCATGTTGCAGGGCCTCGCAGCTGGAAATGTAAAGATTCATTTATCGTCTAACTCTCAGTACCATAAGTTTGTACTCTTGTCTTCAACAGAACTATTGTAAGAACAAAATCCAGGGTATCATCAAATCTGGTTGTAGAGTACTGAGCAAATTGAATCATGCTTTGTTAAATGTTTAGTATTTGAAGTTGTTGCCAAGACCCTGCCCTGAGAGCACTAGGAGCCCTATTCTTGCTGCATTCCCATACCGATGCCACACCGCACAGAGTGTTTCATTTGCTCTACAGCCTTAAACTAGCACCCATTAGAGGTAGCCAGTTTTTAGGACAAGAACAAGTGTCTATAAAATGGTGATACAAATGTTTGCCTTTTTTTCATACAGTCTTTTATATATGTCACACAGTTTATTTTAAGTTTTCATGTTTTTTTTTACTTATGCCTACTACCCCTCGTGGGGTATAGTCCATCAACCAGGATGCTCCAGCCATCCCTGTCCTTGGCTTTTCTTTCAATTTTACTCCAGGTGTAACCCATCTCATTGGAGTCATCAGTGATGTCACTGACTATGTCATGAATGAAGTAATATGTGACATCATCAGCAGTGCATTGCGGGCGCCCAAGTTATAGTTAACAGAACTAACTATAACGGAGGAATTTCTATGGTTTTGTACGAGTGAAATGTCCATCTAACTATAACACCCCTGAAACCTATGTTTATTTCAGTGAATATCTAAGACTTTTTAAATGCTAATTTCTAACTATAACGTCTCTGAAACCTATGTTTTTTTCAGTGAATTGCAAAGGTTTTTTAAATGCTAATTTCTAACTTTAACGTGTCTGCAACCTATGTTTTTTTCAGTGAATTGCAAAGGTTTTTTAAATGCTAATTTTTAAGTATAATAGTAGTTATACCTATGTTTTTTATACTTAATTTCGACAGTTTTTTTATGTTTATATGTAAATATATTATTTATTAAACAACATTATTTATTTTTCTGAAAATTGCACAAAAATTGTAAACTAAAATATTGTTTAATTATTTTGTTTTATTTTTATATTTTCATATATTTATATTCTTTTCTTAAAAAAATGTTTCCCAATTGTTTTTAGAGTTGTGCACCCAAAGCGTGTCTACCGTGGTGGATCCGCATATTCTAGCCGCCATTTTGGAAAAGTCGTGAAGGATCCGTGTACAGTGTGTGATGAGTGCGTGTTTTTTAGTTATGTCATATACGTATAATTTTACGTGGTGTGCGCGACCGGTATGCGACCGGTCCGCGAATCCTGTGTATTCGCGACACATGCACATTACGGTACGCGATGCTTGCGTGGTGGCGGGCCCCACGTGACAATATATACATGCTGGGGAGCGCAGGGTGCGCGACTCCCGCGAAAAGTTTTATATTCTAAAATGATATCTATGTGTCTTTAATGTTCATATTAGGGCAAGAGATTATCTAATGTGTTCATAAAAATCATATATTGCTACTTGAAAGAAATTTATATTATTTTTAAATATACTTTCGCAGAGTCACGTCGGGTGCGTTCATCGTGTGTGCTGGGTGCGCGAATCCCTTGTGACCTTGAAAAAAAGGATTTGATTGGTTTTTAATATTTCCCACTGTAACTATTGAAGGACCCAACCCATGTTAGTCATCCTGTTTAGAGCAATTGATGAGAGACATCTCTTCTCCATCAAGAGCTGGTTTTGCATTTTTTTTTTCTAATATTGCATTGGAACAATGGCCAGTTCACAACCTCCTCATCAGTCTTCGTATGAGGATATCTTGGAAGAAGACCCACCCAAGCAGAGGCCAATGATCTGGACATTTTTTACCTTTCCTGCTGGACTAAAAAAGGTAAATGCAACAAAGGTCAAATGCACGCTGTGTGAGAAGGTCCTGTTGTGGGGCAGTGAAAAAAAATACTCCTGCGAGCATGTATAAACATTCACAGACCAGCCACCCACACAATCTGGCACGAGAGGAGATGAGACGTGCAGCACAAAATTCACCACCTGGCATTTCTAGCACCTCTGGAGCGTCCACATCAACAACTCCGATGGACATTCGTCCAGAATTTCGATTTCTCCTGCAGCACTGCACTAAGTGCAAAGCCGTCATCTGCTACGGTGAACAATCAGTGGAATGTTCTTTAATTCCAAAAGTTACCTGTTTATTTTTTTCCTTTTACTGTTTACTTTTTAGAAAAACACCCAAAAAACTACAATATTGTTGAAACAATACAAAAAAAAGACAAAACAACAAAAGAAAAAAAAGTTCTACCTTATCTGGTTAAATAAAGAACTATAATTGCATGGTAATGTGTGAAAGTTTGGTTGAATATATGTGTAGAGCATGATTGACTGAAAGAATGCATTAGGGGTGTATGGTGAATTTATAGGGGCAGATCCATGAGGAAGTGCTGCAGTGTGACACTGCAAGCCCTTTAGCTGCACACGCACTGTGGCACTTCCGAAGCACAGGGATATGACATATTTACATGAATATGTCGCAACTCTGTGCTTCCCTCTGCACTGGCGCACAAACTGCAGCCATGTGGTGACGCAGGCACTCTTGCACCATGGTGCAAGGATGTCTATGTCATGGAGAGATTGTTTTTGAGCAGGAATGGACACCTTCCTGCACCAAAAAAATCACTAAAGGCATGTTCCTCCTGCAATGTGTGCTGAGGAATACAGCACGCATTGAAAGAGGAAAAAACGAGAAGAAATGAAAACATTTCTCCTCATTGCGCCTCGCTACACCACCTCTAGGGTGGCGCAGCATTCACATGTATCTCCAGACTTACGATTTCTCGTAAATCTTGAGATGTTGTTTTGTTCCACGGGAGTTGAGTGGGAGCATACACAGCAACACCCATGGAACGCCCCTTCAACGCAAAGTGCTGCGTTTGAATAGGCCGTATTTTCAAGGAGAGTAAAAGCTATGACGGGGTGGCTTTTCCTCTCCTTGTAAATATGGAGCAGTCCCCGGCGCCATCATTGCGTCACAAAAAGTGATGTACTGGTGGCACAGGGGGCTTGTAAATCTGCCCCATAAGTGCTTAGGTATTGGCGGAGTGATACAATAAGAACATAGTGCTGGATGGGAGAATGATGAAGTGCATGAGACTGACAGGATGTATCCTAGGCTGCATTGGGTACTATTTCAGTATTTAGTGGAGTGTACCAATAGTATGTATGTGCATAGAGGTTTGTAGGGATTGTGCAAAGAATATTGTATATGTACTTGTGTTGGTGCCTAGGTCATTCTATAAGAACATCACTAGTAATTGGAATGATGACAGAGCTGCAAACAGAGTCCAAAGTTAATTTAGAAGTGCTTAGGTATTGGTGGAGTAAGAGGATAAGTAGATAGTGGTCTATAACTGATTGAAGAAGTGAATGGGACAGACTGGACGATTCCTACTTACCGCCGCCACCGCCGAGAGCCACGGAAAGCTGCCAGAGGTACCAGCCGCGACCGCCAAGAGTCACAAAGCCTACAAACACCGCGCCGCCGCTCCGGGGACTATAACACCCGGCAGGCCTCGCGGCGGCTCGTAGCTGCTGACGACAGACGCGGGGAGCAAGAGCCAGGAGGCACAATAAATTCCCTGACACCCCGGCAGAGCGGGGGAGTTCTACTTACCGCCGCCACCGCCGAGAGCCACGGAAAGCTGCCAGAGGTACCAGCCGCCACCGCCAAGAGTCACGAAGCCTACAAACACCGCACCGCCGCTCCGGGGACTACAACACCCGGCAGGCCTCGCAGCGGCGCATAGCTGCTGACGACAGACGCGGGGAGCAAGCGCCAGGAGGCGCAATAAATTCCCTGACACCCCGGCAGAGCGGGGGAGTTCTACTTACCGCCGCCACCGCCGAGAGCCACGGAAAGCTGCCAGAGGTACCAGCCGCCACCGCCAAGAGTCACGAAGCCTACAAACACTGCGCCGCCGCTCCGGGGACTACAACACCCGGCAGGCCTCGCGGCGGCGCGTAGCTGCTGACGACAGACGCGGGGAGCAAGCGCCAGGAGGCGCAATAAATTCCCTGACACCCCCGCCTCGCGGGACGCCCGGGCAAAGCCCGGGCAAAGGGCGGGCCCTCTACGGCCCTCAGCGGCAGGAGGCGACAGGACCAGGGCCAGAAACGCTGTCGGCCTCTTGAGGCAATCGGACTAACCAAGTAAGGCACTGTTGTTTTGTCACGCCCACATAAGATAGCGGAGATTGCTCCCTGGGTGTAGGGGCAGGATGCCTAAAAGAGGAGTGGTCACTGCCACAAACACTATGGAAAATTATTTGGTACAAACTGGGCAGAAAATAAACACACAGAGAAGAGAATCTTTGGGGTTGAGCCAGTCACCAGACCTACAATGCTTGACCCCTAGTATATTGCCTCTAACTGACGATATTATATCCTTGGAAACTGATCCAGAGGCTTGTCCTGCCCTTTCCATCAACCAGGGTAGCCGCAATCAAACAGAGATTATAGTGCATGCCCCCGAGGCACTTATTGCGGACCCAGTGAACAACATAGACAGTGACTCGGAACAGGAGGTTCAGTCCGGTCTCTCTGATGAGGAACAGTCTCTAATCGACCATGCCCCCCGGATAGAACATTCTGGTGCTAAAACCCAGTCAAAACGATCAGGGCTAAGGTCGGGGTCAAGGAGGAAGAGGGCAATTACTCCCAAGGATAAGTTAAAGGAAAAAGGAGAGGGGAGAGTAAAACCTAGCGTTCAAGATGATTTGCTTGCAAAAATTGCTGAGTTGATTGATATCAAAATTAGAGCTATTATTAAACCTCTAGTAGCAAAGATAGATAAATTAAAATCTGAGGTTAAAAAGCTAGGTGGGCAGCAGTATAAGTTAGTTGAGGGTGTTGAAAATATTACCACGCTGGTTGGAAATATGGCCAACAATACTGGGGAGCATGCAGATGCAGATGATGTTGGTGAAGGAATAGAGGATCTGTTGCCTAATAATCCCCCAATACAGCCTTCACTATCAAGTGCCGACAATTCAGGTGGTAACGGGGATGGCTCCTTAAGAGTTGATATCCCCTTAGCGCAAGTCCAGACAACTGACCCTTTACAATTTATAGTTGAAGCTTCACCTGTTGTTCTTGTATTAGCAAATATTCCCCACTTGCAACCAGGCATAGTTGAAACTACCACTTCCTTGTCAAACAAGGCATTGCAATGGCTCACAAATAATGTGAGACTAGCTCGGGGAGGGGATCAGCAATTGGCTCAAGAGATTAAGACTGCTAAAAGGGTATCCTGGCTGGGTAATCGCCCTAAAAAATTTAAAGGGGATTGTGTGGCAGTGAGTTTTTCACATGCAGGTGTCCTTCCTAACATCCTTACTAACTTACTCCCGCCCCAGCGCAGGCAGGGCACTGTTGTCCCATTAACTTTAAAATTCTTTTACGGAGAACAACAGAATGTCACCTACCCTAGGACTCCTGCATTTGGGTGGGATAATAATAGGGACACAAATAACAGAGGGGGCCAAGATCAACATCGAAACATCAAATATCACTCACCTCATCCAGTTCATCATAATCCTTTTGTACAACCCTTATTGCTGTCTAACCGCTATGCTCCTCTATCCTTTTTGGACCAAAATGATTGACTTTCACCTGCACATATAAGCTGTGATGAGAAACAGGTAGAAGTATTTAGTATCCTTACCTGGAACATTGCAGGAATTAAGACCAAAGTAGGAAATGTGGCATGGGTAGACCTGATGACAAGGTATGATATAATTGCCTTGCAGGAAACCTGGGATTTAAATAACAGTTTTTCTTTAGATGGATATAGTCATTTCTGTATCCCTGCAGTAGCTAGCGTTGCTGGCAGAGCCAAGGGAGGCCTGTTAAGCCTCTTTAAAACAGACATTAATGGCCGTCTAAAGAAATGTGATTCAGGTTCCGAACAATGTCTAATAGTTGAACTTTCGTCGGCAGATTCTCCCAATATTATATTTATAAATGTTTATAATTCCAATGCATCTGACTGTACTCTCTATAGCCTAGATAGATTGGATCAGTTTTTGTCAGTCTATAGTGAAAATGTTCACTCTTTTGAAATCATCTTTTTGGGTGATTTCAATATACACCCGTGTTTATCAATGTGTGTTTGCGATGAAGTAGATTCCCCCCAGTACTGTACACCTATCCATCTTGAACATAATAAACAGGGGGAGTGTCTAGAGAATTTTTTAGCAAGATGGAATCTATATGAGTCTGGGTGCGGGGAAGGGGTGGCTAGATTATCTACATTTAAGGGAACAGACAATGGCTCTATTATTGATTATATTTTTATTTCATTGTGTTTTTTAGATAAGGTTTTAATGTATAAAACTGTGGTTTCTGTCTTTAGTGATCACAATCCTGTCTCCTTGGATATAGTAACCACTGGTTTACTAAGGCGTAAACATGGCTCTAGTATTAGCTCACATGCATTTAAACTTAAAGATCAGGGACGCAGATTAAAGTGGGATAACATCAACCCTGAACCCTTTGTACAAGAGGTACTCGCTGACGCTGAGGACGAAGTTGGTGTGTGCCTATCTAGTGAGGCTGAAAACAGAGAAGTGATACTTGCCTTTGGTAGTATTTGTAGTAAGATTAACCACCGTCTGTCTATTGTTTCTAAACCCAAGACAGAGCCCATTAGAAGATGGTTTGATCATAAATGTTCAAAAACACACTCTGCACTACTAAATGCTTTGAGGGCTGTACCAAAAGATCGTGTACTTATCACTACATGCAGAGCTCAGTACAAGAAAGCTATAGCAGACAGGAAAAAAGAGATCAAAGATGAAGCCTGGATCCAGCTCCTAGACCCAGCAATACTGAAAAACAGTGGAAAATTTTGGAAAGTTGTCAACCAACCTCTCTTTACAGGGGAGGAGAATTCCCCCTTGAAACAAATATATCTGACGAAGGTTGGATTAAACACTTCAGTGACATATATTCCAGTCATACTAGCGGAGCTCTTGGGGCTCGTGAGGATGACTTTAAAGCTTTTGGGACTCATTTGCACTTTGAGACGTCGGAAGTTTTACATGCTATAGATTGTACCATAAAGAAAAAGGCCCCAGGACCCGATGGGGTTCCTGCTGATGCCTTTAAATGCTTCCCCAACTTTTGGTCTAGACTACTTTGCAGGGTTTTTAATGCATTAAGCCATGACAATATACCTAAATCATGGAAAACATCTATAATCATCCCTGTGTTTAAAAAAGGGAATAGGCAGGACCCTGCTTGTTATAGACCAATCTCATTGATTGACTCTTCAGTTAAGATTCTAGGAAGAGTCATTTTAGTGAAATTAAATGAATGGGTTGCCGAAAATAGTATCCTTACGAATGTGCAATATGGTTTTAGACCAAAAAGAAGTACCCAGGATCAATGCCTTAATCTCCACTTGCTGATTGAAAAATATACCAGGGCTAAGGAGGGGTCCATGTACCTTGGGTTCATGGACCTCTCCTCTGCTTTTGATCTGGTCAACAGATCAAAGCTCTGGGTAAAATTGCTGGAAATGGGTCTGGATAGGACTATAGTTAATCTCTTGGCTGATTTGCACTCAGGTTTAACTACTAAAATTAGAGTCACCACGAGAGGCAGGTGCACCGACGCTTTTGCTTCTGAGAGAGGTGTTAGACAGGGGTGCATTTTGGCTCCCCTGTTGTTCACTCTATATGTAAATGCTCTGGAGCCGGCTCTTAGGGATGTGACCCCGGATATTCCGCGTGCAGGGGATCAGGGGATTCCTGTCCTCCTCTACGCGGATGACGCGGTCCTCCTTGCGCGTACTGGGGTGGGCCTCCAGCGCCTCTTGGATGCTTTTGAAATTTTCATGACCTCACTAGATTTGAAAATAAACTCAAAGAAATCTCAAATTATGCTCATGGGAAGAGTAGCAAGGACAAAATGTCATAAAACTTTCCTGTGTGGGCAGGAGAAGCTTGCCCGAGTAACTACCTTCCCCTACTTGGGAATCACATTTGATGAGAAGGGTAATTGGGGTCCCCAGGTCAAGAACAGAGCAACTGCCCTAGCAAGAACTTCTGCAGCCCTTCAGGGGTTCTCCAAAAAACTTGAAGCTAGGCCATTTATAGCCATATTGAAAATCTATAAGGCCAAATGTATTTCGGTGGCAACTTATGGAAGTTCTATTTGGGGATATAGGGGGCTGGATTCCCTACAAATGATGGAAAACAAATTTTTTAGATCCCTCCTTGGTGTTCCGCAATCAACCTTGTCCTACACCGTTCATATGGAATTAGGGGAAGGTTACATCATTGATTTGATAAAAATAGCACCTCTAGTAGCATGGCTGAGGTTGTGGCTCAATGATGAAATTCCCTTAAACCATATTATTTTGAAAGATTGTTTGTGTCTGGACAAAGCCAATAACATCAAGTGGCTGACTTACATCAAGGAAAGCTTTTCCAGGTTGGGGAGGCCAGAGCTTTATTCTGAAATAGGATCTATAACATTTGAAGATATCGCACTTACAAAATGTGCAATGAGAGAGCTTTTATCTCTGGAGAGAGAAGAGTGTGAGCTAAGAATAGTTAGTGTCAGGACTAGTCTAATGTTACTCATACCTGACGGTCCAGAAAATTATCTGAATGTGGTGACTCACCCCTACCACAGGTTTATTTTAACTCGTTTTCGCATGAACTTGATTCATTTTAACCTTGGTTTTTATCCTGTTTGGAGCACTCCAGAAAAGGCGTTACCATGTTCTTGTGACCACTTCTCCGAACAAAACACTATGCACTTTGTGATGTTTTGTAGTCACTACAATGATGCTAGGAGAAAGTTCATAGTGCCAATTCTTAAGACGGAGGGTTTTATTCAAGTTAAACCTGCTCTTATTTTCTTACAGCTTTTACAGACACCCAGGATTATGTTTTATGTGGCTAGTTTCCTGGTGAGTGCCATCAGGAGCAGGAATATTAGATTAAGAAATGTGGCTACCCCCTTAAGTAGCATAGACTACGCACTATATTAAGGCACTTTGTTTTATATCATGGTTTTTAATCAGGGCATATTTGGTCCGTGTTATGATTGTCCCGCTGGAGTTTTCCTTTTTTAGTAGTAGTTGTACTTAGTTTTAGCACTCTTGCATTTTATAGTCCACGCTGATATGAATTGTAAATACGCAGTGTGGATCTTATTTTTATTGTTTTTAACTGTTTTTACGCATGAATTTCTTGTATATGTATTTTTGTGTAATATGTATTTTGCCATTGTCTTTATATGATATTAAGTTATCGCAATAAAGTATTTTGACTGACTGATTCCTAGACTGCATGGGTACAAACTGGGTATTTAGAAGAGTGTATCAATAGTATGGAGCTAGTTAGAGGTGTGCATGGATAGTGCACAACATATTGTAGCTGTACTTGTGTTAGTAGATAGGCCATTCCATAAGTTCATGACTAGTAACTAGAATAATTACAGCACTGCCAACAGAGTTTATAGTGATGTTATAAGTGCTTAGATATTGGCGGAGTGATAGGATAAGTAGATAGTGCTGGATGACTGATTTGAAAAGTGCATGGGACTGACATGAAGATTTCTACACTGCATGGGTACTAACTGGGTAGTTACAAGAGTGTATGAATAGTATGTAGCTAGTTAGAAGTCGGCATGCATAGTGCACAGAATATTGTAGTTGTACTAGTGTTACTGGCAAGGCCATTCCTTAAGTACATGACTAGTAACTACAATGATAACAGAGGTGCAAACAGAGTTTATGCTCAATTTATAAGTGGTTGGGTATTGGTCGAATCATAAGATAAGTAGATAGTCCTGGATGGGTGATTGAAGAAGTTCATTAGATTGACAGGAAGATTCCTAGGGTGCATAGGTACTACTTGGGTATTTAGTGCAGCGTAGCAATAGTATATTTGTAGTTGGACGTCTACATACATTCTGCACAGAATATTGTAGGTGTATTTGTCTTAGTAGCTAGGCCGTTCCATAAGTACATGAGGAATAAGTGGAATGATTACAGTGCTACAAACAGGGTGTCTGGTGTATTTATAAGTGGATAGATAGTGCCAAAGTCATTATATAAGTACATAGCGCTGGGTGGGTGATTCGAGAAGTACTTGGGCTGACAAGAGAATTCCTAGGACGCATGGGTAGTACCTTAGTATTTACTAGACTGTATGTATGTGGTTAGAGGTCTGCATGCATATTGTGTAGAATGTTGTACGTATACTTCTTTTAGTACTTAGGACATTCCATAAGTACATCTCTAGTAACTGGAAAGATTACAGTGCTGCAACCAGACTGCAAGGTCATTTTATAAGTGCTTAGTTATTGGTGGAGTAATGGGATCAGTAGAAAGTGCTGGATGGGTGATTGGAAAAGTACATGGGACAGACAGGAGGATTACTAGGCTGCATGGATAGTAACTTAGTTAGTAGCTGGTTAGAGGTTTATATAGATCCTGCACAGCAGAATGTAGTAGTACACGGATAGTGTTTGGATTACTTAATCTTACCTTTACAGTAGTGGATATCAAAAATTCTAAACATTTTTTGCAGTTGTTTTTTATAATTTACATTTTTAAAAACTTCAAACTTTAGAATTATGATCTGTAAAAGAGAAGAAAAAATACTGTTATAATGTATAATATTATAATTTTATAAACACAACATAATTTAAGCATAATATAAAATATTTAGTTTTCCTTTTTGCTTTTCTCTATATATATTGAATTTCACTATAAATATTGATTTCAATGTTACTCATCACATAACAGTGGGCAAAAAGAAACAATCAGTAGGATTGTTTCAAAAACCCCAAATCTGTGTCAAAAATGTTTTCAATATAGTCAACTATCTCTGCACATTCCATAAAAACAACATCCTCAATAATATACCATATAATACAAATCACACACATATAAAATGCTTCTTTCTAAGAGAATTGTGTTACTACAGTATGAAAGAACCAAAACAATAATTCGATCAACAATTCTTTATAATTTCCATATACTATAAAAGATGTTCTTTAAATTATATCGTGTCAGAATGTCTAAGAAAAAGTGCTTAATTGGTAGAAATGTCTTTCCTCTAGGCCAAATGATATTCCTGAAATCCTTTATACTGAAATTGTCCAATAGTAATCGTATTAATACATTTAACATATTTCCAATAGGCCGAATTATATTCTTAGAACTTTGGCTTTAACAATATTAGGAAGGAATTTGGTAATTTGTGAGGCAAACGATGTCTAAAAACCAAATGAGCATCACTACAATATGTCCATCCTTTATTGCATTTTAAATAGACAGTGTAATGTCCAGATGTTGTAGAAAGACCATCATGGAAAATAATTGCTACTTCTTCAAAAGTTCTTCCTGATATTGATAGTTGATTTGCTACAAAATGTTTAATTAAAGTTTCCAATTTTCTTCCATCAGCTGTACAACATGGGTATCATTAAAATTATATATTCTCCAAATTTTTCTATAAATAGTGTTGATAACATTTCGGATTTGCATTGGCTACACTTTATGTTTTGATTTGCTGCTTTAACTAATTTGTTGAAAGACACTGTTTTACCGTCTGGTATTGTCAAATATATTAATCTTTCAATGTCTATGTTAGTGGTAGAAGTAAATTTACACTTTTCACATTCATGTTTCCATTGATAATGAAGTCCAAACAGATTTTCATTTTGTATTCCTTCATCTTCAAATACTGCAAGCATATACATTCAAAATTCCTGAGCATCTTGCTGGACATTCTGTGTAAATTGTGTAGAACCAGAACATGTATCCAGAAGATTGCAAATATCAGAAACACTTTGTATTTTACTTTTATCAGTTCTTATTTTTTATAAATACAATGCAACAAGGAACAAAATCTTTTGCTGTTGCAGACTTTGTAGACAAAAAACAACATTTACCACTACATTAGCATAGCAGTTGATACCTGAACTATTTTCTAACTGATATCCGACAATCTCTTCAATAGTGTCCTTTTTCTTTTGCTTACAATCTCAACATTATCTTGACTTTTTTTCTTCTCTTTAACTTCACTACAGATATTATGATATCTTCTTTATTGACCTACTACACCCTTTTCATATACAGGATATTCACCTAAGTTGGGACCATACAATCTTCTTAACCGACTATACTCTCTTACACAATTTGCATCTGCACTAATCATTCTCTCATCAAAATCAATCAAATGCAATCCGGATAAAGTTCTGACTCTGGACAAAGCAAAATATGTCATACCCTCTTTAAATACTGTACTTCCAATGTTTACCAAAGCACTGTCTACACTTAAACCTTGAGCTTTATGAATAGTCACCACATATGCCAGAGAAAGAGGAAACTGTTTTCTACGAACATACACATCTTTAACGAGCAAAAAACGAACGGAACAGTGACCAATTTGTTTTACTTCATGATCAAATTTGATTTTCAAAAATTCAATTCCATCTCTATTTTGATAATTAACAAACTCAACAACTTTACTGATTGCTCCATTTACTAAACCTTTTTCCACATCCAAATTACGCCATAAAATTACCCGACAGTTTACACATAGATATAAATTCTATTCTAAACCAGCAGTTATAGATATAGATTTTTCTAAAGAATCCAATTTGTTTTTAATTTTTCCATAAAAAAATAGTGATTCCTTCATGCTCTATTTTATCAATGGCTTTCATTTTTATTATTTGTTCATTTTTCAGCTTTATTGAATGTAGAACACTCGCGCAGTGTTGTCATTAAGCAGATTGTACATTTATTTTTTGCAATTGTTTTGTATATTTTTTCAGGAACTATATTTTCATTTGTAAACAAGTTTGTAAGTAGTCGACTTTGCAAAGCTTGTTTGGCATGTTCTGTCAATAATCCAATTCTTATATCTTGAAGAATACTTCCTTAATCAACATCATTTGCCTGTCGCATATTTTTAATGAGGTCTTTGTGTTCAAAATATGACAAAATGTTAACAATCCAAACACTACCAAAAGACTTTC
Source organism: Lissotriton helveticus (assembly GCF_964261635.1). Classification (NCBI taxonomy): domain Eukaryota; kingdom Metazoa; phylum Chordata; class Amphibia; order Caudata; family Salamandridae; genus Lissotriton; species Lissotriton helveticus. Next base: position 884,711,335 of record NC_136070.1, read on the forward strand.
TGCTGTCTTCAGGCACAAGCGTTTTAAATACTGGTTACCCTTTTACGGGAGTGAGTGGCAGTAGACCACCAAAAACTATCACATGTTTTCCTCCAAATAACACATCATATTCTGTTTTTAGAATTTGCTGTATTCTTAAATGCACAAAGGCAAGCATTAATTTTGAGACCATGCTCACCTCATCAATAATCAGAAGTTTCATTTTCTTTAGCACTCTTGAAACTACATAACAAGCTTCTCCAGATAGCTTGTGATATTCCAATTTGTTTTCATGCTCTACAGGTAACATTAGTAAACAATGTATTGTAATTCCTTTAAAGTTGTGTGCTGCCAATCCAGTTGGAGCAGTTACAACACAAGACAAATGTGAGTCAATTGTCTTCTGTAGATAACTGGTTAAAACTTTAATTAAGAAACCTTTACTTGTACCAGCTTGACCACTGCCATACATTCGGATAGGTTGAAATGATGTGCATTCTTTCTTTTCATTAAGAAAACCATGGTTGATCTACTGTCTCACTTGCTGATAAATTTCTTTCTGTTCAACATTTAGTTGTTCTTCCAAGTTTCCTAAGTCCATATTATCTTCTTGAGATTCATGCATTGCTGTTTCTACTTCACTCATGGAGATTGCTGCTTCATTTTCAAATATTGGTTGTCCTAGTGGATCTTGACTCAGTGGAGCAGGACTTTAACTGTCTTGAGAACTGTCTCTAGCAATCTCAGATGCAATAGTAGCTTCTGGATCAATTTCTTCATTCAACATTTTGAGATAATTAGCAAAAACTTTGCATTCAATGCTATCTTTCAAAGGATTGAAAGAATCTTGTAGCACTGAAAATCTCCAAGTAATTCCAATTCTGTACACCAAGACTTGAAGAGTTGCATGAGTGCTAAAAAGTAAAATTCTATTAATCAGTATTACAACTCAGTTTTCTATGACTAATCAGATTTCCTTTACTTTGTTTCCCAAACATCCATCTGAACCAATCACTGCATATTTTCCTTCAGTTATGTTTTCTGTAGTATTTCTCTTAAAACTGTAATATTGCAGCACTTCATAGAGACATATGTTTTCAAGATGACAACTTATATTTGGATAGTATGTATCCAACATGTTTGTTTTGACATTATCTGCATTTTCTGGTTTATTTATAGCTAAATATTCAATTTCTTGTATAGATTTAAGTACTCGATTTCACTTTGTAGCAAGACCTAGACTCACCCAAATGATTCCTCTAGACTTTGAGTAATAAACGTAAAGATGACAAGCAATCCGAGCATTCGCACGCTCCAATCTGTCGATGGGATAACATCTTCAAACTGAAACTGTACAATTTCTTACTAAGACTCTTCTCGTGGGAAATTTCTTCCCACATTTCTTTCAACTCTGTAAGATGTCACATATTGAGTACCAGCAATTTAATTATTCGGAACATATTGGATATCCATATTAGCATTGCACATTGAGAGAATAACTGAATTATAATCATTGATATACTTTGATACTTCACTTCTTCTCAAATTGTATGCATTTTTGGGAGATTTTCTAGTGATGGTATGTCTCACAGCTGGCATAAAACTGTTTATTTTTCCTTTGGATATTACTAGACGTGGAAATCCAAAACGACATTGGTATAAAACTTTTTCTTGGACTTCTACTTCCGTCGACAGTATTTGCCACATAAATGACGTTGTAATTGTAACACTTGTTGCCTTAAGGTGTTTTCTTCTGTTCTTTTTGGTATAGCACACGTAACATAATCTTCAATAAAAGATAAAACAGTTTCATCCGAATCATTTCCAAATTTGGGTGCATCCTTGATCCATAACAACATACGTATATGAGGAGCACCTCTAGCTTGATACTCCTTTCTTCAAAAGAAATCAATAACTTCTCCAAGAGGAGGATTCTTTTTATTGCAGATAAAAGACATCATAGCTTCAAACCTATGATTGAAATATCTGCATACATTTACAGGATCCAAAGAGCACAATTCTCCTGGTGTCTTGTATTCAATATTTTTTATATTTTAATTTGCTTTTCGAAGAAATTCAAGTAAATGATCCCAAGCATATTCAGCACAGCTTAGGGTAACAAACCATGTAGGAGTTCCTAAGTTCCTTAGCATGAATTTAAGATCTCCATGACGACAATACCAATAATCATTAGTACCACGCTGACATGCCATCGAATTAATCAGTTGAGATTCTAAATGATCGTCTCTCTGATGTACTTTATCCATAAATTCCTTTGCAGAAACATTTTGAAGATGTACTCCTGTTTTTAATATGTGGTTGACTGCATATAAAAGTCCAGACAAGTCACTCTCAAACAAAAGATGAAATATATATGGGATACATTGTCGAAATCTTGAATCTTCTGCATACAATCTTGTTGTCGGATATTCTGATGCAGAAATCTGCACTGATCGTTGGTCATATCGACCACATTTTCCAGTTGGGAACAGCTGCGGAAAACTTTGAGCTTCCAAACTTTTTTCTCTAACATTCATGGGAGTCCCCTTTGCTTTCTTCATTTGCAATAATTCAATAGTATTCCCCATCACTTCTTTCGAATTAGGTGGATGTACACTATAATGTTCACGAATTTCTTCACTTTTAGACATGTCCACTTTTTCAATTTGACCACTTGATGTTTCACTATCATCTCCAACAAGTATTTCTTCTTCTTCCAAAAACACATTTTTGTAGTCATCATTGCTTTTTATAAGATATAATGTTGCCTTTTGCACTTTCCTGACATCCACTAATTCCTGCCAGATTTTCTTACTCCTAGTAGGAACACCATTAACTAGAATAACTAGTGGTTCACTTTCTACATCCTCTACACCAATAGTTTCAAGATATTTCTTTAAATCTAGAGGTAAATATACAACTCTTCCTTTTAATCCTCTCTGTAAATCTGTAGGAGGCAATTTACTTATTTTAGGCTCTATACAAACAAAAGCTTGAAATGGATGCACACATTGAATCATAATAAACTCATATGTGTTTAAATCTATCAAATCTGGAGGAGTAGTAACCTACTCTAGATTATTATGGACAGCTCTTGCAGGCATTTTATTATAATCTAATTTATTATAACAATATTTACAAATACGCTGATCAGAACCCAAATCAAAGCAATCTTCTGCCAACAAGTAAGTTGAAAATTCCTTCCACTTATCGTTATTTTCTCTTTCATTTTTTAAATATAGATCAACAATCCTAGTCTGATTTCTATGGTGAGTTCATCGGCAACAAAAACAAGCATATTTTGGCCTTTCACATGAAATCACCTTAAACTTTGTAATTTGTTCTTCAATCTTTTCTGTAGTAGTATGTTCCACATTTTCTTCAACATCTACTTCTATTAATGTCACACTTTCTTCACTCTCCTTTTCAGGACCTAAGTAACAAAACTCTATTTCATCACAAACCTTTTATACATCTAATACTAACCCACGCAAAAGAGCACTGTTTACCTCATTTAAAATTATTGCTGGACTTTTTGCGTAATACAATCTTCTGACTAACTTCCGCATTTGAGAATGATGAACTGCTAACATTCTAAAATGATGAAAAATACTTTGACATACTTTTCTAGAAAGACAAGCCAGAGAATGACCTTAATCTTTTGTTTAAGACTTTTTTTTACTATACTCTCGTAAAAACTTCCGTAAAATATCAAAAGATACCGGTCATATACTACAAATACTACTACAATCCCAAGTATACACTGGGGCCCTAGGATGTCTCCCTAGAACTTCATCAGCTATCAGTTCTTCTACATTTCTAGGAACCATCTTCTCTTTCTCAATTGGACAACCATTTCTCACCTCATAAGCGCAACCACTGGTATCAACTGCAAGCAATAATGTATTGGTTTGAAAATAACTCTCTTCATTAAAAAAAGGCTCTGAACTTGAACTGTGTTTCCTTTCACCCCAAAAAAATCCACAAAAGTTTCTTCTATTAATTAGCCTCTTCTTCTTACTTTTGGCCTTCATAAAATGTATTGGCTTATCTAGTGATCGAATTCTATTTAAAACTAAAATTAATAATTCCCTTTTTAATTCAAAAGCTTTTCAACAATAGTTTCAATTTCTTTCTTCTTTTTATAAAATGCTGCGCTTCTTTTGTATTTCTTCAAATTTTTCAACAAATTAACAACAACTCTATTGTAAAACATGTTCTTTCCAATTTATTCATACTTACTCTTCCTTCTACCATACATTGCGTCTTTTGAATGTGATTTCTCAATATTTATGTTTCTTTTCTTCTTATTTTTTTATGTTTTTGAGGCATTCGTTGTACTTTCTACAATGTGCACACTGTTTCTAGGCTTTGAAATTTTTAAAATAAATTCTGTTGTTCAATTACAGTAAGACTTTCTTTTCCCCCACATGTTGTTGTTCATCTAATTCTTGCTGTTGAGTTTTCTTCAAATAATAGTCCTTATTCTGTTGTTTCCACGTTTTTCTAGCCATGATAAGTTTATTTTAATGATGATGAACAATATCTGTAAAAAATAAAAATATATATTATTATTGTAATAATCTATAAAATATACTATTCTATGACTAAACAAACGCATTCTACATAAAAACAAATTAAACACTTTCTTTTGAAATCACTATTAATTTACTGAAGTACACAGGTACTAATTGAATAATTATTGGAAGGAGTAAGTGTTATGCAAATGCATAGACAGTGAATGAGTACCTAGAGTACTGGTACTTAACAGTACGGCAACTTTATGAATGCTTATGTTTCAGCAGAGTGATTAGATAAGGACATGTGTCTGTCAGGATTATTGTTGGAGTGCATACACACTCACAGTGTGATCCCTAACTTTCATAGCTATTACCTGGATTATTGCAGGAAGGAATCAGTATTCTGCAGAGACTCAGGGGACTGCATGCATTGGACACATTTGACTATACCACTGCTTATCTCAATCCCTGAGTCATTGTGCAAATACTTAGACAGTGACTGGGTCTCTAGAGTGCACGTAGTTAACAGCAAGGTGAGTTTATAAGTACTTATGTTTCAGCAGAGTGATTAGATAAGGACATGCTTCTGTCAGGATCATTGTAGGAGTGGACACAGACTCTCAAGTGAGATTCCAGACAAGCATGAGTATTACCTGGATTTTTGCAGGACTGACTCAGTAGTTTTCAGGGTGTTAGGGGACCGCATACATTATGCACATTTGATTGTACCACTGCTTGTCTCAATGCCTGAGTCACTCCGCAAGTGCAAAGACAGTGACTGGGTACCTATAGTGCTAGTAGTTGACAGCAGGATAGGTTTAGAAGCGCTTCTGTTTTAGCAGACTGATTATATAAGTACATGCTTTCGTCAGGATGATTGTAAGAGTTGACCCAGACTCACAGTGTGATTTCAGACAAGCATGAATATTACCTGGATTTTTGTAGGACTTACTCAATAGTCTGCAGGGGGTTAGGCGACCACGTACATTGTGCACAATTGACTGTACCACTGCTTGTCTCAATGCCTGAGTCATTGTGCAAGTGCATAGACAGTGACTGGGTTCTTAGAGTCCTAGTAGTTGGCAGCAAGGTGAGCTCATCAGTACTTATGTTTTGGCAGAGTGATTAGATAAGGACAAGCTTCTGTCAGGATGATTGTAGGAGTGGACACAGACTCACAGTGTGATTCCAGACAAGCATGGCTATTACCTAGACTTTTGCAGAACTGACTCAGTAGTCTGCAAGGGGTTAAGGGAGCACATACATTGTGCACATTTGATTGTACCACTGCTTGTCTCAATGCCTGAGTCATTGTACAAGTGCACAGACCGTGACGGGGTACCTAGAGCGCTAGTAGTTGACAGCAACGTGAGTTTATAAGTACTTATGTTTTAGGACAGTGATTAGATAAGGACATGCTCTGTCAGGATGATAGAGTATGGTACCTTTCGTACACTTAAACCGCAGCGCCAGCTTGCTGGAAAACTCTAGTAGGGGTGGAAAACAGATGTAACTGAAATAAAGAGGTGTAAGTGATTGTAACAAAGAAACCCGCTCGGTTTTGAGGATTCCCATCAAACACTTGTATGATCAAATTCTATCATTTGGTCATCCTCAGGGGTCTGGTGTCTCTAGATCATTGAGACCCAAATGTCCCCTGTAGTGGAGCGGGGTTAATGCCCACAAGCACTCAGTAACCAGTGATAGACTGAAGATGGGTATAGGTGCAGTGCAAAACTAAAAAGAGTGGTGATTTTAAAATAGAATAGAGGACAGAAAAATAGATTTATTAGGACGCTGTCCTCTTCCTAATTAAAAACAGCATGAACAGTGCAAGGATGCAGTATGGAAGCAAATTACTGCATATCAGGCCAACATGTTTCAACCTCAAAGGGAAGGACCCAAGGTTTTCATCAGGGCCCTGTTCACAACGTTGCTACTGCGTAGTGAGAAACAAATAATTTATTTTCAAATATTACAGATCCAGTGTAATAACCAAACAAAAGGATACAGCGTTTGGGTTCAAAACTCCGCCGTGCAGAAGGTTCCAAACAGTGATCTACAAGAACAACACAAAACACCCCAAATATCAGAACATCTCACATTTCAATCCTACAACCTCCAGTGTTTCATAAAGGTCAAAACGTACCACTCACCCTATTCTGCCGGGTAGTAGACCTCACCTCACCTGGACTCTAACTCAGGGATAAAGGGGAGGCCACGCTCTAAAAAGGAAATACGAGGCGTCAGGAGTGGAAAACAGTGCAAAGGTGTACTACCCTGCTTAACATATTATCCCTCCACACAAATGTGTCAAGCCTCTATTCCTAAATCCACTTCTTCGAACAACTAACCTAAGAAAAACTAGCTCTACCTCATAACACTCCTCTCAAATAATAGTTATTGACCTATATAATGGTCAGTGAATTATGGACAATACATGTAATCATAACTCCATCAAAGTACTACTCTTAATACAACTGTCAGGAAAAGGCATGCCCGGAAAACCTTCTCATATAAGTCCCAGTCTGCCCGTGACAGCCCTTACCTCTCCGTCGTTGCCCCAGTCAAACGCTGAGTCAGGGGGAGGCAACGAGGGGGAGAAGTTCCGGTCATTAAGAACAGGCGCCGGGCCACGCCCTAAGGGAGGTGCCCTCCGTTCCCGTCAATCGCGGGTCGTGTACCAGTACTAACCGCTTTAGTTGGAAAAACGGCACCGCCATTGCTTGTTTACACCGCGAGCCTCACCGGTGATTGTGTGTAAAGCTGCGCGCATGCGCAATGGTGATTGGTGAAGTCGCGCGAGACCCACGAACTACAGAATGACGTCAATCACGTCTCTCCTGTAGTTCGCGCCCGCTCCGAAAGCCCAAAGGGAAAAGGGAAAAGGGAAAGGCGCTGTAGGCATAAGGAACCTTCTCTATTATGCTCGGGACTATGTTGGCAACGGATAAGTCTCCTAGAACACCATAGTCCCCACTCTCCGCTGTATGGAAAACTCCCAAGTAATATTAAAGAAACGCTGCGATTGAGCTCCAAAAAATGTTTGGTTAGTTTGGACACCGTTTTCTTACATTTGAAAGAACTTTTATGTTCAAGCATGCGGGTGCGTACTTTCCGGGTTGTCATGCCCACATATCTTTTATTACACGGGCACGTGAGAATGTATATAACATTTGTGCTGTTACAGTCTCCCGGCGTACTTCACGTGGCCGGGTGTGTATCAAGCAATCCTTTAGATTTTTAGAGCGCTTGAAAGCGAACAGTGGGGGTTCAATCTTATCAAAGGATTGCTTGATACACACCCAGCCACGTGAAGTACGCCGGGAGACTAATGACACTCTGTGGCAACTACCACCGGTACAGGGCACCACCCTTGTGGTGGATGCTCAATGTGTGGGTTGACACAGAAGACAAGCCAAATTGATATAGGGACTGGGCGCCCGTGGATTCTAAAGCATTTTTCCAACTGTAACAGCACAAATGTTATATACATTCTCACGTGCCCGTGTAATAAAAGATATGTGGGCATGACAACCCGGAAAGTACGCACCCGCATGCTTGAACATAAAAGTTCTTTCAAATGTAAGAAAACGGTGTCCAAACTAACCAAACATTTTTTGGAGCTCAATCACAAAGAGGACGAGTTCAGTTGGGTGGTCCTAGAGAAACCATTCATACCCAATCATGTCACGAACCCCACACGGTTTCTTTATTTGAAAGAACAAAAATGGATTTATGTATTACGTTTAGAGAGCCAGGGACTCAATGATGAAATCCCGTGGACCACTCTGTAAGGACCTGGGTAGTACTGTCCATTTAGCACTAGACATATTGTGCATAATTCAAAAGGCTTTTCAGGGTACTGTTTGCCTATAGACTTTTCACGGAGACACTGTCTGTTTACAACTCGTGAGTGGTCTTCCTCAGCAAATTTGACTAATTTAAAGCCCCCACTGGCATTCCTACCATGCGGGCGATATCTGTATGTATAGGAAGAGGCGCAGCGTTTCTTTAATATTACTTGGGAGTTTTCCATACAGCGGAGAGTGGGGACTATGGTGTTCTAGGAGACTTATCCGTTGCCAACATAGTCCCGAGCATAATAGAGAAGGTTCCTTATGCCTACAGCGCCTTTCCCTTTTCCCTTTTCCCTTTGGGCTTTCGGAGCGGGCGCGAACTACAGGAGAGACGTGATTGATGTCATTCTGTAGTTCGCGGGTCTCGCGCGACTTCACCAATCACCATTGCGCATGCGCGCAGCTTTACACACAATCACCGGTGAGGCTCGCGGTGTAAACAAGCAATGGCAGTGCCGTTTTTCCAACTAAAGCGGTTAGTACTGGTACACGACCCGCGATTGACGGGAACGGAGGGCACCTCCCTTAGGGCGTGGCCCGGCGCCTGTTCTTAATGACCGGAACTTCTCCCCCTCGTTGCCTCCCCCTGACTCAGCGTTTGACTGGGGCAACGACGGAGAGGTAAGGGCTGTCACGGGCAGACTGGGACTTATATGAGAAGGTTTTCCTGGCATGCCTTTTCCTGACAGTTGTATTAAGAGTAGTACTTTGATGGACTTATGATTACATGTATTGTCCATAATTCACTGACCATTATATAGGTCAATAACTATTATTTGAGAGGAGTGTTATAAGGTAGAGCTAGTTTTTCTTATGTTAGTTGTTCGAAGAAGTGGATTTAGGAATAGAGGCTTGACACATTTGTGTGGAGGGATAATATGTTAAGCAGGGTAGTACACCTTTGCACTGTTTTCCACTCCTGACGCCTCGTATTTCCTTTTTAGAGCGTGGCCTCCCCTTTATCCCTGAGTTAGAGTCCAGGTGAGGTGAGGTCTACTCCCCGGCAGAATAGGGTGAGTGGTACGTTTTGACCTTTATGAAACACTGGAGGTTGTAGGATTGAAATGTGAGATGTTCTGATATTTGGGGTGTTTTGTGTTGTTCTTGTAGATCACTGTTTGGAACCTTCTGCACGGCGGAGTTTTGAACCCAAACGCTGTATCCTTTTGTTTGGTTATTACACTGGATCTGTAATATTTGAAAATAAATTATTTGTTTCTCACTACGCAGTAGCAACGTTGTGAACAGGGCCCTGATGAAAACCTTGGGTCCTTCCCTTTGAGGTTGAAACATGTTGGCCTGATATGCAGTAATTTGCTTCCATACTGCATCCTTGCACTGTTCATGCTGTTTTTAATTAGGAAGAGGACAGCGTCCTAATAAATCTATTTTTCTGTCCTCTATTCTATTTTAAAGTCACCACTCTTTTTAGTTTTGCACTGCACCTATACCCATCTTCAGTCTATCACTGGTTACTGAGTGCTTGTGGGCATTGACCCCGCTCCACTACAGGGGACATTTGGGTCTCAATGATCTAGAGACACCAGACCCCTGAGGATGACCAAATGATAGAATTTGATCATACAAGTGTTAGATGGGAATCCTCAAAACCGAGCGGGTTTCTTTGTTACAATCACTTACACCTCTTTATTTCAGTTACATCTGTTTTCCACCCCTACTAGAGTTTTCCAGCAAGCTGGCGCTGCGGGTTAAGTGTACGAAAGGTACCATACTCTAGACCCCTAGGTTTTCTTGTGTTTAAATCATTGCATTGGGGGTTCAACCTAGGCTTGGTCGTTAAACTCCCCTAAGACCCTGTTCTCCTGTTTTTGTAATATTCTGTCAGGATGATTGCAGGAGTGGACACACACTCACAGTGTGATTCCAGACAAGCATGAGTATTACCTGGATTTATTCAGAACTAACTCAGTAGTCTGCAAGGGGTTAAGGGAGCGCATACATTGTGCACATTGATTTGTGCCAATGCCTGAGTCTTTGTGCAAATGCATAGACAGTGAATGGGTACCTAGAGTGCTAGTATTCACAGCAAGGTGAGTTTATGAGTATATATGTTTTAGCAGAGTGATTAGGTAAGGACATGATTCTGTCAGGATGATTGTAGCACTGGACACAGACTCACAGTGTGATTCCAGACAAGCAATGGCTATTACCTAGAATTTTACAGGACTGACTCAGTAGTCTGCAGGGACTTACAGGACCGCAAACATTGTGTAAATTTGACTGAGTCATTGTGCAAGTGCATGGAAAGTGATTGGGTACCTAGAGTGCAGATAGCTCACAGCAAGGTGAGTTTATGAGTACTTATGTTTCAGCAGAGTGATTAGATAAGGATATGCTTCTGTCTGGTTGATTGTAGGAGTACACACAGACTCACTGTGTGATTCCTAACGTTCATAACTATTACCTGGATTATTGCAGGAGTGAATCAGTACTATGCAGAGACGTAGGGGACCGCATGCATTGTGCGCATTTGACTGTACCACTGCTTGTCAAAATGTCTGAGTCATTGTGCAAGTGCATAGACAGTGACTATCGACCTAGAGTGCTAGTAGTTGACAGCAAGGTGAGTATTACCTGGATTTTTGCAGGAGTGACTCAGTAGTCTGCAAGGGGTTAGGGGACCGCATACATTGTGCACATTTGACTATACCAAACACAATGCATAGAGAATTTATAAGTACTTAGATATTACTACACTGAATGAATAAGTGTATGTGCTCGATGGGTGATTGGAGGAGTGTCTCAGTACTAACAAGGCAATACCTGCTCGGCAAGCAAACTCTTTATAGAATAAAACTACTGCATAAATCTCTAGTGCTACATCACCTTTCTACAACTCCTTTTAATATTACACGTAGCCAAATACAAAGCAGAAACCTTTCACATTTCTCAACTATAAGTCTCACCATTTCACTGAAAAACATAAATGAGTATCTCTACAAAACACTATCTACACCACATAAATTCACAATACAAGCTTCAAATTTAAACCAAAAACCAAAAATGATGTTGCATAGTTTAACTATACCTCTTTAGACACTTATAAAAACTACTCTCATCACTAATACCTTAACTCGACATATACATTTCCAATTTGAAATCAACACTTAAAATTATCCACTATACTACTAATGTACATATCTGTACATTAAAACAATCAGTCATAATCAGCAATCCCTATTCCAAAACACACATACTACTATGCAAAGTGTATATTAATCAACATTTAAACTCATTACAAAAAACTGCAATCAATATTTCTTCATTAAAAATTATATGACTAACTTCAAATTTTATGAATTATATTTTATGTTCAAAGGCACCACATAGTACACCACATAAATTAATAACTCACCTTTCAAATTGATTTGTAGATTATGAAGTATCTGAATCACACACCAGATTTTCTTATGCACACAATGAATATAGTGCACTGCTCTTAGCAAAACCCAAAAATTGCAAAGTTTCCCTCTCATTCTACACACATATACATGTAAATATCAAATCACATTGCTTCCCAGATTAATTCAAATTCTAAGACACATTTCTATTGCTTATACACATCAACCCTTGCCAACAGACCTCTAACTGAACCAAAATTGCTTCTGGAATTTTCTGGAGTGGCGCCTGGTCCGTGCACAGTAAGCAATGGAACCGCGGATCCCCATGAGACTTCAAAAGTATATTACAAATAATTTTAACATTTCTTTTCCATAACACACTACTTCTAACCATACAAGTGACTTGGGAAATCTAACTGCAATTATACTTTACTTTATTATTTATAAGAAATACACATTTTAATGCCACACATAACTTCTAACCCTACCCCCATTCTGCTTAATGCCGGTTTCCATAGTAACAGTTGATGGAACACTCAACTGAACACACAGGTCACAAGTTCAGCATACAATGTTGCAAACTCACACAGCAAGTGTGCTTGACTTTGCAAAATATCAGCTTATCCTATCTAATGTACCTTTCAAACAGTTTTTACTAACCAATAAATAACATGTTTTTTAAACACGCATCCATTTTTTTACTCTATAAGTTCTCAAAGAGCCAATCACTTCTCTTCTTTTTTTTAAATTGCATCTTGTCCACCACTTTAGAGAGACCTCTTATTTTATCAACTGCCTACTTCACCTACAGACATCTCTTGAGTGCATCCAGACTTCCCTTCAAGATGCTTAGAGTGTGGATAGTGGGACACAGCTATATTTTCTGGTGCAAAAGGTATGCTGAAAGCAGAGGTATTGACAAAGACCTTGCTTTTCAAAATGTAGACAATAAATGGATTGGACAGAGAGGATTAAAGTGACACCAATTGATGCCATTGGTTAAATCCTTTTTGCACCTCCAACACCTTGACCTCATAATTGTGCACTGTGGTGGCAATGACCTAGGCACATTGACTGGGGTAGGTATGGAAATGCTAATCAAGGACACCTTTGTAGAATTGTTGTTACTTTTTCCCCAAACTGCCTTTGTCTACTCTAACATATGCCAAAGACAGAAATGGAACTGGTCCAATCAATTTTGTCCACAAATTGAGAAAGCTAGGAAAAATGTCAATGAAGCTGTTTCTGCTTATCTCAGAGGTTATAGTATGGGGTCCATATACAATAACAATCTGTGTTTTAATATGGATGGCATCTACAGGAGAGATGGTATACATTTCACAGATGAGGGAAGCAGAGTCTTTCTCAACAACTTTAGACTCTGCAAAGGCACTTACATGTAGGTACCACAATCTCCCAATAAACACAAGGGCTCTTTTTCTAGCCACCCAAGATCCAGACATATAACCTAGATTTATAATACAAAAATCATATTTTTTTTTGCTGGGAGTCGCCACCCAGCGCGGCTAGGAGTCTCGCACCCAGTGTGTCAATACCAGGGGGCCGCGCTTGGAGTCGCGCACCCAGCGCGTTCACACCAGGGGGCTGTGCTGGGAGTCACGCACCCGGCATGTTCACACCAGGGGGCGGTGCTGAGCGTCTCACTAGTGTGCTTGACTTTGCAAAATATCAGCTTATCCTATCTAATGTACATTTCAAACAGTTTTTACTAACCAATAAACTACATGCTTTTTAAACACGCATCCATTTTTTTACTCTATAAGTTCTCAAACAGCCAATCACTTCTCCTCTTTTTTTCAAATTGCATCTTGTCCACCATTTTAGAGAGACCTCTTATTTTACCAACTGCCTACTTCACCTACAGACATCTCTTGAGTGCATCCAGACTTCCCTTCAAGACGCTTAAAGTGTGGATTGTGGGACACAGCTATATTTTCTGGTGCAAAAGGTATGCTGAAAGCAGAGGTATTGACAAAGACCTAGCTTTGCAAAATGTAGACATTAAATGGATTGGACAGAGAGGATTAAAGTGACACCAATTTATGCCATTGGTTAAATCCTTTTTGCACCTTCAACACCCTGACCTCATAATTGTGCACTGTGGTGGCAATGACCTAGGCACATTGACTGGGGTAGGTCTGGAAAGGCTAATGAAGGACACCTTTGCAGAATTGATGTTACTTTTCCCCCAAACTGCCTTTGTCTACTCTAACATAAGCCAAAGACAGAAATGGAAATGGTCCAATCAATTTTGTCTACAGATTGAGAAAGCTAGGAAAAATGTCAATGAAGCTGTTTCTGCTCATCTCAGAGATTATAGTATGGGGTCCATATACAACAACAACCAGTGTTTTAATATGGATGGCATCTTTAAGAGAGATGGTGCACATTTCACAGCTTAGGGAAACAGAGTCTTTCTCAACAACTTTAGACTCTGCAAAGGCACTTACATGTAGCTATCACAATCTCCCAATAAACACAAGGGCTCTTTTTCGAGCCACCCAAGATCCAGCCATATAACCTAGATTTATAATACAAAAATTATACATTTTTTTTGCTGAGAGTCGCGCACCCGGAGTCGCGCACCCAGCGTGGCTAGGAGTCTCGCACCCAGTGTGTTCACACCATGGGGCCGAGCTTGGAGTCGCCCACCCAGCACGTTCACACCAGGGGGCTGCGCTGGGAGGCACGCACCCAGCACGTTTATACCAGGGGGCCACGCTGAGCGTCGCGCTAGGGACTCGACTCCAAATGTTTTGTAAAAAAAAACGGCTCCTACCACTAATTTCTATTCGCCTGGGGACCCACCCCCCGGGGCCTAACAACGTTGATGGGAACTCTGGGGGGAGCCCCAATGCCCCCATTGTTCCGCTGGCTCCCTGCATCCTGCGAGAGCCGGCATTGCTTTTCCACATAGGGAGCTGCTAGCATGCAGCTCCCCATGTGGAAAGCAATTCTGCTTTTGATTTTGGAAGAGAGAGCAGGTTTCCCTGCTCTCTCTTCCAAAATCCAAACCAGTTTTGCTACGGTAGGGCAGGAAACGTGCTTCCTCCTCAATCCTGAGGGTCCCTGGGGGCCAACCAGCCCACCAGGTACCTCCAGTAGGCGCCAGAGTGCTGCGTTGCAGAGAGGTGTTCAGAGGCCATGCCCTTTTTTACAACACTCTGCAATGCAGCTCCGTGGCACTTACTGAAGGTACCTGGTGGGCTAGTTGGCCCCCAGTGACCCTCAGGATTAAAGAGGAATTAATTCCCCAACTTAAACCGTGCCACTGGGTGTGTTTGCACACATCACCTCAGACCCCGCCCCTCCCTTCACTATCCCACCACGTACCTCCAGTAAGCGCCACAGAACTGCGCTGCAGAGAGGTGTAAAAAGGGGCATGGTCTGGAGCACCTCTATGCAATGCAGGCCTCTGGCACTTACTGGAGGTACCTGGTGGGCTAGTTGGCCCCTAGGGGCCCTCAGGATTGAAGGGGAATGAATTCTCCAATTTGAAATGCGCCACAGGGCATGTTTGCACACATGTCACATCAGGCCCAGCCCCCTTCCTTCACCACTGTGCAAACGACCCAGTGGTGTTTGGGCAGTGTAGGGGGTCGTGCTGGGGTAGATTTAAGGTTTAGGGTAGTGCAATGGTGTTTGTGTAGTGTTAGCGGGTACGTGCTAGGGTAGTGTTTTAGGGTTGAGGGTAGTACAGTCGTGCTTGTGTAGTGGGTCATGCTGGTGGTAGTGTTTTAGGGTTTAGGGTAGTGGAGTATTGTTTGTGTAGTGTAGGGGTAGTGTTTTAGGGTTTAGGGTAGTGCAGTGGTGTTTGTGTAGTGTAGAGGGTAGTGTTTTAGGGTTTAGGGTAGTGCAGTGGTGTTTGTGTAGTGTAGGGGTAGTGTTTTAGGGTTTAGGGTAGTGAAGTGGTGTTTAGGTAGTGTAGGGGGTCGTGCTGGGGTAGATTTAAGGTTTAGGGCAGCGCAATGGTGTTTTTGTAATGTAGGGGGTCCTGCTGGGGGTAGGGTTTTAGGGTTTATGGTGGTGCAGTGGTGTTTGTTTAGTGTAGGGGGTCATGCTGGGGGTAGTGGTTTAGGGTTTAGGGTAGTGCAGTGGTGTTTGTGTAATGCTTGTCAGAATTTTCAAATAAAATAGAAGAGGATTTGAGATCTCTCTTAAAACATGCCCTAATTTTTCTTTCTACAACACTAACCATAAATTCTGTGACAAAATGAACCCTCTCATTTTGTTCCTTTTTAAATTAAATGTTTTAAGTGTTACCAGTTTATTCCAATCAAGATGGCTATAGGTGTGCCATAATTTTGTCATAAGTAAGACTGCTAGCGCTCTAGTTGTTCTTTAGAACACTCTGGAAAGGTGCAGTAAAACACAAAGGAATCAACTGCCAGGCTGCTCCTGTTGAAATATAACAGGAAGATATTTGAGATCTCACTTAAAACATGTCCTAATTTTTCTTTCTACAGCACTAACCATAATTTCTAGGACAACATGAACCCCCTCATTTTATTCCTTTTAGAATTAAATGTTTTAAGTGTTACCAGTGTCTTCCAATCAAGCTGGCTTCAGGTGTGCCATACTTTTGTCATTAGTAACACTGTTAGAGCTCTAGTTGTTCTTTAGAGCACTCTGGGAAGCTGCAGTAGAACACAAAGGAATCAACTGCCAGGCTGCTCCTGTTGAAATTTAACAGGAAGATATTTGAGATCTCACTTAAAACATGTCCTAATTATTCTTTCTACAGCACTTACCATAATTTTTATGACAAACTAAACCCCCTTATTTTGTTCCTTTTTAAATTACATGTTTTAAGTGTTACCAGTGTATTCCAATCAAGCTGGCTTCAGGTGTGCCATACTTTTGTTATAAGTAAGACTATTAGCACTCTAGTGTTTCTTTAGAACACTCTGGAACATTCTATCATTGGGCTATACTTGGGCTACATCTGGGTGATACTTGGGCTACATTTGGGCTCTTTTGTCTCTGGCGGCCATCTGGGGAGACTTATTTGTTATGAAGTTTCCTAATTTCCTCATTTACTACAGTCTCCTCAGTAGGAAATACTTTCAGTGTTTTACACTCTAGTTGCTCATTAGATCACTGTAGTAAAGCTACTGCTCACCAGGGAAGTCTGCTGCTGGTATTGAAAGTACATGTTTCAGTCTGCATGTCAGAATTGTTTTTAATGAAATAGAAGAGGATTTTAGAAGTCACTCAAAATGTACCCTAATTTTCTTTCTGCAGCACTAAGCATACTTTCTATGGCAACATGAATCCCCTCATTTTGTTCCTTTTTAAATTAAATGTTTAAGAGTTACCACTTTATTCCAACCAAGATGGCTTCAGGTAAGGCTGTTAGCACTCTAGTTGTTCTTTAAAACACTCTGGGAAGCTGCAGTAGAACACATCCTTGTTGGATGTACATGTTTATACTGTGAATCTCAGACTTCATTCTCACATGACTGATAAAGGTACTGTGAATTTACAGAACGTATGCTCTCAGTTTAGCTTATAGATCACCTTCCAAATCTCTGTGGAAAAAGCATGAGAAAATAGTTTTCTCTCAAACGTGATTCATGATATCCCAGCAGAAGGCTTTTTCACATGGTAAAATCACATAAGAACATACCACAATTCCTAAAATGAGTATGGTACCATCAACAAATGATTTATTATGTAACTAAAGTCTTAAAACCTTCTATTAACTGCAATGCTTTTTAATGAGGTGCTATCATGTATATTGGTCTCAAGATGGCTGCCAACACTTCTTGGATGAATTGCTGACAGCCAATCAAATCTCACGATGAGATGGGTCGTTAGGCTTGGCCCAAATATATATGTATTTTTTTCCTTTAATATCCAAAAAACTACTGAACAGATTTACACCATTTAACCTAAAGGCATGAGTGTGAACCAAGGATTACCTCTTTGCCAAATTTGGTGTAATGCTGTTCATCAATTCGGGCTGTAGCTGGGATTAAAGGTTCCTATGGGAAATTGCAAGGGGAAAACACGTTTTGGGACCCCCCTTTTTTCTCAGCCCCTGCTTGATGAATCACCATGAAACTTTAAGGATGGGAGCGGACCGTAGCTGGCCATACATTTTGAAAATGTTGCGAAGATTTGTCAATCGGCGCCAAAGTTATTGGGAATGGAATGTTGCGGATTTCCTCTGGAAAATAGGGCCTAACTATAACTACCTACTGGCGACCGCCAGTAGGTAAAATATATATATGTATACCCCCTTTTTGGTTTACAATGCAACTTTGCACATGGACGTAACTCATCTATTGCACTTTATGCCCACTTGGGCTGAACGTTTGCCAGTTTTTTTAAAACTTACTATTTAGTTTATAAATGTTCTGGCACTAATATGTGTTTTTATATATTTTTTCTGTTGCCGATATTTAAGCATACGGTAGAATTGTATACACATTTTAGCAGTTGGGGCAATGATTGTGAATATTTATTGTTTTAAAACAGATTATTTGCGTAAGTGTTTTAACATTATTCGTAATTGCCTCCAACTACTCATTCATCTATATAATATTGTGCAATACTGAGGGAAAACTATCTAGCACTGGATATTTGCATATAAACATTTTATGCTGATGTATGGTTCAGATTGCTAGGTTTGGGTAAAGTCCTTGTTTTGTGCAATATGCGATAAAGACTGTGATAGTAACTCTTCCATAGCCATTATGTAAATTAACACTGTGCACTATAAAATGGGTCATTAGCCCCCATGTCCGTGTCATGTGATCAAGGCTTGGTGAAGCCGAAACGCGTCATGGCGGACTGGTGTTGGGTCTCTAAATAAAGAAATTCTGCACTATCCATGGGTCTTGCTTTGTCTATCTATCCAGCTGCTGGCCTTTTGGACGTCTACATACCCAAAATATTTCCGGGATTGCTTCCTCGGAACCAGCAAGACCCCTCCACAATTTGGGCAGGAACGGCTTGAAGCAGTTGTTCTGTTTACAGAACTCTTTTCGTTGTACTCCCGGTGAAGGAGTTGCCGTCGGAGCCCCAGGAGCAGCGGATATTCTTGTCAGCAAAACAGGAAGGACGGTGGTGGTTCCGGGTCAGAGGTCGGCGGAAGCTGATCGTGGACGGGAGCCGCATCGAGAACGCCTGGGACGCTGAAGGATCCCGTGGAAAATCCTGTGTGGGGTGTGCGTGGCGTCTACTCTTCGGCACAAGCACAAGTAAGAGCATTGATAGCCTTTCGATAGACTTTACCTAACAATACCAACTACCATGTCCGCAGACACGGTCAGGGGGCGTGTGGAGGCATCCAGGGGTATGTTCACGGACTCCCCGGCTGGGGAAGGTTCGACCGGCACAGCCGCTGTATCACTGCCTGAGCCCCAGAACAGTGCCTAGGACCTATTTAAAGCCCTGGAAAAATGTTGCAAACACGAACAGGCGAAGTGGTGGGAGCACTCTTCCCTGTCGGGATACCTGGAAGTGGGTAGAGTGCCACTGGGTCTTAGATGTATGTTGACCCCGTCCTATGAGAATCCTGACCCCCAAATGCTTTCAGACTGGGCACAGTGTAACCTCGATTCATCGCGGCGCCTCATGCTAATACTGGTTCAATATGCCGAAAGCGATAGAGTGAAACTTTTGGCGGAGATTGACAAAATCAACGGTGAAATTGAAAAGCTACCTAATACCCCGGCTATAACCAAATATCGAGGAGATATGGAAAAGAGGCTAAAACGCGAGGAAGAGGTGATTAAAAAACGTAAGGCGTTCAAATTCCAGTGTGACCGCCTTGACTATGAGAATAGACAAATATTCACATTCTCCAGGAAGTATGACAGCCTGAAAGCCCGTAAGGCAACAAGCAGCTCTGTTAGCTCCAAACCCACCGGTTCAGCAACCAACAGCAGTCAGGCTGAACCATCATCTATTTCAAAGGAGAGCTCACAAACAGATAGTGAGTCTGATACAGAACAAAAAAGAAAAGAAAGGTCGGGGTTTCGAAAATTTACCATGGGACAAGAATTGGAGGTAATCCAAATGGATCGAAAAATGACCCTCCGATCAGGCTCCCAGGGAATGTCCGCAGACAAATCTGCAACAGGAAACGCACAGAAAGGCGCAAATGCAACCGCAGGCGGCAACGCAGGAGGGAGGCAGAGAAGACAACAAGCAAAGTGGCAACGCAATCAGGCACAACAGTAACTGATGCTCAAACAGTCATTAATCTGTCAGATATTGTACTTACTCCTGGAGAAACCTCTATTCTATCCTTAGGTTTGTCCTACAGTGCACTTGGCGACTTCGATTACGCCAGCACGAAAATAGACCTTTTTAAGTACGTCCGCAAATTGAAGCTGAAAAAATATCATGCCACGACAAAACCTAATGAAAATGAGGTGCCATCAGTCACTGCATCTAATTGTCCTGCAATCAGGGGGATGGCCCTTACGCAGGAACTCATGGAACTTCAAGAAGAGGATGGGGTATCTACGCAACCTGTCCCCAGCTGAGGACTGGCGCCATCAATACAACCAACCCCATTCAAGCCTAAATCAAAATTCTGCCCACTGCGGTTGAAAGATAATTTGGACAGTTTCCACGACAGGGTGTCTGCTGACCTCAAGAACTTGCATATCAAGATGTCAAATGTAACTAGAAGAAGAAACTATAAGGAGATGGAGTACCACAAATTGATCAAAAAACTTAAGGAAAATAAAAATGTGATCATACGCCAATCGGACAAGGGAGGCAATGTGGTCCTTTGGACAAGGAAACAATATATGGAAACAGCTTTGGGTCAACTGACAGACCGCGATTGCTACAAGAGAATTAATGCTAAGGAAGTACAGCAGGCACATATAGACATCTACTCCAAACTGATGGCTTGGAGAAGTATAGGCCTTCTGACTCTGGAGGAATATAAATATGTGAAAGTTGATTGTCCAACCACTCCTGTTATATATTTTATTCCGAAAATCCATAAGGACTACCTACGACCACCCGGGCGTCCTATTATATCTGCACGAAATAGCATTTTGGAAAATGTGAGCAGGTATATAGATTTTTTCCTGCAGGAACATGTTAAAGCATTACCATCTTTTGTCCGAGATACGGGTGAATTGCTGAAAAAGATGGCCAACTTCAAATGGCAACAGGGTTATTTGTTAGTGGCAATGGACATGTCGTCCCTATATACCAGCATTGTACATAGGGATGGTATTAGGGCAGTAGAGCATTTCCTTAAGAGAAGACCTCCCTGCTACCAGGAGCACTCCAAAATGTTATTGGCTATGATTGCACTTTGTCTGGAAAATAATGTGTTTCTTTTCTCGAATCAGCTGTTCTTGCAAACCAGGGGAGTAGCTATGGGGGCCTGCTTCTCTCCTAGTTACGCATGTCTTCACATGGGTTACTGGGAGGAGCAGGTCCTCATGGTGGATTTTAACCTGATCATGACTACCAAGGTCAAAACTTGGTGGAGATATATAGATGACCTCTTTCTTGTCTGGGAGGGCTCTACTGAGGAGGCAACATCATTCATAGAGGAACTCAATATTAATAGACTAAACTTTCAGTTTACCAGTAACATGAGTGAGGAAGCTGTTGTGTTCCTAGATGTTGAATTCTTTGTTAACAATGGTCAGTTGGAAAGCAGGCTTTACCGCAAACCCACGGCAGGCAACTCCTTACTGCATGCCAGTAGTCACCATCCTGCGCACCTGATAAGGAGTATCCCCTATGGGGAAATGCTCCATGTCAGGAGAATTTGTAGCAATAGTACTGACTGTGAGACAGCACAAAATGCTTGTAAGGTTAGATTCCTGGATAGGGGTTATACCAATTCCTGCATTGACAGTGCCATGAAAAGAGCGAATATTTGCGACAGAAAGATTCTGTTGGACCCAGTAATAAACCCTGTCAGAGTCCACAAACAAACAGCAGTCAATGAAGTTCGCTTAATTATTGGATACAGTAATCAACACCAGGCCATCCATAAAATTATAAAACAACATTGGTCTTTAATTAATAGTGATCCAATAATAGGAAAATTGCTTAATAAATCCCCTAGCATTACCTTTAGAAAGGCCAGGTCTATGCAAGACAGCCTAGTCTCAAGCAGTCCTGAAGTAACCACGGGCTCGTGGTTGTCCGGCAGCAGGGGCTTTTTGCGCTGCTCCACCTGTAAAGCTTGTAAAAACGGGGTCAGCAGATCAGAATACTTGTCTCCACTTTTTCCCACTCCCTTTAAGATTAAAGAAAAGTCGAACTGTAGATTGGAATACGCAGTTTATGTACTAGAATGTCCCTGTGGTCTGAGGTATGTGGGGAGCACCAGGCCACAGGTGTACAAAAGGATCTTACAACACCTGAGAGCTATTACTAATGCAGATCCAGTGTATCCGGTTGCTAGGCATTTTGATAAGGTCCACGCTAGAAATGCTTCACTTTTAATCTACTTTGTGATTGATACCGTACCCCCACAGAGAAGAGGTGGTGACAGGGAGGCCCTATTAAGGAAATTGGAGACTAGGCACATTATTTTACTAGACACCAAGATTCCTAACGGGCTCAATACTAGTGAAGATTGCTACACTTACTTATAAAACAGGCTGTTTTAAGTAACTTTGCTGACAATGTATTGTGCAGACAGTAATAAACAGTGCCGTGATCCTACTATTCAGTAAAAAGTACAAAATAACCGTGAACTACCCCATTATTAAGTCCTCCACACGAATGTAATTACATGATATTTAACATCTGTTTTTAAACTCACTGGTAGCACTTTATATGTACTGTATAATTGAGTTTGGGTTGCAATTTTGCACAATGATTATAGCGTATTTTGCACAGTGGTTTCTGCCCACATGGGCTGTACCCCCTTTTTGGTTTACAATGCAACTTTGCACATGGACGTAACTCATCTATTGAACTTTATGCCCACTTGGGCTGAACGTTTGCCAGTTTTTTTTTAAACGTACTATTTAGTTTATAAATGTTCTGGCCCTAATATGTGTTTTTTTATATTTTTTCTGTTGCCGATATTTAAGCACACGGTAGAATTGTATACACATTTTAGCAGTTGGGGCAATGATTGTGAATATTTATTGTTTTAAAACAGATTATTTGCGTAAGTGTTTTAACATTATTCGTAATTGCCTCCAACTACTCATTCATCTATATAATATTGTGCAATACTGAGGGAAAACTATCTAGCACTGAATATTTGCATATAAACATTTTATGCTGATGTATGGTTCAGATTGCTAAGTTTGGGTAAAGTCCTTGTTTTGTGCAATACGCGATAAAGACTGTGATAGTAACTCTTCCATATCCATTATGTAAATTAACACTGTGCACTTTAAAATGGGTCATCAGCCCCCATGTCCGTGTCATGTGATCAAGGTTTGGTGAAGCCGAAACGCGTCATGGCGGACTGGTGTTGGGTCTCTAAATAAAGAAATTCTGCACTATCCATGGGTCTTGCTTCGTCTATCTATCCAGCTGCTGGCCTTTTGGACGTCTACATACATATATATATATATATATATATATACATATATATATATATATATATATATATATATATATATATATATATATATATATATATATATATTACCTACTGGCGGTCGCCAGTAGGTATATATAGTTAGGATTTTTTCTCTATGGGTTTTTTGAAAATTCTATGTCTAATAACTTTGGCGTTTGTGGACGGAATTGGCTGAAATTTTCAGGAAAATGGCACATTTTGTTTCTGAGCAGCCCTTGAAAATTTGGGGGGGGTTCGTCAAGGGGGGGCCGAGAAAAAAGGGGGGTCCCAAAACGTGTTTTTAACATTGAGTTTTCCATAGGGCGGTTGGCCTCACTTTTAGCCCGAACGGCTGAATGGATTTGCACGAAACTTGGCAAAATTGTAGGGACTGGTAGCCCGATGTGCCTTTTGTAGGTCTCAATATATGTGCTCCAGTGGATTTTGAGAAATTAACGTTTAAAAAAAGATATATATCTGTAACAGCGGACCGGGCAGCGTCCCAGGACGCGTACTTTTCGCGCAACGGAGCTTTGTGAAGCGAAGCTGATTGGTTCTCCGGCGTCTGTCAACATTCCAAACAGTCCGTAGCGGCCGCCATCTTGTCTCTCGGTAGGATCGAGAGACAAGAGGAGGCGAAAGCGAAGGGGCAAATGACCATAAGGGGGAATAGTAGATCCTCGCTGACCCCCTAGGTTTGATGTGGAGGTTTTAAAAGGGCCCCGCGGGGCAAAAAAAAATAATAATAATAATAATCGAACGGCTGAATGGATTTGCACGAAACTTGGTAAAATATTAGGGACTGGTAGCCCGATGTGCCTTTGCTAGGTCTCAATATATGTGCTCCAGTGGATTTTGAGAAATTAACGTTCAAAAAAAGATATATATCTGTAACAGCGCTCCGCTTCGCGTACTTTTCGCGTTACGGAGCTTTGCGAAGCTGATTGGTTCTCCGGCGTCTGTCAACATTCCAAACAGTCCGTAGCGGCCGCCATCTTGTCTCTCGGTAGGATTGAGAGACAAGAGGAGGCCAAAGCGAAGGGGGAAATGACCATAAGGGGGCATAGTAGATCCTTCCTGACCTCTTAGGTTTGATGTACCATTTTGCCAAGTTTGGTGTAATTCCGTTCAGCCATTCAGGCTGTAGACGTATGTAAATGTCCTATGGAAAATTGCATGGGGAAAACACATTTGAAAGTGTTGAAATTTAGAACCAATTAAAATGTTACTTTGGTTTTGTATTTGTGTGTGATGAAAGTTAATTGGTTATGTATATATGTCAAATGAGAGGAAACCACAGCCATTTTGTGATACTACTGTCTGAGGTACATTTGTGAGGAATTTTTGGTGGTGAATTTCTGGTGTTTGATTTACACAGTACTAACACTTCTGCTACTTTTAAAAAGGTGAGTTGTTAATTTGTAAGGGGAACTATGTTGTACACTTGAAGATAATTTGAAAAATGTTTTCTGTTATTTATTTGCAGTCCTTCTGTTATACTAAATACTTGATGAAGTTAGTTTTATATTATGTATTACTAAAAACGATAAATGAAAGTGATTATTTTTTTCTGCAATTTACAGCAAGCAATTTCAAAATAAAATGGCTCACAATGAAGAGACCGTGGCAATTTCTTTTGAATTGTCCACTACATTGATTGAAATTGAGAGCACCAATAATGAAATATTGTCACAAGGAGGACATGACTTGTATGATTCCAATAGATTGATTGAAATGGACAGCACCAAGAATGAAATATTGTCACAAGGAGATGACTTGAATGATTCCACTACATTGATTGAAATTGAGAGCACCAGTAATGAAATATTGTCACAAGGAGGAGATGGCTTGTATGATTCCATTAGATTGATTGAAATGGACAGGACCAATAATGAAATATTGTCACAAGGAGGAGATGACTTGAATGATTCCACTACATTGATTGAAATTGAGAGCACCAATAATGAAATATTGTCACGAGGAGATGACTTGAATGATTCCACTACATTGATTGAAATGGACAGCACCAATAATGAAATATTGTCAGAAGGAGGAGATGACTTGAATGATTTTTTTGATCAATCTCTTGATGGCGAATTTATCGAGTGTTTGGAGACCATAGAGTTACAAGAATCATCATTGCAGACTTTTAATGAGGAGATTCCAGATGAGATGATTGAAGAGGAAATTACTGATGAGGACATGTTACTAGTTGTTTCAAATTTAGAAAATTCTGAAGAATAAATTTATATTTAGAAATCAAAAATTGTTTGAGACATTATTTATTTTTATTTTTAATTTATGAGGTTGTAGCGAAGTGATTGTAGTATAAAATGAGACTTATAGTATAGAGTGCAACATTTTTATGTTACATGGTAAGTTTACTCATATTTACTTCCCTTCTGCCACTATATTATCTCCAATGTGTATTTGACATGTCTTCTTCATCTCCGGCCTCCTTTCTCTCACTGTGTGTCTCCGATGCATCTTATCGCTGGTATTTTGTGTAATTACAGAAGAGAGTAAAATAAAATAGTTCGGAACGTGAAAAGGGGGCAAAGTAGAGTACTCCTCACCCCCTAGGCCTTTTTAGGCGGTCCCAAAAGGATCAGTTTCTGCTTTCCTGAGAGATTATGGTATGAGTTCCATATACCACAATAACTTGCATTACAACATGCAAGATATCTATCTCCTATTACCAACTTTTGGAGATATTCGCGCTAAGCGCGAATATCTCCAAAAAGTAACACCTGCCCTGAGCAGTTCTTAGCCATGTTATCCAATGGGAGGTGGATAACATGGCTAAGAGTATTAGCTCGGTAATGCATGAATATCGCTGAGTTTTTAGCGATATTCATGCATTGCGGCCGTTTATTATCGCATTTGCGATAAACCTTGATAATAGTAAGGTTTATCTTCGATAATTTCTGACGATGCTTAGTGGTAAAAAATTGGTTGGTAAGCATCGTTAGCGATAAATATCGCTTAACTTTGGTAATATGCCCCAACGTCTGTTAACGTTCGATTCGAAGGAAATGAGGAAGTGTTGAAAAACATTGTCTGCGCCATCTTGCCTTTTTTGAAATGCCACACTTTTGTCGTGCACGGCAGCCATTTTAGATGTCTTGACCAGACCCACTCTCTGCACGCTGTCGATTCGTAGCATGGCTCCTCACCCTCGCAAGCATCTTCCCCAGGCACTGGTCACCCCCGCTCTCTGTCTTATGCATGGGCAATAAACCTCCCCCCATCTGCGCTGCTCTTCCCTGAGAATCACACTGTGCCCGCCCGACACCTCCCTTTCGCCCTATTCACTACCGCACCCTGTGACACTCCTCTTCCTCTGTGTCCGATTGTCCAGGCTATCAGCTAGCCCTGCAGATGTAGTTTATGGCCCCAGCTGTAAAGAATCACCCCTCTTCAAAGGAGTTATAGTAGATCAAGGCCCACACCCGATGAGATCCGTCACACCACACGTGTTCCTACTATCTGAAAACTATCCTGTATTGTGATTGGGGAGGGGACCGAGCCTGAAGCGGAAGATTCCAGGAATGACTCTTTGTACATCAAAGTTTTTACAATTATGTGTCACATAAAAAATATATAGCACTCCAACAAAGTAGTAGGAATATAAAACTTTAATAACATATAAATATATACAACAAAACAAAAACAGTAAAAACATTTAAACAACGAAGAGACCGTGGCAATTTCTTTTGAATTATCCAATAGATTTATTGAAATTGACAGCACCAATAATGAAATATTCTTGTCAGTAGCGGTCTGTTGTGCGAATAGTTCCAAGGCAGCAGAACGCGCTGAAATCTGGATGTCACGAAGGTGATGTCTAGCAAGTTGCCGCCCAGCAAATAACGGCGTGGGGCGCCGCGGGGGTGAGTGAGTCCAGTAGGCACCACAGCTATTCTTACCGGCATTGCAGAATTACTGCTGGGGACAATGCCTGTGCTGGAGCAGGGTCACAGCAGAAACAAAAAGGATTCTGTTGAAGATGTTGTTGGTTTTCAATTTGAAAACAGTTCTGGTGTCAACTGCTATGCTAATGTAGTGGTTAATGTTTTGTTTTCTCTAGAAAATGTAAAAGAGGGGGAGGCAGTCCAAAGTTCCGTTAAAAGGGCAAAGGAAAGGATCGGTGGTTTGAACTATCAGTCAAAAAGGGGAGGGGGTGCAACAATTTTTCCTACCGGGTCACACTGTGCTTTCACCGGAAGTGAGGTCTGCAGGATTCTAGTAATTCAAAGTGAGGCTGGCGCCGACGTCCCGCGGATACAGTTTCGTCACTCCACGGGTGATCATGGCAGTCATTCCCCATCGGGGGTGGGAGACTCCCGCGGCTCCTCTAGAATCTTCAAGGTCGTGGAGGACTACGGTGGTGGAGTCAACCAGTGACCGGGCCATTTCTTTATGCTGGGCCC
This sequence comes from Lissotriton helveticus, assembly GCF_964261635.1. Taxonomy (NCBI): domain Eukaryota; kingdom Metazoa; phylum Chordata; class Amphibia; order Caudata; family Salamandridae; genus Lissotriton; species Lissotriton helveticus. The sequence goes on from NC_136070.1 coordinate 884,739,031, forward strand.
GCTCTTGCCAGGTCGACCGCCATTTTGAGAGTTCGGTAGCTACTGGCGATCGCGGGGTCAAATGAGCGGACGGGCTCCACCCTGCCGGGCGAGACGTTGCAGCATGGCCACAGTGGAAGAACTCTTTTCCGGGCGCCTGGACCGCTGAGGGTGCAGCTGGGAAGCCTCCACTGGGGAGGCGGGAGAGGCCTGTTCGCACCGTCTCTCCCTCCCAGTGCACCCCACGGCGTCTCGCTTGAGATTTGTTATGGCCGGACCAGGCGATGAGGACGAGGGGGGGGTCGGAGGCATGTGCAAGACATCCCCCCCCAGTGTTGTCGCAGCCATTATAAAAGAAAGAAGTGTCCCGTCCGTCTTCGGGCCGGGCTTCCGGTGGATGTCGGCCGGACGCCCCTGGCTCTGGCCCCATGAACGGGTTTCTTGGTTTATCGGCTGCAGCCGGATTCCGTCGGCCTCGGCCCCCCGACCGTTGGTGGCCGGACCGGAAGAGCATGTGGCGGGACTACCTGCAACTCTCAAGGGCCACCGCGGCCGGACTGGGAGAGAGAGGGGAGGGTCGAGGAGACATTCCCCCCCCCTGCAACTGTTCAGCGTTGTAAAGGCAATCCCCTGGCCGGGTCCCGTTGGTCTCGGCCTCTCCTCCGGCTACACCCTACGTTAGGATCTCCTGGCCGAGGCGTGGCAGCAGGACCTGCCTTATATGGGCTGCTCCCGGCTGGGCGTAGCCGGAACCCTGCCCCACCTTGGAAGTTTCCAGAGTGGGGGCGGATGTTCTACTGACTTGCATTTTCCCTAGTCTATCGATTTTTTTGGCGTGGCAGGCGGTGGGACAGCGAGGGGTGATTTGGTTTCTCTTACTGTTTTTCTGGTCTCTCACCACTGGCATATTTTAACGTTTTCTTGTTTCTAGGACATTAATAGGTTTTATCATTACGTTATGTTATCGTTTCTTTGTTCGTTGTTTAATAAAAGTTCATGTTCATCAGTGGCCTACTGATTTTCGTTTTCCTATTCTTTTCTTTCCAGGTTGTTTCATGCTAAAGTTTCTGTTAACAGGATACAGTGATCACTTCGTTATTATTGCATATGTCCTTTTCACTAGGGGTGCTCTCTGGTCGGGCCAGATGACGTATGTCTAGTAAATGGTCCGGGTGAAACAGGTGCATCAATCAGTGGGGAGTAGATAGGCATGACAGATTACAACGGGGGAGAAAGGTCCGCATTACGTACCCTTTCACTACTTGCAAAGATTTTCCTACGTTTATTTGCAAACAGGGAATACCTCCAAAAAGAACTAATTCCCAAACAGTCAATGTTCGGACAATCAATCAATCAATGAGGAATGAAATAGGTACGACGTGTTAAAGGCTTGCGTTACCTACCCTTCACTATCTGCAAAGGGAGAGAGAATATTCCTATTCTTCCTCGTTTGCAGGTAGAGAAGATCCTTAAGAGAATTAACATCGAACAATTCAATGCTCGATTGAAACAATCAACAAGGGGTACTGTGAACACAAATGAACGCCGCTTATGTACATACGCATTGCTATTTTCAACAGGTTGTTCCTAATGTTTCTATTTTAGCGAGGTCAAAAAGAGATCCCATTAGTGGCCTACTGATTTTGCTCGATTCCTTTTGTTTTTTTACACGATTTTTCGCTATCTGCAAAGACTAAACAGAGTATTGCGACTCTGTGCTTGTTTGTAAATAGAGAATGAACCAAAGAGAACAATCAATCAAATGGAGAGAGAAGCAGGCACGACGGATTACAAAGGGGGAAAGGGCTGCGTTAACTACCCTTCACTATCTGCAAAGAGAGAGTACTCCTAATAGAAATGAGGGGTGGGGGGCAGCAATCAAAGCAGATCAGTGTGCATAAACACGAAAAAAAAAATTCTTACCACGTACTTGACATTCGACAGCTTATGATATTTGCTATTAAAAAACCATTGAAATTCACTGAAAAAACCATAGGTTATAGACCATATATAGTTAGGAATTAGCATTTACAAAACCTTGAAAATTCACTGAAAAAACCATAGGTTATAGACCATATATAGTTAGGAATTAGCATTTAAAAAACCTTATTTTACTCACACAAAACCATTGAAATTCCATATATAGTTAGTTGCACTAACTATATATTGCGCACCCGCAATCCACTGCTGATGATGTCACATATTACATCATTCATGACATGGTCAGTGACATCACTGATGACATCACTGATGACATCTCAAATGACATCACTGATGACATCTCATTTGACATCAATGACCACATCACTGATGATATCATTCATGTGACAATACAATGCATCTCCTCACATTTTAATATAACCTCTGTTTCACCCAGTGTTAAAAACAGAGTATAATTTTTGAAACCATTGACACACCAATACTAGTTACTACATACGTACTCACTGATTCCTACGTCTACACACACATTCACTCATTCACCCATACAATCATTCATACATACAATCACTCATGTTTACAACACAATCATATGCACTCATACACCTATACAGACACTCACACTCTGCCACTCATCCATGGAGTTACTCACACACCTAGTCAGTCCTGTAAAGAATCAATCACACTTCCATTTTCTACTCTATACAGTTAAACATAGAGCACCTTACGTTTTCAACCATATACTAACACATACTTACTCTCTTATACAATCATTGATACAAGTACACATTGATCTGTACAGAGTCACACACCTCCCATCCAGCCACACACACACTCAGTCTCCCATGCAAATACTTGGGCAATCAATCAATAACCCATATAGTTACTCATATAGCTACTGATCAACACATGCAGCAGTTTACAGAACAACAGACATAATGATGCACAAATTAAGACAGTTTAGTCACTAACCCATGCACTCAGTGAGACACATTTAATCACTCACTCATACATTCAGTCATGCACCTACTAAATCCTTCGTCCAGACACTTATACATCCACTCATTCTTCAATATGTAAGACATATTTTAACTTTACAGAAACATAGTCACTGGATGTTGTCATCAGTGATGTCATCAGTGATGTCATTTGAGATGTCATCAGTGATGTCATCAGTGATGTCACTGACCATGTCATGAATGATGTAATATGTGACATCATCAGCAGTGGATTGCGGGTGCGCAATATATAGTTAGTGCAACTAACTATATATGGAATTTCAATGGTTTTGTGTGAGTAAAATAAGGTTTTTTAAATGCTAATTCCTAACTATATATGGTCTATAACCTATGGTTTTTTCAGTGAATATATATATATATATATTACACACTCCTGGTTTACCGAGTCCGTGGTATAGAAAAAACCAGAGCCGGGGCCCAAATGATGTTCAGTGCTGTATTTATTTAGGCACACGAAAAAACAACCCTACGCGTTTCGAAGCCTAAACTTCTTGCTCACGGGTGAAATTGTTTTGGGCGGCCATTCTATTTAAAGTGACAAGTTGTGAACAGACTTCCGTGCACGTGATCAAAGTGAAATAGACAAGTTACTACATTTAGCCAAAGATGTCCGTTTTTACATCTAAACATTTGAAGACTCAAAGCATTTTTAGCAAAGCAATGGGATCGATACAAAACAATCAACAATCCAAAAATAATGATTGAAATGTATACAAAAAGTGCTGGTACAGCCCAAGTGGGCAAATTTCATATTACTGATGTAATTTCAAAGAACAATATTTCATTTAAAGTTCGATGGTGTGTAGCCCGTGTGGGCATAAACGATCCCGCTGCTCCATGAGTCTTCAATAAAATCTGTAAGTCAAAGGGACAAAATGCACAAAATTTTACTTTTTCAAAGTCTATTGATCACCGTGTATTTAAAAACTTTAAAATCCAAAAAGAATGGGAATTCATATGAAAGCAGACAGAAAAAATATATAAACTAAGTTTGTAAATGGACTGCTAGCTCTTCCCTCACATTATGAACTGCGGGGTGTGTGGTATTGTACCGAATGATGTAACGGGATTCCAATTTACGCAATTACTACAACCTGTTACCACCCCTCTCCTTGTTCTCCACACAATCAATGACAAAGAATTTTAATAGGTTTGGGTCCTGGTTGTGTGCGAAAGAGAAATGTCTCGCCACTGGATATTGTGTATTCACATTTTCTTTTTATCGCTCTCAAGTGTTCAAGTACTCTTAACTTGGCTTTTTTGGTAGTCATGCCTATGTAGAATTTATCACATGGGCATTGCAGCGCATACACTGCATACTCAGTGTTGCATCCTAAAAGCTTGGTGATTTTGTGTTCTGCTTGGTCACTACACATCTTGAGGCTTTTGCACTTGTGGCTATTTTTAAAAGCCTTGCACTTGGAGCAAGGAAAAAATCCAACAATTTGTTTGGATTTAGATGGCTCTTGTACTAGGGCATTGCTCAATGTGTCCTTAAGCGATTGCGCCTTGCTAAAAGACACAGATGGATTCTCACTTAATGCCTCTCTCAAGTCATGATCTCGTTTAAGAATATCCCAATATTTACTGACACTTTTCTTGAGTTCCCAGGATCGACAATCATAATTAGTGATGAATCTGATTTGCTCAGAATTCTCATGTACTTTGGGAACCAACAGATCCTTCCTATGCATTTGTTCAACCTTGTTTTCAGCTTGCTTTATCACTGTACTGCTGGAACCCCTATCCAGGAACCTTTGACACATAACAGACTTTTCTTTTTCATAGCCTGCCTATGTACTACAGTTTCGTTTTGCCCTGATGAGTTCCCCAAAGGGGATACTTTGTATCAAACTAGGGGGATGGCAACTTCCTGCATGGAGCAGGCTATTCCCTGCAGTCGGTTTACGAAAGAGAGAACTCGTAAGTACCCCATCAATGACTTCCAGATTGACATCCAGGAACTCCAATGTCTCTTTGCTCATATTGCTGGTGAACTGTAGATTTAATAATTTGTCATTCAAAACAACCTCAAATTCTCTTGCTACTTTTAATGTCCCCTTCCACACACAAAAGATGTCGTCAATATATCGGACCCAGAGAACCACGTGGTCAGTGAAGTGGGAGATGTTTTTCACCACCAACTCCTCCCACCAGCCGAGGTACAAACCTGCAAAACTGGGGGCAAAGCAGCTGCCCATCGAGGTTCCCCGGGTCTGTTGGTACATTTGTTTGTTAAAGATAAAAAAATTATTTCTCAAACAAATTTCAATCATGTCTAATAACATGTGCGTGTGGAGTAAAATGTGAGACAGATCTATTTCTCAAAAAATGCTTGCAAGCATCAATGCCCAAGTCCTGCGGTATGCTGTATAGAGACTAGTGACATCAAAGCTGATAAGCCAATAATCTGTGTTCCACGTCACTTCATTGATTATTCTTAAAAAATCAGTGGTGTCCCTAATGTAAGAGGGAAGTGATTGGACCAATGGCTGTAGGAAATAATCAATATACCTAGAGGTATTTTCCAATAAACTATTATTGGAAGAAACAATCGGTCTGCCAGGTGGTACTTCTAGATTTTTATGCACCTTGGGAAGTAGGTAAAGAGCTGGAATAAGTGGGTGTCTACACAGTAGGTAATTATATTCATCAGTTTCAATCACCCCTCTGTCTTTCCAATCCAACAATTTTCCAAAATACATAGGTTTAGATGCATTATATTCATTGACATTTGAAGTTCTGTAATTGTCACCATTGCTGAGTTGCATCAAACCCTCTTTTAAATACATGTCTAGGGGCCAGATGACGACGTTGCCTCCTTTATCGGAGTTCTTAATTACAACGTCTGTCCATTCTTTCATTTCCTGCAAAGCCAAATATTCTTTTTTATTTAAGTTTAAATTCAGATGTTGCGCATGTCTTTCAATTTTTCTCATTTCTATGAGCATGCCTGCCTCAAAACTCTCAATACTACTATTATAAATTTGTGGAACAAAGAGAGATTGGGGCTTAAAATCACTAGTGCTGCTGGCCCCAATATCAAAGTCAATATTTAAGAGGTTGAGGACTGGATCATCTATCACATCCTCACACCCGGCAAGCTCATGTACCGCCTGCAATGTCTCAGCATCATTAATAGAAAGGGCGCTCACTTTGACTTTGTTACCATCTTTTCTTAAACGAGGCTTAGTAGCAAACCATTTCCTTAATTTCAACTTCCTTGTAAAGCGAAATAAGTCAATGCGTGCATCCGTGAAGTTAAATTTGGCTGTCGGACAAAAAGATAGACCTCGTGACAATACTTGAAATTGTTCAAATGTTAAAATATGATTAGAAAGATTTACCACTGTTTTGCTGTCCTTACCCTTCATTTTAGCGCTTTCTTGCCCCTTGTCAAAACTCCCACAGGGCTTGCTGATCCAGTTGTATTTGCTGATCCTCCTTTTACTCCTTTGCCTCCTCTGCCGCCTCTGCCACGACCTCTTGGCGGAGTTTGACGACCCCGGGCCAGCAGGACTACTTTGTTTAAAATGCGGTCTTTTGCGTTTTGCGGTTCGACCACTTCAGATACATCACTCTCGGTACTTTCACCATCCGATTGTACCACTGGAGTTACACCTTCGATTGCGGTTTCATCTGCTCCATCAAATCTATTGTTTGTTATAACTTTCTTGGGTGTTTTAGTGGCAACCCGCAATGCTTCAAATTTCTTGGCGAAAGTGAGGATCTGGCCATTTCAACTTCATCAGCCCCCTTGTCCGTGTCATGTGATCAAGGTTTGGTCAAGCCGAAACGCGTCATGGCGGACTGGTGTTGGGTCTCTAAATAAAGAAATTCTGCACTATCCATGGGTCTTGCTTCGTCTATCTATCCAGCTGCTGGCCTTTTGGACGTCTACATACCTATATATATATATATATATATATATATATATATATATATATATATATATATGCCGCTCCAATTCCTACACTCTTCAGCTAGGAAACAGCACTCGAAAACCAGACTGGTGCTGGTACTTGTTTTATTTTCGGAACAGAGTGAACAGACGCGTTTCGGCTTCAAGCCTTCCTCGGTGTCAATCGTACTTGGCAGGTGAGCCATACATATTATGTTAATGGTGTTGTAAACATAGAAGACAGACCACACCCTTAGCGCATCTATGGGGGCCATCTTTGAATGGAGTTTTAACGTTTGTATAGCCGTGAATCGGCATATCACCCTTCAAAAGGAATGCTGTTGGGGGTTTATATGGTCTCACAGGTAAAAAATAATAATTTCTAAACAATCCAAAATAATTAATTAAGTAGTCATATAGACTAGACATATATATATATATATATATATATATATATATATATATATATATATATATATATATATATATATATATATATATATATAGGTATATATATATATATATATATATATATATATATATATATATAGGTATATATTAATATATAGGTCACTGTCACTCAGGGATGATGGATTTACTAAGTGTAGTTTATTCATACAAGGATGGATACTTTTCTGCAGTTTGCCTTCAACAGGAACACATAGTGCCCTACTTCCCACAGATTCAAAAGTGACATGTGCAGACACATTAAAGAAATATGTTCAACCCCAAACTAGTCTGTTTTTTTCTACGAATCTTAAAACATCATCCAAAAATATATGTCCATGATTTCTAATTTGTATACAGAAGAGGAGAAGTATACAGAAAAAAGTATTTCTTACATATGACATTTATCCAATATCTTTTTTTTTTCCTGTCCTCATATGCCACCTAGGTTCCGATTGTACAAACTGCCGGTGAGTGCAACATGCTGCCTCAGTACTGTCGACTGGTGGGGATAGAAGAAAGGAACGGGGTGCTCATCCCTCAGCAGTTGCGTTTAGACCTACAGCTATCGCAAAAAAGAATCCTATAAAGGTGTCAAAAATGCAGCCAAAATGCTAGGTAGCATGTTAATGCGGCTCTACCCAAGGATGGGAATGATGGCTTAATCATTGGACCTGGGGAAAAAAAAAAAAAACAGACTCTCAATGATCCTACCTCATGAGATGCCAAAAAGATTTTTTCACAGGGTTCCCGGCTCTGGCCAGATCCAACTTGGAAACCTGGAAGGCCGAAGTGTACCAGTCATTAATTGAGGGAGATAAAGAGTCTTTCCATTTTTTACATATCTCTCTCCTAGCGAGTAGGATAGAATAGAAAATCAGCTTCCTTGCCAAAGAGGGAACCCCATCTACAAGACCAAATATTACAGAAGTAAGGTGAAGAACAATATTAATTCCAATTGAAATTGATAGAGTCTTACTTATGGATTCCCAAAATATACCTAATTGGGGGCACTCAAAGAACATGTGGGTATCAGCTGCGGCTATAAGACCACATCTTGCACATGCTACTCTGTTCCCCTGGTCAAATTGTGCATGTGCTAGCTGAAAAGCCCAGACATAGATCTGCAAGTCTGGTGCAGCAAGGCCACCCTTATCCCTACGTCTCCTGATTTTTTTCCATGAAATTCTTGGAAGATGTTTATTCCAAATAAAAGAGTTAATGTCGGCCTGTAATTTTTTAATACAGGAAGGTTCAAAATATAAAGGGATAATATTAAATAAGAAAGTTATCTTGGGTAAGATGGACATTTTGATAAGATTCACCCTACCCAATAAAGATAATGGAAGATGAGCCCAATTTTGAAGCAACTTGCGACATTCCTTAGCCACCCTCGAGAAGTTATTGGAAGCAATCTGATCAATATCCCCACCAACCGCCAGTCCTAAATACCTCATCCCCTTGCTCGGTCGTACATCAGAACTTAGGGAATTCTGGTCAATATTCCAAATCATCATCTCAGTCTTTATTGTGTTAATTTCATAGCCCGACACCTCACCAAATTCTGAGGCCAACTTGAAAATTACCGGAAGGGCCAAGATAGGTGCAGACATGAAAATGAGGATATCGTCCGCGTACAGGGCCACCTTTCTCTCCCAACCCCTACACACAAAACCCCTGATGTTAACTTTATCCCTCAAAGTCTGGGCAAAGGGTTCGGCATATAGGTCAAAAAGGAGTGGGGAGAGAGGGCAGCCCTGCCGGGTACCCCTGGAGATATTAAAAGGGTCAGATAAGATGCCATTGACCAGAACACAGGCAGTAGGGTGCTGGTACAGAAGACTAATCGCCTGACGAAAACGGCTCCCCACATTGAACTTAGACAAGGCCTCCGACAGGTACAACCAATTGACCCTGTCGAACGCCTTGGTGGCGTCCAACATAAGGGTGGCCAAAGGAAGGGATTCCTAAACAGCTAAATCTATTGCTCCCAATAGATCATAAGTTAATTCAAAAAGCTGTCGCCCCCTAACGAACCCCCTCTGATCTGGATGTAAAATTGTGGGAGCAACTGAGGCTAGTCTATCCGCAAGAATCGAGGAGAATAGTTTATAATCTCCATTTAAAATCGAAATTGGTCTATATGAACCACATGCTGATGATGGCTTTCCAGGTTTTAATATTACAGTAATGGAAGCATTATTTCATGATACTGGAGGAGGCACCCCATTCAAGAGTATTTGATTAAACAGGGTTGTCAAAAAAGGGACAAGTTCTTGTTCCAGGTATTTTATAGATTTCAGCAGGTAGGCCATCTGGCCCGGATGCCTTCCCCTTCTTGGCCTTCCGAATAGCTGTCATCACTTCTCCTTCATAGATTTCTCTATCTAGCATCTCTCTCTGATCAACAGAAAGGCGTGGGAGAGAGATTTTATCAAGCCAATCTTTAATTAAGTCAGGATCCAATACCTTGTTCTCATGATATATGTCCTGAAAATAATCTCTGAAGGCTTCTCTGATATCACTATCTGCAGACAGAGGGACATTGTTTACTTTAACCATGTCGATGTTATTACGGACCTGATCCGTTTTGGCTTTCCATGCCAGTAGTTTCCCAGCACTTTCCCCATACTGGAAATGTGCAATTTTACTGGCCTCCCATCTTTCCTGTATCCTCTGATTTAGAATTGAGGCTAATTGACCCTATAAGGAAAGTATTTGTTCTTGCAAAGATGACTGAGCATGATCCGTACAGGTGGTATTAGAGTCAATGTCTGATTGGACCTTAGCTATATTCGCCTCACCAGAGGCCACTGCCTCTCTATACTCTCTTCTTCTATAGGCAACTTTGGTTGTGATTAAGCCCCTTAAAAATGCCTTAAGAGAGTCCCAGACGAGTACTACTCTGGCCGAACCTACATTTATTTCTATAAAGGACGCTACCTCGGTCTTTAAAATAAGAAGATCTTCAGAGTGGGAGAGTAGCGAACGATCAAAAGACCAGATCCTTGCTGGCACTGTTAAAGATATTATAAGTTCCAACAACACCGCCGAATGATCTGATAGGTGTAGGGGAAGGTATTTGAAGGTCTTAATCGCGTCTACCAATCTCTGATTAATCAGTATAAAGTCTATTCTCGATTGGTGATGGTACTTATAATTCCTAAAAGAAATACCCTGTTGCTGGCCGGACCTTAACCTCCAAATATCCACGTATCCATATTGCTTCATTGCATTCAGCAAAAAGGATCTTGATTTTGACAGGACTTTGGATCGATTGTTAGGAGATTTGTCTAAAATGGGGTCTAAAACTATATTAAAGTCCCCTGCAAATAGTACCGGCTCAGGGAAGGACAGAAGATGGGAGAAGATAGTTTTCAAAGCAGATGGATCATCTTGGTTAGGACCATAGTATCCAACTATGGTCAGATGAAAACCCAAGATCGCCAAGAAAGCAATAACCCATCTACCCTCCGGATCGACCTTCGAATCCAAAAGCCTACCCTTAAGACTTTTCTTAAAAATAAGCGATACCTTTCTGCAGTTTGCCTTCAACAGGAACACATAGTGCCCTACTTCCCACAGATTGAAAAGTGACATGTGCAGACACATGAAAGAAATATGTAACCCTGGGCGAAGCACTACTCTACGCTCGCGGAGTTTGCGAAGTTTTCGCAACTTCGCACTACGCGAGCGGCACGTAGCACAGTGCGAACATGCGTAGTGCAGCGTAGCGTAGTGCAGCGGTCATTTTTTGCTTGTTCGCGGTCCTGAACGTCATGTTCGCGACCGCGAGCAAGCAAAATGACATCCCAGCGAGATTCTCAACGCGAGGAGGTCAGGTTTCTCATTGTGAGTGGTTGCGCATGCTCGCGACCGCTCTCAATGAGAAACTACCTGTTCGCGTTGAGAAAGCTGCCGCTCGAGTAATAATCTACTCGAGCAGCAGAAAACTACAGCTCGCACTGTGCAAGATGCCGTTTTCAATGCTTGCACAGTGCCGGATGCTTGTCCGCACTGTGCAATCATTGAAAACGCATCTTGCACAGTGCGAACATGCTACTACGCAGCTCGCGTAGTGCTACGTGAAGTTCGTGTAGTGCGAAGTGCACTTCGCGTAGCTTCGCGTAGCGCTACTTCGCGAACTACGCCCACCCTTAGAAATATGTTCAACCCCAAACTAGTCAGTTTTTTCTACGAATCTTAAAACATCATCCAAAAATATATGTCCATGATTTCTGATTTGTATACAGAAGAGGAAAAGTATACAGAAAAAAGTATTTCTTACATATGACATTTATCCAATATCAAATAAACATAGAAAACATTCATTCGAAAACTTTATTTCAGCACACATGGCCATAAAAGCACAAATTAAAAACAATGGTTTAAAATGGTTAAAATACAATTATATAGAAGATAAAAAGAGAGTCAACAATCCACGCTCTGTCGCAGCATTTCCAGGCATCAGCCATCTTAAAAACAAGACATAAGGTGCTTATAGAAGGTACATTAGGTGGCTATTTCCCATAAGTGCATTTACTCAGCCCGCATATTTGCCTCCAATTGTGTGGGTAGCTGTCGCGCGTAACAAATGCAATTGTCAGTGTGGTTAATTTAGATAAAATATAAGCCATATACATTGAGGGACCATCTTCTTATACATTCTGTATCAAGAAGGGATGGGCCTTAAAATAGATAGATTGTCTCTGCGAGCACCAAATAAGTACAGTTTATGAAAAATGTATTATTAAAGAACATATTATGTACAATTATCAATCCTATTTACAACTTGTTTGTGATGGCTCTGCGTGGAGATCAGTCTCTTCTACGTTGAGACACACAGAGGACTCTGCATTTATATGGCCCTCCCACTTTTTTGTAAATGAACGCAGTGGTAGGACTCCATACCTGAATAGCAGATAAAGCTTTTTTGCCAAAAGCGGCTGTATGTCGTCCAACACTGATTCTAAAAAAAATATAGTTTTTACATCCAGAAATTCAGCCGTCAGTCTCCCTAATGAGGGTCTCCTCTCTAGCTGGGAGAGTTTGTGATCCCTAAAGCTCTCTACCAAGGCTTTCCTGGAAGTTATTTGGGAGGTTCCTTCAGCATTGTACCACAGGTTACCCTGCCCAGGTCCTCACATGTTTTCTTAATGTACAATAACCAGGGCAACTTCCCTGCACCTCGTAACCCCATAACATCAGTCAGTTCTTCTCGATAGGAGACTAATTCAGGGGTAGAGCACAGGCACCACCAGTATAATATAGGTCTAAGGGCAGCTTCTACCTCAATGGGTCTTATCCCAAGATCCATACGTAAAGGTGTTAAAGGTGTGCAGGGTGGCAGACCCATTAGTTGTCTGGCAAATAAGTTCTCAGTATGGCCTAGATGTCTGGATGGACAGTGCCCCCAAGTTCTGCTTCGTAGAGTGCAGCCGTCCTGGCCTGGGCCTTGTAAATTTCCACCGCTGGACTCACCAGTTTTTCAGAGCAGGTCCTATATAGTTTTAAAATGCCACCCGTGGTCTGGGATCATTTTAGACCTATTTTGCCAATTTGCGCTCCCCAGTCCATTCTTTCTGTCAATGTAATACCCAAATAGTCAAAAATGGATACCCTCTTTAGGGGAATACCATTCAGACAAGCCCGAAACGCGTCGCCGTGATGTGATGTGACGTGATGTGGTTCCATCTCTATGCTGCAGCCTCCATTAAAAGATTACAAGCAATACCGACCTGATGGCTCTTCCGAGGGGGTAACCTTGTTTTTTGGATTAATTACAGCTGGCGCGGCCGTGGCAGAAGCCCGCTGCAAGTGCAGACCAGCGGTGACGCCAACCGGCGAACACCAGTTGCGGGACAGGAGCTTTTTAAAGGCGAATTTAAGGTGTCAGCACAGATTCTCTGGGACAATCACAGCAACCCACGAGGGTATTAATCTCCTTGATTTTTGAGTACACAACAACTCACTTGGAGAAAAACGGACTTCAGACACCATAAGGCTGTGCGAGCGGCCACACCCATACGGGCGGGATGTCAATGAAGGGATTTAAATGCGGAATATGTTGTGCACTCGTGATGGAACTTTGCCTGTGACAAAGGGCAGTGGCCCGAAACACGTCGGCATGATGTGATGTGCCGTGATGTGATTCCATCTCTATGCTGCAGCCTCCATTAAAATATTACAAGCAATACCGACCGGATGTGGCTCTTTGAGGGGGTAACCTTGCTTTGTATATATATATATATATATATATATATATATATATATATATATATATATATATATATATACATATATACATATATATATATACATATATACATATATATATATATATATATATATATATATATATATATATATATATATATATATATATATATAATATATCAATGAATCTAAGTGTGAGATGCTTAGCTTCTGACAAACGCAAACTGCCAAAAGACGCCCAGCCTTTTCCGAATAAACTACTCTTTATAAATCCATGACCCCTGAGTGCTATATTTCCTTTCTGAAGGAGGAATATTATTTTGTAATAGGATCTGGACCAGTATTGAGAGCACCGGTGTAACTGGTGGATGAGACCAATTTTGCAGAGTAGTGGTGTACATATACATGCATATAAAAACATTCATTTTTAATTATTTATATTTTCAAATAGTTAAACCTAATTTTTTTTTTAGCAATGTTTCCTGTGAAATTCTGTTTTAGGTCCCTGACTCCTTTATTTTCTATGGGTGGTTGCTGCAGTAGCATCGGTTGGCTATGTCTGATGCTGGACCTACTATGGCTCCTTTTGGCTGTAGTAACCTGCAATCATAAAATTGGCTTCCTGACCGGTCTCAGGGGGGTGGAGACATGTAAGTCAACACAATTGAGAAATGTTAAACTTGTAAATAGTGAATAGCCTAAATTAGTAATGTTAGTCAAAAGTATAAGTATAAACTTAAACACGTAAATTACTCACATGTGCAAGTTACCTTTTTAAATAGCCCTGCTGGTATTTACCACTATCAAAGAAAAATATAATGTGTTAAGAAAATTTACTTTTATGTCACATTCATTCATGTTTCCTCTGTCTAGCATGCTACAGTCTGGTCTAAGGTATTTCGGTGGGATAGTCCTCCTGTTCTGGTATCCATATGTTGATTCAAATGCACTCTCAAACTTGGGTAAAGGTTCTTTTTAGCTCTTCCAATGAATAATCCAACAAGAATACATTAGAAAATGGATAAAACAGGGTTGAACCTTAGCCCCACTGCTATTTTTCTCATACTTATCAGATCTTCAGAATCTAGATTCTACTTAATCTTATTCATCTGGTTTGACTTAGAGACAGTTCAATTTATCTAAACAGTGTGATTTTATTAGCTCTTACTTCCACTGGTTTACAAATCCAACTAAATATATATCAGAGGTATTTGGAAAGATTAAATTTACTAATAACTGTGGTAAAATCCAAGATTATGGGGTTAGGATGACAAACTTGCCTAAATTGCTTTAAGTGGGTTGGTAATAATCACCTTCTGGAAAATATTCCAGAAAATACCTAGCTGAGGGTGTTCATTTTCAATAACTAACCCACCAAAGTTTTTGCTAAATTCCAGACAGCTAAAATAGCTGTTGTAGAAAATGGTGTTATCTGATTGTTAGCTTTTTAGCTGCTTGGGTAGACAGTAGGTTGATGCCATTTTACAAGGGTACATTGCCAACATTCCTGGGATGTTATTTTACAGTTTCGAATGACTTAAAATATACTATGTATGCATTTGTGCATTTATTGCACACGGAACTTAAGCAACTCTCGTGGGAGGCTTGGTTTGTACATATGTATTATACGTAAGTGAAATGTATTGGCTACCCTGTGTATAACTTTTATACTTTTTTGTCAGCCATAATGTGTTGTTGTGATTAATAACTATTGTAACTTGCTGTTTTGTTTTGTTTGTGCTTACATGGATTGTTATGACAACCCGAATAAAAGCTTTTGAAATTGAATTGACTTAAAATATATGATTATCAAATGTTGTCATTGGTCAAAAGTACACCTATGAAGTACTAGAGGCGGTGGGTACTTTTACAGTGATATACAGACATCTCGTAGGTTTATTGTGTTAGTTAAATATGAGTGATTCTACTTCTTTAAAGTACCTTGTCTATGCAGCAATGTCTACATGATGTAAAATATCCGCTTCCTATCTCTCTATAAAGGAATGCTGGCAATGATTTAGCTCTCATTCATGCTCTATTCAATTATTACATGCCTAAAGTTAGTTTTAAACAGTGTGTCAACAGATGTGTTAATGTTCAGAGCTGTATTCATGATGGTAATCATTATATGTGAACCAAACAACCAGGGTTCTTATGTACTTTTTTGTCAACTCTCAGCATTCAGTTTCATATTAAGGAAAATTTTGATTTGCATCTTTATTATTATTATTATTTTTTTTAATACTGGAGGTTTACAAATTGCCGATCGCTTATGGATGGTCTAATTATTCCCCCACTTCTGGAAGAAATATTCTTTTTGTTTCTGTCCAACACAGGATTTAATGAATGTGCTTTTACGTGCCCTGTTTTGGCAGCTGCACATCAGCAATATATTATGCCAATGTTGTTCGAATTGGGGAATCTAACATAGTCTAATGTAATTGTTTTGTTCCATTTGCCAAATTTGCTTAATATATGTTGTTGGGTGTATACATTTTTTAAACATTGCATTGATATTTAAGATGTTAATACCAATTCCGTGAAATATACAATATCATAAATACATTGAAACTGTTGAATTATGCTGTAGTTCTTTATTGCTTGTCCCTATGCTCCAAGATCTCAGTCTCTTACACTCTATGTCCAAGAGTTTAAACTCACAAATCTGCATTAAAAGAAAACAAAATTCTCCCTTTTTAAGTCCATAAGCCTTAAGCTCCTCAATTGCCATGTCCATGTGTCACAGACTCCTCAATCCTAAATGCCCAAAGCTCTTCTTAGTGTATGTACATGTTCTCAATCTCACCACTCTGCTTCTCCATTCATATCAGCACATCATCATAATTCCCTCATGTATCACATTCCTCTTAAAACATGTTATTCACTTCAGTGACTTTCATATTCTTTTTAATACATATAAATCAATTCACTGCTTGCTATACATTTTTCAGTGAGGGCCACTTTAATTTCCGTATGGTTGACATATTTTGTTGTATGTCTTATTCTATATAGCAAATGTGTTTATAGAGTTCACTAAGAAATGTATTCAATCTGTGGTGTATCATGTTTGGTTTACTACATGGTATATTCATTTGAGATGTTTTAGTAAAAGCCTTTTTGCTACTCTTTTCCAGAGGAGTCATGATTTTTAGAGCTGTAATTTTGACATGAACGGCTTTCCATAGACTAAAGAACAGCGAGTACTCCTTTATCAAGAACATGGTATGTAGCTAGCATCCTCATTGTTATCATTTTCTGTTTGATCTTGAGTCTCCGCATCTGTTTATATATATATATAGATATATATATTTTTTTGTCCTCATTTTGCTCTTGGAAAACCACATAGGAGCGCTAGGAGAGGGAAATGAACTATACTGTCTCAGGTAGACTGGTAGTGCCATTAACCAACTAAGATTGGCACTCAGTAATGTTCAAACTCTCCAAAAGGTGCGCCGCTAGGTGTTAACTATTGAAGAGCAATTTTGCTGCTATTCGACACCCATTGTAGATCGGGGAAGCCATGACGTTGGGTAAGTCGAGAGAGGAGAGCAGACCAAGCAGCGTTAATCATCGGACAGTGTTGAAAAAAAAAAACCCACGGTCAACAGAAAAGTCACCTAAACCCAATTTAAGAGGTGCCAAAAAGCCCCGTTTCTCGGTGTTACCAGATCTTGCTAGGTCGATTTTGGACGTTTGTAGGACTGATATACGCCAGTCCAGCAGGGTGGGAGGCAGTGCTTCTTTCCATTTCCTGCAGATTTCTCTCCTTGCCAACAGGATACAGTAAAACAAACGTTTTTTGGCAGGTCCATGTATTTCCGGTGATGTTCCGAAAATTACTAGCATTGCGTTGATTGAGATTCGATACCCTAAAGATGTTGACAACATAGTACTGATAGAGTCCCAATAAGATGACAAAAATGGGCATTCGAAGAACATGTGTAGGTCAGAAGCAGCAAGCAACTCACACTTAGGGCAGGCCACGATGGAGTCTGTCGAAAACTTTGATAACCTCTGTGGAGAATAGTACGCCCTATGTAGTGTAAAAATATGGTTCCTACGCAACCACGCTGGCTTGACTGTGTCCCACAGGATCTTAAAGGAGGAGTACCAGATATCCTCGAGATCTTTTCCCATAAACGAAGAGTTCCACAATGTTTCAGGTAGGGTGAAATCCCCATCCACCTCTTCTGGTAATAACTTGTACCAGAACGAGATCTCCTTACAGGAGGTTTATCCATCATCAGGGTCAATATTCCACTATCCCCTCCCATTTGAAATCTACCCCTAACAGAACTCTGTGCATGGGTCCAGCTCACTATCTGTAGATATTTAAATCTAGATAGCTTCAACCCCACTCTAGCTGAAAAGTAGTCCCAGGGTAGCAAGCCACCGTCTAGGTAAAGGTCCCCCCAGACCTCCAGACCAGCCTCTCTCAAGGGTTTTGTCAAGCTATCAAGAAGCCACGCCGAACAACCCGGAGAGTCCCACAGTGGAGACCTACTTGCATAATACCCCACCTTAATGGCACCTCTTAATTTAACCCATGTCCTTGTAAGACCCAACGAAATCTTCAATTTAACCTTTTTAAAAAACTTAGGATCCCCAATTTTAAGCAAACAACCTTGCTGGCCTACTCCCTCTCCTCTAAGTAGTGCGGCAAACATAATGCCTACCCCTACGTTGGTTGGCATTTTAAGCAACATCCTGGCGTGGGAAAATTGAAAAGCCCAGGCATAAAGTTGTAAGTCAGGTGCTGCCAGGCCCCCCTTTTCCCTGCGACGCCTGATCTTTTTCCATGCTATCCGTGGTATATGGTCATTCCAGAAGAAAGAACTAATATGGCCTTGAAGTTTTGTTAAAATAGAGGGTTCAAAGTATAACGGGACGGTATTGAACAAAAAGGTGATTTTGGGTAAAATAGACATTTTAACCAAGTTAGCTCTACCCAAGATGGAAAGGGGGAGCGATGACCAAGACCTCATAAGCCTTTTACACTCCCTCGCAACAATATCAAAGTTCAGCTGTACGATCTTATCTATGTCTTTTACGATAGTGAGACCCAGATAGCGCATAGACTGACTTAGCTGAGCCCCTGCCACTGGCTCAGCCTCATTCCATAGCATCATCTCGGTTTTGGATGCATTAATTTGATATCCAGATATCTCACCGTAGTTATGTGCCAGTGCGATGACCGCGGGAAGTGCTGTACGCAGATCTGAAGAGAAGATAAGAATGTCATCGGCGTACAGGGCTACTTTCCTCTCCCATCTCCCATAGATAAAAGGCTTGATGTTAACATCGTCCCTCAGCCGCTGGGCAAAGGGTTCGATATATAAATCAAATAGGAGAGGGGAGAGGGGGCAGCCCTGCCTGGTTCCCCGAGTGATGTTAAAAGGGGCTGACAATTCCCCATTGACCAATAAAGAAGCTGTGGGGTTCCTATACAGTAGACTCACTGCTCTGCGGAAACGCTCCCCTATGTTGAACTTCCCCAAGACCCCCGACAGGAATGCCCAATTCACCCTGTCGAAGGCCTTAGTGGCATCCAACGTGATAACAGCTAGGGGCAGAGAGTCCGCTGTTGCCATATCTATGGCTCCCAGTAGATCGTAAGTCAGCTCAAAGAGCTGGCGGCCCTTCACAAAGCCTCGTTGGTCCTGATGTAGAATACAGGGTGCCACCTCCCCCAGTCTTCTGGCAAGGACAGATGTAAAAAGCTTATAATCTGCATTTCAAATGGAGATCGGTCTATATGAGCCACAGCTATCAGCTGGTTTACCAGGCTTCAATATCAAAGTTATTGAAGCATCATTCCATGAATCTGGTGGAAATGAACCCTCCTGGAAGATCTGATTGAATAACTGGGTTAAGGAGGGTACTATTGTTGGTGATAGGGCCTGGTAGACCTCGGAAGGGAGGCCATCGGGACCTGATGCCTTGCCCTTATTACTATCTGTGATAGCTCTAATGACCTCTTTGTTCGTAATGGGTCTGTCTAAGGTAGTTTTCTGGTCAGATGAAAGAGAAGAGAGAGATACTCCGATCAGCCAATCATCTACTTGCCTCGCCTCTATAGTTTTGTCCTCATGATAGATGTCCTTAAAAAAATCACGAAAGGCATTTCTGATATCACTATCTAGCGAGTGGGCCACTCCTTCAACTTTGATATGATCTATATTATTTCTGACTCGATCTGTCTTTATCTTCCATGCCAGGAGCTTACCTGCACTTTCTCCATATTCAAAATGGGCCATCTTACTGGCATCCCATCTCTGGAGAACTTGTGCATTTAGGGTTGAGCCCAGTTCCCCTTTTAATGTGATTAGCTTATTTTGCCAATCTTCATAAATACCTGATGGTGCTGTGGGATGTAACTGGATATTCTCCTGCACCCTAGCTAAATCGGCTTCCAGCGAGGTGACCATGTCCCTATAGATCTTCATTCTATACGAGACCTTGTTGGTGATTAGGCCTCGCACAAATGCCTTAAATGCATCCCAGACACAACCTGGGGAAGCGGACCCTATTTTGTTGTCGAAAAAACTTTGTGCTTCTGATTTTAAAAAGGAATTGTCTTCTGGAGCATTAAGGAAGGAGCGGTCAAACAACCATGTTCTAGATGTATTTTTTGACAGGCCAACCAATTCCAAGCATAGGGCTGCATGATCAGATAGATGGAAAGGAAGAAAGTAGACACTTTGCACATATTTAACTAATTCCTGACTGACCAGCGCTAAATCTATCCTTGACTGGTGATGATGCTTATAATTACGAAATTAAATGCCCTGTTTTAGCCCAAATTTGAGTCTCCATATATCCACGTATCCAAACTCCTTCATTTTTTCGATTAGAAAGGCCCTAATTTTAGATGGAAGTGTCGGTCTATTCGACGGAGATTTATCCAAATTAGGGTCAAAAACCACATTGAAATCTCCGGCCAGAATAATCGGTTCCGGATAAAGAAGGAGATGGGAAAACAGTAAGTTCAGAGCTGATGGATCATCCTGGTTAGGCCCATAGTATCCCACTAAGGTGACCAGGGCCCCAGCTATAACTACCGAAACAATAAGCCATCTGCCCTCAGGGTCTGCGAGTTTACCAACCAGCCTTGCTTTCAAAGATTTTTTTAAGATAATCGCCACTCCTCTCGTGTTAGAGTTTTGTGTAGTGGATACGCAGAAATCGACCCACCTATTTTTTTTAACAAGAGAAAGAATTTCGTTTTCTGTGAGGTTGGTCTCTTGAAGTATACGGACCTGAGCGTCAAAATCACGAAGGTACTGCATAATCTTCCACTTTCTTGGACTGGTACGCAGGCCGTTGATGTTCCATGAAAGAACTTAAAACTTATCCATGGGAGCTGTTTACATTCTTGACTATATGCTGAATTATTGGATTTTTGCATGATTTGACGTAAATTAATTTTTTTAAATAAGCATTTCATTCTTGAGCTCACACTTACATCTGCTGTAGCTTAACTCATGTTTAATAAACATTAGTCAGGAATGTAATGAAATGTCATAATAAATAATAGTGCACAAAATATAACCGAGTAAAGAGTGCAAACAAGGATCACAGTGTGTTGTGGCTTAAGATTAATTTTGGAAGCACTTTACAGCAACCTATAATTTGTGAAATAATCTTTATTTATATCAGTGGTTTACAAATTCAGTGAAAAAAACATTAATTCACAAAACATAAGTATTATCATATATTTGGCTTTAAAGTAAAAGCTTAATCACAGGTCTTAGTACTACAATAGAGGCCTATCTCTTCCATTCATGCTGTGCCCTTAGCGAGGAATGAAGCATATCTTATATGGTGGTGGCAGATTTTCAAAACCACTCTCAACCGGGGTGAGGTCAACATCTTTTAGGTCAATTTGAGATCTTAGGTTAAAATTCTTCAGGATGTTAGTGAATAAAAGAAACAACTCTGTACGAACTAGGCTTTCTCCCGGACAACTCCGTTTACCTGGAAAACATGAAAAAAATACAATTTAGTAGAGTGCCTTTATTAGTTTAATGTGCTGAATGACTTTCCAATGATTCATTAAACTTCGGACTCCATTTGAAGTCTGCTTGCATTAACCAGAACATTGTGTGCCAATATCCCCATCAGCGTGGGATGAACATTACAACTTAGGCCAAGCAGTTATTGCAGAATATCACATGACAGTTAGTGAAATCAGGGGCATATTATCAAGGCATTTATCTCCACTTTTTTGGCTTTAAAAGCCAAAAAAGCGGAGATAAAATTATCTCCCTATCAGCAACAGGGTGCTAACACGCAAATTCGCATGTTAGCGCCCTTTTTCTCTTCGCTTCCCCTTGCATCTCTAATGAGATGCAAAAGGGGCGTTCCAGAGAAAAATATTAGGAGAAATGTTGTTAAGCGACATTTCTCCTATTATCAAGGATTTCGCTAACCCTGTTAGTGATAAAAAAAAGCAGCGCTAACCGCTGTTGGCACTGCTTTTTTTACACCTGGTATTTTCCTGACTTAGCCATGATATCCTATGGAAGGTGGATATCATGGCTAAGTTTGTGAGCCCCTATCATCAAGCTAACGCCAAACTTCGAGAGATTATCGTTGGTTTTCCAGCGATAATCTCTCATTTGGCAGTTAGCGCGAGGATTATTATCACTTCTGAGATAAACCTTGCTAATAGCAAGTTATCTCTGCGATAATTTCCGGCGATGCTTAGCGTTAAAAAATTCATTGCTAAGCATCGTTAGCGATAAATATCGCTAATCATTGGTAATATGCCCCTCAGTAACTCCAGTCATATTCCTTAGAAAATATCACTTTAACCTAAATGAAGAAATGAAGTCTCAAGTGATCACGAAGAGGCATGGCTTGACTAATATACATGAAATAGCGGGCAATTGTCTAACGTGCGGCACAACTAGAGGGCACTCAATTTCACTGTGCTGTTGCTTTGCCCACAAAGCAACCAACAAATGAGGACAAGATCTCAGAAAGTATGAAGGAGGGAATATTGGACTATTCCTTAAAATATGGATTTCAGTTTATTAGACAATTTTTTAGTAAATAACCACAGCATTTCGAGCTGAGGAGCTGTATGTATGTAAGTGGTGATGGGGTCTGATTTTAATAATACTTTTCCGCAATTCTGTTCTTTTTCTTGCATATTTGAAATAGCATCGTGTTTTTTTCTCCACACAAATATTCTGTATGTTCAGAGTGGACACAGAGTTGTGCCTAGTTTCAGAGTAGTCAATGTGATTTTACAATTTGAATGCACTGCCTCTTTGTTCATTCTAACACTGGTGCTAGTTTGGTGCTGCAACTGCTGGTCCACAATCTGAATACCATAAGGTGCGGTAGTTAATGAGTGCAAACGTACTGCACCATTCCAACTTTTGCACCTAAGGAATGATCTGCAATTTGTATTCACCTGAGTTGTAATTCTGTTTTGGTGGAAATTTATATTTGCCCTCTGAAACAAAATTAGAACTCAATTTGAAAGGAGGTCCTAACATTCTTAATAAGGATAGGTTTAAGAATCTACCATTGTTCGACCAGTACTAGCAACATAATTGCCTCCAAATGTGTTTTAGCCGAATACCCGCACCAGCTTCAAGTGCTGACAGACTGTGTCCCTCACAAGGGTTATTTTATTATAGAAGTGAGGATGCACTCTCTGCACTTTCCTTGCAAACTTTTTCAACTTTTCAACTCCACAAATTGCTTTAATTGTCTCCGTGCACAGCTCCCATAGGTGGACATTGATGTGTATATATTCTAATATGTACCTGTAACATCTAACACTTTGTAATACAGGTTGATAAGGCCACTGTTAAAACTCTTCCTTGTCTCCTTCTGTGGTGTATATAATATGCTTGCCAATGATCTCTATAGTGTGGCTTGCATTGTGAATACTTTTTAGTGCATTAGGGGCCCGATGTAAGTAATTCCGATTTACCGACTCTTAAATACTGAATCATACCGATTCGGTAATTAAGAGTCGGTAAATCGGAAGCAGGCAGATGTAGGTAATAAATTACCGATTCTGTACGATTCGGTATTTACCGAATCGCTAAATACCGAATCGCTATTTCCTATTGATTCCTATGGGCCTTGAAGCCTATAGGAATCAATGGGAAATACCGATTCGGTATTTACCGATTCGGTAAATACCGAATCCTGCAAGGGTGAACGGGGTGTCACTTTGACACCCTGTAGCACCCCAATTCCAGGCTTGTGTGTCATGTGGCACACGTACATGCCCTAAGGGCATGTCTGTGTGTCACATGGCACAGGTGTACATGCACAGATGTGCATGCACAGATGTGCATGTACACCTAAATTCGGTATTTTACCACCCAATTATATTGGGTGATAAAATACCGAATTCTGAAGGCCTGTAGCACTGTAAACAGTGCTACCTACATCTGGGATTTACCGAATCTGTAAAATTACCGATTCGGTATTTTACAGAATCGGTAAATTTACCGATTAGGTAAATTTACCGAATCTGTAAAATAATGGCCCTACATCTCAATCACCAAATACCGGTGGGTAACGCCCGAATTCGGCCGTTACCTACCGGTATTTGGTGACCTACATCGGGCCCCTAAAACCTTAACTTGATCTTTGAGTCCTACCTTAGGCCAATGTATAAAGCTAACTAAAAAGGTGCCCCATTTCCTACACAGCTAGATGTTTGAAGATGCTCACATTTAGGAAGGCATGCCTAGCCATTTATAGAACTATTATCCTAAAGAATGCTAATGCTAATTTATAAAACTACTATGTGTGACAAAAGGCTTCTCTTTTCCCATTAGATATGCATATAAAATGGACCATGTCCGCCCACAATTGCAATTACCAAAGGATCAATCAAGGAGCAGTCGGAGGAGGGTGATGTATATGAAACACCCACATGTGTGGAATTAAGCTATAAGAGATTAACAAAACACATCCACTTCTTGCCAAGTATTGTTTCAGTGCCAAGCCTACCATTCTTACACCTATCTTACAGCTATCCAGCCTTGAGGAAATTCACACACCAAACCACACAGGGTAACAGTAGATAATCCAGCACAAGCATCATAAAATAAAAGAAAGCATTTTTTCGGAATGAGGGCAAAAATCATGTTGCTAGTTTGTTGATAGGTGAAACATCTGGATTGACGTAACGCATTGGCCCAGAATGAATAAAGGTTTTCGCTGACGCAAAGTGACAAAATATTAATGCATATACTTGGATGAGTATTAAGTACCTAACACTAAAGGTGTTTTGTGATGGAAATGTTTTTATTTTTCTAAAGCAAACCCACCTATGTGCTGCTTTGTATCTTCGCGACCTTACTAGGCTGGACCTGTACAAATTCGCTTATGTTTTGATACATTCCGTTTTGACACAAACCCAATATTCTAACTAGACTTGGCATTAAAAAAATGCCTCTTTGAAGCAGGCATTTACAATCAGTCATCACCCCAAACATGCCATGCGGTGAATATGTGCTGCAGTGCACACAACATACATCTAATTAGTTTGTCTAGACATAGTAATTTGTACTGGAAGGGTATGCTTCTACTACAAGTCGTATGCTAAAAAGCACACTCTTATGTCTGTTCCATGGTGCGAGGCTCTACAACAATCATGGATCCCTATTTTGAGAGCCAGCAGAAGGGTTGACACTAACAGCAGACCAATCCTAGCAGGTATGGGTCTGTTCTGTGTTTCCACCCTTGCACAATGCAGCTAATTTGAATATTGCTATGTGTTGTATGAACAATGAGCACATCTGCCCTAATATGGAAAATTATAGCAATTGTAAAATCACTGCCAAATAATGTAGAACATGACAATGAAACTGATTACTAACAGGGAAGATTCATTGGTACAGCTCATGAGCCATATTGAATAGCCTCACAGATTTTGTTTTGACTTACAAGAATTGTTTTGCTAATTTCTGTAACTGCTTTGGATGTTTCTAAAGCGGGGAATATCTACATCATTCAGACAATGCAATATGAATGCAACAGCTGTGATGCAGAGACTCATACACAATTGAGGTCCAATTGTCTGACTGTGTGTGTGTACACAAGACATAAATGGTGACATCCAACCTCAACACTACAACAGTTAATTTTGCAAGGATGCTTTATAGTATGCATAAGAAACAAAAAGAAAGCAACAATGCAAATAAACCAACACCTGTCACACAAGAGCAGAGGTCCCTGGCAGTGAAAGAAAAAAAACAGAATTGGACATCTTAGTGAAGACGTCACAAAGGATGCAGAGAAATAGTTTGCAAGGAAAGCTAAGCGTGTTTCACAGGCACAAAGAAGCGATTCTGAAATTAATCACAAATAAAATAAACGCACTAGGGGCCACAGCACAAACAGTTGAGGTAAAACGGAAACAGTGCGATGGTGTCAAGATGAGCAAAGATTGCTGCAAATAAAATGTTTGTAGGAAGAGTAAGTGGTAGCATAAAAACACATATAATAGAAAATAGAAAACTAACCAAATAAATGTGTCCTAAGTGCCTTTCCAAACCCCTCCTGGCTGATAATTTGACATAGGACAAACAAAATGCAGGTCCAACATTTCTGGGTGTAGACGGAGATGATTCTTTCCCCACGCAGAGAGTACTTTTACCAGGAAACCTTTCCAGAATCAAGGAACGAAAAGGATCATAGGGAAGTAATATGGAGAGGTTGCACTTAGATACAAGATCATAAAATGCCCAGTGCGAAAGGCATATATTTTTTAATTCAGTGCACTGTCCCACAGCTAACCATTGTAAGCAGTGAAAGCCTGATGATACATGATAAAATGTGCATCGTTGGATTAAAAGTCTCAATGCCATATTCTGAATGTCCATCATTTCTTGATTTATTTTAGTTTTTGGGAGCAGGCAGTTGCTCAAAGAAGTTGAGGTAGAAATATTAGAATCTTCTTGAGGAGCCTCACCTGATGAAAGCTGCTCAAAATAAACAAATTCAGCCGGCTCGTATACACTGTTTTTATACTTGGCCATGCTATAAGATGCAAAGCCCATCTGGTCTGACCTCATACCTGGGACCTCAGGCTGTCCTGGTTAAAAGAACTTATCTTGGTAACACTGAGCTTCAGAGGACTGTTGTTCATTCAGCTCCTCCTTATCACAAAGGAATACTTTGGTGGGTGCTGAAATTCAACAGAGGGTCTTCAAAGTGTTTAATCAACTGTTTCTTCACATGAGACTTGCTCGCTGCATAATAAAATAATAATAATAGCTCAGAAGGACTGCATGTAGACATTAACCAGAATGGGGATCATGTTGGACCCCAGTGAAACTCCAGAGTTTACAGTTTAGAAAGCAAAAAAGCGAACAGTCTAAGACTGATTTTGTTCTGATTACAAATAGAGGAAAATCAGGAAAGGTTTTTATTTAATTGTGATACATTTTCATAGAAATTTCTATCCCTGATGAGGCATTACATTAGGTAAACAACGTTTACCACGAATCTTTTACAACGTGGTACCTTTACCATGCGGCCGTTACAACGCAAGTCGTTACCACGACTTGCGCTGGAGGGCGCTGTGGGATAAGGAATTTTATAAATGTATATTCCAACACCTTCCCTAGTATCCACGGGGACTGGTGTTGGAATATAAAATTATAAAAATCCTAAATCCGCGCCCTCCAACGCAAGTCGTTGTAACGACTTGCGTTGTAGCGGCCGCGTGGTAAAGGTATGCGTTGTTACAACCTGCGTTGTAACAACGTGCATCCATTACATTACTATATGGTGAGTAGAATGCTACTCTGTTACCCAATGTTTGTGTAATTTGTTTTCCTTTTTATTGATATTAATATTCTCTTGTTAAAAACACTATTCTGTGCTTTCCTCCTAGTTTCTTTTCCTGGAATTAAAGGCGTTCGGTGACATTGCTAGTGGGGAGTGGGTGGTAAGTTCATACACATGCTTGATAGGGTTATTAGGCAGGGAGAAGATTATAAAGTTGACAGATTGCAAACATTTGATTACCAGTTTCTAAAGAAATAAGGTATTGTGGGCTATCGTCCAAAATATGGGCAACTAACAGAAATACAAATAGACAGTAAATCATACATAATACATATAGTTTTGAGTAGGTGTTGAAAAAGAATTTGCAATTTTGAATTGGGTTGAAAAGGGGGACCAGGTCATGCGCTGGATGATAGGTATTGGATGTTAATAAATCAAGGTATTTTTGTTTCATACGGGTTTTTTGCAATACCTTAGAGGGAGTTTCTTGAATTGCATACAATATTAAGTAGGTATGAAGAAGAATTAAAACAAGCGTGTTTGCTTGTGGGATACTCATTTTTTTTGTATATTAATTTATTGTGGATCTGGGCCGAAAGAATATCTGTCCAAAGGCAATATTAAATGTTTTCACCCCTACGTTCTTGGCAGGTTGGCTATGACTTCGGTCTGTGGACAGAGAAGGTCAAATTATTGTTTTGTTTGATGTCATTTAGAAAATAGAGCATCAGGGTGTCCATGATGGTCAGGTAGGTAGGTAATAGCTAGTTGGCTATTTTTTTTTGCTGCGCGAGAATTTCATTATTAGGCAACCTGAAGCGAGAAAATACTGCCACTGACTGTTGTCTTTTTCTAAGCTGAATTGATTAGTCACAGTGCTAATCTGGAATATAAATTCCTAGGTAGTGAGTATTTGGTAATTTTCATTTATGGACCTCTGGATAATTATGGTTTATTGTAATGAGTAACCAGTATGGAGGCTTATGGGGAAGGGACACGTGTGTATGTCTTTACAATGTAAAGGTAACCTTTCAGCTGAATTCTAAATTCAATTCAGTTTCAGTTTACTTCGGATACCAAGATCCATAAAACCATAATAAAACAATCAAGTACAGTTACCAGCCAAAGCTGAAATATCATGTAGTCAGTAAAAAAAAAGACAATAAGTTAAAACATGATTCCAAAATGTCAGGACTAAAACATTATAAAGTGCAATTGTACAATTCGGTCCGAAACAATCACTAAAAAGTGAATGGACCTCGTATATTTACTTTACAGCCACCTTCCCCACTAAGGGGCTCATTATGATGTGGGGCGGAAAGCATCCTCCCAACAGTCGGAATCTCCTCGACCGTGTCAGAGCTCTTCCGACCGACTCGTTCGTTTTACATTCCGACCTCCCGATTACAATTTTCGCGGTCAGAATGTAAACCACACGTTCATTCCGAATAAGTTCTGAGCAACTCACGGAGTACTCCTGTCTGTCGGAACCACATCGTACACCCTATGGACAGATGTTCCGTCCTCAGGATTACGATGTCCATTTCCAACAGCCTTTCCGTGCCGGCCTGTCCAACACAAAAAGGCTGTCTGGAAGTGACTTTTTGAGCCCCTGGCAGAGCTCACTAGGCCTGTGGCCTATGGGTGATGGCCAAGGGGATACCAAAGGGACCCCCCCTGTAAAAACCTCACTGTGAGGCAGTCGCCATGGGTGGCTGTGACAGGTTGTAGGGTTTTCTGCAAACACCCCATTTCACGATAGGAGCTTGTGATACAGCCGGTTGTCGGGCAGATCAAGAGCTCCCATGAGGAACAATGGGACTCTGACCGAACAGTGTTCGATCTCATCATAATCTGGCCATTGGAACCACTGACCGCAAGTCGGTCGGTCCAGATTCAGAGTCAGTGTCAGTTGGAGGCTTTATGCTCAACATCGTAAAGAGCTCTTAATGTACAACTGTGCAATCACCAATATATTTAGGTCCATTTGAACTAAAAAAACAATACTGATCAAATCCAAGGCACGAGCATGGATTGTAGCAAAAACTTTTGTTCACTCAGCAAAAGACAGTTTTGACTCCAAATGAGCCAAGCCACATGGAGAAATTTAGCAAGCGCAATAACAACCACTTCAGTTGTATTAGAGTGTAAGACTCTTAATGCAGTTAAATATTGCCGAAAACCCCAAAGCTTTCACACTGGTTTAAGCCATTTCACACGTGGCCATGAATAGTCACTATAAAAATGCAATGTGGTGCAATGCATCTTCCTCTCGTTTACAAGATGGACACATACTGGTAATACAGCTCTTCTTATCCCCATTTTGTGCAGAAGCTCTTTAAAGGCAATATATCATATCTACATTTAAGGTAAAGTAGCCTTGCTAAGCAAACAGGAATGATGTCAAGGAACGATTCATATACAAGAATAGTTTTTTGATCGAAACTGATGTCTGTGAGGCTAACAGACTTGATTCTCCTTATTTTCCGCACGCATAGGTATGCCTTAAATTGCTTTTCAACCAGTGAAAAACAGGTGCATAACATAGACCCCTGCAGTCGCTATGGTGCGGGGGTCCCTGCACTTCAGGGGGCCCCCTCAGCACAGTATTCTGGCATGAGAGCTCGTGATTGAATCCAGAGAGGGGGCCCTCCATGTACCTTGTAGTGGGCCCCTTCAGGGTTTGTTGCACCACTGGTGAGCGAGGTACTAAACTAGCTTCATTAGGAAGCTCCCAAAGAGAGGGAAAACCAATTTCATAGAGCATATTTTGGATAAAGGCTAGCCAGGGGACCTTAACGTGACCATTGGACCTGTGAAGAGCCCCTAAGGCTAGCCTATATAACTCTAACTCCTCTGCGCTCTATGGCCTGTGCCAATACAGCAGTGGTCTCAACATCAGATTGGAATTAATCAGATAAATACCTACATCCAAACATTGGGGAGCCAAGGAGTGATCAGTGGGAGATTCAATAACATCCTGGTGAAAAAGTTTTCAGCCCTTCTAAGCTCCTCAGACTTCATGTGTTGCCCGAACCATACAGGGCCATGCTTTTAACGTTAACATTATAGATCTCTATCGCTGGTACTAATGATCTTGCATGAGTTTCCTCCAGCAGTTTAATCACAACTCCTGTCTTCTGCTGGAGTTTTGAAGTTATTTTGCTAATTTGTGCAGACCAGCGAAGTTATTTGACAGACTGACACTCAGATATAAAAAATCCTAGACCTCTTCCAGGGGTACCCCTGCACCATGATGCTCGACCTCACTGCTTTAATGTTATTGAAAACCATAAACTTGGTCTTGTTAATATTTAATTCCAACCAACTGTCAATGCAAAAATTGTAAAAGCGGTCAACTATGACCTGCAGACCTCCTAGGGTTTTGGAATTTAAGAGCATGTCATCTGCAAACAAGAGAGTAGGAATTATGTGAGATCCCAGTTTCAGGGCATCATTCCCAGGAAAATCTAAAAACTTTATATAGCATTAATATACAATCTAAGCAAGATCAGGGTCTGGACACACCCCTGGTGGACACACATCTCATTCATGAAGGGGTTGGTTAACTTGCCTGTATTTCCATATCTAACTTGGGCGAAGTTAAATGCATACAATCTTATTAGAACCGACCGGAGATTATCAGAAAACCCCATTTGCATCAAGAATTCACAAAGTTTTTCCCTGGGGATTAAATCGAATGCTGTTCTCAAATCCACAAAAACCACATACAGGTGGCCCCAATCCAACATTACAGTTTTCCAGTAGATAGTACTGAAGTGAAATATTTGGGTTACTGTGCTGTTTTAAAAAAAAATATTTTTTATTGAGAATTTTTCACACCTTTTTAAGCAAGGCAACATATATACTAATGGCAACCCAAAGTTATGATACAATTCAAACAAAGATACGTGAGTTTTCATAAGCAACACATAAAGCAAAAAAAAAGAAAGCAATTATCGAACATATAGGTGGACAGAGTTTCCAAAGCAACAGCAATTCATAAACCCACACATAAGTCTTAGATCCATTCGGATATTGGAGACCAAATTTTCGCTCCCATTGCTCTTTTCCTTCTCCCTTTAGTTTTATAAATTGATATGTCTAGATTGTACATTGCTAGCAGCCTTGAGCGCCAATTCATGAAAATGGGTCAGAGCTAATCCAATCATTAGTGATAC
Organism: Lissotriton helveticus; assembly: GCF_964261635.1. Classification (NCBI taxonomy): domain Eukaryota; kingdom Metazoa; phylum Chordata; class Amphibia; order Caudata; family Salamandridae; genus Lissotriton; species Lissotriton helveticus. Next base: position 884,770,488 of record NC_136070.1, read on the forward strand.
AAGCGCGGCCACCGCCATACTTATAAATAAAAAAGAAGTTATAGCTCTAGATCTTGAATTTGCCGCACTGTCCGACCCTACCCCAATTAGGACTAATTCACCCGTTATTGTCACAGGGGATTCCATTAATAAACCCAAGAACATCTCAATTTCCCTGAAAAATTCCCCTAATTTAGGACGTAAAAAACGTATGTATTGAGTCCGCTGCAAATAAGCCACACCTATTGCATTTGACTCCAACGGTTGCCCCGCCATTTAGAAATCTTCCTTGGTGTGTAATATAGATCATAAAGGGCCATATAATGTTGACTGCGGGTTCTTCCTGTCATCAAAACTTAATTAGCAAGCTCAAGAGATTATTTTCTATTAGCGTCCTCAACCCCCAATTTTCTTTCCCATTTTATTTTCCATAAATCTAAGTCATCAGGAAATGTTTCCACTAATTGTTGGTAGAATAGACCAATTGGTGTTTTTTTCTTAATTTTTTCAATTAACGGGATCTTTACAAAGTGTTGTTAATTTCCAGACCCCCGCCAAGCAAGAAAACTACGGATTTGGAGATATTTGAAGAATTCATGTTTGCCTAATCCATATTTTTCCTGTAGATCTGAAAATGCTAATAATTGGCCCTCGTCACACATATCCCCCAAGCGTCATATTCCTTTTAGGACCCATCTATTTGACACTTGATCTCGAAAAATTATAGGAAGTAGCCCATAAACTGAGAATGGGGTGTAGGCATTTAGGTTTAGGACCCGTATCTTATGTTTGATTTGTTTCCAGATTAGGTAATCTGCCTTGAGTATTTTAAATGGTTTTTTTTTAAATAACTAGGTTCAATTACCTTGACTACACACTCATTAGTCTCGTCACCCATCCCAAATTCATATGTTGATGGTCTATGACATTGCAAAAGTTCAGCCCTATCCCCGACTACCAAGGGGCTGATGTCTTGCATCATTGCTGCCCAATAATACATCACGAAATGTGGAATAACCCAACCCCCAAGGTGTCTAAGTAACACCATCTTCTTAAATGCCCTTCTCTGTCTATGATACCCCCGTAAAAATCTAGAGCAGATCCTCTCTAATTTATTAAAACATGACAAAGAAAACTCTAAGGGTATTGTTCTAAACATATATAAAAATTTCGGTAAGACCAGCATTTTTAATACATTACATCTCCCATGAAGAGATAGATGAAGATCGTCCAACCTCTCCAAAGTTGCATTCACCTTCTCCATCACAGGGTTAATGTTCAATTCTGTAATTTTAATTCTCAGATATGTTACTTCTGGGACCATTGCGATATTTGCCGGGGGGTCAGCACCTGAATAAATAATTTGAGTGTTTTCTATATTTAATTTATAGCTAGAAAAACACCAAACTGGCTAGCCAATGTCTTGTTTGCAGGAAGTGCAGTAACAATATCCCTCGTGACTACAACTATGTCGTCAGCATAGGCCAACGCTCTATACTCCAAATGCCGAAGATGGACTGGCTTTATATCTGTATGCTGGTTTAATTTATTCAAAAAGAAATCCATATATAATGCAAATAAAAGAGGAGAGCACGGGTACCCTTGCCTTGTGCCCCTACTGATATTGAATGAACCCGACTCCTGCCCTGAAATTCATATAGTGGTTTCTGGGCAAATATAAAGTGTCTTAACTGTATGACAATACTAAGGGCAAAATCCCTTCAATCACAACACTTCCCACATATATGGCCAGGAAACCTGGTCGAATGACTTCTTGGCTTCCAACAGGATCACCCCCAATGCGGACTCAGTTGCCTGGGCCCAGTCCAGGAAGGATATTACTCGTCTCACATGATCAGCAGTGTCTCTTCCTGGGATAAACCCATGCTGAAAATTAGAGACTAAAGCAGAAATGACTAATCCCAAACGCTGAGCAATAATCTTAGAAAAAATCTTGCTATCAGATTTAATCAATGAGATTGGTCTATATGATAACGGAAGCAGATCAGGCTTATCTTTTTTAAAAAAATAATAATGGTGGTTTTTCGCCATGAATCTGGTGCAGTTCCACCTTGGGCAGCCAAGAACAATGTCATAAGTTCTGGTCTTAAAACTTGACGAAATGTCCTATAAAATTCGAGGGGGATGCCATCCGGACCCACAGCTTTTCCTGCGGCAAGTGACATTATTGCCCCCTCCACTTCTTCCCAGGTTATATATGCTGCTAATTCCTCATTTTGATCTTGTGTGAGTTTTTTTATTTCAATATCCAAAGTTAGGTGCCGATTAGGATCGCGGACGGACTTGAGTCCGTCCGTGACCCCTGAGGAGGAGGGAACGTCCGCAGGGGCTGCGGCGTTCCCTCCGAGCAGATTAGGATGTGACCGCCAGGGTGGCGGTCACATCCTCTATCTTTAACATTGCGGCGGGTGCAGCTTCAAGCTGCACACGCCGCAAGGTTAAAAATGCATGCATCACATTTGCATGCACAAAGCGTCAGGCACCGCGCAGTGCCTGCTGCTGTGTGCACGCAAATGCAGGGGGGTACCATAGGTACCCCCCATGTGCACCCCCAACCCTTCTTCACCCAGGGGGCCCGCAACGGGCCCCCGAAGTGAAACTCCGGATGCTTTTCCACGGCGGAAAAGCCGCCGCGGAAAAGCATGTTTGTAACACCATCCTAATATGCCTGGCGGTGTCTAATAGACACCGCCAGCCATGTTAGAGCTTTTCCGCCGTGGTCGGAAGGCGACCGCGGCGGAAAAGCAGCGGATGGACTTCCTGACCCCCCCAGCCATCCTAATCTGGCGGGGGGTCTTTGAAGGCTCCGCAGCGGTTTTTCCGCATCCTCCGGGCCGGCAGACACTTCTGCCGGCCCGGAGGATGCGGAAAAAACGCAATCCTAATCGGCCCCTAAATTTGTTCATTTTCTCTTCTAACTTTTTATTTCATCTTCTGAGTATAATTTTAGATAAAATTTGCGAAACACATCAAGCACTTCACCTGGGGTATCCTGAATCCAAATAATCCATGCGCACGTGTTTTCTATGAGGAGCCGAATAAAAAGTGTTACCAGGGGCACCTTTACTATGAGCGCACCATACATCCGCCAACCCATATTCTTTAACTAAACCTCTAGTGGCTTTAAAAACGTTAGTTTTTTTCCCCTCATATAACCAATCGCTGGTAATATCGAATCCTCCGGCCATATGAAAATTAAAGTCCCCACAAAGGATTAACGGGGATGGCCACCCCGCTAATTCAATGCTTAAATAATACATCATCTCTGGATCATCCAAATTAGGACTATATATAGAGCATATCATCATTAGGGAACCGTTAATCAATAATTGAACAATAACCCAGCGCCCCCAAACATCCTCTATTACCCGTTTGCAGACCCCCAAGCCATGTCTCTTTAAAATCGACACACCTCTGGTGGTCGAGTTCTGCCTAGTACAGCCAAGTATCTCCATACCCAAATCATTCAACCACTTTCGATTATTCCACACAATATGTGTTTCTTGTACACATATTAGATCCACCTGCATCCCCTGCAGAATTTGAGCCATCACCCCCTTTTCCTTTTATCATTTAAGCCACAGATGTTCCACGAACAAACAGAACATTTCCCAGTCATTGTTGTACATTTAAGTCAGTCAGGTTTTTCAGGTTTTTTAAAGTCTTTATTTCGATTTATATAATCATAAAAGACAATTACAAAACAATAAAATTAAGTATACATTGTAAATTTTTAAGAAGAAGAATTTCATTTAGAACCATCATAATTACAAAATGCAAAATCATGTATCTCAGGACAATTCAACATATTTGTACTCTAATACTAGAATCAAACAGTATGATAAAGACCTAATAGGTGTATAACATGAAAAACCTGTGTATGAAAAAAACAGAGACAAAATCAAAATCAAAAACAAGGTTCCTGTAGGAGTCTTGATCTAATCGCCCATGCCCAACCCAGGTATTTTGCTACAGCGACCACTACCACCTCCGAGGTGTTTGTGCGAAGTGCCCACATGGCCTCTTCACTACCTCTCACTTTAAGGTGTCGACAAATGGGCCCTAGCCATTTACTTCTTGGGGCATGATAGGCCTCACAAACGAATAAAAGATGACCCATACTCTCCTTATGTTCGGGGCACCAAGGGCACAAATCACTCACTCGATTGGACCAATTCCTAGTAAAAGATCTTAAAGGCAAGGTACCTACACGGAACTGGTGGTAGAGTTTTTTGTCCAATGGATTGGTTATGACATCCCAATAATTCTCTAGAAGGGGGTCTAATTTATGACACAAAAACCAACCTGTTAGACTTACTCTGTCTGAGGCCAACACTAGCCTTTTACGAACAGAGGCCCAATAGAGTGCTTTGTAATCCTGTTTGGAGGGGAAGCTGAGAGACCTCGGTGAAGCCCACAGCTGATTGAGGCCCATTTCATCCAGGATCAATTTCACATCACGCAGCCATGGCATACTGCTAGACCCCCAGATCGATCTATTTTCCCCTAGTTCTTTTGCAAAAAGGCTTAAATCTGGAGAGGTCCAGACGTGTCTCCACATGGCTACTAATCTATATCTGGCCATTTCATCAATTGGGTTACAGCCCAGATCCAGACAGAGCGGTTTAATGGGGGTCGATTGGGGGAGACCCACCAGTTTCCGCATAAATTTATTCTGAACCTTCACCATGGATGATAGATCCATATGTCCCCAAAGGTCTGCCCCATACAATATTGCGGAGCTCACCTTAGTAACGTAAATCTTGAGTGCTGGTTTGATACGTTTGGTTAGGGACCTTTTTTGCTCCTGTAGAAGACAGCCCGTAAGGCGAGCAAATTTTAGGTGGAGGGTTTCTACCTGGGGTTTCCAGCGGAGACGATAGTCCAAGGTGACTCCTAAATACGTCATAACCTCGACTTGTTCCAGGCCCACTCTATGCAAGCTCACTGAGCTCGTAATGGGACGGTTTTTAGTAAGGACCATAAATTTAGTTTTATTTATATTGATTTTTAGGTCATTGACAACACAAAACTCCTCAAAGCGGGACAATGCTGTTTGCAAACCGCTACGGGTCTTTGAGAGGAGTAAAGTGTTGTCAGCAAAAATAAGCATAGGAAACCTTGTCCCCCCCCAAAGATGGTGCATCGGTCGGTGTGTTTGCAAAAAATGTAACCACCTGATCGATGAACAGTAAAAAAAGAGTAGGCGCCAGGACGCATCCCTGGCGGACTCCACGAGTTACATCAAAGGAGTCCGTTACCTGCCCTTGGCCTCCCCACCTCACCCTAACAAAGGTGCCTTCATGTAATCTAACAACCATGTCCAATATCTCCAATGGCAAACCTAAATCTCTTAGGACAGTCCATAATTTGGCCCTAGGCACAAGATCGAAAGCAGATTTCAGATCGATAAATGCTGCATATATCGTTCCCCCGCCCAACAGCACAACCTTCCAGTAGATCATAGAGAATCTAAAAACCTGGTCGATTGTGCTGGTCCCTGATCTGAATCCTGCCTGTAGGGGGGACAAGATACCCTCCAACTCAATCCACCCCTGGACTCTGGCAAGAACCATCCTTGCAATCACTTTTTACAATGAGTCTATTAGGCTGATTGGACGGTAGTTTCCTGGATCAGAACGGTCACCTTTTTTAAAAATTGGGAGGATCTCCGCCCCCTTCCAGGACACGGGGATCCTGGCCCCCGAAGCAATGGCATTCGCTAAGATGTTTATATAGGGGACCCAAAGTTCCAGGCTGACCTTAAATAAATCAGCTGGGATACAGTCCATTTCTGGGGCCTTCCCCCTTAAGACCAAGCGGAGCGCGGACTCTGTTTCCAATTCCGTGAATTTTAACTCCTGATAAGGGATGAGTGGAATCTCCCGCCAGGGATGGGCTGTGTCAGGCTCTGGGTCAGGGGCCTTGAACTGGCCAGAATAGAAATCCACCCAGGCTTCTACAGGCACGTGGTTGGCTGGGGTTTGAGAGTCTGAGTTTCTGCCCCACCTAACGAGTTCCCAAAACTTAATCTGGTTGGAAGATATGCACGCATCCAATAGGTCAGACCAGTATAGATAATCCCACTCCCTTTTCACCTCCCACTGGGTCCTCTTATACGTGGTTCGTGCCTCCTTTATGTCACTGGAAACCCTAGATTTCACGGCTTTTACTAGACGGCTGTGTGCATCCCTGCAAGTTTTATTATACCATTTCTCCCGGGGACCATGTACCTTTATAGTACCTTGCTTCGAGGGAAGTGTCAGAAGGACCTTTAGATGGTCAAAGCATCGTTCGTGGAGGTCAGAGATCTGATTTACTGTGACCCTACTATGAGCCAGAAGCCGGATGTCACTCAGAGTCGATGAAACTGACTTCTTTATACTATCAAGAAGGGTCGGGTTCTCCACAACCCTTGGCCATCTGAGCCTTCTTCTATAATTTGATAAGAGAGCATCCCCTGTTACATGGGTTAGAAAAGGGGATCTGCCAGATCCACCTGGGAGTCTCAGTTTAACTGACAAGGGGTTATGGTCGCTTTCTGGGCGAGGTACCACTTCCATATCCAACAGAAGTGACCAATATTCCATTTTTAGCAGGATATAATCAATCCGACTTTTCCTTATACCATTATCAAATGTCGGTTTACCAACTTTGTCGGAAGGTGAGCGACCGTTTGTTGCCCTTAGCCCTCAATCTAGGCACAGCCCCATTCAGTGTAAAGCTGCCTCAGTGACTTTTTTAATAATATCCAGGGACAACATCGGGATATTCCAAACAGTCTCCTCTGCAGCCCCCAGATGCTCCTCTATAGTAAGAAGTGGCTCAAAGGTACAATTGAGGTCCCCAGCAAGAATAAGTAGCTTGTCTCTCCCTACTCCCTCAAGGTACGAGTCCAACACTTCTACAATACTGGGACATCTCCCACCCGATCTACCACGTGCATAAATATTGACAATTATAATGTCCTGGCAATTTTCTTTACTTAGCCTAATTCCTAATAGATCCAGGTTGTCCACACAGATTTCCGTTGGTCGATAACCGATGGACTGTTTAACCCAGATCACTAGTCCCCCCGAAGCTCGGCCCTTATTACCCCTAATGGCTGGTTTGTAAAAGTTTAGGAATCCTACCCTAAAGATTGGATCTATGGCCCAACTTTCCTGAAACAAAAGTACATCAAAAGTGTCAATAAAATCCAACCACTCTTCCGAGTCCATACGACCTTTCATCCCTGCCACATTCCATGAAGCTAATTTGATTATAGCAGCCTCACTAGAAGTTATAATGCTATGTGAACCCCTGTGGGCCACTCCCAGAGGTATTCCTATGCTCAATGGAAAAGCCACCAGCGTGTTGTCCTCCTGATGATGGTATATGTCAGCTACCGTTCAGTGTGGGTTAGCGGGTAAACATACTGTGATTCACTGGGTTTCACCTCAGCTGCTCAATCTTTCTCCCACTCCCGCCCCGGTCCGCCGCGTCCAATCATGGGCGTTTGATGCGGAGGGCGAGGAGGAGCCTTGCACTTCCGGGCTCAGGGAGCACAGGTCAGCGCTCTAGTGACCCCTCTCATTACTATAAATGTGCTTTGGGCAGCGACCGCGCAGCAGACGCGTGCAGCGGGCGCGCCGCAAGCGCGCCGAAGTCGAGCCAAAGTCAAGCCCGTCTGCGCCCGTCCGCGGCCGGACGGGGCGCGGGGCCACAAACCCTGGCTCCCCTATTACAACCACTACAACAACTATTAGGTATGGCAGACAGGAATTGCTTGCTCTCCAACCTGACACGCTAGCAGGCTGCAAACACTCCTTGCATGCCCTGTCGTTAAATAAGTGCACCTTATGTACTTTTGTTCCTATCAGTCATATCCCAGCCACCAACACGGGTCATACCATCAAAGCAGCCTTGCTTAACTGTAGATCTTTACGTAAGCACCACACAGAAATTTTCCATTTACTTGAGGACCAGAACCTTAACATCTTATTCCTGACGGAAACTTGGCTGGATGACCATTCAGATCCGGACATCATTCAGGCCCTTCCCCCCGGATACGCCCTCTCCAGACTAGATAGGAAAGACGGCAGAGGTGGTGGCATTGCTATCGCAACGAAAGCCCCTCTAATATGCACCATATCTTCCATCCTGGTTGACCATAGTGAAGCTGGCTCTTTCACGATTAACACCGGTCCCAATCACTCTATATCGGGCATCCTGATATATCGACCACCTGGTAGGCTATTTGACTTCACTTCCACCCTTATGGAAGCCATAACCCACCTAGCACTAAGGAAATCTCGCTTATTAGTGCTAGGAGATCTCAATGCACATTTTGAAGACCCCTTAGATACTGACGCGACTGATATTCAAGCTGAGCTAACTTCGGTACAGCTGGAATTAAAAAATAAGGAACCGTCACATCAATTAGGACACTTATTAGACCCGGTTTTTGGCAACTGGAAGGGAGTTCATACCTCAGCTCCTCAACCTATACCTTGGTCGGATCATTACATCATCCCTATAACAATTCAACTAGATAGAACCGAACACTATCGTCAACAATCTCTACGTTATAAACGCAGAAAATGGAAGAACTTCTCAATAGAATCTTTCACTAAAATTATCCAGGATGAAGGCCCTCCTAGAGGGGATGATTGCGAGACAGCTAATAAGCACATACATAATTGTGTCACCAAAGCCCTTGACATTACTGCCCCAATTCGCACCACGACCAACGCCAGGAGAACAAAAAAAGCTGCTCCCTGGTTCAGTCAAGAACTTCAAACCATGAAGACGGCTTGTAAGAAGCTTGAAAGAGCATGGCGCCAAAAATTTTGCCCAGTAATTAAAGCCCAGTACAAAATAGCGCAAAGAGAATATAACAAAACTATACGCCTATCTAAGGCTGATCATTACCACACCCGCATTATGGAAGCAGAAAACTCCTCTAAGGAACTTTACCAAATATACAAAGAAATATCCATAGTGGATGCAAATCCCTCCTCCCAAAACGATTCGGTGGAAACTTGTAACAAAATTGCCCAGTATTTCTCAGGAAAGATCACTAACATCTATGCCAGCTTTTCCACTAATATAAAGTCGGCTACTGAATTTACTGAAAATGACAATCTTATAAGTACTTCAGAGTGCCTAGGCTCATTCGACGTTCCTCCCTTTGAAGCATTGGCTAAAATGTGCAAGAACATCAAATCAGGATCTCCTCGAGACCCTGCGCCCCCTAAAATTCTAGCTGAAGCCTTTCCTGCACTAGAACCTCATTTTAGACACCTGCTTCAAGTCTCCTTCTCCACGGCTTGCTTGCCTATGGAATGGAAACAGGCTGTAGTGTTACCGATTAAAAAAAAGCCGAATATGGGCCAAGACATATTGGAAAATCTTCGCCCAATATCTTTGCTACCTTACCTTGCAAAGCTAGCTGAGAAAATTGCTAATGCCCAACTCATGGGCCATCTAGAAGCCCACAATGCTTTTCATAGATCTCAATCGGGTTTCAGATCCAATTTTTCCACAGAGACAGCTCTCTTGAGGGCTACTGAAACCCTCCGGGAAGGAGCGGATGAGGGTAAGACCATGGCTCTCATCATGCTGGATCTCAGTGCCGCGTTTGACACTGTAGCGCATTCCATCCTGCTACAGTGTCTAAACAAAGCGGGAGTCATCAATAAGGCACTGGGATGGCTGAAGGCTTTTCTGATTAACAGGAGCTTTCAAGTCCAAAGAGGGACTTTTCTCTCAGACAGTGTGATGCTAGAACAGGGGGTGCCTCAGGGCTCTGCCCTGAGTCCCACCCTGTTCAATTTGTACATGGCTCCCCTGGCAGAAGTGGTGCAATCGTTCGGCGTAGAGCTCGTCTCTTACGCCGACGATACGCAACTTCTAATATCACTGTCACAAGCCCCTTCTCTGGAAGCAGATAATTTCAAGGCTTGCATGAGTAAGCTTGCCACTTGGATGACAGAGCACTGTCTAAAATTAAATGGCACTAAAACGGAGGTTCTTATAATCGGGGGCAATGAGGCAAAATGGACAAAAGAATGGTGGCCCAACTGTTTGGGTCCTTTGCCTACTCCTAACCGGGAAGCAAAAAATCTAGGTGTCTGGTTAGACAACAAGTTGTCTTTTGATAGCCACATCAAGAAAACAGTAGGCAAATGTTTTGGAGTAATGAAAACGCTCAATCGCACCCTCGACTTGTTGCCTCTGAACTCTAGACGCACCATGACGCAGGCACTGATCACATCCCGTATTGATTACGGGAATGTGCTGCTCCTGGGCACATCTGCTAAAAACATCAAGAGATTACAGGTTCTACAAAACTCTGCAGCACGCCTGGTGTTAAGGCTTCCTCGTAGAGCCCCCTCAAGACCCTCTCTGGCATCCCTCCATTGGCTACCTATTAGCAAGAGGATTGTTTTCAAAGCTCTACTATGGTGCTATAGGATAATCCACCAAAAAGCGCCGGCTTATATGTCAGATCTGGCATCCCTGTATGAACCGAACAGATCCCTTAGATCTAAAGGAATGGGCCTGCTCAGAACATCTCGCCCCAAAAAAGCCAGAATGGGAGGCAGATCCTTCCGTTCTCTTGCAGCCAAGCACTGGAACTTCCTTCCTATGGACATTAGGTTAGAGACTAATGAGGCCTCTTTCAGAAAGATGCTGAAGACCTTTCTATTTACCTCATAATGGTACTCCTCTCTCTCCTCATAATATGCTCTCTCCACAGCGCGGGGACACGCCGGGAGGCGTCACCAGGCGCTTTATAAACCCCTTTAAACTAAACTAAACTAAACTACCACCGACTCCTTCTCAATACAGACATCCCCCTGGATGGACTCTTCAATACCAACCTCTTCTGCCCCATCTACTTGCTTTCCCGAGACCCTCCCATTGTCACCTATAGGGTGAAGTCAATCTTTACACTCTAAACCAGAGAGGGGTTCGAAACGATTATACAGAAATGGGAGCTGTGGTAGGTGTGGTGTTCTGTCAAAGCGGTACCTTCGGGCAGGGATACTTTGGAAGGTGTGACCAGAGGGGAGCTCATAGGGATGTCTAGGATAAAAGTACTCAAGGCCAATGGTCTGCACGTCCCCCATCTTCCCGAACCTTGCATCCCTACGCACATAGTCTACCACCCAGGGATCCTTAAAGGATATGATAATACAATCCCCTTCTAGGTCCTTGGGACAGTGTCCTACCCATTCAACTCTCCTTACAAATAATATTTCTGTCGAAGAGGAAGGGGGAAGGGAGCGATGTTTTTTAAGCCAAAATACTACCTTATTTCGGAGGTCCTCAAAAGATTCCTTCACGCCCTCCCTAAGTGGGGCAACACCAGTTAGAACTATCGTATACGGTGACGCAGCCAGGGGAAGGTCTTATACGGGGGTGTCCGTTTGCTAACTTTCATAAAGGGAGTAGAACGATTAGTAGGTCTGCTCCCTCTTGCACCTTGATTTAATTTGGGCTGCATGGATGTACTTGGGGCATCCAGAACACCACCCTTGGGCTGACTGGCCACCTGGGATGTAGAACTGTTAAGCTGATCTTGATAATGATTAGTTTTTGAAGGGGCCATTTTTTTCCCTTGCTGTAAGGGGGCTGGTGCTATCGTAGTATCAATTTTCCCAATACACCCCCCTGCCACTGGGCCCTTATTTTTATTCAGACTAAATGCTGGGGGTGGGCCAGAAGGTACTTTTGGCGGGACTTTGCCTAAGTTAGTGTTTATTTGCCCTTTGGAATTACTCATGGAGGATCTGTTATTCCCCGTACAGTTTGTTAACATTTTTAGGAGACCAGTATTGCTGTTAACTATAGACTCGAGAGCGTCTAGTTTTGCAGTCATCAACCGTGTCCTTTCTAGTACAGGGAGTAATAATATTTTGCACATGGCTTCCATTTTAACCAGCAAGCTATCGTCACTACTGTAGCAGGTTGGACATGGATCTGAGGGGCCAAAGGGGATATGGGATTGGCATGGAGGATCATTTAAAGCTAAGACATGTTGTGGTGTGGGGGTAACCTCAGGGATAGGAAGAGTAGGAAGTGGGAACGTAGGGAGTGGTGAGGCATTTGGTTTTTGGATCTTAGTAGCACCCCCCCTCTGATAGCCTTTGCATCTTTTCCTTTTACGTGGTATTGATCTCTGAAGATCATCATCATTGGTGGAGTCCAACTGAGAGTGACTGTCAAAGAGCGCACTGCCCTCCCCCCCACTATCTAGCATGGCATCATGGCTAAGATCGCTCTCTAACAGGAGCGAAGATTGGGCCCCCCCTCCCTCTCACAGTGTACATCAGCCACAGTTTCAACAAAATTTTGGTTTACATTTAAGGCTTGGGCATCAGGGCTGGGTATGAGAGCTGGCTTTCCCAGAGAAGAACGTTTCCCATTTATCAGATCTAAGGAAAGCCTTTTTTCTACCATAGCTATCTCTTTTTCTAAAATGCCTGAGGCCCTGGAGATAAAGGCGTCTATAGGGCCAGACACTACCCCCTTACTAGTCTTTAGATGTACATTACGTTTTTTACCCGAGCGTAAAGGCATCATTTAACAATAAAAAAGAAAAATGCAGTAAAATCACAACAACAATTAATATTAAAAAAAAAAAAAAACTAAGGGGGGTGGCCCAACCCAACCTCGACCGGCCGCGGATGGCCCGCCCTTGTCCCGGGCTTCTCCCGGACACTCCCGCGAGCTCCCGTGCAGCGGGCCACAGGAGGACTTTTAAGGGGTTGAGCTAAAGGAAGGACGTGAGCGTAGGCAGGGAGAGCGGCCCAGGTGGTGGCGATTAGGGCTGGTCAGCGGGCACTCCTGGGAGTTGAAGTCCCGAGCCCGCTGTACGCTCGCAGCCCTGCCTGCAGTTCTTCCTCCTGAAGCAAGAAGCCCGACAGCTCACAGGGCAAAGTCAATATATCCAAAGTGCAGACTCCTGCGACGCGGGACCCGCGGAGCGGGTACCGCTAGCAGTAGCAGGAAGATTAGGTTAAAAGATCCACGGACAGGCACACACAGCAAAGCGTCCCGCGTTGATTGGGGCTGGCGAAGTTTAAGTAACAAACGATGATAGGAGGGCGTAGGCAGGGAGAGCGGCCCAGGTGGTGGCGATTAGGGCTGGTCAGCGGACACTCCTGGGAGTTGAAGTCCCGAGCCCGCTGAACGCTCGCAGCCCTGCCTGCAGTTCTTCCTCCTGAAGCAAGAAGCCCGACAGCTCACAGGGCAAAGTCAATATATCCAAAGTGCAGACCCCTGCGACGCGGGACCCGCGGAGTGGGTACCGCTAGAAGTAGCAGGAAGATTAGGTTAAAAGATCCACGGACAGGCACACACAGCAAAGCGTCAGTCACTCCTTGTTTACTCTGCCCATACCCTAAGCTACATTTCAAAAATAAAAAAAACATTATCCCTAACATGAAAATAAGTACCATAACCCTGATGCCTAACAAACACCATATCGCAAACGTGCCTTCCTCCCCCCACCCTTGCCCACTCAAGACTGCCCCCCCCACAACCCCCAACCAAATGAGGCATAATGACTTAGTTAGTCCTTTTGTGATGGAGAGAGCATGAGGAACACTCCCCCAACCCCCCGAGGAAAAATTAAAAAAAACACAGTGGGGCGATACCACCCAGACCATTGGAATGGGGACACCCAGAATACTAACGAGCACAATGTTCTCTTATTACTACATTCATTGCTAAGTACATTCTTCATTGTGTTTAAAAATTCTTTTGATACTATTTCAGAAACAAAAAAATGTTTTTTGTCTTTATAGATAATTTTCAATTTAGATGGATTGAGAAGAAAGGCCTGTGCCCCTTTAGCTTGAAAAAGTGGAATCATTTGTCGCAGATGCCATCTCTTTTGAACCGTGGCCTGACAGAAATCAGTGCGAACAAAAAATTCACAGCCCTTCCCTCCTCTCTTCCTGTCAGGCCTTGCTAAATCATAGAAGGATACCCGAAGTAAAAAATTGTTAAGCCAAATCAGTATAGCCCTAGGCTTCACATTAGGCCCCACTGTTCCACCGCGCAGGTGAAATGGAAACCTATGTGCTCTCTGAAGTTCTATTTCCCATTTTCAATGCTTAAGTTCGAGGAAGGCTTCTGAAAATAGTTCAATGACAAACTGCCATACGTCTTTGCTTTCTAACCCTTCCAGAACCCCCAAAATGCGTAAATTGTTCCTTCTGGAACGGTTCTCCATATCTATAAGTTTCCAGTTAGTGTAAGCCACTCTAGTCAGGGTAAACTAGATACATCCCGTGCTCACCCTCTGGTAGCTCGGCACAGAGCAGTCAGTCTTTTCTAATGAGGCAATGTGTAAAGTATTTGTGCAAAATAATGAATACTCCACAAAAAGACTCCATGCAGGTTTAGCAAAAAAGAGAATATTTATCTAAGTAAATAAAAACAAAATTAAGAATATCCAATCAGTAAAAGCCAAGATATGAATTTTTAAATATTAAATGGAAAACAGTCACTAGCGGTCAAAAGGTTACTTGAGGTTGTGAGATTCTGGTACAAATCCGAAGTTCATACCAACTGCGACAGAGGTCAGGCTGACTACAGGACAAATGCAGGGCCATCTGAGAAAGTATCTTGGATGGAGCAAAGCGTTGAAGTGGAGGGCACAATGCAATGATCTTTTCCACGCAGTCTGGTCCCTGAGTCATTGTTGAGCTTCACTGAAGTGAAAGCAATGCATCGTTGTCAAGCCACGCAGAACGTCCTTGATCAGGCAGCACAGGCTGTAAAACCACTGTTGTCAAATAGCCTCTACTTCGGGGTTCATGGGTGATGTGTCGGTTCCGACAGGCGTAGTGGTGACAATGCATAGGTTTTGTAGCAAAACTGCTGCAGAACCACTTCTGAGGCCCAGACCTTGGAGAGGCACCTCAGACAAGGCTAGGATTCACAGGTGGCAGAGTCCAGCAGCATCATCACAATTGCAGGAAGGTTTTTGTGACCTTGAGACTTCAGAAAACAAGATTCAAGCCAGCGAGTCGTTGGAGATCACTTGGAGGGAAGGCAAAGACCAGCTCTTCTTCAGCAAAATAAGGGAGCAGTAGGCAGCAGGCAACACTCAGAAAAGCAGGCCTTCCAGAAAAGCAGCCTAGTTGAGTCCTTTAAGCAGAACAGCAGTCCTTCCGACTGAGATTCAGTTCAAGATCCAGACGTTTTTGATTTTAGGGGATCAGAGACCAAGTACGTACATGCAAAAGTTTCTTTGATGTGGGGGATGACTTCAAATCAGCTCTTTGAAGGACACAAGGATCTCTTTCAAGCCAGTACTGTCTGCCAGCTATCTGTGGTGGGGTAAACCAGTGATTTGTGTGTGGACACGACACCACCTATTGAAGAGTGTGTGTTAGCCCCTCTCATTCCTCCCTACCCCTGAAGACTTTCTGAATGGAGATGAGTGCACAAAATGCAGATGAGCCTCACCTGACTGTGTTTGTGGCTATCTAGAGGGAATGCACAAGTGTACCTGTCACTCAACCCAAACGTTTTTTGGAGGCACGCTGCCAGGCACTTAGAGCAGTAAGTGGAGAGAAATGTCCACTTCTAAAGGTGGCATTTCCAAAATAGTAATGTTAAATCCAAGTTCACCAGTAAGGAGGATTTATAATTACCATTGCAAAGACATAAACCATGCAAAAGCTACTCCTTTCTGATCATGAATTACAGCTCAAAAATGTTTTAAGGAATTCTCAATGTTGGCATATAGGAGGGGTAGGACTCAAAGTAGTGAAAAACAAAAAAGGCTGTTTGTCACTACCAGGACATGCAAAACATAAAAGTACAGGCCCTACCTTTTACTTAAATAGCACCCTGCCATTAGGTTTATGTAGAGGCTACCCTAGGAGTGATCTGTATGTAATAAAAGTGGAGTTTAAAGCCTGGCAAGTAGTTTTAAATGCCAAGTCTAAGTGGCAGTAAACTGCACACATAAGCACTGCAGTGGCAGGCCTGAGAGAGGTTTGAAAGGTTACTTATGTGGGTGGCACAATCAGTGCTTCAGTCCACTAATAGCATTTGAAGTACTGACCCTGGGTATGTGGTATATCACTTTAAAAGGGACTTAGAAGAACAACAAATATGCCAATCAGGTATACACCAATGTCATCATGTTTAGGAGAGAAGCACATACACGTTAGCACTGGTTAGCTGTGGGAAAGTTCTCAAAGTCCTAAGTCAAACAAAAAGAATCAGCAAAAATGGGAGGCAAATGGCAAAAAGTCTGGGGGGGAAAGCCCACCCTTAGGATGACAGGTCTAATACCATGCCATACACTAGGGACATATAGGTAGATTGTCAGTAATAATCGTAATTACACCTAAATACCATATAACTTTTACACTGAGCACTGGCCCTAGGCCTGGTTAGCAGCACTCAGGGCACAATCAGAATCAGCAAATACCAGTATTAGTCGGTTCGGTTCAAAGCTTTATTCGATTTGTAAAACAAACCATACAAGCAAGACAGATTTACATGTTTAACATTGTTTCTAAAATTACCTCAAGGTCACCAATTCTAAAAACTATCTAAAAACCATCGTGGACATAATATATTACAGTCTAAAAACTTAATTAAAAACATAATTTGACCGGTACAATTGGGGTTTAAACGATACACAGTCTATTACCTAATAAAAACTGAGTTCACTTATAATACATACAAATTTACAGACAGGAAAGCATAGGGTTAAAACACGGTCAAATACATCAGATGACTATGGCTTTTCTGGCAGCTGTACATTTTAGTATGTATGACGCAACAAAAAAACAAATATCCAAATCATTTAAAGAGGATAGTAGCTGTAAAGCATTCTTTGTAGAACGAACATTGTTTTTTAAAAGGATGGGTTTTAGATATAATACCCTAAAGGAACGGTAAAATTTACCAGTATTAGTAAAAAATGGGGGCAACAAGAGGGGGGAACAGCTTTTTTTCTCACATGCATCATAAACAAATTTGTAAAGGTTAAGATCAAAGATGTTTAGTTCTGAAAATGTTTTACATATGTGTTAAAGAGGATAATAGATATGATATATATCTAGGTGACTCCTACCTTTATTTTGTAAGGTGTTGAGAAGACATGGGGCATAAATCATTAGTATAGGAGGTTAGCCAAGAAAGAATTTTACAATTAATAATAACTTTCCTGGAGCTGTTAATGATAGTTTGATGGTGAACTGTATTGAAAGCTGTGGACAGATCCAGCAAAAGTAGTGCTAGTAGGCTGTTTTTAACAACTGCCCTTTTAGTTTCTACAATATGGTGTTTTGAGCAGATTCTACGTATCGGAATACTCAGAGTGGGTGTACTTGGAAGTCTCAGCCCAGAAAGGTGTTGTCACTACTGGGGTGCTGAGGGCCGTTGGTACAGGTGAAGTCCATTACGTTCAGACTTAGAAACTTTTCTGAAACTAGGAAGTTGAGTCTGACTGGCAGTTCGATGTTTGCCGCTGCGGCTCGGGAACAGTCTGGTGGCAGCCTCTGGTTCTTTCATCCAAAAGTTTAGAAAGAGTTTCTAAGTGTCCAGTCTTGTCATTTTGGAAGGGGAAAGAGTGCACATAACACCAGTCAAGGGTCCAGGACCTTTTGGAAAACACTTGGGGGTTAGGATTAACACTAGGTTCCAAGGAAGCCAAGATGGCAGTCACAGTCTGAGACTGCTCCCAACGTCCTCGACAACTGCCAAAATGCAGACTGGTCCTATGGTAAACCAGGTCCCCATGACTCTCTTTTGCCTCTTGAGGGACCCAGAGCCTACGTTGAGAGCCCTGAGCGGCCAGGACAGGAAAATGCCTCACTGCTTGAACTCGGCACAAGGCAGCCTTAGCCACAGCCTATTACATCTCTGCCTTGCTGGTGAGACGGGGGTAGATTTTGGTGCTGAGAGGTCATCTCCCTTGTGAACGCCTCTTGGCCCTGTAGTGGCTTGGCGCTGCCTTTGTCTGTGTGGCTCCCCAGGGACACAGGGGTTGCTGTATCATCCAACTGGTGCTGCCACACACCGGAGACCAGGGCCTCGCCTGTGTTGTGCCCGTAGTGGATTCAAGCAGACTCGCTGGGCCCTCGTGCTGGGTGTAGGGCTCCCAGTGGGCCCATGTTGCCAGCAGGGGAGTCTGGACGATTGTTGTGATCCTTGAAGTGGGTATATGCCCCCCCACATGGTGGGCATCGTTGTGAATTTTGGGCCTCCCCTCCTTTCTTATGTTTCGGTCTATGCCCCAACCTAGGTAGTGAAAGGAACCACCATCTGAGGCCCCCTCCATCCTACATCGAATTGGGGGCCTTGTCAAGCCTCTGCACCACCACTGGGGTGGGTAGCATGACATCTCTATGGCCTTTGTTTGGACCCCAAGTCGGGCCTGGTCCTGGGCCTGTAGATCCTTGCACACAGGGTTTTGGGGATTGCTGTGGGGCACCCCTCCTTGGCCTAGTTCTGTGGAGATCCCAAGGTGTTGTGTGCTTTGCTCTTTATGCCCCATGTGCTGGTGCTAAAGGCTGGCTCCCAACATCAACTCTCTCTGACTTGGCTGTGCCATCTTACCACCCACTCTACCTTGTGCAAACCTTCCCTCTGGAGGTGACCTGGCTGCTTGTGCTGCCGGCGGGTAAGCGGGCCAGTGCAAGAGGCCCTGTTCCTCTTTATTGTTGTTTTTATTGGTATTCCATATGGCCTCCACCATTTGAGGTTCCCTGAGTGTTTGTGCTACCTAATGATATGTGGGCCAGGAGGGAGTCCTCGCTACATCACTGAACCTTACTCTGGACAGCCTCAATGGACAAAGACAAGGCTCCTCATATGCCCCAGATCAAGGTGGGTCATTTCACTATGATGTCAATGGGCCTTGGAGTTTCTGGGAGGCCAACCTTCGGGACACGCCCAACCTGATCTAGCCACTATCCTCAAAGCCATGAAAGAATCCAGAGCTGACCTAGACAACAGGATGTGTGAGGTACAAATGAAAGTGGTGCTTCTCTGTCAGGACCTTTAAAGTGTTGCCACCGAGTCCCAGACGCCGAGTGCTAGGTGTCCTTGATGGAAGACAACATCTCTACATTAAAGTGCCAGGTAGCAGGACTACTGACTAGGCCTGGGCAAAGTTCACAGAGTGACAAAAAACCTCCACAGTTCCACAATTGGCGGAGTGTGGTTTACACCACACTCCGCCAATTGTGGAACTCTGTGGAGGTTTTTTGTCTCTCTGTGAACTTTGCCCAGGCCTAGTCAGTTTGCGCTCACCTTTCTGTCGCTCAGGTAGAAATTCTACCCGAGTGGCAGCTTGTGCTCACCAACTTACCATTGGCTAGTGCGAGCAGGGAAAAAACTCCCCTGTACTACACAGAGCAGAGTTTTCTACAATGCTTGTGAAGAAAACTCCCCAAACTCCGCAAACAGAGCAGAGTTCACTGCTCAGGCCTATTACTTGACCTCAACAGCAATCCTGGAGGAGCGGGTTGAGGATGCCAAAAATTACTCATGCAGCGACAATCTATGGATAGTGGGGTTCCCGGAGGGCTCAGAAATACCAAATGTTGCGCACTTCTTGGAAACCTTGTTTCGTTTGTGGGTCCGGGAGTTTGCTCTTTCACCATGGTTCGTGGTGGAATGTGTCCATAGATCCTTGTCCCAAAAGCCCCCACCTAGGGCCCCGGCAGGCCTATTAATAGCCAAGATTCAGAACTTTTGTGACAGAGAAGCCTGTGGACAGTCCGACCTTCACTTCCAGAATGTGCACATTATGCTCTTACCTGACTACACCAGGGTCTTCCAACAACAATGTCACTACTTCACAGAGGTCAAACAAAAGCTCAGGGTACTTAAGCTTGCTCCCTTTTCTGGTAAAACTCAAGGATGATGTTTAATTCCTTATTATTTTTTGACATTCCAGAGCAGGCATTGGACTGGGTTGAAGAGAGAAGAGATCCATGTGCCTCATTGGATCAAGCGGGTTGAACATATCATTTTGCAGAACCACAGGGGAGGAGACAGACTAAATAATATGAACCGATGCCTGCGATGACAGCTGACTGCGCTTCTCTGGCTCGGAGCCTCTCACACTCAGAGTGACAGAGGGTAGCAGTCAACCACTCGTGGCTTCACAGGAGCAAGCCCCCGGGGATGGGACTCACTTACCTGACCCAGTCTAAATGTGCGCCCACAGTTCTTGAAGTCAGAGCTCTAGTAACTATGCCACACTTTGGTCCTCCATACTCCATTGGACCTGTAAATTATGCCGAACTTGACCATGCTCAACAATGTATTCTGTAGGAGGAGGTCTACTAAGTTTCCTGGATTCACTACTTGCCTCCCATCTTTTCTTCTCTCTCCTTTCTTTTTTTTTGTCTACCTCCATTGAGGGGCTGTTTGGGAAACAGATGCTTCAACGATCGAAGTATGAGGTGGGGGAGTTGGGGAGTAATGATGGGAATGGTTTCTTGTGAAGGGCTTTTATTATTTCTGTTGTATTCACTGCACTGCTTTACCCCACCTGTTCTGCTCCTCACAGATGACCCTCCAGACACCCACTGCCCCATCATCACATTACCCATGTTCCGGGCAAGGTCGCTCTTGACCACTGTCCCACAGCCCCATGAATGACCGAGATTCCATCCTTAAACTGATGTCCTGGAATGTGAATGGTCTCCTAGGCTGCATTAAAAGCACCTCCATCCTACATTTTGCTAAGTGCTTCCAGCCCTCCACTCTCATGCTCCAGGAAACTCACTTGTTGGGTAACCAATGTCCCTTCCTTTGGTGCTATGGGCACCAACCAACCACGCACGCAACCTAAAATTCATCCTCGACTCGATACTCAGCATGACCAACCAAGTCAACGCAGTCTCCTCCACCTGCTTCTACACCCTCCGCATGCTCCGCTAGATCTACAGATGGATCCCGACAGACACACGGAAAACCATCACCCATGCCCTCGTCAGCAGCAAACTCGACTACGGAAACGCCCTCTACGTCGGAGCCCTTTCCAAGCTCATCAACAGACTTCAAAGAATCCAGAACGCCTCTGCATGCCTGATCCTCGACGTCCCGCGCCGAGGCCACATCACCCCCCACCTGAGAAACCTGCACTGGCTCCCCGTCGACAGAAGAATCTCCTTCAAACTTCTGACCCACGTACACAAGGCACTCCACAACACCGGCCCAGCCTACCTCAACAACCAACTCTCAATCTACGTACCCAACAGGAAACTCCTCTCCGCCGACCTGTCTCTGGCCGCCATCCCACGCATCCACAGAACCACTTCTGGGGGCAGGTCTTTCTCCCACCATGCCGCCAAGACTTGGAACACCCTCCCTCTCTTCCTACGACAAACTGAAGACCCGCAGACCTTCAGGAGACAACTCAAGACCTGGCTCTTCGACCACTAGCAGCGCCCCCCCGCAGCGCCTTGAGACCCCCGCAGGTAAGTAGTGCGCTTTACAAATCCTCTGGTTGATTGATTGATTGACCGAGTGTTCCGTGCAGGGTTATGCGAAGCTCCCGAAAGGGGGCCATCCTGCTGCATAGAGGGCTCTGCCTGACAATTACCAAATCACATGTGGATCCTCAGGGACGCAACATGGCATTGGAGGGCCTCCTTGAAGACCGCCAATATAACTTTCTCTCAGTTTACCTTCCTAATCAAGCACATGCGGGGACACTCGCATCGCTTACTTCCATACTCGCAGACCTACAGCAGGGTGTTTCTACCCTTGGTGGAGACTGCAATGCAGTGCCAACCCGGACCATGATGCATCCAGCCACCACACTCAGGGACTCATCTCCAGTGCCTGCCAGCTCTCGCTTTGGATAAACATGCTGGGGCTCTGAGTTGGGTGGATGGTTTGTCACTCTGGGACTATATTTATACTCACACTTTGGCTGTACTTGGCACAAAATCCTGTATTGATCTCTTCATGCTACCGGCTACTAATGTCGGTCAAGCAAGCTCTGTGTCCATCTCCCAAGGGGGACTTCTGACCACACCCCACTTACCATGACATTTGGTATTGCAGACCTTACTGGCCTTCACTTTTTAAGGCTGCCCCAGACCCCAAGATCCAGGCCTACTTTGAAATTAATCAGGGATTGATGTCTTTGTTGGCCACCCTATGTGAAGCCAATAAGACAGTGATTTGTGGTCAGGCGAAAAGGTTAATCTGACGGACTGAAAGGTAGAAAATTGCATAAATTATTGATCTTGGATCCCAAATGCACACCCTGGAATGTCAAACCCCTGTCCATTCTACTCCCGCCTGCGTGCATCATCTCTCGATGGTCAGAAGCCACCTAGAGCAGCTCAACCTCGAGGATGATCATCAATGCTGGCCAGCATGTACTAGAAGCCTTTATGAGCACTGTAATAATTCTGGGTAACTACTCTACTGACTTGCTACTCATGACACTGTTTCCTGAATCATGCCTCAACTCACAAATGAGGACGATTGACGCCTACTCTGCACCTCCGATATCCTACAGTCTTTCGCTGCCTTTTATCAAGACCTTTATGCCAGTAGACCTTGCCCTTACTGAAAGTTAGAGCACCTACTACTGCCTGACATCCTGCTCCTTGTGATCCCTTCTTCCATGGCCCATAAGTTGTACCAGCCAATTACTGCAAAGTAGAGTGACTCTGCCCTTTACGATACGTCTTCTGGCAAGACCTTAGGCCCGACGGGTTGCCTGTTGACTACTACTAGAAATGTAGAACTCACTTGACCCCATTCCTGCCCATGCTCTAAGCTGAAGTGGCTGAGTAGGAAACATTCCTGCCTGAGCTCGAGTTGGCCTCCATCAAGGTCATTTCCAAACCAGGCCACCCTCCTGAGAAGTTCTCTTTGTACAGGCCCATCTCATTAACCAATACTAAAGATCCAACGTGTCAGGGGAGCTCTCTCTTCTGGCGATTGACCCCATCCTAGATATCCTATATGGTGCCCTAATACCCAACACCCTGCCCAACATGACTAGTGTGATATTCCTTTGCTCGAGGTCTTCAGTGAAATTTTTGGGATAGAACCGTTGACTTACTGGGATGACCCTGCTCTGAAGGCAGCGAATGCTCTGTCACGCAGCAGGACTGGAGGGATTGCTGCAAATGGAATCACAGCTTGACTTTTCAGGACTTACAGGACAGCTGCAACCTCCACCAGATGCAATTCCAAAAATGTCTACGACTGTGTCACACCCTCATGGGCAACATTCGTCCCGGCAGAGACACTCCTGACTCTAGCCCCATTGACGCTTATTTGCTAGTTGGATGCATTTGCAAGGGTGCCGTATCCCAAATCTACTGTTCACTCATTGTGAATGCTCCACAGGGTCTTGATACCCTTTAATACCATTGGGAGGGCTAGCTTGTTGAGCTTAACGATGCTGTTTGGAGGGAGCCTAGGTTAGCCCTGTGCATGCTGGCCATTTCCAATCGCCCCCGATTGATCCAATTGAATTATCTGAACGCCATGTACCTTACACCGACATGTTTATACAATGCTGGCAAGATCACCCACCCTGCTTGCTTCCACTGCTCTTAGTCCCCTGCTGGTTTCTTCCATATGGTTTGGGCCTGCCCAATCCTTTCATCTTACTGGGAATATATCAGACATGAACTTTCCTAGGCCCTGGAGCATGACCCTAAACTTGTTGCTTGAGCATGAATGTACCTTAAATAAATGAAAAGACAAGTGGCACTTGGCAAAAAGAGAATAAGTTGCTTAATTAAACTCAGCGGCCTGGAGAATATCGACAGATGCCCGTCTGACAACATATTCAGGGTACTTCATTTTTGGCCACACAAATATATATATTGTGTGTACAATAAACACTTTGACGTTCTTTGAAAAGCATCATAGTCATAAAAAACAGTACAACCATCTGATAAGGGAGACACTGATGGCTCTCAACCTTGGGGAGAGTTGGTGTGGGCCATTGTGTGCGTGTCAGATGTCCGGTGTTGTAAGCGCATGCACACCTTGTGTGGTGTACATGTTGTGTCCTGATTGGATGAGTGTTCCTAACTACACCTGACATCTAACTCTGTGGTATTTTTAGAACATGTGCCTTTGGGCAAATGTGTTTTATTGGGGCCCATCTCCTCAGTCTTGTTTGTGGTGTAACTACCCATCTTTGGAATCGATCAGGGTTTTCCCTGGTTAGAAGCAACCCCTCCCTCCCTCGTCCTATTTGATGTCTGGACATGTACCCAGAAAACATGACTATCCCTTCCTGACATCTCCCCTCAAAGAACACATTAGAGTTTGTGCATAAGTCTCAAACTAGGTTTGAATCATGTCAATTCTTGAGGCCCATTTGGTGACAGAAGGATTACAAGGTTTTAAGCCATAAAATAAATTGCTGGGCTCATTAGCATCTGCAAATTCTAAATGGACTCATGGCAATTAATTGTTAGATTGGATTTCAATCTTACGGGAATAGACATTCCCTGAAATTCTGGAATTGAAGTATATAGTAAACATTATCTTTTGGCAGTCTCCCAAGCCTGGTCAGGGAATATTGAAAAAGAAAATGCATGCTTGGTTGCAAATTACCCTTTTTAGCCTGGCATTGCTGAGGAGCAATTACTTAATTTTATGGTCATGAAAATAAGTGATGTTGGGCTTGGGTTTACGTCCCGATTTCGGCACTTTTTTAGGCACTCTGTATATTCTTGCAACTCATAAATGAGGTTTTGTTCTAGGTATTTCTTGTCCAATATTTTCCTCCAGTAAATCACTGACCCAGATCATTGTATCTGAGGCTCCTACATCTTTCAATTCAGGTCCCCCAATTGTTGTTTGGCTGAAATATCACAGGTCTATTTTCAAGGTCCTCAAACCTGAAAGTTAGAGTTTTCATTTCTAGTTCAAATTTGTTTACTTGCTCCTCTCACTGGGTTACACTGGAAACTAATTCCAGGACATGTTTCCATAAATGAAACCGAATCACTTTTATGAGCAGTGCTTCCATCGTGGATCCTTTTTTTTAACACCCTTAATTTCCTTTAAGATGTTTTTTCAATGTAACTTTAGTGGATTGGGTGTTGAGTGAGATGCATTGTAGATCTCAGATTATTCTGGTAATAATTCCTGGAATTACCGGCTTTACCAGGGTACCAAGCTCATCAGTCTGGTCGAGTTTAGGAATGAGTTGTACTATAGAATTGAGTACTGAGTCATGAAGGTTAAATCTGTTAGAGCTTGGCACCTGTAAAAGTTGGTGAGTATGTGTGCCTGTACCTCCAGAGTACAGTGAGCGGGGATCACCAGTCCAGCATGGGCGTCCGCAGAAATTTTTCCAGGGGGGGGCAAAATGTTAACGTCTCCCCTGTTTTTTCTGACTGCTTTCTGCATTCTACTGCTTTTGTCCCATTTTTTACTGCTTTCTCCTTTCATTCTCTCATGCTTTTGCCTTATTTTTACAGCTTTTTCCTTCCTTTCCACTCCCCCGTTTTCTGACTGCTTACTCCTGAATTCACCATGTTTTTTACTGCTTTTTCCTTAGTCTCCCCCATCGTTCTGTTTTTTCCTTGTTTTTTTTTTACTGCTTTTCCCTTCCTTGTGTCCCCCCCCCCATTTTTCTGAATCTTTCTGCCCTGATTTCTACCTTCCTCTATTAAAAGTCTCCTTCTGTTTTCCACCACGTTTCAGAAAATAAACAAAACCAGGCAGGGTTTGCTGTAAAACATACAGGCTGTCAAAAAACCCTAAAACTTCAAGTTTTAAATAGTTTTAAATGAATCTATTGTTAGATTTGAACAAGAAGCGCAGAACAGAGAATCTGCCTCTCTCTGAACTCTCTCTCCGTCTGACTGGAGAGGAGCCTGCGCAGTGTGCACTTGCTGGGAGCTAAGCAGGGCGGGGGCAGGTCGGAGTTGGACCATGATTGGTCCAGCTCTTGGTTTGCAGCATTGCTAGGCAATTAGGCGATGTGGTAGTCAGCTATCATTGGTAGCGTTCAGCTAGCCAATGACAGTGCTGCCTGCCTGCAATGCCGCCTGAGCCTCCTGGTGGTGTGATGTATTCCTATAGGTTCTGAATCGATCCCCCTATTCCTGACCCTGTTCTGGTTAATAATTAACTAGCAGCCATCCCACGGTACAAAAACCGTTATCTGATTAAGCCACACCACGGCACAGGAACGCGTTATCTGATTAGGTCATAACGCTTGCCATCTAATTAGGCAAGCACTATTCCTCCAGCCCCTGATAAGGCATACGGAGTTCTCAAAACAAATCAAACCTATGACAACCTGGGAAAATCCCTGCGGCCATTGTTTTGATTTCACCGAGAACTTCAGTAAAGAATGTGCTAACGACCAGTTCGTATGACATCCTTATTGACGTATCTATGTCCATCCTTACGTCAATCTCGGCACCTTACAGGTATAAATATTACCGACATTGCCTTAAGCAAACACACGCGGTGGTGACGTGATCAGAGCAGCGAGACGTGCTGAGGAGCCCAGCAGAGAGCGAAGCCCACACGCGCTGCCCCGCCTTCCTGACGCGCTGAGAACGAGATGCTGCTTTTCTCCTACCGAGAAATCCAGCTCCGGCGCTTCCAAGCGGCCCTCGCAGGCAGCTGGAATATCAAGACCAGAGACGAGAGATACCAGCCCTCAACCATTCTAGATCTCAGGTACAGAACTGAACAACCCCTTGCAGAGAATTCTTGAGTCAGTCCCTTGGCAAAACAAACTTAACTTAAACTGCTACTTATCTACTCCCGCCCACGTATTAGGCTTAGGTCAGGTACACTGGGGTAGGCGTGGTTAGAAGCACCAGTTGAGTATGATTAGTCAAATGTATATATGTATGTATCTATTTTATCAATTTTAAATATCATATGGCTTAGAAACCATATCAATGCTTCTGCAGTATTATTTTATACTCCTGCTTTTATTGTATGCACTTTACTTAACCATAAGTATCGCAATAATATCGATTCATTTCTCTTGTACGAGAAAAGAGACTGATCAATAAATAACATCTTTTATTGAACACGCCCGTCTCTTCCTTTTCTCTACAATCTGGTGAAACTAAGAATGCACTGAACTGACTGAGTAAAATAAGTTGTCTTTTGTTTTCACACGACTCTAGTGATACACTCTTGATTAGGGGAGAGCAAAGTTGTCATGTTCTATGGTTGTCAGAAACTAAATCCCTTCTTGTCTATCCAGGGAGGTTAAACTCCTCCTTGCCTATTCGAGAAAGTTTCTAGTGAACTCTGAGCTAGCTGGCAAAACCAAAAACTTTAAGTCTAATATCGTCGGTAGAAGACCTAGTTAACCTCTGCCCTAGGTCTATACTATTGAAGATATTATTCCAATGCGCAGAGCCTATTGGGATAATAGGAACTACACTACATGGCGCCCAAACGTTTGGAGAGGCGATAAAACTAACGCAAGACATTAGAGTAACTCAGTCGTGCTTTTTCACACAGAACCCTTTTTTTCCCCATAATACTCCAAAGACGTCTGGAGTGGGTGAAAGGTCATATCCGCCAAACCTCGCAGGAGGAGACTCCTATGTATGGTTCTTGGTTTAGTCAACGTTGAAGGATACACTGTTCCAAAATATTGTGCATCTAATCTTTGTTTCCATAGAAACCTGATCTGCAAACAAACAAAATAACCTTCCTGTTGGTAAAATGGTAGACAGTGATGATGAAAGGGAGACAGTTAGACTAGCAGCCGAACTCCTAGCAGCTGATAATACACTGCTACAAAATGACCCGGATATAATACTCATCCCGGTCAACATAAGAAAATCTATAACCTTAAAACTTATAGAAAATGGACTGACATCGAGAGGTGGTACAGTCATATTCGTAATTGAGGCACACGAATATCGGCAGACAGAGGTATTCTATTCATGGATAAACTTTCCAGCAGCAAACGCTGTAATAAAAGAGTTCCACTATTATAAAATAGAGGAACCACCGGATACCTACACTCCTTTCGAGGAGGTGGAAGTACCACTCAAATTCCAAGAGCACCTGCTCTTGTTTAAAGGCGCCCTAAAACATAATAATCACATCACCAGGCTCGGTCCACTAGGTAGACCAAGAGCAACGTGGCCGGTCCTAGCCGGATATACACCACATCCAGACATTGAAGAAATGCCTGCACCAGAGCTTTTAATACAGCTAAAACAACTAATCAAAATACATAGACAATTAGTCCAATATGTAATGCGGACTTCAACAGTCCAACCAGCAAGTAAAATTCCACAGCTGACCCCTCATCAGGGTAACACAAATAAAATTACACCACAGAACATACAGTCCTGTCTGGGTAAAGTACCCGCAAAACGGGAACAAATATCTTTCTGGCTAGCACAAAAAATCACTCAAATAGAGGCGGTGTTTCCAGACACCACCCCGGTAGAAAAACACAGGATTCTGACTATCTGTCTTCCAATGGGAATCGCACCACCGTGGAGGACTGTGACACTTGGGGTACAGTCTTTGCTTCCATATACACAAAAACACATGGTGTACCATCCATGTCAGTAATACCAGATGTGCTAAAACAGATTCAAGATGAATATGGTCCAGAACAGCTTTAACTCTTGGTATGAAATTACTGAAAGACTTCAAGCAGGTCTCGGCTATTTTATTAGCCAACATAAAGGGAGAAGCAGCAAACGTGGCGATCCGCCAAAGGTTAAAAGAGACAGATATAGCAGACCAACCAACTGAAATTGCCAGAATCATAGAGAAATCCTATGAAGAACTAGGAAGAGATAGTCTGGGTGGAATACCGGTAAAACCTCAACTGATTGAAAGTCCTGAAAAGGTATTTATTAAAAATAATTTAAACACTCAAAAAAAGAGCTGGGATGGAAACAAACAATCCAATCCTAAAGAAAAAAGATTCCAGTCCAGAGGAAGGTCTCCTCGGCGGAGAGAAAGATCTCCGAACCAAGGACGCAGGTCTCCCCAAAGTGAGCCCTCTGGGAAAAAATACAACCTTAGAAATAGGGATAATGTAAAGAAACCTGATAGATATCAAGATAATGATACACGTCCCTCTCAATCTTTTCAGACTTCCTCGCAGAAATCGGAAAGAAGAGGACGATCAGAACACAGGGAAGAGCACGTCAAGTCCAAAGACAAGGAACCTGCTCATCCAAATAAAAAGTTACAATTTCCAAAAAAGAAGGTAGCCAGTATTAAGGTAGTCAAAGATGCCGAGAATACTGAGGACACAGCTGAAAAACGGAGAATGGGCTCAGACAATGCTAGACAGCGCAGCAGAAGTGAGCATAGCTCGCAAAGTCCTTATGAATCATCTGGAGACAGTGGACACGAATGAATACATTCAGGTGGAAACTGCAGATACCAGAGTTAGCAAACCTCATAAAATATATGAAATAACATTACGTATAGAAGGGGATAAGACTAGAAAAATAAGGGGACTATTTTGGGATAATCTGTCCAAGGGCTATGACATCCTTCTAGCTGAACGAGACTGGCCTCCAGAGTTTGTCAGGGAGTGCCCTCATGGCGAAGAAATAATTATGCCTGCCTTCTCAAATCATATTCCAATTCATAAAAAATATACACTTGCTAGAAAGTGGGCAGTAGCTCAAGCTCCTGCTTTATATAAAAATCATGTAGGGTGGGATGAGGACACTCCTCCTCACAAAATCCAGTTAAAATCACAACCTACTGCACAGAGGCAGTACCCAATTAAGCAAGAAGCTAAAAAACAGGTAAAAGAGATCCTAGATCAACTTGAATACCAGGGGGTGATTGAAACTTGCACCTCACAAATGAACAATCCTTTGTTTCCTGTCTCCAAACCAGACAACTCATATCGTCTAGTTTTGGATTACAGACACCTTAACTCATGTTGCAAAACCTTTGCAGTGCAAAACTCGCATAGTGCTGCACTAATGAATAACATAGTGCGCAAAAAATACAAAACAACATTAGACATCTCTAATGGATTCTTTTGTCAACATATAGCACCAGAGAGCAGATATTTGACTGCGTTCTCGGTAAATGGCTCGCAAAAAAGTTTCTGCCGTTTACCCCAGGGGCACAAGAACAGCCCAGGATTATTCTCAAAGAGAGTAACAGAATTACTACAAACATACGATGACGAGGCATTATCATATGTCGACGACATTTACCTAATAAATGATGACTTGGATACTCACTTGAAGAGAGTGAACACCATAATACTTGGGTTCGCAGCAGAGGGTTACAAATTCAACTTTAAATAATCAAGAATTGCCCATCTAACAGTCCTGTTTTTAGGATATGAATTATCAAGTGAAGGCAAAAGCCTGGCTGACAATTTCCTAGAGAAATGTGCTGTACTCCAAGCTCCTAGAACACTAAAAAACTTACAATCAATTCTAGGCTTCCTAAATTTCGGAAGAACATACATTGCAAATTACGCAGAAAGGGTTAAACCCCTTTATGATCTAATAAAACCGGATTTTAAAAGAATCAATTGGACTCAAAAACACACAGAAATTTTGAGATCTTTACAAACAGACATGTTAATTAAAACAAAATTAGAAACACGTGACAACACACGCAATCTTGTGATTCGAGTCATCCCAGGAAGATGCGGATTCACATACCTGACCTCTAATGAGGGAGAAAAGGTTCCAATTGCGTACAAATCACACTTGTACACAGAAGCTGAAAAGAAGTTCAGTTTTAAAGACAACATTGTTCATGCAGTTCAAACGGCTATAGCAAGAGAAAAAGACAACGCTGACGGTAGACGTATCACAGTCAGAACAGCGGAGTCAGCCTTTGAGGCATTAACAACCCCATGTAATTTACCAACAACAGCGTTGAATCCAGAATGGATACAATGGGTGAATTCAATTACAACGGACAGAGTAAAATACTACTTTGATCCAGAATTAAAGGAATTAAGATATCTAGAATATAAAATGACATACCCTCTGCCAATCGACATTCTGCCTTTACGACAATACGCCTGTGTAATACATACAGACGGGCATGCTCAACCCTCAGTTTGGGGAGAGCTGGCTTACAAGGCCACATGCGAAATTGTAAAAGAAGTGTGGCACGGAGGTAAATTAAGACCTCTACTTACAAAAACACACTCAGTGGAAAATAATTCAGAACAACAAACGGAAATAATAGCGTTAAAAATGGCGCTAGATAATACCGATCGCGAATTCCCGACACTTATTGTGTGCGATTCGTATTACTGCGTCAAATCATACAATAACGATTTACAGAAATGGATTCAAAACGGTTACAAAGATGACACAGGTGCAACAATAAAGCAAAAAGTGCTTTGGGAACAAGTAGTTCTTTTACAGAAAGGACTACCAAAAACTCACGTGATACACTCACTGAGTCATCAGCGTGATGGCGTTCACGTTGCAGGGAATTCATTGGCTGAGAAAGCCACAACGGCAGCAACTGAATCGGCTTCCGTAGTCAAGAAAAAGCGTACAGTAAAACACATTGACGGTGAAACTATGCTGGCGGTGAAAACGTCATCAAAAGGCGACTGCTCAGCACTACCGATCAACTATCCACTCAATTATACATACATAATCGATGTAAACTCAGTCCCTTTTGCTCGAATCCCTGGAGTGGGGGATAGAGTGATTCCAAACATGGACAGGAGAGGCTTGTTAATAGCAGACGCACATATGGGTGAAGGTCTCAGACACCTTAAACAAAAAGATTCTCTGGAAGAATTACAATCAGTGTACTGGTGGCCAGGCATGAGCCTGCATCATCAGATTTTTGTAAAAAACTGGCCAGACTGCAATAGAGATCGCAGTGGCGAGCGAGGAGGACTATTACCATGGCACTTCGCTCCAGAAAAACAACAACAATAAGAAAGTACCCATCACGAAAAAGCGTTATATTAACATAAAAAGACTAATTTTCACTTATGATGTAAGACCCCAGCACTCGGCTGACGTCTGGACTGTTATAAAAAGATTTGCGAGTCTATAATGGCATATACGCTAGAAGCATGCTACGTTTGGCTGAATGTTTTTTCTTCTTGCCCTAAAGCGTATGGAAAAACATGGTCAAATGAGCATAGCATAGCGGGACTCTTCTCACTTCCTACCTGAGGGAACGGGATGGTGAAAAGAAAAAACCAAAGGCATAAAGCAATCTATAACAGCGAAGGTATTAGGTTCGGGAGCTGGGTGGGTCAAACATCTAATAAGTGTCCAACGTAGTCTAAATAACCTGCCAAGAAATTCTCTGAGGGGATTCAGTCCGTACGAATTATTGTTTGGAACTAGAATGATGGTCTTAGATCTTGACAGTCAGACTTCAGTGGTTAAAGAAAAAAGCTTTGATATCAAAGATCGTTTGGCTATTTTACAGGACTTAAACGAAACAAGGAAAGACCTGAGCAACATAAAGTTGAAACAACAGCCAACGACCACTGAAGAAAAACCACCTGTCCCAGCAAGACCTGTCTGGATTCCAAAAGTCGGGGATCTAGTCAGAGAAAAGATCGCGGTAAAGAAGGAATTTGGGCCTTCTTACAGAAAAGCAGTTCCTGTCTTGTCTATCAACGGGACAAGATCAGTAGTACTACCGCCCCTTGCTGGTAAAAAGGAGAACAGAGTTGTATCAATCGACCTGATAAAACCACAATCATGTGGCCGATAACAAACAGTAGGCCAAGTGGACTCCCGATAAGTAGTAGAATACCAAGGTTTGCTACAAACACAGAGGTTCAATCTAAGAGGCTACTCACATTTGAAATGCCAACAGAACAACAACAAGGACTATGCAACAATGCTATGGAACTTAAACCTCTAAAAACCCAAATAAAAACATTTATCAGAGACACACCAATCTACAATGAAGTAACAAATGACTATGCTGCTGCAACAAAACACACTAATAAAGCAAACAGCAATCCTGAAACAATAGGAACAATAGACAGAACGGCATCCGGTTACTTCATCAACTTCAGTGATTCATCTGAAGACCTGAGTGAATCAAAGGAACAAACATCAACAAAAACCTTTAAAGATAAAGCTAAGGAACTTTTTCAACATCTGAAAGAAACCTATCTGATTTCTCCATGGATTGAATTCTGGGTGGCCTTAGGTGCACTTATCCTCATACTTTGGCTCATCATGGTACTATGTTTGGGACACTTCATTGAGGGAAAATATGCTAAAATGGACACAGCAAGCCAGAAAATCAACTTGGTCCTCAAACCACACACGTCTTCACACGTCGAGAAAAGAGAACTTTCTTCAGTCAACTTCACAGCCAATCCTATACCCGGTGGGGTAGCATGGGACAATACTGATTATGAAATCTATGGTCCGGTTGAAATCCTGAAGTATCCACATCAAATCAAGATCTCATTGAGTGACTTTGTAAAACCAAACTCAGTTGCTGATGATTAGGACGTTGAAAGCATTAATAATATGCTGTCTGACCTAGTAATGTCTGCTAAATTAACAAAACATGATTATTTGCAGGGTTCGTCTAATTATGATAAAATGTTCTGTTATAATCACTACAGTAATCATTATCTGCATAAATCTGCACAACCTAGAAATGTTTTACATTTTAATCAATGGGAACACTGTGCAACCCCTCCAAAAGGTAGCTCAAGAACTTTTTATGACAAATATTCATATTTTTCAGGGTTCAACACAAGTAATGCAGAAACATTTTATTTTAAATTATCAAATAAGACAGGTACAAAGACCATGCTTATAAACACTACATTGATATATTCAGACTCATTTTTTGAGCAAATGAGTACATTTGGTTTTGATTACTGGGACAAAAATGTTGAAGTAAAAAGTGTTTGGGGTTCAAAGGAATGGCAAGTACAAGGTATAGAATCATTGTTTAGAGCCTGCATGATCCCAGAACAAATTTTATTTTTGAATGACACTGTTCAACAAACTACCTGTCTTGGCCTAGCCAAAATCAAAGACTTAAACAAACCGTCTATTCCAAAGCCATCAATGAACGGTAATATATCTTTAGATGAGGAGATAGACGTCAACCATATATTAAGCCAAAACAGAACACATCCTGATTGGAAACAGTGGATGATCTGGCTCACAGATACAAATAACTGTCAAGACAGATTCCTGAACAAAATCCAAGGGTTCACATTGACCAGGCCAGACCCTAGATATTCCCAAAGACAACACCCAGGGATAATTACCACGTACAGTGTGGGCAAGCTCTGCCTTCAATGGCTACAAACATCCACACTGGCAGAAATTAAGCAACACCTGACTTTACTTACTGATGGTGCTGACTTGCGTGATTTCATTATGGGACCGCGCAAACAGCGTCAAAAACGCTTCATAGCAGCCTCTGTATATGCAGCTTATAAGGAAGCCTGGAAAATAACTCAAATTGAAACATCAGAGAGAATACGGGAAATTGACCGTATTAATTTGGAAAAATCACTTTCTGTAGTGGACAATGGGTTAATGACTCTGTCCTCCAGGATATACTCTTTGGACAGCATTGTGTCTTCAGCAATCGACATAATATCGCAAGACTTACTGTTGTTACAACATGGTCAGTCCCAATTGCGTTCTATTGTACAACTTGGCTGGACGTTACAAAATCTGCGTTCAGGCTATGTGCCTTGGCGTTTAATCAACACAACGTCACTGTTCAATATCTTTAACCTTACTGATAAACAAATCAGTATGGCACAGAAGGGTGCTGATTATACAATCCTGAGCATTGAGAAACTCGAGAGATTACCATTGACAATGTCAGAACGACCTGTCAGTGAATGGATAATACATGGAATAATTAATATTCCAATATCTACTTTCAGGTTTCAATATTGCCAAAAATATATACAGGCTGGCATGTACGAAAAATTGGGTAAAGGGTACATCAAATCAACATGGAACTTGCCCTATTCACATGCATGTGTCAGTAATAAAGGCCGAAAAGTGTTTCTTAGTGGCAATAATTGTGCGATGTCACTAAGCGGTACACTTCTGTGTAATGGTATTAGTTCACACGGAGCCTGTGAAGGGTCCTCAAATAACCTTTCATGTCACCAGCTAGGCACACCTGCGACACAAATAGAACCATTCTTTAGGAGACTATCGAACGGGAGTTACATTATAATCGTAGACTGCAGATGTTGTAGCTTGGTGCCCGGAATAGCTTATCTCATAACTACGACTGCGAAGGTTATGTGCTGTGAACGAGTATTGTTCCCCAGCGCAATGCCAGACAGGGAGGCAAGGTTATGGCCGAATTTGAAAATTGCTTCCATTCGAGTTGATACTTTAAGCAGAATGAAAACAGTGCTCCTTCAGACGCCGACCAGGCTCACGTCATCAAAAGAAACGTATGATCTCCAAGTTGCAAGGACAACGGCAGAGATTCATTCATTGTTATCAACTAATTCCCCCATACATTTCGCAGAAATCCTGACCGAAATCTTAAATATTTCTGATACCAGTGGAGTCTCAAATGTATTTAAGACAGTGTTTTCGGGGGCTTTAACACCATTTAAAGCCATTCTGGGTATTTTTCCGGACTTTGTCCATTCCATCTTTGGTGGACTTCCTCTCCTTTTGGGACTAGTGGCAGGAATCCTATTTTTGATTCTGTTATTTCGCTATGGCAAACCGTGTCACAGACAAAACACCTGCGACAAGGGAAGAAACAATCCTAGCCATTGGATACCGGGACCGGATATCTAAAATCCTTGGACTGTCCCGGCTTAGAGACCTGAACATGACTTGGTTTCTTTCATTTAGACCAATGTGGCAAAGCTGTGTTTTACCTGTATTAAGGTGCTTGCTATGCGGAGAAGAATGCGTGTTAGACACCTGTCTGACGCTACAATCTGATGCGCCAATGGATGCAGAAACTTTGTTGGGTCCGGTCACGGCTCATGCATTGTGCTGTCCCCAGCGGCTACCAATCCTGATGACGGCATTCGTGGAGACTTCACCACTACGATTGAGGGGTAGTGAGGTTCAAGATGAAAGCAGCATCGATCAGGTACGACCTTCTGTCAGCTATGATGATCAAAACATCAATGAAGGCAATCATGCTCATGAATGCATGGTAACATCTTTTTCCGAGTTAATGGAACTTTCACAGGAAGCTGTTGAGAGTTTTTTCGAGAGTCTAAATGATATGATGTTCTCACCAGAGCAGAAATAATGACTTTTGAGCAAGCTAGCACACGGCGTTCCCAACACCCTGAATTTGGCCTTCAACTTTGATAATAAAGTATCATGGACAATTTTTCTCCAGTTTACGGACAGCGGAACATAATTTTTTCAGCGGCCCCAAAATATGTTGCAGTTTTTCGGGACACTTATCTTCTGCTTAAAGTAGAAACTATTCTTAGGGAATTAAATTTCTATTTTAGGAACTTTAGAGACATTAGCTGCCCTCTGGCATGTTCATAAATATTTTGTTTTGTGATGAAATGGTCTCGCATTTTTTTGTGTTATTTTTCAATATTTTATTAATAATGATGTATGAATATGCGTGATTAATTTAGCATTTTTCTACTGCTTGAGTGCATATAATGCTTATGATTATTTTTTTTTCTCGTGTATTACATAATTTCGAAATGCATATGGATGTATTTTGGGGTGGTACGGTATACACATACACTACTGTATATTTACTATGCCTAGATTTGTAAATATGGACATAGTCTGCGTGGAGTGGGTGTGATGTATTCCTATAGGTTCTGAATCGATCCCCCTATTCCTGACCCTGTTCTGGTTAATAATTAACTAGCAGCCATCCCACGGTACAAAAACCGTTATCTGATTAAGCCACACCACGGCACAGGAACGCGTTATCTGATTAGGTCATAACGCTTGCCATCTAATTAGGCAAGCACTATTCCTCCAGCCCCTGATAAGGCATACGGAGTTCTCAAAACAAATCAAACCTATGACAACCTGGGAAAATCCCTGCGGCCATTGTTTTGATTTCACCGAGAACTTCAGTAAAGAATGTGCTAACGACCAGTTCGTATGACATCCTTATTGACGTATCTATGTCCATCCTTACGTCAATCTCGGCACCTTACAGGTATAAATATTACCGACATTGCCTTAAGCAAACACACGCAGTGGTGACGAGATCGGAGCAGCGAGATGTGCTGAGGAGCCCAGCAGAGAGCAAAGCCCACACGCGCTGCCCCGCCTTCCTGACGCGCTGAGAACGAGACGCTGCTTTTCTCCTACCGAGAAATCCAGCTCCGGCGCTTCCAAGCGGCCCTCGCAGGCAGCTGGAATATCAAGACCAGAGACGAGAGATACCAGCCCTCAACCATTCTAGATCTCAGGTACAGAACTGAACAACCCCTTGCAGAGAATTCTTGAGTCAGTCCCTTGGCAAAACAAACTTAACTTAAACTGCTACTTATCTACTCCCGCCCACGTATTAGGCTTAGGTCAGGTACACTGGGGTAGGCGTGATTAGAAGCACCAGTTGAGTATGATTAGTCAAATGTATATATGTATGTATCTATTTTATCAATTTTAAATATCATATGGCTTAGAAACCATATCAATGCTTCTGCAGTATTATTTTATACTCCTGCTTTTATTGTATGCACTTTACTTAACCATAAGTATCGCAATAATATCGATTCATTTCTCTTGTACGAGAAAAGAGACTGATCAATAAATAACATCTTTTATTGAACACGCCCGTCTCTTCCTTTTCTCTACAATCTGGTGAAACTAAGAATGCACTGAACTGACTGAGTAAAATAAGTTGTCTTTTGTTTTCACACGACTCTAGAGATACACTCTTGATTAGGGGAGAGCAAAGTTGTCATGTTCTATGGTTGTCAGAAACTAAATCCCTTCTTGTCTATCCAGGGAGGTTAAACTCCTCCTTGCCTATTCGAGAAAGTTTCTAGTGAACTCTGAGCTAGCTGGCAAAACAAAAAACTTTAAGTCTAATATCGTCGGTAGAAGACCTAGTTAACCTCTGCCCTAGGTCTATACTATTGAAGATATTATTCCAATGCGCAGAGCCTATTGGGATAATAGGAACTACACTACAGTGGCTGTCCCATATGATTGGTAGCTGAGCGCTATACTAAATGTCATTGGTAGTACCATAGCGCTCAGCTACCAATGACATGAGTCACGGGAAGAAATAATAGCTGAACAAGCATTGACATAGCCAATAGTTCTCGCCTTTGGGACCTTATATGTTTTTAGCCAGAGCTATTTACTTTGCCCATGTTTTTAAGTTGTGCTGTGCAGAAGTGTGTAGTATGGTGAACATTTATAATAAAGAAGTGTTAGAAGTATTTTTATGACTGTATATATGAATATGAAAGCATTATATAGAATGTAATGATTATAATTAAAAAAGCTGGGAATTTGTATATGCTTGTTGTAATGGTTGTTTGCTATTGGTTGTTTTGATATTGGGGGAGTTAGTTAGTGAGAGAGATAGATAGTGATTCAGATAGTTAGTAAATGAGAGAGAGAGTTGGAAAGTTATTTAGTGAGAAAAAGAGAGTTAGTGAAAGAGATAGTGAGTTAGCAAGAGAATGAGAGAGTTAGTGTGAGAGAGAGTTTATTAGTGTGTTAGTGAGAGAAGTAGTTAGTTAATGAGTTAGCTAATTAGTGAAAGAGTGAGTTAGTGATGTAGTTAGTGAGCTAGTGAGTTTGTGTGCGAGAGAGTTAGTGAGCGAGTGAGAGTTAATTAGTGAGGTATTGAAAGAGTTTGAGTTATGTAATTTGTTAGCGTGAGTTAAGTAGTAAGTTAGTGTTAGTGTGAGAGGTAGTTAGAAAAATAGAGTTTGAGGGAGTGTGTTAATT
Source organism: Lissotriton helveticus (assembly GCF_964261635.1). Taxonomy (NCBI): domain Eukaryota; kingdom Metazoa; phylum Chordata; class Amphibia; order Caudata; family Salamandridae; genus Lissotriton; species Lissotriton helveticus. The sequence goes on from NC_136070.1 coordinate 884,809,337, forward strand.
AGGTAGGGATAGTGAGAGTGAGTGTTTTTTTTAGTGCAAGAATTAGTTAGTGTGATATAGTGAGAGAGAGTTAGTTAGTGAGAGTTAGAGAGGTAGTGTGTGAGTTAGTGAGTTAGTCTGTTAGTGAGAGTGAGATAGTTACTGAGAGAGTATGATAAAGTGAGCATAGTCATTTTAGTGATTTTTAATATGTTGGTTATTGGTGTAGCTATTAATGGTGCAGCATTGCAGGAGCATTGTAGCGTAACGATTTGAGGGCTAATTTTTGTCTATATTTTAGCTTTATTGTGCTAGATGAATCCACTATAGCAACCTATAAGGAGTCCAAACTAACGTGCCGATAATGTTTATAGGAGATAAAAATAAAGAGAATGCTAAGCGTCCCAGCAGACACCAGCCTAATTTAAGCTCCATGCAGGTGCTAATATTACAGTTCTGATGTAAGTAAACATGAACTGTTTTCACCAGCACATTGCAAAAGAAGTTGAAAACCGTTTTAAAAATGGTGTTACGGGGGAGTGGCCAATATTTAACACCGGCTTACTGTTAGCCTCCTGCACATCATTACATTCCGCTCATGGTTTGATCGATACAGAATAGTTTAGCGAAGTACACCATGAAACATATAGAAAATATTTGCAAATATGTTTTTGGGGTAAAGTGTGCAATGTTTTAGGGTGTTATGTACATTTGTGTGTGCCTGCTGTAGTTGAGGTGAGACGTGGAACAAAGGAGAACTTGATTTTTTTGTTCATCTAAAAAGTAAAAGAAGCAGTTTAAGGGTAAATAAGGTTTTTAAGAGAGAGAAAAGGTACAGGAAAGTGGAGGATGTTAGAGAAAGTACTTTACGTTGTGTGCAGATATGGCCATATTTGAAGGAAGTGGGTGAGGAACAAACCACGGACAGGAGAGGAGGACGGAACAGAAAGTGCAGTAGGGGGTGTGCTGTGTCTGCCTGCTGTTGATGTGGCGTTGCTGGTCTGGTTCCTGCAAAGCTTTGTCACAACAACTTGTTGATTGATGTCAATGGGAGCGCCTGAGGGCTTCATTACATTTGTGTAAAACTTTGGCTTAAGGTGAACCAAAGGTTATTGCAAGTGGGGGAAGTGTAGTGTGTATGCCTGCAAAAACTGTAAACCAGCGGTGTCCCAAAAGGCAAAGCTAAAGGCAGGATGCTTAGGCCTAGATGTATCAAGCCTTTTGCGAATCGCAAAGGCCGAAATTTGCAGAATTTCGGCCTTTGCGAATCGCAAACGGTCTATTTGCATGTTTTGGCATGCATCAAAAATTCGCAAATTAAGGAATCGCAAAAATTTGCGATTCCTTATTTTGCCATAGCATTTAAGGAATCGCAATTTTGCGATTCCTTAAATGCTATGTATGTAGCATTTTTGAATTGCGAATTTTGGTTAACAAATCGCAAATTACCACCAACTTGTAGTTGATGGTAATTTGCGAATTCTTCAAAAAATGCACAATTTTTTAAGGTGGCGTGTGACGCACACACATGCCCATAGGGCATGTATGTGCACCATATGCACACACATGTACATTTCAGGGGTGCAGCAGGGTGTCCTCGAGACACCCCTGCACCCTTGAAATTATTCACAATTTGGGATTAGCAAATTGCGAATCGCAAATTGAGATGTATTTCACAATCATTCCTATGGGCCTCCTGGCCCATAGGAATGAATGGGAAATTATTCTATATTTGCGAATTCTCAAATTGCTAATTCGCAAATAAGGAAGATTATGAAATCGCAAAACAAATAGCGATTTTTTACATACATGCCATTTTGCGATTTCTAAATAGCGATTCCTGAAAAATCGCTATTTAAAAATCGCAAATGGTTATGTTGATACATCTTTCCCCAAGTATATTAATACACTAAACATCCATTGGCAAAAAAGTGGAAAAGCAGTACTTCTCAAGATGTAGCCAAGCCACTCTGTACGATAAAAAACAGAAATGGTAACTATAGCTGTAGCTTCGTTCTGTTAAATCGGTTTGTGTTGTTTTGTTTTTTTACCGTACCACCAAATAAATACCTGTGATATGAGTCATGGGCTAAAAAAGGGGGAAAGTTTCAACTCTACAAACGGCCTTCACGTTTGTAAACACGCAGTGTTTGGTGCACTGGCAAACTAGTTCAATGTCCGAGGCTATAGGAAATGTCGGCAGTTTCTTTTTCGTGGCAAATAACTAAATAATTCACCCCGAGAAGAAGCGTAGCATCACTACACCTGTTAAGGGGTTTCTTAAAAACCTCAAGGTCAGTTGTGGGAGAGAATAACTGTCAACAGAGACTTGGAGGCGAAAGATAGATAGCTGCTTTGTCTGACCTGCCATTCACATTTACGCTTCTATTCCCTTTCTTTTCCCTGGTTTCCGGGATGCTTAAGGAAGCAGCGGGCAGAGAAAGTAAACAAGGCACACACAGAACTATTTACTTTCTGTAGTAGCCAGCCCTTATCCTTCCTGTAGCCAGTCACAGAAGTGTCACCCTGAGGTCCGGGGGTATCATATGGAGTAGCCTGGCAATCAAGTGCCCAGGTTGTGCCCAGGTTGTGTCATCCAAAGGACACTTAATGACGTTATATGACCATGAAAAGTGCCAGCCCAAACGTAACCAGCATTTTGGATGGCTGCACCAGTACGGCCCGCACCGGACCAGAGATCCAGGGGGGGGGGGGCAAGCGCCCCTCCTTGCCCCCCCCTGCGGACGCCCATGCAGTCCAGTACCATATCATTAGGTATTGCCTGCTCATTGAGGAAGGGGACTTGCCTTTCAATGTACATAGGGTATTACAGGTGGTCTCCGATGTGCCCATGTTTTTCTGATAGGGCTTTTAGGGAATCCTACTTGAAATGTTCCTGTGCTGTTTCATTACAGAATATTTTTTTTTGTATTCCTCTTCCAGGTTTTCCATGTATGTGAAAGCCTCGGAGACTGCCCAGGAGGTTTGTAGTAGAAGAAAGCTAGATGTGGAACTGGAGGAATCGAATCGTGTTTCACTGTAGATGCCCAATTTATGCTCATCAAGAGGCACTCGATTTGTCTTACTATTTTTTTCCTTGTGCTTAATAGTTTACAACATATGTTTCTGTGGTATAATACCTGTTTCTCCTGGCACTTGCGTGAGACCCTGTTATGCACTCATAATGCCTCTGCTGCAGTCTGGATCTCCTATAAAGCCTCTTGGACTGGAGCTATCCTAACCGAAGTACTGACTGCTTGGGATGGTGGAATGGATTTTTTTTACTAACTCCCCTGGCGGGTTTAAATTGTGTTCTTGTTGACCCCTGCCACATTTGCTTCACTGCTCAACACCCTTTTGCTGTTGCAGCAGATCTGTTAAGTAATTTAATAGGTCCTTTACTGATTAAGTATTTTACCAATTTAGGATCCACGATAATGTGGTTAAAGGGGGAAGCACTGAGAAAAACTGCTGGTGCAGGACAATGTTTTATAGCTACTGATGGTTAGTAGTGTTGTTTAAATGAGCCGGAAATTAAGCTAGTCCCATTCTGTTAATACATTATTTTAGTAAAGCATCACCATTCTCATATTTATGTATTTTATGTCTATTTATTAGTTAATACAATGTTATATGGCCCTAGGGTGACTGTTCTATTTGTTGTTTTGTAACTGTGGGACCAATCAGGACACTTGTATTGTTTTTAGTCATATAACCCGAGGGACATTCCACAATGAAAATGTACAACTTTAGATGCACTGGTGATTTTTCTTAGGACCCACTACAACCACACACTTTGGTGGTGTTTGAAATAGTGTTAATTTGTGTAAGCTACTGATCATTTAACATCAAAATGTTAAAAGATATTCATGCATGTCAAATGCAGGCAAATAGTGAAGGATGTAAAATATGTCTGTGTTGAATTTAGATGAGCATATGTATTTTTTAATGTATATTTACTTTTGAAATGTAAAAGGTTGATTTATATAATTCATACTATGTTTTTGTTTGCACGTTTGCTTTTATTGTGTAGGTTCTGATGAAGCCCATGAAGAGTAAAATTGATTCAACTAATTATTTATGTGTACATAATGGGTAATGTAAGGAATTTGATAAATCATAAACTGCAGGTCCATCAACAGGAAGTGCAGGTGCCACCTAAATCCTAATTTTCTCCTTCCCCACACACGCTGCTTCATCCTCACATTTTATGTGTTTCATACTGGCATTCTTTAGATCAGTGAGATGCTTCCCTAAGAGCTGCTGTATGACCTGCATTCTGAATTGCTGAGGGTATTTAGAACCAGACAAATGTGTTTATGAGTGTGTGAATCCAGCATGTCTGAGTAAAATTCCTGTCTGTCTTTGGGTTTTTTGATCCTTGTTGTGTGACAGTACGGTGTGGTGGTAAACGTGTGAACAGATGTGGTACTTCTGTCTTTGGTATTGTTTTTTAACGTGATTTCTTATCAGTTAGCTTTCTATCCCCAGGAGTGATCTGAAATAATTAGGTATATAAGTTTTCACATATGTAACAATTTCAAATGCCAAACATGAGTTGGCCTATCAGGCTATTTGCATATGAAAATTTGCTAATTAATGCATTGTAAATCCCATGAATTTGGCAATTTAAGCATGCACAGAGATATAAAATTAGACAAGCTTCACAATCTCATAAATAAATTTGAATGAGGCTCGTAGCGAATTATACTGAATAAAAGCAAAGAGATGGACTGAGAGTTTACTTCAAATAGTTTTCGTAATGAAAGATAATTATTTCTTCCCAGCAAGAAAACATTTAAACCCCACTAACTGGGCATTCTGCTATGAACATTTGTAAAGGGGGATGTCACTAAACACCCATATGCATTTGATAGTGTGAGTGGGTAGTGAAAAACTGCACATTTTAGCGCCCTGTTTTAAAGGAATTGAAAACTTCAGCCAGGGGTCCACTCCTCTGTGGGAGATTGAGGTCACTGATCTAAAACCAAGAACCAAATTCAAGTCTTTTTAATGTTTCTCTGCCTGATTTAGATGGGCATAAGAAAGGGGCACAAAAAACTGTGTATGTAATAATTTTATATGAGTTATTACTGATTTTTCTAAGCGTTGCACGCACTGTTGGCACCAGCTTTGGATCCTAGCTATATTAATAATTGTTATTACTGGAAAAAAGAGCAAAATAGATGTGTGCTCAAAAACGTTTACTTGCACCGGAGTCTAAACTAGGCTCCGTAGGCCAGATATACTACGGGGCAGGATGCAAAAAGTGGTCACAAATTGTGCACCAACTTATTGCAGCCCTTCCCTGATTTTGAGATACATGGGGCCTCATTTATGAAAAGTGACGCATCGCTGCGAGAAAACAGCGATGCGTCACTTTTCATTGCGCCCTTCGTGCGACCACAATGATGCGTCATATTTACAATATGACGCATCATTGTGCAAGGACTTACATACACGTCAGTATTTCTGACGTATCGGTAAGCTCAAAAGTCACGCATTGCTGGAGTGTGTCACAAAAGTGATGCAACTCCTGCAATGCGTCCTTTGACATGGGAAAAGCCCCATGTGAAAGGGCTTGCGTCAGTCTTACGCCTGCTGTGAGGCAGGCGCAAGATTTTGACGCAGCAGCGTCCTAAAAGTGACGCAGTGAAATCTCATAGATTTCACTGCGTCACTATTACGAGGCTTTTTGCGGGGGAACGCCCCCCCCCTGCATACATTATACTTGACGCAGGTATAATGTAGCGCAGGGGTTTACAAAGTGATGCATCTGCTTAGATGCGTCACTTTGTAAATAGTGCGCAACAGGAGGCATGTTTTATGCCTCCGATGCGTCACAAAAAGTGACGCATCAAAAGCGCAAAACTGACGCAAGGCCTCATAAATGAGGCCCAATGTTTGTACTAATAGGTGTACAAAATATCCTTTTGCAGGGGTTGCTGAATGACTTGCTTAATGAACAATAATTAGGCAGGTCACTATTTATAAATTGATTTGATTGGTTGCAAACACTGGGATGATGGCATGCTAGGAACATCAGGCCAACTTACCTGAGTATGCATTCCCAAATTGGAAACATTTTTCTTAAGCTGCCCATGTTCCTTAAAGGAACAGGTGCTGCTCTAAAACAAAACAAATTTCCCATTTGCAAAAACATTGGGTTGGTGGGATAACAGACACCGGTTCATAAAAGGGAAGGTGCCTGAAGGTGACATCGTCCACTTTGCAATTCAGTTAGCATCCCAAGTCAGGGGTTGGCAAGTCATCAACGGTTTGCAACCACAATTGTGGCAAAACATTATTGATACATGCAATAGCAAGTCACAAGAAGACGGGAACATCCCGTTCATGCTCTTTCGTAACTTCAATTTGGCATGAGCCCCTAAGCCCAGTCTTCCAAACAGCAAAATGTGTCAAATACATTCCTAAAACCCATTTTGCGATTAAAAACCCTGTCACTTTGCAAACTGCAGGATTTGTGATTTTTAAATAGTTTTGTATATCTGGATCCATAGTTGATGTTGAAACTAACTACTCCTGCCTTTACTTTGACATGTTTGTAAAACACAATAGAAGAGAATGCAACTGCCCCCTACTACATAGAAATTGGAGGAGAGGCCATGTACTATCACTGAGGAAGTAACAGTATCAAGAAATGTCAAATGAAGTTGGGTGAAGGGGAGAGAAGAGGGAGAGAAGTAACCGTCTCAGCATAGAGTGTCGTACCACATGCAAGAGGTATTAAGGCATCAACTGTTTTGAAGCTTCCATTTTCATCCAGGAAGTGTCCAGGGTTGAATTTGTTGGGGTCAGGAAAATATTTAGGATCATTCAAGGAAGTTGTCAGCATTCCAAAAACATTCGTTCCCTGCAAAGCAAATAAGAATTTATTAAGAAAAACATAAATAAAACTTCTAATTACAGCTTGTTCAATCAACAGTTAGGGAGCAAGAACTGAAGAATTCCAATGCATTTCAGCAGGAGTACAACATATAGGACAAGAATGGCTAAAACTCATGGACATTGAGGCTTAGATTGAAGCTGTCAAATCCCATGTCCTTTTTTGTATGGAGGATAAGGGTCAGGAGCAATATTTTTTTATGTCGAAACAAGAAAACATACAATGAGTAATCAGTATTCAAAACATGTAAAGTATTGGTAATGGTATACCTAAGCAAGATCAGCTAAGTTGTGAATACAGCTTTTTCTAAACTTTTATATAAATTTGTCAAGGGGTACCCATAACAAGTAAATAAATCCACTCTGGAATAAAAACAGTTCTAAGAGAATCGATGCCCAATCCCTGACACGAGCGGCAGGCAATCTCCAAAGAAGTGTGTGTTAAGTTTAAGCAGTATACACAATTTTAATGTAATGAATAAAACACAATAAAATTCCCAAACCAATTTGGCAAAATTGAGAAACATGTAATGAGCTAAAAGACACCAAGATCCTTAAAGTTGGTTGAGGGGAACAATAGATATAAATGTTTAAATGTTTATAGCAGAAAGATTCTAGAAAAAGTGAAGTAACAATCAAAGGCATTACTCTTGGTTGGCTGGTTCTTAAACAAGATTTCAGGCTGACCGCAATGGAGCTGAGCTCAGATATGCCTATAAGGTCATCCTGGTCAAAGTTTTTGCCTTTAGACTTAGTCTCTGAAAAGTAAATCAAAATGTTGCAGCATGGCAAGACCCCAGACTATAGCTTGCAAGAGATCCCTCCCGCTGAAACTATTGTTTTTGGCTGCACAAGCTCTATGTGGGTTAAATATGAGTTTTGTAGCCACAGAGGTTACTCTGTGTGTCAGATACATTTACTACCAAGCCCCGGTCCAGAATTTACCTTCGGTCCTGTTCACTTTTCTGATATCAAAGTACTCCAATGGGGCAAATTGGTAACGGTAGCTGAGCAGAGCTCCATGAGTCTGGATATGTACGCTGTGAAGGCCTGCTGGACCACTTTTCAACACTGCCAAAAATTCTGGGAAGGATGAGTATAGTTATTTTGCCCGCTTTCGGTGTGCACTCCCTGGGCATGCCTAAGGACCTTGTCCCAGTGCTCCAGGGGAGGAAAAATGAGTCCCAACTTTTTCAAAGCACTGAAAAAGTTCCTCCCTGTCAGGCCTGCAACCCCAAACACCTCATGGTAGGCTTCTGGGCACCATGTCTCTCTCCAGGCAGGGATCCTGCAGGGTCCACCCCTCTATGGTCAATTAGCGCTTTCTGGGAATTAAGATCCCGTCTGCTTTTTGTTTCCCTGAAGTATGAAAGAAGAAGGCAGCCACTTGACACTTGGAGATCAAACCCAGTCTCTAGGGGATATTGGGTTTTAGGAGTCCTTGAGTTCCTAAGTCCTCAGTGAGCACTCTTCTTCCTGCAGGAATCAGGAGGCTTCTTCCAGCTGGGCCTTCTTCTTCAAGTGGTGTCTTCTCAGGAGTTGGTAATCAGTGGGCCAAATTTATGTTGTGCGCTAGCCAGTGATAGCAGAAGTTCTACCACCAAATCCTAACTATTTTCTCACAGCTGTTAACGTTCCTTGTTAGAATACTTATTTTTTTTTTACAAAACTGTCAAATTACCCAGGAGCCCTTGTTTCAACATGGAAGAGTCCAGCTGCCTATTGGCAGACCTGTCTTCAGCCCATTAGCTATTTCCCTATATCGATGAACTCTCCTCTCAAGTGACACAGTCAAAACTGGTTCTCTTCTCCACTGTGGCTGTAACCATCCTTTCTGAAAGGCTCAATAATAATGATTAGAAGAAGCCCTTCTTGTTATGTTATGTTATGTTATGTTATGGAAACATATCGCGCACAGCTGCTCCAGCGAAGGAGCGTCCTGGCGCTTGACAAGGTAGACAACACAACACAACTAAAGAGGCAGCAGAATAAAAGGGGCAACAACTAAGAAAATAAAAAAGTCTTAATGGCCCTACGAAATGAAAAAAGATCATCCAGGGCACGGATCTTTAAAGGTAGGGAGTTCCACAGGGCCGCAGCCCGCACTCGAAATGAGCGGCCTCCAGCTCGACTAAGCTTGAACCGGGGGACCACTGCAAGTTCATGGCCCAAGGAACGTAAAGAGCGGGCAGGAACATAAGGAGACAACAGATTCATAAGAATCTGGGCAGAGGAGCCCTTAAGGATGTTATAGGAGAGACAGAGCACTTTGAATTTAATTCTCTGCTTAACCGGCAGCCAATGAAGAGAGCGCAGGGTGTTGGCAACAGAGCAAAACCTGGGCAGACCCGCCACTGCTCTGGCTCCCCCGTTCTGCACACGTTGTAGACGAGTGATCTCAGCCTGGTTAACCCCTACCAGGAGGGAGCTGGCGTAGTCAAGCCGAGAAATCACCGTCGCCTGCACCACTAACTGCCTGGTCGACGCGTCAAAGAATTTCAAAACTGGTCTTAGACCACGCAGGATGCCAAAACAGCAAGCAGCAGTTCTCTTAGTGTGGCAGACAAAGCTGAGGGCAGGATCTAACCACACCCCGAGATTATTATTATTTTTTTTTTTTAAAGAACCTTTACTTTAATTAGCATGAAATTACAAACACGGGCCTACAACCAGTGTGGCCGGCCGCTAATTAAATCAAGGAGAAATCAAGTAAGAAGTATCACATCAATCCGGCGCTTAAAAACAAAGCCACATCCAGGATACAGCCGAGAATCAAGATAATACGTGATACCAAGGATTTGAAACGGTTCATTTTTAAATAACCAAAAATTAAATCAAAAATCGACCTTGCATTGTCATTCCCGCTCCCAACACAGTCAGCTAAAACACATTATCACTCCGATGATGAACATAGATTGAATGGGAAAGGAGAAGAGTACCAAAGTCAGGATACATGCAATAGTCACGTACCAAGCACGGTATGCGAGCCCCACCCCTGAAAGGGAACGTACTATGGGAGACATGAAGACGACGACATCGAAGAAGGAAAAGGGCAAAGGGCCATAGAAACAAAAAAGGAACAGAGAACAAACCCATCCCCCAACCCCCACCCTGCACCCCTGCAAAAGGCTACGGCCTACCCCCCCAGCAGCGTGCCTGTCGCCCTAAATGAGAGACCCGAAATATAGAAAAGAAAGAGAAAAGAAGAAAAAAAATTGAGGAGCAGAGCCGGCGATTCGGTTACCCATTCCCTCCAACCCCCGCATACTAGAATCGTATAAACAGAAGCAGTATAAAAGTATAAGTATCAGCAAGCACATAAAACGCAATCAATTACAGCCCCACTAGACGTGCCCTTGAATCACCATTAACCAGCAAGAAGTCCCTCCAAATCCCAAACGAGGTCACCCCTGGCCGCTTCTGGCAATAGTATCAATGATGAATAGTCCTGCAGACGAGATACAATTCGGTACAAAAGGTCCAATCGTTCCAATCAGACCAGGTAGCGCAGCCGCCCAACATGGTCGTAGCCACCGAGAGACAACTGACGATGCATGGCGGATGTCGGAATGCAACAATACCCAGACCACCAACAGTCTCAAGTCAAAAGACAGTTCCGCCAAGCACGGAACGGAAAGCACAGGATGTGGGAAACACCGCAGCACAGTCCGGGCCTCATGTACCATGGATCGATGTAGCTTCTCCACTCGCTGGACAGAAAAAGGACCCGGTGAGACAACCACTTGCGGAACAGGTGTGGCAACAGTAAGCTCAGAAACCAAATCTATTCGCGCCTCCAAGTATGTAAACTCATCCGGGGGATATAATACTGTAGCAGAGGGAGACGCATCGGCACCAACTCGAAAGCAACCCAGTCCGCTACAAAATGGCGGGTCAGCAATGGCGGCGATCCTTCCTTCCAAATCCCGGGCTCCTCGGAGCAGGGCAGTCCACAGGGTTGTCAGTGCAGCCAATACGTGGCCACGCGTAAGCGTTTCCCCACATTGCCAAACTCCGGGGGTCTCAAGTTCAGCAGTTTCTCTGTCCCCGGGAGGGGCGCGCCCGAGGCGCCATCCGCCATTTCAGCCATCTCGTTCTCCTCCTCTTCCCCTCCACTTCAGAGTCTCGTCCGACCACTGGAGTCAGCAGGCCCCACGGCTGGATCTCGACAGTCGGCGCTTGCTGCAGAAAGGAGAGTCACCAAAAGGCCGGACATGCTCCCCGCAGCTCGCCGGGAGCCACTCGCTGGATCCCGGACGGGACTATCAACATGGCTGGGCATCTCACCCAAGCGGAACCGGGCGACATGGGCTCTCTCCGGCTCGGCAATATCTCGGGTTCACGGGGCAACCCACTATTGGGAGTGGGTTGATACCAACTCTCCCCGCTCACGGCACTCAGGCTCCCACTGACCGGCTTCTCATCCTGACCAGGGCCGCCAACGCTACGATCACTGCAGGGCACCCTCTGCACTCGAGGCCCCGGCTTCAGCGCCACAAAGGCCGGCAAGCAGACGGGGATGGTTCTTCGGATCTACTGCACGGTGGAGCCCCAGAAACAGACGGTAAGTGATTGCTTCCCTTCAGCAACTTAGATCAGCAAACCTTGCTCAGGATTATCTTCTGGATATACGTGCGGGGAGGAAGGGCCCACGGAGCCAAGCGTTTATGCAACCGTTCCGATCGCCATCTTGGCTCCTCCCCACCCTGAGATTTTTTAACTCCGTTACCGGGATCGGGGTGGGCCCAAGTTCAGGAGACCACCACATATCGCCCCAGAGGTCCACCTGCTTGCCAAGGATCATGATCTCAGTTTTTTTTGCGTTCAGCTGGAGACAGTTGGAATTCATCCAGCTGGCAACCGCCTTAAGTCCATTCTGAAACCTTGGGGCATCCAGGCGAGAATCCCCGCTGAGCGTAACCGCCAGCTGAGTGTCGTCAGCATATGAGACCATAGTCATGCCCCACTGCTTGACGACATCAGCCAGCGGCCTCACGTAGAGGTTGAACAACGTGGGGCTCAGCGAGGATCCCTGGGGGACCCCAAAGACCAGAGGATGAAATTTGGACTGGTGGGGCGGAATAGCCACGCAAAAGGATCGATCGGCAAGAAAAGAGCGGAACCACTTAAGGGCGGGCCCGACAATGCCAGCTTCCTCCAGGCGCTGAAGAAGAATCCTGTGTGAAACGGTGTCAAAGGCGGCGCTAAGATCTAATAAAACAAGCGCCGCCGTTTGACCCGAATCTATCACAGTGCGTAGGTGTTCCACCATAAAAAGGAGGGCTGTCTCCGTGCTGTGACCAGCACGGAAACCGTTCTGCGTAGAATCCAGAATATTGGCCCGCAGGAGATGGTCAGAAAGGGTCAGGTTCACGTAGGCCTCCGCTACCTTCGCTGGCCACGGAAGAAGCGATATCGGACGATAATTCTTGGGTTTGCGAGGATCGAGAGAAGGCTTCTTCAGGATGGGAGTGACCACCGCCTGCTTCCACTTTGTAGGGACCATACCTGAAGCAAGCGAGAGATTGATCAAAGAACAGACCGGTAGAAGATCAAAAGATGACGGATCCCTAAACAAAGCCGGTCTTAGTGGATCTGCCGGGGAGCCAGACTTAATTTGCTGAGCCAGTTTATTAAAACTGTCAGGTAACAGGCAGGGAAAAGTATGCAGGACCTGCTCTTGAGAACTAAGAGAGACTCCACCATACGGCATAGCAGTAGGAAAGGCGCAATAAATGGCTTGGACTTTCTCAAGAAAGGAGGCCGCCAGGGTCTCACAATGTGAAATGGAACAAGTTTCATTCACAGAGGCCTTTTTTGCCATCAGATCTTTAATCATCCCCTAATCAAACAAGATAGTGCACAAGCCTCCCCCAGCTGCAGTTCACGCTTCAATAACTGCACTACATATTTCCTAACATCCGTACCTTCTTTACCTTCCGGAGGTTTTAAGATCTTCAAATTATTTCTCATCGGCATGTTTTCCAAACTCACTACCCCTTCCTCGTGTTCCCTGTCCTTAATCTTAATTGCCTCTAACTCCTTGCGATTTGCCATATCTTCCTATCTGAGGTCTTTAACCTCCACCTCCAAACCAATTGTAGGACAGCTCAAATCATCCATCTTCTCCTCTAACAAACTACATGCCGCTCTGATATTATCCTGGTTCGACTCAGAGACCTCAAATCTTTTATGCATTTCCATATTTAATTTTTTAAGCAAGGTAATAACTAAGAGGTCGCTGCTCATAAATTCCAGTCCTGCCTCCAACCCTACAACCCTCTGTTGGACCATCTGATCAGGCTTCTCCCCCTCCGCACCTGATATACTTGAGCTACTCGGGTTGCCAGATGGACTTATTCCAGCCCCAGGAATACTTGGATCATCTATACTAGAAGGCAAAACCTGCTGTTCTGGGCTTGTATTCAACTCTGCCTGAAGCTGTGGGGCCTGGTCGACATCACCCATATCTGACGACAGGAACTGGAAATGATAGGGGCTCAAACGCTTAGACCAGTTGACCGACTCTATATCCAAAACCTCTTGCACAACGTCTCTAACACCCATCAAACTGCACACCGTTCTAGGGGGGATTACTGAGCCAGTTGGCTTTAAGGGGGATTTACCCTTTAAAATCAAGGTTTTTGGCACAACTTTAAAAAATGAACTGAGTGAGGGAGTTGCCCTAAACGTACGCTCTAATGAACCTGCTCTCCCCAGATTTTTACAACTTTTACTCTTCTTAATGTTCTTTACAGTGGTCTTAGCCTCTGTCACCTTTTTGTTGCTGGGCTCGGGCGAGCCTGTTTGGATAAACGGAAACTTCTCCGGGCCCCTCCCCGCACTTCTCAGGGCATATCTACAGACCCCACTCAAGCTTCCTGCCACCTGAACTTCAATCCCCGAGTTGCCTGACACTACCTCTGCTTCAACAAAGTTCACCAAGCCCACTTACTCCAAACCTACACTGTATTTAGAACGCCTAAATCGGAAAACTGCTTCTCCGCAGTTTTTTTCTGTGATTACCTCGCTTAAATTGAATGCCTGTCTGCCTCTCCCTCGTCCTTCTCCATGAAACAGAATCCTGACTGCTGACCGGCGACCCCTGCTGACCTCGAACGCGGCTCTCTCCCAGCTGAGCTCCGCTTGCCCTGCTGGTTCCACCTCCGCCTCCTCCCGTGTCTTGGAGCTCCGTATGGTCGGACCCGCCATGCACAGCCCACGCTGCAATCCCTGATTCTAATGCCTTATAGCCGTCGAAAAATGCCTCGAATAGATGTGGAGAGCGCTTACGGTTCGTTCCGCTAATCACTGAACCACCACGAGGCACATCAAAGCCTCATTCGCTGACACCCGCAGCCTGCAACTAGCCGTCGTCATGGTTTCCGCCGACTCTTGCCCCCTCCAGGAGGAGATCTCCAGGGATATTCAGAGAGTGCACTGCGATCCCTTCAGGTTGAACCCAAACAGTGCTAAGCCTAGGAGAATTCTGATTCATTTTTTGACATATGCCTTGAAAGAAAAGATTTTGGCAAGTTCCCTTAAGAAAAAAACGATTGAAGTAGACGGTGCAAGGGTGGAGGTAAGATCAGACTTGTCATCAGTAACTGCCAACAGACAATGGGAGCTTGGTAAGAGGATTGAGCCGTTGAGAAAACTGGGAGCTTCGGTTCAGCTGAAGTTTCTGGCATTTTTAAAGGTTATGTGGAATAATAAGATATATTCTTTCCGCTTTGTTGATGAGGTTGATAGCTTTTTGGAACAGTGCCAATCTTGGGGTTTGTAAGGTAGGATGTAGGAGGTGCTATGGTTATATAGTGTGTTTATTGGCCTGTTTATGTAGCTTTAAAAAAAAAAAGTTGGAATGTTGTCTATACACACTGTCCGCTGTAGGGCACCCAAAGGGCTTTCTGGCCATGGGCATTCAGGATGGGTTTTACTGGGAAAGGAGGAGGTTTCTAGTGGGTTTCTGGGGTTGGGGGAGGGCAGGGTAGGGGATTAGGGAAATGGGAGAAAAATTCCTCAGAAGCTTTTTTGCTGTTAAAGGAAGTCAGGATGTGCGAGACTGGTGGCTTAGGTTGGGAGGAGTGGGGGTAATTTAAAGGAGCTGAGAATCCTTTCTTGGAATATAAATGGAATGCGTGTGAAAAGAAGAAGGGATTTGATTTTGAAATATCTGAGGGACTCTTTGGCTCAAATAATAATATTACAGGAGACTCATTTATAAGGGGATGAAAGTAAGAATTTTTTTTCGTGGCAGCGGTGGTTGGCCCATGCAGTTTATACTCTGCAGACAGCTGTCACCAAAGGGGTCGCAGTTTTAATTAAGCGGTGTTTAAACATTTCAGTTGAAGAGAAAGCGGCCGATGTACGAGGGAGGTGGCTGATTGTTAAATTAAAGATCTGTGGGCAAATGTTTAATGTGGTGGGATATTACGGTCCAAACCAGGACAATATAGGTCCTTTAGATGACTTGGCTAGGGAACTATTTAATTTTTCAGGACAGATCATTTTGCCAGGTGATTTTAATACTGTGTTGGATCATAAGTTAGATCGTTCTGAAAAGAGTAGAGCCGCTGTGAATCCTAAAATGTCAAACAGAGTTAAGCTGTGATGTCCCAGCTAGGGTTGTGTGATATTTGGAGATCCAGGTCTGGACAGCAGCTAGGGTCAACGTTCTATAACAAAAATACAATCATGAATCTTGAATTGACTATTTCTTGGTAGATTCTAGGCTGGTTGATTCAGTGGTTCAGGTGGGTCATGTTGGAGTACACCTTTCCGACCATTCAGCTACTACACTCTGGCTGGCGATAGGGGATGGTATATCAGGTTCAATTTGGAGGTTAGATCGTTCGGTACTCTCTGATCAGGAAGTGCTAGAGCTTTTGAAGGAGGAGACAGAATTATTTTTTGAGAATAATCTGGGATCAGCCAGGATAGAGATTGTTTGGGACATGTACAAGGCATTCCTACGAGGTAGATTGGGATCCTTGGGGGCGAAAAAAAGATGACTCTGTTATGGAAGGGTTACAGACCTGGAGAAGAAGATTCGTCAGCTGGAACCAGATATGGTAAATCCTGGTAGAAATGCTTCAAATTAAAGGATCCTTCAAGAGCTAACGAAGGTAAAGACAAATCTGGTGGGAATCCTGAGAGAGAGGGTTAAGGAGAAGTGGGATTCTAGTCAATTGGTGCATTTCAAATATGGTGAGGGCTGCAGTAAACTGTTAACATGGAAGACAAAGAAGTACCAAGTTCGGAATTTGATTAAAGAAGTAAAGAACATGGAGAGAGGGCTGATGATTACAGATAATAAAGGAATAGCTGCTGCCTTTAACAAGTATTTTGTGAAGGTCTATAAAGAGGATGTGATGGTCGATGAGCAGGCGGTGCAGGGTTGGGTGGAACGTCTTGAGCCTTTACCGGATGAGTTTAAGGATGTTTTATAACTGAGTTGGAGGTTGAAGAGGTCATTAAGGGGAGAAAAAAAGGCAAAGCACCTGGGCCAGACGGCCTTCCTGCTGAAGTTTATAAATCTATGGTAGGGATATTAACACCTATTATCTGTCAGCTGTTTAAACAGATATTTATGGGCAACGCGTCTCTGCCCCTTCTTGGAATGAGGCAAATGTTACTCTAATACCGAAGACAGGGAAGTTAGTCCACGAGGACCAAAAAGGATTCATAAGGGGCAGATATTTGAAAGAGTTGACCTTTTCACTTATTGGTGCCATAGATATGGCTTCAGCCAATGATCTTCCCTTGGCGGTTATCGCCTTAGATGCCGCCAAGGCGTTTGATCGTGTGAATTGGGCTTATCTGCACGCCTTAGTAAAACATCTTAATCTGGGACAGAATTTTAGTGAATCCCTTTCAGCCATATATCAGCCTCCTTCGTCAAGGGTGTTATTGAATGGGATACTCACCCAGCCAGTGCCAATCATGCGAGGTAAAAGACAAGGGTGCCCTCTGTCACCACTTTTATTCGACCTATACATAGAGCCCCTAGCATGTAAGATGCGGTCTGCTGAGAATATTGTCCCTTTTGAATTTGAAGGTTGGTCTAAAAAGATCGGACTATACGCTGAGGATATAATTATTTATACCCCTAATTTACATGAATCAATGGAATGTCTTCTAGATTTGACCAAAGGGTTTGGGCCGTTTCAGGATATGATATAAATAAGGAGAAAACAGAAGTTATGGCCTGGAACATTAATACGGAGGGAACTGTGTGCAAAAATGAGATGAGATATCTTGGAGTTAGGATAACTCAGAATATTGGGGAACTCACTAAAGTCAACTTCACTAAGCTTAAAAAGGGGATAAGTGCTAGTTTGCGAGGTTGGGCACATTTACCACTTACTTTGTTTGGGAGGACGAACTTGGTGAAAATGATGATTTTGCCAAAGTTAACGTTTTTGTTTGAAACAGTTCCTCTGACATTTAAGAAGGAATGGCTTGCAAGTCTACAGAGTGAGATCAGTTCCTTCCTGTGGGCATCAAAAGGTCCACGTCTGTCTTGGAAGAAGCTTAGGAGAAGACTTGTTAAAGGAGGTTTAGCGGCCCCGGACTTGCAATTTTATTCATGGGCCTTTTTGTTGAAAAACAGTAGAATGCTGTTGCACATCCCGACTAACACGGTGATTGGGAAAATGTTTTGTGAAATGCTTAGAAAGTAAAACTTTAATGAAAATGTTTTTTTATATAAATTTGCTGATCGGAAATTCTTTGAAAAGGTCAGGTTAAAAGTTTTAAGGGACTTAGCGGAAACTTGGTTTAGAATTAGGAGGGCATTAAAGATCACATACTATAGCCAAATTACCTTGATTTGGGATGCGCCAGGTTCTCCCCTCTGGTCGAAGGACGCGTTGGCTCAACCTTTAAAGGAGATGGGTCCTCAGAGATGGAAGGAGCTGGTTCCGGATGTGAAATTGGTCTCCTGGGGATATTGCGATCAAGAGTTGGGCCGTAGCAATTCCAGATTCAAATACCTGCTGATCCAGAGCTGGTCGGCGTGAATGGGGGGTCAAATTGGTACTTACAACGAGCTGGAGGAGAAGCTTTTCTCAAATTGTGTATTTAAAAAAGAAGTTTCATTGTGGTACTGGCTGATGTTAGAGATGGAGGGCGGCCCTCAAGCTACCTGAGATCCTGTGGGGAGATTCCTTGCCGGAGATTGCTACAGAAGACCAATGGCAAGTAACAATGTCTATGCTTTATAAAATAGTAAAGCCTGCAAATTTAAGGCGGAATCACTTTTTTACGATCCATAGGGCGTATTGGTCTCCATCAAGGCTTTCCAAATTTGGCCCAGGCAGTGTGGTGGTGTGTCCCAAGTGCAAGTGCCCCAATGAAGATGACCTGCACATGTTTCTGCTATGTCCGAAGATCAAAGAGTTCTGGGAGGCCGTGAGTAGCTGTTTGTCGAGGGCCCTAGGCCTGCAGATCAAGGTAAGCCTAGAGCTAGTTATATTTGGAAGACTTGACCTGCAAGGCAAGGGCACGGACGATAATGCAAAGCTTTTTTTTTATGCTATACTTTTAGCACAAAGAGAGATTTGTAAATTGTCGGTTTCACCGGTCTCCCCAACAGAACTGGATTAAATACGAGCTATGAGATTCATTACGAAATTGGATATTTCGGATCAGACGAAGAAGAGATATAAATTTTGGACTCCTTTTTTGGTGTGTTTTGGGTGAGGGTAAGGGTGTTTTGTTTTTGATAAATTACAAATCCAATGATTAAGCCTTCGCCTACCTCAGCTGGCTAAAATCTTCTCAGAAACAGTGAAGATTCAGGGTAAGGGTTAACACGCTCTGGAGGAAGACTCCCTGTCCGTCTCATATGGCGGGCTATGCCCAGAGGGGTGTCTCAGCTCTAAATAGCGTTGCGAATGCCCCCCCTCAAAGCCAGTAAATGAGGTGGAAAAGCCTAGGGTGGTTTTGCTGAGTAATAGGCGGCGAAAAGGCAAATGAGGATAAAAAAAAAAAAAGAAAGATAGTGCACAAGCTATCCTTTGTTCTGCAAGCTGTTCGTCTCCACTCCCTGATACCTTACCCCTAATAAGTGGTTAACATTTAACAACCATTTGCTCTACCTCAGCTCCGTGGCAGGCAATTGTCCTCTTCGCCAGAGTGATTAACTCTCACAGTCAAGGATGTGTGCCTCACCTCTGGGAGTGTGAAGAGCGGCAGAACTGGTTTTAAGCCAGCTGTGGCTTAGGAAGCATAAAATTCAGTTTTACAAATTACTTTTCAATCTGGTATCAAAATTCTTGTTTCACCTTTAAATAAGATTTTGGAAATTAAGTAGGAATTTACTATTGTAGCCTTTTGCGTGCATTTTCACCTGTGAACATAGGAAATAACGTTTTTTGTGTCCATCTAGTCTTGTTCAGGAAAAAGTATAGCAATGCATGCACAGTGAAATAGCTTTAGGGTTTTATTTCATTGTGACAGCACCCTAAACCCAATATGTAGTGTGCCCATTTGTTATTTATTAGCACCCTGCCCTATTAACTAAAGGCCTGATTTAGATGTTTGCGGACGGATTACTATGTCACAACGATGATGGATATCCCGTTCACTGAAATATAAATCCCATTATAGGCTATAGGATTTATATTTCAGTGGATGGGCTGTCATTCTCCATTGTTATGGAGTAACCCATCCGCTATCATCTACATCAGACCTAAGATACTAGCCACATTTTAACAGTGACTTATGAATTCATAAAAATAGACTTTTCCTACATAGCAACCACACTTTTTACCTGTCATGTGTACTGCAGTGCAATACAACTGCAGTCCTGCCAGAATACAGTGGTGCTCATGGCAGACATATATTTATGGCATATATGTGGGTGGTCTAAACACATTTCAGTTCACATATGACATTTAGCATACATGCCAGAGTTGCATCTTGATTCACCTTGTTGCTGTTTGTATTTTCTTTGGGACTATGCCCCATCCGGGGTTTTGGTTTAGGGTATGGGTTCCCCCGTCCACCTTTTTTTGTTGTTGTCAGTTTTGCTCTCCCCCATAGCCCCATAGCCTATGGTGAATTTGTCTATGGAAGAAGTTTCTGTTCTGTGAATTATGAAATTAATTTTGGAACAAGAAATACGTCTGACGAATCTGAATACCTTCTTTCCTTATGTGCAATTGTTCTTTTGAAATACTAGCTTGAATTGTATTGTGATAAAGAGCATTATTAATGTGTCTATAGAGTGCTGAAACCTCTTTTTCTATTGTACTATATTTGTAGGATTAATTCCTACATTGAGGGGAGCATAAGGGGAAGTACTCCCTGGTTTCATGCACCTTCAATTAAATTAAGAGGACACTATTCATTTGTGGGTGCGGATTCTATTGGCCCCTGCCCTCTGGTCTATTGCTTGCTCATGTGTGTATGCCGGGTCTGGTGGCTCAGTGGACAATGGCGTCCGCTACAGGGCCTGTGTTCAACCTCATGGTTACAGCTTTTTTTTGCTCTAGCCCCGCCCTCGTCCCCAACTGATCCTGCCCCCACCGGTGCGGCTCTCGGCCACAAACCACACTGTAAATTTGGCCCCTGAGAGAAAGTTTGTGAGTACCCGTGTTCTAGACAGAGAGAGAGAAAGAAAGAAAAATTTAGGAATTAAGGAGGATAGAAACTATTCTCAGTTTCAAAGACGGATGAAAGGCAACGTTTAAAAATATGTTAGGTAAGAGTACAGTTCATAGGAACACTAAAAGGAAATTGGCATTTACCATAATTGTGAGAATGGATCTCACCAAAATGAGAGCTTTACCAGACATGTTATTGTCATTCCAGACACTGCTGATACATTTTCTGCTTCCCTCTTAGCCTAGGTCCAGTTAAATTTTATTTAAATTATCTTCAATTCAAACAGCCCCCATACATCTTGAAAGAAAGCATGCCATTCAAATTAATGGGGTGGCTGACAGTCCCAAATGGTAAGCTCTGATACAATATTGTTACTATTGCTTGTTATTGATGTCTTGTTTGGGCTACATTTCAATGCTAGGTTCTCCAAGCTGTAATAATTTTCCTTGAAATATTGCATTATGCTTTTCATCACCAATTCAAAATTTTACAAAAAGGTGAGATGTAGGGACATTTTTGATTTCTTTTGATTCCAAGTTTAGAACAACAACTTTACTAACTAATAGTCTTTGTTTGGTATTTGTAGGAATCTAGTATGTGACTTGCATCATTTTTTATTTTAGTTGTCAATTAATAAAAATGAAATCATTATGAAGTTGTTTACTTTGGAGTTCATTTTTCTTTTCACAACAATTATGGCAGTAAATTGGAATGTAGTCTGGTGTGCTTTAAATAGAACTCTAGTGCTCACATAAAAAGGATAATTAGATCATTTGTGACTAATGTAGTTATTGTGACCCTTAACTCAAAATATTAATTAAAGTTGGTGGGATCGCTTTGATGTCAAGTGAGCTGAACTGACCATAATGATTGGAGTTGGGACCCCAACTCAACTCCTTAGCTTCAGAAGTCTCCTGTACTGTGTTGAATTTTACAAAATAAAGCACTATGATGAGTACAGCAGGTACTAACTTAGAGCCAAGCCTAATCAACCTGCACTACTTGTGTAACCTGCTGTTGACATGTACACTTCAAGCTATCCTGGCTGATGAAGGCTGATAGAAAGAAACCGGTCCTAGGATGCTTCATTCAGGTCCAGGGAAGCCTTAGCTTGGCAGTTCGGGCTGGACTGTTGCCATGATCAAGACTGATTTGCATATGGCCATGTCTGAACTGGGGTGGTGTGGTGAGCAAAATAACGATGGATTAAACCCAGATCTGTGACTGGGGGTGAATATTTTGCCATTGTGCAACATTCCGTCCATCAATTGTTGTTTTTGCATTTGTCACCCTGAGTGGGACGGGTATGCTCAGATGTGAGTCCCGTGCTCTCCATGCCACTGGAATCAATCTATCCTGGCTGACGAAGGCTGATAGCCAGAAACTGGTCCTAGGATGCTTGATTCTGGTTCAGGGAAGACATAGCTTGGCAGTTCAGGCTGGACTGTTCCCATGAGGCACAGGGTCAAGACTGATTTGCATATGGCCATGTCTGAACTAGGGTGGTGTGGTGAGCAAAATAACGATGGATTAAACCCAGATCTGTGACTGGGGGTGAATGTTTTGCCATTGTGCAACATTCCATCCAGCAATTGTTGTTTTTGCATTTGTCACCCTGAGAGGGACCGGAATGCTCAGACGTGAGTCCCGTGCTCTCCATGCCACAGGAATCAAGCTATCCCGGCTGATGAAGGCTGATAGCCAGAAACCAGTCCTAAGATGCTTGATTCTGGTCCAGGGAAGACATAGCTTGGCAGTTTGGGCTGGACTGTTCCCATGAGGCACAGGGTCAAGACTGATTTGCATATGGCCATGTCTGAACTGGGGTGGTGTGATGAGTAAAATAACGATGGATTAAACCCAGATCTGTGACTGGGGGTGAATGTTTTGCCATTGTGCAATGTTCCGTCCATCAATTGTTGTTTTTGCATTTGTCACCCTGAATGGGACGGGTATGCTCAGACGTGAGACCCGGGCTCTCCATGCCACTGGAATCAAGCTATCCTTGCTGATGAAGGCTGATAGCCAGAAAACGGTCCTAGGATGCTTGATTCCGGTCCAGTGGAGACATAGCTTGGCAGTTCCGGCTGGACTGTTCCCATGTGGCACAGGGCCAAGACTGATTTGCATATGGTCATGTCTGAACTGGGGTGGTGTGATGAGCAAAATAACGATGGATTAAACCCAGATCTGTGACTGGGGGTGAATGTTTTGCCATTGTGCAACATTCCGTCCATCAATTGTTGTTTTTGCATTTGTCACCCTGAGTGGGACGGGTATGCTCAGACGTGAGTCCCGTGCTCTCCATGCCACTGGAATCAAGCTATCCTGGCTGATGAAGGCTGATAGCCAGAAACCAGTCCTAGGATGCTTGATTCCGGTCCAGGGAAGACATAGGTTGGCAGTTTGGGCTGGACTGTTCCCATGAGGTACAGGGTCAAGACTGATTTGCATATGGCCATGTCTGAACTGGGGTGGTGTGGTGAGCAAAATAACAATGGATTAAACCCAGATCTGTGACTGGGGGTGAATGTTTTGCCATTGTGCAACATTCCGTCCATTAATTGTTGTTTTTGCATTTGTTACCCTGAGTGGGACGGGTATGCTCAGACGTGAGTCCCGTGCTCTCCATGCCACTGGAATCAAGCTATCCTGGCTGATGAAGGCTGATAGCCAGAAACCAGTCCTAGGATGCTTGATTCCGGTCCAGGGAAGACATAGCTTGGCAGTTCGGGCTGGACTGTTCCCATGAGGCACAGGGTCAAGACTGATTTGCATATGGCCATGTCTGAACTGGGGTGGTGTGGGAACATTTCAAGCTGTATGTCCTCTACCCCATTTCCTATAAAGAGCAGGTGATCCACGAGTAGCCTGGAAATAATGGTTTTGTAGCCTTTGAAACATTCTTGGTTGCCATTGGAGCGCTACGCTTTTGACCAGAAAGAAAAAATAGCGTATGGTACATTCATTAGGCATTGAGGGCAGAGCTTTTTTGAAACATTTACCTGATGTATAAATAGTAGTAGGAGAGAAAGAGTTGGATGAATACCAGGAGATAGTGAAAAAATTACAGGATAGGTTTGATCTGGAACTCAGCTTAGTGGTTGTTAGACATAAGCATTTCAAAAGAGTCCAGCAGGCAGGAGAAGATGTTGATACATACATAACGACCATCAGAAGGCTGGTGGCAGATTGCCAATTTGAGAATTTTGCGGATATTGTCCATGGGAAATCCATCTTTAGAGACTACAATCTAAATGGCAAAAAGTATACAAACTTCTCAAGTATCAGCGGAGGAAATGAATTGCAACAGTGCTGAGCAGGTGGGTGTGGTGAACACAAAAGTAAACAAGCTCATAAAAGAAAACAAACAGCTGGACAAACCTGAATCATTTTTCTCCCAGCAGGAAGTGTGTTTCTGCTGTGAAAATTGTATGCATAATAAAGATCGAATACAATGTCCTGTGAAAAATGTGGTATGTAGGATATGCAACCAACCGGACATTTCCCCAAGGTGGTGGTGGTTCTAGTGGTGAAGACAACTGACATAAAGACTGAGGACCACAGTTAATGCATTGATCCTCAAGTTGAAATTTAGTACAGAGGTAAATGGTAAAATGCTGGTGGATTCTAGTGCACATATGACTAAGGTTACCAGAAAGTAGTTTGAAAAGGTGTGGTATAACAATATATTATTACCCCTGATCAAAAAGCTGTGTCCTATGAAGGCTGCAGCATTTGCCTTTGTGGTTACATTGATGATATTTTAGAAAGTAGAAGGATAGCAGGCAGAGTGTATGTAGCAAACAAGTGCCTTAATGTTCTGGGGTGGTTTCACCAGGGGCTGTTTGGCATGATTTTGAAACCTGATACTGACTGAAGGGCAGACATTAGAGATGTACCAGAACTAGAAAATATTATGAACAAGTACCTGTATGTTTTCTCTGGCTATCTGGGCAAGATATTGAGATACAAACACAAAATCATTATAAAGGCGGCAACCAGGCCAGCCAAGCATAAGCTCAGAAGAATGCCTTTTAGCATTTCCAAAGATTTTAAAAAGGAACTGGACATGCTATGCAAAAGGGGTATAATCAAACCAGTTGAATCCTCACTGTAGTAGTGGCTCGCAAACAGTGAGTAGTTATTACCTCAGCTCCATCAGATCTGTAGCCAATCTTTGAACAGTGGGATAGTTCCTTCCTGCTGGAAACAGGCGATGGTGACACCTTTGCTGAAAAAACCCACCCTCGACCCTCAATGTCCTAATAATTATTGACCTATTTCCCTCCTCCCATTGGCGGTAAACATTCTTGAACGCATGGTCAGTAAAACCTTATCCCAATTTCTGGAAACCAACAGGGGACTCGAAGATGTGCAATTTGGTATTAAACCTGGCCATGGACGGAGACACCTCTAGTAATTGTCTTAGACAAACTTAGAATGCGGGCAGACAACGGTCAGTCGACCGTCCTGATCCTTTTAGATATGTCGGCCATATTCGACATGGTCAATCTTAAAATATTACTGAGGTGACTTGCAGACCTGGGCTTGGAAGGCACAGCCTTTAACTGGCTGGACCTCCCCCCTTTTCAATCCAAATTTAGAATGGACAAGTATGGGGTTCCTCAAGGTTCATCTATTAGCCCGATCATTTATAATATTTATTTGAGACCATTTAGTCCCATTATTAAATCACATAACATAAAGCTGGTGAACTATGCAGACGACACGCAGTTTATCTTGTCGCTAGAAGGCAAAAAGTTGACTTCACTTAGTAACTTCCATGAATGCATACAGAAGACAGCTAGATTGTTGATGGACAACTCTATGCAGTTCAATGGTGGGAAAACATAAATTTTACGCTGCACTATGAAGAAAATCCCTTGTCCGCTTCCAGACAACTTCTGGCCTATTCAGGCAGACAAGCCTCCTATATCAGCAGCTGCAGTGCGCAACTTGGGGGTAGTTTTTAACAATAATTTGAGCCTGGAAAGACATGTAAAGAAAACAGTTGGGACTTGCTTCTCACTCATAAAAGCACTGCAGAAAATTCTCCCCATGCTTCCTTTGGCAGCTAGGGCACTAGTTGTCAGAAGTGTTATGTTAAGCCGGTTGGACTACTGCAACGCCCTGCTCCTCGGCTCAGCCAACTTCCTTATTCTAAAACTGCAAAGAAAACAGACAATTGCCACTACGTTGGATTTAAAGAGGACTCAAGGCAATTCTGCATCCATCTGCGGCCCTTAGTGATCTTCATTGGCTCCCTCTAGCTCAGATAATATAGTTTAAATCACTATGTATTGTCTTTAGGGCCCTTCATGGAACTGGATCTCTGCCATTGCAGAAAAAGTTTGAATGGCACACAATATCACGTAATCTTCGCTCTTCCACGGCTCACCTGCTTTGTACCGCCAGAAGAGGAACCTCCAGATTTGGGGGGAGAGCCTTCAGCTGGGCGGCTGCCCACCTGTGGAATAATCTCCCGCCCGATATCAGACAAATAGAAGACTACCTTCAGTTTAGGAAAAAACTTAAAACGTATCTTTTCCCTAGGACGTAGTGTAGGTTTGTCAGCTGGTGGGTAAATGTAGGGGAATCACTGTAAGTCAGCGCCAAAATACCCGTGGGGTGATAGTGCGCTCTATAAATTCTGTTTACATTACATTACAGCTGAGGGTGTGTGTGGACCTTTGCTGTTTGATCCGAGAAATATGGGTAGACTCCCATCCGTTGCCCAACATCACAGAACTGTTGGCAGGATTGACGGAGGACAAACTTTTTCCATGCTGTTTTTAGCTTCAGCCTTTCACCAGGTAGAATTGGATGATGAGTCTAAGCATCTTATAGCTATTGTATCCCATTTTGGTACGTACCGGTACTGCTGCATGCAGTTTGGGATGGCTCCGGCAGCCTCCGTATTCAAGAGAGCTATGGGTAACATGCTTAAGGGTATAAATGGAATTATTATATACCAGGATGATGTTTTGATCTATGCCCCAGACAGCCAATTTCATGACTATATCTTGAATTAAGTGTTAAACAGATTTCTAACACAAGGGGTTGTATTCAGAAGGAACAAATATGCTGTTCTTATGGACAAAGTGTAATATTTGGCTCACCTAATTGCCCGTCAGGGAGTTGAACCTAAATCTGGCCTAGTGAACATTATTATTTAGGCCGAACCACCAGTAGATAAGCCTAGTTTAAAGTCATTTCTTGCCTTATGTGAATTTTATTCTAGCTTTGTACAAAATTATGCAACCAAATTGAAAACATTGTCCAGTATGTTGAGGAGAGGAGTTGTGTTAGAGGGAATCAAGGAATGTCAAGAAGTATTTGAGTGGGTGAAAGAACAATTGACATCACCCAGAGTCTTAAATAAATACAACCTACAGCTACAGTGTGTCCTTACTGTTGATGCAAACAATTTGGGGTAGGGTGCAGTGCTCAGTGCAAAAGGTTATTCAGAAAGGCTCCCTCCCCAGGCCCCAGTTAAACAACTCCCAATTAAAGACTATTGGAAATGCATTACGAGTTCTGATGGACAAAAAACACTATGTGATCAAAATGGAATTGTTAGCCTGTTGGTGGGCTGTCATGATTTTTAGGAACTATGTGTGGGGTAAATGCTTTGTCATTCAGACCGATCACAAACCTGTGATATATATATTTTGAGTTGAGTGGAAAGAATTCCCAAGCTTTTACACCACGCATCACATGTCTCTAGACTAAATTGTTGCAGTTTGACTTTGCACCAGAATACTTTCCTGGTTTGAAGAAATGGTTGTGCTGATTTGTTATCATGTTCTTCAGATTGTGTAGAGGATGCTAAGGAATTGAGTTGTGGGAACAACAAGGAGATTAGCAGAAGGTGCTGAAAGAACATTACACTTTAGGCCTGGTCATGAAATACATTGAGACAGGTTGGCCAAAGAAGTGAGAACTTGATTTTGACTTTAAAACATTTGTCAAGGTAGCAGAGGACCTATCTGTGGAGGATGGTCTACTATTGAAGGCTGACAAGATTCTTCCTCCTATTGCTTTGAGACAAACCATCATTGTGGGTGCCCATGATGGTCACTTAGGGGCTATAATGACTAAAAGGTGTGAGAGGTTGTCTTTCTGGTAGCTATGAGCCGCGAAATAGATCAGAGTCAAAGAATGTGTGATCTGTTCAAGCTGTGAAAAGTCAGTGAAATTAAGAACTCCTCCCTTGTATCCCATTGAATTACCCACTGGATCTTGTGAAAAAATAGGCATTGACATTGTAGGGTCATTCTACTGATTAGTCAGCAACCCTGGATTTTCCCTAGTCATGATGAACTACTACAGTAAACGGCTTGAAGTGAGGTTTGTAGGTGAGGAGACATCTAAAGTAGTTATGGAATTTATGAAGGAAGTCTTTTTGGAGGAGGGATTTCCAGCTACATTGTTCTCAAACAATGGGGTCCAGTTTGTTCCAGAAGAGTTGAAAATGCTCTTGGGTGTGAGTGTCATAAAGGCTCTTGAGAGTTCTTAATACCATCCCCAAATGAATGGTCTTGCTGACAAAATGTACACAGTGTTGGGGGAGTACATTCAATGGGCAATTGCTAATGCAGTGAATAGTATGCTTTGGCTTGATAATACTACTCCTCATGTTGCAACAGGGGTCTCTCCTTTTGAATTATTGCGTGGGAAAAGAGCTACCACATGTTTTTGCCCTGCATGGGCGAATAAATGGGTGAGCTATGGACAAGAAAAAAGGTCAGATGACAAAACGTCACAGAAAGAGTTTCCAGAATGTACCAAAACAAAAATAATTTTTTGATGATAGAAACAGAATTAGGCTATCGAATTTCAAACATACACAAAAGATAAGCCAAAGCAGTGTAGGCCCTACCATTGCACAAGTGTGACACACTATATAACACACTATATAACATCAGTGATCCCACGCTCCACCTTTCATGACCCCACTGCCTAGAAGCCACAACTATTCAATTTACACCACAACAACGTCCACTATATTGTGTTGTTTCCGGACCAAATTCAGGAAATTCAATATTAACAAACATAACAATGAGAAACCAAAAATGAGATTCAGTTGTCAGGTGTCTTAAGAATGCCTCCAGTATCCAACTTCTATTGATTTCTCAATGCATTACATTTTCCAGTCAGGCCAGCCAACGCATTTCATCCTCGATGGACTACATCAGGGTTGTGCTTTCCAAACTTGTGTGACTTGAAGTAGCAAGAAGTATGGCCTCCTGTTTCAGTGTCTTCATGGGTAAGAAATCTCTTTTCGGGTGGTGTAGTGGCCCTTAAATCATCCTCCTCCTTTGTGCGTCAGGGCTCGAGTGTCATGGAAAAATGCCTCTCTCCAATTTCAAGGTTAGTGATATGGTTAGTGTGTGTAAACCTATACATGTGTCTAAAGGGAAACCAGGTTTGGTGTTCCTGTCATGGTCCGAAGGTTAAAGTTAGTAGTGTGACAGTGGAAGGTGATAAATGGTGAAACAGTAAAAGTGTGGTGAGAGTGGAGATTGCTAAAAACAAGTTGGAAGAAGAAAGTTTTTGGGCTCTTAAATCTAGGTTAGTGAAGAGTCTGGGGAATGCACGTTCACATGGCCAAAATCTTATCTAAGCCAGTCTAGAAGAAGACCTTGGTCTGAGACGCAGAACTAGAGAAATTAAGGTCCCTGTAAGGTTTAGAGGTAATGTTTGGTCTAGAAAGACGGAAGTCCTCATCCTGGGATCATCACCCTCCGCCTGGGACGACTCCTGGTGGCCCCCCGCCCTAGGCAACGCACCCAAACCATCAGACCACGCACGCAACCTGGGCTTCATCCTGGACTTCTCCCTCTCCATGACCAGACAAATCAACGCCGTCTCCTCGTCGTGCTTCAACATCCTGCGCATGCTACGTAAGATCTTCCGGTGGATCCCCACCGAGACCAGGAAGACGGTCACCCCAGGCACTCGTCACCAGCCATCTGGACTACGGCAACTCCCTCTACGCCGGAACCACCGCCAAACTCCAGAAGAGACTCCAGCGGATCCAGAACGCCTCAGCACGACTCATCCTGGACATCCCCCGCCGCAGCCACATCTCCGGACACCTGAGAGACCTGCACTGGCTCCCGGTCAACAAGAGAATCACCTTCCGTCTCCTCACCCACGCACACAAAGCCCTACACAACCATGGCCCAGGATACCTCAACAGCCGCCTCAACTTCTACGCTCCCACACGCCAGCTCCGATCGACCAGCCACGCCCTCGCCGCCGTCCCCCGCATCCGAAGAGCCACCACAGGGGGAGGGTCCTTCTCCTACCTCGCCGCCAAGACTTGGAACTCCCTCCCGACCCACCTCCGCCTGACCCAGGACCATCTCGCCTTCAGGAAGCAACTCAAGACCTGGCTGTTCGAGCAGTAGCGGACCCCCCCTCCCCTAGCGCCTTGAGACCCTCTGGGTGAGTAGTGCGCTATATAAATGCTTTGATTGATTGATTGAGAAAACAGGTTTAAGATTTTTATGATCTTTTGACTAACATTAATTCTATCACGATCTATTGTTTAGGTTTTTGATTTTCCAAATTCTTATTGTTTTTTTACTATTATAATAGTTATCTAGTCGCTTTCTTTTAGGGGCACCTTGGGGTGCTTTGTAGTAGGTGTAATTGGTATATATTTGAATTACATTCAGTATGTAGGTGATATTTATTTGTATAACCTTCTGTACATTATATTTGTTTGAATGTATATCAAAGGAAAGCACTTTTGCAAAAGGTAAGAGCCATGTTGTGATCCATGTATGTGCACGCAGCCTCGAGCTAAAGGTGGAACCTTGGCATGGTTATTTGATGGATCCACATGTAGGGCCGTTGAGAATGGAGAGTTGGAGACATACCCTGCCGCTACTAACAGCTCGTTGTTTGTTATAGCTAATAAACAGTTTGCGTGTAGCTACCTGCAGTCTCCTTCGTTTTGAAGTACCACATAGTGCTTTTACAAAGTAGCAACACAAAACAGATAACAGTAATTATAATGGAAAGGGAAAGCATGTGGAAAAGCAACTATGTTCGGAGTATTATATCTCGAAACTATAAAGAAAACTTGCCATAGTTAGCAGAATATATCGTAGACCATCATAATAAAGCAGCTTACAACTGCAATCAGGAATCAATTGAGGACAATTTCTGTGAAATATATTTCTTTCTATATTAAGATGGAATAAACAAAAATCAGCAATATATTATTCGTATTTCTGGATATGTTGCTTCTTTACAACGTATTGTGATTGTGTCATTCAAAATTGGTGTAAGGAATCTTATTTCACATGACATACAAGAAAGCTCCGGTGCAGAAAAATCAAACCAATTGGAGGTGCTTGGTTGCATGCCAGGAATTAATTGAATCAATGCATTGTTTCAGTAGGAGGTTAGTGGTAGAATAGTGGTAATAATAAGTGAAGATGACCTCTGCCACTCTGTTAATATGAGACCCTGTAGTTCTAAGTAAGATTTGCTTTTCCATTTGTTCACGGATTATCGAAAATTGCGTTTGCCTGGCTGACGTACCTATTTGATGCTATGCTTTTATTACGTACCCACTTCAACAAAAAACGCAGGAAACAAGACAAATACATTTAGCTTATATTCGAAGCTAATTTAGAGATGGATTTGAAACCAAAAATTAAACGTTTTCATGATTACCAGTAAATCAAGGAACATGTGTTGTTATTATCCTAAACAAGCTTTTGCAGAGTGGGAAGAGGTTTTACATATACACAAAAGTGACAGGTACCTTAGGTAAGACAAACTCCCTAAATGGAGTATCACGTGTCACAGCGTGAGCAGCTCCCATTGGAATAGTATCACTGCATCGCTGGATCTCGGCAATCACAGCTTTTGTGTACGGCATCTTCCCTCTGTCTTCAAAGGTTGGAGTTCGGTTCTCACCAATGACATTGTCAATCTCCTCCTGGACCTTTGCTGCCAAGAAAACAGCCTTAATTAATACTCAAATGCAAATTCGGGTTCACATTCATTGTGAGTATTTGTAATACAGATCAGCACACATGATGGCTTCGGCACACTTCATGTTCTGTATAACTGATGGAGGCATGATGTGGAATTGACTCTTGCAGTGCCTTAAATGGGAAAAAGAGCTGGTACTTACTATTAAGAGTACCCATTTGCTCCTGAGACGTACCCGTTTTCTTCCGTTAAATGTATCACAGCAGGGCTGAGAAGTACAACTACTCTACCTTTCAAATTAAATAAGTGCAGGTACTCAGTAACGGACGGTGCCTGTAAATTTAAAGCCCAGGACTCTTGTGCATGTTGCCTAGCATGCAGTGGACAAACACATCAATTGAAAGAAAGATATATTGGTAATTAGAGCATTGAAATGTTGGTAGCTCCATTGAAAACAATGGAGTGCTCTGGGCTTATAATAGCTGGTATAAGCCCGGAGCTCCAACATTCCAATGTTTCTTTGTTTACAGCTCTGGCTGTGAACAAAGGCTTCAGGAAGCCTGAGGGGATTCCAATCCCCTCACTCTCCCTGAAGGCGTTGTTTTATTTGTTAGAACATTCTGTCCTCTAGTGGCAGAATGTTCTAATAGCCTTATAGCCCTCCAGCTTTTAAAGTCCCGCTGCCTTGTTAAAGTCCCTCGACTCCGGCTCAGGCCTTTAACGCTGCAGCTGCCCTTTAATAGCAGGTATAGCCCTCTACGGTGGGCTATAAGGCTATAAAATAAGCATTCTTAATGCTCCTAACACCTTATTTAAAAAACAAAATGCTGTCAGAAATTCACTGATGTCTTGACAAAAGGAAACTCCTTAGAGATTTTTCTAGGAAACAATAAAGTGCATATGATTCAATAAAACCAGCTTAAAAACAATGTATCTGCTGCTCAGCCACCTCTACTCTTAATCCATAATGTAGATCCTAGTCTAGAGCATGTGTAAAGAGCAATTGAAGGTGCAAGAGTGCTACTTAATGATCAACAATGCTTTGCAGTTCCAATCATACGTAAATACATTAAATAGAGAAATGTGCAATTGTGCTTCAAAAAGCGCAATCATATGTATATGCCGGTCAGTCAGTAACAATACTTTATTCGGTTAACTAAAATCATAAAAGCACACACAATACAATCTAATAAAAACATTGTGAATATAAATATCCAAAAAGTCTTACTCCAGATCATCACAATTGAAAAATATACATATCGCAAAACATCAAGAAATAATGTTACCAAACGTTACTGCGTAGCAATCAGATGTGCACATTATCAGATAAGCCTTTTTTTCTTTTTCCTGACAACTGCAACTAAGAAACTAGCAATGTTGAAACCTTCCCATGAATCATTCAGCATCTGCAAATATGTTAGTGCAGGTCAAACTTGCATGAAGCCTTTATCTTTTAATATCGGTAATATAAAACATTTGCGGATGCAATGATAATAGTCACAAGACATCATAACAGGCAAACAATCTTGAGTGGAGAAATTCTCACAGGAGCAGGGCCCCAAGTCTTTCGCCTTACACTACCCTTGAGATTCTGCCAGCACAGAATATAACATATTAAGGTCTCTGAACCTCGTCAGGAGGAAGCGGTGATAGGGATTTGTTATTTCAATTAAATAGGGTTCTATCAGTGGAGTGGTATTTAGTAAAATATAGGCCCATACCGAAGGTTTCAGGAGCTCACTGGCTTCTCTCCCTGCCTGCACCACAGACAGGAAACGTTTCTTAACTCAAGACAAGTCCTCTCTGACCAGCTCATTAGGTGAGTTGAATAAGGCAGAACACCCTAATTTCTTAGCTAGGCTCTTTATGTAGCATAGCCAGGGAACGTTATTTGCTCTATCTAAGGATAAGCAGCTAAGAACGATTTCATGGTTCAGCTCCAATTCTGGGGTGGTCCAAATATTAATTCAGCACAGAAGTAGGGCCATTCCGTTCAGGTCTGAGAAAAAACCAGACCCCAATTCCTGATGGATAATGTAAGATGGTACTGATTGAGGAAAGTTTTAAAATAGCTTGTCCTCCACTATTTGGAGTTCTCTTCTGCCTCCTTATACCCACAAATATCAGACCCATAGTACACAATAGATATGCACTTGGCTCTATAAATAATTACCATAGCTTGAAAAGGTTTGGCCCCTAACCTCCTAGTGAAGTCTTGGACCGCTGCAGTAGCTCTGGCCATGGCATTTCATTTTGTCTTACTTTGTAACGTCCATGTGCCCTTTACATCTAACAAAACCCCTAAATAGGAGAAAGTAGTCACCCTTGTGATTTCATTTCCTTCACAAAAATTAGTGTTTATTTTTCTAGCTCTTGGGCCCAGTATCATTGTTTATGATTTGGAAAAATGTATACTTAAGTCCAATGAGCCCATTAAGGAAAGAGAAGAGTTAAGTAGACACTGGAGCCCTTCCGCTGTCCTCGCCATTAATACTGTGTCATCAGAAGAGAGGATCACAGGAAATAACTGTTCTCCTACACAAGGGATTTATTTACAGGCTATGCACAAAGACAAATCTAGATTGTTAATATATAACGTAAAGAGTAAAGAGGCTAGAATACATCCCTGTCTGATGCCCATAGTTTTCTTTATATACCGTGAGACATTACCCCTTTGACCACATCTCACCACACCAGTAAGATCCCTATGCAGATCAGATAAAAAACTGATGATATTTTGATCCATTCCTAGATTAATTAGTAGTGCCCATAATTTGGATCTATTCACATGGTTGAAGGCAGAGGATAGATCCATAAAGGCTAAGTGTTACGACCCTTTCTTGGCAGCTGTAAATTTCTCCACTAACTAATATAAATTGAGACGCCGGGCTATCATTCCCCTACCTACCCTAAATCCATATTATAAATTGGACATTACCTTGTGTTCATCTAACTAATCCAATAATCTCTTAAGTATCACTCTTCACACAACTTTTACTGCTGTGTCAATCACCGATATAGGCCTGTAACATCGTGGATCATCACTCTGCCAATTCTTACAAACTGGGTTAATGATAGATTGTGACCATGACCTCAGCTAACCACACTGACAGGCAGCATTGAATACATGTGTCAGTATTTTGGACCATAATGTCACATTTAACTTGAAAAGGTCGGCCCGGGACGCCGTCCTGATTCAGAAAAGGGGGTGGTGATGAACAGAGTGTCTGAAATAAACAGACCACTCTTACCCAGTCCAAAGATCAGGGCTTGATCCATCACCGTTATTTAGCTCACTGCCCCATCCCAGCTCAGAACCTGGCTATATGCAAATTAGTCTGTCCCTGGCCCAGTGCATCATGGGAACAGGGCAGATCAAACTACCAAGCCAATTCTTCACCAGAAAGGAGACAAGCTTCCGGGGACCGTCCTGGCGCTTTATTACATGACATTATTAAAATCACCTCACTAGCTTCTTCTTCATTAAATAACATAGCATATTTGTCATTATACGGTGTCAAAGGATAAGGAATCCCGGCTTCAGCAGGATTAACATATATATTTTGGAAATGAGTGACTCACTTATCTTCAGGTACGTACAGTCCATTGGGCAGTTTGTATCACCCAAAAATTAAAGGTTTGTTAACAATCTCCCAGAACCTGGCACTGTTTTTGATGACATCTGTGGACAATAAATCATTCCAGGCTTCTTTTTTAATTTCTGATTTGCAGGCTTCCAGGACTTGCCTTTATAGTTTCCTACATATAACTACCTGGGCCTTACCTTGGTGTTCATGCTTCAGGGTGTTTAAGATTTTCTGATGGGCCTCTGTACATATGTTATCAATCCATCTCCCCCCCCAGCCCTAGTTTTACTAGCAGTTTGTGTGAGTGTTTTGGCCACTTGTTGGTAAATCCTATCATAAGCCTTTATTATTATCCCCCCTTTGTTAGTGCCATCTAAACAGGAATCAATATCATCCCTGAAAGTTTTTAGTACTTCATTGGTAAACTGCTCTGGGACTACCCTGTTCATTTTAAGCCTACGTCCCTGATCCTTTGGCCTAAGAAAAATGACACTATTAGTAACCCTACCGGAATTTACGTTTTCTACTGTCCCCCATCTCAACCTAAGGTGTATGGGGTTATGAATTGGGACCACTTGACTGCATAGGATACTACCTGAGGGAACAAACACAGGGTGATAAAAATATAGTAAATTTTAGAGTTTATACATCTACCAATAAAAGAGGGAATACTGTCCTCACCCTTGTTACCACTCGGGTATTGTAGGTCAAAATCAGCCATAATGTCTTCTAGTAACCCTCCTTGTTGCGTATGCTCAAAATGCAGGTTTTAACTCTCTGAGCACTAACCTTGATACTTACTAACTTTCCCTGGTCCACCGCGGGAGAATCCCGTTTGCTGTGGAGGGAACTGGGCTACTTCCGTTTTCGAGGGAGGTTGGCGTTTGAGCGGCCCCGGCCTCCTCGATAAAACTGGATGCTACACAAGATGCGCAGAGGACGTGAACAGCGGTCGCTCCGCTGGCGCACCGAAGGTGTTCCAAAGGGAAGCCCGTCTGCGCCCGTCCGCGCCAGACCGGGCCCAGGGGCCAGGCACCATGGAAGTTTGGAATATAAGAGGAGAATAGCGTATTCAAGGGAAGACCTAATGAGATTGAATAAGCCCATCTTGCCCAGTTTGTAAAAATAATGTGAGTGTTGATGGGAAGTTTTTAAAATGCCAACATTGTAATTTCAACCTCACTTATAAGAATCACCGCAATAATCCGGTCAGAAAATGGTCATTAATGCTACTAAACTGAAATCTATGGTATCCTAAAAGAAAGAAATCCAGATACACTATTCCTTACAGAAACCTGGTTAAATGACAGTTTGGATCCTGATATCATAGATACACTCCCGGAGGGCTATGAGATCCAAAGGCAAGATAGAGAACTTAGAGGAGGGGGAATCGCCATAATTCATCAAGCCTCCCTAAAGTGTAGTATAACGGAAGCAAATATAAAGAACTGTGAATCATTCTTATTCAAACTCTCTGCGGCTGCTGATGTGACAATAGCGGGCTTCTCAATATACCGCCCACCAGGTCCAGCTACACAATTTACAGAAAGCCTAGGTGAAAAAACGGTTCAAGCAGCCTTACGCTATGGGAAGTTTCTTATACTTGGTGATCTTAATATACATTTTGATAAGAAGGAAAACAAGGAAGGCCAATCTTTATGTAGGGATCTTACGGCAATGAATCTCTTTCAACAGGTGAAAAGCACAACTCACCAAAGGGGGCCATACTCTTGATCCCATATTCACCGACCAAGAGGATATAGAAGTGGAAACACCTCGGCCGATCCCTTGGACAGACCACTATTTGATCCCTTTCTCAATATCTGTGCCTAGAGTAAGGACAGAGGGATCTGGTATAAAAGCGACATATAGGAAATGGGCAAGCTTTAATCCTAGCACATGGCCAAAGCTTGCTATAAAAAAGAACTAAACAAGTACCATGCACTAATTAAGGAAACTAGGTTTGAGTTCTACACAGTAAAGATAGAAAGCGCAAGTAGCTCTTTGAAAGAAATGTTTTCTATACTAAAATCTCTAAAATGCTATGAAAACCATAAGAAGCAGGAAACACCCTCAGTAGAAAATTGCAATAAAATTGCTGAATACTTTGAAGAGAAGGTGGCTAAAATATACAGCACTTTTCCAATAGAAATACGACAGGGGAACAGCGTAGAACCAAGGAAGGAGTTTTTAGGAGAAAGACTCAATGAATTTAAAATGACAGAACCTAACAAACTTAAAATAATAGTTAAAGGAATTAAATCAGGATCCCCACTCGACCCTGCTTGTCCAGAAAAATTATTGATGGCAGCAGATCTTATCATACCATTCATCTCTGAACTAATCACCACCTCCTTTCAGAAGGGGGAAGTCCCTAACAAATGGAAACAAGCAATAGTACGTCCATTGAAAAAGAAACCATCTATAGCAGTCCTTGAAAACTTGCGACCTATTTTGTTGTTGCCGTAAGTCGCAAAAATTGCGGAGAAATTAGTAAACAAACAGCCAACAGCCCATGTACAGAACAATGGCTTATTACACCCATCTCAATTTGGCTCTAGAGCTGCCCACTCTACAGAGTCTGCTTTGCTATTGGCCACAGACACAATGAGACAATGGGTGGACGCGGGGCAGACAGCTGCAATAATTCTATTGGACTTAAGTGCAGCTTTTGATACCGTCCCACACAAGCTGCTAGAAGAATGCGGTGTAGAAAGCACTGCATTACAATGGCTGACATCCTTTTTATCAACACAAAGGGGCCGATTATGATGGAGGATTTTCCGCATCCTCCGGGCCGGCAGAAGCCACCACCGGCCTGGAGGATGCGGAAAATTCTCTGCGGACCCACCAAAGACCCACCGCCACAATAGGATGGCTGGTGGGTCCTGGTTTCAGTCCGCAGCTTTTCCGTCGCGGTTGGCTTACAACCGCAGCGGAAAAGCACTAATATGGTGACGGTGTCTCTCAGACACAGTCAGCCATATTAGGATGCCCGAAAAGAAATGCTTTTCCACGGCGGATTTTCCGCCGTGGAAAAGCATACGGAGCTTCACTGCGGGGGCCCGTTGCGGGCCCCCTGGGTGAAGGGGGGTGGGGGGTGCACATGGGGGGTACCTAGGGTACCCCCCTGCATTTGTATGCAGTAATCGGCAGGCACCGCGCGGTGCCTGCCGCTTGCTGCATACAAATGCAATGTATGCATTTTTAACATTGCAGCGGGTGCTGCTTGAAGCTGCACCCGCCGCAATGTTAAAGATTGAGGATGTGACCGCCACCCTGGCGGTCACATCCTAATCTGCACGGAGGGACCGCCGCAGCCCCTGCGGACGGTCCGTCCTACTCTATGGTGGCGGACGGACTCAGGTCCGTCCGCCATCATAATCGGCCCCAAAGTTTCCAAGTATTGCAACAATCACAAATATCAAAAAGTATGGCAATATCCCAGGGAGTCCCACAGGGGTCAATTTTGAGCCCCACGCTTTTCAACCTATATGTGGGACCATTAGCAGAATTGGTGGAAAAACATCAGGTAAACATCGTATCATATGCTGATGATACTCAGCTGATTGTAACACTCTCGGGAAACAACAAACAGAAAGCGCTCAATTTCTCGAGAAGCTTAGAGGACGTGGAAAAATGGATGTCCAATCATGGCCTGAAATTAAATGGAAATAAGACAGAGGTGATGATAGTGGGTAAAACCCCAAACATATGGTCCTCTGCGTGGCGGCCATAAATATTGGGTCATGTACCCACATCAAAAACAGAGTTTAAAAAACTTTTGATGGCCAGATACGGAAGGTAGTGGGTAAATGCTTTGGCACCCTAACAACTTTGAGGAAAATATTGGACCTACTTCCATCTAGCACTGGGAAAACCATAGTGCATGCTGTGGTAACCTCCCAGTTAGATTATGGGAATGTATTATACCTGGGAGCACCTAAAAAGTGGCTAGCCAAGCTACAGCTAGTGCAAAATGCGGCAGCTAGGTTGGTACTGAGCCTTCCCAAAAGAGCATCTGCAAAAAAAGCTTTGGAGGACTTGTACTGGTTGCCGTTAGAAAAAAGAGTACAATTTAAGTCACTGTGTTACTGTCATAAAATTCTTGCAAAAAAAGTACCACAATACCTGCACCCTTTAATAACACATTACATCCTTAGCCGCAATCTGAGATCAGAAGGAAGAGCGCTGGCAAAAATCCCCAGAATCCGGACCATTACAATGGGGGCAAGGTCCTTTAGATACTTTGCAGCAAAATCATGGAACAAGCTCCTTGAAACTCTAAGAATGGAACAATGTGAAACCACATTTAGGAAAAAGCTGAAAACATGGCTCTTCTCCTCTGTATTGTGATGTCAATAATGGCAGCAGTATCACCCCCATATTCGATCTGGGAGGTGCCTGTACCAATCTCTCATTAAAGAGTCCACTTAGCACGGGGGGACACCTGTTGGCGTAACCAGAAGCTCTAGAAATAAATAAATAAATAAATAAATAAGCCCCCTTTAGGAATAGAGCCAGTTGCAATGTGTGCTTTTACTACATTGTAAGTAACCAATGCTGCTGTTACAACGACCACGTTGTCACAATGCGATGCCATTACTAGGCAAGTCATTACATTGACTTGCAGTAGATGGCGCTGTAACATCAGGATTGTATAATTTACTATTCCAACTCCGGCCGACGTGACAATACGGAAGGTGTTGGAATAGTAAATTATACTATTCCTTATGTTAGAGTGCCATCTACTGTAATTCGATGTGATGACCTGCATAGTAATGGCAGTGTTGTAACAACCGCGTTGTAAAGGCATCACGGTCTAATGATTGCGATTTAAAGGTTGTTTCACCCCTTTAGCTATACCTGCCAGTGAGGTTCGT
The DNA here is from genome assembly GCF_964261635.1 of Lissotriton helveticus. Classification (NCBI taxonomy): domain Eukaryota; kingdom Metazoa; phylum Chordata; class Amphibia; order Caudata; family Salamandridae; genus Lissotriton; species Lissotriton helveticus. The sequence continues at coordinate 884,849,268 of NC_136070.1, forward strand.
GCAGGTTCAGAGTAGGTCATGAATCCGTTCACCCAGAATATTTTGTCACTTTCCCAGCTTTCTTGTAAACATACCACATCTTGTTCCCTTATAATATCTATCCATCCTACGATCTTGTTGTCTGCTCAACTATAGATACAACCAACCGGGGAGTTGCTATTTTGAAACAGAAATGGTTAAAACTAAATGTTACCTAAACTACTAGTGATGCTAAAGGCAGGTGGGCAATAGCTCAACTGCAATTTAATCAAAAATGCTATGTATTTTGTATTATCTATGGCCCAAATGTTGATATACCCAAACTGTATGAATACTTGACTATTGAACTCATTGACTGGGATGGGGAACTGGTGTTAATGGGGTATTTTAATTGCGCTATGAACTATACTATAGATTCTACAAGTAAATGCACTAGAAATAGGATGAGGAAAGTGAGATATGCCATAGAGGAACTAGCTAGGATACATAATTTGAAAGACGTTTGTCGCACTAAATATCCTACAATTCCAGGCTTCACCCACTTCTCCGCCCCACACCAAACTTTCTCTAGGATTTATCTGGTATGGACAACTGATAATATTCTAACTGATTGCGATATAGAAATTTGTCCCAAAGTTACCTCTGATCATAACCCGATACTGTTTGAATTCAAAATTTTGGATACTAAACAAACTACTCGCCAATTCACATTCCCTAGATACTTACTTACGGATCCTAAATTCATCTTGGGTCTGAAGAACCACATACTAGAATATATATCATTAAATATTAATTCCACTGCTGTTAACTATGTATGGGACTCCTGTAAATGTAGTATCAGAGGCTATACACAACAATATATATTCCGGGACAACGCAGACAAGAGAAGAGTTGAAAAATTAGCTACTTCCAATATTTTAGCAGCCGAACAACAACTTGCAGATGCTATTACACAAGGTAACACTAATATTGAAGAGATACAACTAACACTAATCTCAGTAAGAGCAGTCCTAAAGAAAACTCTTAGAGAAAAATATAGCTCCAAAATACATAAATATAAATTAACACAATATGAAGGGGGAGATAGAATTGGAAAAATTTTGGCTTATAAAGTAGCTGATAAAAAGGCTAAAACCACCATAAAAATAATAAAAGGGTTGGATTCCAAAAAATATCAAAAACCAGAACAGATCTTAGAACAATTCTCTAAATACTACTGCTATCTATATACTCCAGAGAATACACCCACACTAGAAACAATAGAATCCTATTTAGAAATTCACAGACCTGCAAGAATAGATTCGGAAAAAAACAAAATACTCGATACTAAAATCACAATGGAAGAAATAAAAAAGGCTATATACTCACTCCCTTTAGGCAAGGCCGCAGGCGAAGACAATCTACCTATGGAGATCTATAAGATCTGCGAACAAGAATTACTTCCTCTGTTTCATCAGGTGATAGATTCTATAGCTGAAACAGGTAATGCCCCCATTTCTTGGCGCATAGCAAAAATTATTTTCTTTTTGAAAAAAAATAAACCACCGGAAGAACAGGGATCATACCGACCAATTTCATTAATTAATACTGACGCAAAGATTTTCGCCAAAATACTTTCCAACCGGCTAGCCCCTATAATGCCCGATCTGGTTAACTGCCAACAACATGGACTCGTGGTGGGGAGAGACACTACTGCTCATATTAACACCGCAATAACTGCTTTTGATGTTGCGGCAGTTACTCACACCCCACTCGGAATGGTTATGCTAGATGCTGAGAAAGCATTCGACCGAGTGGGGTGGGAGTATTTATGGGCAACATTAAGATCATTTGGTATACAGGGACAATACTTGAGATGGATACAATCCCTATATGAAACACCAACAGCTATAGTAAGCTATCTAGGTAATAACTCAGATAGTTTCTTGATAAAAAGGTTTACGAGAAAGGGGTGCCCTCTTTCACCCCTGCTCTTTGCTTTAGCCTTAGAACCATTCCTAAATGCTCTTATGATCCAAGACCGTATTATTCCAATAGAACATGAAGGCAATACCGTAAAAATTACAGCTTTTGCTGATGACATTGCCATCTTTACCACCGAATTGGTACAAGCTTAAATGTTAATAAAACTCAAGTAATAGCGAATTATAAACCACTTCAACCGATAATAGGCTTATGCCCTGATGCTACATATCTAGGGGTGAAACTTACTTCGAACATTGATAAAATCATCTCATTAAATTACGAGCCCCTACTAAAGGATATTACATCCACTCTCAAAAATTGGCATAAAATACCACTTAGTTTGATCGGACGCATCAACACAATTAAAATGAAAATAGTACCAAAAATACTTTACCTGTTTAGATCTATCCCGCTACAACTGAATATATCTTACATTAAGAGGATAGAAAGCATCTGTAGCAACTATATATGGGGATACAAAAAAGCCCGCAGGTCAATGACGGCACTGAAACTATCTATTGAAAAAGGAGGATTAAACTTCCCAGAACTAAAAATTTACTTTTTTGCTACTTTTATCTCACGTATACGCAGCCTCTTGTCCAAAGAAACTCCTCTGTTCTATCACCAATTCATGTTAGGGCCACAAAGCAACCAATTCTTATTTCGGGTCCATGACCCAAACTACTACAAAAGAGTTAAATTCAAGACACTTAGAGCCATCAAAAGAATCTGGGATCAAATTATAGACACGAATAAAATTCCCTTTTTTAACGCTGAACTACCAATATGGGGGAACCCGGGGTTACCAAACATCTTCTCTGATGGCGCTAGCGCTCAATGGCTAGATCATGGTATTAAATCTTTAGGAGATTTTTATGGTTCAGAAGGTCTTCTAAGCTTCAATACATTAAAAATACTATATAAGATTAAAAATACCATGTACTTTAAATACATACAGCTACAAGATTTTTTGATTAACAAAAACAAAATTGTGAGCGTCGAACAATCAGAGATTCTTCAATGTATTTATTCGAATCTCACCAAATCTCTTATTAGTAAAAGCTATACTCTGTTGAATAAAGGCGATGTTGGTGATTGTGGGAAGATAGCAGACAAATGGACTAATAGGCTGGGAATTAATATCAATTCCAACCAGATCACCAGCTCATTTAAACAAATTAATCGAGTTGTCCACTCTTCAAATTTAAGGCTACAATTCTACAGGACAATCACCCAATTATACTATACACCACAGAGAATCTCAAACTGGACATTTGGCAATACTTCTAATGAACGTACCAAATGTCCAAAATGTAATAAAGAAGCCGCTGCTATTGAACATATGCTTTATCAATGTCCGAAACTTTCAACTTTTTGGGCAGGAATAACCGAGGTTCTTAATAAAAAACAAATAACTTTTCCGGCCATATCTGCCCACTTAATCTTACTTGATATACAAGATAATAATAATAATTTCAAGGATTTAATCACAATTATTTTTTCTTGCGCAAGATTGGCCATCGCGCGAACCTGGATATCAAAAGAACCCCCAACTGTTATGGATTGGTGGTATCTAATTCATGAAATCTATACAATGGAGTTATCACTGGCTAAACTAAGAGGCCCAAAAGCACTAGAACGAAGGGAAAAAATATGGGGATCATTTATAAACTAAATGTATGATTGTATTGCGTTACCGGCACGCTTGTGTTTTCTTTTCTTTTTTTTTTCTTCTTTTTTTATTTGTGCTTATTGTAATTTACCAAAATTTCTTTTTTTTTTCTTTCTTTCTTCTCTTTTTCTGTTTTCTCTTATATACAATGAATACTATATGTACAGTTTATTTTTTCAGTATTGTAAATATTATCTCTTGCAATCAATAAAAATGGTTTAAAAAAAAAATATATATCTATCCATCCTTCGTTTTCTTTTTTTTTTTAACCTTGTTATATTACAGCTAAGAACATTTAAGTGTCTAACTGTATTGGCTACCTCGTCATTTATAGGTTTATCCTCGGTCTGCGGTAGAGAAGGGAAGCTTGATATGTGTCAGTCATTATTATCCATCTGGCTCACTGCAGAGAATCTATTAGTTGTTTCTACTGGTACACAGTCAAAATATCGAGTCCCTGATGTCGACTTGCAGTAATATCGACTCCTAAATATCGCAGGGAGAAATATAGATGTTGTTTATATCGAAGTGAGAAATATCGTTTTGTATTAGTGTGTTTAATATCGAGTTAAATAATGTCGACATAAGAAATATCGATATGTTAAAATATCCTTGTATTATGTTTTCTAAGTTGTAAATTTGTAATTGTTATGATTGTTTATTTTATAGGAATTTAAAAATGTATTTTAAAAGTTTAAAAATTTTTTAGGAGCGGGATGTTGGGTTTATAGGGGATAAGGGTGGGGAGTGTTTTAAAAAATATTAAATTTAAAAAAATTTATTCAAATGAAATAGGAATTTAAATTTCAAATTTCTATATTTATTTTAAATTTTAGGAGCGGGATGTTGGGTTTATAGGGGATAAGGGTGGGGAGTGTTTTAAAAATTAATAATTTTTAATTCAAATTTTAAATTGAAATACGATTTTGAAATTTCAAATTTCTAATTTTATTTTAAATTTTAGGAGCGGGATATTGGGTTTATAGGGGATAAGGGTAGAGAGTGTTTTAAAAATTAATAATTTTTATTTTTAATTGTAAATTGAAATAGGAATTTGAAATTTGAAATTTCGAATTTTATTTTAAATTTTAGGAGCTGGATGTTGGGTTTATAGGGGATAAGGGTGGGCAGTGTTTTAAAAATTTATAATTTTTAATTTAAATTGAAATAGGAATTTGAAATTTCACATTTCTAATTTAATTTTAAATTTTAGGAGCGGGATGTTGGGTTTATAGGGGATAAGGGTGGGGAGTGTTTTAAAAATTAATTCTTTTTTATTTAAATTTTAAATTGAAATAGGAATTTGAATTTTCACATTTCTAATTTTATTTTAAATTTTAGGAGCGGGATGTTGGGTTTATAGGGGATACGGGTGGGGAGTGTTTTAAATAATATTACATTTAAAATTTAAAATCAAATAGGATTTTGAAATTTAAAAATTCTAATTTAAAAAAAAAAAAATGTTATTGTGTGATGTTGGGTTTATAGGGGATAAGGGTGGGGAGTATTTTAAAAAATAATAAATGTTTTTAATTACATTTTAATTTTAAATAGGTAATTTAAATTTCTAATTTCAAAATGTTATTACACTGTTATAAGTGGGATGTTGTGTTTATATAACATTATTTTTAGAATATAAAAGAAATTATAAATTAATTATTAATTTATTTTAAAATGAAATAGGAAAATATATAATACATTTTAATTTATTTTATAATTTTGATATTTAAATGGGAATATTAAATTAAATAGGTTCAGTGTCCAGCACCTACCCTAATTAAATGTATATTGGAGTGGGAACAGTCAATTATATAGGTTCAGTGTCCAGCATATACCCTAATTAAATGTACATTGGAGTGGGAATAGTAAATTAAATAGGTTCAGTGTCCAGCACCTACCCTAATTAAATGTAGATTGGAGTGGGAATAGTAAATTATTATGGTTTAGTGTCCAGCACCTACCCTAATTAAATGTAGATTGAAGTGGGAATAGTAAATTAAATTGGTTCAGTGTCCAGCACCTACCCTAATTAAATGTAGCTTGGAGTGGGAATAGTAAATTAAATAGGTTCAGTGTCCAGCACCTACCCTAATTAAATGTAGATTGGAGTGGGAATAGTAAGTTAAATGGGTTTAGTGTCCAGCACCTACTTCAATTAAATGTAGATTGGAGTGGGAATAGTAAATTAAATAGTTTCAGTGTCCAACACCGACTTCAATTAAATGTAGATTGGAGTGGGAATAGTAAATTAAATAGGTTCAGTGTCCAGCCCCGATTTCAATTAAATGTAGATTGGAGTGGGAATAGTAAATGAAATAGGTTTAGTGTCCAGAACCTACCCTAATTAAATGTAGATTGGAGTGGGAATCGTAAATTAAATAGGTTTAGTGTCCAGCACCTACTTCAATTAAATGTAGAGTGGAGTGGGAATAGTAAATTAAATAGGTTCAGTGTCCAGCACATACCCTAATTAAATGTAGATTGGAGTGGCAATAGTACATTAAATAGGTTCAGTGTCCAGCACCTACCCTAATAAAATGTGGATTGGAGTGGGAATAGTAAATTAATATGGTTTAGTGTCCAGCACCTACCCTAATTAAAATGTAGATTAGAGGGGGAATAGTAAGTTAATTAGGTTTAGTGTCCAGCACCTACTTCAATTAAATGTAGATTGGAGTGGAAATAGTAAATTAAATAGGTTCAGTGTCCAGCACCTACCCTAATTAAATGTAGATTGGAGTGGGAATAGTAAGTTAATTAGGTTTAGTGTCCAGCACCTACTTCAATTAAATGTAGATTGGAGTGGAAATAGTAAATTAAATAGGTTCAGGGTCCAGCACCTACTTCAATTAAATATAGATTGGAGTGGGAATAGTTAAATAATAATTTTAAGTTTTAGACATTTTTGTAAAGATATTTTTATATTATAGTGGCTTTATTTTTAATTTTATTTTTAAATATTTATTATAGTTAAGTGTATAAAGTGTGTAATGTTTAATGTGTAATATATTTAAAGTTATATTTAATATATTTATTTATACATTTTATTTTTTAATATGTGTGAAAATACTTATTGTAATTATATTTTTTATATGATAAAAATATTTCAGTATATTTAAGTTTTGTAATATGTATATATATACATTTTCACAATATATACATTTTGGGATATTGGTAGTAATTTCGTTTTTATAGGCAGTAAAAAGGAATTGCACAGTTTAAAAAAAAATGTTTTTATTGTATTATTAAGACAGTAAATACATCAAGGAATATATTTATTATAAATTAAAGTATAAATGTTTAACAAATATATAAGTATTTGTACTTTTTTATTTTAACAAAATATTTTGTTTTTGTATAGTTGTTGAGTCAAGTACATTATAGGTACATAGAAACAATACAGTAAATGAAAATATATTTAACATTTGAATATATTTAGTACATACAGTTGGAAACATTTTTATCTTTGAAATTAATTTTTTTATTACTGTACATTTTATAATATTTTTTACATATTATTTTATTGTTGAAATCATGGTATACATGTTGATAAAGTTTGAAAGAAAAATATTTATATCATATATTGTTAATATTATACAATACAATTTTTTTAAATAACATTTTTATATTATAATATGAGTTTCATATTTCTGTATTATTAATATTAATATTGTATTATTAATATTACATTTTTTTAAATGTTTGTTCATTTTTTTTCAAAATACAGAAAAAGTATACATTGTTTTTCACATTTCTTCACATACATATTTTTTATAATTATAATATTATATATTATAGTCTAATAATATTTGATTGTATAATTTTACAATATATGAAGATAATAATATATTTTATAATCCATCATACATAAATTGTAAAAAATTGGAAAAATGTTTTCATGAAGTTTAACAATTTTTTTAATGTTAAATAAATTATTCAGTCATTTATTCAACTATTTTTGTGTTGAAATTATTATTTGGGTCTTTTATTTTGTAACCGCTCTTAGTCTTTTTGGGTCATTTGGGAAGATTCAAGCTCGTGGTTGGAAGCTACTTTGCATCTGAGAAGGTAAGAGTTCCATTCTTTATATTTTAACTATTTTAAGTATGTTTGGAAGGTAGTAGTTTCTTATTTAGGGTGTGTGGACTTGTTTATTAGGAGTTATGATGTTTGTAGTTTGTTATTTACGATTTAATATTTCTCAGCGTTTTCTCGATTTTCGGCCTATTTGGAGTTATTGTGTTTGTGTATTTTTAAGTTACTTTTTGTGTTAAATATGTATGTAATGCTGATTAATAATGTATAGTTTTAAGTTTTCTGGGGATGGGAATGTTTATTTTTCTATTCTAGGTTATTGGATTCAGCCTTTTCGTTTACGGAACTTTTGTGTTTTTTTACTTAAAGTAAGTGTATTTTACTTGTTTCAAATAATGTTTATTTTACACTTCCTTTATTATTCGGGTTTCCTGGAGCGTTTTTTATTCTTTTTTAACGTTTTCGGGTTTTGGATGGATTCTGGATTATCGATTTTTTGGGATGTTCGATGGATTTGGCACAGTTGTATTTTTGCATTTTGTTGGGTTTTTTTTTCATGAGGATTTATTAGTACCTGGATTATTTTGGACCAGTTGGATTCGCAATTTACATTGCTGCGAAAGGTAAGTGATTTTATATTAATTTTATTGTGGGTGGGGAAATGTACTATTTTTATGCAGTTGTTGTTTTGTTAGATATTTATTTTGTCTATATATTTAAAACAAAATGTATTAGACAAAATAAATTCTTAATTTTTGTAAAGGAAATGTGTATGTTTATATTTTAGGGATTTTTGGGATTATTTGTAGTTTGTATGGTTTGTATTGTTAGATTAGTGTTTTGGCAATCACTTTTAAGTATTCTAGTTCTTTTGTTGCAGGATAAAGTTGTATTGTTTTTTTTTATTTTTATTTTTATAAATCTTTTTATTAATTTAAAAAAGGCAATAACAATAAGAACGTATCAGGTGCAATGCAATCAGGTACATAGAATCATCACACCGTTGAAAATCAGGATATGAATTAAATTGTATTCTATGTGTAAAAACAGTAGTTGATTTTTATTTGTGGGGGGTTCACCACCTTGAATGTGCTAGTAGGTTTTGAGAAATTGCCTGGGTGTGTTATTCTCACATATTGTTTGCCCTGACCCAGGAAGTCTATTCTTATCAGGGGGTCCTTGTTTCTCCACATATTACACACAACACCAGTGCCACACACACTGAAGGCTCACAATCCCTCCCATCACATACACACACAAACAAACACACACACCCTGGGTGTAGCCACAAACACAAAACACACACACAGGGATACCTCAAAAGTTGCCTGCACAAGAACAACACACAAACACTACAGGAACACATACTGAACTTCAACGGAAACAGACATACCCTGTCAGCCAAACTGGGGAAAAGCAACGATAGCACAGACACAACAGCAGTACACAACATCATCACTCAGGAACAAAACACGCACACCATAACACAAATCACACAAGAAGTGCATCTGGACAAACACACACTGCCACATCAAACCGACCACAGATGCACATGAAACAATAATCAACAAACACTACAAGGCATCAGGGGATGCACATCAGGCAATGCCAAGGCCACATACACACAGCACTGTATGCTCAACAAGCAGTGTGTGCATAACAAACACAACAGCCACACACACACATGATTGACACAACCTCATCACACACACCACAAATCAGCACTGCACAAATACAACAGCACACCCAGGAACTGAAGCAATACCACAGCCAACACCCACACATCCAACACAACAACTACACATGCACCACTCTGGGATACAAGAGCCCAGCCACCTCCACCAGAGCACTGGCCAGAAAACACAGCTGAAGTGCACATGACCACCACAGAATGACCAATAGCACAAAGACAGCACACATAAGCCAATGTCCAGAGTGGAACAACACTTATGATCCAAGAACTGCACTACAAAGCACAAGCTCGCAAATGAAGTGATGGGGAGGCACACACACATGGAAACCAAGGGGACAGCTGACATCAAAGTGAAATAGCCTGCATGTCAGTAGCAGACATGTGAGGGGTGTACCACACACAAATAGAGGGAGGGAAGACCCACAATGGCAAGGCACAAGTGGCACACGTAGAGGATGGCATAACACCACAAACACCATGCCATACAGGAGGAGAAAAACCACCATGTGCCTGCAATGCATGACAAACACAAACACAATTCCAGTGTGGAGCAACAGGGCCACACTGTCTACACAAACACACCCAAGACACATTGAGGATCAATCAAACACAATACTGATGTGCAACTCACACACTTTGCACACTTCAAACTTACCAGCACAACAAGGAGGAGTCACACACAACAGCATGGATACACCAACACACAGCACAGTGCACTACAAACAGCTCACACAATTGCATACAATCTTCTACACAGGGCAAGACAAAACAAACAACGGGCATACAGCTCCTGGATGACGCATGTGTGTCCCTCACAATACAGGGGCACACATACATCCACTACAAACTGACACCCTTCACACTGCACACCTCTGCTACACCCAAGACCACGGATCTCATGTAGGCCATGGTATCAGGACCAAGGGCCAACACAAGATGACCATACACATGCAAGGCTGGGCACACAGAAAGGAATCCACACAAATACTTCATGACATATCCCAGCCAGCTTATAAACATTTGCACAGCATCACACCATGTGCTGGCAGTGTCTCCCAACCTGACATGTGAACAGTGTAGGCAACAATAGCAAATCACCAACAAGATAACTGCATGGCAGGTAAAATAGCCATCACAGATTACACTATTTACAGGGTCAGAATGGACTGAAGACCCTGTCACCCCTGTCTAAGAATCTGATGCCTGCAAACAGCATTGCAATGTTGAAGTGATACATAGCACAGGCACTCAAATGCGAACAGAAACAGAACTTTAATCAGCAAGGACACTGACAAAACACACAACAGAAGTAACTGTATTTATTCACATATTGCACAGATGTGGCGGTACAGCAATAGTAGACAACAGCAAGTCACATAATGATGTACAAATGCCAGATACCATGCACAGGTGAAACACAAACAGGAAGGCCAGTGTCCATAGCACAGGGCAGAGTACAGCACAGCAGAGCAACAGGGCCAGTGTCCATGGCAGGGTGCACAGCAAGTAGACGAGACGCTACACAGGGGAGAGGCCAACACAGCAGAGCAACAGGGCCAGTGTCCATGGCACAGGGGAGAGTACAGCACAGCGGAGCAACAGGGCCAGTGTCCATGGCAGGGTGCACAGCAAGTAGACGAGAGGTTGCACAGGAGAGAGGCCAACACAGCAGAGCAACAGGGCCAGTGTCCATGGCACAGGGGAGAGTACAGCACAGCGGAGCAACAGGGCCAGTGTCCATGGCACAGGGGAGAGTACAGCACATCAGAGCAACAGGGCCAGCAACACACCCATGTTCGAAACAATGTTGAGGACTGGCACACCTGTATGAGGCACAGGCATATGAGGGTGATGTCAACTCACTCCTGGTTGTCATGCGGACTTGTACCTGGCTGTGTGTCGGGGATAGCAGGCCCACTTGACTGTGGTGACAGAGGCCCAGGTCCTGTGGGGCTAACAGTGGCCTGGCCAGCTGGAGGGCTGTGTGGACCAGGTGGCATAGTGGCACGTGGAGGTGGAGTCATGCAGACCTCTGACACAGTGTGGGTGGGAGAGGTTGGAGGGTTGCCCTTCCACTTTTTGGGAATATGAAATGGCTTCCCTGTCTTGGGGTTGATGGGAAGTGGTGATGACACAACAGGCACACACCACAACTGTCCCACATCAGGTGCAGACACTGGCACAACCTTTGGAGATGTGCTAGATCCCACGGAACGCTTGGTCTGGCTACGTCTCTGGACCACCTTCCCCTCTTTGCCAGGTGTACCCCCTACCGTGCCCTCCTTTGCCTTCTTGCCAGGGGTGGTCTCTACCGTGCCCTCCTTTGCCTTCTTGCCAGGAGTGGTCTCTACCGTGCCCTCCTTTGCCTTCTTGCCAGGGGGGGTCACTACAGTGCCCTCCTTTGCCTTCTTACCAGGGGTGGTCTCTACAGTGCCCTCCTTTGCCTTCTTGCCAGGGGTGGTCTCTACAGTGCCCTCCTCCACCTGCATCAATGGACGTGGAATTGGGGTAGATGTTTTGGGTCGATGTGTCCCTGTGCTCTTCCTAGGTGTACCCCTGACCTCCTCAGTGGGCACAGACACTGCATGGGTAGGTTTGTGTGATGTTTTAGTGACAGGAGAGTCTTTTGCTGGTGATGCCTCTGCGGCATGGGAGCCTGATGTCTGCCTGATTGCTCTTCTGGCCTTGCTCTTCCCTGACTGGCTCTTGTCTATGCATTCTGGGGTGGCCATGCTCTTCAGTGGGGATGGTGTCTGTGCGCGGGAGTCATTGGCTTGTGTCTGTTGTATGCTCCTTGTGCTGTACCTTTTCGTTGACGCAGGCGAACCGTGCACACTGTCATCTGATGTGGCCACTGACTGGGAGGTGGACAAAGGCACCTGAGCTGCAATGGGAGCATGTGCCTGTACAGGACTGTACGGTGTAGCCCACGCACATCAGAGTGTATGCCCTCCATGTATGGAACCACCTGGCCTAATTTCTGGTCATGGTCACTGAAGGCATTGAGCAGGGAGGTCTGGCCCACACAAAGCTAGCACAGGAGCTCAACACACTCTGCACTGGGCAGCAGGGGGGGCAGGTGCATCGGCAGCGGTGCCAGGTGTGAATGTGACTCGTCCCCTCTTAGTGACACGCATACGGGCAGCACCAGAGGAAGTCGATGGGAGGCTGGGTACTGGCCGCTGGGTGGTAGATGATGATGCAGACTCCCCATCCCCTGTACCTGCCAACATGGATGCATCCCCGCTGGCATCAGATGATGTGGTACTCTGTGTCTCTGCCACGGATTCCTCCTGCATACTTTTGTCCCCCTCAGATGCACTGGTGGGCTCTGTGTCACTGGCCTCTGGTGCTGCTGTAGTGCCACTCTCGCCACCACTGGTTTCTGGCTCATGTTCCTCCGTGGTTTCTTGCGAATCTGCATGAGAGAGAGCTACAGGGGTGTTTAAGTGTCATCATCTGGTCACACAAATTACAAGCAATGCAGTACAGGAGAGGCCCAAATATACATGGTAAATGCAATACCCTGCAATCACTGTGCAGCAACACACAACTTAGACCACAACAGTGTCTGTAACGCAGAAAATATGCCATGATTGAGCCATGTTGATGCCACACAACACAACACCATGCCCGTAGATGGAGTCCCCCCCGAACTTGCCCTGCCCTAGGGACATGATGCGGGCACAACACTTATTACCAATGACAGACCTTCAGGGAACAGGAGGGGACAACACACACACCTATTAGGTCATTTCAGTCTACAATGCCAAGTAGGCCATAGCAAGCACCATGTGGTAACCTGGGGCACATTGTTGTCAGATGTGTGGGCCTCAATGATCATGGTGCATGCAAAGTAGGCATACATGAAGTCACACACAGAAAGTTGACACTGCATTTCACTCCATCATGGATTCCCCACACTATCCCAATGAAGAATGACCATGTGGAGCCTAACCCATCTGGCAATGCGAAAGTACAGCAGGGAGTTTCAGCACAGTAAGGCCAGGGGGGGGGGGGCAATGCCTGATACAACCACACATCACAGCAGCCACTCACATTACACAGCACATCACAGCAACACATGCACATCACATGGGTCACCGGTGCCACAGGCCCTGTACACATGCATCCACTCCCAGCAAAAGTCACCCTCCCCAGATACTCACCACCCCTGCCTTGCTGCCGATGCTCCCTCAGACGTGCATCCAGGTCTGGATGAGTCACTGCCAAGATGCGTCCCATCAGTGGCGTCATGCTGCGCCGTGCCAAACGCGCTGTGCATGGTAGCAAACCCAAGGTCATCACTGCCACTTGCTTTGCCAGCCGGCTGATGTCGTCCCACGTCTTGTGACAGTGGGTGCGTTGTCTGTTGGAAACCCCGAGGGCTCGCACCTTTTCTGCAATGGCCCTCCACAGGGCCTTACGCTGGTGTACCTTGAGCTGCAGGTATGAGAGAAAAGAAGGGTAAATGTCCAGTTACACAATGTCAGATACCAACATCTATCAGTACCGTGGCAAGACACAGAGTCAGGACTACTTGTAACCTCCCTCCCTCCAAAACTGGGGGACCCCTCACAAGGGCACTCTGCATGGCCGAAACATATGTGATTGCATGCACACATTGGAGCGTATAGGCTCCATGATATTCTCACAAATGCATGATGCCTCAACACAATATGCATCAACAGAAGTGTGTAAGTCTGAAGTAATCCAGGGCACAGATGGGGCATATCTACTATTCAGTGTGAAAGAATTGGAGCAAGGAGCATGTAAGTCTGGTGATGTATAATCGTTTGGGTGGGCAGGCACTGAACCTACTCTCTCGGTCACACTGACTCAGACTACAGGTGCACACAGAAATATTCACACATGCAAATACTGTCCTGGCACCTACATGGCTATCAACCGTTGGTTCTGTATGTCTGGCAATGTAACACACACCACTCACACATACAAGTCCAGGCATGGAAAAGAGTGACATTGGGACACACACACTCCCTTGCCCTGGCGACAGCTTGCCTGTCAGTGTTTCACACAACCCCACACCCTCAGGCATATACTGCAGCTGCACTACTACACGTCTGACACCCCCCTGCCCTACAGCTACCTTCATGGTGACTTACCACTACATTGGGACCACCAAACAGCCTTGGGTCCTGTCCCAGCACCTCATCCACAAGGACATCCAGCTCCTCACTTGTGAATGGACTGGCACAGATTTTCTCTGTCCTTGCCATCCCTGTGGACATGGAACATCTGTGGTGGAAGTGAGTGGTGAGGGGTCCCAGGCAGCAGGCACTTCTGGCAGCAGCAGGGGAGGGTCCCAGGCAGCAGCAGGAGAGGGTCCCAGGCAGCAGGCTCCTCAGGCAGCAGCAGGAGAGGGTCCCAGGCAGCAGCAGGAGAGGGTCCCAGGCAGCAGGCTCTTCAGGCAGCAGCAGGAGAGGTTCCCAGGCAGCAGCAGGAGAGGGTCCCAGACAGCAGGCTCTTCAGGCAGCAGCAGGAGAGGGTCCCAGGCAGCAGCAGGAGAGGGTCCCAGGCAGCAGCAGGAGAGGGTCCCAGGCAGCAGGCTCTTCAGGCAGCAGAAGGAGAGGGTCCCAGCAGCAGGCTCTGTGAGCAGTGGAAATGTGAGGCTCACTCCCACACATTTATAGCCCCCTGGGGTCGTCTGGAAGCTGAAAAGCAGCAACAATTGTTTGTCCAGGTCTGCCTCTTTCAAAACTATCCAATGACCGCCTCCACGGTGGCGGAGCACACCTTCCGCGATTTTCAAATCTGCATCATGCCACCACGATCATCGCTCCCTATGGCTGTAGGCAATGCTCCATGGCGGTGATGCACCGCGGGTGCCCGGGGTGCACTACCGCGATGGTGCATCATTCAAAAGTATCCAATGACCGCCTCCGCGATGGCGGAGCACACCTTCCGCGATTTTCAAATCTGCATCATGCCACCGCAATC
This sequence comes from Lissotriton helveticus, assembly GCF_964261635.1. Classification (NCBI taxonomy): domain Eukaryota; kingdom Metazoa; phylum Chordata; class Amphibia; order Caudata; family Salamandridae; genus Lissotriton; species Lissotriton helveticus. The sequence continues at coordinate 884,864,573 of NC_136070.1, forward strand.
ATCGCTCCCATTGGCTGTAGGCAATGCTCCATGGCGGTGATGCACCGCGGGTGCCTGGGGTGCGCTACCGCGATGGTGCATCATTCAAAAGTATCCAATGACTGCCTCCGCGGTGGCGGAGCATGCCCTCCGCCATCTACACATGTCCATATGCCAATGGCTACCGCACTTGTGAAGGGGGTGGTGCTGGTGTCACACCGCCGAGGCCAGGCGGTAGGTCCCACGATTCATGCGGCAGAGCATGCCCACCGCCATCTAAACAGGTCCATATGCCAATGGCTATCGCACTTGTGAAGGGGGTGGTGCTGGTGTCACACCACCAGGGCCAGGCGGTAGGTCCCGCGATTCATGCGGCAGAGCATGCACACCGCCATCTACACATGTCCATATGCCAATGGCTAACGCACTTGTGAAGGGGGTGGTGCTGGTGTCACACAGCCGAGGCCAGGCGGTAGGTCCCGCAATTCATGCAGCGGAGCAGGCCCACCGCCATCTACACATGTCCATATGCCAATGGCTACCGCACTACTGAAGGGGGTGGTGCTGGTGTCACACCACCAGGGCCAGGTGGTAGGTACCACGATTCATGCGGCGGAGCATGCCCACCTCCATCTACACATGTCCATATGCCAATGAATGCTTGTGAAGGGGGTGGTGCTGGTGTCACACCACCGGGGCCAGGTGGTAGGTACCGCCTTTTTCATATCCTTTAATGGCTATGGCAATCGTGAACACTGTATCAGTACACAGCGGCAACATGGTGAAGGGCACATCATTGTACACACAATGCCATTCTTCCATGTCATACACAGGTAGACGTACGTTCTGTGTGACACACTTTGGTCTGTGGTCCCTGCCATGTTAGGTAGGTATGCATTTGATGGTTGATGATGCTTGACACTCTTGAGCTGGTGTTAATGATGTTGAAGAAATCAATGTGTTGTGGGCCAGTGCTGACCTTGACAAGGCTTGTGTCACTGTATGGTATTGTACCAGACTGGTGCTTTCACAACAGCTCCTGCACACAACTGAACGTTTTCTTGCTACTGTGATCATTGTGTTGATGGATGTGTGCAGACTTTACATGATGCATTGAGGTGTGACAGGTACAGCAGATGGGTATGATACAGTCATGGTAATTTCTAACACATTGGCGGATGTTGCAGCACCTTGTGTGCACATGTGAATTGTGTGGTTCAGTATGTGTGCATTCACATTCACAGATGTGTTTGTGGCACTTGTGTATTGTCAGTGGAGAGGTGTGCCCCCTGTTTGTGGCAAAAGGTCACCCATGTAACCTGTTGTGCCATGCATCTCTCAGGCAGTCTTCGTTTTTCCATGACATCATTGATGGTATGTGCTGTGGCCATCTCATGATGGTTGTCACTGACATTTTCTAACTTACATCTCAAATAGGAGGAGGCCAACTCTCCTACGTCACCTGACTGTGCTGGAGGACATGGAGAATGTTGCAATAATACGGAAATTCCGCCAGGACAGACCAACACTGAAGATCCTGTGTGATATTTTGGAGCCCCACCTGCAGCCTGGCCGTCACTATCCAACTGCATTCACACCCACATACAAGGTGATGGCAGCACTCCACTTTTTTGCAACAGGTTCCTTCCAGGAGACCATGGCTAGCGCTGGAGGAATGTCGCAGCCCATGTTCAGCCAGGTGCTGAGGGATGTTCTTGCAGCTATGATGCTATATAGGAATCGCTACATTCATTTTCCTAGGGGAGCAGAATTGGCCGTTGTGAAGGTGACTTCTATCCCCTTGGGCGCATCCCACATGTTGTTGGTGCCATCGATTGTACCCATGTAGGTCTGGTGCCACCACAGGCAACAGAGCACATTTATAGAAACCGTAAACATTATCATTCTATCAATGTGCAGGTGGTGTGCCTTGCGGACATGACCATTTCCCATGTGTGTGCGAGATATCCTGGCTCTCCACATGATTCGTACATCATGAGGAACAGCATGGTGCCACGGATGATGGAAAATCTGCATCCCGAGTGTGCTTGGATTGTGGGTGAGTATGCCTACTGATATGGCATGCTGTGTGTTACCTGCTGCACTCTGGCTCTGCAACATTGCAATGGGTGTTTGTCATTCACAGGTGACTCTGCATATCCCAGTAGGCCATGGCTGTTGAGCCCGCTAAGGAATCCCAGGACCCCGGCTGACATCCGGTACAATGAGGCACATGGCAGGACCCGACGTGTAATCGAACAGACTTTTGGCGTGCTGAAGTCAAGATTCCGCTGCCTTGACAGGACAGGAGGTGCACTGGTATACTCGCCTGGGAAGGTGTGCAAGATTGGTGTGGCATGCTGTATGCTGCACAACCTGGCCATCCACAAGGGGATCCCCCTGCTCCTGGACGATGGTGAGGAACCAAGGCCACCACCTGAGGACAGTGGAGAGGAGGAAGGAGTAGATCTGCGCCAGCAGCTCATCGACAGCTACTTCATTTGAAGGTGGGTGACGAGGTACGACATGTACATTGTCTGGTGTGGTGCTGTTGTTGTGAAGAGCTATGCGCGGATGTAACAGACAGGCACACATTCAGGCACCTGTGTGTGGTAATTGTGACATTTACGTTCCATATGGGGACGTATGGTGGACCCTATTTGTTCACACCTGCTGCCCATTGTCTTGTATTTGTTTTTGGGGTGGAAACAACAAGGACCCCCTGAGTGACCAAAAATGACAATTCCTAGGTCAGGGACATAACAACATGTGGAATAGCAAACTAGGCAATTTACTATTTGCTTGTCAAAATGAATAATGAAGAGGAAAAGAGAAAACTAATGACATAAAAATTATACTTTTTATTAATTTAGGTAGAAGGTCATACATAATAACACATTATTTAAAAAGATGTATGACTCAGTGGTAATAAGCCAATACATTCAAAGTTAAAAAATAATATCATAAATTTATACAAACAATATTTTATTAAAAAAAAGAAGGACATTTTTTCAATAAAGAACAACACAGTGGCACAATAGTATATAATAGCTGTTTCAAGCGCCTTTCAAGATCGAAGCAATCTACTTTCTACACTCATCCCATCCTCGTCGCCATCAAAATGTTGTAAATGAGTCCAGAATAGTTGAGGTATTTTATGTAGATTTATTGTAAGGTGTTAAGTATCCTGGAACAAACCCCACCAGGAGCAGCCAGCAGGCAGCTTAGCCCCATCATAACTGTGGCTTATCTTCAACCAGAACCCAACATTCCATGGTGCATCACAGTGCAGAGGCATTCCACTAGAAGGCATGAAGTAGGTAAAGGCATGCATAGGAATATGCAACAAGTAGAATACAACAATACCTCGAAAGGTTTTCCAAAAGTCCATCGCATGCAGCAATAATGAGACGTCCCGGTGGTTTATCCATGCTTTTGTGGATTTTAGGTATAAAATAAATTACCGGGATGATTGGTTGTTCTTTTTTAAGATATTTAAATTCCTCCCAATTAAGTAGCCCAATGCCCTTCCAGATTCAGAAAAGGGGGTGGTGATGAACAGAGTGCCTGAATTAAGCAGACCACTCTTACCCAGTCCAAAGATCAGGGATTGATCCATCACCGTTTTTTAGCTCACTGCACCATCCCAGCTCAGAACTTGGCTATATGCAAATTAGTCTGTTCCTGTCCCAGTGCATGATGGGAACAGGGCAAACCAAACTACCAAGCCAATTCTTATACTGAGAAGGAAACAAGCTTCCGGGGACCTGTTTCTGCCATTTCAGGCATCGTCGGCCCGGCTTGCTTGAATCCTGATGGTGCAATGAGCAAGGGACTCACATCTGAGTATACCCTTCCACGCTTATGGTGGACAAAATGATTCAGAAAAGGGGGTAGTGATGAACAGAGTGCCTGAATTAAGCAGACCACTCTTACCCAGTCCAAAGATCAGGGATTGATCCATCACCGTTTTTTAGCTCACTGCACCATCCCAGCTCAGAACTTGGCTATATGCAAATTAGTCTGTTCCTGTCCCAGTGCATGATGGGAACAGGGCAAACCAAACTACCAAGCCAATTCTTATACTGGGAAGGAAACAAGCTTCCAGGGACCGGTTTCTGCCATTTCAGGCATCGTCGGCCCGGCTTGCTTGAATCCTGATGGTGCAATGAGCAAGGGACTCACATCTGAGTATACCCTTCCACGCTTATGGTGGACAAAATGATTCAGAAAAGGGGGTGGTGATGAACAGAGTTCCTCAATTAAGCAGACCACTCTTACCCAGTCCAAAGATCAGGGATTGATCCATCACCGTTTTTTAGCTCACTGCACCATCCCAGCTCAGAACTTGGCTATATGCAAATTAGTCTGTTCCTGTCCCAGTGCATGATGGGAACAGGGCAAACCAAACTACCAAGCCAATTCTTATACTGGGAAGGAAACAAGCTTCTTCCAGGCCAATAATTGCGCGAACAATTCCTCTTGAGTATCCTTGTATTTTGTCAATGAAACCTTTCTACAGCATTCAATGTTGTTCAGCTGACTATATGCCTCCTCAAGATAATCTTGTAGGGGCCATAACACCAAATTACCTCCTTTGTCTGAGTTTTGTATTATAATTTGGTGATTTTCCTTCAATTTATTAACAAGCTGCCAGTATTTCCTCTCATGATTTGAAATGTTCCTTTTTGAGTTTTTGGTAACAAAGTTGAGTCTTTTTACTTGTGCTATCAATTGTTCATTAAAAACATCGATTGAATCCCAGCCATGATGGGTATAAATTTGGATTTCTGTTTAAAAGGAGTGCGAGGCTTGACATTCATCCCATATACTTGTGTAGGCTGCATATTTTCTTCCCACAACACAGATATCGCATGAGATGAGCAGGAAGAATCCCATGGAACTTCCTCTCCTCTTTCCGATTTTTGCATATCATACAGAAGTTCATAATCTGCCCCTACAAGGCCTTGCATCCCAGGGTTCTGTGATGTCGCTACCTCTTCCATTCCGCCCTGGGTGCCCCGTTGCTGATGAAACTTTTTTAACTTTAGTTTCTGTATGAACCTGTATATGTCTGCACGGGTTTGGGTGTAGCTGAAGTTAGACTCCTGGCAAAAGGAAAAACCCAAAGCTAAGAGCTGTTTCTCTGCTGCTGAAAGGTCGATGCCTGCTAATAATGGTGTTGTTGCTGTTAGATGAGGGGGGGCTGACTGCTTGATTCTCATTTAATCCCGCCCCTAGCTCAACCTCTTGCATGCTCTGCCTCTCCCACGCTTCTTGGCGCCGTCTCCTTGCTTGCCTACGCCCCCTTCTTCTCCTTGGTGGCCTTTTTTGACGGGCACTTTGTTGCACGGTCTTAGCGTATCCCTGCGGCTGCTTTTCAGAATCTCCAACTCTTCCCCCAAAGTTAGCTTAATACTGTTTACCTCTGACCTTGTTCCCAAATTATCTGACTCGGACCCACTTTCCATGGCTGAGCTAAGGTCTGAGACCGATGGGGATTCTACAGCTCTTCGATTTGTTCTTTCTTCAGCATTGCCCATCTGTTTATTTGCAGTAGCCACCCGCATTGAATCATATCTTTTAGTGAACGTAAAGATTTGTCCGTTCGCATAATCGTCTCTGTCGCGCCTGAACTTCTAACTTTTTCTGTTTTTTATTTTTTCTTCCCCCTTCTTAAGGCGAACATTCATTTCCTTCACCATTTTTTATTATTTAAACTGTGGATCCCCTTGTGGCTCAATTTCTTTCTCTAACAGCTCGATTTTTTCCTGGAGCATACTTCTGTCAATACCAGCATATCTTACTAATATCTCCACAAGCCAATATATATATATATATATATATATATATTGTGGCGTACTTGTAGTTAATAAACTACCGTGTGAGCAAGATACCCCCGAGTGCTGTCATTTCTTTCCCGGGACCCTGGGATGGTGAAGAGCGTAATATATATATATATATATATATATATATTCACTGAAAAAACCATAGGTTATAGACCATATATAGTTAGGAATTTGCATTTACAAAACCTTGAAAATTCACTGAAAAAACCATAGGTTAGAGACCATATATAGTTAGCTGGACATTTTATTGACATAAAACCAATGAAATTCCATATATAGTCAGTTGCACTAACTATATATCGCGCACCCGCAATCCACTGCTGATGATGTCACATATTACATCATTCATGACATGGTCAGTGACATCACTGATGACATCACTGATGACATCTCAAATGACATCACTGATGACATCACTGATGACATCTCAAATGACATCACTGATGACATCATCTAGTGCCTGTGTGTTTTTGTAAAGTTTAAATATGTTTTACATATTGAAGAATGAGTGGATGTATGGAAGACTGAGTGTGTGTGTGGCTGGCTGGGAGGTGTGTGACTCTGTGCATATCAATGTGTACTTGTATCAGTGATTGTATAAGAGAGTAAGTATGTGTTAGTATATGTGTGAAAAGTATGGTGTTCTGTGTTTAACTGTATAGATGAGGAAATCGAAGTGTGATTGATTCTTCACAGGACTGACTAGGTGTATGAGTGCATATGATAGTGTTGTAATAATGAGTGACTGTATGTATGAGTGATTGTATGGGTGAATGAGTGAATGTGTGTGTAGACATAGGAATCAGTGAGTGCGTATGTAGTAACTGGTATTGGTGTGTCATGATGTCATCAGTGATGTCATTTGAGATGTCATCAGTGATGTCATTTGAGATGTCATCAGTGATGTCATCAGTGATGTCACTGAAGTATGGTGTTCTGTGTTTAACTGTATAGATGAGGAAATGGAAGTGTGATTGATTCTTTACAGGACTGACTAGGTGTGTGAGTAACTCCATGGATGAGTGGCAGTGTGTGAGTGTCTGCATAGGTGTATGAGTGCATATGATAGTGTTGTAATAATGAGTGACTGTATGTATGAGTGATTGTATGGGTGAATGAGTGAATGTGTGTGTAGACGTAGGAATCAGTGAGTGCGTATGTAGTAACTGGTATTGGTCATGATGTCATCAGTGATGTCATTTGAGATGTCATCAGTGATGTCATCAGTGATGTCATTTGAGATGTCATTTGAGATGTCATCAGTGATGTCATCAGTGATGTCACTGACCATGTCATGAATGATGTAATATGTGACATCATCAGCAGTGGATTGCGGGTGCGCGATATATAGTTAGTGCAACTAACTATATATGGAATTTCATTGGTTTTATGTCAATAAAATGTCCAGCTAACTATATATGGTCTCTAACCTATGGTTTTTTCAGTGAATTTTCAAGGTTTTGTAAATGCAAATTCCTAACTATATATGGTCTATAACCTATGGTTTTTTCAGTGAATTTCATTGGTTTTTTAAAAGCTAATATCTATAGCTGTAAAATATATTCTTTATTACGTGACGTATCACGTAGCCACGTGAGACGCCTCATGACGCGTCGCATAACCGTGACGTATCGGCTCTGCAGCGCAAACAAAACCCGTAACGTAAGCGTGCCGGAGCACGCTTACAGATATATATTTCTTTTTTTAACCTTAATTAGACAAAATCCACACGTGCACATATCTTGAGGCCTTGCAAAGGCACATCAAACAAACAGTCCCTACAATTTTGCCAAGTTTGCTGGAAATCTATTCCCTTAATTTTTTTTTTACTGTTTCTCTTGGTTTTCCCCTTGTTACGCTACCCGGTACGCGAACCGGACGCTCCAAAAACACAAGATGGCGGACTCCCGTTACGCTGCCGGTTAGCTGCCCGGTTCGCGTACCGGGAAGCGCCTCTACCGCGAAAAATCGCGGGGGACTTTAATATCCCCCTCATCAATCCTAGGGGGTCAGGAGGGGTTTACCTTGCCCCCTTTCCTTCATTTCCCCCTTCTTTTTTCACCACATCTTGTCTCTCGAACCTACCGAAAGACAAGATGGCGGCCGCTCCGGACTGTTTACAATGTTGACAGCTACTCTGCCGGTTAGCTGCCCGGTTAGCTGCCCGGTGAGCTGCCCGGTGAGCTGCCCGGTTCGCGTACCGGGACGCGCCTCTACGGCGTAAAATCGCAAAAATTTTTTTTTTTAATTTTTTGCCCCGCGGGGCACTTTAATATCCCCCTCATCAATCCTAGGGGGTCAGGAGTGGTCTACCTTGCCCCCTTTCCTTCATTTCCCCCTTCGTTTTTCACCACATCTTGTCTCTCGATCGTACCGAGAGACAAGATGGCGGCCGCTCCGGACTGTTTAGAATGTTGACAGACACCGGAGAGCCAATCAGCTTCGCTTTGCGAAGTTCCGTTACGCGTCAGGTACGCGAACCGGGGCGCTAACCGGAGCGCTGTCACAGATATATATATTTTTTTAAATGTTAATTTCTCAAAATCCACTGGAGCACATATATTGAGACATAGCAAAGGCACGTCGGGCAAACCATATCTACAATTTTGCCAAGTTTCATGTAAATCTATTCAGCCGTTCGAGCTAAAAGTGAGTCCAACCGCCCTATGGAAAAATGAATGGGAAAAACGCGTTTTGGGACCCCCCTTTTTTCTCGGCCCCCCCTTGACGAAACCCCCCCAAATTTTCAGGGGCTGCTCAGAAACAAAATGTGCCAATTCGGTCCACAAACGCCAAAGTTATTAGACATAGAATTTTCAGAAATCCCATAGAGAAAAAATCCTAACTATATATACCCACTGGCTATCGCCAGTAGGTAATATACATATATAAACATATAAAATCTGCATATCTATATAAATATAAATGCATGCATACATATACATATATGCATACATATGCATGTTATTTACATGAAAGTTTTAAAAACACTAATAAAAGCAAAGCTAAAAAGCCACCTCATTACAAACAGAATGGCTTTAACTTAAACGAGGGCGAGATCTATTGCATTTTCAATGCTTGTTTACTTTGGTTCTATCAAGAAGGCATTCAGATGTGTCACACATTTGCCATAAATTCTGAATGTTAGCACTCTAGTTGCTCATTAGATCACTGTAGTAAAGCTAGTGCTCACCAGGGAAGTCTGCTGCTAATCATGGTTTGCAGCCATTTTCCCGCATTTTTTATCCCGCAGACTTTCAGTCCGCATACCATTATCCCGCAAGGTCATTGACCTCGCATACCATTATCCCGCATTTTTTCAAAACGCATGTGCATTTATCGCGCATGCCTTTACAAAGAATTACGTTTTAAAGGCATGTATGGTAAATGCATTTGCGTTGTGAAAACCACGATGACGAGAGAGGTAAGTGGGTTTGTGTTAATTTTTTCGTGGGTTAGTGATTGTGTAGTGTAGTGTTGTGTAGTGTAGTGTTGTGTTAGTGTAGTGTAGAGTTGTGGTGGTTGTTTAGTGTAGGGTCATGCTGGGGGTAGTGTTTTAGGGTTTAGGGTTGTGTTGTAGTGTTTGCGTAGTGTAGGGTCATGCTGGGGGTAGTGTTTTAGGGTTTAGGGTAGTGTTGTAGTGTTTGCGTAGTGTAGGGTCATGCTGGGGGTAGTGTTTTAGGGTTTAGGATAGTGTTGTAGTGTTTGCGTAGTGTAGGGTCATGCTGGGGGTAGTGTTTTAGGGTTTTGGGTAGTGTTGTAGTGTTTGCGTAGTGTAGGGTCATGCTGGGGTGTAGTATTTTAGGGTTTAGGGTAGTGTTGTAGTGTTTGCGTAGTGTAGGGTCATGCTGGGGGTAGTGTTTTGGGGTTTTGGGTAGTGTTGTAGTGTTTGCGTAGTGTAGGGTCATGCTGGGGGTAGTGTTTTAGGGTTTTGGGTAGTGTTGTAGTGTTTGCGTAGTGTAGGGTCATGCTGGGGGGTAGTGTTTTAGGGTTTTGGGTAGTGTTGTAGTGTTTGCGTAGTGTAGGGTCATGCTGGGGGTAGTGTTTTAGGGTTTTGGGTAGTGTTGTAGTGTTTGCGTAGTGTAGGGTCATGCTGGGGGTAGTGTTTTAGGGTTTAGGGTAGTGTTGTAGTGTTTGCGTAGTGTAGGGTCATGCTGGGGGTAGTGTTTTAGGGTTTAGGGTAGTGTTGTAGTGTTTGCGTAGTGTAGGGTCATGCTGGGGGTAGTGTTTTAGGGTTTAGGGTAGTGTTGTAGTGTTTGCGTAGTGTAGGGTCATGCTGGGGGTAGTGTTTTAGGGTTTAGGGTAGTGTTGTCGTGTTTGCGTAGTGTAGGGTCATGCTGGGGTGTAGTGTTTTAGGGTTTTGGGTAGTGTTGTAGTGTTTGCGTAGTGTAGGGTCATGCTGGGGGTAGTGTTTTAGGGTTTAGGGTAGTGTTGTAGTGTTTGCGTAGTATAGGGTCATGCTGGGGTGTAGTGTTTTAGGGTTTTGGGTAGTGTTGTAGTGTTTGCGTAGTGTAGGGTCATGCTGGGGGTAGTGTTTTAGGGTTTAGGGTAGTGTTGTAGTGTTTGCGTAGTGTAGGGTCATGCTGGGGGTAGTGTTTTAGGGTTTAGGGTTGTGTTGTAGTGTTTGCGTAGTGTAGGGTCATGCTGGGGGTAGTGTTTTAGGGTTTAGGGTTGTGTTGTAGTGTTTGCGTAGTGTAGGGTCATGCTGGGGGTAGTGTTTTAGGGTTTAGGGTAGTGTTGTAGTGTTTGCGTAGTGGAGGGTCATGCTGGGGTGTAGTGTTTTAGGGTTTTGGGTAGTGTTGTAGTGTTTGCGTAGTGTAGGGTCATGCTGGGGGTAGTGTTTTAGGGCTTAGGGTAGTGTTGTACTGTTTGTGTAGTGTAGGGTCATGCTGGGGGTAGTGTTTTAGGGTTTAGGGTAGTGTTGTACTGTTTGTGTAGTGTAGGGTCATGCTGGGGGTAGTGTTTTAGGGTTTAGGGTAGTTTAGTTGTTTAGTGTATGCTAAAGGCATATTCGTTCTAAAAGTTTTCGTTATTTTAATTTGCGGCCTAATAGTACATGCGGGATTTTTTTTACGGACTGATGGTATGCGGGATTTCGTCATATATTCGCTAATCATACTTTCTATGGCAAAATGAACCCCCTCATTTTGTTCCTTTTTAAATTAAATGTTTTAAGAGTTACCACTTCATTCCAATCAAGATGGCTTCAGGTGTGCCATACCTTTGTAATAAGTAGGACTCTTAGCACTCTAGTTGTTCTTTAGAACACTCTGGGACATTCTGTCATTGGGCTATAGTTGGGCTACATCTGGCTGATATTTGGGCTACATTTGTTTTTTTTGTCTCTGGTGGCCATCTTTGGGCTACATTGGGCTACATTGGGCTACATTGGGCTACATTTGGGCTCCAACATATATATAGCCCAATGTAGCCCAATATATATTTTTCAAAGTTAATTTTCGTAAAAACCACTGGAGCCTATATCTTGAGACATAGCAAAGGCACATCGGGCTACCAGTCCCTACAATTTTGCCAAGTTTGGTGTAAATCCATTCAGCCGTTCAGGCTAAAAGTGAGGCCAACCGCCCTATGGAAAATTGCATGGGAAAAACACGTTTTGGGACCCCCTTTTTTCTCGGCCCCCCCTTGACGAAACCCCCCCAAATTTTCCGGGGCTGCTCGGAAACAAAATGTTCCATTTTCCTGAACATTTCAGCCAATTCTGTCCTCAAACGCCAAAGTTATTCGACATAGAATTTTCAAAAATCCCATAGGAAAAAAATCCTAACTATATATACCTACTGGCTATCGCCAGTAGGAAATATATATATATATATATATATATATTTGTAGATCAATAGTGAAGAAATTGTAGATAAATAGTTATGATAAAAAGATGTATTTCTGCAGTCACTTATATACATGTTAAAAACATAGACTAATGTAACTATGTATGATAATTTTTTAAACATAAGTATTTATTCTGTGTACACATAAATAGTTACATATCTATAGTTGAAATAAATGCTTATATACAGAGAGAAATGATGTATATTTCTAGCTGTCTGTGTATGGTGGTTATGCAGGGAAGAGTCAATTCTTGAGTAGCTTTCTGAAGATAAAGGTGGCTATCTGTGGATCTTATGCTGGGGGGTGGAGTTCCCTAGTTTGGCTGCTTGAACAGAAAATGAGTTGCCACATATTGTTTTCTTCTTGTATCTTTGGATATTGAGGCAAGGTGCCACTCTAGAGTAGAGGTTCCTTTGTTGAATGTGTTTGGTGATTTTATTCCTGATGAAGAGAGGTCCCACTCCATGTATTGCTTTGTGGGTGATACAAAGCAGCTTAAACATGGATCGTCTGGCAAACGGTAACCAATGCAGAGCTTTCAAGGCAGGGGAGATATGGTCTTGCAGTTTTATATGTAAGAGTAGTCTGGCAGCCGAGTTCTCAATGTGTTGTAGTCTATTCATGGCCGTTAAAGGTGATCCATGGTGGAGGCTATTGGCCTAATCGAGATTGGACAAAACAAGGAAGATGGCAGCCTGGACCTTGTGTGGAAATCCTAAATTGGGGAAGATCTGTTGCAGAGTTTTTATAGTAACAAAGCTTCATCTTGCTAGTTTGTCCACTTGGGTACTCATCAATAGCTTGGAGTCCATGGTCATTCAGAGGTTTCTTACTCCACTCTACCAGTAGAACAGCAACCCCATTGCAGTCAACTGTGTTCTTCAGGTCATCCAAGATGGCAAGGAGGGTAGATTCTGCGCCTCTTCCTGGATGGAATTCTGTTTGGAAGTCTGAAAATATGGAATTTTGTTCAGTGAATTGTGACATCTAGGCGAAAGCAGCTCTTTCTATCAGTTTGCCCAGTAAAGGTCCATCTGAAATCGGTCTGCAGTTGTAAAGATTCAGCGGGTCCAAGTTTGTTTTTTTCAGTAACGGGTGTATGTATGACTTTTTAAGTTCTTCAGGAAATATTCCAGTATTAAGGAGCTGTTGATGATTGTCCTTACTGGAGTGGCAGCAGAGGTTGTTAGAAAAATTGTCCTGAAGGTTTGCGGTGGACACGGGTTAGATTGACTGCCAGCAGGCCTGCTTGCTTTGACCAGGTCCATAAATTCATTGGGGCCGATTCACAGAACTAACTTAAGACAAAATCCTAAACTTACTACTTTTGGTATTCACAGAAGTTAGGATCTTGTCTTAAGTTTGTCTTAAGACAAACCTAAGACAGACTTAAGACAAACTTAAGACAAAATCCTAACTTAAGTTTGTCCTAAGTCAAACTTAAGACAAAATCCTAACTTCTGTGAATACCAAAAGTAGTACGTTTAGGATTTTGTCTTCAGTTAGATCTGTGAATCGGGCCCTCTGTGTGAAATGTGTTTGAAGGAACAGAGAGGCAGGGTTAGAATATTCTACGATTGTAGCTTTGTGAAAGGGTTAGTGCTGATGGTTTGTCTCTGTTTTACATATGAGTCCAACATGTCTGCTTTGTCCATGTAATGATTTCTAGGCCAGCAATGATTGTTTTTGGATCAGGAATATTTGGTTTTTGAACCACATGTTGCAGTCACCAAGAACACATAGGTTGGATTGCAGTGTTATCAGGTTTGAAACCATGTCTAGAAGTGCATATGGGAATGTTGCCTTTCTAAGTGGAGGTCTGTAAAGGAGCAGAAAGTTACAGGAGGAAGACGGTGTAAATGTAAATGTATATGTGTGGATACTTGTAAAGCGCACTATCACCTGAAAGGTATCTTGGCACTGTATACCGCTGTAGTACCCTTCCTGGCTTTCCCTGTGAGATGCCCCCTTACTGGGCACCTCCAAGGTGAGGCCAGGCATCCTAGGGCTTTCGGGGCCGTTGTGGAGGTTAAGCAAGCTATTGCCCAGAGTTGCAGAGTGGGACCCATGATTAGAGTAGGCACCTAGGCGAGAATTATCGAGTCCGTGGACATTGAGCCCAAGACCCTGCTGCGCCGGGAATTGAACCCTGGTCCCGAGCCCGACCTCTGCCTCAGGGTCTGCCGCTCTAATCGGTGAGCCACACTTCGAGTAGTATTGCATCTGGTGAAAAGGGCCCCGCAATCTTTTATGGAGAGGTTGTCAACTTTAGTGATATGTAATGTTTGCCAGAACACAACAGGTCGGCCACCTCCTTTTTTGCCTATACTATTTTGGGTGACCATTTGATAGCCTAGATGAATGGCTTCATGCAGGAATTGAGCTTTATCATCTCTAACCATGATTCAGCTATGAATAGTAAGTCTGGTTTTGCATCAGTGAGAAGGACTTGGATGTGATGTTTATTCTTAGAAAGTGATCGGGCATTTATTAGTAAATTAGTTAGTAGATAGTTTAGAGAATGTGCTTTGAAGATAGTGTGACTTTGTTTTGAAGAGAAGTGAGGAGTATTTTGTGGGCTTGCAGCTGGTGTGTCCTTAGTGTTGGTATTAGGTGTATGAGGATACCAATCGTGTAGCTTTTCTGTATCCTGTTCTTTGTCCAGCAGGCTAAGAAGGCATTTTGATGGGTCTGCATACGTAGGTGGTGGAGATGGTGTCTGATAGTGAGTTTGTGTGCTGTTTTTTTTTGGGTGTAACCCTGTTGTGCAGTAGACATAGAGGAGTGAAGTTGAGAGGTATGGCATGTTGCTTATTTTGTTTATGTCTGTCTACGGCGAAAACTGTATGAGTTAGGGGTGACAGTGCAGCATGTGGGTCATGTGGCAAGGTTCTAAATTGTCCAATGGATGAGATGCGGTTGAAAGAGAGTTGCTGTGATGCTGTATATGTGTTGGGTGTGGTGGAAGAGTGAAAGGTTGGTATTGGAGTTTGTTCGTTTGTGTAATTTGAATGGTGAGTGTATGTTTGTAGTTTGTGATGGTAATTATTATGAGGTGTTGAGCTTGAGAGATTTTGTTGTGATGGTTTGTGTGAAATGTTTTGTTTTTGAGGAGTAGTGAAAAGAGATGCTAATGTTGTTGTTATATGAGATGGATTTGTCAGTATTGTATTGCTTGTGAGTGAAAGTTGTAAGGTAAAGGGGGTGGTGATGTGTTTGTGAGTAAAGTGTATGTTGTGTGTAAGAGGGGATGAAATAGAGTTGTGAGTGTTTATCTTAGACTTGTTTGCTGCAAGAGGTAATGTGTGTGGTGCAGTAGAATGTAAATGCTGTGTGGTTGTCTTATTGTGGTCGAAAGAAGAGGAAGGTTTTGGTTGGAGAAATTATGGAAGGCTGAGCATAGGATTGTTGGTGGCAAAAAGGGGTCTATTAGGAGTAATAAGAGCAGGGAGTGTGTCTGGTTGGAATCTAATTCAGTGTGGTGTTGATTGGGTTGTGTTAGTCATGAGTGTATTGGCTAGTGGTATAGGATAGAGTTGTGTACTGTTTGTAGGTGGTGGTGGAAATTTGTGGAAGCTGGGATAGAAGTGTGTATAGGTGTGGTTTGTGCGGTTTTGTAGTGGGTGCTGAGACATTGAATTTTGTATAAGTTTAGTTTGTAGTGAATTAGGAGAGTGCATGTGCTGTGAATGTGTTACTCTGAATGTGGGTAGTGTAGGGTGGGTATTGTTGTGTATAAAATTGGGTAGCATTTTTGGTCCTAGTCCCGATCTGTCTCGAACAGGCTCAAACAGGCACTCACCCGTGTCCTCTCCACCTTTAGACTCGACACCCGGGCTGAGACACCCTGAACGCTGGCCTTATATAGCCCAAGTAGTCAGAAGACCCCTTCAGCCAATGTGAACCCTAGTCCAAACAATAACCAATCATAACACTAGCCCTAAACCCTATAACCAATAGGAGACAAAGACCTGGCAACCAATCATAGCCCTAGTCCAAGCACTCAATTAGGCACAAAACCCTAAACCCTACGTCCAATAGAAAGGCTAAACCCCAACCAGAGTCCCAAACCTATTCCCAGCATCCAATCACACAGGAAACCCTAGGTCCTATATCGAATAGAAAGCCTAAGCCCAGCCCTAGTCCCAACTCTAGTCCCAGCAACCAATCACACAGGAAACCCTAAGCCCTATACCCAATAGAAAACCTAACCCCACCTCTAGTCCCAACCCTAGTCCCAGCAACCAATCACACAGGAAACCCTAAGCCCTATATCCAATAGAAAACCTAACCCCACCTCTAGTCCCAACCCTAGTCCCAGCAACCAATCACACAGGAAACCCTAAGCCCTATATCCAATAGAAAGCCTAACCCTAGCCCTCGTCCCATCACTAGTCCCAGCAACCAAGCACACAGGAAACCCTAAGCCCTACGTCCAATAGAAAGCCCAGCACCAGGAACCAATCTTAAACCCTAAACCTATCCATCAATCACATGGGTATCATATGGGAGTACTCTCAGCTGGAATTGTAAGATCTTCTAAATATATACAATGTTATTATGGACTATTTGAAGGCAGAGGTTTCAAAGAATTTGGAACAAACGTGCCCTTTGGAATTCATACATAGTATTGCCCTGAGGAAGTCGAAGGGTGATGACCCAATGACGAAACACGTGTTAGCTATGCCTATTGCCTGGTTGTGAATGTACTTACCAATGTACCAACAATATTGTAAATATTCTATTACTGGATGTGACAGTCTTGAAATGAATACTTGAAATTAAAGAAGAAGATCTTCGTACTCTTGGACATTACTATTTTTTGCTCAGGATAAAGACATGTTGTTACCTATCCACCAATCAGACCAGTAACCCTAAGCCCTACATCAATAGAATCACTGGCCCAGGAACCAATCAGTACCCTCAAAAACCAACGAGAACACTAACCCTAATCCAATAGAAACCGCAAATGCAACCACCAATCAGTGCACACATGTACCATCCAATAGCAGACAATATAAGGTCCCTCCGACCTCAGGCAACGTTTGCTGGTCAGGGAGTTGGAAGCTGCTCCTCAATTCAGAATCTCCTTGGAGACAGACAGGCTCAATCCACACTTTGGTCTTCCGAAGGTAAGGATCTAACAAACTTTGCCCTCTAACAATACTGTTTGTATAAAACTTTACTCAAAGCAATCATCCAGCTAAAAAACAAGTACAAAATCCCTAATAGACACAACTTAAACAGCTTGCAACAGATTACTGTTGTCTCAGAGCACCCTCTGTTCACTCTCTGATGTAGAATATCCCTGTTGCTAAGGGAGAGAAGGGGGAATCTGGTTTCACTCACTTGCTAACACAAAATTAAAGATGGGGTAGCTTGCTTAACATACAGGTCTGAGCACAGAGCAAGGGAGAAATTAGGAGAAACAGCAAGTAGTCATGAGGGATGTGAGAATAAAACAACAACAGATTTTGGACTGCCAATCCCACAATTCAACAGGTTAAATGAAACAGTGACGGAGAAAGTAAAACCTCAGGTTTCTAAGCAAATCAGGTGCAAAATGATGTAATCACTGGCAGGTTAAAAGCATTAATTTTCAAATTGTAACAACCACAAGCAAAACAGTTACAAATGATGCAATCACAGGTAGGAAAATCAATTTTTAAATTATAGGAAAGAGACAACACTAGTCTGCCTCCTTACCTTCTCCTGGTCTTTGGTTCACTGCAATCTGGGGAACAGGGAAACTTCAGCTCACAAAATGGAGGTGAAACTAGACCATTGTATAATTGCTATGGCTCATTACAATCGAGATTTTGTAGGTCAGGGTATGGTATATCACCAGCTAGTGCTGGCCAGGTGACCCCTCATTAATAAGGGGATACATGCGTACACAACTTAGTATGTGTATAAAGGCACCTCAGAACCAATTTTGATATTTCCAATGTGAAAGTGAAATTCATAAGAACTGATACTTAATTGTTGTGCTGGTGGAACATCAATTTATTCATAAAATGTGTATTAGCATCCACAGCTGGAAAATTGACCCAAGAATAAAATACTTCAAAATAATAGGCATTGTGGTCTTCAACCATGAAAATTATGTCACCACCAACATTGCTAAGGCCAAGTAAATTTGAATGTGCAGAGACAGCAGGTCTACAATTGTCAGCTACAGCTATAGGCTGAGATGCCACCATTAATAAAACTTTCATTGAAACATAGTGCTTACACTAATATGGGTAATCATTTTTAAGGTTCAAGCTTGAAAAACAAATAGAAAAAATTAGGTGCGTCCTAAAATACTGTGGAGGATTAATCCTCAACACCATGGACAACCCCGGAGGAGGTGTATGGGTACTATGGGCACACACAAGTACTACTCAGGAGACCTGTTAAATAAGTCCCAGACCAATGTTGGTAGCTTCATGTCGTAGAGGTTTTACTGGTAAAGCAGAAGTGTGCCTTGGGATGACAGGACATCAGAGTGTTGGGACTGAGTCTCTCTATAATGTCAGTATCTGCCAGCCCAAATCCTGGCTGGCTCACAGTGCCTCATCTAAACTCCTAACCTTCCTAGAGTAGTAAGTGATTTTGGCAACATAAAACATGACACACTAGTCCTCAAGGGAACAGTGGAAACAAATCCTTAACTCTTGTCACTCACTCATGCATGCCCGCAGTGAAGGCGAGAGACACAAAATAATGTTTACTAAACAATTATTGACATTTTCGTAGTCTATTATGCAGTATATGTGCTGCGATCACTAGGCAGATGAAACTAAACAAAGTAGTTAGCATTAATATCAGATTGTATAAAATAAACATCCCCACCATGGCAAACTATCTACCTGTCTAGGCCTGCCCTTACTATGGGGACACAGGGATATATAAGTGATCTCTGGCACTGGCAATATACCACATACCTGAAGTATTTAGTTAGGTGGCCAACATTATGAGTTTAAACTCAGTTTATGCAAGGCTGCATGTCAGGCTCTGAGTGCATTTGTTCCAGGACATTTCTCTCTGCCGGAATTCTCCTCTCTGCACCCAAGGGGACGAGAGACAGTTTACATGATCAATACTACTGTGTTTGAAAACTGCAGCTTTGCTACCATGTTATGTCTAGAACGTTAGATGCTGGCAAAGTAAACAGAACACTATGAGGTAGATTCCGATCTCGGTTGGAAAGCACTCCGACTGAGCCGGATCTGGGGTGTTTTCCGACCGATCCGGACTCCTGCAGTCCGACCGAGCGAGTACGATACGGCTGTATGCTGTCTGACTCGGTTCGGTCGGAGTCCCATAGAAGTCAATGGGAGCCGATCGTACGATGTATACATGGGCTCCCATTGACTGAATGGGTACGTTGCGGAAACGTGCACCCCCCACAGTGGATACGCGTTGGTGCCATCTGCATCATACATGCCTGTGTTGGTTCTCCCACTGTGTCCGAGTCATAAGGCTGCGGGTAACAGGGGGTCCGATGCGGGCCCCCAAAGCCCAACTCCGGGAGCTATTGCAAGCCGGAATCTCCGACTCGATCCGGCTGTCCGAATCGATCATCGTACTGGCTCGGTCGAAATTCACCTTCATTGCGCGCCACGGTTAGTTTACGGCCGAGACATACGGAGCAGTCCGGACCCGGAAACGAGTTGGACGGAGATTTTGCGCTTGTTCGCATCGTACTTCGCCGTCCGGACCCGTGTACGAACTGGGCGGAAATTCAGAATCCGATCCGCTAATGCCAAACACGATTTGGTGTCCTTCCGACCGAGATCGGAATTGGCCCCAGAGTTGTTATGTGTTCTCTGCAACCTTGGATGAAATATGCAGACTGAATCCCGAGAAGAATCCCTGAATAACAGATAAAAAGTACATCATATTCCTAATATAATGTAATGAAAACAAATGTATTATGTGTGGCTGTGCAAAGCAGAGACAGCCTAAAACATTTATTACACAAAACTAAAGGGGAAACGTCCATTACAATGCAGGCATTACATCGCAATGTCTTTACAACGCAACTTTTACAACACAAGTGTCTTTTAATCGCATGCCATTACAACGCATGCCATTACAACTCATGTCGTTACAACGCATGCCATTACAATGCATGCCAATACAACACATGTCCTCACAACGCAGTATAAGGTTAGTAATGGAGAAATTTAGGTTTTAGGGAGGGTACGGGTTTACGGGTAGTTGGGAATAGTAATCTTTACCCCTACGTTATCCAACACTTTCCCTACAGTTGCACTCACTGGAGTGGGAATAGTAATTTTTACCCCTACGCCATCCAACACTTTCCCTACTGTTGAACTCACTGGAGTGGAAATAGTAATGTTTACCCCTACGCTATCCAATACTTTCCCTACTGTTGCAGTCACTGGAGTGGGAAAAGTAATTTGTACTCCTACGCTATCCAACACTTTCCCTTCAGTACACTCACTGGAGGGTGAATAGTAATTTTTACCCCTACACTATCCAACACTTACCCTACTGTTGCACTAAAAGAATTATGCGTTGTAGTGGTATGCGTTGTAATAGAATGTGTTGTAATGGCCATTTAAAAAAAAATTGTTGTAATGGTATGCATTGTAAAATCATGCGATGTAAAAGCATGCTTTGTAGTTGTTTGCATTGTAACGTCATATATTTGACTAAAAGGGAACCAAATTGTACCCAGAAGAAAAATCACTACAATTCAAAGCAAGGGCAGATGATTTTAGGGGTCATACATAAAATAAAAAGATAGGTAAAAAGTGATCTGTGGGGATGTTATTCACCTCGGGGTTCTGAGTGATATCATAGACAAGCAGTGCTTTGCTCTCATTGTCTACTTGATGTCACTCTGAAACTCTCAGTTAAAAACATCCCTGTAATCGATGGTTACACATCAATAATTCTAAATATTCTATGTCAGCTCCGAAATGTCCAAAACCAGCTATAAGGTAACTAGGAAAAAAACAAAGCCTAGGTCAAACCCCCTGTCTGATTCTTTGTTTGGTGGCCATCTGTTCTTGGTCCTCCCCAATTCCAGCCATGCTGTGAAGAGTAACAACCTAGATAGCTTTTTGGTAACTCCACGCCTTTCATCACTTCTGAGGAAAATTATTCAGCTTCCTTTAAACTCCTTAAAACCTTTAAAAGTATTTAATTTTTCTTTCACTGGGAAGAACTCTTATTGTTATCAGGCCAGAATTGTGTTTAGAGAACAGGAGTGTGATTCTTCTTGGACTGCCAAAACATTGTGCACAAATAATACAAAATGCATACCTTTCCTATTTTGGAACTCAAGCAGTATACATCTGTGACCTTTACTCTTTCCCTGCTACTGATTGGAATAAGAACCAACTTTAAATCACATTTCATAGTTAATTCCACTGTCATCACTAAAGGGTGTCTTTTTGTAGCTGGTCACTGGCTTACCCATCTATCACTATTAGTTCCTCCTTGCTTTCTCCTTTGAAAGTTTCCTACATCCAGCTCACTCTTACAGGATGCAACACTTTATCTTACAATGCCTCTATTTCCTGCAACAGGCTTTCTTAATCCCTCCCTACCATTGTGAATAACATGGCATTTCACAAAAAAAGTAAGATTTTTATTTGACCTGGATGACATTTAGCTGTAATTTAACTACTACAATGGAAAAACATTAACCAAATAGTGACTATACCATTGGGCCTCTTATCCAGATGAAGAGTCATGGGACACCTTTAAAAAATGTATCAATGTCTCACTCTCGTCTCTCAGTTCTCCGCCTTATTTGAAGTTTGATGGGCCACTATGTTTTAGATGAGCCAAACGTCAGCTGCCTTTGTTGTCAAAAACATGCACCATCCCTCCCACCTGCCAGTGTCAATGACATTGGAAGGAACACTTGACAAAGGGTGGCCCTCTGACATTAATCATCTCGCTTTTTTCATGTCTTGGGCCACCAAACAAAACATGACAGCCTTGGGCATGAAATATTCTTAGATGTCTTATCTAATGCTGAGGAAAAAAACACGACATGTCAGGGACATTGTTTTTTTCCTTTCCAAAAACACTGGCCTCTCTATTTTGTGGATTTGTCTTTGAAAAACTAAGAAAATTACCAACTTTCTGCAAAAATCCCCATCAAACAGGTAGGCACTTCACCTTAGGCAGACAGGTCACTAGACCACCAGAAGAGCGGACTATGATATGCCAGATGTTTTGCAGGCTATCCATCAAGGGCTAAATGAAGTACTTTGTTGTATACTGAACTGTGAATCTTCTGACCAGAAACAAATGTAATTGTTTTATGTGACGTTAGTTGTTGGAAGTTTGGTTGATCTCAACAGCCCAGCAGATAAACAATATTTACAGTGATGCATGTACTAGAGACTCTGTGAAAACAGTATATAGACAGGCAAACGATAAATCAATATTCTTCGATAAAATGTCAATTTATAGTAATAGTTTTTACCTAGAATTTCAGGATGCTTCATGAGAGCAAGTAATCCGTATGAGGTGGTGGTGGTGATAGTCTCAGTGCCACCAAGAATGATGTCCATAACAGTCATGACTAAATTCATGATGGTAAATACAGATGATAGATCTTCTTTTTCCTGGAAATAAATGCAATCCATATATTAATTAGTTAAATTAGCAAATGTATAGATCTGTCCTGTGGGCAAGAAAGTAGTGTATAGAGAAATATACTAATTATAAGTGAAAGTATGCAGAATAGAGAGAAATACATCCATGAGACAGATACGCTTATAATCATTTATTTTACTATAGATATGTACCTATCTTTGTGTATTGCTTTGTATAAACATGTAGAATAATTATGTTAAAAAATGTTTTAAGTACAATAACACTTGGAAACCGGAGTTTATCTAGTGCATCTTTGGTCCACATGTTCTTCTTCCATTGTAATGAGAAAAAAGGAAGTCTTACAGAGAGTAAGAAACTGTCCTGAGCACTCTTGGTGCACTGAAAGTGCGTAATAATAGATGAACCAAAAGTAAATCACATGGTAACATCAAAGCTTAGTGGATATATTTATTCCTTTTATAAATCCAAAAGCTGTCCATAGAAACAATTGTCTTCTTATGTGAATTTA
Source organism: Lissotriton helveticus (assembly GCF_964261635.1). Classification (NCBI taxonomy): domain Eukaryota; kingdom Metazoa; phylum Chordata; class Amphibia; order Caudata; family Salamandridae; genus Lissotriton; species Lissotriton helveticus. The sequence continues at coordinate 884,887,352 of NC_136070.1, forward strand.
CACATCTTTTTCAAAATAAATCCATTGCAAATTCATGGAGCATGTATGAACATAAGGTAGAATGGATAACCCCAATGCATTTCGTGCTAGAACAGCACTTCTTCAGGGGGATTTATTTCTAGGAAAAAAGAGAAATAGAACCGAGTGTAGGTTGCTGAGCAACAGGAACAGAATGACGCAAGCATATAAAGCGCAAACTGTGTAAAATAGTAAAGAACCTCGGACTGGAACATCTCACAAGAACACCCGGTGTTCTAAAGATATATAAAAATGACATGCCAGTAAATTAAGATAAGGTGCTCATGGAGAGTAACCGTGGTAATTAAAAATTGAAGGAAACGCTCCGGACGTGCCCACTGCAAACAGATGGGCTGAACACATGGATATCCTGATGGTCACGGAAAGAACTGTGTATGTCCTTCGAGCTGCCCCCCGCAAATGGAACAAGGTGTGGACAGCGTGGAATGTTTATAGGGGTGAGATCTGTGAACCCTTACCAGAGGGAGATGAACTAGATTCCGAGGGGGAGGAGGAGTGATGGATAGGGCTAGGGAGGTATGCTTCTCCGTGTTAAATGCAGCAACGTGTTGGGATAACTTGCATGGGTGAGGACACTGGGGCAGGGAAACCTGCTGATGTGAGGGGAAGTGTGCAACATAGTTAACAGTGATGACACAAAGTTGGGGAGGGGGGGGGAAACTTTCTCTTAGAAGTTACACGAAAGTTTCCCATGTTGGGCATCGCGGAACCGATACTTAAAAAATTGTTCACTACTGGTAACAGATGTAAGATGTACGGAAGAGCATGTACAGAGATTAGACAGGGAGAACGAGATTACAATACAGCATAGGTGCTACCGATTGTGATTCCAGAATTGTATTATACGAATGTGAATGTACCAGCTTGTAAGTATCATCCTGATTGATTAATATGCCTTTATATCAATAAAAATTTTAAAAAAAAAAAAAAAAAAAAAATTGAAGGAAACAAAGTCAGGAGAAATCCCCGTCGTGGTCGAAGATCTCCGTGAAAGTGAAAGAATGAATATGTGCGCGAATTTCGAAATGCACCCAGTGTAAAATATAAGTGAACAACAGTATCAGGAAACGAAACCATAAAGCATCCGCCACCTAAACCGAAGAAACTTAAATGTAGAGCTTACCCATTACCAGGAGAACGGGCACGTGAAAAGAAACACGTCAGTGAGCTCGGGACACAACCCGGAAGACGCCGGCTAAACCACTGGCACCCGTAAAGAAGAAAGGAAAAATGGCCAAAAATAGAAAAAGGACTCGAAGACGCCAGAGTCCGTCAGACCGCCCCGAGGAGCGAATCGGTGCAACAAACATAGGACTAAACAACACATACACAAGAAACAAAGCGAGCAAATGGAAAAGGAAAGGGAAAATGGACAATCTGGGAGAAAAATAAGTGAATAAGAAAAGATAGTGAAAATGAATGACGCATAATATAACTAGACAGTGAAAAAACACAGAGAGTGAAAATTATAGAAGAATATATGGAAACAGGTACAAATGAGTAGAATCTGAAAAAATGTGAAAGGGGAAAACAAAGTACAATGAGATAAATTCAGTACCATTAAAGTACACAGATTCAAGAGAGATCGCAAATTCAAGACACATTATAACAGTTAAAGGTGACAACTCAGTTCAATTCTGTCATTAAGCCCCTTGGGTTGAAGGGCTTGTAAAAAGTAAATCCAGTGGAGTTCACGTTGCAACAAGTATTTACTGCTGTCTCTATGAGAAAGTTTATCAACCATTTCCAAAATTAGATAACGGATTTGACTGGGGTTGTGAGAGTGTGAAACAAAATGAGCTGCTACACATGACTTCAAGTTCTTTGTTCGAATGCTTCTTCCATTGTGCAACTATGCACCTTCCATGTACTTGGATGTGTGTGTTTGTTACTTTCCTCCTGAATAGCATATCCAATGAACTACCCTATTTCTCATCCTGTACCTCTAACAATATCTTTAATTTACATATACCTACCTCCTTTATACATCTATATACTTTCAGTGTACTTATTAATCTATATATTTATTACTTTCTTCTAATTCAGAATATCAAATGTACTACCCTATTTCTCATCCTATACTTCTTTCAATATATCTTCGAACCCAACTTTCTGACTCATCTCAAACTTCTTACTGCTACACTTTCCAATGCAATACCCTATTTCTCACTCTATATCTTTCAATATATCTTCTACACCCACTCTCTCATTTATCCCAAACCCCATACCACTACTATGATCCCCAAAATAACCCTTTCTAGACTCTCCCTTACTCTACTCCTCCTTGCATCATCTGGCACCTCTTTTACTATACCGATCCCTAAAACAAACCTTTCTGAACTCTTCCTTCTGACTTTTCCCCTCCACAACCCCTTTTTACTCACCCAAAGCCTCCTCCTTCTGCTATGACCTCCAACAAGAAAAATCAAAATCCTTCACTCTCCTATCCCTCCACTATCCTTTTCAATAAAAATAACAGACTAACATGTTCACTTCTCAAATTTCATATTCCACTATACTAATTCACCACTAATACCTTATGGGTCCCAGAGTAGCTTGCTACTTGCCAAAAAAACACTTCAACAGCTCATCAGAGGTAAGCAAGCATTATATAAATGCAGACCTTTTACCCTCTTCTATCCCTCCGATACCTTTCTCTATCCAACTAAATAACACATCCACCACTCAAACTACGTTCATATTTCACTATGCTAATTTTCAACACTAATCCTTTATGGGTTCCGGAGTAGCATGCTACTCGTCAATAAAGCGCTTCAACACCCCATCAGGGTTACAAGTGCTAATGAAATGCAAACCTTTTCCCCTTTTCTACCCCTCCCCAACCCTTCTCAATCCATATAACTGACTAACATATCCACCACTCAAATTACTTACATATTTCACTATACTAATTCAACACTAATCCTTATGGGTTCCAGAGTAGCGTGCTACTCATCAAAAAAAGTGCTTCAAACCCCATCTGGGTAGCAAGCGTTATATAAATACAAACCTCTTTCCCTCTTCTATCCTGCCGCTAACCTTCTCTAGCCAAATAACTGAATGATGTATCCACCACTCAAATTACTTCATATTTCACTTTACTAATTTTCAACACTAATCCTTTATGAGTTCGGGAGTAGCGTGCTACTCACCAGAAAAGTGCTTTAACAACTCTTCTGGGGTAACAATCGATATATAAATGCAAACATTTCTCACCCTTCTATCCCTCCGCTATCCTTCTCACTCCAATAACTGACTAATATCCACCACTCAAATGACTTTCATATTTCACCATATTAATTAACCACTAATCCCTAATGGGTTTCTGGAGTAGCGTGCTACTGCCCAAAAAATATAACAAAATGGCGCTTCAACACCCTATTCGGGTAACAAGTGCTATATAAATACAAACCTTTTTTTCTCTTCTATCCTTCCGCTATCCTTCCGAATCCAAATAACCGACTAACCGATCCACCACTTTAATTACTTTCATATTTCACTATACTAATTCAACTCTAATCCTTTATGAGTACCAGGGTAGCATGCTACTTGTTGAAAAATAGCTTTGATGCCTTGTCAGGGGTAGTAAGTACTATATAAATGCACTTACAATACAATAATCCTTAAGGCAGAATTGTGAGCCAGATAGATTGCGATTGGCTGAAGAGGTGGTTGGTTGGATAAGTAGGTTGTCAACTTCTGTGTGGTGAAAGCAGAATGGCAACCAATAAGCCAAGAGAAAACAACTTCTTTCAGAGCCTCTAAGCATAAGGAGAAAGTTGGTATAAATGTCAATTCATTCCACAATTCTCATTTTTAATCCAAGTTATGACGGATTTATGGATAAGCTCTAGGTTATTGTTCAATAAATAGCCTTGGATAAATCGTTGGCAATGTAGTTTTTTAGACTAATGACTAATGACCTTGAAAGTGCAGACTTTCAAAAGCAAGCATACCGGAAGTTAAAATCAGTGTAATTCTCCAAGGACTGAAGTGATATGGTCAAACTTATTATGACTTGAGTTATGTCAAGCTAACACATAGGGGACACATTTAGTTGTGGCAGGGTTGTTTAGCCTGGTTAGTAGGGTATTTCACTGGTACAATATCATGGATCTGGTTTAGAATTAGAAAAAGGTAGGGAGTGTGGTTGGTTCCACAATCAAGATGGCTACATGAAATTAGTCAACACGGCCCTAAACCCAGCGGTTAGTAATTAAACTTGACTTAGCGTGAATGGCTTCTGCTCTTCAAGACTATTTTCCTTTGATAACCAAAGACAAAATTGATCGTGAAAGACCTTTTTCACTAATGCATAGTACTGTACCACCCGCATGGTTCTTCTTACACTTTTTTAACTTTTCTAAATGTTCTTTAAAATTGCTTTTCTAAATGTTGTATTCATGTATTTTTCTCCTTCTTGTTTTTATTGCTTATTGCAAAGATTTTAATTAATCATGCAATAAAGATTAATATTATTATTATTATTATTATTAAATATGGCTACATATTACAATCCCAGCCGCTCGATCCACTGCGAAGAAGAAAATATGCAGATTGGCAGCTGTTAGCAATCTAATATACCAATACATCGTTGCAGTTTTAACAAAGAGACCAGCTTTAAAAAATGAATCAGGGCGTTATTTTAGCCCGTTACTAGATGTTGTTGTAGAATCAGCACAAGGCTGCCAAATTTAAAGAAACATCTTTCAACTTGCATTACAGCTATGTTCAGTGACCTGTGGGAACAATAATTATGGTATATGTTACTGCAGACAAGCGATAAACAGTAACACAGGCTGTTACCAGAGGCCATTTGTGAGGCAGCACTTAGGCGGAGTATCTTTGAAGGTCCCTACATAACTCCAGAGGGACAGACATCAATGTTGTGTTCCATAGTGCGCCTGCTTTGTCATATCTTTAGGGCAAAGTGAGTTAGGACTAGCAAGGAGGCTTCGGATCTGTGCTTTACTGAAACCACGACATGCAACTTAGCCAGACTGGGGCAGTTCACTAATATAATTAAAATTGCTTTTAACCAGTCGTTACAGACTAACACCACTCCCATGACAGACTAATGATCCCACATTTTTTGCATGGTTCACTTTATCCCTCCCAAGGGGCAGAAAGGCAGGTCACTGATAAGTTAGAAGGGTAAGGCATTTTATAGACCACCATCCAATAACTAATTAGTCCAGTTTACTAACCCTTAAATAATGGCCTGTATTTACTGTGCTGCAACAGATTAATCAATGGGCTAAGAGGGGAAGCACATAGAATTTTAAAGCAGTACTTCCTGCACCTTATACATTTTTACATAAATGCACAGCAGACCCCTGCGAGGCACAGATGACCTGGACTGCAAGGGCCTCACTGTCCATCTCTGCATTCAGTTTCAGCCTGAATGTCCTGGTTCACACAGAAGTCCTCAGGACACGCTAGGCCTTATGTAGGGTAGCACAGTATAGGCTCAACCGACAGAGACTCACCTTACTTTAGGATACACAAACAACAGTACAAGAGGAGAGTCATCACCAATAATCAGCCCTGTAGCCACAGCCTTACCCTCCAGCAAGTGTAAATAACTTTGACTTAAGAGCATACGCAGGTCAGGGGAACATTTCTGCTCCAAGGCCTGAATAGAGTGGAGGGCGAGGGGGGAGGAGGGTGCAGCATAGCACATTTACTATAATGATTTTAATTAATCGAAGAGTTAATAAAGAAACTTCAAACTAGTGCACTTTTTTTTTTTAAATGAACGAATGAAAGATGAATAATTTCTGGCTACTTACAATATCGAGTGGGGGACCGAGTGTGGCTGTCCACCAAGAACATACGATTGAAACTGCACAGTGTGTTTCACCCTAGGTACATCGCCCCTTATACAATAGTCAAGCAGATCAACCCTGTTGCGTACAAGTTGAAGCTACCTGGTACTCTTTGTATTCACCCTGTGTTCAAATGCAGTCTCCTGAAGCCTGCTCTGATGGCACGACGACGTACTCCTCCAACAGTGTTGTGTGATGGGGGGCTTGAATACGAGGTTAAAAGCATTCGAGATTCCAAGCTGTGCAGGGGTGTTCTGTGGTATCTGGTCTTGTGGAAGGGGTATTTTGTGGAAGACGACTCATGGGAACCTTGGCAGAATGTTCATGCTCCGGTGGCCGTTCGCTCATTTCATAGGAGGTTTCCAGCGAAGCCTGGTCCTAGGAGACTCTTGGCGGGAGGGCCTACTGTCAAGAAACGGTCGTAGCGGCGCCTACATTACCGATCCCCAAACTACAACTCCCATGATGCCTGATAACTGGGAGGGGATATTTAAGTGGCGTAGCACACCGGACGGTGTGCGTAATTACTGACATTTGACCTTTTATCTCTCTCGGCCGAGGGAGAGAGTTTCACCGCGGAAGGAGGCTGCCTTGGATTACTGGGATTGCACTCCATGTCTTGCACGGGGATCTTTCTGGCAGTTCAGCAGAAGTGTAAGTAACTGCATTGCGTGTCATGGAGCGGATACTGTGAACAAGCTGTTTTAGTAGGGGACAAATTGAGTGGTAGCTCGTGGGGGTCCAGAGCTCCAGATTACAGAGCGGAATGCGGTGGTGGTGTACCCATGCATTGCCGTGTCTGGATTGCTTCTGTTTGGAACTAGTACCTGACTATATGCTATAGCGGAATATGGCTGTGAGGCAACCGTGTATTACCGTGTATGAGGGTATTCGCTGTAATACCGGAATCTTGGTATAAGCATTACAGAGCGGAATGCAGTGCTGTCCAGCCACGCTTTACCGTGTCTGAGATATCATCATGAGCCATATTATTTCTAATTTCGACTTTGGATTTATTAGTACATTAAGGTTGGGCAAAGACATGTCCATGGAACTTCATGACAATTAGGGCAGCATTGTGTGGGGTTTCTCTTTGGTATCCCTTGATCTTCAAGGGTATTAGTATTTTTCCACGGGGACCTAATCCCATCTGCACTGCCTATGAAGACAATGGAATGCATGAGGGATGCCTGTCGGATAACTGCTCAGATGTCAGGCAATAACCCAAGGTGTATGAATGTTTGAGAATCTTTGTTTTAGGTACAGTGCATGGCCAGCGTGATGTCCCAGGGGTTATTAAGGCTCAGAGAGATGGCTGCATACTAAGCAAGGTATAGAAAGAACCTAGTGAGACTATAGGATAGTATTTTACTTACACTGTTTATAGCTTTGTTCTTTGTTGTTACAGGTTCTTTTTCCCCGCTGTACCTTCCCTCACCTTTCCCTCGCCTGATCACTTGAATACTCTGTGGTTATATTAGGGTGTTGGTGATATCAGGAGGTGGACCCTTTCTTGCTGCAACTAGATTCCACGGAGCGTAACCTGACAAGGGGAATATTAATGTTAGTTGTTTTGTCTGGTTGATTAATTCAGCCCTACTGTCTTGCTCTTAGATGCATTTTATTTCCGAATTGGAGTTGCAACAGTATGCAGTAAAGAATTCCCCTCCCCATTTCCCTCAAGAACTTTCGATGGAGAGATACAAACAAACAGGTACCTGCCTCCAACCCTTGGCCATGACTTTCTTAGTTTATTATTACCCTAGCCAGACTGCCCCACATTATTTGATTTAGACTGGCCAATATCAGTTTCATGAACAATAGATCTGCAAAGAACCACGGTCATGGTGACCATGCCTGAATTAGAAGAACAGTTAAATGCCATGCATTGCACACTAAGTGAATGTTGTTTGTGAGTATGTTGAGATGATTCATGTGGTGGCAGGCAGTGACACTGGGTATTTGTTTATCTGAAACTATTACGCTTAAATGTGTTTGTTATGATTTACAATGTTGGTGGCCTACTGACGGCTGATAATTTTTTCCCTGAAGGTGATTTCTTTCTTTTTCCTTTGAGAGACAGTGATATTTCTTCACCTGGTCAACTCCACACTGATTTGTTTAATTGTTTTCTGCTGTATACTCCACAAAGAGTCAGAACCAACAGTCCCTATAGAATAGATAGACAATGCAAACACAAATCTACTCTACACAAAAAATTACTCAATGTTTCTCTTGTTGTGCAACAATAAAATTGTACCCAAGGTCAATGTCTTGCATTTGAGTTAGGACACAGTAGGTACGGAGTGGGACACCTTATTCGGAGTTAGGAGGATCAGGGATGATGAAAAGACTCAGGGCGTGGGTGTGACTACTTTGAAAACTGCCATCAGAAAAGGAAAGTTTTCAACTTCACTGAAACCAAATGATTTGGTAACGACATTAAACTTCAAAGTGGCCTAAACATGCAAACTCAACTCTGTGGAGTGGCGGTGAGTGGTGAAAGCAGTGCATTGATTTTACTTGATTGGGAAAATGCAATGTTGCTGGGTGTGTGTGCTCAGTGCTGTCTGGCTCAAATCTGAAGCTAAGTGGTGGTTGGATGGGGGACTGTTGTTGAAGTTAAGTGGAGACAGACATGAATGATCATCATGCATGTGCTATTAGGCTACAAAATATTGTTAATATTCATGATGATGAATTGATGATCATGATGACAGTTGCGAGTTTGATCAGCCCAATACCGATAGTGATATTTGTTTGTTGTAAAATTGCCCTCATCTAATTGATCATACAACAGGCATAAATGAGTGCAAAAAGAGACTATTCTTCTGTTCTTTTTGTGCTGCCTCTGAGTCTTCTCCGTTCACTCCTCATGAAGTTTGACTTCTTTCTTTCTCCTTGATTCTACAATATAATTTTATCATTTTTGTTTTTTGATCTAGAGGTCATCCTACCCTGGGTCAAACTAGAACACCAAAATAACACTCACGCTTACCTTACAGGACCACATCCACCAGGCAGCCAAGATTGATGGTCAGTCAAGGAGGAATGCAGATGCTACTCTCATTTTGACAATACACTTTAATTCTATAATTTTTCATTTTAGTAATCATTAGAACTGTGTGTGTTTTTCATTTGACTCTTACAGATAATTTAATTTGTAATATATTTGCTATCTTTCAAATCTCGGTAACACAGAACATTTAGATATATAATATCACAGGTCTGTATAAGGACAGAAGGACAATTTGGTTTGGTCTACCTGTACTCATTATTCAGAGTTATGATGGTCGACTGCTCATTGCCAAAATACATTTTGTCCTTGTGTAGTGTTTGTTTTTGTCAAACCTTTCCCCAAATCCACCTTTCCATCCATTCATCAAACCACTAACCCTCTTCCCCTGGGCTCTGTGATTTATTGAAGTGTGACTTAATAATTTATACCATTAATTGATCACAAACCTGGTAGGGGCAGTTGTGGTGAAGGCATCACCAACACAGTGCAGGATGGGGATCTTCAGGTCCGAGTATAGTCCACACTGGCCATATTTATTATTTACCCACCCATGCATAAAAACAGTGTTCGATATTTTCAGAGGAACATCATTGCCAGCATCATCATTCAGGCACTGTGTTGCTTCAAAGCTTCCTCTTTTCCACTTCGTAGTGCGAGTCCACTTCATTTTGTAACTTTTACTAGCTCACCATTGTTCTGAATATTTCAATTAGCATTGCTTATCATATTTCCTCTACTGTCTCTCTTCTAGACTAGTAGTCTAGTCTGGTAGCTGTCCCATTTTTTTTGTTAATACTGCATAAAACAGCATTGCGGAAAGGAAGATGGCAGAGTGAAACCTCTGCTGAGAAGCTCATACGTGGAGCTGCTCCCATGCCATAGACGCTGCATATCGACAATTAACTCTTTTAAAAATAGAAAGCACTGAAAGACGAAGGAGAAAAAAGAGGAGAAAAGTGGCACCGGCAAAAAAGGAAAAGAAAAAAGCTCCGGTAGTAAGATGATTACCGCACAATTCTGGTAATCTCTAAACCGGTCAAGCTGACAACATCATCTTGTGCAAGGCTGCAACTAATCTTGGTTTACTTGCCTGCATCATCTTGGCAATTACCTGGACGCCAAGGTGGGTTTGACTCTCTGCTTGGCAAGGTTTGGAGGATTCTCGACGCTCTTCGCTCCGGTGGTTCTCCTAGGGCTGCTTGCTGGCTTGCACATCTGCTTCAACACAGCTGTGTGGGATGGGCCCACCAAAGATGACTGCTCTGAAGGGAGGGCGCACTGGATCGCACTCTTCTGCAATGACTGGAGAGATTGCTGGCACACTTGGTGCAGAGGAAGATGTACACCGCTCCATGGCAAAAGGTAATATGACTCGGACTGCTGCCTCTAGAGTTGGCCGACAGATTAGGAAGATATTGCAATCGGTCAAAGCAGCTGAAGTCATTCGGGGGGATGCTGCTTTTGTTCTGGAGACTAAAAAGTTAGATGCATTAGTGGGGGCCATACTCTCAGGTACCGAGATTAATGAACCTGCAGCTGTTGAAATTGGAGCTACCTTACGAGTAATACATCCACTTTTCCAATGTGGGGATGATAAAGCTGAAGATATGGATAGGCCGCCATTAAACTCAGTAAATTTACTAGCGGACATGGCTCCCAGGGTCAATGAGCCAAGTGGGGGTCCAAAAGAGAAATTTATTAGCCCAATAGTAGAGCAGCCAACTATTAATCAAAGCTCGCACAATCAACAGAAAGAGACACCTCTTCAATATGGTACTATCTCGGAAAGCTCGGTAGGCTTCTATACAGATACAGATATTGAGAGTGTACAAGCTGGCAAAGTTGGAGAAGGAATCGCTACACTGCAGGTGGAGCATCTAGCTAGCTCCACTCCCTCTAATACTGCTGGCTCATTATGGAATAGCTCTAACAATGGGGCTAGTCCACACACAGCTAATTTTATCTGGGTCACTATAGCTATAAACAACGGGGGTTGCATGTTGAATTAGTTGAATCTGCTGACTTACCACCTAGCCATAAAAAAGGCAGCACTAAACCTAAGGTCCTGAGATCCTATAAAAAGGGAGCTGACAAGCAAAGTGACACACGAGATAGTAGGACCAGTGCTGGTAAACTAGCTCGGAAATGTGTTTTTTACGGCAAAGGGAGAAGTTAACAGTTTGATATTGCGACTCTCCGGATTTGGCTCAGCAACAGGAATGGGACTAAAACAAGGCCTTTAAGGACCTCAAGGTATTGGACAAGGGAAGGTAGCTTTAGAATTGATGGACTCTAACACAAGCGGGACTTTAGCACATGGTATTGGCTACTCCCCTTCTGTCTCTTTGGCCCCCCAATGGCTATAGAAGAACATGATTCAACTGGTCTGTGCACTGCGCCTGATGAAGCTTCCCTTGCAGTAATTCTCCAAGGGTTGCAAGCTCAGAGAGAAGAAGCACAAGAGTACTATGCTCAAGCTAGGGTGGACAGTTTACTAATCAAAAAGTCTTTCTCTGAGGTAATCAGCAAGGTGGCCTCCCTTACGTCAGATATCACAGAGCTATAGCAGTGAGTAGGTGTCACAGAGGAATATGTCACCAAATCAGCTAAAACTTCAGAAGCACAAGACAACCAGCTCAGGTGTATGCAGGGAAAAATAGAAGACCTTGAGAATCAGCAATACCGAAATAACTTCCGGCTCTTCGGGGTCCCAGAAGGAGAGGAGGGCATGGATCCCTGATTATACATCATTCAACTTTTCCCCAAAATATTTCTGGATTTGGCTGACTGGGACAGCCAAATTCAATGGACACATAGACTGCCATTGGTTTTTAATAAACCCGCAGGATGCTTCCCAGGCCTTTCCTCGTCTACTTTGGTAACTTCTTATTAAGGCAAGCGGTCTCAAACAAGGCTTGACCTACCTCTCCTATTCGTGTGGATTCTTTTTCTGTGTTTGCCAGATCAGACTTTTGTAAAAATACAATGGACAGGCGATAGAAACTACGCCAGTTTATCGAGTCTCTAAAGGCTGAAGGGGTACAGGTTTTCCTGCAAGAACCTGGTTGCTTAAAAATTATTAAAGATCGCTGAACACAACTGGTATATACGGAACAGGAAGCTCAGGCAGTTTGGCCAGATGGTGTAAGGGGGCCTCAAAATAGCTGGAATTGCTTTTTTTTGTAGGCTTGTTTCCTTTCTCTTTTTCATCATGGAGGTTTTTTTTGTTTGCAGGACTTTTCTAGTGCTATATATCTTTTCTTCTATTTTATCAGGTCAAACAAATGGCTAGTCTGCACTCTGTGTACGATCTTTCCCCAAGGCTATCTACATCGACAACAATGAGGGGGGTGATTCCTATCCATAGACAGTGCGTGTTGGGAGGGGAGGGGGAGGGATTGAGGTGGAGTTGGGTAAAAGCAAGGGGGTACTGAACTGGTAGTGCAAGGCATGGTGGAAGCAGTTTGTAGACGTTTCCATGGTAAGCACAGACAGTTTTCATAAAAGGTACTTTAGAGCAATTGTTGGTAATGCATAAGAATTAATTGTGTATGAAATATTTCTTGGTCTAATATGGGGTAATTAAATGTTAATTTTGACACCTCTGTGGGTTAAATGCTGGACTTAAACGTCAGCTCATACGTGGTGAGTTAAAGATGTACCAACCTCGTCTGACAGTGCAAAGGAAAACCCATTTGGCATATAAAGACCGGGCACTGCTTATACAGCTTGGATATTAAATAGTTGTATGTTCGTCGCAAGGAGTACTATTAGGGGCTATCCTAGCTAGTAAGACACTTCTGCATAAGATCTACCAAGTTCTAGCAGATCATAGGGGGAGATGGGTTATAGCTCAACTTGAAATCTTTGGTATTAAATATGTTTTTAGTTGCTATTTATGGGCCTAAAGTCGATGACCCTGACATATATAATTATTTAATGTAACCATATTGGATTTGCAAGGGGTACTGATAATCATGGGTGATATCAACTGTATCATGAATCAATATATCGACTCTACTACACGGTGAACAACTTTAAGAATGGCGCAAGTATGGGCTTCTATTTTGGAGTTAGCACGCTTACTTAATCTCCGGCATATATGGACAGTCTTACACCCAAATCTCCTCGGGTTTACATACTATTCACACCCACACAGACAGTATTCAAGGATAGACTTGGTCTAAGTTAATGATACTGTACTAAGAACAGCTGAGATCAAGGTATTTCCTAAAATTACACCAGACCACAACCTTATTCTGTTTTCTTTACAATCACAACCAAGTAGCAAAGCTAGGCGCTCTTTTTCCTTCCTGCTCTACCTAATGGCTGATGACGACTATATTTTACACATGGGGAAATTGCTGGGAGAATGTATACATTTTAACATTAACACTACTTCTGCACTGTTTGGGACTTCAATTAAACATTTATTAGGGGTATTACACAACAATATATACTAATAAAACTAAACCTGAGAGGCTTCCATGAAAATGGCCTGCATAATGCTAACCATCTTATAAAAATGCAATGCAACAGCTATTAGGCAACACAATTTTAATCAGATGCAGGTTTATATTAACTTGGTAAAAGCACAAAAGTCAGCAACAGGGATACTTAGAGAAAGAGTGGCTGCCACCTATAATAAATATTCATCTAACCAATATGAATACAGTGAACAGGTGGGTAGGATACTAGCTTACAAATTAGCCAACAATAAGGCCAAAAACATATTAAAGGCAATTAAAGGAGCAAATAATATACTTCACACAGAAACCAACACGATACTTGCACAATTCATATCTTTCTATGAAGACATTTATGCTCCAACAGACCCAATAATAACAGATGAGGTTCTAGCTATTTATTGAGAGCAGTACTACTATCACTACCTTCAGAATATGCTACCCAACTCTGCTCAGAGATATCGCCAGCAAACATCCTGGGGGCTCTGTCTTCACTCCCTGCTGGCAAAGCCTCGGGCGAAGATTCGATACCTATCAAATTTTTTAAAATGTTTAGGAACATAATAGCTCCACTTTTTGCTAAAGTTATTCTAGAGATAGGTGATACTGGTATCGTATCACCGACTTGAGATACTACTAAAAAAGTATTTTTCCTGAAAAAAGGAAACCCACCAGAAGAATGCGGATCCCGTTGCTTGATATCGCTTATCAATGCTGACGGCATTGCTTCATAGCGGGTTAAGATACCACAGCACATATTAATACTGCTATAATGGCATTTGATCCGGTCAAACAATCTGGTTGAAATCAGGGAATGATAATATTAGATGTGGAAAAAGCCTTTGACCGTGTGGCATGGGGCTGTTTATGGCCTACTGTTGCTACATTTGGAATGACTAGCCAATTTCTTACTTGGACCACAGGCCAAATTAAATTACGCTGGCTCAGTCTGGGCTTTTCCGTATAAATAGGGGTACGCGCCAGGGATGCCCTATGTCCCCATTATTGCTTGCCCTATATCTTTAACCCTTTATCCAGGTTTTACTTCCCAATAAAGATATCCTGCCATTATGTCCAGGTCCTAATGAGCTTAAAATTACTGCTTATGGAGACGACATTGCTATTTTCACGACGGACCAGGGCAAATCTTTGAAATTAATCATCTCGGAGGCAGGAATATTTGGATTATTTTCTGGATGGAAACTGAATTTTAATAAAACTAAGGTGCTACTGAACTTTATACCAGACAACTCTGTAATGGGAATATGCCCAAAGTAACCTATTTAGGTGTCTGCATTTCATCTCAGATTGAGTGTATAATTAAATTAAATTATGATGCTCTTCTTCATAATGTGTTTAAAAAGCTAAAGTACTGGCATAAATTACCCAAAAGTATAGTCGGCAGGTGTAACATGATGATGACTCTCCCAAAATTGTTATACTTATTTTGCTCAATCCCTTTGAGAGTTACTCCAGCGAGTAAACGGACCTTTTGCCACTGACCTGCTCCTAAACTTTTCTGCTGCTTGAACTGTTCGCCGGACCCGCTCCGCGGGTCCCGCTTCACAGGCAATCTCACAGGGGCTGCGGAGGCTCAACGGGGCTGCGAGCGTGACGGCAGGGACTCCATTGACCAGGAGTCCCTGCGAGGCCAATTGCAGACACCTGGCCCGCTCTCCCCGGAAGCCACGCCCACAGCGCACCGGACAGCAGAAAACCAGCCCTCCTCTTTCCAACTGGTGGGACTCTAACTCTACGAGGTGAATCCAGTGAGGAAACGGACCTTTTGCCACTGACCTGCTCCTAAACTTTTCTGCTGCATGAACTGTTCGCCGGACCCGCTCCGCGGGTCCAGCTTCACAGGCAATCTCACAGGGGCTGCGGAGGCTCAACGGGGCTGCGAGCGTGACGGCAGGGACTCCATTGACCAGGAGTCCCTGCGAGGCCAATTCCAGACACCTGGCCCGCTCTCCCCGGAAGCCACGCCCAAAGCGTACACGTATAAAGCCAGATACATATCCGCGCACGTGAGACGCGTGCGGAACAAAGCGCGGAGCGAAGCCCGGGCAAAGGGCGGGCCGTTTGAGGCCGTTCGAGGACGAGAGAGACCGGACCGGGCCACCTCCCTAAACTCCCATCTTCGGGAACCCACACGGAAATCGTATGTACTGTTTCACTACTGACTCTGCATTTGTGAACTCTTAAAGATCCAGCTTTATTGACTTTCTGCTCATGCAAGATACTAAACTTCCTGTACCGGTCTAACAGGAACAATGGTATTAACTAGAGGAAACAAAACCAAGGCATCAGGGGTGGGGGTAAACTGCTAGGCCCCATGGATGACTTCATAACCAAGGCAAATTTATTCATTGACCAAAGCATCACTTTGATGGAAGGTAGGGTGTCCTTGGACTTAGCGCATGCTAAGAGATCCTCTATGGGCAACCTAGCTGACGCAAGAACCCCTGTAATAGATAGCAATTCTGGCCAAAGGACCCTTTGCGAGGGTAGGCGTAGCCTACCAAACAACGTGGACCTGTCGGTTTCCCAGCTCTCGGATGCCCAGATAAGTTCAGATCTAGAAAGGACTCCAGAGCTGGCATTCCAAACCACACCGGATGAAATAGGGCAAGCAAGAGGGAGGAGGGAGGGCGCCATAAGGAAAAGAAAGAACGATCAGAAAAACTCCATCCCTATTGAGATCGGAGATACGGCTAGTATGATAGAGAATCCACTTCCAAGAGCTGAACAGATAGTACTCTCTGCAATCATAAACCAGTCAGTACATGATTCCTCTAATCCTATTAGCTTGGAATCCCCTATCCTTCTATCCTGCAGTAACGAAATTACTGAAAGCACTAACTTACAGCTGCTAAATAACATCACAGACATACTGAAATCCTTTCTTGAGCTAGTAGAAGCAGGACTAGCGCACATAGAGAACCAACTAACTAATCTTACAAATCATATAAAACCTTCGCAAGTCCCGGGGGCCCAAAAAACGGGGGTAACAAACATAACCAACAGATTCTCCCCAATCACTCGGTCACACAAAATAATGTAACTATACCGTCAAATGTAATATTTAACCCAACACTCCCTGACACACTAAACAACAATAGACCAGTGAAACCCTTCACTAATGCTGCCATAACACTACCCCAGGGTAATCCCCCGCCAGTGACAACATCTGCGCCTAAGACATCGGCGCCCAAGCCATCTGCGCCCCAAAAATTGGTGCCTAAAACTCCGGCGCCTAAAACTCCGGCCTCGAAAACTCCGGTTTTCAAAACCCCGGCTCAAAAAACCTCGGCTCCAGTATTCAATAGAGGTGGCCCTAGAGGACCTCCCGAAGATAGATTCCCTGTTGAGATGCCACCGGAAGCATCTCCCTTCGTGATGGTAATGACAGGTGTCCCGGAGTTGGTGGATTACAACGCAGAACCTACATGGTCATTGCAAAATAAAGCCCAACATTGGGTAAACATCAACCGCCCCATCCCACCAACCTGGCCATCTAGGATTCTGATGGTATGTAGTACTCCCTGGGGGGAAATGGCAGAAAAACAATCCCGGGAGATTGTATTGTGATCACATTCGAAGACCCCCGAGTAGTAGACTATATTTGCTCTTGGGAGTACCCGAGTGTAAATGGAGGTATAAGCACCAAGCCACTGTCTTTCTTCTACCCCGCAAGACTATGCAATAGTCCCTTCAATGATCACGACAACCCCTGGGAAGTAGCAGCTCCACGTCTTTTTGAATATGGTAACACAAGGCAAACAGCGGGCCCTCGTCGCCATGATTATGATAGCTCCTGGCACACAATGGGCCCACGCCATCGAGGAGGTGGATGGGATGATTGGGGTCCGCATATGCAGAGGACGGCCTATAGAGAGCCGCCTCGCTGGGATACTTGGTTCAGTATTCCGACAAGGAATAGATTTAGTGGCCTCGAAATGGTCGACTGACCACTAACGGCGACCGCATCTACTAATCTTAACCCACCCCAACTAACGCCAAAAATAAAAACAATTTGTTCAGTAAATGAAGATGCGGCGGTTAATCTAGAACCACCGCCCCTACCTATCCTCTTCTGGAATGCTGCGGGTCTTCGTCCTAAAATCGAGGATGGTACTGCCTTGTACTTTTTGGAGCAGGGGAAAATGATCTGCCTCCAGGAGACATGGTCCATGACGGAGCTCCACCTCCTGGGTTACAAAACATACTTTGTTCCAGCTCTGGCCAGCAGTGCAGGCAGACCGAAGGGAGGGCTGACCACGTATATTGCAAACACTGTGAACCACCTAAAAGTGTCGCTAGTCAAGTCTGACCCAAATTTCCAATTATTTTCCCTTTCCTCCAAGAACAAGGATTCTATCCTTTTAATTAACCTTTATAACAACTTAGAAGAGGGTCAATTCCTGATCCTTCTCTCTAATATCCAGGAGAAATTAACCCAGCTCCGGCAATCCAAGGCAGGAAAAGGGGCGATTCATCTTCTATGGGGAGGGGATTTTAATCTGCACCCATGCCCACATGCTGAGAAAAATCGATGTGGGATAGTGGATGAACATGATGCTCCACTCATGCATTTTGTCCATACTAAGGTAGGGATTGCTTTGAACAACATGCTATCGAACTTAGATCTTGTAATAGCTAATAGGTTAAGCTCAGGCCTAAACTTCCTGCAACCAACATATATGGGAAGGGGATGCCAAACGACAGTCGATTACATTCTCCTGTCGCCTGGATTGTCAAGTATAGCTAGATCTTTTGAGGTCCTGATCAACACACTAAGTGATCATTCTGCCCTGAGGATGGATCTTTACTTAATTAATTCTAAACCCCTAAGTACAGCTATAGCGAAAACTCTTGCCCAGAATAAACTGGAGATAGGTAAACAAAACGGATACACATTAAAATGGGGGAAGACAGATCCGACCGAAATCACCGGAAAAGTGGTAAAAGCGCCTTAACCAAACATAATCAAATGCCTGGATCTACTAGAAACGGATGAGGAAGTCCTAAAAAATTTTATCCAGATATTAGAAAAAATTAAGGGACTTCTTACAGCAAAACCCAGAAGTTCGAACCCAACCACCAAAGGGTGGTTTAACCATAGTTGTACCGTAGCCCAAACTAATTTAAAGCTGGCTCTAAAAAAAACACCCAGAGATTCGGATCAGATCCAACTCCTTAGACAGCAATATGGAAGGGCACGTAAATTAAGAATACAGGAACTAAAACAGAAACTATGGGATGATCTCCATACTAGTGCTGTCTCCAAAAATAGTGAGGCTTTTTGGCAAACAGTTAGATCTCCCTACTTAATAGACGATAACAGTCCCAAAATAGAAGTGGCTATAGGGGAAGACACCTGGGTGTTCCACTTCTCTAAAATCTTTAAAAATACAGTAACATCAGTAGGGTCAGAAAACACACATTTAACAGTTGAATACCCAATATCCCTACATTTTGACATCTCTGAGGTACTAGTTGCACTGGAAGCAAGCAAAAATGGGAAAGCTCCAGGTCCAGACGGGGTCCCAGTAGATCTTTTTAAACACAATCTGGATCTCTGGGCCCCCATTCTCACTAGAGTGTGTACCGCAGCCGCAAAAGTGGGACTGATAGAATCTTGGACCAATTCTATCATGGTCCCAATCTTTAAAAAAGGGGATCGTCAGGACGTCACATGCTACCGCCCCATCTCACTGCTGGACTCTCTGGGCAAGGTCGCAGGCAGGGCAGTCCTTGAGCGACTCCAGCAGTGGGACGAGGAGAAAGGCATCATCTCTGATCTTCAGTTTGGATTTCGGGAGGGGTTTGGTACGGTGGAGCAGGCCCTTAATCTTAGCCTGATAGTGGGCAAATATATCCAAGCAAAGAAGGACACTGTCTATATGGTGTACGTAGACCTGTCCGCCGCTTTTGATTGTGTCTCGCACGCCAAACTCTGGATAGTTCTTAGACAAATGGGAGTGGATCCCCCTCTCTTAGATTTTTTGAGAGAGCTTTATTCTAAAGCCTCTGCGAGGGTGCGCTTAGGAGTGAAGGGGGAGTTGACAGCATCTTTTGGAGTGGAGCATGGAGTCAGGCAGGGGTGTGTCCTGGCCCCCTTCCTATTCTCATTGTATACGAATGGCCTTGAGGAAGGGATGCTGAGGGGGGGCCAGGATCTCCCACGGGTAAAAAAGCGCCTGATTCCCGCTCTGCTTTACGCAGATGATGCTGTCATTCTGGCACGCACTCCACCTGAATTACAGAAGTCATTGAATAGGTATACAACTTCATGGGTGGGCTGGACCTACATGTGAACGTCAAAAAAACGTTCGTCATGGTAGCAGGCAGCGGAAAAAAATGAACAAAGGATATTTATCTTAAAGATCAAAAACTTGAAGTAACTGCCCAGTACTCGTATTTGGGCATTATGATTGACGAAAGACTGAACTGGAGGCCAGCAGTAGAAGCAAGGTGCCATCTTTTCAAAAGAGCCACAGCGGCCCTGATGAGCTTCTCACAGAGACTGGGAAAGAGGGCACCAGTGGAGCTATTAAAAATTTATAGTGCAAAGTGTCAGGCGATTGCACTATATGGGGCGGGAGTCTGGGGTCATGTAGATGTTAGTCCCCTCCAGGTGGCAGAAAACTCTTTCCTCAGATTTCTCCTAGCAACACCGAGATGCACCTCAATCTACGCATCCCATTTAGAACTTGGTATTCCCTATCTAGAGGATTTGTTAAAGATCCAACCATTATTGCTTTGGCGGCGCATTTGGACCTCCGATAAAAATGCGCTGACACAGACAATCGTGGCAGACTCAATGGCTCTTGATCAAACTCTAAAAATAACATGGCTTCGGTATATTAGAAATTTCCTCAAAGACCTTGACATCGAGAAGTATTATCTCCAACCCGAAGCCATCATTGATCTATCTATCTTTTTTTTTTTTTTAATATTTTTTATTGAGTTTTTTGGGCAGTGGTAAATTGCATAAACAGCATATATAGCATACAGTGCATATAACAAAAGAAGGCACAATTATTCATGACAATGAAACTACAGAAAGAAGAAACACCCTAAAAGAAAAAGAAAAACTAAACAGAGTTCTCATATCCAAGTTGCGATCGGTAACCATCATTTTCGGCCAAAGATCTTCCTTTTCTGACCCTTAAATTTATAAACAGCATTCTCCAGCCTATAAATATTTAATAGTTTAGATTGCCAATGATAAAACATTGGCGAATCCGTGTCAAGCCAGCGGGAAGTTATGCAAGATCGTAATACTGTCATTACAATAAATAGAAAACTTTCTTCAGCTGCCGATAACTCGGTAAGTTCCATTTGAATTCCAAATATTATTAATGCAGGTGATAAGATAATATTAACATTCAACACAATATTCAAAAATTCTTGAACTTTAAACACAAATTGCACAAGTTTCGGGCAACAAAAGAGCATATGATTTAAATCAGCGGCAAAAAGCCCACAACGGCTACAGCCAGTCCCCTTTAGAGCTTTCCATTTTGCTAGGTTTGATGGTGTATAATACAGGTCAAAAACAGACATAAAATGCTGACTTTGAAGAGAACCATTAATTAGAACCCTATTACCCACCTCTAGAGCCCTAGAAATATCAATTCCCTCAATTCCCAGACTTCTTTGCCATTTCTCCACATAGAAATCTAAGTTATCTGGCACTCTGTTTAACATTAATTGATAAATTACACCGATTTTATTTTTCTTCCTACAGCTCTCCAAAACGTCAGACGTATACATTAAATCAGTGTGTAGTAGATTATTAGATTCCAAAAAACTGTGAATCTGCAGAAATTTAAAAAAAATCACCTCTAGTGAGGTCAAATTACATCTGTAACTCAGCAAACAAAACAAAAGATCCATCTTGATATAACTGCCCAAGTAAGCAAATCTGAAGACCGTGCCATCGGTGCATGACAGGATCAGAAATAATCCCAGGCAGTAAAGGGTTCCCAAATAGTGGCGTATAGTAATTCAACTTAGATAGGAAATAGAATTTCTTATTAATTTGTTTCCATAGCTGGAATACAGATATCATAATCTTGAACTTGTTTTTTTTTATAATACCTGGGTTCTGAAAATTTTACCAGACATTGGCGCACTTCAGTTCCCAACAGCATTTCATATATGGATGGTATTAAAGATCCGTCTAAACTATAATCTTGGAATAATAAGATTCCCATCAATTTGAGAGTAATAACCCAGTAATAAAGTCGGAAACTGGGGATGCTTAAACCACCACGTACTCTCGGAAGGATACACCACTTGATGGATTTCCTGGTACGGCGATAACCCCATAAAAACTTAGATATGGTTCGATCTATTTTACTAAAAACTGATGAGGAAAAAAGAAGTGGTATGGTGCGAAAAAAATAAAGAAACTTTGGAAGTATCAACATTTTCACAGCGTTTGTGCGGCCAACAAGGGATAGATGCAAATTATTCAGTCTCTCTAATGTCCTATTAGTAGAAACTAACAAAGGATCCATATTAAGCCGTACTATGTCCTCTACCTTCGCAGAAATTGTAACACCAAGATATGTAACTGTCGAAGCCAGGACGACACCACCTGGTCGACCAGTAGAGGAATGTAGTATTCGGGTTTTTGAGATATTGAGCTTGTATCCTGAGAGCCTACCAAACTCATGGGCCAGTTCTACAATTTTCGGTAGCGCTGAGACAACATCAGTAGTCACAATGGCGACGTCGTCTGCATAGGCAAGGACGTTGTGCTCAGACTGATACAATTTAACCGAAGGAATCCTTGTATCTCGCATAAGTTTAATCAGGTATGGTTCTATGTATAACGCAAAGAGTAGTGGAGAGCAAGGACAACCTTGTCTTGTTCCCCTGCTGATCGAAAAAGGGTCAGACATCTCCATTCCTATACGAATCATTGCCGTAGGGTTACAATAAAGCGCCTGAATGGCCGTAATAAATTCAAATGGAAAGCCCTTACAAACCAGGACAGACCGGATTCCGTGGCCTGTGCCCAGTCTAACAAAGCAATAATGCGTCTAACATGATCTGTCGTGTCTCTCTTCTTAATAAAACCATGCTGAGTCTTACACACTAAATCGGGCATTATATCGTTCAATCTGTTAGCCAGAATTTTAGAAAAGATTTTACTGTCTGATGTAATGAGAGATATTGGACGATATGAGCTTAACTCTTTTGGATCTTTTCCTTTCTTGTTAAATACTACAATAGTAGCCATAGACAATGAAGCAGGTGGATTCCCTTGAAAAGCTTGATGATAGACTTTAATTAGCTCAGGTTTGAGCATATTTCTAAAAGTACGTTAAAATTCAAGAGGGATTTGATCTAACCCCATTGCTTTCCCAGGAGCAAGACTAAGGATTGCCGTTTCAATCTCCTGCCATGTAATAGGAGCTGTAAAAAAATCTCTATGATCTTCAGGAAGTGGTGTGTTATTGATATTATTCAAATAATCCATTGGGGCACTGGCTGTGTTAGTTTCATTATTATCTTTGTTATATAAAACCTTATAAAAGGAATTGAAAGCTTGCAGTATCCCTACCCTGGTCTCTTGTAGTACTCCCTCTAAATCTACAACTCCGACTATTTCATTTTGCATAGCTTTCTGTCTAAGCCGCCGAGCTAAGATCCTCCCCGTTTGCTCACTATATTCATAACACTCAGCCCTGTGCTGTTTATATTTAACCGCCACCTGATCTGTTATATAAGATATAGGACAGACCTTTCAACAGTTAAAAGGCGCTGAGCCTCGTCCGCACCCTGACCATTTCTGAGTGCTAAGACTAGATTTAATTCGGCATCCCGAATTTGAACTAATTTATTCTTGAATTAAGCTTGTGTTTTCTTTCGTTTGAAGTTGGAGTAACTGATAGTTTCGCCTCTAACAACCGACTTAAAAGTATCCCACACAACTTGGACTGAGGCTGTCTCATTATTGTAGAGAAAAAAGTCCTTAATAAATTTGGCCATATATTGAAGGTACTCTTCTTCAAGCAACAGAGTTCTTAGAAAGGACCATTGTGAGTTCGATTTAGGACTTTTAAAAGGGAGCTTTAGTTCCAGTATGACAGGATTGTGATCAGAAACCAGTTGTGGTAATAGCTCTATCCCCACATTCTCCATAAATGATGATGAAATAAAAAAATAGTCTAGGCGAACAAACTTCTGGTGGGGGATTGAAAAAAAAGTATATCCAGAGTCATTAGGTTGCAACCTGTTCCACACATCAAATAATCCGTTCTCTAGAGCTAATTCTCTTAAAGCTCTATAAGTTCTAATCTTACGGCCAGTATATTTCAAATTAGATCTGATATTACAGTTTGATTCGACATGGACATTCAAATCCCCGCACAAAATTATGGGTTGAGGCCAGGTTGACAATTCCGAGCTAACAGTATTAAATATTTCGCCATCATCCAAATTAGGACCGTATAAACAACAGACAGTAAACTTATGACCTTCCAGACCCCATCTCCCCCATTTGTCCGCTAAAGTTCTAACAGATTTACCAACTCCTTTTTTCATACAAATCGCGATACCTCTCTTAACCCCCGTTTGTTTAGAAGTTACTAATAATTCAAGCCCAAGATTTCTCAAAAGCGTTCGCTTATCCCAAGGAATATGTGTCTCTTGTATACACAAAATATCAAGACATAGCAACTGAATCAATCTACGTAGAACTCCTACTTTTTTGGGGTCATTAAGGACATTAATATTTAGAGTACATACTTTTATCTTCCTATCCATTTATAACATAATTGTGGGCCTAAAAAATATAATCATTATTTCTTCTTTCCTGAATTCACAAAAAGATACAGACAAAAAAAATCTCAGAGATGAAACAAATTTGTGCCAAAGAACCTGACCACTAGCAACTACCACTGCCTTACACCCCCACCACCAACCCTGCCCCCCCACCCTCCTCCCACCTTGAACCCCACCCCACCCTCCCCAATATATGAGGCATGGGAACATCCAGTTCCTGAAAAAAATGGCGTGCCATGTCTCCACCCTTGAGACACCCCCCAGGAGGAAGGAGACCTAATTTTACGAGCACGTAAAGCGTCTAAGCGAGCATACATAGAAAAAAATACATTCGAATACAGCTTATTCGATCAGAAAAAAAAAAGTAATATATTACAATATTATATCATATATTATCATAAAGAGCCCAAATATTCTTTAGCTTTGACGTCTGAAAAAAAGAATCTACTCTGCCCCTTAAATACGATTTTCAATTTCGCGGGGTTTTGCAGAAATAAGGTGGCTCCTTTCTTCTGAAAATCTGGGATAAGTTGGCATAACTGCCACCGTTGAGTCACAGTAGCCTTACAATAGTCCGGTCTCACAAAAAATTCACAATTCATACCTTCAGCTTTTTTATCAGGCCTAGCTAATGAAAAAATAGCTTCCCTGGCCAAAAAATTGTTAAAGGAGACCAGAATAGCCCTAGGATATTCTTCTTGCCCTTGACGTTGCTTTCTTATTACAAAAGGAAATCTGTGTGCTCGTTGTACTTCTTTGGAGCAATCCCAAGTCGTCAGTTCTGGAAAAGCATCATTCAATAACCCGATAATGAACCCTCTAGCATCAGCCCCCTCTTTTTTCTCGGGTACTCCTAAGAAACGCAGATTGTTTCTGCGAGCCTGGTTCTCCAAGCCGGATAGTTTGTAAGAAATATCGTCTTTATGAGCCTTAATATTATCGAGTTCCTGTTTTTGCGCAAATGTCTCGTCTTCCAAAGCAGACATTCTTACCTCTGCCTCCGTGACTCTATCGGCAGTTTCCGTACATAACTTAATGGCTCGACGAACTGCGTTCTTAACTCTTGAACAAGTAGCCTGTGTACGCTGGTTCTCTGCTTTGCTTTCAGCACGATGGCTCATCAAAATATTATAAATAGTGGTTAAAGTGATTTCCTTGGGATGATCATTGGGGGACCCATCATCAGGATCGGCATCCTCAACTATAAGACTGACACCCTGAGTAATAACCTCTAAGTGTTTAGCCGAACTGCTTATCTCCTGGATTTTAGACGTGGATGGAGCGTCTACTACCAGCTGAGGCGGGTTAACTTCGGTCTCTTTGCTCGCAGCCCATTGAGAACCTCTCTTCTTACGTCTCCTTACTGTGGAGGCAGAAACATTTGGTAGATCTAGGCTGCCGCTTAATTTACCTTTACCTTCTATGGAGCTGCTCTCATTACTGCACTCAGCCCCATCCCTGCTAAAATTAGTACTGTCATCTAAAGAAAAGTCAGATAGAGAATAGAAATTCTCAACAAGTTCCTGTGGCGCTGAGTTTACTAAGTCAGGAGTACCATCAGTCATCACTAGGGGGCACGTTTCTTCCCCTGTAACTTGCAGGTCTGTCAACGCTACCGAAACACCAGCTCCCACATCGCTGCAATTATTATCCGAAGAAGCCGGGTTTAAACCACTCATTTGACCAAGCTTCATTTTTCTGTTTAGAGGATTGTTTCTCAAATAGTTCAGGGAGCGTCTTAAGAGTAGAGCTTTTCCCTTTCACCCCCGCCGTTTTTTCAGCAGCCTTCGGGGAATATACAATCCCCTTCTGAATGGTCTTCCCCCTACCAGCAGCAGGCTTACCGGGGAGAGTCTCCACCACCTCCACCGTCTCGTCGTTTCCCATAGTGCCCCCAGCATTTTCTTCTGGCCTGCCGCGTGTAGCCGCCTGAGTTCTGGGCTGCATCTTTTTCTTACGGGCTCCCCCGCGTCCTGGAAAAACACTGCTCTGAGCCCATAGCAGATACAATGTAGCACACCACAGCGGAGCACGCCACTGAATGTAGAACAGATCCGTCAGCATTCGAAACAGCTGTGACGGGTATGCCGATTCAAGTTTTCGATAGTGTCGACAAAAATGCAGGAACGGCTACGGCAAGACTCTCCTCCGCTGCTGAAAACCGCAGGCAGCAACAATCCGTGGGGCTACAGCACACCGGCTGGAAACACCAATTAACTCCAAGTAGCCCAGCCGGAGAGCCGGGTTGGTCTGTAGGAGGACGCCAGAACACCAGTACCTGAGCCAGCTGACTGCGGTAGGAAAAGTTTGTCCAAATGTCATAAAGATACTTTGAGGCTGACCTCTGAGTCTGCAAAACCCTCGGTCCTCCACGCCAACATGATCCAGGTTACATACCTTATCCAGCCTTATCTAACACTACAGATTAGTACGTACGATAGAATGTGACTGACAAGATTCAGGTTAGATCTCTTTTATAGACTAGTAGCT
The DNA here is from genome assembly GCF_964261635.1 of Lissotriton helveticus. Lineage (NCBI taxonomy): Eukaryota > Metazoa > Chordata > Amphibia > Caudata > Salamandridae > Lissotriton > Lissotriton helveticus. The sequence goes on from NC_136070.1 coordinate 884,914,000, forward strand.
TTCCCCGACAGAAATAGGTGGGACTCAACTCTCCCTGCCTGCCCCTGTGACGAGGAATCAATACAGACGAATCTACATACAATATTGTTCTGTAAATTTCATCATCCACATCGGAAAATCTGGCTACTCCCTCAATTAAGGCGATGGGGACTTAGACAATGTCGTCCTGCAATGCTACGCCTCCAATTGTTAGAATCTGAACCTGTTTGTTTTCATGTCTTGAACTTTCTAAAATGCGTTATGAAGCATAGGAAAAACCTGTAAAACTTATGCTGGATGTTGTTCTAGATGATGCAATGAAATAATTAGATTTTTAGTCCCAAACATATTAATGTGCCTTTGTCTGACTTTTAACCTGTAATACGATCATTTTTTAATTCTCTTTTAATATGAAACTGTATTATCAAATGTCGCTTTTATGGTTTTCCAATGTGTAAAGCTGAATAAAGGAATTTATATATACTAATTCATTCTTTAAGAAACTTGATGGGGCAATAAGCAGTTTTATATGGGGGTATAAAAGTGCATGTCTAGCAACTAATCTACTAAAGTTTCCATTTAACCAAGGCAGTTTCAGCTCCCCGATTTCAAATGATACTATTGGGCCTCTGTTATGAATAGGATACGCAGCCTTCTGTCAAATAGTGGCCAGGATTTCAATCACAAACTTCTGCTAGGCCAAGATTGTTGTAGATTCCTCTATCGGATTCATGACCCGAATTAATTCAACATACAACGCTTTAAGACTCTCAGGGGATTAGTCTTTATCTGGCGAGAAATTGTTGCTAGGTATTCTTTACCTGTATATTATAATACATTTCCTCTCTGGGATAACCAACTCCTCCCAGATATTTTTCATGATGTTGTGGCTAAACAGTGGGCTAAACTTGACATTGACAATCTTGAGGACCTTTATGATTGTAATGGTTTTTAACTTTTCAAAATCTGCAAGATACTTATTTAATGCCACGCCAACACTTTTATAAATACTTACAACTTAGAGATTCTTTTTAAGAGCATGGGGTCTTAAATTGGTAGAGACACAGGACTTACTGACACTCTTATACAAATCTCCTCAAAAACAGGCAAAACGTGTGGCAATCAAACATTTTTACCAGGGTAGACTGAACCCTTGCCTACAGTTAGCTTTAAAATGGAGTACTATCCTGGCAATTGAAATTACTACTACAATGACAGATCAAGCATTTACAACACTAAAAGATACCATGTGGTCTACAAATTTGAGACTACAACAATTCAAGACTGTGTATGCTGCATTATACTCCTGATAAGAATGTCAGATGGGGGCGACCAAGAACTGAATATTCACACAGTAAGCTGAATTGCCCTAAGTGCGGAGTATATGGCGCAAATATTGTACATGTTTGCCACATGCCCACAGCTAAAGTAATTTTGGCAGGGAGTAATACAGGTCTGTAAAAACCACATTGGATTACATGTGGCTTTTACTACACAGTAGATCATGTTGGGCTACAAGGGAGATGCTAGCCATGCATGCCGTGCATTACTCTCTATAATCTCGGTCGCTGCTAGATTAGCTATTTCTAGGGCCTGGATTTCTCCTAGGCCCAGTAACCCTGTGGAGTGATGGGCTATTGTTGTAGAGGTTTTTCAGAGGGAAAGGGCCTTGGCTAAAGCTAGCGGTTTAAGATCAATACGGAGATTTAATGCAGTCTGGCATAAAATGAGGCAGGACTGATTGTATATTTTGTGATACCCCATTTGAATTTTTATGCCATGATGAACTACATGTACCTTTTTTTAATCTCTTCTGCAATACGATTTGTATTTGTATTGGAACTAATATAAGCTGATGTATAGGTGCTTGTTTTCCTTCCCATGCACGAAATTCAAATAAAAAATAATTTAAAAAAAATATATAACGATTTTAACTCAATTTTTATTTCAATTTAGTTAGTTTCCTGCCCTGCAATGAATAGTCCTTATCCTACAGTTTGAGTGCACTTAGGAGGGAGTGGGACCTCACTTTTGATGCCTTTACTGTTAGTGCAAAAGACACACCATTGAAGGATGGAATGCAGAGCAAATCAAACATTCACCCCAAGTCAAGCGATATGGGTTAAATCCATCATTCTTTTGTTCAACATGCCACCCCAATTTAAACCTGGCTATATGCAAATCAGTCTTGATCCTGTGCCTCGTGGGAACAGTCCAGCCCAAACTGCCAGGCCGGGTCCTTACTGTTAGTGCGCTAGCATGGTACTACTACCATCACCATGGCACCTTGGGAAACCATGCAGCCCTCACTTCACTTCATCTAATCACGTAAGAGAACTGTGATTGACTGTTGATTGTTGAACTGCAATCTATATACAATGGAAATGCATCCCCCACTGCAAGTCCTTAGGGGTTAATATAGTTGCAGACTGCAGAAACCAGGAAGAGAGAGTAGTAGAACAAGGAAGGGTACCGCATAACTATTTAGTTGTTACACTATCAGTGCATTTTAAAAAATGGACTGCTGCAAAGGCAGCAGGGCAAAATAAAACAGTAACACTCCAAAAAGGATTTAAATCATGATGTAAAACTATTGAATATTTATTCCCCTAACAATATAAACTAAACCCACAACTGGTCCACCCCTCTCCCTGTCCCCAACCAATGTCCCAAGTAGTGTCCAAAGTAAAGTCCAAAAACGAAATTGTCCATAAAGGAAATACAAGAAATACCCCAACTCCCACATTCCAACCCTCTCCCCACAATAATTTCCACCCAGTAAAAAAAGGATTAAAAAAGGGGCAGGAGAAGGCACTAATGGTGAGCTAGAAGCTTCTTCACGGTCTTCATGTGCATCTCCATCTGTACCTCCTGCTGGGCTTCCACGCATGCCAGCCTCTGCATGACGCGGTGCCGAAATGCGTAGAAATATGGGGGAGCAGCTGTGATGGAATGGTGGCGGGTGGCTCCCATCAGACTGAGGTGACGGTGTACTGAAGGCACTGGGAGGTGGTTGAGGTCACAGGCATCTGTTACTGCCACCTCCTTCTCTGCCTCCAGCACCACCGGTTGCTGGTATTTGGCTCTGATGGCCACCAGTTTCCTCTGCTGACTCCGGACTGCTATTTCCTGCCTGTTAGGAGTTGGATCAGCAGGAGTAACTATATAAAGAAAGAAAAACAACAAATTGTAAACAATGCTCTTAGCAAAACAAATACAGTTTTGTAGTGGCACAGTAGCAGTACATTTGCTGGTATCCTTGGGCCCTTCGATTTTGATGTGCTTAGAGTTTCAGACATTATGCACTCTAGAGTAGGCAATAATTCCTCTCACTTGTTCAGCTAAATTAATGGAGGCATGGTAGCTCAGCCAGCGCCCTAAACATGCTCATGGTACTTTGCTAATGTCTACAGGTGGGGCAGCTGTACTAGCCAATTATCTTATTCCTATCATGTGCATACTCTATTAAATGGCTTTTAATTTCACCCTGGCTACAAGGCCGATAACTAGGTGCTATGAATTAAATATGTCACATTTGGCACATAAAATCAGTCATGCAGACAGACATCCTACGGTCTGCCCATATGTAGACAGTAGGAAAAGAAATGCACTACAGTACAGTGAAAGGATAAAAGGAACAGTATATTGTATTTGGCACGTTCATCACAGACTATCCCATCTGCAAAATGCAAAGGCACTTACTCTGAGTCCCATTTTAGTTCCTGGCCTCACCCTCCATCACCACACTTTGACATTACTTGTTTTCAACAAAATAGATTTGCTTGGTAAGAAGGAAAATAAAGATTAACTTACTCTACTGCGGTTAAGTTAGCAGGATTAGGCTGGGTAGGTAGACGTTTCACTGATCATCATCATCAAGTGCCTAAACGTTTGCTAGTGGAGTCACTTTATTTGGAAAATGTTGAAGGGGAAACATTTGAACAGACGTAATCCCTTATGGAAGCCATAATAAAATATATCACTTAGCTAGAGGAATGTGGTACATACAAAGAATGTTTTTTTCAAATTTTACAGAAGGCTGGGATGAAAGGAACTTAGGAAAGGAGTTATGTACTAGGAAGGGAATGAGTAGGCACTGGGAGTGAAGCGGAGCACAGGTTTTTTTTTGCATTGTAATTAAATTTGTATATGGGCCTGCACATTAACTGAGGCAGGAGCACATTCCACAGCCAACAATGTAGTGCCGCCAATGTAACCATGCAGCCATTAGGTCATCATGGGTGTCACTGGCGAATTGCCATGGGTAAGGAGGGAGGGAGGGAGGTGATTGATGACTTAAAAACTACTATGAGTCAGGGGAGTCGTCTGAAATACCACCTCATCCCTTTGAATCAGAACCTTGATAAAACCATTCTAAGCAAGTAAAGGTGAGAAGGACGCCACTCCAGAGGAGCAGCCTAGTGCCTTGTTTCTTCTTAATTCCAAGGATTTGTCTATTTATTATTGCATTGTTCTTCTATTATTCTTCATCCTTGGCTTTGCTACTTACCATGTAAGGTTTACATTTTCTCAATCCAGTCTTCATCATTGATAACCATCCATCCATCCATATCCATCCATCCAAACAAGGTTCTCAGTCTCAACAAACCTTTCAACTGCATACATTTACCCACCCATGTATCGTTTCACCCATCAAACACACTTGAGGATTCCTTTCACACACCCAGGTAGGCATCCTTTCACCCATATACTTTCGCCCACCCAGGCAGGCATTGGTGTACCCTGTCATCCATCCTTCATCCACCCATGCATCTTATCTGTCACCTATATGCATCCTTTCACCCACCCATCCTTCTGTTCCATTCATATGACATTTCACCCATCCTTTCTCCTTTCTCCTTCCATCCTTCTTTACATTTTCCATCAACCCATCATAGGTAAAGGCCTTTATGAATCTTTGTCTGCAGATTTGCAGATAGAAGAGGCCGCTGTATCTGCTAAAGAGGGTTGTGTCTTTTCAACTGTTCTAATGGTCAACAGTACACCCTTGTAGTGAGTATATAATTAATTGTCAATAGGCAAGCAATGTGAATTAATACCGCCCGCCACAACTGCTGGCTCACCTACTTTTTTACCGCTGCTGCATCTGCTACTGTCGCAGGGATTCTTCTCCTACACAGAACTGTGCACAGAGACCCAGGACCTCAGTGAATTGTGGTGTACCAAAAAACTCACATTAGTGCCTACAAACCCTAACCAGCTGGCATCAGTGTCACATTAGCTCTTCGTACTATAGCAAAGGAACCAATGATTAAACAACCCAGACCATGCGATTTAGATTATACTCAGGAATGGTGGGAAGCAAGAACACTCTTTCGTTATACTCTCATACCAGTCCACAACAGGAGTAAAAAAGAGACATGGGAAGGGTTAAAATATTTATTTCAACGAAGTGCTCTCAGATGCAGTATCTTTGCTAACATAAGCAGACATATGATTAGAAATAATAGGATCAGCATTGTTACAATTCCATAAAACACAGAAGGAGAAATCATATTATGATGGTGAAAATAGGTACTAAAGCGCCTAGTAAATCACCCTCCTTAGCTAGGAACTATGTTTTATAAACTAAAGAAGGTCTCTTAGGCTTGTTTGGGGGACCCCCATACCTCTAAGATCAGCAGGGATGAATCACATCAGGATCTGCAAAAGCTCTTTCTCTCTGGAAACGGAAATCTTTCAAGTGCCTGAAATCATGCCTACAGTGTGATATTAAAGGATCCAGGATCGCGTTGGCTTTCAGCTGCATATATGTTATGGCTAGAACGTGAGCCGATCAGCCCGGACAACAGCTACCTTGTTATGATAACCTTGGAGGCTTTATTACTCAGTGTGCAGACTAGAGTCACGATGTAAGTCTCCCCAAAAATGTTTTGGCAGGAAAAGGCAATAGCAATAATATTTAACTTTTCTAAATCAGAATTACTAGTAGTATCGAAGACATTCCGATCCTATTCCAAACCTATCTATCCCTTTTCCAAGTATGGTAAACTAGATTTTGGAAATACTCATAAATTGTAACGAATGATGTTTGCTTCTCATCTCATTCGCAATCTCTCAACCCCCTCTGACAGGCCAATTCACTAAGTCTGTTTTTTCTTTAAATGCATAGCTGGACACATGCATACACCAAATTGGTTGCTTGACACTGTACGAGCTACAAAAAAAGTAAAGGCTCTAAGTACTGAAGTGAGAGGATGTGCACTGCTTAATTACTATTATTAACTACCACTATCTTAGTGACAGGACAAATGAGTCCCTGTATTAATTCATACATAATCATCGCGAGCGCCAACAAGTACGAATAGGTAGCACAATGCACCTGTTTAGAATAATGATCACGTAATATTTGTGAACTTACCTTACCTGTGTGTTAGCAGTATGCTTGTTATTTGGGAAAATTATTAGCAATAGCATAGAATAATAATAATAATGATTACTCACTGATCCCCTCAACCTCCCCTCCTAGCAGGTCCAGTAGGTCCCAGTTTTGGTCCTGGACATCGGACCACCAGTGCACAAAAGACCTGTGTGGACACCTCCACCTCCACCTCTGAAAACAATGAACAGGGCTGCACCCCTTCCAGGCACCGAGGAAGGTGGCTACTGCCCTTTTTTGGTGCCCTGCTCTGCTGCCAGTGCTCCATGAGTCCATACCCAGACCCTCTGCCTGCCAACTGCTGCCAGGGTGGAAGGGAGGTGGCGCTGGACATAAAAGACCAGCGCTGCCACCGCCACCTCTGAAAACAAGGCTTGGGGATGCACCCGTTTCCTCGTGCAATGCTGCCAGTGATTCCTGAGTCCATACCCAGACCCAGGCCTGCTAATTGCTGCCACGGTAGAGAGGAGGTTGCGCTGGATATAAAAGACATGCACGGACACCTCCACCTCCACCTGTGAAAACAAGGAACAGGACTGCACCACTTCCAGGCACCAAGGAAGGTGGCTACTGCCCTTTTTTGTGCCCTGCTCTGCCATGGCCCTGGTGGGGGGGAAAATAAAAACAAACAGGAAAAAGAAATAAGGAAGGTAAAAATAATGAAGTAAAGCCAAAAATAAATAATACAAACTTCACAAAAAACAAACCAAAAAGTATGAAAAACATAAAATACACATTCACAAAGACTAAAGGTAAGATAATAAATAAAAACGAGAAGAAAGAAAGTTTTATAAGACAAGAAATAAATACATTGAGAAAGGATGAAAAAGTAGGCCCCAGCACCATAAACAGAGTGAGAAACAAGATGGCTGCACCCAAGCAAACCATGTGGTGCAGTTCGCAAAAGATTTTCGCCTGAGAAATCATTTCGTGTTGAACTCTGGCATAAACGTCACATGAACGGGAAAGACACGGAAACTCTGCATAGCACCGCAGAGTTTTTTTACAACTTTGTAGAGTTCTGTGTACCATGGCCACATGAACTCTGCCCAGGCCTATCTGTAACCATATACTCTAATCCACTCCCCTCTGACACAACCCTCTACCCTACAACACTCCACTCTACAACACTACAACACTCCATACCACTCCACTCTACGACTTGCCTCTCTGCTCTACAGTATGCCACTCCACTCTACAACACACCACTCCACTCTATGACCTATCACTCCACTCTACGCCACTCCACTCTACACCCTTCCACTCTAGGATCACTTTATGACATGCCACTCAACTCAACTCTACGTCACGCCACTTCACTTTATGCCATTACACTTTACAACATTCTGGACCACTCTATGACACCATACAATATGCCACTGCACTTCACTTTATGACATGCCACTCCACTTCATGACACACCCCTCCACTCTAGGCCATTCCACTTTACTCTACAACACGCTATTCTACTGTATACAACTTCTTTCTACTCCACTCCTCTCAATGCCACTCCACTGTACAACACTCCACTCTACACGATGACACTGAATACAGGCTCCTTGGAGCGATTGCTGCGCGTTATAAATGCTCACTTACATTACATTACATTACACTCTTTGCCACAGCACTCTATGCCATGACACTCTACACCACTCCACTCTATGCCCGTTCACACTACGACACTCTACACCAAACTACAACAATCTTTCCCCCTCTACTCTATGACATTCTTCTCAATGGAATGTCACTCCACTCTACAACACTCTACTCCACTCTATGGCACTCCACAACACTCTACTCTATGATACTCTACTTCACTCTAGGCAAAAACCTCTATGCCATTCCATACCACTTACTCTACATTCCTCTATGGAACACTATTCCACTCTACACCACTCGACTCTACGCCACTCTACTTTACCACATTCTATGACACTCTACTTCACTTTATGCCACTTCACTCTAGAACACTCTATTCCACTTTATACCACTCCATTCTATTTCCCTCTACTACACCCTTGGATACTACACTCTTTAACACTCCACTGTACGACACTCCTCTCTATGAAATGCCATTTTATAACACTCTCCTCCACTCTACTCCAAGATATCCGAGTCAATGACACTCCACTCTACAACACTCTACTACACTCTATGCCACTCCACTCTTCAACTCTCTACTCCACTCGACGTGACAAAACTCTAGTCAATGTAACTCTCACCTATGACACACCACTCTGCTCTATGACATGCCATTCCACTCTATGACATGCCACTTCCACTCCTCACCACTCCACTTTACTCGTCTTCACTATAAGATACTCTAAGATACCATGCAGCGCCCAATTCTATGACACACTATTCCACTCTATATGACACACCTCTCCACTCTATGGCCCACCACTCTACAGAATTCTACTCCACTTTGTTCCCCTCCACTTTACACCAATTTGCTCTACTCTACTCTATAACACGCCAATCCAATTCCCTTATGACACGCCACTTCAATCTCTGGCATGCCATTCCACTCCACTGTACAATACTCAATGCCACTCCACTCTACAACATGCCACTCCTCTATATGACATACCACTCCACTCTTTGGCATGCCACTCAACTCTATGCGATGCCACTAGAATCTACTCACTCCACTTTATGCCCCTACACTCTAAGATGCTCTACAACAAACCATTCTATGATACCTACTCTACTCTACTGTGTGATATGCCACTCCATAGAGTGCCATAGCACAACAAATCACTCCACTCTATGAAATGCTCCTTCACTCAATGATACGCCACTTCATTCTGTGGCACTCCACTCTACAACACACTACTATACTCTAGGATTATGACATACCACTCCACTCTAGGATAGAACGCTCCATTCTACAACATGCCACTCCACTGTAAGTCATTTCATTCTACTCTACAACATCCACCAACTCTACAACACAGAACCCTACTCCACTCTACTGTATGACACTCTATTCCACTCCAATATATAAAACACCACTCCATTCTATAGCATGGCACTCCACTCTACACCTCTCTACTCTATGCCGTTTGACTCCAAGACACTCTACAACATGCCAATCTAAAACATGTCACTCTACACTACGACTCTCCAAGCCACTCCACAGCATGCCACTCCACTCTACAACACTCCACTCCACTTTACAACATGCCACTCTACTCTATGATGTGCCACTCTACTTCAAGACACTTCACTTCACTCTATGACACAACACTCCACTCTATACAATGCCAATACACTCTACCCATGCCACTCCACTATATAATAGGTCACTCCAATCTACAACATTGTACTCTACTGTATGCCACTTTACTCTACAACATGCCACTCAACTCTAAGCCACTCCTCTCTACTCTACAACACATCACTCCCCTGTACCACATGCCATTCCACTGTACGACACTCCATTCCACTCTATGACAATCTACGCCAAAACACTCTATGACACTGCACTCTATGCCACTTCACTCTAGGCACTATAGCCCAAAATTTGCCACTCTTTGATACTCTAAACAACTCCACGCTTCTTAATTAACTCTACTCTATGACACACTACATCACTCTACTCCACTAAGCCACTCTGTATTGTTCCACGAGGAGATGCAGACCATAGTATCAAAAAACATATAACAAGCAGAAGAACTAGACAAAATGCCATAATCATTACAATAACCCATCATGCTAACGTAGATATAATCAGCAAATACAGTTCATTAATCCATGAGCAAAACAAAAAAAATGAATGAGATATCTGAATTCTCTCCTAAATCAAGGACCCCTCAAGGTCCCATATCAAGGAAACTCTGCCTGACTGATTCCCACATTCTACACAGCCTAAGGTGGTTAGGATGATTCTGAATAGTACCCTGCTCCAACACCCAAATGGATACATACTCCTACCTCCAGGATACATCGTTGGGGCTTCCTTTTGAAACCAAGTACAATTGATCACTAGCCTAGCCAATAGAAAAGTAGAACGTCACTCCACATCATGTAGAACGCCTGGAGCATGACCAAGGAATATCATTGTTGTATCAAATCTGACATTTGTCTTCAGAAGTTGATTAACGAATGTAAAGACTATATGCCAGCATTGATCAATGATACCACAAGTTGCAAAAATATGTACTGAGTCTGCCGCTGGTGCTTTGATTCGGAAGCAGTCTGACGTTGCTCTTAGACCCCACTTAAACAGCTTGGGTCTGATTCATAAAGGCAATCTGAGACAAAAGTCTAGCTTCACAACTTTTGGTATTCACAGAAGTCATTGGACCGGAATTTGCTCACTCAAGGTTCAATCTTCAAACTTGGGCTAGAACCTCCTGTACCCGGTCTGGAATCTCCACAGTCAGGTGAAATCTCCGGCTTGGGTCGGATGGACATTCCCTTCAATCGTAAACACCTGTGTTTTTACCACCCCCCCTGCTCCAGCTGAAACACTGCAGCCCAACAACCAATCTGACCCCTGCAGCAAACATAATATCACGCTACCACAAAAAAAAACCTTTCTGACCTTTTAACATCACTGAATGTGTTTGTTCTCTGCCCCTTGCCATGCACAGTGGGTGACTCACAGCCACAGCGCCTGGTCTCAGTAATGAGCAGTGAGGGTGTCTGCCCGACCCAATTGTGGCACTGCTGTAACAGCAGGAGCAGCGCCGGGATTGGCTCGGAGAGAGACATGTGGTTTGGTTACATGGGGCCTCCCTTACAGTGTGTGCAGTGACGTCACGTTGGAGGAAGCTGTCTCTCCCCCCCATTTTGGTGCAACACAAACACGATTCGAGATTTGGTTGCTTGCTGTTGCAGGCCTATGTCTCGCCACACATTTTGAAAGTAAAGATTGAGCTCAGCTGATTTAAGTTGCACAGGAGGTAAGTAAAAGCAAGATTAATTAGTGAGTGATTTACTTGTTGGTGACCATGGATTTACAGCAAAATAATAATCCCAGTAATAGGTAACCACTTGTGCAGTGCAGTGCTCGATAAGTTTACTCGTGATATGATTTTTCATCGTCTGCTGCAGCTAAGATAGCAGAATGGGCTCTGTGCCTGCTGCAGAAATCTGTTTCCTACGTTATACAGCTGGGGCCTATGCCACGGCCCCACCCTCAAGGCACTCATTTACGAAGAGTTCTGTCTTACATTTCCACAGACTACATACAGCCAGTTATTAAAATGGAGATCATCAAGTCGTGTTGCGATGTACTGTGCTGCCTGGTGCTGAGTTGGGTAATGTCTTTCTAAAACAGTACTCTGTGTACAGTGCTTTGATGAGATTTTACTTTGCTAATTTCAAACAGATACTATTTGCTATGCTGGGCCCGGGCCTATGGCACAGGCCTCACGGCACTCATTTGCGTTCTGCCTTTCACAGGTTACAGCAAGGAAGGAACATGGCAACTGTAGTTTAAAATACCCTCATGATGGTGTCTTCAAATGCATCAAGAATATACCAATAGCGGCCATATTCTCAAGGACACATCACCAATTAAGCTGCACTTTACCCCCACGAAAGTGGCGATAGATACATCCCCCTATTCACAAGCCTGCGCTAACATCTGACATCGCCAGTTTACCTGCGACATCTGCCACTAAAAATACAGCCAAGGCTGACAGCGACCACTAACGCTAATCATATGCAGAGTAGGCGTTCCCGTCCAAAAACTCACGATTACACCACTTCGTGATATTCCCAATGACTAGCCAGACCAGCAATGTGGGCCAAAAACAGGCAGTAAGGCATGTTAGAAACAGGGACGTAAGACCTGCGTTTTACTGGTCTTAAGTAGGACGAAAACAAGCATTAGAATGCGAGCCCAGCCCAAAGCCACATCTGAAGACCAACAGATGCCATGGAGCTGCTAATCATGTAGCTTGGAGACCCAAGAAGGCCACAACACCCACCGCCACCACCCTCAGGACCACCCCCACACCCAGGACCCCCACCAGACTACCATCCAGTCAGTGCAGACCAAGACAATCTTTTGCTCTCTCGTACTTGTCCACAATAAGAATAATCAGTCACTAAATAAGTTCAAAATGTTTATTATGACTATAGTGATTCATGAAAAAGTATGCGAACCACAAACAGCATCAAATTGCATAAAGCCAGCATTATCAGCATTGTTACATTACCATAGCATGCAAAAGGTGCAGTCATTCAATAAAGACTGTGAAAAAGGCAAAAGAACTAGGCCTCATCACCCTCCCCTTGGCAGTAAGAAGTTATTTTACATAACAGAAGATCACTAGGAGTCATTAGCTGGCACCCAACTTGAAAGCCTAAACGCAAAGAGGTTCACATCATAGGAACAGCAGAGCTCAGCTCCATGGAATGGCTTTTTTTTAGTGTGTGACAGAAACATGCAACCATGTCATATCAAAGCAGGATTCTTCTATATTGCAGCTGTTGCAAACATTTTTTGTCGATGTAATAGGGACTGACCACAACAGAATAACAAGAGACATTGTTGATCGACCTTGCACATTATGACCAGACAGAATTTCCGAGTAAGCTGAGATCACGTACAGGGCAGAGGCAAAGTGTCGCAAACACAAACTCTAGCAGAGGTGTGCACAATAGCAGTAGCATAGGGCAGGCAAACTCATGCAAACTTAGCAATATCGACAATGTATCCAAAGGGCCTCATAACCCCCATATAGCACCCTCCCCCTGGTGAGTCAGTAGAACATAGACAGAAGAACAAAAACAGAGTTCAAAAGTCAGTTAGAGTTCAAAATATTGGTGAGGAACTACCACAAACAATAAAATATAAAATCGGAGAAAAATATGGCAAGTCCGTAGAAAAAACTGAAGGCACATTGAGCTCTTGAAATAAGAGTAAAAAATGCAGACAGCAGAGTTGTGACCACCCAAGCAGTTAATCCATGAAGGTACATGTGCAAGGAAATGCAATTCCCTCTAACAGATCATCCTTGTCATTGGTAGAAAAAAGCGATGACATCCAATTAAGTAAGTCGAAGGAATAATAATGTTCAACATAAGCAGGAGCATCCAAAACCAGAAATGGGACACTTGCGTTATATTCAATGAAACTACATTGTAGGAAAGTCTGCGCAGCCGCACAGATATCCCATTGAGCCAAGATTCCAAGTAAAGCTGTACGTGTTATCTGACCATACACAGAACACGCCCAGTCATGCACCTCCAAGGGACCCATCAACCGGCTGAAATCAGGGATTGGACACCATGTATTAGATAAGCAAAGTTCCATCGCCCAGGAGAAATGACACCTTTTGAAATGGAGCACAGGTTGCACGCAAGTATAGTATGCAAAGCAAAAGGTCAAGTCGTAACTGACACCAATCGTTGCAAGGAGCAAGCATCCAAAAACCTCATACAGGTGATTACGGTACAGTTGTAGCTGGGCCGGCCTGCGCAAAGCCGCATAGTGAGCAGACATTATGAAGCACAAAGAGGAGAAGCAAGACACCGGCTACTAGCGCCAATATTAAGGGGTAGCCTCTGAAAACGCTGGAATAAATAGAATGAATGAAAGCTAGTACACCCCAAATATAGTCTGAAAAGTACACACCATGCCAGATCCCACACATTAAAAAAAATGTACAAGGCCTGTCGTTTCAGATGCATTGTATATTTGGTGAATTAGTCCCCCAAAATGAAGTGGGAGGTCAGTGTTAAGAAGCGACTGTATCTCACTCGAGGTCGGAGCCACCTGCAATCCCTGAATGTGTCTCTGGCGGAAGTGAGGGCCACCTTCTGTTAGAATAAAAGGGCTTTGTGCCTGCTCAACTTGTTGAACTCTGCTTCCAAAGTCAGAATTATAAGGCCAAAGTGAGGAATCAAAACTCCTTGCGGGAACGGGAAAAGTACATTGCTACAGCAAGTTACGCACTGGAAACTGTAAGTATGGGACTCCAGACCGCAAGCAAAGGCAGTCTTGATTGTTGGAAATATGATAGCTGCCGATTGTAAGCAATGTAAAGACAGGCGTAATGGATGGATGCACAACATATGTACACACACCAATGCCCATGGATCCAGGTGCCAGATGTACCGGACGATGATAAGGAAGATGAGGCAGGTGGACCACACCCCAGTCACATTGTGACTGTCCTTAGCAATCATGGCACAGTTCAAAATGACCAAATGAACAGCTTGTGCAAATAAATTCATTGCAACACACATTCCGTGTGTGCATGTCAGTCTTCTGCATTAACACATCACTCTGACAAGTGTAATTGCAACATTAAGAGCTAACAGTCTTGCGACTTGCAAAACAATGGTGGGTATGTCACCACTGTACAGAGTGGCTGTTTAGGGTGTCACATATTTGAAATGCCATTTTAGGGTGTCAAGTGTGGTACGTAATCCCACTCATCAGCGTATCACATGTGTACAGAAACATGACATGAAGGCTATCATTGGTGTCCAAAATAAGACAATAGGGTGTCATATGGGGTCAAATATGACCTCCCTGATGCAGAGATGCACCCTGTGACTCAAGTCCCACAACATGAGCAACATGTCGACAGGGGCTTACTTGCTGTTTCCATGTGTGCAGCAGTATGCCAAGGTGATCAGGGACATGATCCAGAGTCATTGTGGGTGTGCACTGTGATATACTTAAATGTGCATGTGTGCCAGTGTGCCCTTCTCCTTCCCCGAGGTCCCTGGCTGGTCCTCCAGGAGGTGTGTTGGGTTCTAGTTGGCCTCTGTAGTTGCTACAGCTACCTCCATGGTGCTTCTCAGTTCTTTGTGGGGGTTTTTTTTGCAGCTTTTATTGTGCATTTTCCCGCCTGATGTGGGAATAGCAAGCCTGGCGCTGTTTATCGCTGATATTTTGTTCGCTGTTGGGCCCATCGCCACTTTTTTCACATTCAGGTTTCCTTTTTTATCAGCGTCCCTGTAATTTTACCACGGACATTTGGCGCGTTATCGGGGAACTATCGCCTGTTGCAGGCGTGTTGAGAATACGCCATTAACACAGCGTTAGTTTCCCGCAATAAACGGCGTTATGTATAATTGTGTTAGCCTAGGTTGGCGATGATAATCGCACGTTCTTGAGAATATCCCCCTATCTCTCTTCCTTTTTTTACACTTACTTCGACCTGAAACAGCAAAACTTTACTAGAGCAACCTGGTAATGTAGTAACAACCAAAACACAAACCTATGCAAAAGTGGCATGTCTAAAGAAGACGAGTTCTATACTAGTTCTTCTGTATCAGGCAGGTGTCACAATTTCCAGGTGTCACAATTTCCATTCAGATAGGGTAAATGTACTTCTGGGATCTAGGGTCACTGGTACACTGACATAGGAGAACTGCAAACCGCAATTTTTGGGAACATTTTAAGCCCCAACATCTCAAGGGCAGGGTAAATGGGAACCAGAAGCAATAAGAAAGTGTTTATTGTCATACTAGACAGACGTTACTTTTCTGCTTGCATGATAGTCACTATCATGTCTGGCCTCAGTTTTACTTTCTGGGCTCACATGAGTACATGATAAGTGTTCTTGCCTTTTGAAGATCCTTTACAAGAGCCTCCCAGGTTTGTCGTTTTCCAATTTACGAAAAAGTTCTTGATTTTGGTTTGTAACAGCAACATGCCTTCATACCAGACTGTCATTTCAAACATTTCACATAACATCTAGAATTATTGTCCAGTTTAAAGATATTACATTTACTGGCCTCAAATGGAAGGCATTGATGGATTTGCTGGGATTTAAACTATTGGTCTGCAGCTCACCTGATGTCAACTGCCAGCATTTAAATTATTTGATCAGGGTGATAATCTGAAGCCATTTTGTTTAGCACTACTCAGAATCTAACTGGAGGGCAATAAATAAATGGCATAATAATTTGAAAAACAATTGTACTTCTATCAGCGAATAAATGAGCAAGATATAAAGTTGTGTGGTTTGGTTCAGAAATGTTATATATCCCAATTCAAATTTCTTTATCATCCAACGGTACTAATTGTTTATGGTGGTCTGCTTACAGGAGGTCTGTATTTGTATTTTGTAGGCCATCAGCATACAATATGAGGCATTACGGCGGTACTGATGACGTGTTGCTGATCAAGTACCACAGAGAGAGAGGATACTACAGCGTCACGAGTGACAAGGATGAGTAAGTTGCAAGTTTTAGGAAGTGTTTCATTTGTAAAGGTATATCAATAAATACATGTGTGACTTAAATGAATTTTATGAATTATATATCCTTTGTGATTGATTATGTATAATTGAAACATTGAAGCCTTATTTGTCTTTTTGCTTTTCATTATGTATTTTAGAAATCTTTGTGGCTCCTGAAGAAGGCGTTCCTTCAACGCCGAAACGCTCGTCGAATACATTAATTGCCACTTTTTGACATCAATTGTGTTTTTTTAATTGTCTCTTTTGTAATTTCTTTATTTGAAAAAACAATGGTTTTATTTTTAGTGTGTAACTATTAATATGCATTATGTTGTATATGATTTATGATTTTAACATGAGTGTCTATTAAAAATAATATAGTTTCATATTAGAGTGTATACTTCATTGTTCTTTTCTTGCAATCGTGTTCCCTAAGCTGTAGTTGTGATTGCCTAGGATTGATATATACAAACAATATCAATAAATAAGGCCATCTGTAGTGTACTCAGCATTGCTATTTCAAAGTTCTGTGTTTATACTGAATAAGCAGCTATGTACGTCATCATATGAAATCTCTATATTGATGTCATAACTACACTTGCAAAATTGTCTTATTAACCTTCTGGCTTGCTCAAATTTGATTTAAAATGCACCATTTGCCTTATCTTTTTTCATTTTTTTGCAGGGGGAAATGCCCTCAGATCCCTCTTATGACAGTTGAGCTTGCTTGGTAAAGGTCACTGATCCCGAACTTTTACGCCACACCACTTTCAATTATCACCAGATGCCATTGGTGTCAAGTATTATCAAAATAAATTGCATAATGTATGGACATATGAAACACATATCACATACAATAAATCTGCTTACTTACAGTATAGACTACAGTAAAATATGTCAATGATATCACCATGTCTAGTGTAACATAGAAATGCAACATCGGAAGGTATATTGGTCATATTTTACACAGCAAGCATACACACATTTCTGGCCTACATACTATAACTGTAATTGTACAGTCTTGATGACGCAACAACAAATTCACATGCACAAAGCACAATTTCTTCAAATCAGATGTAAGTGTCGGTATATAAAAATCCCATTTCAAGGCTACCAGATTAACTGGGACAAATCCTTCTCATTCCCACTGACGGGGGGCATCCCCAATCTGACCTCCAGGTGCAAAGTTCCCATAGAGATTAAGATTTTCAAATACTTGGGAATAGTGGTAACTAGATGTTAGAACAGAAATCTTTCATGTTTACGCAGTGTCCTAAATAAGTTAACATTCGCTGCGCCATTTCCTTTTCATTTGCCATTTAAGGCTGTTCGAAACTGATTTTGTCTAATTCCGAGAAATGCTCCCTCCTGAGTTTTGTTTTGCAACATTAGGATTTGTTTCAATACTGAATACACTGTTCATGTCAGCACATAGCTCTCTCACTAGATAGAGGCCCACTCACCAATGTCTGGTGGCGGGCTCCGGATGAAACAACCTTGGACTATGTTACTTTGTGAAAGATATGAGCGCTGAAACCGTTTTTTTTGTATTTTGTTGTTTAGCTGCACCTGCTTGGCAAATTCCACTGTGGGCGTGCCTTTGCCCGGATGTGTACCATACATAGTGTATCTTAATGCTTGTTCATTTCAGTTCCCTCTGTAGCACTCCAAGCGACACTACAGATGGGGCTCCACTCTGAGTGAACATAAACAAACAATTATTGGTTTGTATTCTCTACTGTCTGACAGACCTCTTCAGTTAGTACGGAAGACTGAGAGGAGGTCATTAGTAACCCGGGTGGCCCTAAACGGGAGGTTACTTCCTGCACAGAGTCCCACAAGAATTCCATCACCTAAGTCTAATACCCTAACTAGATAGAGTCATAAAGGATGTGAAACTGTGGTAGTCGCTTCCCCTTAAAAGGATGGGTAGCCATACACAAAATGGTGAAACTCCCCTGACTCTTATATATCCTACAAAATATGCCCTATGAAGTTCCCCATACCTTCTTCCAGAGGGTGGAGGCTGAGCTACCCTCTCTGCTCTGGGGTGGAGGTGCCCCACAGCTAGCGCATTGCAAGTTGCAGAAAGGAGTCTATAAAGGCAGTTTAGCCATTCTAGAGACTAAAAGCTACAACTGGGCCTCACAGCTGGTCACAGTCAATGACTGGATGTTTGGAGACGAACAGACCCAGCATGGAGGGTAGATAGAGTGGCTATAAAGGAGAGGGGTGTTTCCATTATTCTATGATTTGAGGCTGCGAAGAGAGCTCCCCGCCCACACTCACACAGTATTAACAGTATGAGGTATGTTTAACAAATATCCAGGTTGGGAGGAAAGACTCACACAAATGGCCCCATTCAGGGGCAATGCTGGACTTCCACATGTTAAAAAATGTAAAAAAAACTTTGGCAAGTTGAAACTACTGGGATTAGAGAAACCCGGTAGACGTGTGGAGAGACCAGCCTACATTAAATTCGAAATTTTACAGCAAGAGTATGAAATGGGAAAGGGTGAGTGGTTAAAATACTTACAACTTGGCCATGCCCTCAGGACCCACATCATCGAAGGTGAAGCACTAGTAGAAGCTTCCCCCTTAGAAGATCGACTACTCACAGACCTGCTAACCTCCAAAGTGATATCGCTAATATACAAAAAAAAAAACAATTCCCCTGATTTTTTGGGTCCTCTAAAAGCCTCATGGGAGGGCGATCTGGGAAATCTAGATGATGATGAATGGGTGGAGGCGTTACAAAACCCTAGTGAGGTAGCAATACGTTCCAGGTTCAGATTGATGCAAATAAAAATACTACACAAGACATATTATGCCAAAACAGTGTTGCATCGAATAGGACGCTCAAGGACAACCCACTGTCAGAGGGGATGTGGCTAAGAAGGTACCTTTTATCACATACTATGGGACTGTAAAATCATACAAGTATATTGGCAAGGGTTTGGAAAGGTTATCACCAAGATAGTGGGTCAGCCAGTCGCAATTGAGCCCAAATGGTTCCTACCACAAACAACTGGAGAGGAAGCATGGCCTCGATACATGAAAATCTGGCTAGCTCTGGCAGCAGTGGTGGCAAAGCAAAATGTTGCAAGATGCTGGGGGGTGGCAGCCTCACCAAAAATAGCGGATTGGAAGTCTGACCTGGACTGGTGCAGTGTATTTATTATTTATTTAAGAAGCTTATAAAGCGCGCAGCTACCCACGTCGGGGGTGTCCCGGCGCTAAGAGAACAAGTTAATCACTAGAGAGGGCAGCCAGGGTCCTACCATCCAGCCAGAGATTACAAAGGCACACCTGATCAGAGTTGGGAAAACAGCCAGGTTTTTAATTTGCGACGGAAGATCTGTTCTGACTCAATGAACCTGAGGTCCAAAGGGAGGCCATTCCAGTATTTAGCCGCCGTCACACTGAACGTTCTGCCACCACTCCGGGCGAGCCTAAATCTAGGAACAGTCAGTAGACGGAGACTATTGGATCTTAGGTTTCTTTCTGACATGGATAATTTGAGTCTTTTACTCAGGTATGCTGGGCCAATTCCATGGATAGCCCGAAAGGCAAGGGTCAGGATTTTAAACTGAACCCGACGGGCGATAGGGAGCCAGTGTAGGTCATTGCGATATGCTTTAACCGATTTGCGGGTAGGGATGTTTCCAATAAGCCTAGCTGCCGCATTTTGAACGATTTGCAATCGGTCAATGAGATAAAGGGGAGCTCCGGTATACAAGCTGTTGGCGTAATCCAGATGTGTCGTGATAAGAGCATGGACAATCGTTTTACGGGACGTCTGAGGGAGGTAGGGAAAAATCTTCCTAATCATGCGCAGCTTGCCAAAGCAAGCCGCGGTGACTTTGTTGACCTGAGCTTTACAGGACATGGTGTTGTCAAAAAGGAAGCCGAGATTGCGGGTTGACTGTACTGGATTGGGGGGGGATTCAGAACCGTAGGCCACCATAAGGCGGCAGGGGGAGCTGATTTCTGGCTAAAAAAGAGTACCTCAGTTTTGTCTGTATTTAGGGCCAGATGATTGGAAGCCATCCAAGAACAGATGTTGCCAAGGCAGTTACGAAAGTTAGAAAAGTGCGAGTCAGAATGGTCTCTAAAAGAAAAGACAAGCTGAGTGTCATCAGCGTATGAGACCACCCTGACTCCCCACGATTCTACTACCCTGGCAAGAGGGCCCAAATACACATTAAACAAAAGAGGGCTTAAGGCGGAGCCCTGGGGCACACCGCAAACAAGGGGTTTGTCCTCTGATTCGAAGGGAGGCAAAAATACTCTTTGGGATCTCCCTGAAAGGAACGATTTGATCCAAGCCAGAGCTGTGCCTCCAATTCCCAGCTGCTGTAACCTAGTCACAAGTATATCATGAGACACAGTATCGAATGCGGCGGACAAGTCGAGGAGAACCAGCATGGCCTCCTCGCCCCTGTCCACCGATTCGCGAGAGATGTAGCAGAGAAAACTATATACGCAAGCAGGGGCTGTCTGCAAAAGTGGTAAAACATTTAGAGTAAATGGCAAACATATAGAGGATTGTAAATAAGCAGGGCATTACCTACACAACATTGTTTACATAACAATTACTAGTACACAGCTACGGCATAGGGTGAGCAAGTGTTCATTACGCAACAACTAAGCAAACTGTCGCTCTATGGGATCAAGGGAAGGGAAAGTGTCTTGAATGGGGAAGAACACATTTTGTGAAAACCAATTTATATGTTGATTTATTACCAAAATGCAGGGATGAAATTTCCGGGCCATGACACTATAATGTGTGTTGAGCATGTATCAATAAAAAGAATTTAAAAAATCCCATTTCAATCCATGAACTACATAGACAAATGTTTCTATTGTAATGTAACATAAATCAAAGGGCAGTGGACGATATGTACCATAACTGTTATCAAGAAAGTATGTCTCACATTGTAGTGAGTCACATCCCTTGTGATGTCTTCCAACAGGAGAGAAATAGGGGTGTAATGGCAGAAATATCATGCAGTGCCACAGATAAAAATGCAACACTTCATTGTGTGAGAAGGATAGAGCATGAAAGGACCACATCAACAGAAACATGGCACTACCAAACACTTTTCCCTATTGCCAGAGTTAAATAAGTTAGACGTGTGCCCCACACACACAATTTCAGCACTGTGCAAGGGTGTCTGCGTGAGGCTGAAAAGGTTGAGGGATCAGTGAGTGTGGGTACAAGGTAAAAGGTATAGGAAAAATAGTTGTTCAACTGTCAAAAAATTGTGGCCAGTTAGCATCAGATAGCTGCTTATAAATTATTCACACAAGACAGGCCAATATTGAAAAATGTAGGTTTCTTTGTTGGACATGCACTGTGGGTCTGTGTGCAACCTATATTAGGTAATGCACTGCAGAGGTCTGACTGTGCCCAGAAAGCCACAGATGGTAAACTCCTGTGGAGCAAATGTACTTCTGTATTTTTAGTGCCACAAGTTTACAGCCCATGTCAGAAAGCACAGTGATTATGTAAGTCATTCTTTTCAAATGTAATTACACACAGTGTAAGTTACACTGCTAACAAATGTGCACAAACAGTCAAGAACCGATGGTGCTTCTGAAAGATAGATGCCGTAGTCATACCAAGACTGTACGTAATGCAACATAAAGAACATAGCTGTCTTGTCAACATGTCAGTGAAAGAAAGTGCTATAGAAGTAACAATTAATTCTGAAGCAGCCACTTGACAGCTCAGTTGATCACTCGTCGGCCTCCCACTTAGAATCAATCTAACTCAACACAAAGGTTTGAGGGATTCACTCAGTTAAGGCCAGTACTAGCTACTAAGCCTATGTAACATAATTATATTACCATTTAACTTAGCAGGTTCTACTTGTTGCAGAAACTTGCATATCATCCATGCAAGCAGACACCCTGGTAGGAATGCATGGAAACCTTTCTACCAGATGTCGGTTGCACTTAAGACAGACTTAAGACAGACTTAAGACAAACTTAAGACAGACTTAAGACAGACTTAAGACAAAATCCTAACTTAAGTCTGTCTTAAGTCTGTCTTAAGTTTGTCTTGAGACAAACTTAAGACAAAATCCTAACTTCTGTGAATACCAAAAGTAGCAAGTTCATTCTGTGAATACCAAAAGTAGTAAGTGCATTCTGTGAATGCCAAAAGTAGTAAGTGCATTCCGTGAATACCAAAAAAGCAGTAAGTTTAGGATTGAGTCTTAAGTTCATTCTGTGAATCGGGCCCAATGTAACTTTACTCACTTAACCAACTCCCGCATCTGAAGGTTTAGCTCATACTCTATACCTTAGAGAGCCCAGATGCTGCTATGAATATGCATTCCACAACTATTATTAAAAACTGCGGGTTATCCAGGCTGTTTTATCGGTATAAAATGTCAGATATCATGTCATTTTGAATACTCTTTTGCGATTTTAGCATTGATATTTTAGACACAGAATTTTGCACTATTTAAAGGAGAACCATGCATAGATTTATAAGCATGCATAATGGCACTTTCCTCATTTTAATTAAGACTGATGGAAGAACGGTTAGCACTTCGATGGGGCATTTCTGAAGAAGGCTGCACTTACCTGCTGGACCGGCCTCCGCCTGCAGCTTCTGGGGGGGCTAACGCTGTGAGTCTCCCTGCCGCCGCTTTTCTCCATCTTGCGGCCGGAGACTACAGCTCCCAGGCAGCCTAGAGGGCACTTCCGGTTCTCGCCACCATCGCGCCCAGAGGCGCTACTTAAGAACAGAGGCTCCCTCGGTGGAGCGGGGGGCATTTCTGAAGAAGGCTGCACTTACCTGCAGGACCGGCCTCCGCCTGCAGCTTCTGGGGGGCTAACGCTGTGAGTCTCCCTGCCGCCGCTTTTCTCCATCTTGCGGCCGGAGACTACAGCTCCCAGGCAGCCTAGCGGGCACTTCCGGTTCTCACCACCATCGTGCCCGGAGGCGCTACTTAAGAACAGAGGCTCCCTCCGCGTCGCGGGATGCGCACGGGCCAAGCCCGGGCAAAGGGCAGGCCGTCTGTGGCCGACCGGGGCAGGAGGAGGCAGGGCAGGGCCCCATCTCTAACGTCTGCCTAAAAAGACTACCATCGGCCAAAAACTGTAAGAAAACTTGTTGCTTTGTTTCTGACTGGGGGTGTTCTGGATAAAGGTTGGGGCTTGGCTGTTACATCTTTCGTATTAGTAAAAGCAGCCTGTATACAGGATTCATGGGGAAACGTAAATCAATGGAGGGGGGGAGCGGTGCTGGTAACCCCCCCGAAGCTCCATAAAGGAAAGAAAACAGCAAAGAGGCAAGCCAGTCAGCTGGAAATAGTGTAATGGATCGTATTAATAATCTTGTGGACGAATGCACGGTGATCCTTGTGGCTGATCAAGGTCATACCAGCGAGGATGCCACGAGTAATAAGGGAGGGGTTTCCTTAAAAACAGCAAATGATTCTGTTGAACTTCCAACAATTCCAGATATGTTTAAGGCAAAAAGGAAACTTAAGGATGGCATGGTTAACCTCATCGGGGACTGTTTAATTACACCTAACGAGACTCCTAGTAATGAAGGTCCGATTACTCACCTTGATTCAGTGAGTGAGAACCTGTTATTGCCCCCTGCCCCCCTGGTACTTCTTGGTGACAGGTTCGCGGTCCTGGCTGATATTCATAATGAGCTCCCTGCCCCTTCAATTACCAACAACAGTAGGGACAAAGCAATGTCCGTGGAAGTTAGTGCTCTAACTAACCTTCTTTTCCTATTGCGGTATGAAATAGAGTCATTGAAGTCTTTGATTGTCAATCTAACTTCTATGGTCAATGACAAATGCGAGGGTTTAATAAGGTCCACGTCTAAAGTGACACCTGCAGCACGAAATTTCTTCCCCATAAAATCTCATGAAGTAAGCAAAGTACATCTAACTAAGGCCATGGATAAGCATAGTGACTCGACCACGGTGCATGCTACTGTTCTTAGCTCTGGCCACCTACCTCCCAAAGATAGAAAGGAAGGGCTGTTTATACAACGCTCTAGAGGAGAGGGGAGTGGACATGAGTTAAGACAGAAATCCATTGGTATAGCTGGACGGCAAATAAAAGCAACTGGGGTGGCTGTGGGTTCGACAATTGTAGAGGCCAACAATTCAGGGAACAAAGGGAACATCTTTTCTAATAAAGCTCACTCCCAAAGGAACAAAATATATATGACTAATGTTCCTAAATTAGGGAAAGCGAAATATGGTAATAGCGAGCACCCAGATTCTCTAACCAACAAAGCCATTCACTGGCTGCGCCACGTTAGAGGATGCCGCTCGGTGATTAGGGAGGATATCTTAGAGGCAAAAAGGATAAGTTCCCCAAACTCCATATGTGACTCTATAGAGTTAACTTTGAAATCTGCATTTCTTGCTGATAACCTCTTTACACTGGAGTTTAGATCCAGTGCTCCATCTCAATCGCAGATCCAACTAAGGAAATATGTCCCCAGACTCTGGTGCCCACTTCTAACGCCACAGGAAGAGTAAGTGTGAGGAATTGTTCTGGGTTAGATAGTAATGATTGACAAACACCGGTCCTACCGATAGCAGATAGCGGAAACTTGGAGGTTCTGAAGGTTGGGAAATGCATTGAAGCACCAGAGATAACAGAGGTAGCAGGGGTTGAATTGTGGGGTGCAGCCCTCTCAATGAGTCCCAAACTAGAGGTTGATATCAGGAGCGGGGTTGGTTCCATAATCAATCAGTACCAAGGAACACCATGTGAATTAGATCAAGGGCAGTCTACAGATACCCCTGTAATTATTTCATCAAAGTCATTTGACAGTACCAAGGATGGTGTGGGGAAGTTAGTTTCATGGAACATTGCTGGGTTGCGTTCTAAACAGGATTCTCAGGACTGGCTAAGCTTTGTTAACAGTTTTGACATGTGCATTTTCCAGGAGACGTGGCTATGTGAACCATCTTTTGCCCAGGGATACTTAAACTACTCTGTGCCAGCATCCAAGGGTGCAAAGGGCAGACCCATGGGTGGCTTAAGCATCTGGGTCCGCCAGAGTCTTTCGTTAACTGTTAAGGTGGTAGACACCAGAAATAGAGATATCTAACTTATTAGAGTAGACTCAGGTACTCTGGGACAGCTCGATATCTACAATGTCTATGCGAGGGGTAGCAGGGGTGGGAGGTCAGAAGTTTTAGCGGCTTTGGGTTCCCTCCTTGAAACCCACTCCCAAGATAATAACATTTTGATTGCTGGTGATTTGAATCGAATCTTCGAACCCCTGGCTATTGGCGATGACTTCCTTGGGGATGAAGAGGATAGGCAATGGGGTGTCCCCAAATTAGATCTGAAACCTTTCTCCCGCTGGTCCGAGGATGTCATTTGTCTGAATGCCAAATGCTATGAAATGGGTCTAAGAGGACTAAATGGGAGGACTCTGAGCGATAAGGCTGGGGCCAGTACTTTTGATAACGGGCGGCACAGAAGTAGAATTGATTATGTTTTATGCAGTATAAAATTATGGACCCTAGTTTGTGACAGGGAGGTTAAATGGAGGATCGAAAGTGATCACAACCCATTGTGCGTAGAGCACAAATGGTGGATACCTGCTAATGTGATCACAAATACTGAGGGGGCTATCCCACCTTCGATTGTCCCTACAAACGACATGCGCAGGTTAAGATGGGCACATGTTGTAACCAACCAACAGGCCATCGCTAACATTACTACTGAAGCTGACAAAGCAATAATGGCCATTGAACAAATTAATCTGTCTAACCCAGGAACGAGTAATGTGACTGCAATTCATGATACCCTCTTTTGTGCCATCAGGAATTATTTCTTGAAACCAGCGAAGAACAATAGAGGGGGATCCCGTAAGCAGGCAAAATGGTATAACGCCCAGTGCAGGAAGGCACGACTAGCTTTAGGAACTGCTATCAAAGGTAGACAACCTATGGCCGTTCGAACTGCCAGAAAAGAATATAAGGAAAGTGTAACAAAGGCAAAGAAATTATGGGACGAGCTCCATTGGCTAGAGTTAAAGGAAGCTAGTGATAGGAAAGACTCTAGGTTCTTTTTGGAACATTGTAAAGTGGGGCAGAGAGGGAGTACCCGACCCTCCTAATAACAACGTACCTGAAGAGGAGTGGGTCAATTATTTTAAGCCCCAGTATGCCGAAACACAGCATGGCGTTTGGCTTAAGACCTGCTTATTATAAAGATAACTCTTTTAGTACTAATGAGGTAATGATGGCCCTTAGTACAGTGTCTAGTGGTAGAGCCCCAGGATTAGATGGCGTGCCGGCAGACGTCTTTATCAACAATAAAGAGCGTTGGTGTAAGTATATCCATCTTCTTGCCAATGCAATTGCTCAGGGTGCAACTGTACCGACATCCTGGCAAGGTGCAGTCATAATACCTGTATTTAAGAAAGGAGACCGATCCCAACTGGGCAATTATAGGCCCATAAGCCTTATTGACACCATCCAAAAGGTAGTTGGGCAATTGGTTGTAAACAGGCTCCTTGACTGGGCAGAGGAGAACAACGCTCTGTCCCCATTCCAAGCGGGATTTAGAAAGTCTACGAGCACGGTGTATCAGGTGTTCCGCATTACCTTACTACAGTGGAGGACCGTGCTACTGGGTGAGGGTAGCCTGTATGCTGCTTTTGCCGATTTGCGGGCTGCCTTCGACCTAGTACCTAGGTCCAAGCTGTGGCTGGTGCTGAGGAACCTGGGCCTACCAGGAGAGTTACTGACAATGATAATGAGGTTCCACGAAACAAACTTTGCTAAGATCCAGTGGGGGGGGGCAGGGAAAG
Organism: Lissotriton helveticus; assembly: GCF_964261635.1. NCBI lineage: Eukaryota > Metazoa > Chordata > Amphibia > Caudata > Salamandridae > Lissotriton > Lissotriton helveticus. The sequence continues at coordinate 884,941,355 of NC_136070.1, forward strand.
GTGACCGCAGACTTCCCGGTGGAACGGGGTGTCCGGCAAGGGTGTTCGATGGCGCCCACTCATTTTACATTATATATTAACGGGGTTGTTGCTCACATGTTGTCTTCAAATGCGGATGCTCCCTCATTAGCTGGCACCAATATACCTATTTTAATGTTTGCATACGACACGCTGATTTTATCAAAGACACCAAGTGGACTACAGCGTGCTCTATCCATCTTTGACGAATTCTGTGGGGAGCACGGCCTAGAAGTTAATGTGGCCAAAACAAAACTTATGGTCTTTAACCCCCACCGAAGCTTTAAATCCAAATTAACTATGAACGGTTGTTCCTTAGAGGTAGTAAATGCTTTTACGTATCTGGGAATTCATGTATCTAATTATCTCAGATGGTCCCAGCACATAAATATTGCTACATTAAGGCATAGGCAATTGGCTGGTGCTCTTGGTTCAGAACACAAAAAATCCTTGACCAAACCAATAAAACCAGCATTGCAGGTATACAAAGCCAAGGCCCTCGGCTCTGCGCTTTATGGTGCTGAGCTGTGGGGATTTGAGATGGTAGTGGCACTCCAAACTTCGGAAAACAAGTTCTTCCGGGCTATTACCGGTGTCCCTAAGAGTACTCCATTATTGCCTCTTAGGTACGATTTGGGCAGGAAAGCTGTTGCAGACTTGGTTAGGCTTCGTCCGATTCTGTATTGGCGGAGGCTTTGGACTACGCCTAAGCTCTCCCACTATGCTGAGGGGTTCCTATACATTCTCAAAGCGGATGTGTTCCATAAAATCGGATGGCTTAAAACACTTAGAGTAAATCTGAGTGAACTTGGCCTCCGGTCGCTTTGGGAAGATCCAGTGGCAACCATTTTTCCAACCAAAAAAATCATAAAAGAAATCTATTGGGAGAAGGTGGCCGCTCGGAACTGGAGTAGTACTAGTGCAGCGTCCATGGCTGGAGGATTCTTTGAAGCCAAGTTGTATCCCTGCCTCGAACCTTACTGGGACGCCATAACTAGACCGGGTGATAGAAAGCTCCTCTTCCAATTAAGAGCAGGCGCACTTCCCCTTAGATCTCTGACAGGAAGGTGGGGAGGCAGACTTACCGATAGCTGCCCCGCTTGTGGTGCCGCCAAGGAAACAATTGGTCATTTTTTATTTGCCTGCACAGCCTATGCTGACCCAAGGCGCATTTGCCTAACACCAATGTGTAAGAACTTAGATACTACTAGCAGTGCTGTAGCTTTACGTATCATATGCACTAGCACTTTACTGACCCTAGCAATATCAATAGCTACAGCTAAGTATCTTGGATGGGCGTGGTCTATTAGACAGAGACTGTAAGACACTTGATTGTCTTGTTATTATTATACTATTAGTCTGTCTGCACTTTTATATCTGTAATTTTTATTTCTTTTTTTTTTTTTTTTTTTTTCCAAAACCTTTATTGGAGTAAGCATAGAAAAATACAAGAATGGGCCTACAACCTCACGGGCTGGCCGCTAATAACAAGGCACAATGCATGTAAGAAAAATGTACACCCGTGGATAGGTACAGCTCACGTACAAAGCATTACTCTATAGACATCACAGAACAATTTGCATTTTTATTTTATAAAAAGAAACACAAACACTAAAGGCGAATGGACGATAATTAAGGTCTGCCCAAAGAGCGGAGGGGACGGTTCCACGATCAGGAGAACACACCCAGAGCCCGAAGGCTCCAATCAAGTCGGGGAGGGGGGGGGGGGAGCAGCGGGGAGAACCGGAAGTATAAAAAACCTTACGGAAAGGCTCCGGGAACTCTAGTCTAGGGAGAAGGGACAATCTCAGCAGTATTTTCAAGGGGAGGGGTGCAAATACCCCCACGATAATCATTCCACTGGCCCCAAACCTAATTTTTATTTCTTAATTTTACTCTGTAGCAATATTTATATTTTAATATGCTTGTTAGTAATCAAGTCTCATTTTTTAACTGAACGTTTTAGTCTTATTCTTATCTTTAACTGAAATGATTGTCAGTCTGATTTTATATTGGTGATTGTACATGCTTTTACGAGTGAACCTCGAATAAAGCAATATTTGACTTGACTTGGTTAGCACTTTATATTATATTCTGTTTTTAGATAGCCATAACTGATAATGGGATCTATCTAGCAAAAAAAAGTTTAATCAGCTGAGTTTTATACATTTTATGATACGTATCTACGTGGTGATATTGTGATGGATTGTCTTAATTGTTAACAATAATTGATTGATTGATTGTATCTCGCTATGATGATTTAATTTCTTTGCTGTTAGACAGAATATACAAGTGTATGATCTGCAAGTACAGGAGACAGAAACAAGGTATGTCAGACAACATGTAAGTAGTTATTGATATTAGGATTTTGTGCACATATATTCTGTGAGTGAACGTAAGTACCTTCTCATGTTTAGGCTCACCCATATCACAATCTCTTTCATGTGTATTGCATGAGGAATGTTTGTTCCACAGGTCTGAAGCACCACTTTCTTTTTTTTATTTCAGTAATTTTTATTGAAAATAAAGAGCATATTTACATGGTACAGAGTGAAACACATGGGGGATGTGGAAAAAGAAAACAGGGAAGAAAGAAAAATCGCGCCCGGGGGGTGGGGGGGGGTACAAGTATTGTCTCGATTGTCTCGATTGGCTTGTGTCTGTCCGTTCGTGTTCTCATGCTTGCTTCTTCTTCTTCTCGCCAAGCCTTCAAGTACCCCCGTGCCCCCTTACGGACTGTCTGATTGCTGATTGTCTTTTCGCTCCCCTGGTAGCGTGAAGAGAAAAGAGAGGTGTAGAGATATAGAGTGTAGAGAGAGAGAGGCACATTGTGTTGCAGAGTAGGCGATGCGTGTTGTTTATGCAGTATTGCCTAGTCTGGGCATTCAGGGTGGCTTATGAGAGGACAGGTAGTTGTCTATCGACAGCCATATCTCCTTTTTTTTCTCTGAGTTCGGTTGGCTGTTGGTTGTTATGGTGTCGGCTCCTCGTAGGAATATGACCCAGTTGAACCAAGCTTTAAAGGTGGCCTTTGCTGTGTCTTTCCAATTGTTCAGCACCGTCTTGACCGCCGCTGTAAGCAGGAGGTCAATCAAGTCTCTGTCATTTTCGGATGTTATGGATGGGTCGGTGTATCCCAGTGCCAGATGGTGGAAGTCTAGTGATATTGTGGCTCTTGTTACGTCATTGATTAGAGTGTTTATGGAGTCCCAGAACTTCCTGATCTTGGTGCATTGGAAGAGGAGGTGTGCTAGGTCCCCCCTCTGCTTATTGCAGTTGCAGCAGGAGTCGTTCTCTCTTATTCCCATTGTGGCTAGGCGTGCTGGGGTCCAATAGGCCTTGTGTACTAGCCAGAATTTTGTCTGATCTAGAGTTGTTGTCACCTTCCTTTTTGATGTGGAGGACCATAGATCTGCCCTTTCCTTCTCACTTAGCTCTCTCCCTGCTACTGCTTCCCAGTGGGTTATTGTTTTGTTATTTAGTTTAGAGGTTTTGGGGCTCATGGCTCTATATATGTGCGCTACTTGGTGTCCTATTATGTTCAGGCTGGTGGCGTATTGTATTATTGATGGGGTGAGCTTGCTTATGCCTGCTTTTGTTATTGCCACCCTTATTTTGAGGAAGTTATAGAGCTCTGTGCTGTCGAGCTTATATTGCTCTTTCAGTGTGTCAAAAGCTGTTTGAGTCTCTTTGTCCTGTAGTTGACTCACCGTTGTTATGCCGTGTCGGTACCAAGTGTGCATGTCCAGTGTTTTATTTCTGTACTTTATTCTAGGGTTGTGCCAGAGGGATTCTAGCTGAGTTTGTCTGACGCTAGTGTCTAGTAGTTTATCTAATCTTAGTAGGGCCAGTCTTGTGTTCCTAAGGATTGCGTTTTGTTTGATTGCGGGGTGTTTCGTCGCTGTGAGTAGTGCCACGGGTTCCATCCCCCCTAGTAGTCTCCGTTCCAGGGAGAGCCAGGCCGGGGTGTAGTCACTCTTTGGTGTTATCCAGTACAGGCCTTGTTTTGCCATGCAGGCTGTTTGAAAGGTTCTGAAATTTGTTATGTTCAGACCTCCTAGTGCCTTGGGGAGTCTGAGTTTCTGAAGGCTGATTCTCGGTTTCTTTCCTCTCCATAGGAATGTGTTCAGTAATTTGTCTAATTTTTTGTGAAAGTCAGGTGTGTTAGTTAGTGGTAGCATGTTAAGCATGTAATTGACCATAGGGGTGACCATCATTTTGATGGTCTCAACCCTCCCCCACCACGTAGTGAATTTGGGTGACCATCCCTCTAATTTCTCCTTGATTTTGTGTAAAATAGCTTGTTCGTTCAGGTCTAATGTGGTTCGCAGGTCTCTTTTCGAAAAGGAGGCCCAGGTATTTAATGGCTTTCTTCTGCCAGGTCAGACCAGAGGACCCCAGTGCTGTTTTGTTGGTGTGGATGTTTAGTGGTTTACATTCCGATTTCTCTCTGTTGAGTTTATATCCAGACACCCGTGCGTACTGATCTATGGTGTCCATTAGAGTTTTAATAGACCTATCCGGGTCTTCTGTTACGATGAGGACGTCGTCCGCGTACGGTGCTAGCTTGAAAGATTCTCCCTCTACAGGTATACCCCTAATGTCTGGGTTTGATCGTATCATGTTGAGTAGGGGTTCTATAGCCAGTAGGAAGAGGCCTGGAGATAGCGGACAACCCTGTCTCGTCCCCCGTTTAAGGTCTAGCAGCTCTGACGCGCCCCCATTTACCACCACTCGGGCTTTGGGTTCGTTGTATAGTGCCATTACCATCTTCCTGTAGTGGTGGCTTAAGCCAAATTTTTGCATGCATTGGTCTAGGTAGGGCCACGACACTCTGTCAAATGCTTTTTCCGCATCAAGGGCGATCATGACCGCTGCGTTGTTGCTTTTGGCCGCGTGGTTGATTACGTGGCATAATAATCTTGTATTGTCGTGGGACATCCTGTTCTTCAGGTACCCCATTTGTGTGCAGTGTATGAGGGATGGGAGGTATGTGTTGAGTCTGGTTGCAAGGATCTTGGCGTAGATTTTGCAGTCAACATTAATGAGTGAGATTGGTCTGTAGTTTTTCGGATGCTGTGTATCTTTGCCTTCCTTCGGGATCACTATAATGTTGGCTTCAGCCATCGATTGCGTCATGCGACCTTTGTGTACACAGCTTGTGAACACTGACGTCATTGTTGGCCTGAGTGTGGTAATGTAGTGTTTATAGAAACTGGCTGTGAACCCGTCAGGTCCTGGTGCTTTTTTATCCTTCAGACTTCTGACCGCTCTCTCTATCTCATCTCCCATTATGTCTGAGTTAAGTTCCCCCTCTGCTCTTCTGTCAGTTCTGGTGTTGTGATGTTTTTCAGTAGTTCTTTCCCCCCATCTGCACTTAGCATTTCGTCTTTTTTGTAAAGCTGCGCGTAAAAGTCTCTGAATGTGTCGAGTATTCCTTTGTTCGTTGTGTGTGATTTGTTCATGCTGTCCCTGACAGCTGCTATTGTGTGCTGTCTCTGCTTGCCTTTGAGGTACGATGCAAGTGCTTTACCTGCTCTATTGGCCGAGCATAAGTTTATTGCTTTGTATTTGTTAATCCAGGTCCCTGCCCTTTCACTAAGAATCTTGTTCAATTCGTACTTTTTCTTTGTTAGGGTCGTGAGGGTGTTCCTGTCCTCTAGGTTGGCTATGTGTCCTGATTCTAGTTTTTTGATTTCGCTTTCTAGGTCAGTTATCTTTTTGCTTCTTTCTTTGTTTTGTCTTCCCTTGATACTGATTATGGTCCCTCTTACCGTGGCCTTCAGTGCGTCCCATAGTGTCTCTCTTTCTATGTCTGTACTGTCGTTATTTTTGAGGTAGTCTTTTAAGGCTAGTTCTATTTCAGCACTGCTGTTTGTGTTTTTGAGAAGGTCATCATCGAACCTCCACCTCCGTGTTGGCCTCTCGTTGTGTTTGCCCGTTAGTGTTAGGCAGATGTGAGAGTGGTCTGAGATCGTTCTTGGGCCAATCTCCGTGTGTTCTATGAGGTGTGTGTGCGTGTCCGATATGAGTATATAGTCAATCCTGCTGTAGGAGTTGTGTGGGTTTGAGTAGAAGGTATACTCCCTCCCGTCTGGGTTCTGTAGTCTCCATGGGTCTGCTAGCCTGAGTTTTGAGCAGAGGTTCCGTAGCGGGTTGCCCTTCTGTGTATTCTGGCTCTGTCTTTGTGGGTGCCTGTCTATGGCTGGGTCCAGTACTTGGTTCATGTCTCCAGCTACTATTTGGAGCTCTTCTAAAGGAAGTGCCTCTAGTTCCTTGTCTATCTGTTCCCAGAATGTCTTGTCCTCCATGTTGGGTCCGTAAATATTTGCCACATGTATAGGTTCCTCCCCCCTGAGCAGGCTGGTGATTAATAATCTGCCCTCTGTGTCATTCTTTGATTTGGTCGGTGTGAGTTTTGACTTTTTGAATGAATGAATGAATGAAAAAGATGCTTGCTAAAGCGCGCTGCGGCCAAGCGGCTTCCTGGCGCTGGGGGAGTCAGATTCTACAGTGCTACCATGGGACTAAACTGGGAAGGCCTGGGAAAAAAGAAAAGTTTTTAAGGCTTTACGAAAGGAGGAGTAGTTGGCAATGGACCGAATGGACAAAGGAAGGCTGTTCCAGAACTGGGGGCCAAAACCGAGAAGCGGGTGCCACCAGTTCGAGATTTGCGAAAGCGGGGTACTTGGAGGAGAAGAAGAGATGAGGAACAAAGGGTGCGAGTCGGGGTGTAGGGAGTGACTAAAGAAACAATAAAGAGAGGAGCAGAGTGGGTGTAGGCCAGAAAGGCTAAGCAGGCTAATTTAAAGAAGGAACGGAAATGCACCGGGAGCCAGTGGAGGGACTTGAGGACGGGCGTGATGTGAGAAAATTTGGGGAGATGGAAAATGAGACGGGCTGCTTGATTTTGAATTGCCTGTAGGCGTCGTAATTCGAAGGCCGGGATGCCAACATAAAGGCAATTCCCGTAATCAAGACGGGAAGTGATGAGGGCCATAATGATCGATTTAAGGGCAGTGGTAGAAAAGAAGCGGGAAATTTTTCGAATGAGACGGAGGGACAAGAAACAGGATGAAACAACGGAGCTGACTTGGGCATGCATGGAGAGGTCTTTGCTAACCTTGATGCCCAAGGTACGAACAGAGGGAACAGGTGGAGGGGAGGGGCCAAAGGAGGGGGGCCAATGAGAGGGGGACCAAGGATTGGTGGGACCACCCGTGAGGACAAGCTCCGTCTTGTCCGGATTCAACTTGAGATGATTCGTGATCATCCAATCCGAAATGAAGAGTCAGGAGTGGACAGGTCAAAGATGAGCTGAAGGTCATCCGCGTAATTGTACACGGAGACCCCCAGCTCCTGAAGAGAAAAAATAAGAGGGTAGATATAAAGATTGAAAAGAAGGGGGGAGAGAGAGGAACCCTGAGGAACTCCACACACTAGAGGGCGGGGAGGAGCGGAGAATCCTGCAAGATGGACTGCCTGGGTTCTGCCCTGGAGGAAAGATGCTATCCAAGAGAGTGCAACGCCTCTAATGCCGGCTGCGCTGACACGGTCGAGAAGAATGGCATGGTCGACCGTGTCGAACGCAGCCGACAGGTCGAGGAGCACCAACGCCTGGGGAAGGCCAAGGTCCGCCTTGCCCTTGAGCTCGTCCAGAACAGCGGTGACAACAGTCTCAGTGGAATGGCCAGGGCGGAAACCCGCCTGATGGGAAGCTAAGAGGCAGTGTTCCTCAATGTGGGAGGACAGACAGGAGGTGACGTGTCTTTCCAAGATCTTTCCCAGGTAGGGGAGAAGGGAGATGGGCCTAAAATTAGGGGGTGAGGAGGGATCCAAGCCTGGTTTTTTTATGATCGGGAGGACTATTGCGGTTTTAAAGGAGGAAGGGACGGAACCAAGGGCCAGGGAGGAATTAATCAAGGTGAGAGGAGGTCCAGGACAGGAGGTGAAGAGAGTTTGAAGGATTCGAGCCGGGGCACAGTCAGCTGGAGAGCCGGACTTAACCTTAGCAAGCAAAAGAAAAAATTGGTCATAGGTGATAGGGAGAAAATAATCCAGGAGCACAGACGGCGGAGGGGGAGAAAAGGTAACTTGAATTTGAGAGACTGTGGAAATGTTGTTTTTAATGGCAGTAATCTTGTCAATAAAATAATTATTAAGAGTGAGGCAAAAAGACTGAGATGGGGCAGAACTGATATTTGTGCGGTCAGAGGTGGCGAGCTGCTTGACCAGAGAGAAGATCTCACGGGGTTTATTAATAGAGAGAGCAACCTTCTCTGAAAAGTAAGCTGTTTTGGCCGACACAATAGCTTTCTTATAGCTGTTCAGTAAGAGTTTGTACCTAGAGCGGAGCAAGGGACAGTATTTGCGTCTCCAATGGCGCTCCGAGCGCCTGAGACTGAGTTTGAGATCTTTAAGTTCACTGGTGAACCATCTGTTGGCGTCGTGAGGCCGGACAGATTTGACTTTCTTAAGGGGAGCAGCGATGTCACAGGAAGAAGAAAGCCAAGAGCTGATAACATCAGCTTGGGATTCAAGAGAGAGATCCGTCAAATCAGGTGCTGTAGAGGCCAGGGAAGAGGAAAGAAGTGCGAGGTCCGTCTTGCTCCAACATCGGACGGGCACATTCTTAGAGAAAGGGGTTTTAACAGGGGAGGCGGAAAAAATACTAAAAGAAATCATAAAGTGATCCGACCAAATACAGGGAAGGATAGAGGGAAGGGAAATTTGGCGACGCAATGACCAAATTTGGTCTAGAATATGGCCCTTGTCATGGGTAGGGACAGTGATGTGGGGAGAGAAGTTCAGTGACTGAAGAGTGGCAGAGAAGTCTTTGGAGGCAGAACATTCTCTGGGATCGTCGGGCCAGTAATTGAAATCCCCAAGCAGGATTACAGACGAGTTGTTTACTGCCAGGGTGGCCAAAAGGTCCTGTAGTAGGGGAACAAACTGAGGCATAGACTGGAGAGGCCGATAAACAAGCACAAGAGTGAGGGGATCAGTGAAATTGGTGGACCGGGCAACCAGAGAGTCCACATGAGGTATGGGAGGGTGGTCAAGAAGCTGGAATCTGAGCGTTGAGCGAATGATCATTGCCACACCGCCGCCGGCTTTGCCCGCCGGGCGATCCATGCGGAGAGCATAGTAGGTGTCTGGAAGAATAGCTAGAAGGTCATGGAGTGAGTCTGTCGTGAACCAGGTTTCGGTCAGAAAAAGATAATCGGGGGAATCAGAGGATAGAAGATTGGAGAGTTCGATTTGGTGCTTAACTGCCGACCGAGTATTGAGCAGAAGAGCAGAAGCTACGGATGGGGGAGGTGACGGGGGGAGAGTGGTCAGTTGGGCAGGAGGTGAGGAAGTGGAGGGGGGGGAGGAAGGAAGTGAGCAAGTTAGCTTTCTCAGATAGGAGTACATCTAAACCCCTCCCCACTCAAACCCTCTGTGACTCATTAAATTCTTATTTTATTGATAAAGTTCTTAACATTAAAAATAACATTCCCCCTCCCTCCGCCTCTTATGTTGACCCCTGCCCACCAGCCCTGCCGCTTAGCCTAACATCCATTCCTCCTATCACGGAAACAGAGTTCCGGGAAATCTTACTAAAAGTCAAGTCAGGTTCCCCTGCTGACACCTGCCCGGCTCGTATTCTGCAGCATATTTTCTCGGTCTGCACGCAGCCCCCGATCACCTTCCTGAATAGTTCCCTCTCACAGGGAATCGTGACTCCGGCCCTTAAAGTAGCTACCATTGTGCCCATCTTGAAAAAACCAGGGGCCAACTCAGCCATGTCTTCTAACTAACGGCCCATTTCTTTATTGCCATATCTGGGCAAGGTGCTTGAGCGCCATGTTGCCACGGTGCTTAGCACCCATGTTGAGACTACGGGAGGCTTGGCATCCTGCCAGGCTGGCTTCCGCCCCAAACACTCAACTGAGTCTGTGGTGGTGTCGGTCCTAAACACCCTCAGGGAGGGTCTGGACCAAATAAACATCAAGCCCTAGTGCTCCTCGACCTCTCCGCCGCTTTCGATACGGTGGACCATTCCATCTTGCTTTCACGTATCGGAGCGGCGGGAATCGGGGGGTCAGCACTAGTGTGGCTCTCGTCCTTCCTGCGGGATCGCACACAGGCGGTCCGGCTGGGAGAGTTCATGGCAGACCCTCTGAAGATCACTTGTGGTGTTCCCCAAGGTTCCTCTCTTTCTCCTTTACTGTTTAATCTCTATATCTATCCTCTTATCTTTGCACTTCAGCAGCTGGAGGTCGCTGTGTACAACTATGCGGACGACCTCCAGCTGGTCTTTGATCTCTCTTCTTCCCCTCACGCTATCTTCAATTTTCAGTCCATTATGATTTTTATCAGGGACTGGATGAGCCACAATCATTTGAAGCTCAATCCGGATAAAACCGAGTTGGTGCTTACTGGTGGCTCCTCCAGTCCCTGGAACTCTTCCTTTTGGCCCCTCACTCTTGGCTCCCCCCCCTTCCTTCTTCTACGGTCAAAACATTGGGTATAAAAATTAATAACCAACTCACTCTTCATTCACAGGTTGGTGCTGTCGTTTCTTCTTGTTTTCTTATGCTTCGAACTATTCGTACTGTCTCCCGTTTCTTTTCCCCTTTGGCACTTAAACTTATTATGTCTGCCTTGGTCATCTCCCGGCTAGACTATGCCAATGCCCTTTACAACGGCATTCCGGCATACAGCCTACGCAAACTCCAGCTTGTGCAGAACCAAGCAGCCCGGCTGGTGTATGGCCTTCCCCGGTTCCATCATAGGTGTCTGGAAGAATAGCTAGAAGGTCATGGAGTGAGTCTGTCGTGAACCAGGTTTCGGTCAGAAAAAGATAATCGGGGGAATCAGAGGATAGAAGATTGGAGAGTTCGATTTGGTGCTTAACTGCCGACCGAGTATTGAGCAGAAGAGCAGAAGCTACGGATGGGGGAGGTGACGGGGGGAGAGTGGTCAGTTGGGCAGGAGGTGAGGAAGTGGAGGGGGGGGGAGGAAGGAAGTGAGCAAGTTAGCTTTCTCAGATAGGAGTACATCTAAACCCCTCCCCACTCAAACCCTCTGTGACTCATTAAATTCTTATTTTATTGATAAAGTTCTTAACATTAAAAATAACATTCCCCCTCCCTCCGCCTCTTATGTTGACCCCTGCCCACCAGCCCTGCCGCTTAGCCTAACATCCATTCCTCCTATCACGGAAACAGAGTTCCGGGAAATCTTACTAAAAGTCAAGTCAGGTTCTCCTGCTGACACCTGCCCGGCTCGTATTCTGCAGCATATTTTCTCGGTCTGCACGCAGCCCCCGATCACCTTCCTGAATAGTTCCCTCTCACAGGGAATCGTGACTCCGGCCCTTAAAGTAGCTACCATTGTGCCCATCTTGAAAAAACCAGGGGCCGACTCAGCCATGTCTTCTAACTATCGGCCCATTTCTTTATTGCCATATCTGGGCAAGGTGCTTGAGCGCCATGTTGCCACGGTGCTTAGCACCCATGTTGAGACTACGGGAGGCTTGGCATCCTGCCAGGCTGGCTTCCGCCCCAAACACTCAACTGAGTCTGTGGTGGTGTCGGTCCTAAACACCCTCAGGGAGGGTCTGGACCAAAATAAACATCAAGCCCTAGTGCTCCTCGACCTCTACGCCGCTTTCGATATGGTGGACCATTCCATCTTGCTTTCACGTATCGGAGCGGCGGGAATCGGGGGGTCAGCACTAGTGTGGCTCTCGTCCTTCCTGCGGGATCGCACACAGGCGGTCCGGCTGGGAGAGTTCATGGCAGACCCTCTGAAGATCACTTGTGGTGTTCCCCAAGGTTCCTCTCTTTCTCCTTTACTGTTTAATCTCTATATCTATCCTCTTATCTTTGCACTTCAGCAGCTGGAGGTCGCTGTGTACAACTATGCGGACGACCTCCAGCTGGTCTTTGATCTCTCTTCTTCCCCTCACGCTATCTTCAATTTTCAGTCCATTATGATTTTTATCAGGGACTGGATGAGCCACAATCATTTGAAGCTCAATCCGGATAAAACCGAGTTGGTGCTTACTGGTGGCTCCTCCAGTCCCTGGAACTCTTCCTTTTGGCCCCTCACTCTTGGCTCCCCCCCCCTTCCTTCTTCTACGGTCAAAACATTGGGTATAAAAATTAATAACCAACTCACTCTTCATTCACAGGTTGGTGCTGTCGTTTCTTCTTGTTTTCTTATGCTTCGAACTATTCGTACTGTCTCCCGTTTCTTTTCCCTTTTGGCACTTAAACTTATTATGTCTGCCTTGGTCATCTCCCGGCTAGACTATGCCAATGCCCTTTACAACGGCATTCCGGCATACAGCCTACACAAACTCCAGCTTGTGCAGAACCAAGCAGCCCGGCTGGTGTATGGCCTTCCCCGGTTCCATCATTCTACACCTTTGTTGAAGGAACTGCACTGGCTGCCTGTCCGGCAACGATCCCTTTTTAAGATGGGATGCATGGTCTTTCAGGCACGACAGGGAACGGCCCCGGCTTTCATTTCTTCCCTTCTAACCAACTATGTCCCCGTCAGACACCTTCGCTCGTCTGATCGGTCCCTATTGCAAGTCCCTCGTTTCACCAGGAAAAAATGGGGAGGTTCCAATTTCTCCTTCCTAGCTCCGGTATTCTGGAACTCCCTGCCAGACCATCTTCGAGCCTTAAAACAATATTTCCTTTTTCGTAAGGGTCTGAAAACTTTTTTGTTTGCTCAGGCCTTTCCACACTAAATGTCCCTTCTCTGTTTTTATTGCAAGCCGTTAAAAGCGCCAAGAAACCGTAACGGTGTACGATGCGCTATATAAGCTTTTTAAATTCAAATTCAAGGGCAGTGAACCGCGAGGACACCAAGTGAGTCAAGGCAAAGTGTCAGTGAAGGAGAGAGAGGGCTGGGGGTCTTCAGTGCAGATAATTGAGCAGGGGAATAAGTCAAGAGTACTGAGTATTGTGATGACCCCGTTCTTTTTGTTCTTTGTTGGTGATCCTATAACGTGACCTATCCAGCTGGCCTTTAGGCGGTCAATGTCTTCTTCCCCTAGACTTGTCTCTTGCAGGACATAGATATCACTTTTTAGTTTGGACAGGTGTTCTAGGATTTTCCTCCTTTTAACTGGGTGGTTGAGGCCCTTAACGTTCATTGACACTACTCTGATGTCCGTCTTAAGGTGCGTGTTGTGTGTCATTCTCCTTTTTTGCTTAACTGGCTGTCTGTTGGGTTCCTACCTGTCTTAGTTCTGTGTTTTGGCTCCTTGTCTGCTCTTTCTAGGAGAAGAAAAAGGGTGTAGAAAGATAGGAAAAGAAAAGAAAAAGGTATCAGCCCATGTGTGTGCGCCCCGCACCCCCCTTCACCTCCCTCGCCCCCCTCCCCTCCCTCCCCCCTCCCCCCCTTACCTAGCAGATGGCGGAGCAGGACGACAGAGCCAGGAGGGGCAACATCAGAATCCTGGGGGTCCCAGAAGGCCTGGAAGAAAAGGAGAAATCCTGCGCTGCAATGCTCGAAGACATGCTCCCAAAACTCACTGGACTGAACTTTGAGAGGCAGTTTGAAGTCAACAAAGCGTATAGAGTGCCGGCAGGAAAACCGGCCACGGGGAGGCCCCCAAGAGCAATAATCTGCTCCCCATTAAGAGAGGAGCACACTGACGCAATCTTCGCCTTTGCAAGAAAAAACCAAAACCTCACTTGGGCGAGCAACAAGATCGTGCTCACACAAGACTACTCGAAAGCCACGGTAGAAAACAGAAAAGGCTTCCTAGCCATGAGAGAAGCACTGCGGAAAAGGAACCTCACCTACTCTTTCACCGGACCAGCCCGCTTCAAAGTCACAGACCATTGGAGATCTGTTACTTTCGAAGATCCGGAGGAACTCAGACGCTACATGAAAGGACCGCCGGCAGAAGAGATGGAAGCGAGTAGCCAAAGCCAAAGCGTCCCGAAAAGAAGTGCCTCACCTGGCGGGGAAGGAAAATTGGACTGAACCTAAAAGACGGAACAAAACCGCAAGAATCCACCTCAAAGCTATGAACCTTGATCCACCTCAAGACCCTCAGCCCAACTTAAGAGATCAAGTCAAACAACACTAAACCAACATCTACCTCAAGGGGGAAGGCCAACCCAGAGGGAGTAAACAGAACGGTGTAACGGAAACGGACGAACTGACGATCGATGAAGGAATACGGAATCAGCAACCAATCTACCTCAGGTGGACGCGGAGCAAAGGAACATTGTTGTCGCACACCCACTATGAAGCACCACTTTCTATCTTATCCCGACGTGGTGCATTGTATAGGTATTACAAATCAGGTCATTCTTTGAGCTTAGTTTTTCAGTTTTTTTAGCAAATCATACAAATCTATGGGTACATGTGACCTTATTCATCTATTTAACTTTGATAGTGGAGTTCCGAAGTGAAATGACTCTTGCATGACAGAATAATTTGTGACTTTTAAATTAATTTGGTAATATGTTTGAACATATATATGGTGCATATTCACTTACTGGTAGTTGCATTGTCTCCAATCATAGCTGTATCTGCCCCTTCAAGTCCTACAACCAGTTCAGGTCAATTACTGATGCAAAATGCCGATCCCCTGCTGTTAGTGGGATGTGACAATCCGACCTCTAACCTGTTGTCACTGCACAACAATAGTTGTGTGCCATTTTTTCTTTTGTGCGCCTCTTGCAGTCGTGCCACCATTTTTTCCAACTGTTCACACTACTGCATTGATTTTATTTTGGATTGCTCTCCATAATGTCGACTCTTTGCCTAGAGGTAGTTTGGAAGTGACAAAAAGTTGGTGCTGATATTTTGTCACCTCAGCTATTAGGATTTCTAACACTTCTGGGGTGAATTTTACATTTCTTTTACATCCTCCTTCACGTTGGTCCACTTGAGATGATTCAGCTGCTGTTCCTGGCATTTCCTCATTGTTTCTTAAGGGATCGTGTTAGTTTTCTCCTGCATGTTCCATTTTGCAGTGAAAGCTCTGCTTCACAGTGTATGTCACTTTTGCGCTGTCTCACATCTTTTCTTTTTTTTAATAATGCTTACATGGGGCTACTTTGTTATGCAACATGGTGCTATGTTTTGCATCAGCCTGCCTTCACGTACATGTAAGTGGTAAATTTGGTGCTGGCTTTATGCGGTACACTGGCGCGGACGCGAAGTTATTATTTTTGGCTCAAAACCTTGCCAGGTTAGATTTTAGTAAATTGACCCTAGGAGCCTTGAAACATCTGTGCTTAAAGTAAGCTGTGTCAACATGCCCTTTGTGCGGTATTGCCAGTTGAGAGTATGTCAGATACTCTGAAAATACCCATATAAGTAACCAGGTGCCTTTTCCGATGACCTCAAACAGTCTATACGTAAAACCACTAAGAAATAGCTCCCTAATACTGAAAGTACAAACCCACCCTCATTGCATGGTAACTGGAGATACCTTATAGCAAATCTGGGTTTATTGTATTGACATATACATTTCTGATAGCTGCTTTTGATTCTTTTATATAAGCTCTTACAGAGGTATTGGAGAATAGACTTAAATAGGTAAAGGTACAGTGGCAAAATGATCCTCCTAATTATATTGCATTTACCAATAAAGCTAACATGCAATCTATCCCACTTTCGAAGCAAAGCTTGGGCCTGTGCAAACAGTGCTTCATAATTTAGAAATGCAGTAGTTTCCATATTAAAATACATTTTGACCCTCAAACACTGAGTTGATGTAGCATTTCAAAAGTCTGGTTGGTCAGGATCCCTATTTAAATTGATAAAATCTTTATCCAAATTCAATTAAATCCCTGAAAATTGCTCACAAATGGTATGAGCATCCTCATTTGCCTGCAGTGACTTTACAAGGCAAGAGGTGAGGATGGCAAAATCGTCTGCATATGCCAACAGCTTGGCTTCCCATTTATCAAACTGCAGTGATGGAATATAAGGAGATAGTGTATGGTCCTGTATATATGGATCCGGTTAAAAGAAAACAACAACAGAGGCAGGGGGCATCCCTCGCTGGTGCCCCGGTAGATACAGATTGGAGCAGACAGCATCCCTGTGCATGTGATCCTTGCCATTAAGAAGGAGAAGAGTGTATTTCTCTTGGAAAGAACCCCCATGCTGAAACCCATGGAGGCCATGACTGTAAACGGCTACTGCCAGGACACCCTATTGAATGCTATTTCTGCATCCAATAGGATCATCCCAACAGGATGTCCCATGCCCTATGCCACATCCAAAGCAGCAATGGTTACATTTATATGCAAGATGGTATCTCGGGAAGGAACAAACCCATGTTGATTTGGGTCTACCGATGAAGTTATAACTCCTGCCAGCCGGTTAGATAAGGATCTTGTTTACATTTTAGAGTCATAGTTAACTAGCATGATGGGGAGATATGAACCACAATTAAGTGGATCCTTATTCTTCTTAAGGAATATAGCAATATAGGTTTCAGCCCAAGACAGTGGTGTTGAAGCCAAAAGACAGGAGAATTGACAAGCTGTAGAATTATGATGATATGGAATCCGGTCAAACTGCTCTAGCCTTCGCTAGCTGTGAGATGGCCATTTTCAATCTCTACCCTAGGCATTTAAGCATCTAGCATGGGGCTGACCAGGCCCCACAATACTGTTCATGGGCAGTCAATGAAAAGTAGCCTATTGGCTTTGTCAAGGGGTGACTACATCAATATACAAGGTAAGCCTATTGGCAATGTAAGGGGTCGGCAAATCATTATATATAGACCCCCCTACTGAATTTGTCAAGGGATGATCACATCATTATTCAAGATACGACTATTGGCTTTGAGAAATGATGACCACATCTATGTAAAAGGCAAGTCTATTGGTTTGTCAAGGTGCCTACACATCATATATGAAGGGAAGGGTATTGGCGCTGCCAAGGGGTGTCCACATCAATAGAGAGAGAAACCCTCTTGGCTTTGTCAGGGGGTCACCAAATCTTTATATGAAGATAAGTTTGTTGACTTTGTCAAGGGGTGACCACATCAATATGGAAGACAAGTCTATTGGCTTTGTCAAAGAGGGACCACATCAAAGTACAAGGCAAGCATACATGCTTTGCAGTGAGTGACCATATCATTATATGAAGGCACACTTAATGGCTTTGTCAAGGGGTGACCTTAAAAATATGCAAGGAAAGGCAATTAGCGTTCTCTAGGGGTTACACCATCATTATATTAAGGCAAACCTACTGGCTTTGTCAAGGGGTGCCTACATCAATGTACAAGGTAAGTCACCAAATCATTATATGAAGAGAAGCTTATTGGCTTTGTCAAGAGGTCACCAGGTCATATATTAAGGGATGCCTATTTGCTTTGTCAGGGATGACCATATCAATATACAAGGCAGGACTATTGGCCTTGTCAACGGGTCACCACATCATTATGTGACGGCAAGCCTATTGGCTTTGTCAAGGGGTGACTGCATCAACATGCAAGTCAAGCCTATTAGCCTTGTAAAGTGGTAATCACATCATTATTTGAATAGAAACCTATGGACTTTGTCAAGGCGTGACCACAAAATTATAGAAGACAAGTCTATTGGCTTTCTTAAAGTGTTACCGCATCAATGTACAAGGCAAGCTCATTGGCTTTGTCACGAGGGCCACATCATTATATAAAGGCAAACATATTGGCTTTGTCAAGGGGTGCCCACATCAATGTACAAGGTAACCCTTTTGGCTTTGTGAAGGGGTTGCAACATAACTATATGAAGACAAGCCTATTAGCTTTGTCAAAGGGTACCCGCATCAACTTATTGGCCTTGTCAACGTCTCAGGTGCCATGTCGCTACATGAATAAACAAACTGGATTTGTCAAGGAATAATCATATCATTATATAAGACAGGTCAAATAGCATTACATATGAAGGAAAGTCTATTGGTAGATCAATAGTATGAAAAACATGTTAGAGTCTTTCTTTTACAATTCTCAGACCACATCAGAAAACCACAAGACTAACATCAAGAGGGCCATGCAAATTTCAACTGAAGAACAAAAAGCTCCAACATGGGAAATGCTAAAAAATAAAAGTACTAGTGACTTTTCCTGAGGTCACGGTGTATGCACCCCAGAAAATATAGGGTTACTTTTAATAAATGATTTCTGGGGAGCTGCTTCTATCCCTGCAACCCTTACAACATTGGGTAACATGTTGGTGGTACTCCTGGCCAGATTGGGGGGCCACAATGTAGGACTAAATATGCAAATTAGCCCATGAAAAGCATTATTGGGTGCTCCTGGCCAGAAGGGGTGATTATAAAATGAAAAACTAAAATACTTTCTGATAGGGTCCCTCTAGGCGACCCAGACAGGGGCTAGGGGATCCAGGCATTCATACCCTGCCCCTTATGTTCTTTTTTCAAAACATTTCCAGGACATGGGACCAAGTCCCCGAAGCCTGTAATGGCAACTAAAATATTGCTGTTTATGTTGCGGCAAGCAAATCAGAGAGCACCATCTGAAAAAGCCGCCTCAGCCAATCAACAGGTTTGAATTTTTGTATTTCAGCCCACCAGTACATATATCCATAAACATTGACATTAAATTCTCAAACATAATGAATGAAATTACACCAAATCACAGAAAGCACCCTTTCTGGGTAAAGCTCTAGCTTCTTGCCAAATTTGATGTAATTCTGTTTAGCCGTTTGGGCTGTAGCGCTGTTCAAAATTCCATATGAAAATTGCATGGAGAAAGGGCCCCTCTTTTACCTTAGCCCCCACTTGACAGATCACCCAAAACTTTCAAGAAAGAAGATGAGTTGGATGAACTTTATTTAAAGAAAGTTTTGTAAAGAATTTTGAAATGGTGCTAAAGTTATTTGCGAAACAAAAATTTTCTTCCTATGGGAAGTCTTTCCTAACTGTTACTACCCTGTAGTGGAAGAAACAATAACTGCCAATTGTCCACGCTGAACACCACCCATGGCTAGTTCTTTTGCCACCACTGCTGTCAGACCTTCCCCACTGCCCCCGCCGCCAACACCACCAAAGCCCAGAGGTGCATCTTCCTAAATGTACGCTTACTGCACAGACACGCCGTAGAGATCTGGAACCTCCTTGACACCCTCATACCAGACGTATCCTTCTTCACAGAAACCTGAACCAACAACTCCTCTGACCCTGATATCGCCATCCTGGACGGATATAAGATCCAGAGGAAGGGCCACCCTAACCACCCAGGAGGAGGACTCCTCATCACCCACGAATGCTAACCCGCCTCTCCACCTCAAGCGAGGTCGTCTCCACCACTGAATACCTGCACTTCCAGATCCAGACCAGCCCTAGAACCACACTTCACAGCACCCTCCCCTAGAGACCCCCCTGCCCCATGTCCCGGCCGTTTGCCACCACAATCACCGACTTCATAGCACCCCACGCCATCACCTCCATGGACTGCATACTCATCAAAGACCTGAACTTCCACCTCAACAACCCCACCGACCCCTACTCCACCGTCCTCCTTGACAACTTCACCAACATCGGACTAAAGCAGCTCGTCACCATGCCTACCCACAGGCAGGACAGACCCTCGACCCCATCTTCACAGGAGGAAACAACATCCACTTCAGCCACACAATGCAACCACCATGTGCGGACCACTGTGTACACTTCCTTGTCAATAAACCTAAGCTGGACATACCTGCTCCGTGCCCCCGTGAAGGGACTGGAGCAAAGTCACTGAGGATCAGCTAAACGCCACCCTCAACCAAACACCCCCACCACTGCGGTAGACGCCACCATCGCAGCTAGGGAACTGCACAAATGGACCTCCAACTGCACAGACAAGCTCGCACCGCTATGCAACGCTGACAGACAGCACCACAGGAAGGCTGCCTGGTTCACCACGACAAAAAAAAACTGGAGAAACAGCTAAATGCCTGAAGACCCCACCACCTACAAGAACACCATGATGGAATACCACCAATGCATCAGGACCACCAAAAGGAACTTCATCCAAAACAAAATCCTCAGCAACTCCAAAGAACTATTCAGCGTCATCCAGGAATTCACCAAGCCCCCCAGTGAAACCACAGACCACACCCCTTCCCAGGACCTATGCAACAAGCTTGGAACCTACTTCCATCTGAAAATCAAGAGCTCTACGACAACTTCAATGACCGAACATCAGACTCCTCAACCACTCCTTCCCCCGGCAATGCCAGCCAGCCCACCATCTCCTCCTGGACACCGGTTACGACCAAAGAGACCACCTGGACCTTGAAAGGCATCCACTCAGGGGCCCCCAAAGATTCCAGCCCTTCCCACATCTTCCACAGTGCTGCCATCACTCCAGAACTATGACACACTATCAACGCCACCTTCAAGACTCGAACCTTCCCCGACGACTGGAAATGCGCAGAAGTCAGACCCCAGCTCATGAAGCCAATCCCATGGACCTCAAGAACTGCCAACCAATCTCCCTCCTTCCCTTCACAGCAAAAGTCGCTGAAAAGACTGTCAACACTCAACTAACAATGTTCATCGAAGACAACTCCATCCTCGACTCCTTCCAATTCGATTTCCACAGCAACCACAGCCCCGAGACCGCCAAACTCACCGCCACAGACAACATCCGCACCCTCCTCATCCAAAGACACACCGCGGCCCTGATCCTACTTAACCTCTCTGCAGCATTCAACACCATCTCCCACCGCACCCTCCCCAACAGACTCCATGACGCCGGTATGCAAGGAACCGCCCTCGACTGGATCCGCTCATTCATCACAGGCAGAACCTTAAGAATCAGACTGCCACCCTTCCTCTCCGAACCCACAGAAATCGACTGCAGAGTTCCTCAGGGATCATCTCTAAGTCCAACCCTCTTCAACATCTACATGGCCACCCTCACTGCCATCGTCAGACAGCACGGACTCAGCATAGTAGCCTACTCCGAGGACACCCAGCTCATCCTCTCCCTCACCAAGGACCCCATTACCACCAGACTCAACTTCCAGGATGAAATGAAGGACGTCGCTTCCTGGATGAGCAACAGCTGCCTGATGCTCAACTCGGAGAAGACAGAAGTCCTCGTACTCAGACTCTCCCCCTCTGCATGGGATAAAATCTGGTAGCCCACTGCCCGCGGCAGTCTCCCGACCCCAACGGACCATGCCCGAAACTAAGGGTGGGCGCAAAATCTGTTCCGCTCGCGGATTTTGCAGATTTTTGCCAATTTCGCGATCCACGAATCTCGCGAAATTGCCGAAAAATTCGCATATCCGCTCGCGGGCGGATTTTGGGCAGTTGAGTAGTGGTATTGCACAAACCGGTGGCATCTTCTTGGATAAATATGAAGGGCAGGGTTCATTTTGGCATATGCTCCTGTCACAAAAATTAAACCTTAACAGGAAGCACTTACAGCTATAAATAAAGTAGGTGCCCGAGTTGAAGCTCAAGTTCAGTAACGCATTCATCAGCCCAAAAACAATCGTGAACTTTGTCATGGCTGGGCAGGTGTGCTTTCTCCACATATCTACCGTCTAAAATTAGCTGCGATGCTGGATGGAGGCCTTTGCAACCTTCACTTCACTTTCACGAGTACAATCCCCGTGCAGTTCCTGTGACCAGGGGCTTCTTTTTCCTCATCTGCTGCTCTGATCGGTCTCTGACCTTTTTACACACAAGAGGCATTGTGAACTTGCATAGAAGCCCCACTCTTTGGCCCCGCCCACACACTAGTGGTGTGCACCATTTTCCCGCCCTGATCCACTATGATGGACAGCTCACTCAAGGGACCCCGGCGCTGGGATAGTGTGCTTTCTCCCCATATCTACCGTCGAAAATTAGCTGTGATGCTGGATGGAGGCCTTTGCAACCTTCACTTTCACAAGTGCAATCCCCGTGCAGTTCTTGTGACCAGTGGCTTCTTTCTCCTCAACTGCTGCTCTGATCGGTCTCTGACCTTTTTACACACAAGAGGCAAGACTCGCATAGAAGCCCCGCTTTTTGGCCCCGCACACACATTAGTGGTGTGCACCATTTCCCGCCCCTGACCCACTATGATGGACAGCTCACTCAAGGGACCCCGGCGCTGGGCACGTGTGCTTTCTCCCCATATCTATCTTCTTTCTCTTTATCTGCTGCTCTGATCAAAACCGGTCTGCTGCTCTGATCGAACCGGTCCAAGGATGATTGTTTCTGGTCCAGGGAAGACATGGCTTGGCAGTTCGGGCTGGACTGTTCCCATGAGAAACAGGGTCAGACTGACTTGCATATGGCCATGTCTGAACTGGGGTGGTGGAGTGAGCTAAAGGATGATGATGGATTAAACCCAGATCAGTTGTCGGGGGGTGAGTGCTTGCATTGTTTAACACTCAGTCCATCATCCCCATTGATTTTGCTTTGAATTTTATATAAAGCTTTCTATCAGCCAGCATCCGGATAAAAACAAAGTATCCTTCCAGGATACGTTTTGAAGTCCATAAATTCCTTAGTCAGTCTACCCCGCCTGCTGCCCCTGATTTCATTCTGCACTTCCCAGTCCCAGTACATTGATTTGATTTATTTCTCGGTAAGTAGTTCTGGGCAATTAATACTGCTCCCCTTTATCGCAATGTTAAGGAGGTTTCTGATATTTCTAATCCAGCATATTTTTTTTGATGTATCTAATGAGCACATTTTTTTAAAGGCAAGTGCATACGGGGCCAATTCTGGGGTGGATGCTAACCTCTGCCAAAATAGGAGTGGTCGGAGCTTTACTAGATCTTTAACAGGTTTGATGCCCATTTAGAGTTTGAGAGGGTAACGTGGTGTGCTTGATAGAAGAAATGAAGGACGTCGCTTCCTGGATGAGCAACAGCTGCCTGATGCTCAACTCGGAGAAGACAGAAGTCCTCGTACTCAGACTCTCCCCCTCTGCATGGGATAAAATCTGGTAGCCCACTGCCCGCGGCAGTCTCCCGACCCCAACGGACCATGCCCGAAACTAAGGGTGGGCGCAAAATCTGTTCCGCTCGCGGATTTTGCAGATTTTTGCCAATTTCGCGATCCACGAATCTCGCGAAATTGCCGAAAAATTCGCATATCCGCTCGCGGGCGGATTTTGGGCAGTTGAGTAGTGGTATTGCACAAACCGGTGGCATCTTCTTGGATAAATATGAAGGGCAGGGTTCATTTTGGCATATGCTCCTGTCACAAAAATTAAACCTTAACAGGAAGCACTTACAGCTATAAATAAAGCAGGTGCCCGAGTTGAAGCTCAAGTTCAGTAACGCATTCATCAGCCCAAAAACAATCGTGAACTTTGTCATGGCTGGGCAGGTGTGCTTTCTCCACATATCTACCGTCTAAAATTAGCTGCGATGCTGGATGGAGGCCTTTGCAACCTTCACTTCACTTTCACGAGTACAATCCCCGTGCAGTTCCTGTGACCAGGGGCTTCTTTCTCCTCATCTGCTGCTCTGATCGGTCTCTGACCTTTTTACACACAAGAGGCATTGTGAACTTGCATAGAAGCCCCGCTCTTTGGCCCCGCCCACACACTAGTGGTGTGCACCATTTTCCCGCCCTGATCCACTATGATGGACAGCTCACTCAAGGGACCCCGGCGCTGGGATAGTGTGCTTTCTCCCCATATCTACCGTCGAAAATTAGCTGTGATGCTGGATGGAGGCCTTTGCAACCTTCACTTTCACAAGTGCAATCCCCGTGCAGTTCTTGTGACCAGTGGCTTCTTTCTCCTCAACTGCTGCTCTGATCGGTCTCTGACCTTTTTACACACAAGAGGCAAGACTCGCATAGAAGCCCCGCTCTTTGGCCCCGCACACACATTAGTGGTGTGCACCATTTCCCGCCCCTGACCCACTATGATGGACAGCTCACTCAAGGGACCCCGGCGCTGGGCACGTGTGCTTTCTCCCCATATCTATCTTCTTTCTCTTTATCTGCTGCTCTGATCAAAACCGGTCTGCTGCTCTGATCGAACCGGTCCAAGGATGATTGTTTCTGGTCCAGGGAAGACATGGCTTGGCAGTTCGGGCTGGACTGTTCCCATGAGAAACAGGGTCAGACTGACTTGCATATGGCCATGTCTGAACTGGGGTGGTGGAGTGAGCTAAAGGATGATGATGGATTAAACCCAGATCAGTTGTCGGGGGGTGAGTGCTTGCATTGTTTAACACTCAGTCCATCATCCCCATTGATTTTGCTTTGAATTTTATATAAAGCTTTCTATCAGCCAGCATCCGGATAAAAACAAAGTATCCTTCCAGGATACGTTTTGAAGTCCATAAATTCCTTAGTCAGTCTACCCCGCCTGCTGCCCCTGATTTCATTCTGCACTTCCCAGTCCCAGTACATTGATTTGATTTATTTCTTGGTAAGTAGTTCTGGGCAATTAATACTGCTCCCCTTTATCGCAATGTTAAGGAGGTTTCTGATATTTCTAATCCAGCATATTTTTTTTGATGTATCTAATGAGCACATTTTTTTAAAGGCAAGTGCATACGGGGCCAATTCTGGGGTGGATGCTAACCTCTGCCAAAATAGGAGTGGTCGGAGCTTTACTAGATCTTTAACAGGTTTGATGCCCATATAGAGTTTGAGAGGGTAACGTGGTGTGCTTGATAGAAGAGACACTAGGTTCCTAAGGAACTTTATTTCAATCACTGTTAGATCGTTCACTTTTTCAAAGCCCCACAGCTCGGCCCCATAAATGGCGCTACTTACAGCCTTGCTTTAATATATCTGTATAGGAGTAACAGTGTTCCTTCCTTATGACCCTGGTTACCTGTGTAAACTTGAGGTAGGCCTTGTTTAGAAGTTGTTTCCAGGCCATACCTTCAGACAGTTTGATGCTCAAATATTCAAAGCAACTCACTCTCTCTCAGGGGAATGTTATTTAGAGATAAGTGCCCTTTGAATGATTAATGTGGAGTCAGCATCATCAGTTTCATTTAGAGGTATTTCTTTGATTTGAGGCCCCTCTCATTGCAAAAGGTCTTTGAATCGGTATAATAAAATTTGAAGCCGGAAAAAGAAGGGTTGCAATTTTCTCATTCCCTAGGGAAGGCGCGTCTGCTGGTATTACTAGTAAGAAGTCAACCACTTCGTTGATGTATAGAGAAAATATTGTCGGTGCCAAAACTCAGAACTGGCGGACTCCCCGGCAGATTTTTACAGCATTGGTGACTTGACCCCGGCCACCCCTTCTCACCCTGGCGAAGTTGTCTACATGAAGTCGCACAAGTAGTGACAGGATTTCTAAGGGCATCCCCATCTCCTTTAGGACCAACCAAAGCTTGTTCCTGGTCACGAGGTTGAACGCTGACTTCAGATCTATAAATGCAATGTATGGACTCCCCTTGCCCAGTATCACCACCTTCCAGTAGAGAGAAAGAAATGGAAGACACGATCAGTTGTTCCCATTTTTTGGCAGAGCCCTGCCTGTAATGCGGACAAGATTTGGTTGTCGGCCTCCTATCCTGTATCCTCACTAGGAGAGAGACACAGAATACTTTTTGGATCAAATCAATCAGGCTAATAGGCCGATGGTTAGACAGGTTGCTCCTGTCATCCTTTTTGATGATGGGGATCACCTCGGCTCCCTTACAGGATTTGGGAATTGGGGATTCCCGGCGATATCATTGGAAAGTGCTGATATATATTTTGCCCAATTATCCTTTTCTGAACAAAAAAGGTTACATGGAATCCCATCCGTTTCAGGAGCTTTATGCAGAAGCAATTGCCTCTATGGAGGCCAAGATTTCCTCCTTAGCAAAAATAATCCTTACTGCAGGGTGAGATAAGTCAGGGAGAAAAATAGCCCAATAGTTAGGCAGAAAGTACTGATATACAGAGCACCAAAGTTCTATTGCCAAACTTTAGCAGTGATGTTATTGGCTAAGGGGGCGCTGTGATTCATGATTTCCACTCCCCATAAGAGCCCAAAATGTCCTAATATCTGAGTGGGAGCAAGCCTCCCTAAGTTCTCTCCGCTTCTTCTAATCCCGATCTCGCTTTGCCCTTGCTAGGAATAGTTTTAAAACCTCCTTAAGCCGCACACCAGGGGCATATTCTTAAGTCTAATAGCTATGGCCAATCATCTCCTTAGTGACCTGCATTCCCATGTAAGCCATGGGTTTGCCTTGTTTGCATCCCTCTGTTTACAACTAGGATGGTGAAAATAGACAGCAACATTTTGAGCTAGCTTGAGTTTGGTCTCATCGCCCATAACCATTGGCCATTTACGACGGCGTTTGTCGTTCAAGAATACTACCTCTTTTGCCGTTATTTTATTTTTAGCTACACTCTCATGTTCACCCCAGGGATATGCCAGCCCCTAAGTTAACAGAATGTGGATGTTATCACAATTGTAACTATAGTCATATCAATTACAGTTGGCCATAGTTTAAGGTCCACAAGAATGCAATTGATGCAACTAGCATCAGTTGGGCCAATAAAGGTCGGCTCCCCTCCTCTATCTGAAAGTGTTCTACCATTTGTGGCCTGCAGCCTATGTTCAAAAGTCAATGCATTCATTTGTAATGCTGAATGTGACCACTTCTTTATTGGTGGGAGATCAAGAGATGGAACTGACCATAGATTATCCTCCTCATTGACATTATGGATATCCTCCCTGTCTAGGGGCTCAAAAGTCACATTGAAATCACCACCTATAATTAGTGCATGCACAGGCTACCTTGTATCCAACAGCACGTCTAGGTCTTGTAAAATGGGGGGGTTTGCCTCCTCTGGTGCCTCTAGCAAAGGCATTATACATGTCTATAGCCTTGCCTAATCTACCGCTTAACCTGACCGCTAGAGTATCCAGGCTTTTGGTAGGGAGCTCTTTGATGTCACAGTTTAGCGCAATGCTGATCAAGGTCAGCATACCTTCTATTGGTAGGCCCTGTTTAGATGCTACAGCCGGATTGTGAAATGTCACAAAACCTGGCACAAATGTGGGTGTTAAACTCCAGGTTTCTTGCAATGTACAGATGTCATGCGAGTTAGTGAGCTAGATCCACTGGGGCATGGAAAGCTTACCCCTTAACCAGCCACATTCCATGGGGCCATTTTCAGCTGGTGAAGACCTACAGGCAGTGATGGGTCAAAATGATCTTGGTCGTCCTGAGCCACATCTTCCTGGGACGATGTGTGATTGCGAGTGTCATTGTCTATAGTATGGTTGGCAAATCCCTCTCCTGTGTGGCTCTCTGACGTGTAGTTAGCAGGTTCTGACCCAACCCTAAGATTTAATGCTGTTGTCCCAGCACATGGTGAGGAATCTACGTTTGTGGCAGATCCAGGGGCACCAGTTATGCAATGTATGAGTGTAGGGCCAGATTGTAGTCAGTCATTTTCTGCCAAAGGAGATAAAGGGAATGGCCTCATAGATATCACATTAGAGGTAGACTGGGAGGTTTAGCTAACCATCTGCTGCTTGAACTGAATGTTCAATGTTAAAGGAGAGCATGTCCTAGCTTCTAGGGCAATTAATTTATGTACTCTAGTTTTATCAGCTAAAGAAAGTTCTATAGCATCTACTGGGCTGTTAGTCAGAACACATCTTCTTGCTCTCCATATATCATCCCTTATTATGACCTGCATCCCCTTACATGCCTAATCCAATGGATGGATTTATTCTTAATAAACTCCTCATTCTCATATTTTGCGGAGTTGCCACCTTTGGGTACATTTGTCATGTAGAATATATGGTGATGGGGGATGGGTAGTTTTAACTGAGGTCTTAGCAGGTTGGCTATCTCACACCCCCTTGCTTCTCTAGGGGAGGTGGTCGCTGTATAGGTGCCCTCACGAACAGTGCATGGCCTTCCTTGATCCCCATGACCCCTCTACGCGTTTTGCCTTTGGTGGTAATGTGCTCCAAGCTACAGTGACCTATGTTGCTTGTCGGAATTGTAGGGGTAGCAGGTGGAGCTACACATGTCAGTTGTAAGGATTGTTTCCAGTTAGCATCAACCCTCGAGGGTTGTACAGCTGGTAAGATATCAAAGCCACGTGGTCTTTCTACTCGGTCAAGCAGCTTGTGGATGCACCCGGTGAGAGTCCCTATTGTAGGTTTGAGAGCAAGAATATCCCTATAAATGTCTATTTTGTAGTAGGGTTTTCTTGGTCCTCTATCCCTCCACCCCAGCTCGAGAGATGTTGTCTGCCCTTTTGACCTCAATGTCCTCCTTATCCTCCTGGGATGATAGCAATATCCAATGGGTCAGGTGAGTCTAGGAGAGGTAAAAATCTATTGCTGCATGGGAAATCGTCTATGGGAAGAAGCACAGCACTGCCCGTGCTAGACAGGTTTTTGATTAACATGTCGGTGGCCTTTAGTAGCTGTTTCCATTTGATTGCCTTTTTAAACATATTCAGGATATGCCCGGATTTTATGGGGCTAGAAGATGCATGTATGGTGGTCGGATCAAGCAGCTCTTCACACTCAGTCAACAAATTATCATTGCGGTCAAGCACGCCAGCCCCTACCAAGGGGCTTGAGCTCTGAGCTTTCTTTCACATTTTCTTGTTATGTGCTCCTTCCACCCCTCCCTCAGCTACTTTTCTCTTCACCATTCCACTCCAATGGCTGGGAGAGATGGAAGAAGAACCCACCTGCAGGGGAGAAGTGTAGGGTTCTCTTTTTCACTCTAAAATAGCTCTATAATAGTACCTTTTCACAATGCAATGGCAGCAATCCTCCAGAGCAAGATTTTAGGGGGGTGGCCCAGCTCAGCCTCTTCCGGACTATGACGGTGAGCAAGGGCCCACCCTTGGCTCGGGCCCAGCCCGTGTCGCAGGGAGTCATAACAAGGTGTAGAAAGTAGGCAGGTGCGGCAGATAGGGTTCATAAGAGTAGCAACACATCCCGCGCCACTGGGGGAAGGGCAGCGCTTTAAGCACCAGACCATGGGTCTTTCACTCTGGCACTGGCCCAGCGCCAGACTTCCTGGCCCTCGCAAAAACCACGACATCCGACTATGCTACAATGCCGACTTCCTCCATGGACTCAACACCAGCCGATCTTCAAACTGCTTCCAGGCCAGCCCGATACTCACCCAAGGACTATTCACCTGCCGTAGCTGCAGCTTCACCAACCGCCGAACACTGACATGCCCTACCCCACCCGGCAGGGCAGAACGCAAACACCTCAGATGCATACTATTCAAACCCGCTCCATCTACAAGCATGCCGCCGAACTCTGGGACCTACTCAACTCAACCTCCCCGGACGTCGCCTTCCTAACAGAGACATGGATGAACCCCTCCTTGGCACCCAACATTGCCATAGCCATCCCAGTTGGATACAAGATCACCAGAAGGGACCGCACCAACAGACCAGGAGGAGGAATCGCCATGGTCTACAGGAATACCATCCGAATCTCGACCTGCACGTGAGACACCTCCAGCACCGCCGAGCACCTGCACTTCTAGATCCACACTGACCCCTACACCACTGTCAGAGGAACACTCTTTTACAGACCCCCGGACCCCGGCCACAGTTCATCGACGCCATCTCCAACATCGTCAGCACGCACGCTCATGCGTCCACAGACTACATCCTCCTCGGAGACCTGAATTTCCACCTCGAGAACGCCGACAACAGCAACGCCGTCACTCTGCTCGATAACCTCACCAACCTCGGACTCGAACAGCTCGCCACGACTCCTACCTACACTGCCAGAAACACGCTCAACCCCATCCACTCAGCCAGCAACCACGTCACCTTCAGCCACACCACCAACTCCACTGGACCGACCACCGCTGCATCCACTTCGCCTACAAGAAACCCACGTGCACCACCACCCACTATGGATCCCCTACCGCAGCTGGAACAAGGTCACAGAAGACCACCGACAAACACCACCGACACCAACACAGCTGCCAGCAACCTCAGGCAATGGATCGACAACTGCTCTAACAAGCTCACCCCGATCAAAAAACCCTCAAACAGAAAACACCGACAGAAAGGCCAGCTGGTTCACTACTGACCTCCAGGAATCCAAGCAGACTTGCTGAAGACTCGAGAAAAAGTGGCACCACGAAAAGACACCGGACAACCACGCAGCCCTAAAGAACGCCAGCCGCAAGCCCCACCAACTCATCCGAGCCACCAAAAGGACCTCCTTCAAGGAACGCATCGAAAACAACGCACACAACAGCAAAAAGCTCTTCAAAATCAGGAAGGAGCTCTCCAACCCCAGCTGCAGCTCCAATGACATCCCGCCATCGCAAGACCGATGTGACTCCTTAGCCACCTTCTTCCACCGCAAGATCTTGGACATCCACGACAGCTTCAAAACCCAGACTTTCCCCACAGCTGCCAATACTGCAGACCCACTGCTCTCCAGCCTCACCGACCACCTGCTCTCCTGGACCCACATTAACGATGACAACACCTCCAAGACCATGAACACCATCCACTCCGGCTCACCATCCGACCCCTGCCCTCACCACACCTTTGGAAGATCATCAACAGCTCCTTCGAGACACCAACTTCCCTGAAAGCTGGAAGCATGCCGAGATCAACGCCCTACTCAAGAAACCCACGCAGACTCAAAAGACCTAAAGAACTTCCGGCTCATCTCCCTTCTTCCGTTCCCGGGGAAAGTCATTGAAAAGATCATCAATAGGCAACTGATCCACTTCCTCGAGGAGAGCAGCATCCTGGACCCGTCCCAATCCAGATCCCGCAGCAATCACAGCACGAAAACTGCCCTCATCGCTGTCACAGATGACATCAGGATGCTACTGGACAACGGCAAAACTTCGGCCCTCATCCTCCGGGACCTCTCGGCCGCCTTCAACACCATATGCCATCACACTCTACGCACACGCCTACATGACTGAGGAATACGTGACAACGCCCTGGACTGGATCACCTCCTTCCTCACCAACAGAACCAAGAGGGTCTGCCTCCCCCCCTTCCGTTCTGAAGCCACCAAGATCATCTGCCGCATGCCCCAAGGAACATCCCTACCCTCTTCAATGTCTACTTGGCACCGCTCACCAACATCGTCTGCTCGCATAACCTCACCATCGTCTCCTATGCCAACGACACTCATCTGATCCACTCACTCACCAATAACCCCACCACCACTAAAACCAACCTACACAAAGGAATGAAGGCCATTACCAGATGGAGAATAATTAATAAGGGGGAGAAAAGAAGCTGTGATCCATCCAGCTTCCTAAATCAATACAAAAATATCAAGTGGAGAATGGATCACTTGTCCTGCATAACTTGGGTTAGCATTTCTTTGTGATTCGGGTCCCAATAAAAATCCTCATTCATGTGCAGGTGGATGACTTGGCGGTATATCTTGATTCTCCGCCTGGTTTTTAATCACGTGACAACATCATCATAGGGTTGGTGTTAATACTTCCTCCACCCGGAGGTATATCCCTGGTTACTGCAGTAGTGATCAGGAATATTAGTGCCTTGAGTTAAAAAATACTGGTACAGCCAGGTTAGGAATTTAATAGATCTGGATTCGAGATATTGATTAAAATGTTATATACAGTGCGCGCTGAGATTAAGTTACTGAAATCTCGCACTTAAAAATTGGGTTAAAAAAGGATGGTCGACATGTTTCAGCCCTTGTATTGCCTCTGTGGGTCAGGTGGGCTTTCTTCAGGCCCAAGGTGGTTAAGTGTGGTTGAGACTGTGGATATCTCTGTGATAGGGTTTTCCTCAGGAATATTGCTTCTTGAAGAAATGTGAGGATTTTAGATCTGTTAATCTGTATCCGGTGGGGTCCAGTAGTACCTGTGTAAATAGTAATAGAGGGTGGGGAATATAAAAAACACTGGTAGATAGTGAAGGATGATATTAGTCAGTTCTCTATCAATGTTATCTTGAGTGCGTGTATTAATATAAAGCAACAACATTAAAATAGGCAATTCTTTATCTGGGACCACCAAAAGTCCATTTGGCAAAATGGTTCTCGCTCATTCTAAATCATAGCACAGAATTTGGTATGTAAATGGCAAATTCTCTCTCTATGCTCTTGCAGCAGTCTTATGTAATCTACTGTGTTTGTTCGCATTTCTGGGTCGTTCTTTAGATGTTGTTTGTAAGACTATGTCTAATAACAGTCTTGCTGACTAATATTACTTCCTAGTCACTTGAAGCTTTTTGTTAATATTTTGCAATGTTAGTAAAGTGCGGCTATGGAGCTTAATGTGGCGTATTTTGTGACTTAATGATAGCCTTGTCAAAGGTTGCACCAATTGCTGATGGTGTTTTTCAAAAAGGGGAGTGATGTTCCCATGCCGATACATTGTGTTGTTGTTGGGCGTGGCTTCGAGGTGTATGGTGACGCGTTCCAACGTGCTCGGCGTGCCCTTACACTCTCTCAAACATGGTCTTAAGTTAAAAAATTTGCACTAAGTTATTTACACTAATATATCGTGCTCATTGTATACGTACTCATATACTGAAGATTTTTGTGGCTGTGGAGCTTTTGTGTCATGCTCGAGGTGGCACGTTGTCGGGCTATGCGCTTTGTAAGCCAGGCTGGCAGTCACACGGGAAGTGTCAGTTAGTTAAAAGACATGTGAGTTATAAAGTGGGGGCCGTAGTTTACAAAAACCACTCTCTCATACATACTCATACGGTTGCCGTCGAGCGTGATAGTTGAGCTCTGGTTGGCGCGTAGAGTGACTGCGATCTCAGCGTACTACATCAAACACACCAACATACCTTTTATCATTGATAGGTTTACTTCAACGGGTGGCCATCGAGTCTCTTGTCCTACTGGATGAAGGACAGGACTCAGCCTGAAAAGATACCAAAGATCCTCAAATTTTCGATTTATATTGCGGTAAAAATTCAACAATTAATTAAATTTGGAAAATAACTTGTAGCGATTATTCTCTCGCAATGTAGAACATCACCGTGCTCAGAGTATTTTTTCACTTTCCATAAACCCTATGGACTATTATACCATGACCCGAGAATACATCAATGCATCAGGGTCCAGATCAGAAAACCTGCATTAAGACCCACTTCTTGCATTGGACATACTCAGCCTGAAAAATACCAAACATCCCAAAATTCTAATTTAGATTGCGGGAAAATTAAAAAATGTATAAATTCGGACTGTGACTTGTAGCAATAATTCTTTTACATTGATGAAAATCACTGTGCTCAGAGTCTTTTTTCACTCTCTATTAGCTCTATGGACTACTAAACCATGACCAGAGAATGCATCAATGCATCCGGGACCAGATTGGAAGAGTCAACACAAGTCGAGTCCTTACAGAACCAAAGGTAGAAGGAGACACGAAGAAGCAATCCAACCATATTCGTAAAGTATTCAGTGCCTGAACGGTATGTAACCAGAGTCCTGTCCTTCATCCAATTGGAAAAGAGACTCGATGGCCACCGGTTGAAGTAAACCTATCAATGATAAAAGGTATGTTGGTATGTTTGATGTAGTACGCTGAGATCGCAGTCACTTTACGCGCCAACCAGAGCTCAACTATCACGCTCGACGGCAACCGTAGGAGTATGAATGAGAGAGGGTTTTTTGTAAACTACGGCCCCCCCCTTTATAACTCACATGTCCTTTAACTACTGACACTTCCCGTGTGACCTCCAGTCTGGCTAACAAAGCGCATAGCCCGACAACGCGCCACCTCGAGCATCACACGAAAGCTCCACAGCCACAAAAATCTTCAGTATATGAGTACGTATACAATGAGCCCGAAATATTATGGTAAATAACTTAGTGCACATTTTTAAACTTAAGAGCATGTTTGAGAGAGTGTAAGGGCACGCCGAGCACGTTGGAACGCGTCGCCATGCACCTCGAAGCCACGCCCAACAACAACGCAATGTATCGGCATGAGAACATCACCCCCCTTTTTGAAATACAC
Source organism: Lissotriton helveticus (assembly GCF_964261635.1). Classification (NCBI taxonomy): domain Eukaryota; kingdom Metazoa; phylum Chordata; class Amphibia; order Caudata; family Salamandridae; genus Lissotriton; species Lissotriton helveticus. The sequence continues at coordinate 884,975,251 of NC_136070.1, forward strand.
CGTCAACAATTGGTGCAACCTTTGACAAGCCTATCATTAAGTCACAAAATGCGCCACATTAAGCTTCGTAGCCACTCTTTACTAACATTGCAAATTATTAACAAAAAACTTCAAGTGATTCAGAAGTAATATTAGTCAGCAAGACTATTATTAGACAGAGTCTAACAAACAACATCTAAAGAACAACCGAGAAATGCGAACAAACACAGTAGTTTACATAAGACTGCTGCAAGAGCATAGATAGAGAATTTGCCATTCACATACCAAATTATGTGCTATGATTTAGAATGAGAGAGAACCAATTTGCCAAATGGACTTTTGGTGGTCCCAGATAAAGAATTGCCTATTTTAATGTTGTTGCTTTATATTAATACACTCACTCGAGATAGCATTGATAGAGAACTGACTAATATCATCTTTCACTATCTACCAGTGTTTTTTATCTTCCCCACCCTCTATGACTATTTACACAGGTACTACTGGGCCCCACCGGATACAGATTAATAGATCTAAAATCCTCACATTTCTTCAAGAAGCAATATTCCTGAGGAAAACCCTATCACAGAGACATCCACAGTCTCAACCACACTTAACCACCTTGGTCCTGAAGAAAGCCCACCTGACCCACAGAGGCAATACAAGGGCTGAAACATGTTGACCATCCTTTTTTAACCCAATTTTTAAGTGCGAGAGATCAGTAACTTAATCTCAGCGTGCACTGTATATAACCTTTTATTCAATATCTCGAATCCAGATCTATTTAATAGATAATGACTTTATTGCATGATTAATTAAAACCTTTGCAAACAAGTAAAACATTCATTCGCAAGATACAGCTTCACCTTTAAAAGATGCTAAAAGATTACAAATGTATTGTAATTCAATAAAATTACAAAGGAATAAAAGCTAATAGATAAGATAGTTCTTCATGATTAAAAAGATAGATCAGCATAAACCTTGTACTCGTGGATGGATGCACCCCATGAAATGATGTTTGTGGAGAATACACTTTCGTTGAGCTCGAAGTCAGCCCGTACAGTCTGCTGGCAGATTGTCAACCAAGGAAGTATTTGTCGGTCATAATCAGAGCACTAATAGAGGTAGTTGTTGTACTTGACTCATAAGCCCGCTGGCATAGCAAGAAGACCGATAACTTGTGGGTCTTCCAGACTTATCTTTGCGTTTGCTTCCCTCATAAACCGCACAAGCCTGCAAGACAGGCGGATGTTGCTGCCCTTGAAACAGGCCTTTACCGCCTCCCTACAAGATCGAACCTGACTTGCAATCAGGAGCTGTTTTAAAAACGGTCTCCTTTCCGCTCTCAAGCCATTGCAGATGCATAGTAGATGTATTATGTCTTCATTTAGATCTCCACACAGTCTGCAGCAATTAGAGGAGATTGTACGTTTCCATGGAGGAAGGTGGGGCGTTGCTGGTAAGATTCCAAGCCTCAGATGAAGGAACCGTTCTTTTGTTGGTCTTGCAAAACCTGCTCCTAAGTAAAGTTGGGGCTTTGTTGACATGTAGCTCTGAATTACGAACCAGTCGTGGACCCTCCTGCTAAGGGCAGCTTTATCTTCTGCGAGAGATACAATCTTTACTGATTTGTTTACCAGGACCTTAATGCTTTTCTGGGATAAGCGAGAGTCCCGTAGGTCCTGTAAAGCTAGCAGTTTGATTGCTGAATGAAGGTAATTCATCGCTGGGCTATCTTTTCTCTTTGAGATTTCCAACCACAGGTGTGAATTCAGTGTGCCCGGCTCTGCCCCCTTTATTTTGAACCAGCATTTGGCATAGGCCCTTTTGCTTGATGTTTTTTAAAGCGATGCGAATACAGTCCCTCTGCCTTTGATGGATGCTTTCTGTTTGGAAAATTAGCCACTTCTCTCAAATATGATTCCCAAGTACTTGTAATCTTCTGTAGGGACCAGCAGCCGATTGTTCATTGACCATCGTGGATAGGTTTTGTTAGGACCTTGGTTTAGTACCGTTACTTTAGATTTTTTCAGGTTTATGGTCAGCCCATTTTTTTCAGCGAAGGTACTTGTGATGTTTATCAGATGCTGGAGGCCGATTGTAGTACGGCTGATTAGTAGGAGGTCATCTGCGTACCAGAGGTTCGATAGAGTTAAGCCCCCCAGGTTCGGGGCATGATGGTTGCAGTTGTCCAGCTCGGTGGAAAGGTCGGAAACAAAGAGGTTGAACAAGGTTGGGGCCAGGACACAACCCTGCTTCAACCCTTTGGTAGTAGGATTTTTTCTAGACAGGGTATCTCCCGCTCCAATTTTAATCTGGACCCAAGTTTCAGAGTGAAGCAGGATTAGCTGGTTGAGAAGATTTGTAGGAATACCCCACCTCGCTAGTTTGGCCCAAAGTATCCACCTGTCGATGCTGTCAAAAGCTGCCTTGTAATCGATAAAGCAGACGAATAGCGATTTATTGATTTTTTTGGCGGCGTCAGACAGAAGAGAAAGGGTGAGAATATTTGTTGAAGTCCCCAGACCTTCCTGAAAACCAGTTTGATTGATGGGAATTAGGTATTTTTCTTGAGCCTAAACTGTAAGTTCATTTAGTAAGAGCCCTGCATAAAATTTGGCTTCAATGTCGATTAAAGCGATGAGCCTATAGTTTTTTGGGTCTGACGTAGCGCCCTTTTTGTGGATAGGAGAAATGATTGATCCTTTCCAGGAGTCAGGAATTCTCTCACTTTCTAGGATGCTATTATAAAGGGGGAAGAGTTCTTTAACCCAGTAGATCGAATCCTGTTTAAAGATGATTGGCGGAAGACCGTTGGGGCCTGGAGCTCCGTCTTTGCGTCCTTTCTTGATTCTGCCCCCGAGCTGCTTAATTGTGAAGACGATGGGAAGGACCGGTCCTTCAAGTCTGGATTGTTGTTGGTCCCTTTGGAGCTCCAGTAGGGCTTCCGTGGATTCCGCAGCTTCTGAGATAAAGTGATTCAGGAGGAACTTTGCCCATATGTCTTCAGTTATATACTAGCTAGTTCCTAGAGCAGATGGATTCTCTACGATTCGGATGATCTGCCAAAACCTGGCACTGTTGTTGTTTTTGGCGTTGTATATCAGTTTAGCCCATGTTGATTCGTCCCTTTCTTTTTTGGCGAGCCAAATTATTTTCTTCTTGCATGCTATAAGACTCCTTAATTCGGACTGGATGTTCTCAACTGGGCCGTTTGTACGGAGACTGCGCATTGCCCTGTTGATGTTGGTTTTTAACTCCCTTAATTCGGCATCCTGGTGTCGTGAGAGGTGGAGTGTTTCGCTTTGTGCCTGATTGCACGAGGCGACACCGTTTTTTTTTTGGTCTCTTGACTTGTTTTCTGGCATGGTTGGATTGAAGCTGTTCATGAAGTTCTCCCATGCTTTTAAGTGGCTGGTGCTTGACAGCTTACTTTCCTCCCATCTTTTTTTCGCGAGGGCCTGGAGTTGTTCTGGATCGCGGGTGTTACATTTGATTCTCTGGTGATTTGCTGTTGTCATTAAATTTTATCCTCCATTTGGTAAGTGGTTGCTGTTCCATGAGCATCAAGGGTAAACTCTTGGGGCTGGTGGTCGCTGCAGTCCTGATTTCCGATCGTAAACCCTTTTATTAGGCCAAAAGTCAATAAAGATGTGAAAGTGTAATCGATTGCGGTATTACATTGGGCAGTGTGGAAGGTGGCAGCCCGTAGTCGGTCTCCTGCGAAACGACCATTTAATGCAACCAAAGATAAATTCGTCAGCGCCCCTCGCGAGTTTAGATGACTTGCCCCATCTGCAGGCGTCCTAGTTTGGGATACCCCATGCTGCATGGTATTCTGCTGCAGGACTATCCAGGTCAGTCACTCCTGTAAGGAACATGTGAAAGTCCCCCGAGATGATAACATTTGAAGATCGTTCCGCAGTGATGAGATTTGTCAATTCAGTTACTAAGGTATTTACACCGGATCTTTTATTATGAGGATGAATATAGGAATTAACAATTGTTAAGACTTCTTTATTTCTAAAATTTGAAACTGTATTGTTTTTATTCCATTTGTTGCGGTATTTATGCTTGATAGCTCCTTCACTGAGTTTATCGATTTAATTGAGGCGTAGGTTATGAGCCCGCCTTTCAAATGACCAAATTTTGAGTTTCTAGTCCCTGAGAGATAGTATCATTTGAAGCCTTGTAAATGAAAAGCCTCTTCCAGCCATGTTTCCTGTAATAGGATTATATCGAATTGCTGAAGCTACAATAATAATCCTTTATCAGAGGTTTTTGCACCAAAGCCGTTTATGTTCCAGGAGCAAAATTTTAACATCGAGCTGTTTATTGTATTTTTTTCCATCTGTCAATGAGCCTGAGGCCTGCTGTTTATTGTTCTCGAGTTCCAAGACCAGTCGATTGAAAGTTCAGTACCTCTTTCGTCCCGACTCGTCAGAGCGGTTGCTCTGCTGTTTTGAGTAACCTCAACGGAGGAACTTCGTGCTTGTTAGATCTGGGGGTCTCTAGTTGGCAGAGGTAGGTACCACTGTCCAAATAGGGACCCTTGCTTCTAGTCAGGGCAAGGAGATAACCCTCTGAGATAACCCCTGCTCACCCTCTAGGTAGCTTGGCACGAGCAGTCTAGGCTAACCAGAGGCAATGCGTAAAGTATTTGTACCAACACTCACAGTAACACAGTGAAAACACCACAAACTGACTCCACAACAGTTTAGAAAAATAAAGGTATTTTTAATCTAAACTACACAAGACCAAAACGACAAAAATCCAACATACACAGTTCAAGAATATGCTTTCAAAAAGAGTTCTTAAGGTTGCGTTAGAATTCTCTACGTTGCGATAGAATTCTCTACTGATGCGTGAAAAGTTCACAGTTGCGTCACGTTTACTCACAGTACCTTTTAGTTGCAACAAGGTTCCAAAAGCAGAAGCGGGTGGGGTGGAAAACAAGCGATGCGTTGCTCCTGAGACCCTGGGGAGGCGATGCGACAGCCCCACTGCAGCAGCGGGCGTGTTGCGACGAATCCGGTCTGTATGGGGAGGAAGGCCACTTGTATGGATTCCGATGCGTAGGTTCCGTAGGAAGTCTGTTCTCGCAAAGGCACGATGCGACGATCTCGTAGGGGCTGCGACGGTCTCCGGGACGACGATGCGCGGTCCAGCGGGGATCCTCTCTCTCGCAGCTCCTCGATGCGTTGATTCTGCGACGATGCTCGCAGCGACGTGATGCGATCCACAAGCAAGCGGTGCGGCGTTCTCACCCAGCGACGACAGGCTCTGCGACGATACTTGCAGCGATGTTCGATTCTCCCGCACCGGTCTGGTGTGTCCCGCAAACGAAGGATGCGACGTCTCTGGCAGCGGCGTCAGGCGCTGCGACGATCTCGACCTCCGTAGCGGCGGGAAACTTCTCGCACTGTCGGGGATGCGCTCCGCAAGCGAGCGATGCGACACTTTTCAAGTACAAAAGTCACTCAAGCTTAGTTTCAAGCACAGCACACAGCAAAGTCCTTCCCCTCTCCTTGGCAGCAAAGCAACAGGTCAGTCCAGCAGAGCAACAGCAGGACAATCTTCCTTCTTCAGTTTCAGCTTTCTCCTTGGCAGAGGTTCCTTCTTGATTTCCAGTATGATCTAATTTTTCTGTTGTCAGGGGTCCTGTACTTATACCCCTAAAGTCTTTGTTCTCTGGGTGCATGTGGGCCCTGAGCCCGGTCTGAACCAGTTCTGGGTGGATCCTGAGCACTTTGTTTTGCTGGCTGCATCTTTCCTTTCAGAGTGAGGGGCAGGGTCCTCAGCCGCCCAGCAGGGGGGTGGAGCCAGCATTGTGGAAGGCAGGCACAGCCCTATTCAGCCCAGGTGATAACTCCTCCCACCACTCCAGTTGCAAATGCAGTCATTCAGCCTAGTGCTGACTCATCCAGCCTCCTGGGGAATCCCCCAGCCCCTGTCACTCTCAAACCAGACAGTCAATACACAAACAGGCCCAGGCACACAGAAGGGTCAGACAAGAGAACAGCAACTTTCTAAAAGTGCTGTTCTCAAACACAGGATTTAAAAACAACCTTTCCTAAAAGATGTGTTATTAAATTCTGAGTTCAAGGATACTAGATACTTATGTCCTATCTTGTTCCTATGGGAAGAAATGCTGTTAACCACTGTAGCCAGCATCCCCCATGTTAACCTATGGAGCAAGATAGCCTTACAGTAGTGAAAAACGAAAATGGCTGCCATTCACTACCAGAGCATGTCACCTGCACTAGTACATGCTCTACCTTTTACATACACTGCACCCTGCCCAGGGGGTACCTTGGGCCTTCCATAGGGGTGACTGATGTGCACACAAAGAGAAGGGTTAGGCCTGGTCAGTGGGGACACTGACCAGGAGGACATGGCAGTTCTAAACTGTACACAGTCACTGCAGTGTCAGGCCTGAGACATCATATTAGGGCTACTCCTGTGGGTGGCACAATCAGTGCTGCAGGCCCACTAGTAGCATTTGTCATCACCATCCCTGGCACACTCAGTGCACTTTACTAGGGACTTCATGGTGATACAAATATGCCAAACAGGTATATTCAATCAGAATAACAATTTACACAGGGAGCACTTACACTCTGGCACTGATCAGCAGTGGCAGAGTGTCCAAAGCATCTAAACCAGCAAAAACGAAATCCAGCACAGCATCAAAAATACAGGAGGTAGAGGCAAAAAGATAGGGGAAACCACGCCAAAGATGCCAGGTCTAACAGTGCTCCTTTGAGCACGGACTTCCAGGGACCGGGATCGACTTTGTTTTTTAGCTTGTCGACTTTAGATTCATGAACCTGTCCAATAAGGGGTTCTGGATATCCCGCTTCGTCATGAGCGTATATTCGAATCCCCCAAGCCTGCATTTGGGGTTTCTCCTTAAGAAAATTTTAGCTGTTATTTCCTGGTTGACCCAGATAGTTTTAGTTACTTCCTGATCCGAGAGGTTTTTGAAGGTTTCAAATTGAACGATAACTAAGTCTTGCGATCGATTCCCTGCCAGATTACTAATGGCGGTTAATATTCGAAGAATGTTCCCTCTGTTGAGGGTGTCGCCCCGACCTTTAGATTTATATTCAGGGATGAAGAGTATTGACTGGGTAGGGGCCCGTCGTAGGCTGTCTGCGGAGGTGACGAGGTGTGAGAGCGATTTTGTCCCCTCAAGGGAGCAGGATGGCTGTATTACAGGGCCGTCTCTGTTTCCTGAATCGACGCTTGGCCCTTTGTTCCGCCACTCTATATTGATCGTGCTTAGGCCAGCTGAGGCTCCCCCTGTTGCTGTTTCCATTATTAAGTTAGGCTTTACCGGACCTCCTAACTTGTCGGGAGACATTGAGACTGCGTCTGAGGCAGTGGAAAATTCGCTTTTAGTCGGCGGAGACAGGATTTTTGTTGCCAGATCTGCAGTGTTAGAGATCGCGGGTTGTTTCAGTTCCATTGAATGTGTAGTTCCTGCGTTACCTTGAACTGTTGAATCTGATGATGAGATGGTAGTAGCATTGGGCTGACGAGTTGGTGGGTCGTTCCATGCTCTTTGATCTAATTTCGGTACACTCTGAACTTCGTTGACAGCTTGGAAGAATGTGTTGATTGGAGGAGTATTATTCCTCCCTTTCCTCCTCTGTTTCCGCCGTTGTTTAGAGTTTTGGGGATTGATTGGCGAGACGTCTCCTTCAGTTGTTTGACTTGGAAGTTTTTTGTAGATATTACATCCCTGTACCGCTCGAGATAGCTCTGGAAAGTGCGTTTTGCTGATGTGGATGGAACTTGATTGAATGCTCGCTCCACCCCTGCAGTGGCTTCCTAGGTCACCTTGAAGAGCCTGATTAATTATAACTGCCTCTCTCGCATGAGGGTCGGTTCTGGCCTCAGCTGAAAAAGAGTGAACTATTCATATCTGATAGAGGTAGCTTATCCTTTCCCTCAGCGTTTAGGTCCATAGTACTTTTAGGAGTTCCTGTTTGTTTAAGATTTAGTTTGTCTGGAACAGTTGGATCTGTTGTATTGATGTTTTTTTTTTAAATCCATTAGAAGGTCTATTAAGTTCCTAACCTGGCTGTAGGAGTATTTTTAACTCAAGCCACTAATATTACTGATCACTACTGCACTAACCAGGGATATACCTCCGGGTGTAGGAAGCATTAACACCAACCCTATGATGATGCTGTCACGTGATTGAAAACAGGGCGGAGAATCAAGATATACCGCCAAGTCATTCACCTGCACGTGAACGAGGGTTTTTATTGGGACACGAATCACAAAGAAATGCTAATCCAAGTTATGCAGCACAAATGATCCAATCTCCACTTGATATTTTTGTATTGATTTAGGAAGCTGGATGGATCACAGCTTCTTTTCTCCCCCTTATTGATTATTCACACTGAGCAGCGCACAGCTGTGGGAACATTTTCAATCAACAGAATGTTGAATTCCTTTCTATTGATACCCAAAGTAGTATAACAATGGCTCAGAATCTAGGCCTAAGCTATTCAACAGAAGAAATTGATGCAATTCTGTCGTGACCACCACTCCTATTGGATAAGGATCTCACTCAAACCCTGGCCCATGCCAATGATTGGGATGAACTAACAGAAATTAAGAAAGAACAGGTAAGGACGGCTGTCCATGGAATTATAATGACGGAATACTTGCGAGCCAATGCAGCACCCAAAGGACTTTGGGTGACCAATGCACCACAAATTTTTATAAAAGATTTACGCTTCAGGAAAGACTGGTCAGCCATTTCTTGAAAGTGTACAAGAGACTATCTGGTATTAATCTTCAAAACCGCCACAAGACTCACATATGAATTAACAATCAAAATACAAGTAATTGAAACCAAAATTAAAAATATGGTTCATATAACAGTATACAAAAAAGATTGAAATAAATAAATAAATAGAGAAATGAATGAGATCAAAGAATACTTGACAGGAAGTAAACTACAGAAATTAGGTAAAGACTTAAAAAAAAACTCTAGAACGCATACACCCTTATAGCTTGGATGACTACATAGCGAATGACAACGCTTCGGAAAACAACTCAAACACAGGTTCCTCCACAGAAGGATCAGACTGGAGCGGCGATAAATACCAAACACCACGAAGGAATCGAGGTTACAATAGAAGAGCGAACCGCCGCAGACCAAACATGTGGCATCCAGCTAACTATGGCAACCCCCCTCAAGGGATGCCATTTCAACCATTCAATCCGAATTTCCATGGTTAGATGAATCCATATTTCCCAGGACCACCAACAATGGCGACCCACATGCAACAACAAATGGGACCGAACTACCAACAAAGGATTCCTTTTTTAGGAAGGGGCCAGATGAATCAGAGAACACGACGAAAAACGGTCACTTGGACAGACCAGGGACGACAAGTACACACCAAGAGTATGACAGGGGCCAAACCAGGGACAAGCACGAATCCCTTATTGTAAATTTAACAAATAAAACCCTTACACATGAACAAGAAAAGGTACTGAACAAAGGGTTAGGATATGTCCCCACACCAAATTTGGATATCTTCAAACTGAAATGTGAAATGGCAGAATTCTGTAGAAAATTAAAACTCAATGCTTTCTTCAGTAATCAAGAAACTAGCACCCAATAGGGAGACACAACACTACTCAAGAAGTCAAAATTCTGCCCAATGAATAACCAAGTCCCAATTGAAATATTAGCCTTTGAACAGGCGACAATGAAAGAAATAGATGATCTGAGTGATCACATTAAGAAACCCTTCAAGAACATTTCTAATACAGAGCAACAAGCCCTAGATGAATTAAGGAATGATGGCGAAATTGTAATCAAGCCTGCTGACAAAGGCGGTGGAATCGTCTTACTGAGCAAAGAAGGGTATGATCGACAATGAACAGAATTACTTTTAGGCCAGAAATTCTACAAAAGAATCACTGCAGATCCAACACCCAGATTACAAAGGACCATAGCACTTATGGTTGAAGAAGCGGAAGAAACAGTTGGATCTCCAAAAATGAGGCAGAATTCTTAGAGATCAAAACACCAAGGGTACCATATTTTTACTCGCTCCCGATGATCCACAAAGAGCGCCAACCACCACCTGGAAGACCAAATGTATCGGGATAGGTTCAGTTTTAGAACCCCTTTCCCAATTTCCTGATCAGTACCTTAGACCCATGATACAAAATACACCAACATATCTAAAGGACACATGGGACCTACTGAATCTCTTGAGAGACCACACCTACGCAGTGGAAAGGATTGAACTAGTAGGGCTAGATGTAGAAAACCTCTACACTAGCCTCCCGCAACAGAAAACTCTAGAAACTTAGGAAACATTACTATTCTACATCCAGTGGGACTACAACACTCCCAGACATTTTGTTCTCGAATTTTGTCAATTAGCATTAACCAAAAACTATTTCGAGTATGATAACACTCTATTCCAACAATGCCATGGAACTTCCATGGGAAGTACATTCTCCCCTAGTGTGGCAGGTCTATATGTAAGCGAATTCGAGAGAACCCATATACAAAATATCACTAATCCTTTTCATCACAGGATATTATTCAGGAAGCGCTACATAGACAACATCATCCTCATATGAGAGGGTGATATGGAAAGTCTGAATGAGTTCCACAAATGGATAAATACCAAAGACGAGGTTAAAATTTACATATACTGCAGATCAGTAGAAACTGGACTTTCTAAACATTACAATATACGCTAAGAACAATACCCTGCAAACAAAAACCTTCTACAAACCAACAGTAAAAAACAGTTTATTGTCATACCAAAGTTTCCATCCTCAACCTCTAAGGGAGAATCTACCGTACAGCCAATTTCTCCGGCTGTGACTTAACTGCAGCAAAATCCACGAATACAAAAAGCAAGCGAATGATCTCTGTGAGAACCTGGAAACCCATGATTATCCACGAAGAATCATTAATAAATGCAAGAAGAGGGAGAGAAACCAGCACAGGAAAAATCTTTTAAAAACTACCCAGAAACTGCCAGAAGAAAATCGCTTAACTTGTGTTACAACCTACAATATAGCTTCAAACAATGTAAAAAAGATAGTCAACAAAAATTGGAGAATCTTGACGTCCGCTTCAATAAATTGGCCAAAACCCATGTTCGCCAATAAGAGAAGACGCAACCTTAAGACATGCTGGTCCATACCAGACCCCCCTTAAAGAAACAAGGAGAAGTAATACCACGCCTATGGAGCAACCCGCCCATCACGGGCCATTACCCATGTGGCTCATGTTCGGTTTGTGACTTAACGAGGACCACAAAAGTTATCCAACTCCCCCCAAATTTCAAATGGACCATAAGAAACATACTAATTGTAACACGACACATGCCATCTATATGATAACATGTCTGTGCAATATGCGCTACATAGGGATGACATGCCGAAAAGTGAAGCAAAGAAGATGCGAACGTAGGAGGAACGTGAAATGTAGAAGAAATACCACTAAGAAGAGTAACCATTTCATTGAGGCGAAACACACAGTGACAATTCTACAATGGATAGTCCTAGAAACCTTAACAACAAAAAGCCACAATTCAGAGAGAATTCTCTACGAAAAAGAACAAAGATGGATACACAGACTGAAAACTGACAACCAAGGACTAAACAACCACATCCCGTGGCTGAGCCTTAACTATTGAAACAGTATGATATCAGAAACGAGGTCTCTTTTCCACCTAAGAAACACAATATCAAGGTTCCCTTTCCATCCAAGAAACGCTCTATGGAACGCTACCTGTACCACCCATTCAAGCAGTATCACTTTTCTGACAAAGAACAAAGAATTCTAATCACTAAATTAATAACTTTTGAAAGATATCCAAGATGGGAATGAATTAGAAAGGATGAATTATCAAACTCACTCCTCGCACTGTACATACTCAGCCTGAAAAGATACCAAACATCCTCAAATTTCCGATTTATATTGCGGTAAAAATTCAACAATTAATTTATTTCGGAAAATAACTTGTAGCGATTATTCTCTTGCAATGTAGAACATCACCGTGCTCAGAGTATTTTTTCACTTTCCATAAACCCTATGGACTATTAAACCATGACCCGAGAATACATCAATGCATCCGGGGCCAGATCAGAAAAACTGCATTAAGACCCACTTCTTGCATTGGACATACTCAGCCTGAAAAATACCAATCTAATTTAGATTGCGGGAAAATTCAAAAAATCATAAATTCGGACTGTGACTTGTAGCAATAATTATTTTCCATTGATGAAAATCACAGTGCTCAGAGTCTTTTTTCACTCTCTATTAGCTCTATTGACTACTAAACCATGACCCGAGAATGCATCAATGCATCCGGGGCTAGATCGGAAGAGTCAGCACAAGTCGAGTCCTTATAGAACCAAAGGTAGAAGGAGACACGGAGAAGCAATCCAACCATATCCGTAAAGTATTCAGTGCCTGAACGGTATGTAACCAGAGTCCTGTCCTTCATCCAGTAGGACAAGAGACTCGATGGCCACCCGTTGAAGTAAACCTATCAATGATAAAAGGTATGTTGGTGTGTTTGATGTAGTAAGCTGAGAATGCAGTCACTTTACGCGCCAACCAGAGCTCAACTATCATGCTCGACGGCAACCGTATGAGTATGAATGAGAGAGTGAAAAAGGAAAAAGGACTGAACCGTAACAATGGTACCCTTTTTACTAACAGCACCTAAATTTGTGTCCCCCTAAATCAAATGTGTGTTTCCCTCAGATTACAATCGAGGTTTGTGTGCACACTGTATGGCACCCACCGTTACTGTGCCTATTCCCTAAGGAACTGAATACAAGTGAACAAACGCAAAGGTGCACCACAAAATTATTCAAATAACAATCATGTTAATAAATCATGCAGAGGTGATGTTTTTCTTGTGTTTTCAAAATTCTTTATTTTTCCAATGTTAGCGCCATACAGCCGACGCGTTTCGTCCTTATGGGACTTCTTCAGGGCTTGTCAATTGAAAACAAAGCTTCCAATTAGAATCTTCAAGGTTGGGATTCCATGTTGCGCCTTTCCTGTGACAATATTATCGTAATGGTATTGTGGAAGGCCTGGGCTAGATCTTCTGTCTTTCTGTGTTTGGATTTTGAAATCAAATGATGTGGGTGAAACGGATTTCATATAGCTGTGTTTCAGTTCGCATGATGAAGAAAAGTCTTCAATCCATCAAGATAACCTTTTTAGGTTTATAATGTTCTCTGGCTAGTCAAATGTATAATACACTAGGACTTGTATGTGGGCACTGGAATACCAGCAGGTCGATTGTGTTAAATCGACCTGTGAACATCCACAAAGCCTTCGCCTTCTCCGAAGTATCCGGAATCCGAACAAGTGAGAGAGTGGTTTTTGTAAACTACGGCCCCCCCTTTATAACTCACATGACCTTTAACTAACTGACACTTCCTGTGTGACCTCCAGCCTAGCTAACAAAGCGCATAGCCCGACAACGCGCCACCTCGAGCATGACACGAAAGCTCCACAGCCACAAAAATCTTCCGTATATGAGTACGTATACAATGAGCACGATATATTAGTGTAAATAACTTAGTGCACATTTTTAAACTTAAAAGCATGTTTGAGAGAGTGTAAGGGCACGCCGAGCACGATGGAACGCGTCACCATGCACCTTGAAGCCACGCCCAACAACAACGCAATGTATCGGCATGAGAACCTCACCCACCTTTTTGAAAAACACCGTCAGCAATTGGTGCAACCTTTGACAAGCCTATCTTTAAGTAAAAAAATGTGCACATTAAGCTTCATAACCGCACTTTACTAACATTGCAAAATATTAACAAAAAAATTAAAGTGACTAAGAAGTAATATTAGTCAGCAAGACTGTTATTAGACATAGTCTAACAAACAACATCTAAAGAACGACCCAGAAATGCGAACAAACACAGTAGATTACATAAGACTGCTGCAAGAGCATAGAGAGAGAATTTGCCATTTACATACCAAATTCTGTGCTATGATTTAGAATGACAGAGAACCATTTTGCCAAATGGACTTTGGTGGTCCTAGTTAAAGAATTGCCTATTTTAATGTATATTAACACACGCACTGAAGATAGCATTGATATCATCCTTCACTATCTACCAGTGTTTTTTATATTCCCCACCCTCTATTACTAATTACACAGGTACTACTGGACCCCACCTGATACAGATTAATAGATCTAAAACCCTCACATTTCTTCAAGAAGCAATATTCCTGATGAAAACCCTATCACAGAGACATTCACAGTCTCAACCAAACTTAACCACCTTGGTCCTGAAGAAAGCCCACCTGACCCACAGAGGCAATACAAGGGCTGAAACATGTCGACAATCCTTTTTTAACCCAATTTTTAAGTGCGAGAGATCAGTAACTTAATCTCAGCGTGCACTGTATATAACCTTTTAATCAATATCTCAAATCCAGATCTATTAAATTCCTAACCTGGCTGTACGAGTATTTTTTAACTCAAGGCACTAATATTCCTGATCACTACTGCACTAACCAGCGATATACCTCCGGGTGGAGGAAGCATTAACACCAACCCTATGATGATGCTGTCACGTGATTAAAAACAGGGCGGAGAATCAAGATATACTGCCAAGTCATCCACCTGCACGTGAATGAGGGTTTTTATTGGGACACGAATCACAAAGAAATGCTAACCCAAGTTATGCAGGACAAGTGATCTATTCTCCACTTGATATTTTTGTTTTCATTTTCCAGATGGATGCAGACCAGCCGCCTGAAACTCAACTCAGACAAGACAGAGGTCATCATCCTCAGATCCACGCACTCCACCTGGGATGGCTCCTGGTGGCCGGCAGCCCTGGGAGCTGCACCCACACACACCAACTACCCACGCAACCTGATTTTCATCCTGGACTCATCGCTCTCAATGACCCAGCAAGTCAACGCCGTTTCACCATCCTGCTTCAACACCCTCTGCATGCTCCGCAAGATCTACAGGTGGATCCCCACCGGAACTTGAAAGACAGTCACACAGGCCCTCGTCAGCAGCAGACTGGACTACTGCAATGCCCTCTACGCAGGGACCATGATCAAACTACAGAAGAGGCTCCAACGCATACTAAAAATGCCTCCGCACGCCTCATCCTTGACATTCCTCGCCACACCCCCATCACTGCCCACTTGAAAGACCTGCACTGGCTCCCAGTCAAGAAGAGGATCACCTTGAAGCTCCTCACCCGCACTCACAAAGCACTACACAAAGCCGGACCAGCATACCTCAACAAGCGTCTCACCTTCTACACCCTAAACTGCCAGATTCGCTTCGCCGATCTCGCCCTCGCCACTGTTCCACGCACCCACAGGACCTCCACTGGCAGCAGATCCTTCTCCTACCTCGCTGCCAAGACATGGAACACCCCCCCCACACAGCTGCAACAGACAAAGGACCTGCTGACCTTCAGGAGACTGCTCAAGACCTGGTTGTTCGAGCAGTAGCTGCACCCCCAACCCCGATTAGCGCATTGAGACCCTCACGGGTGATTAGCGCACTCTACAAATAACTGATTGATTTATTTATTGATTGATTGAAGTCTGCTGTATCTGTGAATATTTTGAGAGACCATTTTCTCCTTAACAGGGAGGGTTCTTAATGTTGTGTGCACCTTCATTCTAGTTATGCCTTTTTTGCTCTGAAAGGAGAAAAGAACTCACAAAAATGTCCTTTCTCTTGCCCGCTACAGGCCTGTCCATTTTATATATTTATGGTGGGAAACATCCTTTACAACGCAACTTTTACCATGCAGTGCCTTTACGACGCAACTTTTACAACGCAAACCATTACAACGCATTGCGCTGGGGGGCGCTCTAGGATAGGGAATAGGTTTAATGTACTATCCAACACCTTCCCTACTATCCACGGGGACTGGAGTTGGAATAGTAAATTGAACTATTCACTATCCAGCGCCCCAAAGTTTTGTAAGACACCATTCTATGTCTTTTTTTACTTTGTTTTATGTTGCAATGTTTTTTTATAATGGTGTGCGAGGTGGCCGGTCTTAGCACAGCCCTGTTGCCCCTTGACCTAAAACGAATGAATGAATGAATATTGAACTCATAGAGCGCAAACTTAGCCCAAGGGCGTCAAGGGGCTATTTGCAGGACTGAAAGTGCAGACAAGATGACATGCCCAAGCTGAAATCTGTGAGAAAAGCTAGGTCTTTAAGGCTTTACGGAGGAGAGAATGGGACACCTGACTAGAGAGCTCTTCAGTGAGGGAGCTCCACAGCTTAGTAGCAGCAGTGGAGAAGGCTCTACCTCCCCATTTTGCCTTTTTAAACTTCGGTACTGTTCACAGATTTTTATCCGAGGACCCGAGCAGTCTGCTGGAACATAGCGATGGAAAATTGCCTTAATCCCATCTGGGACTGAGCCATAATAGGCATCATGAGTCAGGCACAGTGTTTTGAAAAGGATTCTACGGTCCAAAGGCAGCCAGTGCAGCAATCTAATAGAGGCTGTGACTGAATGATATTTTGGTGGGTTCATCACTAGCCTAGCTGCAGCGTTCTACACCAGCTGCAGACGATGCACTAGGCCTTTATTAATGTCCAAATAAAGGGCATTACAGCAGTCCAATCTGGGCGTTACCAAGGCAATAACAGCCTACTTGAATGCATCAAAGGAGAGGAATTGGGAGATTTTTCTAAGGATCCTGATAATCCTGAAACATGTGGATACTGTCCTGCTGACCTGCAAACTGGAGAGTGTTGTGTCCACCATAACCATAGGTTTTTCCCATGAAATACCGGGCAGGGAAAGACACCAAGCATGTCCGGCCACCAGTCACTGGACCAAATCTCCAGTTTACTGCCAAAGATCAGGACCTCAGTCTCCTCTCCGTTCAATTTCATACAAATTTCACATCATCCAGGAGGAGACACCTAAATACAATTCCTAAAGTTAAGGGCAGAGTCCCTGACACTGTGAGTGATGGATACCATTATTTGGGTGTCGTCCGCATAGAACAGCACCTCTAACCTCAGCACCTCTAACCCAAAACCTGTGAATGAATGCTGTTAGCGTTGAGCTTGAACAAGTACAACTATGTTTAAAAAAAATTGGAAGCAGTAATTCAACTCTTTAACAGACGATATGCAGTCAGCAGAAGGGGATGACTTCACAAGTCATCTTTTAGAACCTTGTGTTACTGCAGTTTTCTCTGACTTTAGTGGGACTTTATTAATGGGCTCGAATCCTGCAGTCAGCAGCAAAACAGGTTCCTGTGCTGCTCCATATGGACAGTGGGTTCTGTGTGCTCAAATTCCCCTTTTTTGCTTTGCACATTTTCATTTTGTTATACTACTCTGCTTGGTGGGCCAGCCTTGCATGGCTTAGTATTTCCTTGTCCACCTTCAAATGTTTTTTTTTATTTGTCTTGCACTACCAAAAGGCCTCATTTTGTAAAATATTATTTACTTTGAGATCTCTTTTTTTCTTTCTTTCTGTCATGTTTTGTTTTTATCATGTTGTGTGCTTCGAGGTCAGACATCGCAGAGCATTTTTGCCCCCTTTGGAGGATAAACGTTACAATATGTCCTTCAATGGAAACAAGACATACTTTGCATTTTCATCAAACACAAGTATGCATTTATTTAACTTGTTGTGTAAGTCAGACGATCTGTATATGGTGATATGGATCCGAAGCAAAGCGGCCGACTTCACAGCATACCTTTTAATAAACAGTGTTACCAGGGACTTCTTCCGACTCTCTATAGCAAAGGTTTTTATTATCAAAAGGTATTGTGGATCAATGGGCTGAAGATGTGCTACCAGTCCTTGTACAAGGAACGGAGGAAATATACCCTGCTTGCTTCCCTATAGTTGTGTAGGCAACCATATTTTTAAGGGCCTCCCCAGCGAGGATATTGTGACATAGGTAGTGCACTATATAACCCTGGTTCTTTTGGCAAGTGTGATGCCCCTTATCTTTTTCGAACCCTTATGACTTTTTCATTATGTTTTCATTCCTGACCCAATAGCATCACAACTGCCCACAACTTACATATTTTTCATTTTTCGTTTTTGTTTCTTTAGCAGATTTTGTTTGTCTTGCACAGATACTATTTTTACCTAGGGATCTGTTTTGATAAAGTTTCCTGACATAACTCTCCAGGGGCTCCAATTATATAATTCAATTGTTATTAATAGGTGTTTTTAGAATTGCTTCCATGCATATTTATTTAGTAACTGCCACTCATGCTTGCCACGGCAAACATATTTCTATCTGCTTGCTTAACTCATTTTTTAATGTTTATTTTTTTAAAGCAAAAAGATAAACATAAATAAATTCAAATTATGTTTCTTATTTTTGTATCACAAATAACCCGAAAGTTACAAATCAGGATATATATACCACCTAAAATGTATGTGTGCATTGAATATTTTAATGTGTACTAAATCATTTCAATCTATTTTAAAAATAATTAAATAAATAAACACATTTTTAAACAAAAAGGCCTTTCATTTTTTCAAAAGAGCAGCCTTGTGGGTTACTTTAAATGTATTCCTGAGTAGAATAACCCAGATAAACTGACTTGTATACCTTAACTCCTCAAAACATATCCAGTGACTAGGAAAATGTGGTTGCCTTTTCCCATGACAAAACAAAGATATTGGAACTTCTTATAATGCACTTTTCTACCTGAAAATATTAAACTTTTGTAATAGCTCAATAAATAACTTCCAAAAGTGAATTTAAATTAGGAATAGAAACAATCAATTTCTCATGATACAAGAAGTAATGTATGGCTTTAAATTGTGTATGATTCAGTAAGAAATTCTATCATTTTAGAAAGAAAAGAGGAGCGCTTCCAAAAGAACACACAAAGTACTGAATACTTTTGTGGTTTTAGTGTAGCTTCTCTTAGTGGGTAAAGGTCAATCTGATCCAGATTATATGGATAAAAGACTTCTAAATGTTATGTGTTTGCTTTCCATGATTTCATGGAAATCTAGAATTAGTTATCATAACAGATTATTCATGTAAAGAAATACTGCTCTAATCAGTGCATGCCAGTGCATCACATTTTGAAAAAACGAACCAAGGAGATTTGCACACTTATTTATAATCATGACTAAATTATTTGAGCCCAAATTCAATCAAAATATGTGTTTGAATTGATATGACCTAAATACAAGTATACTTCAATTCTGGGCAGATTATGGTGTACATAGTGTAATAGGAGAACTATTCACAGTTAAAATACCTGGGATAAAATCACAAAATCCCCTCTGATTCTGTGTATAAAAACTATCTGAAAAAACAATTGAATTATCTAATAGAGCAAAGCTTTCTTGTTTTTTTAGTTCTGAATGGTAATTCCGAAGCTTTCACCAAAAGAATCCGTTTTAAAAACGTATTTGGTTAATATTCAAGCCAAATATAATAGTGGGCAATGATGAATAAATATGGACATTTGCTCTATAAATAAATACTACTTTAAACTTTAATTATGCAATTGTGGCTCATCTACCATTGGTAACGGGTAAATATAGATTACCTTCTCTCTTTGAATGAGGAAGCAGTCAATGAAATCTCTTAGGTTGTTTGGATCCAGGGTTTTCTGGTTCTTTTCTACTCTTTCTACAATGAAATCTTCCAGATACTTAAACAGCTCAAACATTCTCTTGTGAGGTCCAGGTAAGTGATCCATTATTCTTGGATACATGTCATACAGCTGTAAAGAGAAAATCAAAGCAAAAATAAGCCACAGCAGGCCTTCCTGCATTAATTAGCTTTAGTGGTCAAAAGTATTTTAATAAATAGTGAGGCTGCATGAATTCCTATCCATCAAGAAAACGTCCAAATTTTCAATTCACTTTACATGAGAGTTTGGATTAAGGAGTTGTTGTGAGTACAATTGCTGCACAATTGCATTATGCAACACACTTACAAAGTGGAATAAGCCTCAAAGGATACTTTTTGTGTGGGAAGGTATAATTTGAGGGTGCCTGCATTGGCAATAGGCAGCCACAAGTGCGACAGCACTAGAAGAGAGCACCACTTTGTAAATATGGCACAGTTCTGCTCTCTCTTGTTCACACAATGCAGTGCAGCATTCTGACTTTCTGTGCATTGCATGAACGTTTAGTAAATCTGGGCCTAGGAAACATGCTGCAAGCATGCAGATGAAAATCATGGGATACTCAATGACAGTTAGTGAACTTTAAAAGTGGTGTAAAGTAAATACTTTCTAGAAATATATTTTATGGATGGCATTATTTTGAACCAAATTGTCCCACGTGAACATTTCCAAGTTGTACTTTGTAATAAGATCTGATTAGACTCTACATGGAAGGAGCAGGGATAACAAGACAAACATTTTACAAAACTCGCAATCCGAAGTCTCACACACCAGACATGCAAAAAACGTACAGCTATTCACAACAATTCTACTCTAAATTAAATAGAGATTGCAGGGTCAGATGGCAAACGAATTACACCTAAATAGATTACACTAGCAGCCCGTCCCGACATTGTCCGGGTAAGTTCCCTGTGCCTCTTTCTTCCTCCCCAACGCGCCATCCACACCATTTGCACAGTTTCCCCCAGCTCCATAGCCCTCAGCTTCAGGATGTCCGGGTAAGTTACCTGTGCCTCTTTCTTCCTCCCCAACGCTCCATCGCAGAGCTTCAGACCATCCACACCATTTGCACAGTTTCCCCCACCTCCACAGCCCTCAGCTTCTGCCCCGCTGCGCCCCCACCCTACCTGCAGCACATGGGACCTTAGTTGTTTGGGCTGCGAGCATGCATGCAGGCTTACAGTGAAGCTGTCAGGCGTGACTTATGTTGACCGACAGGGTTGCCGAACACCGCGTTAATTTTCCTCCCCACGGCTCCACTCTCGCCGCCGCTCTCTTCACCATGATGGTGGCGGACATTGCAGTGAACCGGGTGTCGGTTCCGCGCTCCTGTCCGGACTCCGAACGCCGCGTTTACGTAACGCCACGCCCACATGCCATTGCGCCTCTCGCAAGCGTTGTATACGCCGCGTTCATATCACTGTATGCATTAGCCCAAGGACTACTTTTCCCCTAACGTTCTTTCCCCCGCCTAATGTATATGGTGTGGTGCTGTATAGCCTATGTCCATCTCATGGACCTCCCCTTTCCAACGCTGTATTGGGTGTTGTGATTGGTGCTGTACTTCCAGAGTTTACCCGCCTCAAAGGTTCACAGTTCTCTCTTTATAATAGTAGTATAGATTAAAAAAGCTTAATGTAGATGAACATCCCATTACATATGTCATGAAGTAGCAGCTAAAGTACCGTAGCAGTAAGTGCACTCTTGAACCAAGGAACCAAAACGAGCAGTATGTGTCTCCAATGAATTATGCACCAATTACCATCTTTCAATATCTTATGGACATGCAATCATTTTGTCTGCAATGTTAGCATGTCTTTTAAAATAATGACATTTCACATTGAAGTACACAATTTTCATTTTGAAAGCTACATTGTTACCATAAAAAAACTTTTTTCAATTTCATAAAAACCTTTAACCTATATGTGTCACTAAATTCCAGATTTGCAGTTCAAGCAGGTATATTGCATTTCCCCTAATTTCAGTTTGTGATTTTCACCAAGCAATTACATATATTACTTTCACACAGGAACAATGAATCAAGGAGTGGACTCTGGTATGTCAGTGTTAAGGACAATTCGACCTTACTGGCCACAGTATGAAAGAATATAGTACTAGTTTGTCAAATATAGTCAGAATGCTCTTTGTGAAAGGCAGAGAAAGGTGTGACATTGTGAGTTTGTTTACTGGGTGTAATAAAGTGAATTAAGATTTGGGGTAGATTACTATCCACCTCAAGGAATATTCACTGCCCTTGTCTGGGTGAATTATCAAAGTCATTAAATTAACCTGGTGTCAACCACCTGGTAGCTATGCCACAGACCAGACAGGCTTAGCTCAGGGTAATGCGTAAAATATTTATGCAGTACAAAAAAAGAGTTATAAATTAGAAATCCCCAAAAATAAAAATCGCAAACCAAAATAGAAAGGTAGAGTCAAATTTAAAGAGTAAAATTGCACCAAAATCCAGTAAGGGGGACCGTAGATATGTTTTTTAAAGTTTTAAGTAGGAATAGTGCCAAGCAGCAGAAATTGCCAATAAGAGTCTATGCTTACAGTAGCCTAGAACCTAAGAGCAATTTGACACTGGCTTCAATGATGCATATCAGATATATGAAGCAGGTTTGTCCAGGTCAAATATTTTATCCAATTAGATACTGACTGAGAAGAAGTACATCAGATACATGAAGCAAGTTTGTCCTGGTTAAATATTTTGCCATCTGACTTTAGTCCCTCAAGTTCCAATCCACCACAAAAGGGAACGTCTGAAGTCACACAAACTCAAGAGGAGGCACTTGAAGATTCACAAGGTGTCAGACAGAGGCCAACAGTAGGGTCCAGACCTAGTCCAGTTGCCCTCATCAACTGGGCAGTTGCAGGAACGGTCCTTAACCCTGTTTTAGTCCTATATCTTGAGCAGGAGGTGAGCCTTCCAAACCTTGTGGTCCACCTCTTTGCCTTTGGTACATGACAGAGCAGGTCAAGTCCTTCATGTCTTTTATCAGATTGCAGACAGCAGGTTCAGTCTTCCAGTCAGGTCAAGGGTTCTTCTGAAGTGGGTGCCTGGAGATCCTACACGTATGCCAGGCATGAGCTAGTGTGTGGGAATGACTCCTGGACACACATTAACCAATGGGATAAACGTTCTATGGCCAACCCAATCTATTCTGGGCATTTTCAGAATGGTGAAATTCTTCCGCCAAACTAAACTTGGGCTCTGAAGGCAAGGTGTGTGTGTGGGAACATACTATAATGTCCTTCCACATCTAACGCTAAACTCCAGTTTGGGACAGTCACTGTTCCATAATAAACCAAGAGACAAACGTTTGGTAGAACAAAGTAGGGTTTGTCAACAATCAGACTGTAGATATCCAAGTATTGTTTGGTACCTTGTTTCCTTTCTGTTCAATAGTGCCACAGTGCCATATCTAACACTCAGAGACAAAAGTCTAATCTAACAGAAGTTGGATTTTCAGCAGCCATACAGTGGATACATAAGAACTGTATTGGCATCATGTTTCTATTCCATGCTAGTGTGCCCCGAAGTGTTCTATGTGAACCCAGCAAACCTGGGAATCAGGGTTTGACATTCAAGCAAGATTCAACACTGTAATGTCAAAAATGATGTTCACAATCCCTCGCTGCAAATTCTGTTGGGTTCAAGTGAGTCTTCTACGTCCATTGAGGTAATCCTATTGTTGGCTCATGGGAGACACTTTGCACCTTTTGACACTTATTCAAATTCTTATTACTGGCTTGCAGAATTGGAAGAGCAAATTCAAATGTAGCCTCCAGGACATCCAGGCATGGAGAAGGTCACTTTCTAAAAGTTACTGATTTACTTAACATTTACTAAAATTAAAATGGATTTTAATGGTTTTAACTAAAATTAAAATGAATTTTAATGCTTTTTGAAAACAGTTGTTTTGTTATTTCATCTTGTCCCATTAGTCAGATACAGTATTAGGGTGTTTTAATCTGTACTCTGGTTTTCTAAATTGGACAGCTAGGCCCACCTCTGTGAAAAATAGCTTTTGGCTACTAGTCACCGTAAGGACATGTTAACATTGAATGTATTTATTTGTCTTACTTTTAAATGACATCCACCCTGCCTTGTTGACCACAAGATGCACATAGGGGTTCCTTATTAATATTTAAAAAGGAATGTTTAACTTGGCAAAAGTGTTTCTTTTGACACATCAAACTGCAGTGCTTAATCCGCCACAGTCCAGATACACTGGTAGGATTTAGCTACATTTTACACTATCACTCTAGTGAATTTCATTATAGGAAATGAAGCCCACTAGTGACATTTAACTTACACGTCCTGGGTATACATTTTGTACCATATACTAGGAATATATAAATAATGCCCAAATTAGGAATATGCCAACTCAACCATTTTTAATAGGGATGCACAGGCACATTCCTACTGAATCGCAGATGTATTTTGCACAGGGTTCTAAAACCATCAAAAACATAGGGCCCAACAAAAGGCAAAATATACTGTGTGGCATCACAGAAAAGCTAAATTTCCACACTTGGCCGGAATATTAAGGACAATTATCCGTAGTGCTTTGTCAGTATGGTCAGGGATGTTTAGGCTATAATAAATACTTTGTGGATGAGCACTGGTTCTGCACTCCACACAGCACTCCAAAGGAGTAAACAAAGCTACATATGACTCAAAATTATGAGGCATCAGCTCATCTAGTTTTGAGAGACATTAGAAACCAGGGGCCAGATGTAGGAAGGCCTTTACCGGTCGGTAACGGACGATTTCGGCCGTTACCGACCGGTATTTTGGTTTTGAAATGTAGGGGGCATATTATTTACAGAATCGGTATATTTACCGATTCGGTAAATTTACAGATTCGGTAAAATACCGAATCGGTAAATATACCGATTCTGTAAATCAATATGTAGGTGGCACTGTAATCAGTGCCACAGGCCCTTACCGAATCGTTATTTACCATGGAATAATATTCCATGGTAAATAACGAATTACAGTGTACATGTACACCTGTGCCATGTGGCACACAGACATGCCCTAAGGGCATGTCTGTGTGCCACATGGCACACAAGCCCGAAACAGGGGTGCAACAGGGTGTCAAAGTGACACCCTGTCCCCCTTGTAAAATCGGTAATTTTACAGATTCGGTAATTACCGAATCGGTATTTACTAGTGAATCCTATGGGCTCCAAGGCCCATAGGAATCAATGGCAAATACCGATTCGGTAATTACCGAATCGGTAATTACCGAATCTTACAGATTCTGTATTTTTACCAAATTATTTACGTACATAGCAATTACCGAATTGTAAATACCGAATCGGTAAAATTCGGTATTTACCATTCGGTAAATTGCTATTACCTACATCTGGGCCTAGATGATTTAAACAGACGGTTCAGCTAGCAAGTACTACGAGTCATCAAAATTATATATTGTATGTGGAATCATCCTATTTAAGAAATATGTCTCTCTTGTCCAACAATAATACATTAAAGAGGGCGTGTGAGGGAAATATTTACTGACCTTGCATTGTTATAATCCCCTGGCTCAGTGAAAAACAATAAATAACAACGGGTCAAAAAACAGAGAGAAAAGCCAACAAAACAACTATGTGCTATTATTAGGATACAGTCCTCCCACTGACAGCCAAGACGGAGGCGAGGAGTACCGACGGACAGAGCGGTGCTCCATTTGTACCTGAGCTGTAGCCGGGTGAGGTGGAGAGTTCATTCCCCAGACTTTGGGTGATATGATTTAATCACTACAAACACTATTACCAGCAGTAGCATTTTATTGTGAAGGTCCTGATGAAGCAGACAGGCATCGCGTGAGCCTATATAATCTGCAGAAACATGTCGACCTAGATTACACCTAAGTAGTTATTTGCTAACACTACTTCGCACTGTTTTTTAACCTTGGGTGTGGGTAGGATCTTATTAAAAACTTTTTTCCACTCCTGCAACCCAATATTATTTCACTTATTCACATGCTACACATAGCATTTTCTGCACTGCTAATTGAAAAAATTTTTTACCCCCTGATACCAATATAGTTTACATTATTCCATCATTGCATCCTTCAAAAACGATTAGGGCACAATCTACCTAATCCAAAGTGGAATTTATTCCACTTCCTTCTGGTGAAGGATCCCAAATGATGTAGGGCGGTACAGGACGGGTATCTGATGGGAACATATTTTTCACCATGTATACTTTGGATTCATGGATTGTATCCTAATAATAGCACATAGTTGTTTTGTTGGCTTTTCTCTCTGTTTTTTGACCCGTTGTTATCTCTTGTCCAACAACCTTAGCAGATAAACTATGTATTACAGCAAATGTTATATATATATATATATATATATATATATATATATATATATATATATATATATATATATATCGCAAAACTATTCTCATTAACCACTCTGAGACTGCATGTTATTGGTACAAACACCACCATTCCAAGCTTTCTTTCCCGTGAATGTGCCTGTTGTCCTGGACACTGTTTAAGGGCTGCAAAAATAGAAGATCTTGTGCCATTGATTGCAAACTAATCTACTTTTTCTACAATGTCCTTCAAGAAAGAAAATGTATTCCGATTCTAAGTGAGAAGGAAATCAGTACTACATGAGCATCTCACCTATGACTTTGTCCACTTATTCATTTAAAGTATTAATAGAGCGAATGGTATTCTGGCTGAAACAGCCTCAACAAGGATGGTTAAATGCTGGAAGGAAAATGAAGAAGATTACCAGAATTATTAAGGGATGAACCAAGTTTTCACAGCTTTTCTAAAATGCAGAAGATCAGCTAAGGATATGAGGGAAACAGGAAGGTGATTCCAAAGCTAGGCAGGTTTCACTATGAAGGCCTGCCCTCCCACCCTGTCTGATCTTCCTGAATTTGGAAATGCAGATAAGATTGGCAGATGAGGAATGAAGGTATCTTCCTGGAGAATATCTTTGAAAAATATTTTGTTGGAATATTGGGTCTAGACCATGAGGTGTTTTAAAACAATACATAGTGATTTGAAGGCAATTCTCTGTTTAACTAGTAACCAGTGAAGCTCCTTCAATGAATCCTATGCAAATGATCTTCTAGGCCTATCCAGATACAGTTTAGCTACTGCAGCTTTAACTCTATATTGTCTATTTATTTAGGAATGCTGGAGCTCCTAAAAGAAGAGCAATGCAATAGTCCGACCTAATTGAATCACACTGCACAAAGCCAAGTTTAAGCTATTGTCGGCAGCATGGGAGTTTCCACAAACCCCGAAGAAGCGAGAAACATATCTCCACTACTCTGGCGATGTGACCCTCAAGGGACAGTTTATTGTTTAATGTAACCCCCTAATTATGGACTGAGTCCATAGGTAGTAAATCATTCTTAGGTGACAATGGACAAAAGTTGGTGGGGAGAGTCAAAGAAATTTGGTTAGAATAGCAAAACAAGAGCTCAAATTTGTCTTCATTGAATTTAAGGAAGTTGGAATTCAACCAGGTGTCAATGTCATTTATACAATTATGAAAGACATTGTTAACTATCTGAAAGTCACTAACAAGTGACAAAATAAGCTGAGCATCGTCCGCATAATTTACTAGTCTGAGGTAAAGGCTTTTGATAAGGGTCACTAGCGGCATCCTCTATATATTAAACAAATTTGGAATAAAAGCCGACCCAAGGAGGATTCCAAGTTTAACTTCTCTAAAAACAGAGCGGAAGGGGGGAAGATCATTGGCCTGGCAGTGCTCTGATAGATAGGATGGGATACATTTTCAGTGCAGTTCCACCTACTCTGACCGAGGCGAGTCTGTCCAGGAGAATATTATGGTTTACCATGTCAAGAGTGGTCGATAATTAAGTAGGATCATGTTCGCTAGATGAACGCTGTCGACTAGCATCTGGAGATCATCCATGGCAGTGAGTACAGCTTCTTGGTTCCAGGCCCTCTAGATAATGGGATAATTTTTTACTGACATAACACTCCAATAGTTTTACCGGAAAGGGTAATATTGAAATCGGACTGTAGTTACCAAGGGCTGCTGGTTCCAAAGAGGGTTTTTTTCAAAATGGGGATGAAAGTGACTTTTTTCCAGGTCTGTGGTACTGTGCCAGAGACCAGCAATGAATTGCAAATCTGGTACAGCAGTTGAAAAGACTCCTCTTCCATGTCTTTATAGACCCTGTGCATCAAAGGATTAAGTGGGAGCCAGAGCATGTAGATTTGGCTAAGGGATGAAACAGTCATCTAAAGTAGGTTCAAAGTTATCAAGCTTACACCTGGAGTTTTACAAAAGATAAACTGACTCGGGTAGGATACAGGCAGGGTGGGAAAGAGATTCAATGATTAGGCAGCCATCAGAGACTGCAGCAGCTGACGGTTAGCCTGATATTGTCCAGAATCCTACCAAACCTTTGCTCAAAGAACTGGGCAAGGTTATGACATAGTTGTTGAGACAGTGTGAAGTCCGTTTTCATGCATTCAGGGTTGGAGACTTCATGCATGATGTCAAAGACATTGTTTGGCATTGTTGGGTGCAGCAAGAGTGGTGGTGGCATAATGGTCAGCTTTTGCTTTATTAATCTTTTTCTTATATTCAATCAATCAAACAGTTTTATTCAGCTTTTGAAATAAAAACATAAAAGCACAACAAATTGATGCATGTTCAACACATAACAAAAAAAAGCCATCCTCAGGATGTCCTCATCGTTATGGGAGCTACACCATTTCCTTTAATTTCCTGCAGTCCAATTTCAGTGAGCGCTTATACTAAGGAGCAGAGTGACAGCTGTGCTTTTTCACAATTTGCCACAGGATTACAGTATTGAGGAGTTCAAGACATTTCCCTCCATGATTTTATAATTTTCTTCTACCAAATGTATCTTGGTCAAAGATAGTAGACATGCACTTCAAGTTAATGCCATACCCTACCAATATGTGAAAAGCCAGTTGCCGTTTTGATGGTATTGAGTACCCTAACATTAAGTTAGAAAGTTATTAGCGCATGATCCGTCCAGCATAGAGGGAAGTGTCTTTGATAGTGACCAACCGCTCTGGGGCAAAGATAAGATCTATGGTATGGCCACTGGAATGAGTGGGGCCAGATACCAACTGGAGTAGCCCCGAGATATCACAGGAGGAACATAATTCTTTATATTTGGGGAAAGTGGAAACCTCTTCAGCCCACAAATTAAATTCTCCTAGAATAAACAAGTTGGAATGGGCCATGGCAGAGGCTGTAGGTGTGAGGCTGGGAGACTGAGCGGTGGGAGGGCGGGGCAATAGCATAAGATTCCTGACAATAACAACCTTTTTCAGACTTCAAAGAGAGGCCCATCAAATCGGGCCCAGTATGTTCATTGAGAGCCAAAGGTACAAATCTCCAGCTATCCTTCAAAATATTTTCCAATCCTCCACCTCTAAGTTTAACGCAGTTTATTAAGGGAGGTTATTATATTCAGGGGGCATGTAAGACCTAGGTTAATGGCAGAGTCTGGAGTGGTCCAGGTTTCTGTAATAAATAGTATATCACATTTATCTTTCACTTAACAACACATTGATTTTAGTTGAGTGTTTGATAAGAGACCTCGCAGTTGACCACATTTCAGAGAGCCCGGCAGTGTGGTGGAGTCGTATAAAGTTATCTCCTCATTATGTGCCCTGGGGTCAGTGTGTAATTATTTACCCGCTTTACTGAGATACAGTAGTTCCTCTCTGGTGTAGCTCATTCTGCCATTTGGATGTCTTGAGGGTTCACAGTGGGTACTGGCAGCATGTCTGGCACTGCGTGCAGTTGGTGTGTGGACGGGCGCAGAAGGGCTGCCTATGGTGTGCCATCAGCACGCCCGCTGTATGCCGTCATGCCTGCATCTGGATTAAATTGTCTCCTCTGCAGAATAAAGGAAGAGCGGAAGCGACAATGGGGGCCATTTCAAAAGTCCTGCTCTTACAGATGGGTATAACATGCTAAGCATGCTTTAAAAACTAAAAAATCTCACAATGTTCAAAAAAGTTAAAAATATGCGATGAATTCCCCAATTGAAAGGTTGTTTGGAAGGAATACAGCCCAGTGGGAGGTTTTTAGAATGCTGGCAAAAGTGACAAAATCGGACTTGTTCTACAATAAGTGTAATGGATTAAGCATGTCTTTGCCTTGGAATCTGTAACAGAGCTGGGTAGATTCCATCTGGCAACTTTTTGGGCAGGATGCATATAGGAAATGTATACTTTTTATAGGCTCCCACAGTTGTTTTAATTTTGGACTTTGGATATATGGTGCTTGACCTCCAAAGTAGATGAAGCCTGTCAATCTGACCACAGTTACGTGTGTTTTGCCCTAAAGCTAAAACAAATGTTTTACAGACTCCGAGATTTGACAATTTGTAAATTTAGCACAGATGTTTTAATAAACTGCTCATTGTGTAAATCTTAAATAGAAGATTTAAAGAGTTGTTTTACCACATTCATGTTTATTTATTTATAGGAAGATTATAGCATGAATCAGACCCATCAAGGTAGAAAGACTTTGCCACAAACTATAATTGGCATACAATGTATAAGGAATGCATACAAAATAAAAGTGTGTCAGGTAATGTAGGTAGATAAATATAAAAAAGGTGGGAAATAAGTCAGCAGTAGTCTAGGAGTCAACCGCTAGAAAGATAGGCTCCAGAGGAAAATGAGTATGAGGGGTCATAGCCCCATTCAAATGATGTAGTACCAGAGGGGCTTGAAGTAAGGCACGGGGAGAGCAATACATATTGGTAAATCTCTCATAGGAAGACTTCCTGTTGGCAGCGAATTATAATTGTAACATGCCTGGAAGCATATTTGGAACATCAGAACTTTGTATTCTTTCTGGATATGGCATAGGAGGGATTTATTATGAATTTCCATACCTTGGGTGCACTTCTTCAGAAACATTGTCCTTGAGTAGACAAGTAGAATGTATTTTGTGTGTCAGCATACATCAGATACTTACTGGGTAGGAACCCTACTCATTGTGTCCAAATTTCTATGGATCAGTGATATGAACCACCAAGCAAGGCAGATGAAGCTATTCGCGCTCCATAGCCAGATTTCTGGTTGTTGACTTTCTTCCAATTGGGGACAGCCCGGGCAAAACTCACGATAGAGTGTCTATATTAAGGATGATTTGCCTGCTGGATGAAGGGATTACTGGACTGCATCCTCCAGAGTAGAAGCCTGGCATGTGCAGTCATAAGCACTACTACAGAGTTAGTAGAAGCTGAGCAAGGGGTCTGAGTTCTAATCCTCCTGAAGTAGATGTAACAGCTTTGACCCAAGTGGCTCGCTTGCTATGGGAAAAGGTGCTGGAAGTGTGCATGGAAGGATGAATTATAACACTCAATAATCCTTGTCCAGTCATTGTAGTACTTTTATTATTGACATCTCTTTTGCAGTTTTTATCAGTGTTTTTCCTGGCTGATGCAGATAATCTTTACTTAAGTCAGTGGTGATATATTTTTTTTATTACATTTATCTGTACCATTAGATATTTTTTTACAATCTAATCTGCAGGATTCCTCTTCAGTTTATAAAACGTTTACCTCCAGGGCCAGAGTTCTATATTTGTTAGATCCCACTCAGGTACAATAACATTTCCTGTGTGTGAAAAGGAACCCAATGATGACGTTTGCTACCACTGGTGGGTGAGAGTTCAATGTCATTAGAAATGACTTCTGTAAATTCCTCACTTTGGTTCACTGCACCTTTGTTGTTTAGCATTTCATTCTACAACAAATTGACACACCTTGCTGCAGAGACCTAATTGTGTTATATGGCAGTAGCCATCACCTCAGCATGGCTGGGGCCTCAAATATAGTCTATATTAGCAGAAATCCTAGAGAAATTCAGGAACATTCTTTCATTCTTAAAAATCTCTGCTGTACCCTATCTTACATAAAATGTGATAACAAAAGCTACCAATGCACAACAGAGGGCTCTGTGCACCCTGATAAAGCAGAAGTGTTATTTATCCACTGCTTGTTCAGGGTGTTCATGAGTTACTAACATCTTGAGTTGGGTTTCTAAAAGTAACTCAATAAAACAGGTACAGTCTGTGACTTCACTCACTCATTGGGGGCAACAGCTCCATGCAGATGTTGGCTAAGGAATTAGCTGGTGCAGGGCCAGATTTGTGTTACACCCGTAAGAATAATGTCAGATTGATCCTGGTGCAGCTGAGGAACACTAGTCAAATCCATAATACCTTTCTCTCCAAATACACACAGGTCATTGTTATCCTCTGAGCAGTGAGTGTGATGCCTCACAAACGCTTGCATCCAGTTAGATCCCTGGATACCTTTAGCTTTGATTACAATATTTCAGTCAGCGATAAATAACAGTGTTTTATTTGTTCTCTGTGGTTCGGTCAAGAATAATGAATATTCCAGGTTTGAAAAAATAGCTCAGTGACTTATGAGGAATACTACCAACCATACTCTCCTCCTTCCCTAGACCAAACACTGTGATCTCACATAGAAGATTTTATCATGGCTTCATGAACTTTTGCCCAATAGTATACAAACTATAGCCTCTGTCTTTTAATGAGCCCAGGAATCATACATGTTTCTTAGTGTTTTTCAACCACTTACTCATCTTATATTGTCTCTAGGATGACACTTTCATCTGTAAGCCATCAAAAGGCTTTCCAAATAGAAATTCAGAGAACCGGTTTTCTCAACCTCTCAATCTGAAATTGAGTGCTGACAGTGAATCAATCTCTCAATCAACCAATCAATCAGGATTTATAAAGCGCAGCTAATGATCCAATAGGGTATCCAGGTGCTTGAAGGTCCCGGAGGCTTATTCGAACAACCTGCTATTGAGGGCCATTCGAAATTCCAGAAGTGTGATGATGGCCCGGTGGTGTGGGGTGGCTGTTCTAAGTCTTTTCTGTGATGTGGGAGAAGGAGCGCCCTCTACTTCTGCTTTGGTATATGTGGAAAGTATGAGCAAGTGAAAGGGAGTTAGAGCGTAGACTTCTTAATGATTTATGGAAGGTCAGGCAGTGATTAATGTAGGAGGGTTCTTGGTTGTATAGAGCTGTGTGTGTGAGTCAGCAGCTTGAATTAACATCTCTTCTGTACTGGGAGCCAGTGGAGTTTCCTGGCGTGGGGTGTGATGTGAGTTCATCAGGGAAGACGAGTCTTGCTGGTGTGTTCTGTATGGTTGAAGTCTCTGTAGAAGATGTGTGGCAATTCCTACATAGAGGTCACTGCCATTGTCCAGTCGGCTGGTGATGAGTACGTCTTGTGTATAGGGGTAGCCACTTAAAGATCTTACATAGCATGCTCAGAGTGAGGGAGCAGGCAGAGGAGATGGCGTTGATCTCTGATTTCATGTTAAGCTTGTTGTCAATGATGATTCCAAGGTTTCTGGCATAGTTGAAGGAAGTGGGTGCGGGTCCTAGGTCTGCTGGCCAAGAGGAGTTGTTCCAAGTGTTGCTGTTGTTACCAAAGATCAGTACTTCTGCCTTGTCTGTGTTCAGTTTCAGGCAGTTCTTCTTCATCCAGTCAGTGACATTTGTCATGCATCTGTGGAAGCTGGTTCTGGTGGTGGTGGAGTCATCAGTAAGTGAGAGGATGAGTTGAGTATTGTCTGCGTAGGAATTATGTTGAGACAATGGAATCTGACGATGTTGGCCAGCGGGCTCATATTTGCGTTGAAGAATGATGGCTGAGGGATAAACCCTGGGGGACAACACAGGTGCTCTCCTTGGGTTCAGAGGTGAAAGGTGAGAGATGGATCCTCTGGGTTCTTCCGGTGTGGAAGAAAATGATTCATCTAAGTGCATCCCCTTGGATGCCAATGCTGTGGAGCCTTACGATCAGTATTTAGTGGGAAATGGTATCGAAGGTTGCCGAGAGGTCAAGGAGGATCAAAGCCACTGTTTCTCCCCAGTTGAGGGGGGGGGGGGGTTTGGGATGTCATCCGTGGCTGCGATAGGGCGTTTTTTGTGCTGTGATTGCTACAGAAGCCGGATTGGGAGGCATTACGTAGCTGGTCCTTCTCCAGGAGTGTCATGAGTTGATTGTTGATGATCTTTTCCAGTACCTCCACTGGGAATGGGAGCAGGGATATTGGCTGGTAGTATTTCAGTTTGATGGGGTTGGCAGAGGTTTTTTTAAGTAGTGGTTTGACTTTGACGTGTTTCTAGGTGTCGGAAAATGTTGCAGTGGTGATAAAGATGTTGAGCAGGGCGGTGAGTTCCTGGCTTATCTCTTGGTTTCTGAAGTTGAAGATATGGTGCGGGCATTGGTGTGTAGGAGCTTCCGATTGGATGGGTTTCATGGTGAAGGTGCTGTCCTGGGTGGAGAGGATGTTCTAGATGGTCAGTGTGTGGTTTGTGCCAGTTACAGTGTTTACAGTGGTGGCGTATCTGTCAAGAAAGTCTGTAGGTCTGGGTTGGGGTTCAAAGTTTCTGTATATTGCTGTGATTCTGTTGTGGAAGAACTGGGCGAGTTTGTCACACAGCTCCTGTGAGGGTTTCACTGGCAGCCGGATAGGAGAATTCCTTAAAAATGTTAAAAAGTTACTTGGTGTTGTTGGTGCAGGTCTGGATGCATGCAGTAACGGCTGTCTTCTTTGTTGCCTTCAGCAGGTGGTGGTAGAGATTGAGGGAGGTCTTGAAGGCTGTCCTGTCGGAGGTGTCCTTGGTGGTGCACCATCTCTAGGCTGTGGGGTTTTAGGTTTAAACCTATAATAACTGATAAAACCCCACTGAAAGAAAAATAGCCCTCACCGGTGAAAACATATAAACACTGAAAAAACACCTGCACAACCACAAACTAAATGCCATCCAAAGAAAGGAAAAAGAAAGTGAAAGAGCCATTTTGTTCTTACTGAAGGGGTCAATAAAATGTAACTTTGTTATACAAGCTAGCAGTAAGAAAGAGTGGCTAACATTATTCTGCTTGAGTTTTGTTCTTTAGGGATGCCACTAAAATATTGTTTCTTCTTCCTTTTACTTTTTTCAGTTTTATGGCCTTTGGTCTAAAGATGCAGGGTTTAGTTTCATGTTTTAGGTCTAGTTTAATTATTTTATAAACTGTAGAGAATAAGGACATATCAAACTCATATTTGATATTTTGGCTGCATTTGATTCTTTCACTGATAGGTAAAATGGCTAGTTTTATAAAAATCTTTTCTAATATGTGTCATCACATTTAACCACAGAGAATGGGTAAAAACCCTTAATACATCAGACCATAGTTTCTAGTGGTGCACTGTTTTCCTATGCCCAGGAACTAAAACGCAAATATTTATCATTTTGTGCTTTATGTGGCATTAAGAAAGAGTCATCCCAACTGTGTCCCTAAGCTTACGGTTCTCAGCCCAAGGGGCTATGAATGCTGAGAGGGCCTTTTCACAGAAGTTTACATGGGAAGGAAAGTGCGAGCGCACATGACCAAAGACTCACTGAAGAAGTATTGCATGGTGTACTACAATAAGATTAATTAGCAAAAATCTCTTTGGACCTCATACACTATACGTACACTGTCTTTATACAATGTTCTTTCAGTGCAGAAAGCAAGAAATGATAAAAACAAAACGTTCCATAAACACCGGAAAAACACTGTTTCTGTTGTTTTTAGTGGCGTGAAAATGTGTAACCACTGAAAAGAACTGTTTTTTAAGATATTGAAAACACTGAAAAAACCCCACCAGAATTTGCCAAAAATAGAAACTGAAAACAGGACAGCCTAACCATCTCTAACTGTTTGCTGTCTTGTTTCACTGTTCTGAGTTCTTAGTGTACCAGCTGTTGTTTTGGAGGATTTTCCCTGAATGTTGCTCTTGATGGGGATGATGCTGTCTGCACAATTATTTATCCGGTTATACGCTTCTCACTTATGGTTTGAGGTTGATCGCGGTAGCAGGGTTGGAGGTTGTTAGACCTGTCTGCTTCTGAGAGTCCCCTCACACTATGATTTATTTTGTTCCCCCGTGCCTCCTAAAATTTGTCGCTTTTTCTTTGTCTACCAGGACCTTTTTGTGTGTTGTCCCATGGGGCTAGATGCTCTTTGATGCCCAGTTGCTCACCAAGTTCCTGGCACCTATGTACAAGGCGCCTGACGGAACCGGTGGCATAACCAACTGGGGTTGTCAACCCTAAAATGGTTGACACCATTGTCCCCTATGAGAGTGACTCCCATTGGAGCCCCTCTGACCTCTGACCCTTTGAAGGTTTTGGCGCACTTTGTGTAACCTGCAAACCTGACAGGAATCCCCTCAGGAGTTACAAGTACACAAAATGGCTGCCATTAGGAAGCCCAGTATGGTGGCTCCTAATGACCAAAAAGATACCTTGAAAGGGCCATGTCATTGACATAGCCAGGGAAGGTTCTAGAACCTTCTGGCTCGTGCTGGCATCCTAGGGCACTGGCTATAAAAGGCCCAGTCCCTGGCGGCCATGTTGGAGAAGAATGATCAAAGAACACCAGAAGAAGAGGACTTGACTCCAGATTGACACCTGCCCTGTTAACCCCCTGAGGCAGCTGATAGTTCAGGCAGAAGAGCAGCAGAGGTTGCTGGCGTGGACCCTGACTGGCGTTCCAGTCAGAAGCGTGAGCAGTGTCCTCTAGCCTTCAGCGCCTGGTCAGCGAGTGCCCAATTGCCCCTCAGAGACTTTGGCCATAGTTAGAGCCTCCCCGCCCCCCCATTGGTGAGATCGCAACCGCAACTCTTAAAGTGCCACCTTCAACTTAAGTGCCTCCTGGCGGGCGTTCGGACGTCTCCGAACCCACCGCCATCGACGCGCTGTTTGTGGATAGAAGGTGAGGTGCTGCGCTGGGTCGGGGAAAGGCTGGCCTTCATTTGGGCGAGATTACTGTCTCTGCCCTGCCCGAGTGACTTGGGAGCTGGTGTGTGGGCGGGAACCCCCCCGTGAGTGAGCTCGGAAGGAGGATCGCGGAGCCCGTGGAACCACCCTTCGCCCTTGGGAGAAGTGACATACTGACTGGAGCGCTTACCGGCGCCGCCGAAGTGAGGTGGGCCGTCTCTACCCCTGAAGTTGCCGCGTTGTTGTGGAACTGTGATGCGGTCTCATTTTGAACTGTGCGCGCAGGTGTTTTGGCCCCTCCGGCAGCCCGTTCGACGGTCCTAAGACTCGTGAACTGGAGCCGCCTTCGGAAACCCCGCCTGCGCTGACAGAAGCGCACAGACTCCTCCGGCAGCAGTAGCATTGAACCGGCTGACCGCGGAGTGTAATTGCCGTAGTCATTTTATGCCTTTATCTTCCAGATATACGCGCAATGAGTTGCGAGTGCAACTAAGGGATTATCACGCGTATCTTGTGCCCAGAGAGCCTGAACCCGTGAACACTTCAAAAACTGTAAGAGCACGCATTCCGCATTGAATGACAAACGTAATGTGTTTACCCTGAAAGTGATTAATTGGTGGCAGCGATACCAGAATGACCCTGTGATATTTATGTGAAACGATCAGTATCTAACCTGCTAGGAAACTGTCCAGTCATTGCTGATATTCATTCCAGTCATTGCTGATATTTATTCCAGTCATAGCTGATATTTATTCCAGTCATTGCTGATATTTATTCCAGTCATTGCTGATATTTATTCCAGTCATTGCTGATATTTATTCTAATGTATTGAATCCTGATATTTATCCAGTATATTTATTTATTAGAGTCCAACTATTTATTCCTGAGAAAGCAGTACACAGCTAATCAAACCCATGTAAGAAATGTGAATGTGATTACCTAAGTGAACTTCCTTCAAACCCAGAGAACTTTTACATAAACGAAACATATTTTTCTATAACAGTGGTGTGGTGTCCTTCTTTTTGTGTGGTGTGCAGGGAGTTATTATTGGGTCAGAGCCGGCTTAACACTACAGCCTTCACTTGCCTCGTCACTTGAGCCAAGCTACCCCCTTTGTGCTGGGCTTGCCCATCGCAGGTCCAACATAAAATTGGTGCTCAGCGGGTGGGATTGCGACCCGTGCTTGTTTTGAACCCCATAATAATTCAGTGTGCACCACAGGTACACACCCGGAGTTTTCTCCTAGCGGCCCTCAAATTCAACGTTTTGCTTTTTCCAAATTCTTTCCTGGAGGTGGGTGGAAGTGACCCTCAAAGTTCTTATCCTGGTCACCTACTTCGGGGTGGTGGTCCACACTTTTCACTGACAAGATGGAATTCGAAATGTCAGAGCTGGAGACCTGTACTGTGGCCCAGCTCAAGGATTTCTGTCAGGAGAGGGGAGTATTTGTCAGGCGAGGGGCCAAAAGAGAGGAGCTCCGTACTAGTCTGCGAGCATGGGTGGAAGCACACACGGAGGGAACGGTGGAGGAGGAGGAATCGGACAGAGGTACTGTCATTGATAGGACTGCGGAATGTCCCCCGGGGGTGGGTGAGATGTCAATCAGCCCCAAGGCAACCTCACGGGAGGGCAGCAGTGTGTCATCGAGAGGGTTGCTAGAAACCGAGTTAGCTGACAGGAGAGAGGAAAGACTGTTAAGGTGGGAAATAGCAAAAATGGAGTTGGAAGAAAGGAGGGAGGGGAGGAGGTTGGAACATGAGTCCAAGCTGGAGATGGAAAGGAAAAGGATGGAACACGAGTTCAAGCTACGAGAACTCGAATTCCAGGCCCCTAACATCACTCCGAAGGGTGTCGAGTCAAAGGAATTTGCCAGGGAGCCCAGGCCCCATTTACCCAAGGACGTAGTCGCCAGTTATACTGCTGGAGACGACATAGCCAAGTGGCTGGCAGCCTATGAGGTCTCCTTAAGAGCCCATGGGATCCATGAGAAGCATTGGGGTGGTGGATTATACCGGTACATGCCTCCGACAGGTAGGGATGCCCTATTGGCCCTAGACCGGGAGGAACAGGTTAATTACCCCGCCATGAAGGTGGCGCTCATCAGGAAGTTTGGGTTGACCCCCGAGAAATACTGGCAAAGGTTTAGGGGCAGCCACAAGCTGAGCTCACAAAATTGGGTTGACTTCCTGGATTTTGCCAAGAAAGCCCTGGAAGGGTGGGTCCAAGGTAGTGAGGTGGAGGAGTATCAAGGGTTGTATGACTTAATCCTCAAGGAGCATCTACTCGAGAAATGTCTTCCCGAGCTGAGGCAACACCTGGTAGACAGCAAACTTACTTGCCCCCGTAAGCTTGCTGAGGAGGCGGACATTTGGGCGAGTACCCGAGTGTCCACGAAGGGGACTGGAGGAGATTCTCAGAAGTCCGGACAGGGCGCTCCCCAGAGGAAAGAGGGGGGAGATAATAAGAAAGAGTTCTCCAAAG
Source organism: Lissotriton helveticus (assembly GCF_964261635.1). NCBI lineage: Eukaryota > Metazoa > Chordata > Amphibia > Caudata > Salamandridae > Lissotriton > Lissotriton helveticus. The sequence continues at coordinate 885,014,203 of NC_136070.1, forward strand.
GTCCCCAAAATAACTTTAAGGGGAAAAACACCTTTTCCAACTCTAAGGCTAACCCGCAGAAGAACCCTAACCCTGGCCAGAGTCAGCAGCCAAGGGTTGTCCATTGCTTTGAGTGCGGTGGTATTGGACATTACAAAGGAGACCCGAAATGCCCAAAGAGACCACCCCCTCCCACTGGAGGAAAGGCCCCGGGAGTCGCTAGTGTAGCGCTCGGGGAGGAGATGTCCTTAAGTAAGGGAAGGGAGTGGGCGGGAGTCACCTTAGTGTCCCTGGGTGATCGGGAGATGGTTCCAAAGATCCAGGTGCCCGCGAACACTACCAAGTATGGGCAGTGGATCACCATCAATGGCCATAGAGGGGAAGCTCTGAGAGATACAGGAGCCAGTATGACTATGGTAAGGAGTCATCTGGTGTCCTCGGAGCAGGTGATGCCAGGCGTACTTCATCCAGCCGCAATGGCTGACGGCAGAATGGGTCACTATCCTGTGGCCGAGGTTCCCTTTGAGTGGGGAGGGGTTGCAGGTCCACTTCGAATCGCCGTAAGCCCCGCCGTGCCAGTCGATTGTTTGCTGGGCAATGATATGGAGCACAATGCTTGGAAGGAGGTGGAATACCGGGCTCATTCTGAGATGCTGGGTACACCTGATTGGGCCTGTGTGAGTACCAGGTCGGCGACTGCTCGAGAGGAGAAGTCGCAGGGGTCGGAGTCTGGAACAATGGCCCGCCCCGTATCTGCTGATGAGGGAGCATGTCGAGGACAGGAGGAGCCTGCCTCGACGTCCGTGCCCCGTGAGGCGGATAGGCCACCTGCGGAGGTGGACCCGGAGTCCACGGAGGAGGACATGGTTCCGTTGGAGAACTTACCTATCCCCGCTGATTGGCGAGTGGAGGGAGGTCCGTCCAGGGAGGAACTGAGCAAGGGACAAAGGGAATGTCCCTCCCTCGAGGGTCTGAGGCAACAGGCTGAAGCCCAAGCAGCGGGTAACGAGTCTGGGAACTATCATGTTTACTGGGAGGATGGCCTTCTCTACAGTGAACCCAGAGCGCCAGTGCATGGATTGTCACGGGCCCTGGTAGTCCCACAGTGTTACCGAGCCTTCCTGTTAGAGTTGGCTCATGAGATTCCCTTGGCAGGACACTTGGGTCAGGACAAGACCTTTGCCAGGCTTGTCCCCCACTTTTATTGGCCTCAAATGAGGGTGGCGTCCGACGCATACTGTCGGTCGTGTGTGTCATGCCAAGCCAGTGGGAAAACAGGGATGAAGCTGAAAGCTCCCCTGGAACCACTTCCCGTCGTTGGCACCCCCTTTGAAAGGGTGGGCATCGACATTGCTGGGCCCCTAGATCCACCAACAACCTCCGGTCACAGGTTTATCCTGGTACTGGTGGATCATGCCACAAGGTATCCAGAGGCAATTCCTCTGAGAACCATCACTGCACCGGTGGTGGCAAAGGCCCTGATGGGGATCTTTACCCGAGTGGGTTTCCCCAAGGAAGTTGTGTCTGATAGGGGGACCAACTTCATGTCAGCATACATGCGGGCAATGTGGAAGGTGTGGGTGATGGAGCCGGGAGAGCTGAGCGCTCTTCAGGACCGTTGGACAGGCCCCTATGAGGTATTGGAAAAGATGGGCAAGTCTACCTACCTGTTGGACGTCAAGACCCCACGGCATCCCCATAGGGTGCTGCATGCCAATCGCCTCAAGCCCCACTATGAGAGGCCCGAAGTCATGTTAATCATGGTGACTGATGGATCGGAGGAAGAGGACACTGAGCCTCTCCCCGACCTGTTTGCGTCTCAAGAGAAGGATGGGTCAGTGGGGGGAGTGAAACTCTCACCATCCCTAACTCTGGAGCAGCAGGAGGAATGTCGCCAGGTCTTGGGGTCATTCTCTTCTCTGTTCTCCCTTGTCCCGGGTAAGACCCATCTGTGTGTTCATGACGTGGACACCGGTGACAGCCCACCTGTGAAGTCTAAGTCTTACCGGCTGTTGGACAAGGTGAAGGCCAGCATCCGAAGCGAAGTAGCTAAGATGCTGGAGCTCGGAGTCATTGAACCTTCGAATAGCCCTTGGTCTAGCCCGGTGGTTTTAGTTCCCAAAGCTGCACCACCTGGCACCATGCCAGAATTGCGATTCTGCGTGGACTATCGAGGACTCAATTCGGTCACGAAGACCGATGCTCATCCGATCCCTCGGGCGGATGAACTAATTGACCGGTTGGGAGCTTCCCAATATCTGAGTACCATTGACCTCACAGCAGGGTACTGGCAGATTCCCATGACTGATGGAGCAAAGGAAAGGTCAGCCTTCTCCACACCTGATGGACACTACCAGTTCTGTGTGATGCCCTTTGGGCTCAAGAACGCTCCTGCAACATTCCAGCGACTGGTGAACACGATCCTCACTGGGAAGGAATGCTTCTCTGCTGCTTACCTGGACGACATTGCCGTCTTCTGTAGCAGGTGGGAGGATCACTTGCAGCACCTGCAAGATGTTCTCCAGGCCCTGGAACAAGCTGGTCTGACGATCAAGGCCAGCAAGTGTCAGATTGGGCAGGGGTCGTGGTGTACTTAGGTCACTTGGTGGGCCGGGGAACGGTGCAACCCCTTCAGGCAAAGATTGAGGCAATCGTGGCCTGGGAACCCCCCAAGACCCAGGCTGAGGTCCGAGCCTTCCTGGGCCTCACAGGTTACTACAGACGGTTCGTGAAGGGGTATGGCTCTATCGTGGCTCCCCTTACTGAACTCACGGCCAAGAAGCAACCCAGGAGAGTCATCTGGACCGAGGCTTGCCAACGAGCCTTCGACACCCTGAAACAAGCATTGTGCAACGCTCCAATTTTGAAGGCTCCAGATTTCTCAAAGGAATTCATTGTCCAGACAGACGCATCCGACATTGGCATTGGGGCGGTGCTATCGCAACTCAATGAAGAGGGTCTGGATCATCCCATGGTCTTCCTGTCACGGAGACTACTTCCCCGGGAACAGAGATGGAGTACCATTGAGCGGGAAGCCTTTGCGGTGGTCTGGGCACTGAAGAAGCTGCGACCATACCTGTTTGGTTCGCACTTCCTGGTTCAGACAGACCACCGACCCCTTCGTTGGCTCATGCAGATGAAGGGGGAAAACCCAAAACTGTTGAGGTGGTCTATCTCCCTACAGGGAATGGACTTTCGGGTGGAACATCGGCCCGGAGCTGACCACGCCAATGCAGACGGTCTCTCCAGGTATTTCCGCCTTAGTGTTGAGAACTCCCAAGGGGTTGGGTAGCTCTCCCCAATTTCAGCTGGGGGGGACGCGTGTTAGACCTGTCTGCTTCTGAGAGTCCCCTCACACTATGATTTATTTTGTTCCCCCGTGCCTCCTAAAATTTGTCGCTTTTTCTTTGTCTACCAGGACCTTTTTGTGTGTTGTCCCATGGGGCTAGATGCTCTTTGATGCCCAGTTGCTCACCAAGTTCCTGGCACCTATGTACAAGGCGCCTGATGGAACCGGTGGCATAACCAACTGGGGTTGTCAACCCTAAAATGGTGGACACCATAGTCCCCTATGAGAGTGACTCCCATTGGAGCCCCTCTGACCTCTGACCCTTTGAAGGTTTTGGCGCACTTTGTGTAACCTGCAAACCTGACAGGAATCCCCTCAGGAGTTACAAGTACACAAAATGGCTGCCTTAGGAAGCCCAGTACGGTGGCTCCTAATGACCAAAAAGATACCTTGAAAGGGCCATGTCATTGACATAGCCAGGGAAGGTTCTAGAACCTTCTGGCTCGTGCTGGCATCCTAGGGCACTGGCTATAAAAGGCCCAGTCCCTGGCGGCCATGTTGGAGAAGAATGATCAAAGAACACCAGAAGAAGAGGACTTGACCCCAGATTGACACCTGCCCTGTTAACCCCCTGAGGCAGCTGATAGTTCAGGCAGAAGAGCAGCAGAGGTTGCTGGCGTGGACCCTGACTGGCGTTCCAGTCAGAAGCGTGAGTAGTGTCCTCTAGCCTTCAGCGCCTGGTCAGCGAGTGCCCAATTGCCCCTCAGAGACTTTGGCCATAGTTAGAGCCTCCCCGCCCCCCCAGTGGTGAGATCGCAACCGCAACTCTTAAAGTGCCACCTGCAACTTAAGTGCCTCCTGGCGGGCGTTCGGACGTCTCCGAACCCACCGCCGTCGACGCGCAGTTTGTGGATAGAAGGTGAGGTGCTGCGCTGGGGTGGGGAAAGGCTGGCCTTCATTTGGGCGAGATTACTGTCTCTGCCCTGCCCGAGTGACTTGGGAGCTGGTGTGTGGGCGGGAACCCCCCCGTGAGTGAGCTCGGAGGGAGGATCGCGGAGCCCCTGGAACCCCCCTTCGCCCTTGGGAGAAGTGCCATACTGACTGGAGCGCTTACCGGCGCCGCCGAAGTGAGGTGGCCCGTCTCTACCCCTGAAGTTGCCGCGTTGTTGTGGAACTGTGATGCGGTCTCATTTTGAACTGTGCGCGCAGGTGTTTTGGCCCCTCCGGCAGCCCGTTCAACGGTCTCAATCCTCGTGAACTGGAGCCGCCTTCGGAAACCCCGCCTGCGCTGACAGAAGCGCACAGACTCCTCCGGCAGCAGTAGCATTGAACCGGCTGACCGCGGAGTGTAATTGCCGTAGTCATTTTATGCCTTTATCTTCCAGATATACGCGCAATGAGTTGTGAGTGCAACTAAGGGATTATCACGCGTATCTTGTGCCCAGAGAGCCCGAACCCGTGAACACTTCAAAAACTGTAAGAGCACGCATTCCGCATTGAATGACAAACGTAATGTGTTTACCCTGAAAGTGATTAATTGGTGGCAGCGATACCAGAATGACCCTGTGATATTTATGTGAAACGATCAGTATCTAACCTGCTAGGAAACTGTCCAGTCATTGCTGATATTTATTCCAGTCATTGCTGATATTTATTCCAGTCATTGCTGATATTTATTCCAGTCATTGCTGATATTTATTCTAATGTATTGAATCCTGATATTTATCCAGTATATTTATTTATTAGAGTCCAACTATTTATTCCTGAGAAACCAGTACACAGCTAATCAAACCCATGTAAGAAATGTGAATGTGATTACCTAAGTGAACTTCCTTCAAACCCAGAGAACTTTTACATAAACGAAACGTATTTTTCTATAACAGTGGTGTGGTGTCCTTCTTTTTGTGTGGTGTGCAGGGAGTTAATATTGGTTCAGAGCCGGCTTAACACTACAGCCTTCACTTGCCTCGTCACTTGAGCCAAGCTACCCCCTTTGTGCTGGGCTTGCCCATCGCAGGTCCAACAGAGGTGTTAATGGCATTCGCCCTACTGGTCTCTAAGATTTAGTTTCACCTCTGGTGGGGGAGGAATTGGTCATCTTGGGGTGGCAGTGTAGGAGCTGGAGATGCTGAAGTGGATGATGGAGTGATCGGTCTATGTGAGGTCTGTGAAGTTGCTACATTTGACACGATTCCTGGAGGTGAAAAGTGGGTCCAGTGAGTGTCTCATAGTGTGTGAATGGTCATGGACAGTCTGGGTCAATCAGAGGCAGCTGATACTGCAGAGGAAGTGTGCAGTGCTTTTGTCATTGGTGTCATCAATGTGGAAATCTATGTCACCAAGGAAGATGTAGTCCTTGGAGTCTAAGGCTGAGAGCACAATGAAGTCTACAATGGTGTTGCAGAAGCTGGAGCGTGGACCTGGGTTAGGTATGTGAGGGTGCCTTTGATAGTTGTCTTGTCATCCATGTGGAGCTTAAAGTTGACATGTTCCATGAGGGTGGTGGTGTTGTCGGTGGTGGTGGTACACTGTATGGTATTTTTGTGGATGATGTCTGTTTCTCCTCTAGGTTTCTTAATGCGGTCCTGGTGAGTTATTTTATATCCATCGGAGATCGCAGTGGCAATGTCTGGCATGCATGTGGGGTTCAGCCAAATCTCAGTGAGGATGACGATGTTGGGTGCGAGGGTGGCGATGAGGTCCCATAATTCAGTGGAATGCTTGCATAATGGCTGTGTGTTGAGAAGGGCACATGCAACTTGGTGTACTTGTTCAGGTTGTGTCAGTGGTATGTTCGGGGTGGGGCTAGTCTATGGGCTAATGTGTCACTGGGTGCAGGTGAAAGCTCTCACCATGGAATGTGGGTCAGCACTGTGGCCGTGTTTCTTGCGGCATCCAGGGTCAAGGGTGTAAAACTCTGATATAGTGTGTCTTCAGGGGAGGAAAGGCCAAGGGTCATGGCACTGGGCATGGCCCAAGCGCAGACAGGCTTGCCTTTGGCTCTTCTTAGGCACAACAGCGCATTTGGTTACGCTGTGGCCTGTATTAAGTAGGTCCTGGGGTGGGTGGGGCTTTGTTGGTGGGAAGAACAATGAGTGGGAAAACTTGGTCGGGAAAACCACATAATTAAAACCCGGGCAACTGCTGCGTCACTGGATCAGTCTTCAACAAGCAGGAACTGGAGGCCACAGGCAAGTGGCAAGCTAGGTGACCAGGTGCTTACTGATGTGATAGCACTGCGGCCTGCATTAATTAGGTCCTGGAGTGGGCAGGGCTTTTGTTTACAGGAAGAACGTTGAGTGAGAAAAACCAGTTGGGACTAGATTAATAGGAAATGGCTTAAAATCAGCTTCTTGCAAGACAGAAGTTTGAATAGTCTGAGAAGGCATGGAGTTCTGAAACAACACTTTGTGAGCTAATGAGTATGGTGGCTCTCCAAGGCCTATCTGGATGAAATTCATGGTTTTTGTTTTAATTTTCAACTGGTTTGCAAGTCTCAGATCATGTCCTCTGTTTTGTTTTTCTATCCTAGAGTAATGAGTGAATTCTACCTTTCCTGACACTTTTTGGAAACATTACACCTGCATTTAATCCCAATTGCTTACAAATGTTCTATAGCAGTGATCCTAATCTAGGCCAGTGAAACAAATCACTCACCAGCTGTGCAGAAATTCATTGCCTTTTGGGCAGCATGACTTTCGTTCCTTGCAGATTTTCTCCTGATCCCACAATACAGCTTTTTTTAATTTATGTACATGCGGGTTGATTTTTTAGATCACACGCCAAGTCAGCTGCTCTGTTTTTGGGAAAGCTCTACCAATCTGTTCTAGAACACTTGCCCCTTTTCTTCCTCTGTAGCAAATAGTGTCACTTGTCCTTAATCTTCTTGTCATTTCATTAATTGAAGAAGAAACAGTGTTAGAGCCATTCTGATCCTGACACCATTCATATTGTACTCCCAATGATTTTACAGACAATGTCAGACTTATACTCTTTCTCAAAATATCTATGATCTTTCCTCACCTTTTACTGTTACACCTGCTATAGTTCTCTGTGGCTTATTTGTTGTTAAATCTCTTTACAATATGTAATGTAACAAAACACTGAAAACAGCAGACTGTTACCTGTCCCCAAAAGGAGCTCATGATGTGGAAGCCTTCTCTCAAGGTATTGAGAATTGTATTGAATACCTTATCCTCATAGTTGAATCGCTCCCCCACAGTGATGTGGAGGATGACATTACCAGATGCAAGGATGAGAAGAGGAGGTGTACTGATGGGAGTTCCTGTTAAAAAATAAAAGAAATGTTCATTAGTTATCCAAGAAAAATAACTTTAATATTACATTAGCACTAGACATTTGTGACACTTTAGAAGAAAAATCCCAATGAGTAAAGTCATGAGATCATGGAATATGTAGGTGTTTGGCAGTATCCACATTTCAAACTACAGGGGGACTTTGGGACTTATTTAGAGTTTGCCAGAAATGGTACACTGCACAAATATGGTGCAGTACCCTGTCTGTTAAACCAATGGTAAGCCTATTTTAATTACCGTAGCACAGACCGTAATGTTTCTGGCAGTGATGCCCTTGCTGGTTCAAATGGCAAAAACCTTACACTGATGGCCAACAAAAGTAGGGTCATCGGAGTAAGTACCTGTGTGGTCTTGGGCTCATTGGTTGAATGTTATGTTAACCAGTGTAATGATGTAAGTTGTGGAATGTTGCTCAGTTGGAGCTGATCTCCTGAGCCCTTTATACGTGTAGCTATGTACTCCTAGCCTGTATTCACTAGGCTCAACAAAACCTACTCTACTACTTGGACATCGTGTCTTCACAGATTGGCGATGAGTTAAATGTTAAATGTTAAATGTCGTATACTTGTAAAGCGCACAGCTGCCCCAGCAAAGGGGCGTCCCTGCGCTGTATACCGCTGGGGAACCCGTCCTGGCTTTCCCTGTGGGATGGTCCCTACTGGGAATCCCCAAAGTGGAGCCAGGCATCCCCGGCGTTGATGGGGCCGTTGTGGAGATTAGGCAAGCTAATGCCCAGAGTTGCCGAGTGGGACCCCAGGTTAGAGTAGGCACCGAGGTGAGAATTGTCGAGTCCGCTGACCCTGGTTTACTGTATATACAATTGGAGGTATTCAGGACTTATTTCAAGGTACTGTGTTGTAATTGGTCGGGCCCAGGGATCATTTTAATTAAAATCACCGGACTTGAGGTGCTGGGGTGTCTAGTTCCAATGCGGGAAACTGGATTTGTGGTGTTTGTAATTATTATTCAGTTGTCGCTCATTTGTTGTTCAGTTTCCTGTGATTACCGCTGGGAATTGGAGGAGGAACATGAGTGCAGGAGTGCTCAGCGGTGTAAAGAAATGTGTGAGAGAAATCAATTAAGTTTCTCTTCTCCTGTGCGCACCGCGCTTGAAGAGCCTCTTCATTACCAGCAGCGCACAAAGTGTTATGTGCACGCTGTGCTCGAGGATCTGTAAGCACGTTAGGAAGGATCATGTGGCTGCAGCACTTTCAGGACACACTAGTGTGATTGAAAGCTCTATTCTGCAGTCTCGGCAGAACATGGTATGAGATAAACATCTCTCACTGCCCGACAGTGAAGGCAATAATTAACATTTATATAGTTTCCTGCATGGGCTAGAGTGACATCCAGCATTGCTTCAAGAACAGCGCCATATTTGGGACTTCCAAGATCATTACAGATTTAGATGTGTCAACATCGATTGGCACATTTATTTTTTGAGGATCTAAATGTGCAAATTAATACTTATTAACTGCAATTGACACATCAAGTCATCAATTTTGGACGTGGCAACAGTAATTGACATGCTACTTCAATTTTTTCAGTATGATTTACACTTATTCAAATAAGTGGATACTTATGCAGAACATTAGCATTGATATGTTTTAAAAACAATGTATATGCTTAGTTTCTTAGTTTATTTACAGAGGGTATACATTGTTAAGAATTGTTACTGTCCAAAATGTCTTTGTGTTTTTTTTCCTCAGTTTTTTCCCTTTTTAAATTCTTTTGTTATGTTTCTATTTTATATTCAATCGTATTCTCTATAACATAATTTTGCAGGCAGTTACTCCACCAAATCCTTTCCTGCAAGAACCTGGCGATCCCCCAATAAAATAGGATTTGTGGTTTATGTCTTTTAATGTATATGTAGGTGCTATGGTTAGGCGAGAATTCACGGCAGATAAAATACAAAATGTACTCTACTATTACTTAGATATTGATGTTTTTTGAACATTTGCTAGAATATGTTGGCTCAGATGATGATGACATGGATGAATTTCAAATATCAGTAAAACAACTTGATGCATATTTTGAAGGGAAAGTAATTTTAGTAGTTCATAACATACATTTTTCGGTCGTACCCAAGGTCCTAATGAATCCATTGACTCGTGCTACTGCTCTGAAAATATTAGCGAGTTATTGTAAATCTGAAGGGTTCACTTGACAATTGATTTGTGATCGTTTTGTTTGTAGATGTTACTCAAAAAAGATATAGTAAAAGTTTTAATTCTTCTAAAAATCCTCCACTAGGTGAAATGATAGATTAGAAATAAGCAGAGATTGTTCACAACAGGATGCAAAATAATTAGAGCGATGTTTCTGTGGTGAATTTTAATTCTCAGAATAGTGTGCAACGGCCATCGTCATCTAATGAGAACTATAGTTGGGGTGGCCAAGGTGATGCAGGCTTTCCTTCATCAAAACGTACATTTTAAATGAGGTTCAACTACACATCTCTTGAATTTCAGAAATTGTCCAGCAATTTCACAAGAGTGCTGGAAGTAAAAGAAAATTGGTCCGTTTGGAAAGGTATGCAAATATGACAGACACATATCAGTTAGAAGTGTTCAGGAACAATGTATGAGCGATGATTTAGAGTATGTTGAGCCAAAAGTGGAACAATTAGTGCTATCTGTGGATTGTGTGGAAATAAACAGTGTGCATAAGGAGAAAAGGTATAGTGATCCGCCGGTATCTGTGAAAAGTGACGGTCTTACCATGCTCTACTTATTGATTCTGGAGCAAAAATCACCATCAATTCCTTTGAAAAGTTCAAAGTGTGCTGGTCCAGCAAAGGATTGTTTTCCCCAGATGTTATCCCAACAGTCTTTGAAGGCAGTGGAATAGATTTAGGGGGAGTCTATTGGGCTGATACATCTCTTGAGATTAAAACTATACAAGGAAAAGGATATGTAGCTCAGAAAGGAATAAATGTGTTGGGACAGTGGCTTCATGGCTGATTATGGTAAGTTAATAGGATCTGGTCAGAAGTACCCAGTTTCACTTATCAATTCACAGATCTGGCGAGAAAGGAAAAATGTAAAGGGGTGTTTCAAAACAAAATGCATCAAATTAATCATTTTGTACACATCATTAAAGCCAAGGAAGTTAGTCCTTCCAGTTAAGCAAAGACTTCGAAACGTACCATACGGCATAAGGAGCGAATTAACAAAAATTTAAAAAACATTTGTACACCCTAATAAAGTCAAGGAGGTTGTCCTTCCTGTTAGTTATGGTCTCCTTAATGTAACACACAACATAAGGAGCGAATTACATAAATGTTCAAAAACATTGCAGGATGACGGTATTATTGAATGTGTAGACACTGCATTATGCTTTCACCAATTGTTCTTGCCAAAAGGAAATCAAGAGACTTACATTTGTGTATAGATCCTAGATCTCTAAACAATGCCATTGAGATAAAAAAATATCCCTTGCCACGTATTGAGGATCTTATCATAGCTGTAGGTCAGACCAAATAGTTCTCTACATTGGATCTTCATGAGGCTTATCATTATGTAGTATTGGATGATCAGTCACATAATTTAACTGCTTTTGTTACACCTAATGGTAAGTTTCAATTTTACTACATGCCATTTGGACTGATCTCAGCGGAATCTGATTTTCAAAAAAGACATGTCCAAAATGTTGCAAGATATTGTCAATGTTGTAATTTTTCAAGTTTACATTTTAGTGCATGCTGATACTAAAGAAACACATGTTGGCACTGTAGAAAGAGTGTCTTCTACTTTACAGAACAATGGAGTTGCCATCAGAGAAGGTAAATATATATTTTGTGTGAATTAAATTGAATATCTTGGACATGTACTTTGAAAGGAAGTTGTGAAGCCAAAGCTAAATATCGTCGATGGCATCATCAATGCTCTTTAGCCGACTGACAAAGATCAGTCACGCTCTCATTGGTTTGTGCGAGTTCCATTCAAAATGTTCTCAAAACTCACAGTTTTTTTCAGGGGTCTGTTAAAAAAATGGGCCAGATTTTGAGTGGACATCAGTGTGACAGGGACATTTTCAATTAATCAAACAAAGCATTATAGCGTCTGTGGCACGTCAAGCTTATGTTGAAGGTTGTGAGACATATATAACCACTAAAGCTAGTTCCTATGGAATGGGAACAGTATTGTCACAGCTAGCTTGCGGTAAACAGCTTACTGTAGGATTTGCCTCCGGAGAGTAAAAGAAGAAGAAATTAGATATTCTGTGACCGAAAAAGAGATGTTGGCCTGTGTGTGGGGTATAGAAAAATACAAACTATATCTGTGGGAAAGGAAGTTTTGTTTAAGAACAGATTGCAAGCCATTGGTGGATATTTTGTCTGGTAATGAAATAAAAAAAGCAACTGCCAGGTTGGGTAGGCTGGCAAAAAAGTTACTTAGATCAACTTTACTGTTAGGCAGATGTTTTGTATCCAGGTTTCCTATAAAGGGTTGTGCAAGGGAAAACAAAATATTAGGAACAAAGAGAAGAATGTCTTATTGCCAGTGTTGAGGATCAGGTGATTTGCACAGACATGGATGTGTGGCATAATGCCTGCAAAGAGCACAATGTAGTTTGTAATTACAGTTTGGCCAAAGGAAAAGTCAGTTGATGCTGATTACAAACCTTTTGTAAAGTAGAATGAGTTGTCTTTAGAAAATAATTTAGAGGAGACAAATTGGTTTCACTAAAATGCTTTAGACAAAGAATCCTAGAAACCGCTCACTCAGGTCATGTAGTGATGTCTGACACAAAATGTAGAGTCAGGCATAATTTTTGGTGGCCTGGTGTGGATTAGAAGGTGGAGATTTTGGTGAGGTAGTGTATACAATATTCCTACAGTGACAAACAGTTAGTCACATCAACACTTCCTCCAGTTCCTCTCTTGAATGCGGATAAGGTGTGGCAAAGTTGCAGTAGATTTTTTTAGGTCATTTTCATGTTTTGCCAAACAAAATCAAGTATTTTATTGTGTTGATAGATAATCTATCTAGGTGGGCGGAAATGAGAGGTGTTTCTGAATCAAATACACAAACTGTTACTCATTTTTTACAATAGGTTTTCAGCTCATGATGGAAATATTTAGGCAAAGGTGGGGCAAGGAAATTATGAGGAGATTAAACAGGGCGGTGGTGGAGTGTATTCAAAGTTCTATTTAGGCTAAGGTTAATTGTAAAACCACCATCAGAAAATAAGCATGGTTCTACAGGACCACTCCACATTCTGTTACTGGTGTAGTACCATTTGAACTTATGAGAGACAAGAAAGTTACGCCTTTGTTAAGTTAATTTTGGAAAATTAAGGCGCAGGATCAAGAATGTGATGTGGTGGTTTCATCCCATGAAGCCAAGCATACTAATGACAAACTTAATTGTGAGGTGAGTGAGAAGATGAATAAGCAAAAAAAGAAATTAAATGTTAATTGTGTAGTGGTTCAGTATGTTTATGTTAAGGACTCCTTGCTTTTGCAAAAGGGAAAGTCGAAATTCAGAGAACCCATTCGCATTATTGACATAAGAGATCAAGCTGTGAAAATTGCTAATGGACAATGGTGGAACATGTCTCATTTGGCTAAGGTTGATGCAATTGTTCTGGGGAAGGATAAACCAACCAGGCATTATCAAATTGAACAGGGTGAGCCAGTATTATGTAGGAGCACAAGGACTAGAAATATTCCTAGCAAATTTTGTGACTAGTTACGCTCTTTGGTTCATTTAATTAGTGATTTGGTGTTATCTTGAATGCTATGTATCAAGGTATAAGTATGTTTAGATTATTTTAGCTAAAGTGATATTAAATATGCATGTCTATGTTCTGTATTTTAATTTTTCAAACTTGTTTTGTGAAATTGGGAGATATGTGGTTTCTTGGGCTTATTGGTTGAACGCTATAATCTATTACAGACAGTTGTTCGAGAATGGAGTGATATAAAATGTGGAAAGTTAACCAGTTGGAGCCTATCTCCTGGGCCCTTTATACATATAGCTATCGGCTTCCAGCCTGTATTTGCTAAACTCACTTAAAGCTACTCTACTGCTTGGACATCGTGTTTTCACAGTACCTCATTATTATAGGAAATGTTCCCACTTAACCTGTATTTCCTTTCTTTGTCAAACGTGTGCTATTCTGTTCTGATCTCCAAATAAAATTATGCTACATATGCAGTATCATTTTACAGACCATGTTTCTTCACTTTACTTCTATTTTGTCTCGTTCATTGATATCAGTAGGCACATCTCAAAAAAAGTACATTTTAATAATTCCTTCCATGTACTGCAACAGAAACCAGAAAATGGTGTTGTCTTTGTAACGATTTGCACCCTGTGCTCTCATGCCCACGACCATGGGGCCATATTGTGGAACAATCCAGAATTTTAATAAGCTACTGGGGCCTCCCCTGCATGCATATGCTGACTTCCAGCCTTTTGAACGCTACTTGGAAATTGCCATCAATTCTCAATCCATGCCGGGCTTTGTGGAAGCCAGCTTGCTCATGCTTAAAGCCAGCCTGCTCATGCTTGAAACTCCATTACCTAGAATTCCCTCCTCACTGTTTCATCTCCACAGGTTGAGGATGGGTGGAATAATTCAGCTCACCTGTGGCTGGCTGCTGCTTGCCTGCTCACATCTGATACATGTGTTTACAATTAGCTCTTTTTAACCCAAGCACCTTTCACGCCAGTGCCAGTGTTGATCATTGTAGCTGTGTTCCTGTGAGACTGTGAGACTGATCCTTGTTTCCTGAGCTTTTGCTATCCTTGTTTCCTGAGCTTGTGATATTCCTTGACTTGAGCTATCACAATTCCTAGTTCCTGATCTATCACTACTTTCAGTGCTTCCTTGATTGCTGCTCCTGAGCAATAGCTATCCTTGTTCATGAACAAGCACTGCTTTCAGTGTTTTATTGATTTCTGTTCCTGAGCAGTAGCTTTCCTTGTTTCTGAATTAACAACTGCCTGTAGTGTTGCCTGTTCCTGAGCTATAGCATTCCTTGTTCCTGAATTAGCATTGTCTTCAGTGCTATCTTGACTTCTGTTCCTTGGCTAGTCCTTGTTTACTTGAGTCCACAACTAGTACTAATTACTGCACCATTAAATCCACTCTCCTGTATTTCCCTTTTCCAGTTCCGACTTTTCCTCCCATTACCTCTGTTTCAGTCCCTTATTTGCTGTCTTCCAGTTCTTCTGTCTTGCTTCTATTGTCCTTGTAAGTTTGTTACTTGCTCTCTGCCAAGAGTGTCCTTGTTTCCTGTAGCACTCCTCCTTGCTAGCTCCTTGTCTATTGTGGCTGGGTATTTAGTTTTACGAGCTTGCTCTTACTGCCTTGGTTCTTCCTGTTTGATCACCAGGATCAATGGGCTCATGATAACCTAGGTGGTGTTTCTTGTCCACTGTGTGTATTGTCTTTAAATGCTTTTATAACATCACCATAGGCATCAGCTCCACAGACCCTGCTGTTGCATGTATGTCCAATATATGGGTATTTACAGTCAGTATCTGTAACAGCAATTGTGGGTGAGTAACTTACTGAGCTTACTGTGTGGAGCTCCTGTGTGCTTTACCTCACATTCACCTTATTGCTAATGTTTTAAATATGTTTTGCACGTCCATCCTGGGTGTAGTTATTCTGAATATTGAATACCCTCTTAAGTGCCTATCCTTTTTAAATCTTAGCCATTGTGTCCCCTTGTGCAGGCTTCCCCTTTGAACACTTTTCTCCTCTGACTACCTGTGTGATCCTGAGCAGTGCTGTACTCCTTTTTCTACTCATGTTTCATACCCAGTCACCAGTCCTTGCCCAAGTCCCTGACTGTGTATCAGACAGAGTCCCAGACAGTCTTTTACATAAATTCAGAAATACCCCACACAACAATCCACTTATTCCTACACACACACAATGACTACCTACCATACACTACATTCATACCCTGACCCACCATTCTATACCCACACTAAACAAATATCAACGGAAAACTTATTTTGATTTGTACACGTTGAAACGTGGAGTGGGATCACTTTTCCAAGAATGGTCAACACACACTTCGTTGTGGGCTTTGATTTCGTCCAACCACCTTCTTCAAGACCAAACAACAATACAAACTCTTCTTGGGGTGGTCATTGGTGGAAATGATCTATCAAGCACACTACCGCTTATAGGCAACAGCAAATCACATTTATGTCTGGGTAGTAAAACACCTTCTTACTATTCCTTAAGATAGAGTGTATGTGTAGTGTATGGTGGGTAGTGATTTTGTATGTGTGTAGGAGTGAGTGGATTGTTGTGGGGAATATTTCTGATTTTATATAAAAGACAACATAATTTTCTTTATTGTGAAAAACAGGTTTCTGTTGCAATACATCGTAGGAATTGTTAAAATGTACTTTTAGACCTTTTTATGAGATGTGCTTACTGATCTCATTGAATATGACAAAACATAAGTAAAATAAATAAACATGGTCTGTAAAAAAGATACTGCCTATGTAGGATAATTTTATTTTGGTATCAGAACCAATTACACTTGTTAAGTGTACAAGAAGAAATACAGGTCAAGTGGGAACTTTTTCTATAATAATGATCTTTCCCCCCCTTATCCCAGACCTCGAAGTATTTGTGTTGGGGGAGCCTTTGTTTTTGATGATTCACAGTAGCTCATATTCAACCAATACATTTTGTACAGCATAGAAAAAAATGACTTCTATGGAGGATAAATTATTTTGTTTACAAACTTCCACTTTGGAGTTTGTGTTTTGTAAAATAAGAAGGTTTGCTTATTAGCAACATAAAACATGTCAGCCCGTCAGCAAACGTTTACTGCCTTTATATGAGCCATCATTGTGGAAGGTTTTCTGAAGGCACAGAGTTCTCCTCCAGGCAGGATGTATGCCATAAGGGCAGAAGAGTAAATGCCTCACCTCTACATAATGATTGACATACACCCCTGATTTCCCCAGTTGTAATGATATTTGGATCCTTGTTACTGATATTTGGTTATCAGAATTTCGGCTTTAAGCCACTCAGATGAACCAACCTTCTCTCTTCTGCTGCTTTGTTGACTTAACAGCAGCTTTTGACAAAGTGGACAGACAAACTCTTTGGAGGAAATTGACAGAATGGGGCATTCCATCCTCGCTCCTAACGGCTATAATATCCCTTTAGCTTGATACATGGGTACATGTGAAAACAGGCCCCCTAACCCTGTCTGTCAAAATACGCATGACCCAAGGTCTGAAGCAAGGTTGAATCCTCACCTCTGCACTCATTAACCTGTATACAATGAACCTGGGTAAAGTTCTCTCCAACAGCCGTCTGGTCCATCCTCGACTAGGCCACCACTTCTTACAAGTTCTCCAATATGCGGATTACATTGTCATCATGGATCATACCAAAGTAAGACTGCAACACGCCCTGACCAGCCTACACAAGTATTGCATCTCAAATCATCTATTCTTCAACCCAGAAAAAAAACAAGATTTTTGTACATAGAAGAAAAAAACCACAAAGCAATTCACCTGCCATACAGTTGCTACAATACTCATCTCAGCCCCAAAATACAAATATCTGGGGGTCTGGTTCACAGAAACCGCTCAACCCTCTGCTCACAAAAAATATCAAGAAATCAATGGCTAATATTTATGGACTAATCAAACTAAACAACAAGCTAGAAAACCAGTCAGGAGAGGCTATAAGGAGGCTATAAGAAAGCCCATGCAAGCTTCCCTATTACCAGCACTTTCATATGGGCATCATGCGTTGCCAGGCGCTTTCTCTGAAACCCTTGAGCGAGCACAGTGCATGTGCTACAAATAGATTTTTAACTTCCAAAACATCTTTTCAGGGCGAGACTTGGACTGGAGCTTGGACTGATCAATCAATCATTAACTCTAGATGCAGACATTTTAAAATACTACATCTGAGTCCTAAAAGCCCCGGAGCAATCTCTTAAGAGTTGTCTCAAATATATATTAGAAAAAGCTGAATCCTGTGGCACACATAGCTAGCGAGAGCCCTCAATATTACTAAAATTAATAAAACAGCTCTCGCTTCCCCCCTTTCATATGCCACCTGGAAATAGTGCATTAATAAGCAAGTGCCATTAATTTAATTTCAGCAAGACCAGGAAACAATAAAAACATCTTCTTTCCTGGTTCCGCTCAATGCATCTTACCTGGTATCCAAACCCCAGCCTTATCTCTTTGTGGCTCTTAATCCCAAAACTAGAAGATAGATTTTAAACATGAGACTGCTGGCCTTGCCAATAGAGGAATTTAGCCTGGCCTGGGTAAACAAAAAAAAACAGGGGGGGGGCATGCAGCCCATGTGCCTATAAACGAGAATCATGGCTGCACCTTCTTTGCTGTTGTCCAGCTATAGCAAACGAAAAAAGAATCCATCTTAGGGAACTATACCTGAGCGAAAAAGCAAGTACCCGCCTAGAAGCTTTGGAAATATGTTTTACTCAAAAGGAACCCTACATCCTGGCTCGCCTCAGACAATTTATACAAACAATCATGGACATTCTCCAACCTTGCTCTGGGCCCCGACTTCACTCTCGAATAGTCAAAATGGTGATTCCAATTACTTTAAAAGGAAAACAAGCATGAACCTTAGAGAAGATCATATGAAAGGAATATTCTTACTCACCTTCTGAACAACACAACAGCAGCCGGAGCGTCCAGCATTACGTAAGACCTCTGTCCCTGCTCTGGAGGAAGGAAATTAGACTGGAGTTTTCCAACGAACACTACTCACCAAAAGGTTCCCCAAATCTGGTCTAAATCGTAACGCATAAGCCCTTTACCTGGGATTTTGTTCAAGGATGGACCATGGGGAATTCAAGGGGAATGGGAGGAAAGAAAGATAATGAATGTCGAGAGGCAACTGGGCAATTGGGGTCTATCGCAGATGATGGTGCAGGATTACCAGCTCAGTTTACCATACTCACCTGGGCCCATATACATTCACACCTAGAACCGGTAATCCTGCTTAACTTCCACCCTATCAGAATTGTATTCACTTTTAGGGCTTATACCTGTACGCCATGACTTACCAAATCCTTGTCACCTGTACTCTAAGTCCTGAGGATCAAGGGAGTTAGAATAATGGGTAGAATATAACGTACCTTTTTGAAAATGACTTCAGACTCGGGTAAGTTTTATACACTTTATCTATGCAATATTTTGTGAGTCGACAGCCACAATAGTGAAACTAAAGATTTTCAAGTAAGAAAATAATTATTAAAGCAATAATTCTGCAAGACTTAGAGGATGTACCTTTAGACATTGGTACCTGGGAAGGGTGAGAAAGGGAAACGGTACAAGGACATACTATACAGATTATATTTACCTAGAATGGTGCGAGGACAAACCCTGGCCACGGGCTGGGACAAGAAAAAGGCTCCCGACTAATCAGGTTCCAACAGGAGAGGACCGGTGCAAGTCAGGACAGGTATCCCCAGCTAAGTACAACACCAGCATCACACCCCTCTCTGCTCCTAACACTCGGACCCCGACTAGGTCAATCGATTCGTCTCCCTTAATAAAACTCCCGATTCTTCTGTCAGAGTGCTTGACCAGCCCTCTGCTCTTGATTCTCCTTCAGCATACGTTGGGTCAGTGACAGATCTGTGACAAGTCGGACAAGTTAACTGACTAAGCCTACCTTAGTTATACTATTTTCAGGGTAATGTATCACCCCCCATTGTTGCAAATTCATGTATTCCCTTCAATTGATTGGTCAGAAAGACGAGGAGAGGTCATCACACCATACCAGTATAAAATAATTTTCATTCAATAAAGTTGATCAATGTTCCCGCCCATAATTTTACATTCCCATGCAATTTTATTCCACCCAGCAATATTTGTTTCAAAATTATATACAATGTATTCGAACAGTCCATATTCCTTCCTCTTGTGGGGTCAGACGGTCAGTTTCCCCGGAACATCACGGGTAAGACGGGTGTTGGCTGCTACTCAATGACATGGACTCCAAGGCTCTTTCTGCTTAATTGCGCATGACCAAGGATTTTCAAAATGGAGTTTGTGGCACCCTTCCAGCCCAAATACATGCTAATAATAAAGTCAGAGAGAGACATGTTAGAATACTAAAATAAGTATACCACTAATTTCTACTCTAACCCCATTACTTTAATTTTACTATTGCATTAATAGTTCTGCAGAACACACAAGTTTTAGTTCGAGCAGGTGCATGTGCATAAATGTGTGAGACATGAAGCAGCCATCTTTATTACTAGTGCCCAGCTGCAAGACATTCACACCAAAAGCAACAGATACGTCACACCACGTAGATGTGGCAGACGCATGTGCAAAATGGTTCCCGCTTTTTCGGCAGCCATTTTTAGACACTCGGATTACTGTTAGTGAAAAGCACATAGGAAAGTTTCCCCTAGATACTAAAATGTCGTGACATGCAGGTTTCAGTATTTACAAAACATGTTTGTTAATAAGTTTTATGTTATTTCGAGAGGATTGAATTCAAGCAAGTTTCTTTACATATGAAACCTTGCTCCATCACAGAGCTCAAGACAAACATAAACTTGAAAATAAGCACCAAGCCAAACCAAGGCATTTAACATTTGCACTTTATCAGAATTTTAACCCATACGTTTGGGCATGTTCAGAACTATGGCTTATTATAATGCTCTTTATTTTCACTATTTTTATTATTATATTGTAATGTTTTTAATTACTTATATAAATAAACTACCTCTGCATAATTATTGACATACACCCCTGCCCTGATAACAATAACGTTATTAAGGATATTTGGATCCTTGGTACTAATATTTGGTTATGGCTAAACAAGCTTGTATGCCATGACCTAGACCTGTTTCACAGAATGTGATCTTTTTAGACCAGAAGTGGTGTCTCTACCTCATAGTGGTAAAGGGCTACTGCCTTTACTAACAGTTAAGTAGCATGAGCGCATGTAGCAACCTATTCTTTATTTGTAATGAGGGTCAGTAGCATGAGCAGGCCTTTTTACTAGGGGTGAACGGAATGTTTCATTGCGACTGCAGACCTGATGTAATTTGATGACTCCATGTTACTCTTGTAACTTAGATTTCTGGTCAAATGCCACCAATCGCTGCATGGTGGAATTATTTCCAGCCAGCCTCCAAATATGAAGTTGAAGGGATTTATTAAGCGCTCTAACACCCAATGGTTTCTTGGCGCTATGAATTGACAGCAGAGGAGGAAAGGAAGCCGGGAGATTACTGCAATGGAAGAGCTAGGGAAAAGAGATGAGTTTTAAAAGCTTTGCGGAAGTCCATATAAACAGGAATTGACCTGATGGAGAAGGGAAGGGCGTTCCAGAAGCGGGGGGCAAGGGTAGAGAACCGCAAGCCTCCCTGTTTTTTCCTCCGAAAGCGAGGTATATGTTTATTTATTTATTTATTTATTTTAAGCATTTATAAAGCGCGGCTGTCACCATTGCAGGCATCCTGGCGCTAACAG
The DNA here is from genome assembly GCF_964261635.1 of Lissotriton helveticus. NCBI lineage: Eukaryota > Metazoa > Chordata > Amphibia > Caudata > Salamandridae > Lissotriton > Lissotriton helveticus. The sequence goes on from NC_136070.1 coordinate 885,035,265, forward strand.
AACCCAAAGAGAAGCGAGAAAAGCAGAAATACCGGGGGAGAAGGCTAGCCAGGGAAAAGCCAGGTTTTCACCTTTTTCCTAAACTGCAAGAGTTCATTAGTGGCCCTAATCTCGATGGGGAGAGTGTTCCAGAGTCTGGCGGCAGTCACCTCGAAGGATCTACCACCAGATCTGACCTTCCTAAATCTGGGAACAACTACCAGTTTAGCATCAGATGAGCGAAGCTGTCTGGTAGGGGCATACCAAACAAACTTGGATCTTAGAGGGGCTGGACCGCACCCGTGGAGAGCCCTAAAAACTATACAGAGGGCCTTAAATTGGATCCTCTGTCTAAGAGGAAGCCAATGTAGTTTTGCCAGGGCAGATGGTCCATGAGATCTACTCTGCAGCCCCAAGGCCAATTTAGCAGCCGCAGATTGGACCCTTTGGAGTCTATCCAGTAGATACTCAGGGGACCCGAGCAGGAGGGCATTACAGTAGTCCAACCTGCTCAAGATGGTACATCTAACCACTTGGGCGTGAGCATGGAGGGGCAAGAGGGGCAGAACCTTCCTAAGTGAGCGAAGGATGGCAAAGCAACAAGCCGATGTTTTCTGTACATGGGTGTCCATGCTGAGCCCATGGTTCAGCATGACCCCTAGGTTGCGGACAGAGTCCGCAGGCCGTACGTTGGCGCCAGATTCCGGGGGCCAGAAATTGTTAGGAAATGGTCGAGGGATCCTCGTTCCAGCGCTGAAAAGCACTTCGGTTTTCCCGGCATTAAACTGAAGCGAGTTGGCCTTTAACCAACTTGACGTATTCCGTAGGCAGTTGTGTAGGACCTCCACAGAGATGGAATCCTCTCCTTCCAAGGAGAGGATCATCTGCGTGTCATCGGCATAATTAACAATTCTGATGCCGAATCCTTTAATGAGCGAGATTAGTGGCCTGAGGTATACATTAAAAAGAATTGGGCTGATGGCAGAGCCCTGAGGCACTCCGTGCAATACCGGGGAAAAGGATGATTGAAAAGGAGGCACTGAAACTGCCTGCTGCCTATCCTGCAGAAAAGAATGGAACCAGCACAGTGCCGAGTCTCTCACTACTGCCTCAAACAACCGCCTCAGTAAGATCTTATGATTTACTGTGTCAAAGGCGGCAGACATATCGAGCAGGATCAAAAATTATGCCTGACTTCTGTCTGCACGCCTTTGAAGTTCATCCATAGCGGTGATGAGGGCTGTTTCGGTTCCATGTGCAGGCCGAAAGCCGAATTGATCCTCGTCAAGTAATAGAAGTTGTTCCAAGTGGGTGGAGAGAGTATTACTGACCACCCGCTCAACTATCTTGGCGGGGAGCGGCAGCAGTGCGATGGGCCGGTAGTTTTTTGAGCACTCAGGATCCAAGGAGGGTTTTTTTAGCAAGGGGGAGACTAACACCCGTTTCCAGTGAGCAGGGACGGTGCCAGTCACCAAGGATTGATTGCAGATAAGATAGAGTGGGGGGAAAAACTCATCTGCAAATTCCTTCCAAATTTTGGGGGGCACCGGGTCCAGAGGAGAGCCGGAAACAATCCTTCTAGCCACCTTGGAGAAATTTTCAAATGTAAGCGGCAGGAACCTGAGCAATGAATTTTCCAGAGCCAAGGCCGAATCAGGTGGTGGATTAACCGGTGGGACAGGTCCATGGTCAGGAGGAGAGTCAATGTCAAGAGGGATGTCCAAATCTTTAAGAATCAGATCTATTTTCTCTTTAAAGAATATGGCAAGATTGTCGCAAAGATCTTGGGATGGGACAATCACGTTCTTGCAAGAATCCGGGTTGGTGACGCTATTTAGGATATTAAAAATACTCCTAGAGTTATTGGCGGTGTTACAGATCAAAGAGGAGTAGTAGTCAGCTTTAGATTTTTTAATGAGATTTTTATAAGCAAGAATCTTAGTTTTCCATATTTCTTTAGAGATTTCATTGTAGCCACGTCTCCATTTTCTCTCTGCTTGTTTACAACCCAGTTTTAAAGTTTTAAGATTGTCGTTAAACCAAGGGGCAGAGTCTTTACCTCTAAAGAACCGAGTTTTTAGAGGAGCAAGCGAGTCGACGACCAATGAAATGCTGGTGTGAAAGGAATTGTAGTTTTCATCAGCACATTTGTTCACATCAAAGAGCGAATCCAGATGGAACAGTTCACCAGAAGGGTGTAATCGTGAGAGAGCCTTCCAATCTCTACATTTAATTTCTCTAGTTGGGACCGGTGCCTTGTGTGGGTCCAATTTCTTATAAAGAAAGAATTTAACTAATGAGTGGTCTGTCCAGTCCATTGGCAGGGTGTCCCTTCATAACCACCAGATCTGGTCCCGCAAAGACCAGGTCCAAAAGGTGGCCAGCTTTGTGGGTGGCTTTAAAAACCAATTGGGAGAGGCCGAAACTGTCACAGGCTTGAAGAAGGTTCCCGAGAGCTGAATCAAGTGTACCATTATGCCAAAGATTAAAGTCACCGATGATAAGTAGCTTTTGGTGAGATAAGGCGATATTGGTCAGGGTGGTGATTAGCGCTTGTTGCTGTAACAGGTTAAACGATCCTGGCGGGCGATAACAAACTAGCCCAGTGACAATTGTCCCAGGGCGAGTCTGGATAGAGAGCCCCAGCATCTCAGTGCCCAGAATTGGGTCTAGGTTAAGGACCTTAATGTTGCAGGAGGATCTAAAGATCACTCCCACACCCCCGCCTTTGCCAGTAGGCCTAGGGGAGTGGAAAAATGTAAACCCGGCAGGACAGGCAACGCCAGGGTCGACCAAACAATCTGGACGAGTCCAAGTTTCCGTCATGAACAGAATATCAAGTTCATGAGATTCCACTATAAGTTGGATCTCCGTGCAGTGTTTAGGCAGGGACCTAACGTTTAGTAGGCCACAATTCAAAAAGTCGTCACATAGTACATCAGTTCGAGGATGTGACATAGGTGCTAGGGAAAGTATTCCTTTATCTGCATATAGCTGACCCAGTTGAATGAGCTGCTCTCTAGAGTAGGGTGGCCCGGGAGGGAGGTGCTCCTGGTGTATGGGGTCAAAACCGGCAGCGTAGGTGGCCCATGGCGCTACCTTGGCGCGGACAAGCGCAGACGAGCTTGCCTTAAGCGCGCCTTCGGCACGCATACGGCGCGCCCGCAGCGCTCGTCCGCTGCGCTTCCGGAAAAGGCACATGTTAAGTAGGGCGTGAGTAGAGGAAAAGGGGGCGTGGCCTAAATGTTAGTGGGCGTGGCCTCAGTGTCCCGAGGATGGCGGCAACACAGTCAAATGTCCCACGGCAGCGTTTATATCTGCAACGCGGTGGTGCCCAGGGGAGAGTGCAAGTATGTTGTTTAAAATCACAATATACAATCAATTTTTAAAATATAGCAGCGTAGCGTCTCTCCCGGCTTCCGGCTCAGGAGATCAGGTGTTCTAGGGTCGCGCTAGCGAATCAGCGCGCTCTAAATACCCAGGTGGGAAAGGGGGCGTGGCCTAAATGTTAATGGGCGTGGCCTCAGTGTCCCGAGGATGGCGGCAACACAGTCAAATGTCCCACGGCAGCGTTTAAATCTGAAACGCGGTGGTGCCCAGGGGAGAGTGCAAGTATTTATTTATTTATTTTATTTTATTTGAGCAATTTTTAGAGCGCGCAAATACCTCAACGGTGTCTCGGCGCTGAGTTGCAGAACTTCCAATGGGTCAAGGGAGTAATCAGGCTGAGAACAACCATGTCTTTAGTTGTTTCCTGAAGTTGAGGAGTGTGGGCGCGGTTTTGATGTGGAGGGGGAGCGTGTTCCACAACCTGGCTGTAGCAACAGAAAAGCGTTTGTCTCCCCAACTAGCTCTTCGTGTTCGGGGAACTTTGAGTAGGTGAGCTGTGGATGAGCGTAGAGTTCTGAGGTGTTCGAGTGGCTGAAACGCTTGTTTTAGAAATAGAGGGCCTTGGTTGTGGATAGCTTTGTATGCTATACAAAGAGCCTTGAATTTAATTCTACTTCTCACTGGCAACCAGTGCAGTTGTTTGATGTAAGTGGAAGTAGGTGCAAACTTAGGGATGGAAAGCAGTGTCCTGGCTGCAACATTTTGCACCGTCTGCAGTCTGTTAAGAACCCTCTGTTGTGCGTTCAGTAGGAGGGCATTACAATAGTCTATTTTTGAAAAGACTAGTGTGCTGACTAAGGTTTTGCCTGCTGATGGGGGGAGATAAGGAATTAATTTTTTAATCTTTTTTAGAGTATAAAAAGAGGAGGAAACCACTGCATTGGCATGATGTTGGAAGGACATCTTTGTATCAAAGATAACGCCTAGGTTTCGTACCTTGCTCACAGGTTCTGGAGGTTGTCCCATTTGAGCAGGCCACCATTGCGGAGACCATGTGGGATGCAGCCTCCCGAATGTCATCACTTCTGTTTTATCAGAATTCAGTTTTAAACAGTTGGATGACATCCAGGAGCTTATTGCCTTCATTCCATTTTGGAAATTGGCTGCTACAGAGGCGCCGTCATTGTATACGGACAACACTAGTTGAGTGTCGTCAGCATATGTCGTCAGTGAGATTCCATGAGATTTTATGACCCTCGCCAAGTCCGACACATATATATTAAAAAGTGTCGGGCTTAGCGAGGATCCCTGCGGTACTCCACAGGGTAGGGAGAACGTCTGGGAGGTATAATTGCCCATCTTCACTGTTTGTGGACGGTTGGATAGGAATGAGGCAAGAAGGTCTTTAGCCTTGTCCTTTATTCCTATGTCCGCGACACGGTCGATCAGAATGACGTGATCGACCGTGTCGAATGCTGCGGAGAGATCTAGGAGTATCAGAATTGCTGAACCTCCATTGTCCATAGTGGACCTAATCTCATCCGCGGCTTTTAGGAGCGCAGTCTCTGTTCCGTTAAAATCACAATATACAATCAATTTTTAAAAAATAGCAGCGTAGCGTCTCTCCTGGCTTCCGCCTCAGGAGATCAGGTGTTCTAGGGTCGCGCTAGCGAATCAGCGTGCTCTAAATACCCAGGTGGGAAAGGGGGCGTGGCCTAAATGTTAGTGGGCGTGGCCTCAGTGTCCCGAGGATGGCGGCAACACAGTCAAATGTCCCACGGCAGCGTTTAAATCTGCAACGCGGTGGTGCCCAGGGGAGAGTGCAAGTATGTTGTTTAAAATCACAATATACAATCAATTTTTAAAATATAGCAGCGTAGCGTCTCTCCCGGCTTCCGCCTCAGGATATCAGGTGTTCTAGGGTCGCGCTAGCGAATCAGCGCGCTCTAAATACCCAAGTGGAAAAGGGGGCGTGGCCTAAATGTTAGTGGGCGTGGGTGAGATTATGTGTCCTCTAGCATGATTTTCTAAAGCAGATGGTGGTGGGTGGTTGCGGTCAGAGGGCTGTTTCTCCAGTAGATCTGCTGCGGCTCCAGTAGATTTTCTACTCGGTTGGCAGAAAAATCAACTCAAATTGCTGCACACTTCTGCTTACTACATGGTGCCATTCACCCTGATTTTTCAGTGCTGCTCATTCTCCTACCAATAAATTGCAGCACGGGCAGTGTAACATGCATGTTTTCAGCCCGTTGGGGGAACTCCATGGAATGTTGCAGATTGAACTCCGCGAGTTCTGAGGCACTACTTTTTACCTGTGTCATTGGATTTGGGCTTATCTTTCCACTCATACACAGTTCTTGCTGTTTTCCTATCTCATCCTTGGCTTACATCAAGATAGCATGTACCATAGTGCGGCACATGTGTGTGCTGTCATATATGTGCCCTGTGAGTGGTTCAATAAATGGATCCAGGTGGGTTCCATACTGCATACCCAGTGCCTTGGAAAATTTTAAGGAGGTGAAGGAGCCCTGCCAGGCAGATTAGTGGATTGCCACATTGCAGAGAGGTAGGTGGGCCACACGCTGGAGGAACGTAGAGCCAGGCTCTCCCTTGCACTTCAAAGAGGCTCTTTGATGCTGGGAAGATTACTGGTCAGTGGAGACTGATCACATCTCACAAAGAGGATGGGGCTCATAGGGAAATACTGCAGAGTCAGACATTAATAAAAAATAGGCCTCGGGCATTTTTAACCATTTGGTTTGCAGGTGTCAGTGAGGCAGACATATTCAGTGTGATTGTCGAGGCCATGGCCTTTGTTGTGGAGCTATCAAGGTTGGAGTTGCTCCTGCTGTGACGGACTCCTTCCTGAATAAATGTCCATCACCACCCCCCTTTTTGAATAGAACAGAGGAGTGGGCACCGCTAGGGAAGCAACACCCTCCACACATATTTCAAAGAGAAAAACACTAAATCACATCTGTGTTTGGAAATGCATTATAAAAAGGGGGCTTGAGTCTCCCAAGTTGTCAAACCACCATACAGACACTTGTGGCTGTAAATAAACAAGGAGAGGCTTTGCAAGACTTCTGGCTATTGTGCCCATATTGAGATCTGCTAGTCTCCCTGCTGGGTGAGGGGACTTCACTCAGGATGATCAAGACCTCCTGCCTTGGAGCCTAGAGCATCAGCATCAGCATCTGGCTGCTTGATAAGATTGGAGGACCCTGTGAGGAGTAGGAGAGTGTCTAGAGGGCATAAAACCCAGTGGGGGATCCTGTGGAGTGGTCCATTGAAGTGAAGTGTGAAGTGTGAGGTTCACAATCCTGTAAAGAACTGCCACACCATTCTGGGCATCCACCCATATGCTGCCCAGGTTGGCAACCCCCGTATGCCAAAGGGGGCCATTGCGAAATAAAACCTTGATGCGCAGATTGGGCCATTGTCTGTGTGCTGCCAAGTTGGTCGTCCTGTATACCAGAGTAGTGGTCCTGTATACCAGAGTAGTCTACTATGCAGTAAAGTGTTGCCTCACCGATCAGCCCGTTCACCACTTTGCTACTCAATTTAGCAGCCCAGTATGCCAGAGAGGTCTGCCATGAAGAGCAAAGGCCATCGCTTGGTGTATGGATGCAAAGAGATGTAGTGTAGTTCCTATATTCCCAATAGGCTCTGCGCATTGGAATAACATAAACGATAGTTTAGACGTAGGACTGACATCGACTATGTCTCTACTGAATATGTTAGACTTAATTATGAATGCCAGCTAGCTCAAAGGTTACTAGAAACATTCTCGAATGAACAGGAATGAGTTAACTTTCCTGATTAGACAAGAAGGGATTAGTTTCTGACAACCACATAAACATGACAACTTTGCTCCCTCCAGAACAAGGAGTATATCTACAGAGTCTGGAAGGCAAGATGGCTGCCGACAGTCCGTAGGGGGCAGCAGCCCTCAAGCCACTCTCCACACTTTTGCTTGATCAACGCTTAATGCTTGCTGGTATGGCTCAGAGCTGTTCCATAGTCCCATTTTTCTGCTACATTGGATGATGAGATGCTGGTTATCGCATCTATTTGGACATTAGCGACGGCAGAGGCTGAGGCACTCACACTGCATAGCGGGAAGCTAGGGGTCCCGAGAGTGTCAAGCGGTCTTTTGCGGGCAGCGGTGTCTAAAGCCAAGAAGAGGTTTACCTTGTGGTGGATGGCTGTGAAGCGTGTCATGGCCCCTAAGGTGGTGAGGATTACCAAGAGCACCCTAAGGCAAGAAGAAGCAGAAACATCTAGCGAGCCTGAAGTCCCGGCGGCAAATTTGAGAACTAAGGCACAACAAAGGGCACAGGCTCGCAAAGAAGCGGCTAGAAAGCGCGAAGAGGAGCGATTACTGGCAAGTCAGAAGAGGAGAGAAGAGAGGCATAAGGAATTACCTGCACCGGACCTGGCCGCAGAATCTCTGAGGGAAGCGATCCTACGTCAGCCCCTGATTTTCGAGTCGTTTCAGGCGCGTGGACTTTCACCCTCTTCGGCGGCGAGGGGCGCAATGAGAGGCGAGGCTGGCCCGGCTCCAGCGCCTGCAGTAATTGGGGGCATCGAGTCAGGATCTGTGATGGGCCCGCCGCGAAAGGCTGCAGAGAACGCAGAGAGTGCACTCGCTGTCACGGATGCTGTCACGGACGGCTCAGGTTTGGAGTCGTTGCTGTCAGAACTTGTAATGGCAGAGCCGGCGCTGGAGGCTGCGGAGTGTTCGGCGGCGGAGACCGCGGGAGATCTAGGAGACGCAGGAGGCGGGCTCGAAGACACTGGGCCATGCAAACTGAATGGGGCGGCAGGAGCGGAGACGGGAGCCGTCCTGATTCAGCAATCAGCTTCACCTCTATCGGAGGTTACAGAATGCACTCCTCAAGACTCATTAGTAGGCGGGGTGTCCAATGGAGGTGTGTCCAATGGAGGCGGAGCCGAGGTTATGGAGCGGGTGGAGGGAGAGAAGTCTCATGGAGACGAAGATGGAGGAGGAGCTGGAGGGGCTGACTGCACCGGGCTACAAAGGTGCAATATGGAATGCAGCAAATTGGATATTACCAAAAGCAGCAGAGGTAATGTGGAAAATGCGGGAAATGCAGAGAATTCAGGGCCACAAGAGCCAAGAAGTACGAGCCAAAGCTTATATCAGATAGCTGCATTGCCCAAAACAATGGATGAGTACACACATGTGGGTTTGGGAGCGCAGCTGAGTGCCCCACAGGTGGAAGTGCAAACTTTAAGTACAGGGCACATTGAACATCGGAGCAGGCAACAAGAACCCGTAGAGGGGGATAGCTCATGTAAAATCACAAAGGAGTTTGTGACTGATCCTGAAGTTATGAAAGGTGGTGATGAGCGTGCATCTACTGAGACCACCACTAGTATAGGAGAGGGCCTGAATACCGGTAAAGCTGATATCCCGCAACCTATATTACTAAATGCTGCAGCAACTGGAGTTAAAAAAGTACCAGTATCAAATCAAGGAGCAGTTCCTAAAGATAAGGGTAAGGGAAAGGGTAAGGGTAAGGATGAAACTAAATTTTTTAAAACACCTGGCGCAGCTACAACTTCAGACTCTTATAAGAAAAAGCAGGAAAAAAACGTAACTATGCTAAATAGCCCAAGACGTTCTTTTCTTAACAAAACCTCGACTAAAAAGCTACAATATAGCAATGACAGTGATGATAACGTACTGGCAGAGTGGGAGGAGAAGGAGAAGGGGGGAGAGGAGGAGGAAGAGACGGAGCCATCGATCACGGAGTCATCGATTACCTCTTCGGTAGAATCAGAACCGGAGTCAGAGAACCTCTCAATGAGTGAATCCGAAGAGTATGAGACTCGCTCCATGCGTCTAGGGAAAGGGCAGAGTAGTGCGGTGAAAGTAACAAACTCGAAACCCATAATCAAAATTCATAAGACTAGGGGAAGATCCCGCGTAAGAAATAGCAAGATAAGAACTCTGCCACAAAGGGGAATATCTAAGATGCCAGAGCAGGATAAGCCGGGTACAGAGCCGCAGAACGTTAGATTTGATCTTATACTCTCCACAATGCAACAGATGCAAGGGGAAGCCCGGCTAGAGAGCCAAAGAGCCAAGCGGGCAAACAAGAAAATACAGAGATCTCTCCACAAAGTACAGGAAATGTGTGCTGAAGCCACAGGCAGATTGACCGAGGTTGAACAGAGGACTGGCAAAATGGAAGACGATATGGCAAAGATGCAGGAATTTAGGCAGATTCAGGAGAAAACAGAATCTGACATACTCTGGAAGCTGGAAGACTTCGAAAATCGGCAGAGGAGAAACAATATAAGACTGCTTGGAGTGGAGGAAGGCAAGGAAGGAGGAGATATAAGAGCTTTTGTTGTAGATTTGCTGAAAGGCGCGTTTCCAGAGATGGACGCATGGGACTGGGACAAAGAGGTGCAACGTGCGCACAGATTTCCCCTCACACAGAAAAAGGGTAGTGTGGGAATAAGAGCAAGGGCAATCCTTGTGTACGTGGGAAACTATCTATTAAGAGAGGAAGTGATAATGAAGGCTAAACCCATGAAGAAGCGAACTTATAAAGACATAACTTTTTTTGCTCGACCAGACTTTCGCCACACAACAGTGGAAAGAAGATGGCGTATGCGGCAACTCATAGCACCGTTCCAGAACATAGGCTGCGAGGTCTACTTATTATTTCCTTCCCGCCTCAAAGTAGGTTTTAATGGCCAGTTTAGAGTCTTCTTTTCTGAAATCATTGCGCAAGAGTATCTGACTTTTCTTCGAGAAGAAAGAACACACAGGGATCGGAACATACAAACTGATCGTAAAGAAAGCTTAAAACAAGTAGCTCTTATTACAAAGAAATAGCTGAGCTTTTTTCTTGAATAGCATGAGTTAATTTTTGAAAATGATGTATTAAGGGGGAGTGGCCGGGGGAAACTCCCCTGGGGGGGTGCGGCTGTCACACATAGGTCAGGATTGACCTATTTGCCAGTAAGGGAAGGGGGGGGAGGGAAAAGGGGGTGTGGGGTGGGTCTTAGGGGGGGAACAGGGCACGGCAGGACATACTATAGAGAGATGGAGTTTAAAAAGGGCATTTTTAAGGAAGGGGGAAAAGGTGGAGTTGCAAAAATTTAAAGGAGGCAATATAAGAAAGAACGTCAATCGAGTATTGATAATATGTTGGATAATTAAGAGGGAAAAGATATGTGACAATGTGTACAATGAGCGTTAGGGTTGCAACATGGAATGTATGTGGTCTAAATGATCCCCAAAAAAGAGCAAAAACTGTCTTACTTTTGAAACAAATGAATCTGGATTTTCTATTTATACAGGAAACCCATATTATGATAACACAAGCACACCTCATGACACAGTTAGGATTTCATCTCCTAGTACACTCAAGCCAAGGGGTTAAAAAAAGAGGGGTAGCTATTTTAGCTATGAATAACAATATTTTGACCAGGAAGAAAGCACAGGATAAATGGGGAAGATGGGCAATGATCGAGTGCTTTATTGATGGGGAGTGGATTACGCTTGTAACTGTCTATGGCTCAACACAGGATGATCCTGAGATTTTCCAATTCTTAGATGTTGAGCTAGCAACATGGGCACCAAAAATTATATTGGGAGGTGATTTCAATATTAATGGAGCAGATGGATTAGGATTGGGTTCCTTTGGAAAATATAAAGGCAGGAAAAAGAAAGTAAACCAGGCAATACATAGTTTAGTTTTAAATAATGCTCTGGCAGATGTTTGGGGGAAAAAGAGAATGGATAATAAAGGCTTCACATATTACTCTGCTCCACACCGAATATGTGTAAGATTAGATTATTTTTTTATTTCAAGCACTGTTATTGCAAATTCAAAGATTGAAAGGCTGCCTCGGATCCTTAGTGACCACAACCCCTTAGTACTCACTATGACAATAAAAACAAACACCAGACAATACACAAATTGGACTTTTGAAAGAGAATTATTGAAAGACGAACAATATATAGAATGTATGAACAAATGGATTAGGGATTTTTTTATTTTCAATAGGGACACAGCAGAAGTGGGAATAGTCTGGGATACATTTAAAGCTGGAGTACGAGGGGAAACAAAGAGCTATAATTCTTATAAAAGGAAACAAGCACAGTTGAGGAATTTAGAGCTAGCTGAGAAAGTCCTCAAGGCAGAGGAGAATCTAGAAAATAGCGTCTTGACGGGGAGGGATTTGGAAAAGGCTTGGATAGAACTAGTGAAAGTAAAAGGTGAGGTAGAGGGTGAAATTGCTAGCAAGGCAGCAAAAATCTATAATACTAAGCGAGAGAAGTGTTATGAGTTAAGTGAGTCAGTAGGCAGAATTTTGGCTAGTCGGACAAGGCAACAAGAAGCTGTCGGTATAGTTAGAGAAATTAAGGATACATCGGGCACGGTTCACGCAGAGTCAAATGAAATAAGGGAAGTATTTAGGACATTTTACGAGAACCTGTATGATGATGAACTAGAGGGTCGAGACTCTCAAAGAGATAATGAGGAAATGAAGGAGTATCTCCAAGAGATTCCTTTAGATATAATTAAGGAGGAGGAAGCAGATGGATTAGAAGGAGTGTTGCAGACAGAAGAAATTAAGGAGGCAATATTGAATCTGCCCTCTGGCAAAGCGGCAGGTCCCGATCAGATTCCTATAGAATTTTATAAAGTATTTTGGGACCTCCTGATAGAAGAAATAATGAAGGTTATGCAACTGGCACAGTTGGGTAAATCAGTACCTAAGTCATGGGGGAGCGCTGAGGTGGTTGTCATATTAAAAAAAGGGAAAAATCCGGAAGACCCAGGTTCATATAGGCCCATTACCTTACTCAACGCGGACGTAAAAGTTTTCTCCAAGGCACTGGCATCAAGGCTTGCAAGAGTTATTGATAAAATAGTCAGTAGCTGCCAACACGGCTTTATACCAGGGAGAGGAACTACCCACCATATACGAAAAGTGATAACGTTACTCGATGTTACTTCAGTCACAGGAGACCCGATTGCAGTGATGTTACTTGACGCAGAAAAAGCATTCGATCGGGTCTCCTGGGGCTACCTTTGGCATGTTTTAGAAAGAACAGGTATTAAGCATGGTTTTATTAAAGCCCTGAAAACTCTTTATTTAAAACCAGTGGCAACTTTACGAGTGAATGGTGGAAATACGGGCCAATTCCAAATAAAAAGAGGTACTAGACAAGGGTGTCCTTGCTCACCGTTATTGTTTGCCATATATATGGACCCATTAATACGGAGTATAGAGGCATCCGAGAGGATAGCACCTTTAACAACACTAATCGGGCAATGTAAAATTTTAGCTTATGCAGATGATATCGCTGTAATCTCTCCAAAACCCTCTGAATCTATAGAGCACCTTGAACTTGAGGCGATGAAATTAGGAAAGATATCAGGGTATAAATTAAATACATCTAAAACGCAGATAATAAAAAATTCATTTACTCAATGTGCAGACAATCGGGTGGTGCAGGAAGGTACGTATTTAGGGGTTATCATAATGTCAGATTTGGATATTTTAGTAGAAAGGAATATTAGACCTTTGATTAAGAAAGTAGAAAAAGACTTGGATAGATGGGACAACTTGCATATGTCGTTAGTGGGGCGGACAAATATAGTAAAAATGTTGATACTCCCGAAATTTCTATATTTATTTAGAGCAATCCCTTTATTATTTGATGTTAAAATATTTAAAAAACTAGAGTGTATATTAAATAGATTCATCTGGGCAAAGGGGAAAACAAGAAGGGCCCTTAGATTCATGACACTGCCGAGAGAAAGGGGAGGCTGGGGAGTTCCAGATTTAAAATCTTATTACTGGGCGGCGGCTTTACAAAACATGATTGGTATGTTGGGCGGGGAAGAATCAGAAGAGTGGAGCAAATTTGGTTCACTAGCAATTTATGGATTAATTTTGGGAATGGAAGCGAAGGATGTCCTATTGAAATTTACAGAGGCTAGCTATTATAAGAGGACAACATTTAAGACGCTCATAGCAGCATTTGACATTTGGAAAAGCTTCTCTAAAAAAATAGGTCTGGGGAAATATAACGTGTACACTAGACTCACACATAACCAAAATCTTCCACAAGAGATTTTTTCGGGACCGATATTTGCGGAGTGGGAAAACAAGGGAATTAAAATTATAGGGGATGTAATGGGGGACCAGGCGATTCTTCAATTCTCAGATTTACAAACTAGATTTAACCTAGAAACCAGGCAATTCTTCAAATACTTACAAGTTAGGAGTTTCCTGTTGAACAAAAAAGGAGGAGCTTTGGGATTCAGGCGTAATTCAATTATGGAGATAATCCAAGGCGGGGAAGACTGTACAATTAAAAGGTTTTATGCTGAACTGATAAAATTAAAACGGGATGACTGCCAAAACTGGAGCGAAAAGTGGAAGGACAAGCTTAACATCAGTTGTGAAAGTTTTGGTATCTCTCTAGAAAAGGGTTACTCTCTGTTATGTTCAGCACCATTGCAGGCGCAACATTATAAAACAATATATCACTTATACTACACACCCGCTAAAATAGCACAATGGGGAGGTACAGTGGGTATTAAGTGCTATAGGTGTGGAAGCCTGGATGCCAATCTGCAACATGTATTCGCTACGTGTCCTCATCTAGATTTACTAAAAAAAGAAATTGAATGTTTTATAAACAATATTCTAGGAACTGAAATTGTGCTAACTCCCGGAACTATATTATTAGGAGTCAATCTTGAGGATGTACGACCATATTGTGGGAGGGAATTTCTATTTGTTGCAGTATCTGTTTTGAGATTATGTATAGCCTCTGCATGGATTGACCCTATACCGCCTACTTTCCATAAATGGCTGGCTAAGCTATTATTAACATATAACGTGGAGAAAGAAATTTATGCAAGGAAGGGAAAAAAGGGGAGGAAGTTGGGTAAGATAATATGGGATCCAATAACGCGCTGGAAAGATAATTTAACAGTTTAAAACTAAAGTTTGTTTGAAATAGGGTTAAATAAGGTCCAGATATGAGATATAAATTTGTATGCTGGTTATAATTGGAGAGAGTTACTTTAATGTGTGGAAATCTTAGGAAAAGGTAATCTTGCTTGATTACACTTACGCTATACAATCTGGAATAATATTTAAAATCAAAGTATTCTACCCTTTTTTTTCTTCTTTTTTTTTTTTTTATGTAACTGGAACTTGCTTCCTTTATTATGCCTGCTGATGCTATATTGGTTGTTTTTCTCAATGCAATGTTATGCATTATTTTTCTTTCTGTTATTAATATCGCCGTGCCCTGTACATAAGTGTAAAATATTTCAATAAAAAAAAAAAAAAAAAAAAAAAAAAAGGAGTATATCTACAGAGTCGTGTGAAAACAATAGACAGCTATTTCACTTAGTCAATCGTGCATACTTAGTTTCACCAGGAGTGGGGAGAAATAGAGAGACGGGCATTTTCAATTAAAGGTGTTATTTATTGAGCAGTCCTCTTTCTCATGCAAGAGCAGTGAATTGCCACAATTGCAATACTTATCATGAAGTAAAGTGCGTACAGTAAAAGGAGTATTATGAAATAATACTGTAAAAGCATTTATATGGTTTCTGAGCCATATGATACTTAAAACGGATAAAATATATACATACATGAATTCATTGACTAAACGGACTCAACTGGTGCTTCTAAGATACGCCTACCCCGGTGTACCTAACCTAAGCTTAGTACGTGGGAAGGAGTAAGTGAGCTGCAGTTTAAGTTAAGTTAGTTTTTGCCAAGAATCTGAATCAAGAATTCTCTAAGGATCTAATCAGCTCCGTACCTTGGTTTATAGAATGAAGGAGGTCTTGTATCTCTTTCTCAGGACTCGATCTCCCAGCAACCCGCAAGGGTGACTGGAAACACTGGAGCTGGAATTTCTCGGCAGGAGAAAAGACAGCGTCTCTCTCAGTGAGTCAAGGGGAGGGTCGGCTTCCTTCGGCACTCACTACAGCTGGGCTTCGGGGAAGTAGGTTGCCGATCTGCTCCAAACCACTGTGTGTTTGCTTAAGGCAGATGCTGGTATATTTATACCTGAAAGGTGCCGAGTTTGACGTAAGGTTGGACATAAGACGTCACTAAGAACTTACAGTTGTTTCTGGACTCCAGGAGTTCTTGTTCAAATCAAAACAAAAGCAGGGGGAATTCCCGGGCTGCTGGAGGCTTGGTTTGTTTAAAGAACGCGTTGTACTTTCTAGGAGTCTATGGGAGTAGCCTTGCCGTATTTAGACGGCATTGGCTATGACTAAATATGGATATGATTCTTATGCCTTTATAAGGATATGATTTGTTATAACCACATAAGGTCATGAATCGGGAATATTTAAATAGGGTCCTAGATACATTCACAACACCCACTCCACTTATAATGTCCATCATTACTAAATACTAAGCAATACTAAACATATAATGATGCATGTGTTTTCCAACCCACCCCAAAATACATAAATTGCATTTGAAATGGTGTATGGTATATACACGAAAATGAGTATTATACTGTACGTTTTTCAAGCAGTGGTACCATTCAAAAAATGCATATATGGTATGTGTGGCTGAATGATTTGCGAAAATTACATTTATGAAATGGCTCTTAATACAGAAGAGAAGGTCGAGACCATTTCATCACATATTTATACAATACTGTACATGTGCTAGAGGCTAAGTCAAAATATTGTCTCTAGAGTCTCTAAAAATAGAAGTTCTGTTCTCTAAGAATAATTCTACTTTAAGCAGAGTACCATGTGCCAGAAAAAGGTAAATATTTTGGAAATGGAAAAAATAATTTTGCTTTCAGGGGAAACAATTGTTTCAATTGTTTTCAGTAGTCTTGTTTATCAAAAGCTGAAGGCCGAATTTAGAGTTCAGGGAACGCTGTTTGCTCGTTGTTTCAAAAGTTATTCTAGTTGTTAGGAGAAAACATCAAATCAGACAGGCTTGCTTGGTCTACAACAGCAGGTGAAAGTTCGACCAAGTTCGAAAAAGCTGAAATAGTGCATATGTGAGAATCATTGCCATCATCGATGTCTGGATCAGCAATGCTCACAGAAGGTTGTACCTGTGTGGTGCTGCTTTCATCTCGTACTTCACCGCCACCTAATCGTAATGGTGAAGTCTCAACGAATGCCGTCATCAGAATAGGTAGCCGCTGGGGACAACACGTTGCATGAGCCGTTACCGAACCAAGCAAAGTATCGATATCCATTGGTACTGCTGATGGTAGTGTAAGACAGACGTCCAACACGCATTCTTCTCTGCATAGCAGACTTCGTTGTACAGGTAAGATGCAATCTTGCCAGATTGGTCTGAATGAAAGAAACCAGGTAGTACTCAGATCTCTTATCCGGGCAAAGCCGAGGACATTAGTGATCCGTTCTCGGTATCGTATAGCTAGGATAATTTCTTCCATTGTTGCCTGAGTTTTCTCTGTGGCTTGGTTTGCCATATCGGAGCAGAAGGAACAAAAATAAAATTCCTGCTACGAGTCCCAAAAGAAGAGGCAGTCCGCCGAAAACTGAATGCACAAAATTCGGGAGAATTCCAAGAACTGTCTCAAAGGGCGCCAACAGTCCCGAAAAAATTGTCTTAAATACATGTGCGATGCTAATGGTATCGGACATGTTTAAGATTTGGCTTAACATTTCTACGAAATGCACATGGCAATTTGTTGATAATAGGGAATGTATCTCTGCCGCTGTCCTTGCAACTTGCAGATCATCGTCTCTTTGGACGAGGTTAAAGGCACAGTTGTCTGTAAAAGAATAGACTTCATTCTGCTTAAAGTATCAATTCGAATAGAAGAGATATTCAAAGAAGGCCATATTGCCGCCTCCATGTCTGGATTGCTGTTTGGACACAGTACTTGCATACAACAAGTGTTCATGGAAGTAACGCTCACGAGATAGGCTTTTCCTGGCACCATGCCACAACAGCTGCGGTCACTTATTATAACATAGCTGCGGCTAGAAAGTTGTCTGAAAAAAGGCTCTATCTGTGTTGCAGGAGTGCCGTGCAGGTGACATGAAAGGTTGTTTGATGAACCTTCGCAGGCTCCATGCAAGTTAATACCTTGACACAGAAGTGTACCGCTTAGTGATTTTTTACAATTGCTACCACTAAGAAATACCTATTTTTTCCCTTCACTATAACATTTATGTGTATAAGGTAAATTCCATGTTGACTTGATGTATCCTTTACCCAACCTTTCATACAGGCCTGCTGGTATATACTTTTAGCAATACTGAAACTGAAAAGTTGTTATCGGAATTGTAATTGTACCATGTATTATCCATTCAATGACAGGTCTCTCTGACATTGTCAATGGTAATCTCTCGAGTTTTTCAATGCT
The DNA here is from genome assembly GCF_964261635.1 of Lissotriton helveticus. Taxonomy (NCBI): domain Eukaryota; kingdom Metazoa; phylum Chordata; class Amphibia; order Caudata; family Salamandridae; genus Lissotriton; species Lissotriton helveticus. The sequence goes on from NC_136070.1 coordinate 885,052,984, forward strand.
CAGAATCGTATAGTCTGCTCCTTTTTGTGCCAAACTGATTTGTTTATCAGTAAGGTTAAAGATAGAAAATAATGACGTTATGTTGAGAAGACGTCATGGCACGTAGCCTGAACGCAGATTTTGTAACGTCCAGCCTAACTGTACAATAGAACGCAATTGGGACTGGCCATGTTGTAACATTAACAAGTCCTGCTCTATTATATCAATAGCAGATGATACAATGCTGTCCAGTGAATAAATTCTGGAGGACAGAGTATTTTTTCAGCAGTTTCAATTTGCATTACTTTCCAAACTTCGTTGTAAGCAGCGTATATACCGGTGTATATGAAACGTTTTTGACGCTGTTTGCGAGGTCCCAGTATGAAATCTCGCAAGTCAGCACCTTCTTTAAGTAAAGTCAAGTGTTGCTTAATTTCAGCCAGTGTGGATTTTTGTAGCCATTCGAGACATAGCTTTCCTACACTGTATGTTGTAACTATCCCTGGATGTTGTCTCTGGGAATATCTTGGGTCTGGCCTGGTCTGTTTGAACCCCTGTATTTTGTTCAGGAATCTATCTTGACAGTTATTAGTGTCTGTGGGCCAGATCAACCATTTCTTCCAATCAGGATTTGTTCTGTTTTGGTGTAAAATATGGGATACGTCTATCTCCACATCTGTAGTGCTATTACTATCAGGTATGGGCTTTGGAATGGACGGTTTGTTTAAGTCTTTTATCTTGGCTAGGCCCAAGACAGGTTGTTTGTTGAATGGTGTCATTCAGGAATATTATCTGTTCTGGGATCATGCAGGCCCTGAATAATGATTCTAAACCTTGTACCTGCCGGCCTTTTGTACCCCTGATGGTTTTTGTTTCAATGTTGTTTTTCCAGAATTCAAAACCAAATGTAGTCATTTTTTCATAAACTTTTTCAGAAAAAATCAATTTAGTATTTGTCAACATGTTTTTCATTCCTGTCTTATTTAACATTTTGAAATAAAACATTTCTGGATCAGTTGTGTTAAACCCTGAGAAGTATGGGAATTTCTCATAAAATTTTTTCGAGCTGCCTTTTGGCGGTGTTGGAAACTGTTCCCATTGGTTATAAGTAAAAACATTTCTAGGATTGGCAGATTTATGCAAATAGTGATGACCATAATGATTATAGCAATGCATTTATTCATAATTTGATGAACCCTGTAAATAATCATGTTTGTTGAATTTTGCTGACATTTCTAAATCTGACATCATATTATTAATATTTTCAAAGTCCCTATCATCAGAGAAAGTACTTGGTTTTACAAAGTCACTTAAGGAAACCTTGAACTGGTGTGGATATTTCAAGAGCTCAATCGGGCCATAGATTTCGTAATCCGTTTTGTCCCATGCTACACCACCAGGTATTGGAATGGATGTGATGTTCACTGATGACAGTTCTCTTTTCTGGATGTGAGATGATCTGTGTGGCTTTAGGACCAAGTTGATGTTCTGACTTGCAGTGTCCATTGTACTATATTTTCCATCAATAAATCTACCCAAACATAAAATCATGATGAGCCAACATAGGAGGAAAAGTACACCTAACACAATCCATAATTCAATCCATGGTGAAATCAGAAATGTGTTTTTTGAGTTGATAAAAGAGTTCAGTCATTTTTTCTTTGAAAGTTTTAGTTGCTTGCGTTTCTTCATGTTCACTTGGATCATCAGAAAAGTCAACGAAATTGATAAAGTAGCCAGATGCAGTTCTGTCAATTGTTGGGATTGCTTCCGGGTTTTCTTTAGTCTTTGAATCTTCTTTTGTCACATTAGTATAGTCTGAAGCTACATCATTGTAGACAGGTGTTTCTCGATGAACTGTTGCAATTTGGGATTCAAGAGGCACACGTTCCATGGCTTTGTTGCATAGTCCTTTTTTATTCACTGCAGGTTTATCAAAAGTGATTAGTCTCTCAGTTTGAACCTCTTGGATTGTAGCAAGGTTTGGTCTACTGCTACTTCTTGGGAGTCCACTGGGCCTACTATTTATTATTGGCCCCATGATTGTGGTGCTACCAGGTCGATTGATACAACTCTGTTCTCCTTTTTACCAGCAAGGGGCGGTAGTACTACTGATCTTGTTCCGCTGACAGCTAAGACAGGTACTGCTTTTCTGTAAGCAGGCCCAAATTCCTTCTTCACCGCGATCTTCTCTCTGACTAGATCCCCAATCTTTGGAATCCAGACAGGTCTTGCTGGGAGAGGTGGTTTTTCTTCAGTGGCTGTTGGCTTTAACTTTGTGTTACTTAGACTTCTTCTTGTTTCATTTAAGTCCTGTAAAACAGCCGAACAATCTTTGATATCAAAGGATTTTTCTTTCACCACTGAAGTCTGACAATCTAAGTCCTGGATTATCATTCTAGTACCAAACAATAGTTCGTATGGAGTGATACCTCTTAGAGAAATTCTTGGCAGATTGATAAGACTATGTTGGACACTTGTTAGATGTTTGACCCACCCATCACCCGAACCTAATACCCTCACCATTATAGATTGCTTTATGTCACGGTTATTTCTCTCCACTACCGCATTTCCCTCGGGATGGAATGGACTAGAGTACCGCAATGCAATGCCCATGCTGGCCATGGCCTCCTTGTAAGCTTGAGAGCTAAACGCAGGACCCTGGTCAGAATGTAGCATGCCAATTGCGTATGTGCCGATAAAGACTCGCAAAGCTTTTATAACAGTTCTGGCGTCAGCCGAGCGCTGGGGCCTACATCTAAATGAATCTCGTCTTAATAATTATGGGATCGCATTTCTCCGGCTGGATTTCTGCGTATAGATAGCCTGATGCTTTCTAATAGATGTGTCTGGGCAGGTGTCTGGTCCGGCTCACAACTGCGATCTCTGTTGCAGTTTTCACAATTCATCGCAAAGTTATAACCCGGGGGTTGGGCGGCAATTATCAGGAGAGCGCTGTATGTACCAATACCCATGAAAAATGCAGGCATGCTAAGGGCATTCCGGGAGTCCGCTTTTTTCTGTGTTCTATTTCCAGACCCCTCCCCCACCCCCTTAACTAACAATAGACAGAAGTGTCGTACTCCCAACATTGCATACATGAAAAAAACAGCAGTAGTTACAGTACCAAGTCTTCCCTTGTTCCTCCAGCGCCAACGTAGTGCACCACGGTTCTAAACCATAAGACGCAGGGGGTGTAATGTCTCCTGCAAATTCGACATCTCGCATCCTACCCCTGTATCATGGTATCGATCGTCGTCGTGTTCTGACCCATGTTCCACTCTAAGTAGCCCTCCTCCCTCAAAGCCCTCCATCCAGCCCATGATAGCGTCTCCACTTAGACCAAACTTTTCGAAAAAATTTCGGACATCCTCTCGCCTTATAGGACACCCTCTCGGCTGCCGTATAAAGATCCAGCCCTCTTCTTCACTCCTCTACATCCGGGGGTTCCGGCGCCCCCCAGTGCCGTGCGATGTCCCTTTTCGCTACCACCAGCGCAAGGACCAGGAATATGAGGAGGGGGCGAGTCAGGTCCACCTCAGTAGTCATGCCTAACCGTGCCAGCCTGGGATCCCTCAGGATCGGAGTCTCTAGTACCTCATCTAGTTCTTGAAATACCTGTGTCCAGTAATTCTGGATAATGTCGCACTCCCATAATGTGTGATAGAAGCCCCCCACCTCCTGTAAGCATCTAAGGCAGCTTAGATCCTCTATTTTCCCCATTTTACTGAGGCGTAGTCTGTCGTAGTAGGTTCTATGTAATATATTAAATTGAATGAGGCGTAGCCTCGACTTGATATCCACCTCCCGGGGATGCATCAACACTATTTCCCAATCTAGATCCTCCATCTCTCCCACCTCAGCCTCCCATGTGGACCTGAGGTTCGCCAGATCACCCAACATATGATTGGTCAATGTTTTGTATGTCAGGGAGACCGCCTTTCCTAAAAGCTGTTCTTGAAGGAGCCTCCCCTCTAATGGTGCATATTCCGGGAGTTCTGAAAGTGTGATGTTTTGTGCGCTCCAAGCGTGCCGCAGTTGGAGATATTTGAAGTGTTGTGTGCTGTGTAGCCCAAACTCTGTTTTAAGGACTTGAAAGGATTTTAGCTCCCCCTTGGCCACCACGTCTCCGATAGTTGAAATGCCAATCACTTCCCATCTTTGAAAGCCTCGCAGTTTGTTGAGTTCAGCCAGCCACTGGCAATGCCACAGCGGTGTCTGCCTCGTGGGCTTCCTATCCCAACACATACGTTTAGTAGCCTTCGTCCATGCGCTAATTGTGAGAGACGTAGCAGGGAGGAGGGGTTCCCTACCAGGGCTCCCATAGAGGTAGCACAATAGGTTCCTCGAGGACATCTTTCGTCTCTCCAGGGCATAGGTCGGGTGGTCCACCGGGGCATGTAACCAATCATTGATCGGCGTTAGATGTTCGGCCCAGTAGTAGGCCTCTAAGTTAGGGAGTGAGATCCCTCCGCTATACTGGTGTCTCTGAAGCGTGGACAGAGCCACCCTGGCATGCTTGCCCAGCCAAAGGAAGGATCGCAGATCCGCATGTATTCTGCGGAAGACCGCCAGTGGTATCGGATAGTATTCGTTCTGTAGGGCGTAGAGGAGTTTCGGAAGCATAACCATTTTATACATGGCTGCCCTACCCAAGAGTGTCAATGGGAGCTGTCTCCACCTAGCCATGTCTGCCACCGCATTAGTGATAATCCGTTCCAGGTTTCTGTGGAAGGAGAGGGTCGCATCAGAGGTTACATATATCCCAAGATATTGAAACCCTTCCGTGGTAGTCAACAGTTTGTCTGGCAGCTTCCCCCACTGGTCACGTCCCCCAGGGTCATAGAGTATGGATTTCTGCCAGTTTATACTGTGTCCCGCTATTCCACCATACTCCTCTAGTTCTCGGAAGAGCGCAGGGACGGTAGTCTCCGGCACACTAATGTACAGCAAGACATCGTCCGCATACAGCGATATCTTTTCTGGCGTCGTATCCGTGACGTCGGCCAAGAAGCCATGAATGTCGTTGTTTTGCCTGATCCTGGCAGCGAGCACCTCAATGGTGAGCGTAAAGAGGAGGGGAGACAGGGGGCATCCCTGTCGAGTGTATCTCTGAATTGGGAACTCGCGCGACAGCACCTCATTCACTCTCACCCTAGCTCTCGGGCAGTATAAAGAAGCTGGACCCACCTGATAAAATTGGGCCCAAAACCCAACTTACAGAGCACTGCGAACAGGAAGGGCCAGTGTACCGCGTCAAATGCCTTTTCGGCATCCAGGGAGAGGAACCAATGAGAGTTGCCGCGCCCTTTCACTTCCTGCAGTCAATTATGGGTTCTTCTAAGGTTCAATTTAGTTGCTCTGTCTGGTAGAAAGCCTGACTGGTCCATATGAACTAAATCTGTAATTACTGCCCTTAAGCGGGTCGCCAATATAGTTGCTAACAGTTTGACCTCCGTGTTCAGCAGGGAGATAGGCTGGTATGAGGCACAATCCTCTCGTGGTTTGCCTTCCTTATATATGGGAATGATCGTGGCCGTGGCAAGATCCGGAGGGAGCACTTCCTCCTCGAGGGCCCCGCCGAAGAGGCCTTTAAGATGTCGGGTCAAAAGGTCTGACGCACGTTTGAAAAACTCCGCAGGGAAACCATTTGGGCCCGGAGTTTTGCTGGGCCTCAGCCTGGCTATAGCGTCTGTGATGTCGTCAGACGTTATGCCTGCCTCTAGGGCCTCCAGAGTCTCAGGAGGTAGGACCGGTAGTAGCGTAGTGTCCAAATATTGCATGGCCTTGTCCCGAGTCGCAAAATCACGGGCCGCATAAAACCTTTCATAATACGTGACGAACGCTTCCGCTATTTCCGCGTCGGTATTAACTGTCTATCCATCTCGCAGCCCGCTCCCTTTTGCTGAGCCACGCCTGGAGTTTCCCTGACTTGTCTCCCACATCGTACAGCCTATGTAGAGTGGCAAGGGACTGTGTCTTCGCCTCGTCAGTCGCCAACGCTCTATATTGTTTCTGAGCATCTAGTAGCCGTCAGAGAGCCCCGCTATCTTTCTGGGTCAGATAGTCTCTCTCCCGTTTCAGGACCTCCTGCTCTAGGGCAGATATCTCGGCCTGGAGCCTCTTCCTTTCTTCTCCTCATCTGGAGTTTATCCTATCTCGCATGACTGGCTTCAGGGCTTCCCACAGGGTGACACTAGAGTCTATCGTACCCTCATTTTCCGCGATGTAGACCTTAATGTCTGCTCTAATGCCTCTCAGTATTGTGGCATTATGAAGATCCCAGGCCGTAACTCGCCAGGAGCCCCTGCCTCCGCCCTGTTCATGGCCTACCCTCACATATAGTGGCGAGTGATCCGATATGCCCCAGGCCTTATATTCTGCGACGTCATTGGACCCCAAATACTGGCGGGACATGTAAATATAATCGAGGTGCGAGAACACCTTGTGTGCCCCGGAATAGTATGAGTAGGTTTGTTGAGTCGGGTGGAGCCGCCGCCATACGTCTGTAAGTCCAATAGTGGACATCTGAGTGAACAAAGCGGTTGGGTGCGTAGTTCTCGCCATTTCTCCAGATCTGTCGAGCCGAGTGCTCATGACATCGTTGAAATCCCCACCCACCACCTGAATGGTGTCTGCGGTGTCCATAAGTATGTTGGCTAGAGCTGTGAGTGTACGAGACTGTAGCTTGGGTGGTGCATAGACCGAGAGTAGTGTATAGACGCGCCTATTCCAAGTGCCCTATACTCCCGCATAGGTCCCCTGTGTGTCAACCCACGTGCGGGTGATGCAAAATGGTGATGACTTTTTAATGATGACTGCCACCCCTCTTGAGTCGGACGTGTATCCCGCGTGGGCCAGGACTCTGTATCGGCCCCTGGCAATGACTGCACACTGGGTACCCTTGAGGTGAGTTTCTTGTAAGAAGGTAATGTCAGGGGCCACTCTTTTAATGTAGGCATTCACTAGGCCCCTCTTTATCTTAGAGCCCAGGCCATTAACGTTCCATGTTAGGACGCTCAGTCTCCTATCTCCCACTTGTGGGGTTACTACGGTATCTGCCATTGGAAGATGTGAAGGTCGTAGGTGGTTAGACTTCGGCATGTATGGGCGCCGTGGTGTCTCAATGTATGCTGGTGTACTTTAACATCCTTCTTCCCCTTTCCTCAATCGTTGCCACCCCTACCCCCACTTGGATAAACTTGAACTGAAACATCCCCATTCCCTCCCCCCTCCCCACCTCCCTCTCCGTCCAGTCCCATCGCAACACAGGACACAACTTTTCGTAAGAGTAGGCCTGTCGCCCACCCCCAGATCCCTCCCTTCAAGGAACCAAAGAACAATAAAACTTGTAAAACAAAGGAGCGGGTCAACTTGCGTGCTCTCCTCTATCAGGCTGCCATTCCCAATTTCCAAGTGCACCGCCATTCAAAGATCTCGTCAGCGTGTGGATAACTGCCTCTCATAGTGTCAGTTCAGGCACCCAGAGTCGTGCGATTCATGATGTAGAGTCTTGAGTCTCTGTTTCGGGCGCACTGTGGTGTCCAGAAAAGTCTTGTTCCAACACTCGAATCTCCTCCACCAACGGGTGGGCTGACGCACTTCCTGCCACCTCGTGTTCTCCTCCGGACTCGCGACCATCAGGGCCCTCCACGTCGTCGCCCTCCGAGCGAGCAGTGGACCGCAGAGCATCAATTCATGAGCCGGTCTCAGCAGCCGCCCTCGGGGAGGCCGAGCGGCCCCTCCGTCAAGTTTCCGCGTCCCAGCCTCGGTAAGGTGTTGTTGGGATTTGCCTCTTAGATCTCCTTGATTTTAGTCTCTGTGCTTTAGGCAGTTCCCATGGGACGCATTACGTAGGGACTTATCCAGGAAGTCTCGGCCAGCGGTTTCTCTGCTGTTGAGGATCGGACGTTCCTCCAGCCATTGCCAAGTGTCCTCTGGGTGGGTGAAGAAGAGTGACTGTTCCTTGTATATCAGTTTTAAGTTTCGCCGGGAAGAGGAGCATGTAGGAGAGCCTTAAGTCTCTGAGTTTCGCCTTCACAGAGTCAAAAGCGCGGCGTTGTTTCTGAACCTTCTGACTATAGTCTGGAAAAACCATGATGTGGGCATTCTCCAGGCGAATTTCACCCAATTTCCTTGCTTCTCTGAGAATAAGGTCTCTGTCAGCGAAGTTGAGAAAACGCGCTATGACTGGCCGCGGTCTTGCCCCATCTGGAGGCCTTGCCAGGAGGGCTCTGTGCGCCCTCTCAATAATGAAGCAGGGTGAAAACTGCACCGCTGGGAAAGTTTCCATGAGCCACGTGCGCAAGAAGGAGACCATATCCGTTTTCTCAATACCCTCTATAAAACCAACAAATCGGAGGTTGTTGCGTCGCGCTCTATTCTCAGCGTCGTCGACCTTCCATAGGAGTTAGCGATGAAACGCTTGGAGCTCCGCCATATCTTTGCGGAGGGTAGTGATTGAGTCTTCTGCCTCGCCCATCCGCATCTCCGCAGAGGTGACCCTGTCGGATAGGTTCCGGAAGTCCTGGCGCAGGAGCGTCACCTCCGAGCACACTTCTCCTATCTTCACCTCCAGGGCCGCTCTGGACTTCTGAATGTCCATCCGTGAGGCCTGGATGGCCCCCATCAGCAACTCAGTGTCCGAGCGTGTGCTTGATGCATTGTGGGGGCCTCCCGGCCCCGTACGCGGGGCGGTAAAGTTGTCCATGGTCCCCTGTTTGGATCCTTTCGGTGGTAGATCTCTCTTCCCCATGACTCACTGAATCCGCGTGACCAGCACCCTACTAGGACGACCAGCCACTCCAAATCTCAGGCGTTCCTTATAGGCCGGAGGATGAGCCGCTGGGACCGCGTTCTTCAGGGGTGCCTGTGTTGAGGTCGCCTGGGCAGGGATGTTTCAGGCCCCTCGCTCCTCCCCAACCTCTTACCACAGGCCCTTGCACTCGTGGACTTATCTATCTCTCCGCACTGTGCGCTGATGTATATCGGCAATCTCCTGCGGTGTCCAGGTGTACTGCAGCCTTATGCGCGGCTGGTGAGCCGTAGCTACGGCGCCGCTGCACCCAGCAGTGGCAGCTGTCGCAGTCTGAGGACCTGCAGAAGTGGCCGCAAAAAGGATCGCTGGCTCTGGCACCTCGTCGCATCCACCAGTGGGCGACTATTTCCCGATGACTCTGGGCCACTCTTTTCACATCCCCCTAGCCCCAGCAGCAACAGTCTCTCTCAGGTGTCTCGGGGGGCGACATGTCTCCCCCGCCGCCTCAGCAATCCAGTCACCAGCGGGCGCCGCCCAGGGTTTCTTCTCTCCTATCCCGCTGTCCCGCCGGGGGTGGGCCCGCGCCACGGCCCGACAACGGAGGGGTAGGAGGGGGGTGGGGGGGTGGTGTCGCCTCGCAGCCCAGAGTGGTCCGTGCTGGGTATGTGCAATCTACTGCCACCAGGGTGCACCGCCGCTGAGGGATGGGTGGCTGGAGACGCCACCCGGGACCGCAACAGCGCTTCGCTGTCTCCGCCTCAGCCACCACTCCGCTCGCTTCAGCAGATCCGGGACCAGGGTCGCGATTCCCAGCGCCGTCTGAGCTCCATCACGGCCCCGGGCGCCATCTTGGTGGCGGTCGGTCTTTGCCGGGGGGAGGCCAATTCAGGGGCAGCCCGGGGAGCGTAGTCGCCTGGTGTATTCACTCACCCTTGACAGCCTTAAGCCCTGGGTCGAAGGTCTGAGCCTCACGGTGCTCGGAGCGCTCGGGAGCTGACGGCCGCCATCTTGGTGCAGGCGGGCGCACGAGCAGGATCTAGAGGCAGCCCTTCAGGAGCTCCGTGCTCGCACGTCCTAACCGGCCATGCTGTTGGCCACGCCCCCCTGTGATTGTAATTCTATTAGGAGATTTCAAGATCTCTTGGTGCCTCAGACCCATTCCCATGTGTGCTTCTTGAATCAAGTAAGCCCTCCGGTTCGTGTTTGGAATTACTCTATCCCCCACTCCAGGGATTTGAGCAAAAGGAACGGAGTTCGCATCAATTATGTATTTATTTTCGAGTATATAATTTAGAGGTAACGCCGCATAGTTGCCTTTCATTGAGACTTTTACTGCTAGTAGCGTTTCACCGTCTATTTGTTTTTTAGTACGCTTCTTTGTAGCTACGGAAGCCGGTTGAACAGCTGCCGTCGTGGTTCTGTTAGCCAATGAATTCCCCGCAACGTGAACGCCATCACGTTGATGACTCAGTGTATGTATCACGTGAGTCTTTTGTAGTTATTTCTGTAAAAGAACTACTTGTTTCCAGAGCTTTTTATGCTTTATTGTGGCACCAGTCTCAACTTTTTAACCGTTTTTGATCCATGTCTGCATGTCATTATTGTAAGACTGGACGCAATAATGCGAATCACACACTATTAGTGTGGGGAACTCGCGATCGGCATTCTCAAGCGCCATCTTTAAAGATCTTATTTCAGCTCGCTGAGCTGTACAGTTTCTGAGTAATTCAGTTTTGGTGATTATCGGTCTGAATTTACCTAAGGGCCAGCGACCTTTAACAATCGCGCACGCTGCATTATAAGATTTTTTATCCGCAACGTAGTGTTGTGCAAATCTGTCCGTGTAGATTACACAGGTGTACTATTCTAGAGGCAGAATTTCGATTGCCAGAGGATATTCATGTTCGTATTCCAGATTTTCTAATGTTTTCATTTTCGGATCAAAAGCGTGTTTCACATCTTCTGCAGCAAGAGAATTTTCCCATTGTATCCATTTTGGATCTAATGACACAGCATTGGGAATGCGTGGTCTTGTTACTGCCTCAAGGGCTGGTACTGCTGTTAAAACAGATATGCTCTTGCCTTGGGCTAGGGCTCTTTCTTTTGCTACAGAAGTTTGAACCGCAGTCAGAGCTTTTTCAGTAGAACTGAATTTCATTTCAGCTTGTGTGTACAAGTGTGATTTATAAGCTACTGGTACTGTTTCTCCCTCCTTAGAGGTCAGGTACGTGAATCCGCATCTTCCTGGGATGACTCGCATTACAAGGTTGCGTTCGTTTGCGCGTGTTTGCAGTTTTGTTTTAGTTAACATGTCTGTTTGTAATGATTGTAAAATTTCTGTGTGTTTCTGAGTCCAATTAATTGGTTTGAAATCAGGTTTTATTAATTCATAGAGAGGATTAACCCTCTCTGCATAATTTAGAATGTATGTTCTTCCGAAATTCAGGAAACCTAGTATTGATTGTGAGTTCTTCAGCGTTTTTGGTGCTTGGAGTACGCACACTTCTCTAAGAAGTTTTCTGCTAGGCTTTTGCCTTCACTTGATAATTCATATCCTAAAAAACAGGACAGTTAGGTGAGCAATTCGTGACTTTTTAAAGTTGAATTTGTACCCTTCAGTTGCGAACCCAAGAATTATGGTGTTCACTCTTTTCAAGTGTGTCTCCAGGTCGTCGTCTGTAAGATAGATGTCATCGACATAAGATAATGTCTCATCATCATACATTTGTAGTAACTCTGTTACCCTGGCTGAGAATAATCCTGGGCTATTCTTGAATCCCTGTGGGAGACAACAAAATTGTTGTTGGGCCCCCATACAGGAGAAAGCGGTCAAATATTTGCTTTCCAGTGCTATATTTTGACAGAAGAAACCATTTGATATATCTAATGTCGTTTTATATTTTTTGCCACAATGTTATTCATTAGTTTCCTTCTGCATTTGCCTCATTTCCTTGCCGCTACTCCTGCGGAACTGCTTGGGCCCATTACCCTGCTGAAAACATTAGGGTTGCTACCATAGTCCTCCCGCCGCCGCACCTGCAACCTGCGGCCGCCGAGCGGAGGACTACGCCTCCCAAGTTACACCGCGGCAGGAGCCGCCATCGCCCGACCCCGCCCCGGGACGCGCTATTAAAGCACTTGACACCGGCTGAGCGGGTGTTTCCTTCTGCATTTGCCTCATTTCCTTGCCACTATTCCTGCGGAACTGCTTGGGCCCATTACCCTGCTGAAAGCCATCGGGTTGCTACCGTAGTCCTCCCGCCGTCGCACCTGCAACCTGCGGCCGCCGAGCGGAGGACTACGCCTCCCAAGTTACACCGCGGCAGGAGCCGCCATCGCCCGACCCCGCCCCCGGACGCGCTACTAAAGCGCTTGACACCTGCCTCGCGGGACGCCGGGCGAAGCCCGGGCCAAGGGCGGGCGCTTTTTAGCCCGTTATAGACTGGTAAGACTGGACTGGGCCACCTTATTTGCATTCTTCCATCAGACTGCTTTACATCCACCTTCGTAGACTTGCTCCCAAATATATCGATATTGTTGTCACAAAGTTCAGCGCTACATCTATTGGTTACTTTGTGACAGCATAGCTCAATTTACCATCATCTGTATTTGCCATGACCAGAGGGAGCAAAAGTAAAACGGCGCTGAGCGCTGCACAGATAACTGGCCCGATCGACCAGTTTATCACTAGAACAAATGAGGCAATAGATCAGAGTATAATCTTGTTGGAGTGTAGGGTATCTCAAGAGCTGGCAATAGCGAGAAGGTCTTCTATGGGTCCCCTTGCTTCTGCTTTAACCCCGTTACAGATAGGGCCAATTGCCCCCCTGTTGTTACCATCTGAAGCCATAGCAGAGATTCACACTGTCCCTAGCACTGTGGATCTCTCTGCCACTCAGCTTTTTTTTGTTTTTTTTTTAGCAGAGTTTTATATAGCGCGAACTAGAACCGAACTGAATCAGTTATCAGAACGCTTTACTTAGCACCAGTTACGTTACATGAGGACACACTTTGATTTTAGGCACGGGGAGATTAAGTGATTTGCCCAGAATCACAGGGGGGTTTTGGCGTCGTTACCGAGACTCAAACCCAGATCCCCAGGTCCGAGGTCGAGCGCCTTAGCCGTTAGGCCAACCCCTCTCCCCTAGCTTTCCCTTGATTCGCATCTAACTGATGACTTAGAAAAAACGCCGGATTTACATCAGTGTCAAACTCAAGTAGAACCCCCGGAAATAAATGCTAAGGGGAGGAGAGAGGGCGCCATATCGGAACAGGTGAAAAATAGGAATAAATCCAACTCAAATAAATTTATATCTTCCCCGAATATCCACACGCTGGGATTAAACCAGCCCACCCAGTGCCCCCCAAATGTTAGCAATACTCCTCTAATTACTCTCTCAGAAATGCCCGAGAATTTAAATATCATGGGGGCGGAGGGGGGGGTACATGCAAAGTATGCGTATCTAATACTCAATTGCTAATGAGTGTAGGGGAGCTTCTTAAACGCCACCTACAACCAGTGGAACGAAGCCTAATGAATATCAAAAAACAATTAGCGAAGCTGAACACATCACCTTTTACTCAGAAAACATTAGGCCCAACTAATTCGGGGGGGGGGTAAACCCAAAGTCATTAGCACACCAGCTCAATCAGTTCAATCTGATCCTCGCGTAAAACTGATACAAACTGTAAAAGTTACTAATGCGCAACCGAAGCGGAACACAACACAAGATACTACCCAGGCTCCCCCCGGAGCCGGGCAGGCAAAGCCTAACATAACACAAGACATTTCCCAGGCCACCCCTGGATCGTTAAAAGGCCCAACTCAGATAGCCAAGCCGAAAGCCACACCACTTATACCATCTAAAGTGTTGGCTTCGCAACCTTTGGGTGATGGAAAGAAGGGAGTGAGGTTCAGGCGTCCGATACATCTACCACCTGAAGCGACTCCCTTCACTGTCATCCTTACTGGGGTTCCAGAGCTGCCTGAAAACACAGACGAACCTTCCTGGTCCCTTCAAAATAAGGTGCTGCAGTGGTTGAGCCTTAATAGACCTCCCCAGCTACCAAATTCCAGCAGAATCTCTAAGGTACGCAGAGTATCGTGGATTGGCGATGTAAGAAAAAGCATACAGGGAGACTGCGTTATAATCAACTGTGACGATCCCGCCACGGTTGATTATATCTGCTCTTGGCCTACCCAGGCAAAAAGGGGGGGGGGATTGATGCCCACCGCCTTTCCTTTTTTTATCCACCAACGAACATCTTTGAATATGGAGCCACCCCAGACTGGGAGCAAGGTCCAGACTGGACCTGGAACCAGGTGGGTCGCTGGAACAGGAATAGGAGTAGAGACTGGGAAGCTCGGTCTTGGCTTCCTAGAAGGGATCAGTTTAATATGGAAGGTTGGAGGGGTATTTCAACAAGAAATAGATATGATTGCCTAGAAATGGTCGATTGACCACTAGAGAATTCAATCAGGGTAAAACAGGCTCATAGAATCTCTACTGCTTCTCCAACCTCAGGGAGAGAATCCAACCTGTGTAATAAAAACACTCTCCCTGTCAAACTAGCTTGACCCTGTTAAGCACCAATCTTGCCCTTCCCTGGGTTCAATTTATTTAAAATATATTTTTATTGCAGATTCATGGGGAATACAAGCTTACATTTCAATACCACGACATTCGGTGGTGACCATCATCAAAGGACGTAAAAAACATAACACAGCCGTTCAGCCCACAACCCGGAGGTCGGGCGGCGGTAGCCACACGATGTCTCGAAGAAACAAAAATCAGGAGGAAGAAAGCCTGGAAAATCTCCGTCCTCAGGCAGTCACTTGAACCATTATCTGCTTTTCTCCATCCCCACACTCATCTAGCCCAACAATTGTACTGCTACAAAACAACCCCAGTTTCTCACCCTCCTCCCCCCGTCAGTATTGCTGCTGGTGTGGGCGTTATTTCAATATATGCATTTATGATCCAAAGAGATCTGGTCATCAGTATATTTAGTTGTGTCTCATGGAACCCTCACATGGTTACTCATCGTCATTCTCAGCCTCTAACAAATGATCTTTCAGCGCCTGCACCAGCCCTTCCCATGCCCTCGCCATCTCCATGCTCTTCTCATTGGATGTCCTAGCAGCCTGCTGAAACCTGACTGTACTCTCTCCCTGGGCCCATTTCAGTAATTCGTTCGTCCACCTCCTACTGGACGGGCCCTCCCCCGACTTCCAGTGCCAGGTGATTTCCCTCTGTGCCAATATGAGCCCCAAGTCAATAAATTTACTAGTGATCTTTGTTTTAGCCGTGTGGGGAAACCAAAGCAGTAAACAGGTGGCCATATCAAACTCCAGTTGGCGCTCAGTGATTGCCTGAAGCAGCTCCCCCACCTCGGACCAATAAGTTCCCAACTGCGGGCAGCTCCACAACATATGATCGAACTCTGCCGCAGGCGCCATGCATCTAGGGCATACAGCGTCAAGGACCTGGAAGTGTCTCCTAATCTTCCCCGGGGTAAGGTAGGCTCTATGCACTACAAAAAAGTGTACCAGCTGAAACTGGGCATTTCTGCTCCCCTTCCACGTCCTCCGTAGTATGTGGCCCCACACCGTGTCTGGTATTGGCTTACCAAGACTGTCCTCCCATTTCAACTTTAAGACCGTAAGTGGTTCCAAGCCCTCGGCCAACATCCGGGAGTGGAGACAAGTGATCGCCTTATAAGTGCCCGCTGCCATCACCATATATTGGCAGGCTGCAGTCGTGCCAGGCTCCACTTGTCCCATCTGCGAGTGTTTACGGATCGCCGTCGTCACAGCCGCATGAAGGAGAAAACCTCCATCCGGGACACCAAAGAGGTCCTGCACCTCCCGGAAAGGCAACAATTTGCCGTCGGCATAAAGGTCGCCCACCATGTGGAGACCCAGCTCCTCCCAATCCAGGAGCGGGGACCAGTCCCCACCATGCAGTAGTGCCGTCAACATACCCAACGGGATTTCAGGAGCATATGGGTGGGCTACCCCCACTCGCCTCTGGCTCCTGTTCCAGCACAAACGTAGGGTACGTTCCTCCAGCGTCAGAGCACGCAACTCGAGCCTCTGCTGCATCACTATATAAGAAAGTACATGTCTTTGCACCCCCTCCCCTCCGGCCTGGGCAGGGCCTCTGAAAACTCTCGCCACGTTCTGAGTGAGGATCTGCAACTGCGCCGCCAAATAGTAGAGCTCAAAATTAGGCACCGCCAGGCCACCCTCAGCTCTTGGCCTATGGAGCGTGGTCAGAGCCACACGGCGTCGGCCCCGTCCCCACAGGAATTCTATTGTCATGGTGCGTAACTCCCTAAAGACCCTCTGTGGGATCCACAGCGGCAGCGTGCGGAAATAATAAAGCAGCCTGGGCAAGGCCACCATCTTCAGCAGCGCCGCCCTGCCCTGTATCGAGAGGGGAAGGGTCGCCCAGAACGCCATACAGCCTCTCAAGGCCCGGATACAACGCCCCACATTCCCGTCCATCAGGTTATCGGCGCCGTGGTAAATGCGGACCCCCAGATAGGTAAAGCACGAAGGTTCCCAGACAATGTTCCGGGCCAGCTGCGGTCTGGGCGCGTCCTCCCGCAACAGAAAGAGGCAGGTCTTGCTCCAGTTCACCCGAAGGCCGGATATCCTCCCAAAAAGCGACAACAACTCAGCCGCCCCATCCAGTGCCATAGCCGTGTCCTCTAGGAACACCTGCAAGTCATCTGCATCGAGTGAGATGTACTGTGGAGACCCCCCGCTCAGCACTCCGGCATAGGCCCTTCCTGTTCTAGCCTGGGCCGCCAAGGGTTCCATCGCCAGTGCGAACAACAGCGGGGAAAGGGAACACCCCTGCCTTGTGCCTCTCCCTACCGGATAGTCAGAAGAGATCACCGAGCCCAGCCGCACCCTGGCAGACGCCGAGGAGTAAAGGACTCTCGTCCAGCGTCCAAAGTGTTCACCCAGACCGTATTTCTCCAGCACTTTGTCGAGATAGCTCCACTCTAAGCTATCAAAAGCTTTCTCGATATCTACAGACAATACTGCTGGCATCTGGTCCGGGTCCCATGAGCTATCCAATACGCGCACAAGGCGGCAGATGTTGATCGATGTGTTTCTGGTCGGGATAAACCCAGCCTGATCGGGATGGACCAGCGTGGTCATCTGGGGCAAGAGTCTAGTAGCCAGAATGCGGCTCAGAATTTTATAGTCCACCGTTAGCATGGACAATGGCCTATAGGAGGTCACCTCGACGTCCTCCTTACCCGGCTTTAAGAGTGGAATTATCAGATCCTCTCTCATCGACTGAGGTAAATATCCCAGTTCGAGCGCCTCGGCATACACCACCAGCAGTCTAGGCGCCAGGACATCAATATAGTGAGCCTAAAATTCCACTGGAAGGCCATCCACACCCGGTGTTTTATTCCGGGACATCTGCTTGATCGCACCCCTTATTTCAGGAAGCGTTATTGCGCTACCTAGATCCTTAGCACTATCCTCAGCCAATGTCGGGAGTTGGATCTCCGCAAGATAATCCTCTATCTCGGGGATCCCCACCTCCAGCTGGCTACTATAAAGAGTCGTGTAGTAATTGAGAAAGCGGGAAAGAACCGCCGTTTGGGAGTAGACCATCCCACCTGACTCATCACGTATACTCAGGATCGGGAGCCCCTGGGAATCGGGTTGGCCAATTTCGCCAGCAGCGTTCCCACCTTATCACCCTCCACATGAGCTTTCGTCAGGTATAACCGGTAGTCATAACTCCTCAGACGTTCAGTCTCCACAGCCATTTGTTCCCTCGCCTCCAACAGTTGTGGGTGCAGGGCCGGATGTTCCGGTCGCCGGCGTTCTAGGTCCCGCAGTGCCCCCTCCGCCTTGTCCACGTCAGCAAGAAGGCTCGTCCTTACTCCGGAGTACTTTCCTATGCACAGTCCTCTGACCACCACCTTGAACGCATCCCATTCTAAAGCCCTGGTGGTGGCGGTCCCATCGTTGACGGCAAAATAACCCTCTATGCCCGCTCGGAGGTCAGAACTAAAAGCCTCGTCTTCTAAAGTTTCGGGCCGCAACCTCCAAGTGGGGATCACGGTTCGAACACGTTGCCATTTGATGTGCACCAACTGGGGGTTGTGATCTGATATGGTCCTGGTCAAGTACTCCGAATGCGACACCAGGGCTGCTAATGTAGTGTTACAGAGGATCGAGTCGATCCGAACATGCAACTCGTGGAGTGCGGAAAAATGGGAGTAGTCCCTATCAGTAGGGTGTTGACCTCTCCAAACGTCTATGAGGCCCCATTGATTCTGCCACGCCCTCCTCTGTGTAGCCAGCCTATGAACCGGGGAAGAATGTAATGGTGGGTGTGACCTATCCAGCAGTGGATCTGTAATCGAGTTAAAGTCGCCCCCTAATAGGACCTGTCCCGCCAGGAAATGTGCCAGAGAACCGGACAATTTATCAAAAAAGCGGGCTTGTTCCGAGTTAGGGGCATAAACACTGCAAAGTACCACATCCCTGCCATGTAACCTGCCCTCCACCGCCACAAATCGTCCCTCCGGATCTATGACCTGGTTCGTAGCCTGGAAGGGTACTCCAGCCCGCACCCACACCAAGACCCCCCTAGCAAAGGCAGAGTAGGTTGTGCCAAACACTTGGCCCCGCCATCTTTTCTGCAAGGCAGTACATTCCGACTTGGTGAGATGGGTCTCCTGAAGCAGGGCAATCTGGACGCCACGTCGCACCAAGAATGCATGTACCTTATGGCGCCTCACCATAGTCTGCAAGCCACGTACGTTCCATGTTAGACATTTCAAATCAGGTGAAGTCCCCATTATGACCATCTTTCAGCACCTCAAGCGTATCAATCATCCCGCCCACACTCAAACAGCACCGACCCCCAAACACAACACCCCATACAACTCCCTCAGTCCTCCCCCCCAGAACAGGACCCAATAACACATCAGTCCCCATCCAAACCCCCCTTAACAACACACACAATCCTAATCTGTGGTAGTCACCACAGTAAGCCTTAAGGGCAATAAGAGGCGGGTCTGGGCCAACGGGCGGCATGCTCCGCTTTCACTCCAAGTCCGACATCCCGTATAAAAGTGCGTCACCTGAAGTCCAGCACCAATGGATACTCAGGATATCCGCTGCAGCAGGGCCTAGTCCCAGTAAGTCCAGCTCCAAAAGGTTCATTCCCCGAGGATCTCGTCCGCCGTCTGAGGCGTGACCACAGGGCCTCCTGCACTGTCCAAATAAGAAAGTTCCGGACCCGACTTCTCCTCCGCTTCCTCAGAGTCCGACCCCATTGCTGATCCACTTTTCTGGGAGCCTGTGATCACCGCTGTCGCTACCAGAGCTCCTCGCTTGTCGGCGGCCATTAGTTCAGTTTGTTGCTTCAGCAGTGCCCTATTTCGCCTGCGGATTCTCTGCGATTTTCGCACCCGGAACGGCTTCGGCCGTTCCCACTCTTTCCTCCCTCTGCGGTCCGTACCAGCTCTGTACGTTTCCAGCCACTTCCAGGCCTCCTCCGGAGTGAGGAAAAAATGCGTAGTTCCGTCCATGATAACCCTCAATTTGGCCGGGAAGAGCAGAGAGTACTGAATCCCTTCTTCTCGTAGTTCTTTCTTCACCGATAGCTAGGAGGCCCTCCGCCTCTGAACGTCTTGAGCATAGTCCGGGAATATCGTAACCATACTATTCTCCACCTGGAAGGGTCCCACCGAGCGAGCTCTCTGAATCAACAGGTCCCTGTCCTTAAAATGCAAAACTCTGGCCACCACCGGTCTAGGAGGTCCACCCTGCAGGGGCGGCCTGGCCGGGACCCGGTGGGCCCTCTCCAAGGGGAAGAAAGGAGAAAGGCCCTCCGGAGCGACCACAGTCCTGAACCAGTTCTCCAAGTACTCCACCATGTCCCCACCTTCTGATTTTTCTGGAAGGCCCACCACTCGGACGTTGTTGCGCCGATTGCGACTTTCAGCATCCTCGGCCTTCCGTTCCAGGACCTCCAGGCGGGTCAGCACCTCCTTCAGCCTATGTTCCGCCGTGACCACAGCTGGCTTCAGGTCTCGGAGGGACAGCTCAGTGTCCTTAACCCTGTCCACCAGTTTGGCATGGTCCGCTTTCAGGAGCCCCAGTCCCGTCGCCACATGTGCTAGGTCCTGGTGCAACGACTCCTTCATCGAGGTTATAGCTTCCAGGATATTATCGAGGCGCTTATTGAGCCGTTGTTCCTGTGTGGAGTCCGTGGGAGATCCATGGGCCCCTTGGTCATCGTCCCGTCCCATCTTACGGTTGGGATGCTGCTTCGGCTTCAGCACCCCCGCCACCACGGCCCTCGATGCCTTCCGTTCCTCAGTCGCTACGTCACCGTGGCCCCTTCGGGGGACCCGGGCCCCTGGGTGCCAGTACCTGCTCAGGGGTTCCTCCACTAAGGGTGTGTCGTCAAATACCACGCTCGGAGCTACTCCACTGAGCAAAGCCTCCCTCAGATGACGAGGCAGACACTGTGCACCTCCAAGTGCGTCACCTCGCCGACCGCCATCTTAGGCCTCCAACAGGGAGCGAACTGTCCATAGCAGCGTCGCCATCAGGGGGGTCCCCTACCATCCGCTCGCCGGTGCACACCTCCAGAAAACAAGTGCGCCACGGTCTGGATCCGAATATCGATCTGGTGCCCCCTCTCAGTCACGGGCCATCGAGTTAGAGTTTCCCTGTGCTTCCGGGGACCGCCGCCATTTTGTCGTCACCACCGGGCTCCCGATCAGCTCTGTCGAATGTCGTCGCCCAGAGGACCCTTCCTCTGACTCAGAACTGGTCACAACAGCTGCCCCAGATGTTCCAACGTCCGGTGCTGTGTTACAGGCAACGACCAGGAGAAGTATCAGGAGAATAACCGGGATCGGGCGCGGAGCTACTAGTTTTTCTGTCAAAGGGAAAGGGCTGAGCTTTCTTCTGATTAACTTATATAATAATACCATGAAAGAAGAAGCTAAAGTGCTCATGGATGATGTAACCCATATTTTAAATAGGGGAACGGGAGAGGCAGGTTGCATTCTTATAGTAGGAGATTTTAACTGCCACTTATGCCCTTATAGTGGTTTAGACACCTGTGGCATAACAAATCTAAAAGGGGAACCTAGCACGCACTTTGAACACACCAATTTTGGAAATCTGTTGAACCAATTAATGCACGACTGGGACCTAGGCTACGCTAATGAACTTTGCGAGCCGATGGCTGATTTCCAACTGACCTTTCATGGCCGGGGGCTGGGTACCATTATAGATTTCATGTTGATGTCTAACAGCAATCAGGGTACTGCACAGGGTTTTAAAACAGAAGATTTAGTAATGAGTGACCACTTCCCAATTAGTATCAGTTTTGATGCGGGTACCCATGATAGCCATGCATCAAAACTGTCTGAAACATTATATCGTCATACAATCTCCCTGGCCAGTAGAAATGGGTATGCTATTAAGTGGGCCAAGGTTGACCCAAAAAATGTTTTAAAGGAGGTAATCACGGAAAACCTTGAGCACTTCATGACATGTCTAGAACAATATCCCAATCCCCACAAGATCAAAGCGGCTTATGATAATATAGTAGCCACTATTAATGACAAATTGACCAGGAAGCGAAAAGACGGAGAAAGGGTCAGAACGAATGGATGGTTCAATTCTGCCTGCACTAGAGCCCATAAAGCTCTCTTACAGGCAGTAAAGGCACTGCCGAAAGATATCGAGGTAGTCAGAGCAGCCAGGTTGGTTTATAAACAGGCACTTCAAAATCGGAAAAAAGAAATTAAAGATCTTGCCTGGGGGGCGTTAATAAAGGCTAGCCCCCTTCGGGACAATATTTCCTTCTGGAGAGAAGTTAATGCCCCATTCTATGCAGAAAGAAAGACTGATTCTTTAGAGGTAGCTATAGCCGAGGACGTGTGGGTTAGTTACTTCACGGCACTATATAAAAATGACGATCTGCCTGTGGTAAACTACCCTGCGACATCATCACCCATCGCCACTGCCCTGCAGTCTGAAGAGTCTCATACCATAGATACTTTTCCGTTGAATATAGTCTTTTCTCCACCAGAGGTTGAGCAGGCTATTCGAGAGAGCGCAAATTCCAAAGCCCCAGGGCCAGATGGCATCCCTATTGACTTATTTAAAGAAAATATGGACTTATGGGCCCCGCTCCTTACAAATGTTCTAAACTCCTATAGTCAAACGGGCTTTCCAGGAACATGGCAGGAAGCCATTGTAATTCCCATCTTTAAAAAAGGAGATAGACAGGATCCCAAATGCTATAGGCCAATCTCCCTGTTCCATTCCTTGATGAAAGTAGCAGGAAGAGTTTTACTCACTAAATTACAATCCTGGGCCAAAGCGGAAGGGGTTCTTTCAAAGTTCTAATATGGGTACAAGTGCGGGCTGGGCACAGTCGAGCAGGGACTCAATTTGGCATTAATAACTAGTAAATACATGGTGGCAAAAAAAGGGAACCTATACATGACGTTTGTCGACTTAAGCTCGGCTTTCGACTGTTTAAGCCACAATGTGTTATGGAATACCTTAACTAAGATGGGGATAGACCCATTTGTTCTCAATTTTATAAAGGAACTATACAGAGGTGCAGGGGCAACGGTCCGCTACGGTAAAAATGGAGAACGCACCAAGAAATTCCCAATTGAAAAGGGCGTTCGACAAGGTTGTATCCTTGCACCTTTCCTTTTTAATCTGTACATCAACGAAGTGGCAGACTTTTTGATCAATTGGGAAGTGGACTACCCCAAAATTAATGGTATGGCGGTACCGATACTACTTTACGCCGACGATGAGGTAATAATGTCAAGAACTCAGGTGGGCCTTCAAAAGGCATTAACTGGCTTTTCCACTTTTATGGGCTCTAAAGGGGGGCTGAAGATTAACGTGGGAAAAACATTCACCATGTGCTGCACGTCAAAAACCAATTCCAAAATAGACTGCAAAACTTTCGTTAATCAGACAAAGATAGGCTTGACCAAAACTTTTTCCTATTTAGGTATTATTTTTAACAATAGAGGAACTTGGACTACAGCCATCACTACACTCAATCTGGCTTTTTCCCGTACCATTGGCGCAGTAAAACAATTTGCCAAGAGACTGGGCGGAAAACCCGTAGACACTCTGCTGAGGATTTACGCAGCAAAATGTGTCTCTACTGCGACCTATGGGGCTGGCATTTGGGGGACGGCCGACTGTAGACAAATCCAACTAGCGGAAAACGCATTTTTCAGGTACTTGTTAGCTGTCCCAAGAGCAATCTCTACAACTATATGCCACAAGGAATTAGACCGGGTACATTTCACAGACTTAATCAAGATAAGACCAATCATGTTGTGGCATAAGATTTGGACTTCCAAGGATACAGCCTTTAGCAGGGACGTGATTCAAGACTGTATGAACCAATCAGCAGCTAGGAAGCTTACCTGGCTTCAGTATGTCAAACAATTTCTGAATTCTATAGGCCATCCAGAACTCTATGCAACTCCCAGCTCCTGTGCATCAATTTCGAAAAAGCTTTAAAGGAAATCTGCCTTGAGCTGCTAGAAGATAGGCGATGGTATCTGGACGGAAATAAGTCTACGATCATCTCTCACCGCCGCCTTCTACATGGCCCAGGTTTACATCCATACCTGGCCCCGGCACTTCCCAGTTACACCAGAATGCTATTAACAAGGATGAGGACCGACTGTTTTTATAGGCTGATATCCTTCCCCGCCCCAAATGACTGGTCTGCCACGCTAATTAATTGTCCATGTGATGATTCATCCACTCAGTCAAATATCCACTGCATCTTCTTCTGTAAATACTATGATTGGGGCAGAAAGAGGCATCTGTTGCCCCTCTTAAAGACGTGGGGTTTGAGACAATGCAAACCAGCCTTGATCAGACTGTATATGCTACAAGACGAATTTACTATGGTCGCAGCTGTTACATTTCTGAAATATGTAGTAAGATGTAGATCTTCGATGGCATAATGATTGCATTGCACATTAATGCACTTAACAGCATACATTAATTATCCTGGACTCCCCTAGTGTTTTTAACGAATGATTAAGTTCTTTTTTTAATGAAAAACAACGAATTAATTTGTACTTCTGTATTTTGTGGATGAAATGTTTTTTAAACTCGTTTTTTATGTGCTTTTATGGTCTTTTAACAAATACCGAATAAAGCTATCTTTGAGTTTGAATTTGAACATTAGTGCTGCACTGTGTGAGTTTTGTACTGCAAATGTTTTTCAGCAGGAGTTTAGGTGTCTGTAGTCCAAAACTAGATGATATGAATCGTCTGGCTTGGAGACAGGAAACAAAGGATTGTTCATTTGTGAGGTGCATGTTTCAATTACCCCCTGATATTCAAGTTGATCTAAGATCTCCCTGACTTGTTTTTTAGCTTCTTGCTTAACAGGATACTGCCTTTGGGCAGTAGGTTGATTTTTTAACTGTATTTTATGGTGAGGAGAATCCTCATCCCATCCTACATGATTTGTATATAATGCAGGGGCTTGGGCCACTGCCCATTTTCTAGCAAATGTGTATTTTTTATGAATTGGAATGTGATTTGAGAAGGCAGGCATAATCATTTCTTCGCCATGTGGGCACTTCCTGACAAACTCTGGTGGCCAGTCTTTCTCAGCTAGCTGGATATCATAGCTTTTAGATAAGTTATCCCAAAAGAGACCTCTTATTTTCCTAGTTTTGTCCCCCTCTATATGCAATGTTATTTCATATAATTTATGGGGTTTGCTAACTCTGGTGTCTGCAGTTTCCACCTGAATGTGTTCATTCGTGTCCACTGTCTCCAGAAGATTCATCAGGATCTTGCGAGCTATGGTCACTTCTGCTGAGTTGTCGAGCATTGTCTGGGCCCACTCTCTGTTTTTCAGTTGTGTCCTCAGAATCCTCGGCATGTTTTATTTTAATACTGGCTACCTTCTTTTTTGTAAATTGTTATTTTTTACTTTGATGAGCAGGTTCCTTGTCTTTGGACTTGACGTGCTCTTCTTTGTTTTCTGACTGTCCTCTTCTTTCCAATTTCTGTGAGGAAGTCTGAAAAGATCGGGAGGGACGTGTATCAATATCTTGATATCTGTCAGGTTTTCTCAATTTATCCCTATCTCTAAGGTTGTATCTTTTCTCAGAGGGTTCCCTGTGGGGAGACTTGCTTCCTCGTTCTGGAGATCTATCTCTCCGTTGAGGAGACCTTCCTCTGGACTGAAACTGTTTTTCTCTGGGAGTGGTTTGTTTATTACTCTCCCATCTCTTTTTTGGAGTATTCAGATTATTTTTAATAAAAGTTTTTTCAGGATTTTCAGTTAGTTGTGGTTTTAGTGGTTTCCCACCCAAACTATCTCTACCTAGTTCTTCATAGGATTTTTCTATGATTCTTGCAAGTTCAAAAGGTTGTTCTGCTCTATCTGTTTCTTTCAATTTCTGGCGGCAGTTTGTACTGTCAATTGCCAATTGAACTAATTCTCTATATGCCTTTGTTAATTCTTTTAGTTTAACTAAAAGTTCTTCGCTTGACATTTTTCCAATGTCGGGATGTGGTTTGTAGCTGGCTAGAACCGGCCATGTGGCTCCTGGTCTACCTAGTGGACCTAGCCTAGTAATGTGATTTTGCTGTTTTAGGGCACCATTAAACCAGAGCAGGTGCTCTTGGTATGTTAGTAGAATTTCAACGTCCTCGAAAGGGGCGTATTCCGTTGGAGATTCCTCTATTTTGTAATAGTGGAAATCGTGTGTTATTGCATTTGCTGCTTGCAAATGTATCCATGAATAGAATACCTCTGTCTGCCGATATTCATGGGACTCTACCACAAATATGACTGTACCACCACTTGATGATAGTCCATTTTCTATAAGTTTAATAGTAATTGTTTTTCTTACATTTACCGGAATGATTATAGCATTCAGATCTTCTTCTCGGAGACTTATGTCATCCGCTAGGAGTTGAGCTGCTATTCTAGCTTGCTCCCTTTCGTCGTCACTTTCTCCCATTCTACTGACAGAAAGTTTTTTGTTGCAGAGCAAGTTTCAAGGAAAACAAAGATTAGGTGCACAATATTTTGGAACACTGTATCCTTCATCGTTGACTAAACCAAAAACTAATACATAGGATTCTCATCCTATTAAGTTCTGGCGGATATTAACCTTTTACCCACTCCGAACGTCTATTGGAGTTTTTACGGGAAAAAGGGGTCTGTGTGAAAAGCACGACTGAGTTACTCTAGTATCTAGCGTTAGATTATAGCCTTAGCAAACGTTGGGCGCCATGTAGTGTAGTTCCTATATTCCCAATAGGCTCTGCGCATTGGAATAACATAAACGATAGTTTAGACGTAGGACTGAGGTCGACTATGTCTATACTGAATATGTTAGACTTAATTATGAATGCCAGCTAGCTCAGAGGTCACTAGAATCTTTCTCGAATGAACAGGAATGAGTTAACTTTCCTGATTAGACAAGAAGGGATTAGTTTCTGACAACCGCATAAACATGACAACTTTGCTCCCTCCAGAACAAGGAGTATTTTATTTATTTATTTATTTTTTGAACTTGTATGGCGCAAACAGCTACCCAAAAAGGGTTTCCCGGCGCCTAAGAACACAGACAAATGATGAAGAAGTACAGCATTAAGATTAAAAAAATCACTGGTCAAACAACCAGGTTTTTATCTCTTTTCGGAACCTAGTGAGACTTTGCTCCTTTCGAATATGGATGGGGAGGGTATTCCAGATGGAGGGGCCTAGATACGCAAATGATCTTCCTCCCATCCTGGCTAGTTTGAATCTAGGTACGCCAAATTTTTCAGCTGACTTTGAACGAAGATTTCTCCCTGGGCTATAGGGAGAGGCCAGTGCCTGAAGGTATTTGGGAGCAGTACCTGTTTTAATTTTGAACATATAGTTCAAAGCTTTAAACCTGATACGGTTTTCAACCCTTAGCCAGTGCAACTCCCGTAGGTAAGGGGACACGCTGTTGTTTTTGGGTATAACACAGAGAAGTCGGGCTGCCGCATTTTGTACAAGCGGCAGCCTCTTTGTGACTGCCTTGTTTGCACCCAAATACAAGATGTTCCCGTAGTCAAGCCGAGATGTAACTAAGGCATTGACCACTGTTTTCTGCATGGGGACAGGCAGCATCCAAAGGATCTTCCTGAGCCACTTCATGATCGTAAAGCATAGGCCCACTACCTTATTGGCCTGTTTCTTCATGGACAGGGAGTTATCCAGTATTACCCCCAAGTTTCTAGCATGGGTCACTGGAATTGGAATGTGGCCCATCTGGTCAGGCCAGTGTGGAGTACTCCACAGCTCTGGCTGTTTGCCCAGAAGGAGGATCTCCGTTTTGTCCCCATTTAACTTCAACTGGTTAGTTGTCATCCAGTTGAAGACGTTCAGGAGGCCATCTTTTAAGGGGGACGAAGATGATGTCTGGGGTTTGGACAGCGAAAAAACAATTTGAGAATCGTCTGCATAAGACATGAAAGTTAGTCCTGCCTCTTCAACAAGGTCTGCCAAAGGTCTAAGGTAGAGATTGAAGAAGAGGGGGCTAAGGATGGAGCCCTGTGGTACTCCATGGGGGGATTTGAAAATTCCCGAACATGCAACAGACGAAGCTATTTGGAATGTCCGTTGTCTCAAAAAGGATCTGATCCATTTCAGGGCTGGTCCACTGATTCCGTATTTTTCCAGCCGAGTGAGTAGTTTTTTATGCGACACAGTATCGAAGGCTGCACTTAGGTCGAGTAGAACAAGTGCCACCATCTGACCGTCATCAAGGAGTTTCCTGATGGTTTCAGAGATTCCCAGTAGGGCGGTTTCCGTGGAGAAACCAGTGCGGAAGCACGATTGGGTAGGGTGAAGAAGGGCATTTTCCTCTGTAAAGAGAGATAAGGCAGAATGCACATGCCTCTCCAGGCATTTTGAGAAAGCAGGTAGAAGTGAAATAGGCCTATAGTTGGCCAATATGTCTGGGTCTGCTGTCGGTTTTTTCAGCAATGGGGTCACAATGGCATGTTTCCATATCGGTGCTACTGTGGCAAGCTCCAAAGATGAGTTTAGAGTATCAGCTATAATTTCTAGGGCGGGTGCATCCAGTGTATTAATTATGTTTATGGGGATAGGATCCTGAGGAGAGCCAGATTTAATTGTTTTTAAAATAGCTATAAGGGAGTATATCTCCAGAGTCGTGTGAAAACAATAGACAGCTATTCCACTCAGTCAATCGTGCATACTTAGTTTCACCAGGAGTGCAGAGAAATAGAGAGACGAGCGTTTTAAATAAAAGGTGTTATTTATTGAGCAGTCCTCTTTCTCGTACAAGAGAAGTGAATTGCCACAATTGCAATACTTATCATGAAGTAAAGTGCGTACAGTAAAAGGAGAATTATGAAATAATACTGTAAAAACATTTATATGGTTTCTGAGCCATATGATACTTAAAACGGATAAAATATATACATACATAAAATCATTGACTAAACGGACTTAACTGGTGCTTCTAAGATACGCCTACCCCGGTGTACCTAACCTAAGCCTAGTACATGGGAAGGAGTAAGTGAGCTGCAGTTTAAGTTAAGTTAGTTTTTGCCAAGAATCTGAATCAAGAATTCTCTAAGGATCTAATCAGCTCCGTACCTTAGTTTATAGAATGAAGGATGTCTTGTATCTCTTTCTCAGGACTCGATCTCCCAGCAACCTGCAAGGGTGACTGGAAACACTGGAGCTGGAATTTCTCGGCAGGAAAAAAGACAGCGTCTCTCTCAGTGCGTCAAGGGGAGGGTCGACTTCCTTCGGCACTCACTACAGCTGGGCTTCGGGGAAGTAGATAGCCGATCTGCTCCAAACCACCGTGTGTTTGGTTAAGGCAGATGCTGGTATATTTACCAGCATCAGGTGCCGAGTTCGACGTAAGGTTGGACATAAGACGTCACTAAGAACTTACAGTTCTTTCTGGACTCCGGGAGTTCTTGTTCAACTCAAAACAAAAGCAGGGGGAATTCCCGGGCTGCTTGAGGCTTGGTTTGTTTAAAGAACGCGTTGTACTTTCTAGGAGTCTATGGGAGTAGCCTTGTCGTATTTGGACTGCATTGGCTATGACTAAATATGGATATGATTTTTATGCCTTTATAAGGATATTTTTTGTTATAACCACATAAGGGCATGAATCGGGAATATTTAAATAGGGTCCTAGATACATTCACAACGGAGAGAGGACAGTTGCCCAGGTGCAACATGCAACTGTAAAGAGCATCAGGTTCTGACCAATGTACCCAGAGCACCAACTCAAGCATTGCAGACAAAGTAACTGCCTTCGACTTGCTGTCAGGATGAAAGGAATGAAAAAAACGAGGCTTCGCTGGCACTCACTCTAGTTTACCTCAGTGCTGGACTGCGGATGCTCCCGGGGTATTTCATATCACAATACCAGTGGGGGTGAGTAGGATTGATGACTGGGCCGTAGAGCCCTGTGCAAACTTGCCCTATCAGTGCTACATTGATGAAACACTTTAAGTTCGAAAAAGCCATTGGAAAAAATCTAAAACTCGTACTCACTAGTAGGGCTTAACCTGAATATTGCCTCACATATGTGGGGAATAACCACCACCAGTAGACAATGGGGTGGGTGTCAGGCTGTTCCTGGACAGCGCTATAGTTCCAGGCCCCTGAAGTCTATGTATATTGTTTAAGTGTTCTATATTTAACTTTGTGTGCGTTAATAAATATTACCTTTGTCAGAAAAGTATGTGACTGAACATTCATTTATTGGGCATACACATGTATTTTGAGAATTTTGTATAATACGATGTATTTTGAGCTTTGGGCCATATACATCTTGCACCTACTCCCCTCCTGAGAAGCCTTGCTCTGCTCAACCTGAACTACCACTGAGAGTCATGTACCAAAGGTGTAGTGCTTGGTCCAGTTGTTCAGGACCTATAGAAGGCAAGGCCCTGGACATCAGAAGTAAAAGGCCTCAGGCCCTATGGCTGCCTGCTCTTTGGTCCTCTGAAATGGGTTCTGACCCCACTCAGTTCCTTATAAAACAGCCTAACACCCCAAAAGCCATTAGCATACATATGGTCTAAAAGAGAATATTCAATAACATTTGCTCCTGAGTTTTCTGCATTTCTGTACATTTTAGTTATAAAGTAAATCCACAATTTCTATTCAGGTTTCTGTTTATCAGTCATGTGGTATACCAAGCTGCAGTCTGGTAATTCCTTTCGTTGCAACCTCCACCAAAAGGCTAGTGGTAATTCCATAAAAAATAATACACAATTGTGTGCAATAATAAATTTACACATGTCTGCCCTCATTTTGTGCTAAGGAGCTCATTCTGAGCCCTGCAATTTGTATCTATGTCAAAACTGTGTGCATGTGTGTGGAGGCGGGGTGGCACTTCACCATTTGTCTTCCTCAAGCCATTATCCCACCATTGTAATCTTTTCAGGTTTGAATTGTTAATATCTTGGCCACATGGTTCTGCCCCTTCATAAAAAAATATTTTTCCCCTATTTGTGACTTATTCTCCCCTTGCAAATTCTTTCAGGTAAACCCCACAGGGATTTGAGTAGGGAAATATCACAGGTATATGCTTAAATGTCACCCCATTCATTATCTGAAGTCACCCACAAACAAAATTGGACCAGATTTCAGATTTATCACCAAACGCTGAATGAGACCATTAAATGATCAAGAAATTCTTCAAAGTGTGTATCAAAATGCCAAATGCATTCTCTGATCAAAGAGAACGCCTTTGTCAAAATTGCGGTACAAAAGGGGGTGGTGATGGACAGAGCATCTGAACCAATCAAACACTCACACCCAGTCAAAAGATCTGGGTTTGATCCATCACCGTTCTTTAGCCCACTCTGCCACCCCAGTTCAGACATGGCTATATGCAAATCCGTCTGACCCTGTGCCTCATGGGAACAGTCCAGCCCGAACTGCCAAGCCATGCCTTCCCTGGACCGGAAATAAGCTTCCGAGGACCGGTTTCTGGCATTCCAGCCATCTTCAGCCCGGCTTGCTTGAATCCAGTGGCAAAGTGAGCAAGGGACTCACGTCTGAGCATACCCTGCCACACTTATGGCGGCCAAAAGCGGTACAAAAGGGGGTGGTGATGGACAGAGCATCTGATCCAATCAAACACTCACACCCAGTCAAAAGATCTGGGTTTGATCCATCACCGTTCTTTAGCCCACTCTGCCACCCCAGTTCAGACATGGCTATATGCAAATCAGTCTGACCCTGTGCCTCATGGGAACAGTCCAGCCCGGACTGCCAAGCCATGCCTTCCCTGGACCGGAAACAAGCTTCCGAGGACCAGTTTCTGGCATTCCAGCCGTCTTCAGCCCGGCTTGCTTGAATCCAGTGGCAAAGTGAGCAAGGGACTCACGTCTGAGCATACCCTGCCACACTTATGGCGGCCAAAAGCGGTACAAAAGGGGGTGGTGATGGACAGAGCATCTGACCAATCAAACACTCACACCCAGTCAAAAGATCTGGGTTTGATCCATCACCGTTCTTTAGCCCACTCTGCCACCCCAGTTCAGACATGGCTATATGCAAATCAGTCTGACCCTGTGCCTCATGGGAACAGTCCAGCCCGAACTGCCAAGCCATGCCTTCCCTGGACCGGAAACAAGCTTCCGAGGACCGGTTTCTGGCATTCCAGCCGTCTTCAGCCCGGCTTGCTTGAATCCAGTGGCAAAGTGAGCATGGGACTCACGTCTGAGCATACCCTGCCACACTTATGGCGGCCAAAAGCGATACAAAATTGCCAGCATGTTTGTAGAGTCGTATTTGCTTCCTATTCAGAAGACCTGATACTCTCTCATTAGTAGTAATGTATATCTGCAGAAAAGTGAAGGTACTCTTCCTATCAAATGGCGTAAGCACAGATACTCTCTTGACATCACCCACCCAACTAAACAAGCACTGACAAAGCTAATAGACCTAGCTTGTATTTTGAGTTGTGACTAAAGAAAAGGAACGTGTGCCGATTCAGTGTACTTTTTAAAGCAGTCCCAACAGCCGGCCCATGCAGGTAAGAGCGGTAGGGCAGTGAGGCCGGGTGGGGGGATTTCGACAGATGACGATCAGGGAAAATGATTTATTTATTTATTTTTCCCTGGTCCTCATGTGTCAAACCCCCCCTCCAGGCCTCACCACACTTACCTGCAAGAGCGACAACTGAGTCCCAAATACATTGCAATGCACACAGCGAAAGAGTCATTGTCCTTTCAACAGTGTTCAAACGCTCTAGTGATATCATGTCTTGCAGACAGCTGCACTGTCAAATGAGAACTTATCACTATCACGCTGGAAGGATGTGGAGGAAACACAGGTCAATAAGGTGTCTGGAAATTGTGGCAAACAAAAGAAAAGCAACATTAACAAAGATTTCATTTTAGTGTGCTTTTTTTCCAAGGTGATGCATGTCAAACACATAGACACCTTAGGAATCCATAAACTGCTATTAGGAAACATAATGAAGTCATCAAACTGAAAAATTATGGGAATAGATTTCTAGCTAATTGTTGGTGACACAGCTGCCCTGAAATAAAATTGCAGTGCATTAGAAAAGTAAAGAGAATATTTGCATTGCATAAACATATTAGCACTGTTTACCCTCTGGATGTATCAAAATGTTTTTCCTATTCTGTGTCTATGGAAAAGTGCATTAGTAAGAATGGGCTCTTATTCCAATCCATTCTCTTCTACAAATCATTGTAATGTGCAAAACTAACACAATTGGTTCCACTAAGGTGAACCAGGAAAACTTCTCTCTGAATACATTAAATTATGGAATGAATGCCCGTTGGGCGGATCATGAACAGTTTCTCTGGCTCAATGCAGAGCTGAGCATCTGTTTGAACTTACATGCTGCAACACTCACTGCCACTTCTTTGTCCACGCCAGTCCCGCTGCCAGTCCCGCTGCTGCTCGTGCTGTGCCCGCCCGCCTCCCGCCGCCGCACACTAGCACCATCTCTGTGTGGCCGCTGTGTGGAGGGGGGGTCTGCAGCACCTGGAGGAACTACACCTCCCAACAGGCAGTGCGGCCGGAAGCTGCAACCCGGGCAAGCGCGCCAGGAGGCGCTTAAATTGAGACATTACTCCCGGTGGAGCGGGGGAACTTACTTGCTGCAACACTCACTGCCACTTCTTTGTCCACGCCAGTCCTGCTGCCAGTCCCGCTGCTGCTCGTGCTGTGCCCGCCCGCCTCCTGCCGCTGCACACTAGCACCATCTCTGTGTGGCCGCTGTGTGGAGGGGGGGTCTGCGGCACCTGGAGGAACTGCACCTCCCGACAGGCAGTGTGGCCGGAAGCTACAACCCGGGCAAGCGCGCGAGGAGGCGCTTAAATTGAGGCATTACTCCCTGCGTCGCGGGAGCGCCCCGAGAGAAGCCCGGGACAAGGGCGGGACCATCTGCGACCATCAGCGGCCAGAAGAGGCCGGGCTGGGCCACCTCCTTTGACCCTACCAAAAGGTACACTACAATGAGCTTGTCCACTTAGCACGATACCACAAGTTTGAACTATTTTTAAAGGACGGTACAACTAGTGGACTACAATCCATTGTGCAACTGTGGGAAGGAGAGGCGATAATATATATAATCTGTCTCAAAATAGGGAGGACATACTTACCAGCTTACTAGTGCAGGAGGGAGAGCAGTGGCTGGTAGGTGATAGTGTAAGTTCTTGTACCCTCCTTTTCAGTTTCGCTATGTCTAACAAAGCGAAAACACGCTCTGCCACAGGCAAAGCACACTCATTCCGCACCCCAAACCCTTCAGGCCTCGAGCCAAATGTTGCGTTGCCCCACAAAGCACAACCTACCGCAATTAACCTGATGTTGAGGAAAGTCATCGGGGAAATTGAGCGTACAGAGAGGAGCTTGTCTATTTCACCGATACCTATCCCAGCCACACTCACACAACCTACGGACTCAAATACATCAGTAATTTCTCACACCGACACCCTGGAAAACTCAACTGAAGGTATTCCCTGTGCGCAGTTAGCAATAGAGGTAGAGGCAGACACAACTAGGGATAGAAACATAGCCACAAGTATAAGATCTAAACAAGGGGGTTGCAGGAAGGGCCAACCTCGAAAAAACAAATCAAGTATGGTCGCACGTGGACCAAAAGACAGGGACGAGGTGGTTACGGAAGTGGTCGCGTCATGCCACCCAGGCCCACCAGGATGGATGGATGACGTAATGGGAGACCTCCAAAAACGCCTGGAAGCCTTTATTACGAGTCAGTTAAAACCAATAATTTGCAGACTAGACATAATGGCAAATGAACTGACTAAGCAGGGAAAGTCAAAAGGCCCCGCAAGCAGTAACATAACAGCTAACCCTACCCCAGCAGCTATTACACCATCTGGCCAAACTCCTGGCTATAACAACTGTGTTAGTAATGTGCAATGTACTATTGCACAAGTGCATGAATCACCCAAACCTACAGCCCAGGTAGAGAGGGGAAACATCCAAAAGGGGGGAAACAAGCATACAGACAAGGTTCCACAGCGAACAAATGTGTTGACAGGGCAAACAGGGAATTCCACACCTCATAGTATGATTGAAATAAACCAGACAGGTTATGAGTCGAATGACAGAGCAGACCACCCCTCACCACACATAAACTAGCCCCCTGAAGCATGCCCTTATGTTATTGTTTTTGCTGGGGCACCTGAACTTAGGGCAGCGGGGAAAGAATCACATATGGAACTGAAAAAGAAGGTATTCAAGTGGCTAAATATACATAGGCCCCTGAAAGGTGGGGAATGCGGGGAGATTCTTCATGTGAGAAGAGCAAACTGGTTAGGTAGCAGGAGGAAAGACATCACAGGGGACAATATTGTGGTGAATTTTAGCAACACCAACCTAGTAGAATACATACTAGGTAACTGTAATAGAAACGAGACTAGTACCATACGTACTTTACCACTAGGTTACTTCTACCCGAGAAGATGGATTATACATACTCCGAGCTATACCAACTGTAGTGCAGGAAGGGAACTAGCTAGACACTGGGCTAGAATCCACGAGCAGATAGGCCTAATAATACCAAACCAGGGCTACCCCCAGTGGGTAAACAGATTCAGTCCGCTACGGTCCCTTGATGAAAACGATTGACTACCCCAAACAGGGAATTGGCAAGAGAAGATGGGTACAAGGGTGGGCAATGAACCTAGTGTAAATGGGGCCATGGAAAGCCTTCAAGTAAAGAGGGCAGAAGAACCCATAGTAATGGGAGGAGAGAGAGACCAAGGGCTTACGTTGCTTAGGAAGGACGAACCCAGGCCATACAATCAGAGAGCAAAGGGTGGGAAAGTACCTAGGGAAGGACTGATTCTATTGTCCTGGAATATAGCAGGCCTGGCGGGGAAATTTGAAAATGAGGATTGGAGGAAGTACCTTGGTGGTTTCCATATATTAGCGTTCTAGGAGACGTGGGTGGTTCAATCCTCCCCCTACCAAATAGAGAGTTATAAATGTTTTTTTGTGCCAGCTCAAGAAGGCAGATCAGGCAGGGCAAAGGGAGGCCTAGCACTGTATGTTGACCTTGATCTAGAAGGCACATGGACACAACCCTCTTGGACGTCGCATACCATCCAGGCAGTTGTATATCAAGGGCAAGGGCTGAGGTTACTGATATTCAATATCTATAACTCAGGGCCTGAAGATGGGAATAATGCAGTAATTCAGGAACTAGACAGCAGACTTAATCAAGAGATTGAGCAAAGGAAAGGGGGCGGAGAACCAACTGTCCTGGTGATGGGTGATTTAAATTGCCATCTATGCCCAAAGCTGTTTCCTGTAAGCGCTGATTGGTCATCTTGCCCGATAGAGAGTGGGCCAAATTTTGAGCATAATAAGGAGGGAACATCACTAATGAAGCTACTAGAGACTTACGCTCTCACACATACAATAGATTTGGTGGCCCCGGGAAAAGAGGGTTCTCTTAAACCAACATTCAAAGGCAGAGGATGCTCCTCTATTATAGACTATATGATGATATCTATTTTTGCAAAAGAGCAGGTCAAAGAGGTGAGAACGGACTGGAGTCCCTTTAGTGACCACAACCCCCTAATTCTGGAATTAATATATAGTGGTCGCTCTACAAGGATTAAACCGGCGGATATTGAGGTGCGGCCAGTGGATCAGGGGAGGCGACTAAGGTGGTCAAAAATAAATGCCCAAGAATTCTATAGAACTCTGATAGGAAAAGCTAAAAGGCAGATACAAGATCGTCTCGAACCCACAGTAGAGGGAGGTCTGATGGTCTCAGCGTTCGAGTCCGTAACCAACTTGGTTCACGGACTACTAAAAACAAAAGGTCCCAAAAAGAACATAACACAACCACGATGGTTTGACACCGACTGCTCTCGAGCACTGAGAGATTTAAAATCATGTCTCAAAATTCACCCCAGGGATAAGCAGAAAGTAACCCGCTGTAGACATATATATAAAACCAAGATTAAACAGAGGAAGACTATGCTGCAAGCGGAGGTTCGGGCCGACCTGAGGGAAGCAGGGGAGAATAGGGATTACTATGAATTTTGGAAAATTATTAATAAGCCTTGTTTTCAAGACAGTAGTGCCCCGGTGATTAGCACTAATATACTCCCAGAACAGTGGGTGACTAATTTCAAGGGCCTTTACAATCACACTTGTGACACGGTCTACGTAGGGGGCTGGGACTGGGTCCGGTCCATGGAAAAAGATTTTTCACTTCAAGAGATAACTGAAGCTATCCAAGGCCTGACCCGAAACAAAGTACCAGGGCCTGATGGCACGCCACCAGACCTTTATCTAAGTAACATCGACCTCTGGGCTCCTATCATGACAAGGGTGTTAAATGCAGCAATAAAATCTGGGCTCCCGCGATCTTGGTCTACCGCACTAATTGTCCCTATCTTCAAGAAGGGGAGCGGGGACAATCCCCAATGCTATAGACCAATATCGCTGATCGACGTGTCAGCTAAATTACTGGGCAGGGCGGTATTAAATCGCCTTATGGCCTGGACAGAAGAGCACCACATTATTGCAGACACCTAATATGGTTTCAGATCGGGTAAATCAACTAGCGATCAATGCCTTAACCTTTATCTATTAGTTGCTAAATATACAAAAGGTAGCAATGGAACAGTCTATATGGGTGTTATGGATTTGGCTGCGGCCTTTGATAATGTAAATAGGAACAAACTATGGGCCATGATGTGCAATCTGGGAATTGACCCTGGATTCATAAATATCCTGAAGGAACTACATTGGAACACCACTGCCAAGGTCCGCTATAGCACGGGGGGGGGGAGTACTGATCCCTTCCTGTGCACCAGCGGAGTGAGGCAGGGGTGTATCCTTGCTCCCTTTTTATTTTCACAGTACATAAATGATCTGGAGAGAACACTGGTTGCCTTGAATGTAGATTGCTCCAAAGCAGGAATGCGTCATATTCCGGTACTGTTGTATGCGGATGACGCTGTCCTGCTTGCACGAACAGCCTTGAGTCTACAACACCTCGTTGACGGTTTTGTGAAGTTCATAGACAATTTAGACTTGTCCGTGAACTTGAGAAAATCTTTCGTGATGGTGGCGGGAAAAAAAACCTCTAGGAAATTTGCATTTAAAATAGGGTCACACACATTAGAAACCGTAAGCACCTTTTCCTATCTGGGTCTTTTATTTGATGGGGAGATAAATTTTGATTCCTTAATCGAGGAAAGGTGCAGAAAGCTGGTCTCCGCAAACGGTGCAATACTAAACTTTGCCCGTAGGCTGGGCTGCTGGTCACCAGAGCAAGTAATGAATCTATATGGAGCTGTAAGCACTGCAAAGGCTATGTACGGTGCAGAGGTCTGGGGCTTTAGGGAAGCAAGACAATTACAACTGGAGGAAGACAAATTCCTAGCCAGGATCCTGAAGATATCACAGAGTACCCCAGCAGAATTTGCACACACTGAGCTTGGGATTCCATATATTACAGATCAGGTGAAGGTGAGACCCATCATGACGTGGCTCAGAATCTGGGTAAAGCCCAAAGCCGAATTAAGCAGGATAATAGCTGGAGATTGTTTACAAAAGATAAGTGCCTCCAAATCCCATGGTTAAACTATGTTAAGGATACACTAGGGGTCATAGATCAGCAGATACTCTTTAGCGACCCGACTTCAATTGCCACCTCTTGTAAATATCGAATTAAAAAACTGCTATTAGAAAAACTTGAATTGGGCAGAATAAATTCTGACTCACTAAAAAGATCAGTTGTGGCACACTGTTTAGTAAGCAACGGGGAGGGTATGGAACCTTATTTATTTCTAATGCACAACCAGCAGGATAGATTTTTAATGTGTCGTTTTAGGCTCAATTTGTTACCTAATATTTTAGCTTATCCTTCAGGTTTTACTTTAACAATTGAGCAGAAGGGTGCCTGCGGCTGCAACAATAGGTCTCCGCAGGACACCCTTCATTTTGTACTCTTGTGTTCTTTTTATCGTATTCCCCGTCGCGGATTTCTTGTGGATATTTTAAAAGAGGCAAAATTTCGTAATGCTAAAACTGCACTATTTTTTTGCAAAGAGCAAATGACATGCTTACTCTATGCTCTATTATGAATTTTCTAAAAGTAGCAGTAAGATTAAGAAGTACGAGAGGTTGAGAAATGATGTAAATAATACCACATGTTTTAATTGTATAAACTTTGTTTTTAATGTGACACAGTTCAGAAATGTAATTAATGATTTTTGTAAAATTTATTTTTTATGATGGTTTTTAATCATCGAAATAAAGATCTACTGAACTGAACTGAATGCACTTGCACTGTCTAAAGCACATACATATAATTCGGAATTTATATGTGTTTATGGATGAATTAGACACCACTAGTCAGAAACTGAGCAGTGACATTGGGCCACTGGGTAATGTAACCCACAGGCCTTCAAAATTGTTTAGTCTTGTTGACTTCATATTTTGCATGTGAATATGTGCAGATTTATCTTATGTTTTAGAGCAGCAGAATAGATGCAGTTGCTCCACAGCGTACCTTTCATCTTCATGAATACAGGGAGGTGACTAGTTAGCTTTTGTAAGTCCTTGTAAGGATTATACATGGATGGCACAAATTGGGTCTTTTTGTGTGGTTGCTGATTGTTTTGCATCTGCCTTACTTCCGATGTGACCAATGCTGAAATACTTCACTTCCTGTGTGTACAGATTCTTGTAGTTCAGCTGTCTGCCATTGATGAACTCACACATTAATAACAACTGAGCAGATTTTAGTTGAGTTCTCATCAGTTGTTGGTATACTACAGTTAGTGTCCTTCCACCATTGCTTGTTTGGTGTATCTTTCACATTTCAAACAGTGGTAGTGTGCAGTTTTACATTTTGCAACAGTGACTTTGCCTTGGTGACTTGCAAAAAAGAAACTTTATCATTCATCACTTTCCCTCATCTAAGATGACCCCTATTGCATTAACCCATGCCTTTCAAGAGATTACACCTTTGTATAACATGCGCCCCTCTGAAGCTACTGTCTTAGTGAAATGTACCTGTTGACACTGTATTAGCAGTACTGTTCTCATTACACTTTTGTTTAGGAGTACCAAACTCCAACAATAGAAAAATACAAGGAAAAAGTAATAGTATTGCTGTTTAGCAGAAGATGACCTCTTTTTGTAACTTTGTTGTAGTGATGTTTTCTTCAAAATGAAATCCCAGTAACTGTTTTACATTGGAAAGAAGAAACCCATCAAGCACTGTGAACAATGGACACCTAATGCTTTCACCATTGTCCAGCATGCTGAACCTTTCTTAACCCCTCACAAGATTCAACGATATGATACAATCAAGACTCCTGTCTGTAAAATAGTTTGGCAGATGAGTGCAAATGCAGAAAATAAAACATACAAAGACAGAAGACATTTGCTGCAGTGGACTACGGTAATATATGTCCTTCTAGATTTGTATCTGTAATGTAATGAACTTTCTAAAATAGGTAAAAGGGAGTGTGTGTGTGTGAGAAGACAAAAATGAATGTATTTGAGGAGTCGTTTGAGCGTGCTTTTCAGGATGGCCGCTTCCCGATAATTCTCCCGCAATGCCTGCAATATCGACCATTTTTCAGCCGCTTGTTGGCTTTCCTTGCCAGTTTGAAGTGTCATATCTTCCTGTTTGTGACCAGCGCTTCTGGAAAGGTTGTTTGTTTGGGGCTTTGTCTCCATTTTTAAGGGCTTTCTGTCGTGCTGTGCCCTTCCATTGAGCGAGTGCGGAGACGTATTGAGGAAAGGAAGAGGCTTAGGCCTAATCCACAACCACAGCTGGGGCTAGCTGCCACACAGTTGCCTGCCCTGGTGATATTTTGTGTAATTTAATTTTCTCTTTCTTTGAGGTGTTTTTGAGGCTATTTATCAGTATTCTGAATGGAAAATACTACTATGGAAGGTAAGAATTTGCATATTACAGCTAACAAGCTTTAACAAACAATTTATCCTCCACCAGGAAAGTAAAACATTGTGGATTTTAATGTGCCTCCTTTAATAACATTACTGGAAGAGTTACAAGCAGTACGCCTTAATACAGACAAGATTGTTTTGGAAATTAAAAATATTTGCAAGGAGATTATTGGCCTTTCAATGAAAGTCTCTGACAATGCAGTAAAAATCCAGGATAATAAGGTAAACATTGAACGTATGTTGCTCTCACCGCAAAAATTGATCCAATGAATACTTTATTACTTGAATTAGAAAACCGTAATAGGCAGTATAATTTGCTCATTTTTAAGTTGCCGGAAGGCGTTGAGGCAACGAACGTAAGCAATACTTGGAACCCTTCATACCTGGTCTTTTACAGTTAAAATTCTCAGAAAAATGTGAAATTGACAAGGCACATAGAATTCCTTCTCATCGTAACCCGAGCAAGGTTAAACCGCGTCAGGTGATTTTTAAAGTTTTGCGTTACCATCATCTGGTAATGATCCGGCAAGTGGCAAGAGAGATCCCAACTTTAATGGTTATTGGAAATACATTTTTTTACGACGAGACTTCGCCAATGAAACTCATAAAATTAATTGAACTTAGACCTCGACTAAGAAGCTGTGGTTTTGAATATGACCTGTTTGATCCGTCTGTTATGAGAATTTGGAAAGAAGGTATCCCAAAATCTTTTCAGCATCCTGATGATCTTCGTGCTTTTTTAAAACAAAATTCTCTGCCCTCCATGGAAACAAGTGACACTTCAACATAATTCATATTTTGAATTTTTTTATTCTAGCCTATTTTCCGTGGGGGCATTATCTAGGCAGGTCAATCAATCAATCAAACGAGCTTTATTCGATTTCAGATAGTAAAATCATAAAAGCATACACTCTTGCCTATATCTTTGTGTAATTCTGAAACATTAGTTATGTTTTTATGTTGTCTTTTTTATGTTTGTCATTGTCTTTCCTTTTTCCCCGATCTTCTTCATCTGGAGCTACTCTCTAAACCTTTACTCTACATTTTTTCTATCTTTTTTCTATCTCCTTTTTCTACTGATTATGGATAATAATAATACAAATAAAGTTGTTTTGTTTAATGTCAAAGGGTTAAGACATACTGTTAAAAGAACTTAAGTATTAGAGTATTTAGCCAGATATAAAACAGACATTTGTTTACTTTAACAAGCACATATAAATGATAGTTTTACCATATATCATATATCAATAAACGATTGGTTGGCATCATTATTTCTTCTCCTGCAGTTAGTCAAAAGAACAGTGTCGCTATCCTTTTTGCAAAAAACTGAAATATTTAAATACTATCCAAATATTCAGATTCAAAAGTTTGTTATATTATAGTGAAAGGTAAAGTTGATAGTAATATTTTTGATATAAATAATGTCTATGGTCCAACAAATAATGATCCTAGTTTTTGTCCTTTTCACCTCTGAAGTAATAAAATTAGGCACTGATCTACTTATTGTTCATGGTGACGTTAACTCAATCAGTGACCCACTGATTGATAGATATTCTCAAACTAAATATCGTCCCTATAAAGCTTATTTTAACATTTTTTTTAAATCAACCTAATTGGTAGATATTTGGAGTCTACATTACCCAAAAGAGAAACAGGTTACTTGTTTTTTCTAACTCTCATAATTCTTATTCTCGTATTGATTATTTGTTCATTTCCCATTCATTAATTCATTTATTTTCTGATCCTACAATGCACAATATCAATATTTTTGCTCATGCACGTGTTTCAGGTGTTGTACAACTTATTGCAACTCAACAATCCCACTCTCATTGTCCTTTTAAATACGAATATTGTTCTTAATGATAGCAATAAATCTAAACCTTTGTTGGCATTCCATTATTATTTATTTTTAAATCCAGAAGGTTCTACTTCACTTGTAAATCACTTGGATGCATTTAAGGCATAAACCAGAAGAGTAACAATATAAATTATGGCACAAAAATTTGATAAACAAATAGTAAAATATGAACGGCTCTTTATTTTGTCTAAAGATAATAAAAACAAAATGCAACTACAGAAACTCAGATATGAGTTAAACTCTTTGTTAAGTAGAAGAGATGGTATACAAATTTCGAATAATAAGGCTAAATTTAATTTCAAAGCCAAGATCTGGGCTGCTTTTGGAAAAATATTTACATATTAAAAAAGATAAAATTCAAATGAATGCAATTGATTAATTAAATGGTAAATTGGTATTATCACACAAAGAAATTGTTAATGAATTTGTGATCTACTATTCCAATCTGTGTAGTATTCCCTCAGCTACAGATCAGTTTAGTACTGATAATTTCTTTTGAAAGTCTGTGGTCTACCTAAAACTACCCAATCAGTGAGGAAAACATTGGATGCAAATATTTAATTAGAAGAAATTAATTCTGCTATTAAATCTATTAAACCGTGTAAATCACCTTGACCTGATGGTATCCCTGCTGAATTTTATAAAGAATTTGTTCTTATCAGATGCCTCATTAACTTAAATAATTTTCTTGCTTTAGTATATCAGGATCCACTTCAGAATCCTTTACTGAAACTTTAATTATAGTTCTTCCAAAACCTAATAAAGATACCACTATTGTATCAAATTACCGCTCTATTTCTTTAATTAACCAAGATTGTACACTTTATGCAATCATTTTTGCAACCAGATTGGCTTCTGTGCTTGCCACTATTGTTCACATTGATCAAACTTTTTCATTAAAAATTGGCATTCTATGAATAATACTAGATTAATATGTCATGCAATTGAAGCTGTGTCATCTTTGCCTATTCCTGATGGTGTCCTTGCATCAGATGCTGAAAAATATTTGGCAAAGTACATTAGCAGTTTCTATTTAGTACTTTATCTGCTTCTAATTTTGGCAATTTTTTTTATGTGTATGATTTCAGCTCTCTATTCTGGCCCATCTGCTAGACTTTTCATTATTGGTCAACTCTCTAATACATTTTTTCTTTTTAGAGGCACCCGTCAAGGTTGTCCCGTGTCACCTTCACTTTTTCTCCTTGCTATTGAACCATTACTCATTGCCATCAGACACTCTACAGAAATAAAAGGTATTACTATTAATGATGTTACTATAAAAACTTCAGC
Organism: Lissotriton helveticus; assembly: GCF_964261635.1. NCBI lineage: Eukaryota > Metazoa > Chordata > Amphibia > Caudata > Salamandridae > Lissotriton > Lissotriton helveticus. Next base: position 885,096,398 of record NC_136070.1, read on the forward strand.
CTAAACTGATGTATTATTATATATTAGTAATCCTGATTCTTCCACTCCACCCCTATTAAAGATGGTTCAGTATTCTCAAATATCTCAAAAATAAACACAAATAAGACAGAATTGTCTTCCTTAATTATGCAATGTACCGTTGGTATGTTTCCCAAAAGTGAAATAATATGGCAATAAGAAAAACGTAAATATCTTGGTAGCCTATTCTCTCATACCATTAAACAATCGATTACATTGCACTGTGAGTATATTCTTAATCATATCAATGAGAAAATTCATAAGTTGTCTGTTTTAGATTTATCTTGATGGGGAAAGATGATTCTGTTAAAATGGTTGTTGCTCCAAAAATATTTGATCTTTTATCTATGATACCTACCAAACTTCCACTTAAGTTCTATAAATCTGTAGACACACTAATATCTACATTTATTTTAATAATAAAATGCCTCTTATTAGCTATAAATATTTGAACATTTCAAAATGTAATGGCGGTTTTTGTTTGCCAGATTTTTGTAATTATCATAAAACGTTTATTTTAAAACAAAGCACCTTTTGGTTCAGTAATGCAGATTTTAACAATATACGCTCATGGCTGCTCATTAAAAAAAGGTTGTTATCAGCATTTCCGTTGCCTACTTTACTTACTATGTATGCTTCTAATTCTTCATTGCGAAGATCTGCAATATTGAAATCTACAAAATATTAAAGGATATGGGGCAAGATGTACAACCATTGTTTGCGGTTAAAAACAGGAAATCAGCCCGTTGGCAACCGCAAAATTGGTCTGGCCCATGTACAAACCCTTTTTTGAGAGTCGGTAACCAATTACCTACTCGTAAAATAGGGTTTGTGCCTCACTATTATGAAGGAGCATGCCAAGGGCATCCATTCCTGATAGCGAGTTCAAATGGTATGTACCATTGTTTTGCAACCACATTTGCAGTTGCAAAACACTTGCAGTTTACCACCTACTTCAAGTAGGTGGTAAGCCACTCGCAAATGGGAAGGGGTCCCCAGGGGACCCCTATCCCCTTTGTGAATGGGTGTGAAAATATTTTTTAAGAGCAGGCCGTGGTCCCTCAGACCACTGACTGCCCTTAAAAAATAAAACTGAAAAGTTTCATTTTTCTTTTTCAAATCCATCCCATTTCCCTTTAAGGAAATAGGGCTGCATTTTGAGAAAAATGTCCGTCATTGAAAAAGTAGTCCCAGACATGGTGGTCTGCTGGAGTTGCAAATAGCACCTGCCTCATGAATAATAATGAGGCAGGCAATTTGTGACTATATATATATATATATATATATATATATATATATATATATATATATATATATATATATATATTACCTACTGGCGGTCGCCAGTAGGTATATATAGTTAGGATTTTTTCTGTATGGGATTTTTGAAAATTCTATGTCTAATAACTTTGGCGTTTGTGGACGGAATTGGCTGAAATTTTCAGGAAAATGGAACATTTTGTTTCTGAGCAGCCACTGAAAATTTGGGGGGGTCATCAAGGGGGGGCCGAGAAAAAAGGGGGGTCCCAAAACGCGTTTTTCCCATGTTAATTTCCATAGGGCGGTTGGCCTCACTTTTAGCCCGAACGGCTGAATGGATTTGCACGAAACTTGGCAAAATTGTAGGGACTGGTAGCCCGATGTGCCTTTGCTAGGTCTCAATATATGTGCTCCAGTGGATTTTGAGAAATTAACGTTCCAAAAAATATATATATCTGTAAGCGCGCTCCGGGCAGCGCCCCGGTTCGCGTACCTGACGCGTAACGGAACTTCGCGAAGCGAAGCTAATTGGCTCTCCGGTGTCTGTCAACATTCTAAACAGTCCGGAGCGGCCGCCATCTTGTCTCTCGGTAGGATCGAGAGACAAGAGGAGGCCACAACAAAGGGGGAAATGACCATAAGGGGGCATAGTAGATCCTCCCTGACCCCCTAGGTTTGATGTGGAGGCTTTAAAAGGGCCCCGCGGGGCAAAAAAAAAATAAAACATTTTTTGTTTTTTTTGCGTGGGGAGCGCCCGGTACGCGCACCGGGAAGCGGTCCGGGGAGCGTACTATAAGGAAAAAAGAATGATAGACTATGATATTTTGAAATATTGTATGTTTATTGATTGTTCTTTTTGTTGTTTTTTTTTATTTTTTTATTTAAGTAGCAGTATTAATGATTATTAAATATAAATGTATTTTTGGAATTGTGCACAGTATACTATAAGTCTGACTTTACATTATAATCAATTTGGTACTAGTTTATGAATTACATATAAAAATGATTAAAGACTCAAACAATTTTTTAATATTACATATAATTTTATTTTTCGGATTGTTTTTCAAAATTTAATAGAACGTCTAACATTTGACTGTCCGATATGTCCTCTTGTTGAGTGAACATAACTTCCCACATTTGACCGTCATCATAATGAAGTAAATGATCCACAGATTCTACACATTGTAGAAGTTCATGGTCTCGTGATTCATCCATGAATTCCAAGTCAATGGGTTCAATTATTTCCTCATTGTTCATGTCTAGGACAATTTCAAAGGAAACGTTCTGTTCTCCTTGCATTTTTGTGCTGAAATTTGAAAAAAAATATATATATATCAGTAGAGATAGGGCACTGTTGGGTTTAAGTTCAGACAGGTACTTTTGAGGCATGAAGTAGTACTATTAAAAAGTGCCTGTGAAAAAGCCTATGTAAATTCATAATTATACCACAGAAACCTAAATCAATCCATAATTATAATAAACAAGCCTTTCTCAATGTCTAACTCTTACAGAGGGATAGTATATAACTATCTGAAAATGTTTTCAAATTTATAAAATAATATCTTACCTTTTAAAAACAAGTTTAAGTTGTGAGTGAAAATGATCTTGCAATGTAGTTCAGTAAGTAGTAGTCAAAATGGCTGTGTTTTTCTCTCTTTTTTTATATATATTCAGGTATATAACCAATCAAATGTCAGGTAAAAAAAGTAGAAAATGAAAATAACATTTTAATTGGTTGTCAATTCCAACACTTCAGATGTGTCTTGTGAAGTAATTTACCTCAGGGTATTTAGAGAGGTCTACAGGCTAAATGGATAAATGGTATTCCAACCAAATTTGTGAAAATGGTAGGGATTGGTATGTAGTATGAGTTAATCTATATTTGGTGACATTGTCTCCAGGGTTTTTTCTGTAAATTACTTTCCCACCTTTTTTAATGGAGCGCTTCCCTTTGCGCGCCCCGGTACGCGAACCGGCAGCGTTACGGGAGTCCACCATTTTGTGTTTCGGTAGAATTGAGATACAAGATGGAGGGCAAATAATGTTCAGAATGGTTAGAAGGGGGCACGGTAGACGTATCTTGACCCCCTAGGTTTTCTGAGGGTGGCTGAGGAGGCCCATATGTGCGAAAAAATTTCGCACGGTTAGCGTCCGGTGCGCGTACCGGGTAGCGCTCCGGGGAGCGTACTTTTTTGAAAATTAGTGAAAAAAATTAGAGTAAAATAATAATTGTGAGTGATCAGATGTAGGGTAGCTCTGAAAAGAGCTTTTGGCCGGGTCCTGTGGCTGATGTAGGTACCTACAAGTAGGTAGCAATGCACAGTCTTAAATTGAGGATGAAAATTCTGTTCCCCTCATTTGAGAAGTGAACTCCATCTCCTCTGTAGATATCTTGCATGTAGTAACGCAAGTTGTTGTTGTAGATGGAGCCCATTCCATGGTCTCTCATGTAAGCTGAAACAGACTTATTTACATGCTTCCTCGATTTCTCAATTTGTGGACAAAATTGGTTCGACCACCTCCATTTCTGTCTTTGGCATATATTTGAATATACCAAGGCAGTTTGAGGAAAAAGTGCCATCAATTGCTCAAAGGTGTCCTTTAAAAGCATTTCCAGACCTACCCCAGTCAAAGTGCCCAAGTCATTACCTCCACAGTGCACAATTAACAGGTCAGGTTTTGGCAAATGCAAAAAGGTTTTCACCAATGGTATCAATTGGTGACATTTTAATCCTCTGTGGGCAATCCACTTGATTTCCACATTTTGTAAATTGAGGTTAGGTAAATTTCTGTTATCAGCAAACCTTTGAGCCCAGTGGATATACCTATGTCCAACAATCCAGACAGAAAACATGGTGAGAGGAGGTTCTGCTGCAGTCAGATGAAGTGTGGCAATGAAATGGCAGTTGAAAAAATAAGAGTTTAAAATGAAAAAAACTGTGGAGTTTCTGTGTTAATGAAGCAGTAGCAGTGATTGGTGGATTTTGATTGCTGAAAACAGAAAGTTAGGGTGCATGGATGAGTTCTTTGAAAGATGTAATTGGCATGAATGGTCAAAAAAATCATTTTATGAAAGATTGCACTGGATATGCAGGTGTACTGAGAGTTCAGAGTTCAATTGAAACATTGTTGTGTGAACTTGCAAACATCAGAGGTCTTTCAGGAGGTGGTTGCTATGCAAAAAAGGCAGAAAGGGCAGAGGGGGGAAGGGTGTTGATTTGAAAAAAGTGAGGGAAGAGTTTTGATTGGGTGACATGAGAGATATGTGTGATGAATTACAGCTTTTCGGTGCTTTTTATGGCTGCAGACTCTGGAGTGCATACCTTTTGCTCTGCTAAAGACAAATTGGTGTGTTTCTGAGACTGTTTTGAAACTCATAAAGTATTTGCTAAGGTGAGAAAAGATTCATTTAATTTAGATAGAGAATAGTATGGTTTAGGGAGAAAATTATGAAGAAAGTTGTGTATTTAAAATGTTGCTTTGTGTCAAGTGTTTTACAAATAGATTTTGTTTCTTTGTGTTACATAGCCATGTTAAAAGTGACACAAAAATAGTGCAAGGGTCTTACAAAAATGCTTTCATGTGTCTTAGGGTATTTTAACTCACTTCCCCATGAATGTATGAATATAATTGCTTTACAAGATGTGTTTAAAAACGTTTTTTGAAATCAATTAGGTTTCTTGATATGTACTGCTAGAGTTTCATAGGTTGCTTGGGGCATATTTTCAAGGCTTTTGAGTTCCTTTGATGTAATTTTTCCCATTTTAATTTAAGACCTTTCCCCGTGGTGCAAGGTCCTTGTAAATATGCCCCCATCTGTGCTTGGCAAATTTAGATTTTAATTCTTTGACTAACATAGCCATGTTAAAAGTGACCCAAAAATGTTGCAAGGGCCTTAAAAAAAACGCTTTCATGTGTCTTAGGCCATTTTAAGTCATTTCCCCTTGAATGTAGGTATATAATTGATTTAGATGATGTGTTTAAAAACGATTTTTGAAAACAATTAGGTTTCTTGATATGTACTGCTAGAGCTTCATAGGTTGCTTGGGGCATATTTATAAGGCCTTTGAGTCTCTCTGATGTTATTTTTCCCATTTTAATTTAAGACCTTTCCCTGTGGTGCAAGGTCCTTGTAAATACGCCCCCATCTGTGCTTGGCAAATTTAGATCTTGATTATTTGACTTACATAGCCATGTTAAAAGTGATCCAAAAATGGAGCAAGGGCTTAAAAAACACGCTTTCATGTGTCTTAGGGCATTTTAAGTCACTTCTCGATGAATGTAGGTATATAATTGATTTAGATGATGTGTTTTAAAACGTTTTTTGACATCAATTAGGTTTCTGGATATGTAGTGCTAGAGTTTCATAGGTTGCTTGGGGCATATTTATAAGGCATTTGAGTCTCTCTGATGGTATTTTTCCCATTTTAATTTAAGACCTTTCCCCGTGGTGCAAGTTCCTTGTAAATATGCCCCCATCTGTGCTTGGCAAATTTAGATTTTATTTCTTTGACTAACATAGCCATGTTAAAAGCGACCCAAAAATGGTGCAAGGGCCTTAAAAAAACGCTTTCATGTGTCTTAGGCCATTTTAAGTCATTTCCCCTTGAATGTAGGTATATAATTGATTTAGATGATGTGTTTAAAAACGATTTTTGAAATCAATTAGGTTTCTTGATATGTAGTGCTAGAGTTTCATAGGTTGCTTGGGGTATATTTAAAAGGTATTTGAGTCCCTTTGATGTTATTTTTCCCATTTTAATTAAAGACATTTCCCCGTGGTGGAAGGTCCTTGTAAATACAACCCCATGTGTGCTTGGCAAATTTAGATTTTGATTATTTGACTTACATAGCCATGTTCCATACAGTTCTCACCTTCTGCGTAGTCTTTGATATGCTAGACTCCATCTGCACTATGAGATACCTAAGCAAAGGAAACACAGGTGATGTGATTGTGAAATGAGGAAAAGAAACTCCACATTTTTCAATTACATCACCTGTGTTTCCTAAGTTTACGAATGACATGGTGCAGATGAGGTTTAGGCCTGTCCACGGACACAGAAGAGGTCTGGACTTTGTTCAAGAGTGAAGTGGACATGACTTACTTCATTGGTAGGCCTTCACATGTATTATCTCCTCTGTACTCTTCAACAAGCATAAATTTCATCTGCAACCCTGAGTAGGCCTCACCTTAAACAAACCTCTGGATAGGCCACACCTTATCGTCATCCTGAATCAATCATTTAAAATGTTAGGGACAGATTTATGATAGGTGTATGCCTCTTTTGTGACGCAGCGGCGGTGCAAAAGATTTGCTATGTGGCGACATATTTACAACTTGATGCATCTAGGCAGATGTGTCATGCTGTAAAGTCCCGTGCCACATGAAACCGATGCAGCAGTGATGCAAAAGATGCACCATGTTGCAAGACAGGCCTCACTTCATCTCCAACAAGATAAGAAGCTGAATCTTCTGTAAATGTCAAAATTGTTGTATACACTGCTGAACTTCTGTGTACTCTTTGATATGCTATACTCCATCTGCACTATGAGATACCTAAGCAAAGGAAACACAGGTGATGTGATTGTGAAATGAGGAAAAGAAACTCCACATTTTTCAATTACATCACCTGTGTTTCCTAAGTTTACGAATGACATTTTGCAGATGAGGTTTAGGCCTGTCCACGGACACAGAAGAAGTCTGGCCTTTGTTCAAGAGTGAAGTGGACATGACTTACTTCGTTGGTAGGCCTTCACATGTATTATCTCCTCTGTACTCTTCAACAAGCGTAAATTTCATCTGCAACCCTGAGTAGGCCTCACCTTAAACAAACCTCTGGATAGGCCACACCTTATCGTCATCCTGAATCAATCATTTAAAATGTTAGGGACAGATTTATGATAGGTGTATGCCTCTTTTGCGTCACTGTGCGTCACTTTTGTGACGCAGCGGCGGTGCAAAAGATTTGCTATGTGGCGACATATTTACAACTTGATGCATCTAGGCAGATGTGTCATGCTGTAAAGTCCCGTGCCACATGAAACCGATGCAGCAGTGATGCAAAAGATGCACCATGTTGCAAGACAGGCCTCACTTCATCTCCAACAAGATAAGAAGCTGAATCTTCTGTAAATGTCAAAATTGTTGTATACACTGCTGAACTTCTGTGTACTCTTTGATATGCTAGACTCCATCTGCACTATGAGATACCTAAGCAAAGGAAACACAGGGGATGTGATTGTGAAATGAGGAAAAGAAACTCCACATTTTTCAATTACATCACCTGTGTTTCCTAAGTTTACGAATGACATTGTGCAGATGAGGTTTAGGCCTGTCCACGGACACAGAAGAGGTCTGGCCTTTGTTCAAGGGTGAAGTGGACATGACTTACTTCATTGGTAGGCCTTCACATGTATTATCTCCTCTGTACTCTTCAACAAGTGTAAATTTCATCTGCAACCTCGAGTAGGCCTCACCTTAAACAAAGCTCTGGATAGGCCACACCTTATCGTCATCCTGAATCAATCATTTAAAATGTTAGGGACAGATTTATGATAGGTGTATGCCTCTTTTGCGTCACTGTGCGTCACTTTTGTGACGCAGCGGCGGTGCAAAAGATTTGCTATGTGGCGACATATTTACAACTTGATGCATCTAGGCAGATGTGTCATGCTGTAAAGTCCCGTGCCACATGAAACCGATGCAGCAGTGATGCAAAAGATGCACCATGTTGCAAGACAGGCCTCACTTCATCTCCAACAAGATAAGAAGCTGAATCTTCTGTAAATGTCAAAATTGTTGTATACACTGCTGAACTTCTGTGTACTCTTTGATATGCTAGACTCCATCTGCACTATGAGATACCTAAGCAAAGGAAACACAGGTGATGTGATTGTGAAATGAGGAAAAGAAACTCCACATTTTTCAATTACATCACCTGTGTTTCCTAAGTTTACGAATGACATTGTGCAGATGAGGTTTAGGCCTGTCCACGGACACAGAAGAGGTCTGGCCTTTGTTCAAGAGTGAAGTGGACATTACTTACTTCATTGGTAGGCCTTTGAAATGTATTATCTCCTCTGTACTCTTCAACAAGCGTAAATTTCATCTGCAACCCTGAGTAGGCCTCACCTTAAACAAACCTCTGGATAGGCCACACCTTATCGTCATCCTGAATCAATCATTTAAAATGTTAGGGACAGATTTATGATAGGTGTATGCCTCTTTTGCGTCACTGTGCGTCACTTTTGTGACGCAGCGGCGGTGCAAAAGATTTGCTATGTGACGACATATTTACAACTTGATGCATCTAGGCAGATGTGGCATGCTGTAAAGTCCCGTGCCACATGAAACCGATGCAGCAGTGATGCAAAAGATGCACCATGTTGCAAGACAGGCCTCACTTCATCTCCAACAAGATAAGAAGCTGAATCTTCTGTAAATGTCAAAATTGTTGTATACACTGCTGAACTTCTGTGTACTCTTTGATATGCTAGACTCCATCTGCACTATGAGATACCTAAGCAAAGGAAACACAGGTGATGTGATTGTGAAATGAGGAAAAGAAACTCCACATTTTTCAATTACATCACCTGTGTTTCCTAAGTTTACGAATGACATTGTGCAGATGAGGTTTAGGCCTGTCCACGGACACAGAAGAGGTCTGGCCTTTGTTCAAGAGTGAAGTGGACATGACTTACTTCGTTGGTAGGCCTTCACATGTATTATCTCCTCTGTACTCTTCAACAAGCGTAAATTTCATCTGCAACCCTGAGTAGGGCTCACCTTAAACAAACCTCTGGATAGGCCACACCTTATCGTCATCCTGAATTAATCATTTAAAATGTTAGGGACAGATTTATGATAGGTGTATGCCTCTTTTGCGTCACTGTGCGTCACTTTTGTGACGCAGCGGCGGTGCAAAAGATTTGCTATGTGGCGACATATTTACAACTTGATGCATCTAGGCAGATGTGTCATGCTGTAAAGTCCCGTGCCACATGAAACCGATGCAGCAGTGATGCAAAAGATGCACCATGTTGCAAGACAGGCCTCACTTCATCTCCAACAAGATAAGAAGCTGAATCTTCTGTAAATGTCAAAATTGTTGTATACACTGCTGAACTTCTGTGTACTCTTTGATATGCTAGACTCCATCTGCACTATGAGATACCTAAGCAAAGGAAACACAGGTGATGTGATTGTGAAATGAGGAAAAGAAACTCCACATTTTTCAATTACATCACCTGTGTTTCCTAAGTTTACGAATGACATTGTGCAGATGAGGTTTAGGCCTGTCCACGGACACAGAAGAGGTCTGGCCTTTGTTCAAGAGTGAAGTGGACATGACTTACTTCATTGGTAGGCCTTCACATGTATTATCTCCTCTGTACTCTTCAACAAGCGTAAATGTCATCTGCAACCCTGAGTAGGCCTCACCTTAAACAAACCTCTGGATAGGCCACACCTTATCGTCATCCTGAATCAATCATTTAAAATGTTAGGGACAGATTTATGATAGGTGTATGCCTCTTTTGCGTCACTGTGCGTCACTTTTGTGACGCAGCGGTGGTGCAAAAGATTTGCTATGTGGCGACATATTTACAACTTGATGCATCTAGGCAGATGTGTCATGCTGTAAAGTCCCATGCCACATGAAACCGATGCAGCAGTGATGCAAAAGATGCACCATGTTGCAAGACAGGCCTCACTTCATCTCCAACAAGATAAGAAGCTGAATCTTCTGTAAATGTCAAAATTGTTGTATACACTGCTGAACTTCTGTGTACTCTTTGATATGCTAGACTCCATCTGCACTATGAGATACCTAAGCAAAGGAAACACAGGTGATGTGATTGTGAAATGAGGAAAAGAAACTCCACATTTTTCAATTACATCACCTGTGTTTCCTAAGTTTACGAATGACATTGTGCAGATGAGGTTTAGGCCTGTCCACGGACACAGAAGAGGTCTGGCCTTTGTTCAAGAGTGAAGTGGACATGACTTACTTCGTTGGTAGGCCTTCACATGTATTATCTCCTCTGTACTCTTCAACAAGCGTAAATTTCATCTGCAACCCTGAGTAGGGCTCACCCTAAACAAACCTCTGGATAGGCCACACCTTATCGTCATCCTGAATTAATCATTTAAAATGTTAGGGACAGATTTATGATAGGTGTATGCCTCTTTTGCGTCACTGTGCGTCACTTTTGTGACGCAGCGGCGGTGCAAAAGATTTGCTATGTGGCGACATATTTACAACTTGATGCATCTAGGCAGATGTGTCATGCTGTAAAGTCCCGTGCCACATGAAACCGATGCAGCAGTGATGCAAAAGATGCACCATGTTGCAAGACAGGCCTCACTTCATCTCCAACAAGATAAGAAGCTGAATCTTCTGTAAATGTCAAAATTGTTGTATACACTGCTGAACTTCTGTGTACTCTTTGATATGCTAGACTCCATCTGCACTATGAGATACCTAAGCAAAGGAAACACAGGTGATGTGATTGTGAAATGAGGAAAAGAAACTCCACATTTTTCAATTACATCACCTGTGTTTCCTAAGTTTACGAATGACATTGTGCAGATGAGGTTTAGGCCTGTCCACGGACACAGAAGAGGTCTGGCCTTTGTTCAAGAGTGAAGTGGACATGACTTACTTCATTGGTAGGCCTTCACATGTATTATCTCCTCTGTACTCTTCAACAAGCGTAAATGTCATCTGCAACCCTGAGTAGGCCTCACCTTAAACAAACCTCTGGATAGGCCACACCTTATCGTCATCCTGAATCAATCATTTAAAATGTTAGGGACAGATTTATGATAGGTGTATGCCTCTTTTGCGTCACTGTGCGTCACTTTTGTGACGCAGCGGTGGTGCAAAAGATTTGCTATGTGGCGACATATTTACAACTTGATGCATCTAGGCAGATGTGTCATGCTGTAAAGTCCCATGCCACATGAAACCGATGCAGCAGTGATGCAAAAGATGCACCATGTTGCAAGACAGGCCTCACTTCATCTCCAACAAGATAAGAAGCTGAATCTTCTGTAAATGTCAAAATTGTTGTATACACTGCTGAACTTCTGTGTACTCTTTGATATGCTAGACTCCATCTGCACTATGAGATACCTAAGCAAAGGAAACACAGGTGATGTGATTGTGAAATGAGGAAAAGAAACTCCACATTTTTCAATTACATCACCTGTGTTTCCTAAGTTTACGAATGACATTGTGCAGATGAGGTTTAGGCCTGTCCACGGACACAGAAGAGGTCTGGCCTTTGTTCAAGAGTGAAGTGGACATGACTTACTTCGTTGGTAGGCCTTCACATGTATTATCTCCTCTGTACTCTTCAACAAGCGTAAATTTCATCTGCAACCCTGAGTAGGGCTCACCCTAAACAAACCTCTGGATAGGCCACACCTTATCGTCATCCTGAATTAATCATTTAAAATGTTAGGGACAGATTTATGATAGGTGTATGCCTCTTTTGCGTCACTGTGCGTCACTTTTGTGACGCAGCGGCGGTGCAAAAGATTTGCTATGTGGCGACATATTTACAACTTGATGCATCTAGGCAGATGTGTCATGCTGTAAAGTCCCGTGCCACATGAAACCGATGCAGCAGTGATGCAAAAGATGCACCATGTTGCAAGACAGGCCTCACTTCATCTCCAACAAGATAAGAAGCTGAATCTTCTGTAAATGTCAAAATTGTTGTATACACTGCTGAACTTCTGTGTACTCTTTGATATGCTAGACTCCATCTGCACTATGAGATACCTAAGCAAAGGAAACACAGGTGATGTGATTGTGAAATGAGGAAAAGAAACTCCACATTTTTCAATTACATCACCTGTGTTTCCTAAGTTTACGAATGACATTGTGCAGATGAGGTTTAGGCCTGTCCACGGACACAGAAGAGGTCTGGCCTTTGTTCAAGAGTGAAGTGGACATGACTTACTTCATTGGTAGGCCTTCACATGTATTATCTCCTCTGTACTCTTCAACAAGCGTAAATGTCATCTGCAACCCTGAGTAGGCCTCACCTTAAACAAACCTCTGGATAGGCCACACCTTATCGTCATCCTGAATCAATCATTTAAAATGTTAGGGACAGATTTATGATAGGTGTATGCCTCTTTTGCGTCACTGTGCGTCACTTTTGTGACGCAGCGGTGGTGCAAAAGATTTGCTATGTGGCGACATATTTACAACTTGATGCATCTAGGCAGATGTGTCATGCTGTAAAGTCCCATGCCACATGAAACCGATGCAGCAGTGATGCAAAAGATGCACCATGTTGCAAGACAGGCCTCACTTCATCTCCAACAAGATAAGAAGCTGAATCTTCTGTAAATGTCAAAATTGTTGTATACACTGCTGAACTTCTGTGTACTCTTTGATATGCTAGACTCCATCTGCACTATGAGATACCTAAGCAAAGGAAACACAGGTGATGTGATTGTGAAATGAGGAAAAGAAACTCCACATTTTTCAATTACATCACCTGTGTTTCCTAAGTTTACGAATGACATTGTGCAGATGAGGTTTAGGCCTGTCCACGGACACAGAAGAGGTCTGGCCTTTGTTCAAGAGTGAAGTGGACATGACTTACTTCGTTGGTAGGCCTTCACATGTATTATCTCCTCTGTACTCTTCAACAAGCGTAAATTTCATCTGCAACCCTGAGTAGGGCTCACCCTAAACAAACCTCTGGATAGGCCACACCTTATCGTCATCCTGAATTAATCATTTAAAATGTTAGGGACAGATTTATGATAGGTGTATGCCTCTTTTGCGTCACTGTGCGTCACTTTTGTGACGCAGCGGCGGTGCAAAAGATTTGCTATGTGGCGACATATTTACAACTTGATGCATCTAGGCAGATGTGTCATGCTGTAAAGTCCCGTGCCACATGAAACCGATGCAGCAGTGATGCAAAAGATGCACCATGTTGCAAGACAGGCCTCACTTCATCTCCAACAAGATAAGAAGCTGAATCTTCTGTAAATGTCAAAATTGTTGTATACACTGCTGAACTTCTGTGTACTCTTTGATATGCTAGACTCCATCTGCACTATGAGATACCTAAGCAAAGGAAACACAGGTGATGTGATTGTGAAATGAGGAAAAGAAACTCCACATTTTTCAATTACATCACCTGTGTTTCCTAAGTTTACGAATGACATTGTGCAGATGAGGTTTAGGCCTGTCCACGGACACAGAAGAGGTCTGGCCTTTGTTCAAGAGTGAAGTGGACATGACTTACTTCATTGGTAGGCCTTCACATGTATTATCTCCTCTGTACTCTTCAACAAGCGTAAATGTCATCTGCAACCCTGAGTAGGCCTCACCTTAAACAAACCTCTGGATAGGCCACACCTTATCGTCATCCTGAATCAATCATTTAAAATGTTAGGGACAGATTTATGATAGGTGTATGCCTCTTTTGCGTCACTGTGCGTCACTTTTGTGACGCAGCGGTGGTGCAAAAGATTTGCTATGTGGCGACATATTTACAACTTGATGCATCTAGGCAGATGTGTCATGCTGTAAAGTCCCATGCCACATGAAACCGATGCAGCAGTGATGCAAAAGATGCACCATGTTGCAAGACAGGCCTCACTTCATCTCCAACAAGATAAGAAGCTGAATCTTCTGTAAATGTCAAAATTGTTGTATACACTGCTGAACTTCTGTGTACTCTTTGATATGCTAGACTCCATCTGCACTATGAGATACCTAAGCAAAGGAAACACAGGTGATGTGATTGTGAAATGAGGAAAAGAAACTCCACATTTTTCAATTACATCACCTGTGTTTCCTAAGTTTACGAATGACATTGTGCAGATGAGGTTTAGGCCTGTCCACGGACACAGAAGAGGTCTGGCCTTTGTTCAAGAGTGAAGTGGACATGACTTACTTCGTTGGTAGGCCTTCACATGTATTATCTCCTCTGTACTCTTCAACAAGCGTAAATTTCATCTGCAACCCTGAGTAGGGCTCACCCTAAACAAACCTCTGGATAGGCCACACCTTATCGTCATCCTGAATTAATCATTTAAAATGTTAGGGACAGATTTATGATAGGTGTATGCCTCTTTTGCGTCACTGTGCGTCACTTTTGTGACGCAGCGGCGGTGCAAAAGATTTGCTATGTGGCGACATATTTACAACTTGATGCATCTAGGCAGATGTGTCATGCTGTAAAGTCCCGTGCCACATGAAACCGATGCAGCAGTGATGCAAAAGATGCACCATGTTGCAAGACAGGCCTCACTTCATCTCCAACAAGATAAGAAGCTGAATCTTCTGTAAATGTCAAAATTGTTGTATACACTGCTGAACTTCTGTGTACTCTTTGATATGCTAGACTCCATCTGCACTATGAGATACCTAAGCAAAGGAAACACAGGTGATGTGATTGTGAAATGAGGAAAAGAAACTCCACATTTTTCAATTACATCACCTGTGTTTCCTAAGTTTACGAATGACATTGTGCAGATGAGGTTTAGGCCTGTCCACGGACACAGAAGAGGTCTGGCCTTTGTTCAAGAGTGAAGTGGACATGACTTACTTCATTGGTAGGCCTTCACATGTATTATCTCCTCTGTACTCTTCAACAAGCGTAAATTTCATCTGCAACCCTGAGTAGGCCTCACCTTAAACAAACCTCTGGATAGGCCACACCTTATCGTCATCCTGAATCAATCATTTAAAATGTTAGGGACAGATTTATGATAGGTGTATGCCTCTTTTGCGTCACTGTGCGTCACTTTTGTGACGCAGCGGCGGTGCAAAAGATTTGCTATGTGGCGACATATTTACAACTTGATGCATCTAGGCAGATGTGTCATGCTGTAAAGTCCCGTGCCACATGAAACCGATGCAGCAGTGATGCAAAAGATGCACCATGTTGCAAGACAGGCCTCACTTCATCTCCAACAAGATAAGAAGCTGAATCTTCTGTAAATGTCAAAATTGTTGTATACACTGCTGAACTTCTGTGTACTCTTTGATATGCTAGACTCCATCTGCACTATGAGATACCTAAGCAAAGGAAACACAGGTGATGTGATTGTGAAATGAGGAAAAGAAACTCCACATTTTTCAATTACATCACCTGTGTTTCCTAAGTTTACGAATGACATTGTGCAGATGAGGTTTAGGCCTGTCCACGGACACAGAAGAGGTCTGGCCTTTGTTCAAGAGTGAAGTGGACATGACTTACTTCATTGGTAGGCCTTCACATGTATTATCTCCTCTGTACTCTTCAACAAGCGTAAATTTCATCTGCAACCCTGAGTAGGCCTCACCTTAAACAAACCTCTGGATAGGCCACACCTTATCGTCATCCTGAATCAATCATTTAAAATGTTAGGGACAGATTTATGATAGGTGTATGCCTCTTATGCGTCACTGTGCGTCACTTTTGTGACGCAGCGGCGGTGCAAAAGATTTGCTATGTGGCGACATATTTACAACTTGATGCATCTAGGCAGATGTGTCATGCTGTAAAGTCCTGTGCCACATGAAACCGATGCAGCAGTGATGCAAAAGATGCACCATGTTGCAAGACAGGCCTCACTTCATCTCCAACAAGATAAGAAGCTGAATCTTCTGTAAATGTCAAAATTGTTGTATACACTGCTGAACTTCTGTGTACTCTTTGATATGCTAGACTCCATCTGCACTATGAGATACCTAAGCAAAGGAAACACAGGTGATGTGATTGTGAAATGAGGAAAAGAAACTCCACATTTTTCAATTAGATCACCTGTGTTTCCTAAGTTTACGAATGACATTGTGCAGATGAGGTTTAGGCCTGTCCACGGACACAGAAGAGGTCTGGCCTTTGTTCAAGAGTGAAGTGGACATGACTTACTTCGTTGGTAGGCCTTCACATGTATTATCTCCTCTGTACTCTTCAACAAGCGTAAATTTCATCTGCAACCTTGAGTAGGGCTCACCCTAAACAAACCTCTGGATAGGCCACACCTTATTGTCATCCTGAATTAATCATTTAAAATGTTAGGGACAGATTTATGATAGGTGTATGCCTCTTTTGCGTCACTGTGCGTCACTTTTGTGACGCAGCGGCGGTGCAAAAGATTTGCTATGTGGCGACATATTTACAACTTGATGCATCTAGGCAGATGTGTCATGCTGTAAAGTCCCGTGCCACATGAAACCGATGCAGCAGTGATGCAAAAGATGCACCATGTTGCAAGACAGGCCTCACTTCATCTCCAACAAGATAAGAAGCTGAATCTTCTGTAAATGTCAAAATTGTTGTATACACTGCTGAACTTCTGTGTACTCTTTGATATGCTAGACTCCATCTGCACTATGAGATACCTAAGCAAAGGAAACACAGGTGATGTGATTGTGAAATGAGGAAAAGAAACTCCACATTTTTCAATTACATCACCTGTGTTTCCTAAGTTTACGAATGACATTGTGCAGATGAGGTTTAGGCCTGTCCACGGACACAGAAGAGGTCTGGCCTTTGTTCAAGAGTGAAGTGGACATGACTTACTTCATTGGTAGGCCTTCACATGTATTATCTCCTCTGTACTCTTCAACAAGCGTAAATTTCATCTGCAACCCTGAGTAGGCCTCACCTTAAACAAACCTCTGGATAGGTCACACCTTATCGTCATCCTGAATCAATCATTTAAAATGTTAGGGACAGATTTATGATAGGTGTATGCCTCTTTTGCGTCACTGTGCGTCACTTTTGTGACGCAGCGGCGGTGCAAAAGATTTGCTATGTGGCGACATATTTACAACTTGATGCATCTAGGCAGATGTGTCATGCTGTAAAGTCCCGTGCCACATGAAACCGATGCAGCAGTGATGCAAAAGATGCACCATGTTGCAAGACAGGCCTCACTTCATCTCCAACAAGATAAGAAGCTGAATCTTCTGTAAATGTCAAAATTGTTGTATACACTGCTGAACTTCTGTGTACTCTTTGATATGCTAGACTCCATCTGCACTATGAGATACCTAAGCAAAGGAAACACAGGTGATGTGATTGTGAAATGAGGAAAAGAAACTCCACATTTTTCAATTACATCACCTGTGTTTCCTAAGTTTACGAATGACATAGTGCAGATGAGGTTTAGGCCTGTCCACGGACACAGAAGAGGTCTGGCCTTTGTTCAAGAGTGAAGTGGACATTACTTACTTCATTGGTAGGCCTTCACATGTATTATCTCCTCTGTACTCTTCAACAAGCGTAAATTTCATCTGCAACCCTGAGTAGGCCTCACCTTAAACAAACCTCTGGATAGGCCACACCTTATCGTCATCCTGAATCAATCATTTAAAATGTTAGGGACAGATTTATGATAGGTGTATGCCTCTTTTGCGTCACTGTGCGTCACTTTTGTGACGCAGCGGCGGTGCAAGAGATTTGCTATGTGGCGACATATTTACAACTTGATGCATCTAAGCAGATGTGTCATGCTGTAAAGTCCCGTGCCACATGAAACCGATGCAGCAGTGATGCAAAAGATGCACCATGTTGCAAGACAGGCCTCAATTCATCTCCAACAAGATAAGAAGCTGAATCTTCTGTAAATGTCAAAATTGTTGTATACACTGCTGAACTTCTGTGTACTCTTTGATATGCTAGACTCCATCTGCACTATGAGATACCTAAGCAAAGGAAACACAGGTGATGTGATTGTGAAATGAGGAAAAGAAACTCCACATTTTTCAATTACATCACCTGTGTTTCCTAAGTTTACGAATGACATTCTGCAGATGAGGTTTAGGCCTGTCCACGGACACAGGAGAGGTCTGGCCTTTGTTCAAGAGTGAAGTGGACATGACTTACTTCATTGGTAGGCCTTCACATGTGTTATCTCCTCTGTACGCTTCAACAAGCGTAATTTTCATCTGCAACCCTGAGTAGGGCTCACCTTAAACAAACCTCTGGATAGGCCACACCTTATCGTCATCCTGAATTAGTCATTTAAAATGTTAGGGACAGATTTATGATAGGTGTATGCCTCTTTTGCGTCACTGTGCATCACTTTTGTGACGCAGCGGCAGTGCAAAAGATTTGCTATGTGGTGACATATTTACAACTTGATGCATCTAGGCAGATGTGTCATGCTGTAAAGTCCCGTGCCACATGAAACCGATGCAGCAGTGATGCAAAAGATGCACCATGTTGCAAGACAGGCCTCACTTCATCTCCAACAAGATAAGAAGCTGAATCTTCTGTAAATGCCAAAATTGTTGTATATACTGCTGAACTTCTGTGTACTCTTTCATATGCTAGACTCCATCTGCACTATGAGATACCTAAGCAAAGGAAACACAGGTGATGTGATTGTGAAATGAGGAAAAGAAACTCCACATTTTTCAATTACATCACCTGTGTTTCCTAAGTTTACGAATGACATTGTGCAGATGAGGTTTAGGCCTGTCCACGGACACAGAAGAGGTCTGGCCTTTGTTCAAGAGTGAAGTGGACATGACTCACTTCATTGGTAGGCCTGCACATGTATTATCTCCTCTGTACTCTTCAACAAGCGTAAATTTCATCTGCAACCCTGAGTAGGCCTCACCTCAAACAAACCTCTGGATAGGCCACACCTTATCGTCATCCTGAATCAATCATTTAAAATGTTAGGGACAGATTTATGATAGGTGTATGCCTCTTTTGCGTCACTGTGCGTCACTTTTTTGACGCAGCGGCGGTGCAAAAGATTTGCTATGTGGCGACATATTTACTACTTGATGCATCTAGGCAGATGTGTCATGCTGTAAATTCCTGTGCCACATGAAACCTGCGTCAGTTTTCATATAGGTGTTTTGTTGCAGGGTATGCATTTATTTGCATGAAAGCCCTGTAAAACTAACACAGTGAAATTTAGAAGATTTCACTGAGTCAGCTTTATAGCATTGCTGAATCAAATCCTTACGCCTGTTTGAAACAGGCATAAGGAGTGATGCACCATGCAATGTGAGGCTTCCTCCTGTGCATTGCAGTAGACATGTCGCGCTTACTACGTGATTCCTGCAATGTGCTGCTTTTGCAGCACAGATGCGTGACGCATCTGTGCTATTTTTGCTCAATGGTGCTCAATGGTGCTCCACATTGTAAATGCGGCACACCATGGGTGGCAGAGCAGCGGTGCACATTAACTGGTGCATCCGTGGGGATGCGCCAGTTAACATAAATCTGCCCCTTTACATTTAAGTATGAGCAGGGGACACAGAGTCGGTGAGGCTTATCCAAGGTTAAGAAGAGATGAGTCCTGTTCACTGAAAACTTGGACATAGGCCTCACCTCCTCAGCATCGCTGGACATGGCTAAATAATAGCTGCAAAATGTTACTCTTGTTAAACAATTTTACTAATATAATCTCTGAGATGTGTCTCTTACTCTGCAACATCTCATTGTTGTTCTCTTTCTTTAAAGATAACGACAACATCCACCATGAGTGATAATGAGCAATCAGTTGATCTCGACCTTATCATTGAACTTGTAATTGAAACGTCAGTGGAAGTAGATCCCTTGGATGATTTAAATCCTGAGGATGATGAAGAACATGATGAGGATGCCGATTTGTCAGAATTGTATGACATAGGGTGGGAAGCTGACCTGCTTGAGCCTATGGAACTATAAACATTTATTTTTAAAATTTACTTGAAGTGAAAAGTAAAAATGTAAACCGTTTCATTTAAAATTAAACACAACTTCAAAAACAGGTTATGTGTAGTGTCTTTAATGAAATAGTAAAATATGCTCATAAAATTAGATCAAATTCACATATAAAACAGCACAGGTAAAATGTAGAAGCATTCCATTTCTTTGCTACTATTTGTGATTTCTAAATTTGCCAATGCACTAAAAATTATTCTATGTAAAAATAACAAGTAGTGTGTTAAATTTTTGATGACTGTTATTGATTTACTGTTTGCTAATAGTGGTTAATAACATTTTTTATTATATTTTACCACAGATTCAACTGCAGATCATTTCAAAAATAAAGAATGCCTTCGAAGGACAGAAGGCGAAAGGCTACCAAACATCAAAGACAGCAGGTTAAAAAATTATTGCAGCAGACCTCTACAATAAAAACTTGTCAAGTCACCAAGAAAGGTCCGGGTAAGATAAAGAAATCATTCATAAGAAACATTTGTAGAAAAAAAAGTAGTACTACAGAAAATGTTTTAGTCCAGAAAAAGAGAAGCAATTTAAACGGAAAGGGAAGGCCAATCAAAAATGTTACTGCTAGAGCAGGAGATAACTCTGTGCATGGTAGTAGAAGGAAAAATCAGTTTAGGGACATTCGTAGACGAATGTTCCGCAACACGATAATTGGCAATTTGTTAAAAAATATTAAGAAAGGTCAGCAGAAAGTGTTTTTTTATAAAAGTTATTTATTTTGATAATCAATAGAATTAGGAAGCTAAACAAGGCAATTTATGATTTCAAAACAAATAGTAGATGGAAGAGAACAGTTAATCGTAGTAATTTTTGTGAAGTTTTTTCAGGAGAATGGATGCATAGTTCAAGTTGTGAGGCATTTTTTAATGAGGAGAGTTATTTCCAGGATAATGATTTGGTGCATGCAGTTGACACCAGTGGTCGAGCTTATGAGGTGAAAGATGGTTGTCCAGTTGAAAAAGAAAAACTTGTGACAACAGAGGCAGAAGAGGTGTTAGGTAATGAGGTTTTAGGAAGACGTCCTAAGGGACCTGTGTACACCTGGAAGTGTAGTAGTATTTGCAGTGTGCGACAGGATTCCATCAATTTGCTTTGTGATTTTGTACGGACATTTAATAAGAAAAGTTTGAAGCAGAAAATGAAGTTTTTGCAAGAATTAGATCCTTGCAGAGTGAGAGAAGTGACAGGTTTGCATGGTCATTCACTGGCTTGTCTTTCCAGGAGAGTATGCCAGAGTGTTTTTCATCATTTCAG
Organism: Lissotriton helveticus; assembly: GCF_964261635.1. Classification (NCBI taxonomy): domain Eukaryota; kingdom Metazoa; phylum Chordata; class Amphibia; order Caudata; family Salamandridae; genus Lissotriton; species Lissotriton helveticus. Next base: position 885,117,635 of record NC_136070.1, read on the forward strand.
GATGCTAGCAGTGCATCATAATAAAGTGAGGAAATTAGTTAGAATGTTGTATTATGCTAAGGGTCCAGCAGTTATGCTTAAACAATTATGCACTGCTCTTTTGCATGGTTCTGAAATAGATGTGAAGAATATTTGTGAAGAAATTGAGTTTTGTTACTTTGGAAGTAAAGAGGAGAATGTTGAAATTGACCCAGAAGAAGAGGGTAATGTGGAAGATAGTGTACAGGTTTCCAGTACAGATCATTTTCAGAAGGAAATTGTCACATTTCAGGTGAAATCAAGTGAGAGGCCTAATTTCACTTGTGTGTGTTGTTGACGCACTTATTATAAGAATCAGACTAAGTTAGTGGATTTATATGCAAAAAGTGAAAGGGAAAATAATAGTGAATGGAAGGATTTCGCAACATACTTGATGGTAGAAAATTGTTTTGATTTGGGATTGGATCAACGTGTGTGTACTTATTGTTGTAACAAATTAAATCAAAACCGGATGCCTGCTAGAGCGGTTCATAATAATCTGGAATTGGTTGAGATTCCTTCTGAATTGAAGGATTTAAATACTTATGAATCTATTTTGATTAAAAGTATCCATCCCTTTCAGGCTATTGTACGAATGGAGCCAAAGACAGGGAAATTGCCTCCATCAGATTTACAGAGAGGATTAAAGGGAACAGTTGTTTATTTGCCTCTAGATTTGAAGAAAAACATTAATACAATTGGAGTAGAAAAAGTGGAAGAGGAACCTCTGGTTATCTTAGTTAATGGGGTTCCGACAAAGAGTAAGAAAATATGGCAAGATTTAGTGGATGTTAGGAAAGTCAAAAAGGCAACATTGTATTTGAAAAAAACCAATAAGTACTATAAGAATGCATATGTTGCAGAAGAGGAAGTAAGTGAAGAAGAGGATAGCGATTTGTGTGCTGGTCAAATTGAGAAAGTAGAACCCTCTAAAAGTGAAGAAATATATGAACATTATAGTGTTCATCCTTTGCATTCCAAGGAAGTCATGGGGAATGCTATTGAGTTGTTTCAAATGAAACAAGCCAAAGGGAGTCCCATTAGTGTTTGGGAGGAAAGTTTGGAAGGTCGGTGTTTCCCACAGCTATTTCCAACAGGTCAAGGAGGAAGATATGATGAGCGAACTCATCAAATTCCTGCTTCTGAATACCGGACTTTACGATTGTATGCAGAAGATCCTAGGTTTCGACAATGCATTCCCTATTTGTTTCATCTCCTGTTTGAAAGCGATCTGTCTGGACTGTCATATGCAGTGAACCACATCTTGAAAAGTGGTATAGAGCTGCAAAACATCTCGGCAAGTGACTTTATGGATAAAGTCAATGTGCAAGACAGTAATCGTAATCGAGTTCTGAAACCTGTGCGGGAAATTGAGTATTTGGCGGAAAAGGAGCCAAACAGTACTGATATTTTGAAGACCAACATGTTGGATACATAATATCCAAATAGAAGCAGACACCTCGAGAATGTTTGTCTGTATGAGGTTCTACAAAATTACATATTCAAGAGGAACATCAAAGAAGATATTGATAAAGGAGTGTATGCTGTAATTGGAAGTGAGGGATGTCTTGTCAAGCAAAGAAAATGCCACTTGGTAAACCATCGAAAATTGAGTGGCGAATCTCCTGAAAAAAAAGAGTTTTTCTATTTAGCACTTTTGCAACTTTTCAAGCCTTGGCGTGCAGAAGAGGAACTGCTTGGAGATTTCCTCTGTTACGAAGACTCTTTCAATGCCGCCAAGGAGACCATAGAATGTCCTGTTTTTCTCAAATATGTAGAAATGTTGAATGCGGAAATCAAGCAGGAAGCAACGATTGCAGCCGAGATTGCTAGAGACAGTTCTCAGGACAGTCAGAGTTCTGTTTCATTGAGTCAGGATCCACTAGGAGGACCAGTTATCGAAAATGAAGCTGCCACTGCCATGATTGAAGTGGAAAGAGCCATGGCACATGCTCAGGAGGATGCGGTTAACTTAGAAGACTTGGAAAGAAAACTCAACGTTGAGCAGAGGAAAATATATGACGAAGTTACCAACCAAATTGATCATGGATTAAGTCATGAGAAGAAAGAGTGTTCATATACGTCGTTGAAACCTGTCCGACTGTACGTGAGTGGAGAAGCGGGAACTGGAAAAAGTTTCCTCATTAAAGCAATTTCATGTTATTTGCAGAAAAGGACTGAGTCATCACTGCCTTGTGTTGTCACTGCTCCAACTGGACTGGCAGCACATAACATTAAAGGTATTACTTTGCATCGTCTACTGATGCTGCCAGTGGAGCATGATAACAAATTACAATACCACAAGTTATCTGGAGATGCTTGTTGTGAAGTTTCAAGAGTCTTGAAGAAAATGAAACTTCTTATCATTGACGAAGTAAGCATGGTTTCCAATGTCATGCTTGCCTTTGTGCATTTGAGAATGCAAGAAGTTCTCAAAACAGAGTATGATGTGTTATTTGGTGGCAAACACATCATTGTTTTTGGTGATCTTCTGCAGCTGACACCAGTGAAAGGACAACTTGTGTTCAAAATGCTCACGCATGAAGATACCAGGAAGTGCCTAGGGAGCATTGGCAACGTTAATATATGGTTAAACTTCAATTATGCTGAACTACATGAAAATATGCGTCAGGCGAAGGATGAAGATTACAAGAATATTCTACAAGATGTTAGAATCGGAAAAGTGACCGAGCATGGGAAAGAAGCTTTACATGCACGATTACTGTCAAATTTGTATCCAGAACAAGACGTTGTGCCTGAGAATATTTTTCAGAAAATTACTGAGAAGAAATCTGGAATATGTTTGATGCCAACTCTTGCAGAATGTGCCATCTTCAACAACAAAATGTTGTATTTAGAAAACCAAGAGATTGTGAAACTGGAAGGTATTGACAGAGTAGAGCATATGGGATCAACAATTATTTTGTCTGAGAATTTGAAATCAAAATTGGATTCATTAGAAAAGAGTATATCTAAAACTGCGGGTTTTGAAAAGACTCTGAATGTGTGCTTAAATTGCCGTATAATTTTAAGAAGGAATTTACATGTTGAAAGAGGTCTGGTAAATGGATCAATGGGTAATGTTGTTGATTTTGTGAAATACAGAAATAGGGATGAAATTGAATTTTTAAAAATTAAATTTGATGGCATTGAGGAAGTACAGCTAATTGGTCGTTGCTCTGCTAGGTTTTTGCTTGTGAAAGACTTATATGTTCGCCGTAAGCAGTTTCCTGTTTGCTTGGCATATGCGGTGACAATCCATAAATCGCAAGGTTTAAGTGTAGACAGTGCATTGGTGAATATTGGCAGTTCTGTGTTCAAGGAGGGTATGGCATATGTGGCATTGTCACGAGTCAGAACTTTATCAGGATTGTACTTGATTGAGTGTGATGTCACAAACATTTGTGCGGATCTAGACTGTGTTAAGGAATACAATAGGTTAAGAAGAGAGTATGCGCCACATTTGCCTCAATATCCTTTGTTTGAGAAACGTGTGGTAGGTCGGAAACGAAGAAATGTGACCAATAGTAGGGAGGTTGTAGCAAAAAGACGAAAAGTCGATGAACCCGAAATTATAAGCAGAAAGAAAATGGATTCTGTTGAAGATGTTCAATTTGAAAACAGTTCTGGTGTCAACTGCTATGCTAATGTAGTGGTTAATGTTTTGTTTTCTCTAGAAACTTTAAAACAAGAGATTGTGGTCAATTCGGATCAGAGATTTTGCAGTTTGTTGAATTCTGTGTTAGAGAAATGTAGCACTGATAAAACAAAAATAGAAAGTGTGTCTGAAATTCGAAATCTGTTAGACAGATGTTCAGGTCAAACACAATTCTCTCAAAATATTCAGCAAGATTGTCAGGAGTTTTTAATGTATATGCTTGATGTATTGCATGATGAAGGTGTAGATGTAGATCACCTGTTTGGGCTTTCTTATCAATGGCAGCATGACTGCGAGAACTGTAGGGTATCAAGTACTACTAGTGTAGACTCAGAAAAATGTATATATTTAACTTTGCCAGACAGTAAATCAGTGTCTTTTAATAAGCTAGTAAAAGCAGCTGATCACAACATGGAGTGTAGCCAATATAAGTCTGAAATGTTGTCAACATTATTTATACGAACATATGGCCAGTATGTTATTTTAATGTTCCAACGATGTAGGCCTGATGGAACAAAATTGACAACTTTGATTAAAAATTTTGTGGCTTCATAGTTGTCAATATCAGGAAGGACTTTTGTAACTGCAGCAATTATATATCATGACGGTCCTTCAATAACATCAGGACATTACACAGCGTATTTAAAGTCTAGAAATGGCTGGTCATTCTGCAATGATTCTGTTTTAACTTTAAAAAAAAAATTGCCTTTTGACCTTAAAAATTCTTACCTGGTGTTTTTAAAACCGAAATTTTAGGGAAGGAATCTCAGGATTTGCTCTGAGGAATTTCAAGAGGTTCTAATGGCTCCTACACAATTTGGCCTTGAGGATAAGTGTAGTACAGAGTCAAAAGTTATTTTTGAGTTTTAAATAGTTCCTGGAAAAAAAGAAGGTTTTCTTACAGAAAGTGGTGGGCACGGATTAGTTAAAGGACAACAGAGTATTTCCCAAAGCAAACGGTGTTCTTACCATAACACTTGACTTCATGGAAAAATAACTGCACTTTGAATGAGTTCAGAAAAACTGTTTCTTTTTATAAGCTAATTCAAGCAGCCAATAAAAACATGGAGTAGAGGTAATGTAAGTCTGCAATGCTGTCTAGATTATTTGACCAAACTTTTGGTTATAATGTCATTTTAAAATTCCAACTATATAAACCTGATGAAAGTAAGTCTTCAACTTTAATTACAAATGTTGTGGCTACAAAGTTGTTTATTTTAGGAAGAACATTTTTAACTGCAGCTATTATATGACATGATGGTCCTTTGACAAGATCCGCTTATTACACAGCTTATTGAAAATGTAAAAAAAGCTGCTGTTTCGTAATGATTCCTATTTGACTACGATACAATGTTGCCTTTTTACTTAAAAATATTCTTACTTTCTGTTTTCAGAAAAGAGAATTTAGGGTAGGTAACTGGCCTATAATGATTCTAGGGGTTGATATAATTTTATCTACTGTTTTAAATTGCTTTGTGATTAAAAGTGATGTAGAGAATTAAATAATTGTAGTAGTCATAGAGGTAGTGTAAGTCTGCTTCATAGTAAGCAGTATCAGTGTCATAGGAAATTTGGAACATGAGTGAGCAAGAAGGGTAAGATATTACTAGTCCAGGATTGTGAAAGTGATCTTGAACGTTTTCTTTCTCAAAGTTGCGGAAATACAAAATGACGGGATTTGCTTAGAAGAATTCCAAGAGTTATAAATGGCTCTTACACGATTTGGCCTGGTGGAAATGTGTGGTAGAGAGCGAGAAGTCATTTATTGTATGTAACATATTTTTCAAAACGATGGAGGTTTTCTTTCAGAAAGTGGCGGGCTGAAAATAATAACAGCACAACAGAGTGTAAGCTGTTCATAGGACATCATTCGACGTCATGGAAAGTAAGTTAATTTTAAGGAGTTCTGATTTCTGATTTGTCATGTTGTATGGGTTTTTTAAACACAATCATTTTGATTGTGTTTTTTTTTTTCCCGCTGTTATATGATGAATACCTTCAAGTCACTGTTTTTAGTGAAATTTGATAAATTCTGAGAACAGCAAAAATAAACCATTTAACATGTATAATTAATTCTGTACTTTTTGTATTTATGATATACATTTAGAACTGTGTAGTAGGCATGGAGAAGCTGAGGCTTCTGTAAGTGTCAAAGTTGTTGCATACAGTGCTCACATTCTACGTAGTCTTTCATATGATAGACTACATTTCCACAATGAGATACCTAAGCAAAGGAAACACAGGTGATGTGATTGTGGAATGAGCAAAAAAAATTGCACTTTTTTCAATTACATTACCTGTGTTTCCTAACATTACACATCACATTGTGTAGATAAGGTTTAGGCCTGTTCCAGGAGATAGAGGAGGTCTGACATTTGTTGAAGAGTGCAGTGCACATGAGTCACTTCGTTGGTAGGCCTGCACATGTATTATCTCCTCTGTACTTTTCAAGAAGCCTAAATTTCATCTGAAAAACTGAGTAGGACTCACCTGAAAGAAATCTGTGGATAGGCTACACCTTATCAGCATCTAGAAACAATCATTTAAAATGTTAAGGGCAGTTTTATGAAGGCTGTGTGCCTCTTTTGCGCCGCTGTTCCGTCACTTTTGTGACGCAGCAGCAGTGTAAAAGATGCACCATGTTGCAAGATAGGCCTCAGTTCATTTCCAGCAAGATACCGTCAGTTTAAAATGTATATAATTAGGACTGTGTAGGGGGCATGCAGAAGCTGAGGCTTCAGTAAGTGTCAAAGTTGTTGCATGCAGTGCTGCACTTCTGCGTACTCTTTCATATGCTGGACTACATCTGCACAATGAGATACCTAACCAAAGGAAACACAAGTGATGTGATTGTGAAATGAGCAAAAGAAATTGCACGTTTTTCAAATACATTACCTGTGTTTCCTAACATTACGAATCACATTGTGCAGATGAAGTTTAGGCCTGTCCAGGGAAACAGAGGAGGTCTGAACTTTGTTCAAGAGTGCAGTGGACATGACTCACTTTATTGGTAGGCCTGCACATGTATTATCTCCTCTGTACTCTTCAACAAGCCTAAATTTCATCTGTAACCCTGAGTAGGCCTCACCTGAAACAAACGTCTGGATAGGACACACCTTATTGCCATCCTGAAACAATCATTTAAAATGTTAGGAACAGTTTTATGATGATTGTGCACCTCTTTTGCGCTGCCATTGCGTGCCTTTTGTGAGACAACAGCAGTGCAAAAGATGCACCATGTTCCAAGATAGGCCTCACTTCATCTGCATCAAGATACTGTTAGTTTAAAATGTATATCTTTAGGACTGTGTAGGGGGCCTGGAGAAGCAGAGGCTTCTGTAAGTGTCAAAGTTGTTGAAAAACTGTTTGACCTTCAATCTTTTCCCTTGTCTTTTCTAATTTTTAAATACATTTTTTTATATTTTTCAAATGTTTGTTCTCTCTTTCACAGATTGAAAGTATAAAAATAACAAGTGACTAAGTTAACGACAATTATAAGGTAAATGTTTTGTACTCTTTTCGTTACATTTCTATCACATTTAACTACTATTAGTTCCACTGCTTCATTTCTTTAACCCTCACTTTCCTGCCTTTGCTACTTCCCTCATTCCTTTCTCTATTACTTACTTACTCTACTCCTTCCACTCCTTTTCTCAGTCCCTCTCTTCTCATAGTTCCTCACTCTTGTTCACTCACTCCGTCTCTATTACTCTTAGTGTCTCTGACTGATCACTCTTTCACTACTTGTTCATTATGCTTTCTCTCTGTAATTAAAACACACTAAGGGGCATATTATGAACACAGCCAATAAAATTATTGCTGCTTTTATCGGCAGAAAACTGCTGCAAAAGCGGCTTTAGCGGCAGTTTTCTGCCGCAAAAGCGGCTTTAGCGACACATTTCTGCCGATAAAAGCTGCGAAACTTTTATCGCCTATGTTGATAATATGCCCCTATGTTATTTACATTTCTTTGCTGTTTCAATTATTCCTTTTCTGTTACTTCTTCTTTTCTGCTTTCTGTTTTTTCTCTCTGTTATTCCACATGTTTTAATCTTATTTTGAACATTCACTCACATTCTCTAAGAAACTCTTCTTTGTTATTCTTCTACTCTCCTTTTTTTCTTTCACTTCCTTATCTATTTTGTTTTTCACAATTATACCCTCTTCCATCTTTTCTTCGGTAAATAGATCTATTAAACAGTATCTCTGGTGTAGTCCCTATAGCTGTCTTTCTTTTAACATTACTCTCTGTTTACTTCCCTTATACTTACTCTTCTTTTTTTTAAAAAAAAAATTGGGTTCGCTCCCGGTTCGCGTACCGGGGAGCGAACCGGGAAGCGAACCAAAAGAAATAGAGGTTGCCAGAGTGCTAAACATTCTAGCAATTTTTTTATAAAGGGGAGGTAGTTCTGAAAAGAACTTTTTTTTAATGTTTTTGTTGTTTTATATATTTTTTTTATTTTTCTGAACATTTTTTGTTTTTTTTGTATTTTTTGAACAATTTTATGGTTTTTTTTGGTTTTTTGGGGGGAAACAACAAAAAACAGGTATTAGAAAGGGCTCAACAGGAGCAAAAATTTTTTTATTTTTTGGGGCGTTTTGAGCACTTGTGGTTTTCATATGCTCTGTTTATCAAATTAATACTCATATTTGCACATGAGAGTAAGTTACCACAATAAAGACACACTATCTTCATGTGCACAAAATTTTCTTGAATGTTTGGCACTGTTTCCCGTGCCTCTGGCCCGACAGAGTTACCTGTGCCGATCTACTGGCAACAGGAGTTGGTGGGTTGTCTTGGAGGTCACGCATCTCTGCCATGCTGTAATTCAGTGGATGCCACCTCTGCATATGACGGTGCATAGTATAGTTGCCGAAACTATACTTTTTATCTGTGCCTCTAGATAAATCTTCTTTGCATATGAGGCATGTCACATAGCGAGCATTCACTTTTTTTTGTCCTTGAGGAAAAGAAAAAAACTGCCAAATAAAACTATTTTTGTGGTGAGATATCCGGGGCTCCTCACGTAAAAACTGTCTTGGCTGTACTTCCTCTTCTTCATCCTCTTCCTCCTCTGTGTTGGGAAGGAACTGTGGAGGTGGTTCTCTCTTCCTTGGTGGTGGTGGTGGTGGTGGGGGTGCACCAGCTGCAGCTACTACTGAAGCCATTTTCTACTAAGCAAAATAGGTCTTCCTTTCACAAAGTTGAAAGTCAGAGTGAGAAAAAAGGTGGGGGCTTTCATCATTTTGGAAAAAAAATTGTTCTAAACCAATGAAAAGTGTTATTTTTAGGTCACATGACCTAGCCTTACATCATTAGGAAACCAAAAGTGAAATGAACCAATGAAAAGTTTTATTAACAAGTCACATGACCTGTTACGCTTACGTTACGCGCTGCGGGCCGCGCCCCGGATCGCTTCCGGGGAGCTGCGCTTCGCGCCTCGGTTCGCGTACCGGAGCACTTCCGGGTGCGCTAACGCGGCCCGTCATAAGACGCATTACGCGACAACGCGATACGTCGCACTTCCGCGACGCGTCACGATGTTGATTTCTAACGCGGCAGTTGCGCTAACGGAACGTTTAGCGGTTCGCGTACCGAGTCGCGGCACCAAATTGAGCTAACGGGAAGCTACCCGGTTCGCGGACCGGGAGCGAACCAAAACATAATAATAAAAAAAAAAATTATTAGTAAACATATAAAATATATTTTTATTTAAAGAAGAATACATTTTAAAGCTTTTGATATTTGCTATTAAAAAACCATTGAAATTCACAGAAAAAACCATAGGTTATAGACCATATATAGTTAGGAATTAGCATTTACAAAACCTTGAAAATTCACTGAAAAAACCATAGGTTATAGACCATATATAGTTAGGAATTAGCATTTAAGAAACCTTTTTTTTACTCACACAAAACCATTGAAATTCCATATATAGTTAGTTGTACTAACTATATATCACGCACCCGCAATCCACTGCGGATCATGTCACATATTACATCATTCATGACATGGTCAGTGACATCACTGATGACATCACTGATGACATCTCAAATGACATCACTGATGACATCACTGATGACATCTCAAATGACATCACTGATGACATCTCAAATGACATCATTGATGATATCACTGATGACATCACTGATGACATCATTGATGACATCTCAAATGACATCACCGATGACATCACTGATGACATCACTGATCACATCTCAAAAGACATCACTGATGACATCACTGATGACATTATTCATGTGATAATACGATGAATCTCTTCAGACTCTAATAAAAATTTAGATACACTCAGTGTAAACAGACACTCACAGACTGTCACTCATCCATGGAGTTACTCACACACCTAGTCAGTCATGTAAAGAATCAATCACACCTCCATTTCCTCAACTATACAGTTATACACACCTTACTTATTCAAACATATACTAACACATATTTACTCTCTTATACAATCCCTGATACAAGTTCACAATGATCCATACAGCCACTCACACATTCACTGGCTCTTATGCATAGTTATTTATATATGTCAACTCTCACATGTACTGTGTTTTACATATGTACTTACTTTGACATGTAGCACTTAGATATCCATTCACTCACCAATACACTCATGCACACAGTCAACTGCCCATTCAGCTGTTTCCACATGCACTTTTGAACCCATACATCTAGTGAATCAACTGCTCACACATCTATGCACAGAGTTATACACCTCCCAGCCACCCACACACACACTCAGTCTCCCATACAAATACTTAGGCAATCAACCAATAACCCATATAGTTACTCATATAGCTACTGATCAACACATGCAGCAGTTTACAGAACAACAGACATAATGATGCACAAATTAAGACAGTTTAGTCACTAACCCATGCACTCAGTGAGACACATTTAATCAGTCACTCATACAGTCAGTCATGCACCTAATAAATCCTTCATCCAGACACTTATAAATCCACTCATTCTTCAATATGTAAGACATATTTTAACTTTACAGAAACATACAGTCACTGGATGTTGTCATCAGTGATGTCATCAGTGATGTCATTTGAGATGTCATCAGTGATGTCATCAGTGATGTCATTTGAGATGTCATCAGTGATGTCATCAGTGATGTCACTGACCATGTCATGAATGATGTAATATGTGACATGATCAGCAGTGGATTGCGGGTGCGTGATATATAGTTAGTACAACTAACTATATATGGAATTTCAATGGTTTTGTGTGAGTAAAAAAAAGGTTTCTTAAATGCTAATTCCTAACTATATATGGTCTATAACCTATGGTTTTTTCAGTGAATTTTCAAGGTTTTGTAAATGCTAATTCCTAACTATATAACCCCACCTCAGCCTACTGTTTTTAATGCAGCTACCACGATCATGCCTCTTGTGGTCTCTTCTCACCAAACAACGACGGCACAAATTCACGGGCAACTCAACCCCGAGCACCCTAACTGCAGTCAACAATCCTCAACTTCGCAAATAATGATCCCCTCAACAGCACCACCAGCTTCGAGTCCCCTGTATATGTTATTTTCGCCATCAGAACATATAAAGGATACATCGCAAAGCCAGCCAGTATTGCTTGCCCAGAACAATCAGTCTATGACAGACCTGTCGCTTTTTTTCAAGATGCATGAAAGTCCATCCAGGACTAGACCGATCCTAAACGAAAAACAAAATACTGAAGAAAATACCGGGACCGGGACAAGTGCTTGGCCACAACTCTTACAAACCCTGCAGCAAACAGTCAATGCACTCAATTACCATTCGATAAAATTGGAGGTGCAGGTCGACCTACTAAACACCTTGGCACTATTTACGTCTGCGATAGACAGTAAACTAGACAAACTTAATTCCTTAATTTTACGGGCACAAGCCTCCACGAAGCTTGCCCAACCAACCTGTTGTTGCTCCCCAATTATAGATTCCCTTTCTCTGCTCCCAGAATGCCTAACCACCGTCATAAGGGAAGTAAAGTTGTTGAGGGGAGGAAACGTTTTAAACAAACTGCCTCCCCCCTCACAGCAAGTACACCTAAAACCCATTGAGGCTTCTGCCACGCTGAACACTAACACAGATGAAGGAGAGGCTTCAACTACTGGAATAACTACTGATCCAACGAAGCTGAACGGCCATCCCCAGAGTACTAAATCAAAATCAAACCTGACGGCAGAAAACGGCCCTCCTTCGTCACCAATCGGTCGCACAACCAGGCATGATCATCTTGAGCCTGTGCAAACAAACAGCCTCGTTTCTCAAAGTGAATCAACAGTGTCGGCCCTTTCAGGGCCAGTGTTACCACGTAGTAAAAGAGAGCGTAAACGCCAGCGGAAAGCCAGAAACAAACTCAGGGCAAATTCCAACATGGCTCACCAGGAACTTTTTCCAATTTTCAAAAAAGCCGAAAACAAAAAAGCTCTTGTCACAAATAGCGAAACAGAGCGAAGTATTACTCTCAAGGGAGTTACCTTGGAAAGACTCACCCAAGAATCTATGAGGAGCCCACAGGACCAAAATAAACAAACAATGGCCCCAGAAACAACTGAGGGCAGGGCCAACACAGAAACCACCAGGATGAGCTCAGAGACGGCAAGTGCAACCGTACCTAAGATGTCACCAGAAAAACCCAGACCATCGATGGCCCCCATTTCCTTGGGAAAAGAAAACGCAATGTCAAGTTTCAACTATTCTAAAACTATCTGCAATGATCCTAAAGTTGCGATCAGTCACAGTTTACACTTGAAGAGAGCTTCGCAACGACTGTTACAACAGTCACACGAAATCAAACCAGACAGGACAGTCGAAAATTCTAACATTAAGTCCATAAGTGTCCTGGAGCCAACAAATAATGACCTACCGTGCCATCAAATTCTACTGGCCCCTGAATATAAATCAAAAGGGCGGCATGACATTCTAAACAGATCCAATCTGTTAAAACTATCAGAAGGAATTCCGGGTCTAGCCGGATTGGCCACGAACAATATAGAATCTATTGAATTTCTCTCCCCTCAAGGAAATCAACCCTCTGAGGTCACTGTGGTAACTTTTTCATCGGCCAGTTGGGTAGGAGCTTTTCTAGAACAGAAATCGACGCTGCGGAACTGGGGAATCAGAGTGTACCCTTACTCCACCCCCGGGTATCCCACCTCCCTGCTAGCAAGTTCACCCCCTCCCAGTAATCTGGCTACATCCAAAAAACCAGGATGCGAAAAACCCTATTCGGTCTTAAAAAACACCTCAGGGGCCGATGTCAAACCAAAAGGGCCGTAAAAAGCCGGGGACACTGAAAATTCTAACTACACCTGGGGGTGGTTGCCAGCAATCCTGTCATCAAAACACTCAAACTGACCGCCAGCGGGTGAAACACCTGCAGAAACACACAATTCCTTTAGAATATCCCTCTTAGCGGCGGACAAACAGCACAAAGGAGATAACAAGCAGGGACGGCCCCCATTCTCATTATGTTCATGGAATATTAGTGGACTTCATCCAAAAATTTCAAATGATGATACCATGGCTTTCCTGTGCGAACATGTAGCTATCGCCCTACAGGAAACTTGGGCGACAGAGGGCTGTCCCATAGAAGGATACATGGAGTTTTGGAAACCAGCACTCAGGGACAGCCGCTTTGGTCACCCTAAAGGCGGATTGTCCACATACATCTCAAACAACCTAAAGGGAGCCCTCAACCAAATTCACTTCAAAGAAGATTGGCTACTTGGGGTCAAAATTAACCCCCGGAGGATGCAGCGTCCAATTCTCCTTGTCAATGTGTATATTAATCCCAGCACCCGTACAAAAAAAGATCCCCTGGTCCGATTGTGTGAAATCATGAACGACATCGCTACTGAATATACTAATTCGGACCGCTTCATTACGGGGGATTTCAACACAAATTTGTTTCAGGGGAATGCTGCTGACATGGAAGGCCCGGACCTGACTAACATCTTTGAGGCTATGACTCAATCTAAACCTCTGATGCAAGCCCCAAATATTTTAGGTGAGCTCTCTGTGATGAGATTCTATAATGCAGGCTACCTGGTAGTGAATGGAAGGACAACAAGAGATTCACCTCCAAACTGGACCTGGTCGAACGGAACAAAAAAGTCTTACTTAGACTTCACTATCTGTAATTCAGAATTACTGTTCAAGCTGAACAGTTTCTGCATCCATCCACGGACTGAAAGAGACCACAGGCCCCAGGTCATCACTCTCACCACAAATCCGGAATTCCACAAAGTGGCTCCAATAACATACAAGGGAATCCATACTGAAAACCTCAAGCGCCTCAAATGGAATGAATCTAACAGTCAGAGTGTTTTAAAAGCAAGCAAGGACTTCATAACAGGCAGTCTTGATAAAGATGCCAACCCGATATGGAAATGGTCGCAGCTGTGCCTTCACCTAATCAACTCATATCCAGCGACTGCGCAGAGATCAAACCGCTCATCACCAGTAGGGGCCACAACCTCCGCTGTCCTAAAACCACTAAAGAGTGCAAGGAACACCGCATTGAGGCTGGTTTCAAAATTCCCGGGGAACAGTGCCATCCTTGCCACATATCATCATGCCCACAAAGCATTCAGGAGGGCAGTCTCCCAAGAGAAACAGGCTCAGGAAAACCAGTACTGGGTAAAACTGGTGTGGGAAAGCAAGCAAAAAAACTCAAGGAAATTCTGGTCCCTTGTCAACCGCACCCACCTGAACCTAACAAACTCTGGCTCTGCAAACATCCAGGAAGCTGAATGGGTAACATATTTAGCAGATCACTTTCAGGCACCAGACAATCATGACTGCACTAAACCGCCCAGGGCTCCTATTATTGTAGATGATGTATCACTGATTGCCACCTTGGACATAAACCGGGGACTTACCCCTGTACATGCACTAACCGAGGAACGAGTTTCTCAAGCAGTGATAAAAGGGAGACAAGATGGAGCACCTGGCCTGAATGGCCTACCACAAAGGTTATTCAAATCGGACGTCCCGTTTTGGTCCAGGGTGTTACTAAATCTTTTTAACACACCCTGAGAACACTGACTATCCCGGATTCATGGCCTGGTGCAATAATTCATCCCATCCACAAAACTGGATCACGAGCCAAGCCTAATAACTACAGACTAATCGCCCTATTGGACATAGAGCCAAAACATTTTGCAGGACTCATTTTGGAGGACCTAAGGCAATGGGTAAAGGACCATGCTCCGATTCCCTTGAACCAAACAGGGTTTGTTCCCAATTCAGGAACTACAACAAATTTACTGGAAATGTCTACTATAATCGACAAAGCTTTATTAACACGCAGGATGGTCTTTTGCTGCTTTGTCGATTTCAAAGCAGCGTTCGATAGAGTGCCTAGGGCGGCTCTCTGGAATAAACTGACTCAGTGGGGTATTCCAAACAAAATACTGAACCCAATTATTCAACTCTACTCTGATACATGGGTTCGAGTGAAGTTAGGGTCCAGCTCGCATCTCTTGCGAAAAATCATGACCTTGCGCGGTGTTAAGCAGGGATGCGTGCTGGCCCCTCTTCTCTTTACCCTATTCATAGCCGACTTGTCAAGTACTCTAGACAGGGTAAATAGTCATCCACCCAAAATAGGAGGTGCAGCACTATGTAATCTTTTATACGCGACGACCTGGTCCTGTTTAGCTTTACTAGAGTAGGGTTACAAAGGCTCCTGGTTGCATTATCGCAATATACGACTGACAACCAACTAGAAATTAATATGGAGAAAACCCAGATTGTCCCATTTGGCAAGAAACACTATAGTGGCGGTGGTTGGTCAATCAACAAAATAAATCTCTCGATTGGCCAATCATACAAATATTTAGGTGTTCACTTGGACACAAGGGACAGCTTTTCAAAGCAAAGCAGCGTGATTGCAGCTAAAACTACGGCCCTAGTGGTATCCTTGGCCAAGCTATCAAAGAAACTTTCAGGTCCAACCTTTGCCCCCTTATTAGAAGTTCTTAGAGCAAAAATTGGGCCAACACTTTCTTATGGCATGGAGATCTATAAAGGCAAAATGAACACTGCCCTAAACAAGTACACAACAAAAATCTACAGAAAGGTACTTCATCTGCCGAGTACTGCCTCTCCGGCCCAGATCAGATTAGAACTGGGTTTAACCAACTATGAAGCCTCTAATGTTGGTACTTACCTTAACCTCTGTCACAAATTAAAACAGGCCGAACCAGGTACACTCGAATTCCTAATCTGGAAAGAAATTAATGAAACTAACCCTGGGGGAACATTTGGGCACCTTTTGAACGATTATATTCATCAAATGTCAGCTGCCAACCTTTGGGCTCTTAACCCCAGTCAGTCGGTTTTTAAAAATATAATCAAAAAAAGTGTAAAACTGAAATCTCTGGCTTTAGACAAAGCTATAGTCACGAAACGTAGTCATTCTTGGGCAGTAGTCAACTATTACAAACGACTGACCCCTGCTGCCTACCTCTCCACGACATGGTCGCGATCAGGGAGCCCCAGCTGCTAGTGACCCTTCGCCGGAGTCCTAAGTGCGTAACCCAGGAGCTGACCGTGTTGGTCTTCAGGAGTTGTCAGTGGAGAATAAGCAATTGTACCTGTGTGCACCAGGTGAGTGAATTATTTTTGGTGTCGATTGGAATGCGCTGTGCTTTTGGAAACAGTTAACTGTATTGGATTTGTGGTCAGTGTTCCACGAAGAAATTTGGGGGTCTGACGGGGCAGCACTGTGACTGCACGGGCAGATGCTCCACGGACTTGTTTTGTGAATAATAGAGACTACGATCGGGCGCCTTGGTGTGGCACGTGTGGTGCCCACCTGGCCGAACTGCTCTCGGAAAAGCCCGTGGTTGTACCTGGGTAGCCTTCGGGACACATCTGAAGTGATGCTAAGGCAGTGGGCTTAGTCAGAATAGTCCAGAGGGTGAATCAGGAAGAATTTGGGAAGGTCTGTAGGTCAATCTGTGGATAATACCTGTCCGACAGTCTCTTGGTAGTCTTTGGACTGCTTAGTTTTGGTATCTGTTGGTCTGGAATCGGAACTGATTAGTTCTCCATGAACGGGAGTCGACGGGTTCCGTTCCTTTGTTTGGAAAAGACATGTCATTTTGAAAACCTTTTTCTTGGTATATAATTGTGTGTATTGTCCTGTTTGCGTTTGACTTCAAGAAATGAGTGAAAATGTTGAGAATGTGTGAACATGGCCATGTTTGAAAGACTGTTGTTCTGAACGAATTTTAACTGATAAACAGTAATAATGCTGTGTTTTAGTATATTATGTTTCGGATGCTGTTGTCGCCGGAAAGGCGCACGATTGGAGGAAAAACAGCCTGCCCCACCAGAGGGCAGCCCAAGTCATGATATGTATGTTAAACATCGTATTTCGCCCATTTTGTTTAATACGCTATGGCATAAATATACTAAAGACAATGTGGAATTGCAATGGCCCTTAACCGGGTCTTTTGATGAGAAAAAAATACATTTCCTGCAGGATCGATTGTTTTCTAAGCGAAGTCGACAGGCAATGTTTGATTCTTTAAACATGTGGCAGAAGGAAGCGAAGCGTAGTCGAATAAGGGAAGAGAAGTTATGTAAAATAAAAAGAAGCCAGACGATTACGCAGAAAGCCATAGCATATGATAAAGCACAAACCTAGAAAGGAATTGATTGTACAGATAGACAATTTAGATTACAAGTGGATAAGAGTTATGTAACTAGGACTGAGCCAGAGGATGAGATAGAGGATTTATTGGATGTGCGTCCGCCTCCTCCTTATGCTCCACAACGCATATATTCTGTGGTCCCTTTAAACCCAGCTCCGGTTCCCACGGCCTCTCCGCCTGTTGTGTCCTCTCCCACCACCCCTCCGGGAACGTCCTCTGTTTTGTCTCCTTCATCATTTGGATCGGCTACTTTATGGTCCGATGCATTGCCATCTCCCACTGTGTCCACGGTTGATTTGTCTCCCCCAACTTCCGCTTGGGCTTCCCAGTCTTCGAGCACGACCCCAACCCCAGCTGACCCTACTCCCTCCTGTGCTCTAGGGGATTTTGGCGCACAAAGATTGTTTACTCACTCGACAGTAGGACTAGAAGAAAAGCTGATGATTGTGAATCGGTCATCCCAGTGGATGCGCAATCCTATTTATACTTTGGCTGATATATAGAGTACACTTCGAGATTATGAGCCCGTCATGCAGCAGCATGCCCTAGAGCATATGGCGATCCGTCTTATTTCCCTATGGGAGCAGTGTTTCCCAGGAGGGAGGGCCCCACAGGTGATGTATGATATTCAGGACTCATAAGTTTAAATTAGGAGTAGAGGACGTATATAGGAATGTCGAGGTTTTATTATATTATCAAGGGCGGACGCACTTGAAATGTCCGATTGGGGACTCTCAGCACCCTAAGCGGGAAGTCCATCCTATCTACCATCCTGAAATACCAGAATTAAGAAACGATCAGAATATAGGGCCAGATGTAACTAAATCACAAATACCGAATCGTTATTACCGATTTTTACCGAATCGGTAATAAGGAATCGGTATTTGCAAAATAGGTAATAATTCGGTAAAAATTACCGATTCGGTAACATTCGGTAATAGTTAAATATTCCTTAGAATTCGATATAAATATTACGGAACACCCATTACCGAATCGGTAAAATACCGAATCTGTAAAACCGATTCAGTAAATACTGAATCGGTAATTCAAAAAAACAAGAATTTTGGAATCAGCCAATCCAGAACAAGCACATGACTCCCAACATAGAAGTGGCCACGCCCATGAAGGTGCACTGAATCAGTTGGTGTTTGGAGAGACTGGGAGCAGCAGCAACAGCAGAGGAGCAGAACAGCCAACACCCAATTCACAGAGACAAACTGCACCATGGCCACATCTGATAAAAGCAAGGATTCTGCAGCTGGGAGAAAAAGAAAAATTTAATTTAGTGAGAAGGAGTTGGAGGTCCTCATTGAAGAAGTAGTAAAAGACCATGACCATCTCTTTGGTAAGAGGTCACTAAACGTGCCTGAGTCCCAGAAAAGGGCCATTTGGATGGCAATCCAAGAAAAAATAAATGCCATTGGGGTCACATCACGGACAATTGAGGACCTGAAAAGCGTTGGTATGACCTGAGAGCACGTGCCAAGTAGAGGATGTCTGAGCGCCAGAAACAATCAGGAAAAACTGGTGGTGGAAGCTCCACAGCGCCTGCTGCTACTGCCCTGGACCAACTGGTAGAATCCACCCTCCGGCCAGAGAGTGTCCGTGGAATTGGGGAAGTGGATAGCTCTGCTAGACCTTCCAACACACAATGTAAGTTGCATTATCTCATACTGTTTTCCCTCCCTAACCCCAATCCCCCTGCAACAATCCCACTCCAGGGCATGTTTTATGTAAGCTGTGCAATGCATCATGGGAAATATAGTCCCTATCAATGGGTAGCAAAACAGCCACTCCCCAATTAGCTTAGGCAATTGTTACACATCTATAGATGAGATAGCAGAGGTCAGACAGCTAGGATGTCAGTTTATAGTTTGCCACAGAGGAGGACAGGCAGGAAGTCCAGCATACATCACCAGGTGCAGATACACAGCTATGTGGGGCGCAGTCCCCCATGCGTAAACGTAGCACAGGTGTCCATAGACGAAGCCCAAGGTCACAAATTCCAGAATTGCAAGGCTCAAATGTCTTTGCAGGCCTGGAGGGCCAAATGCTGATAGTGCAGCACCTGCAGGGGAAGACAATGCGGACCATTCAGAGGCAGATGGTGGCAAACAACCGGAAGGTGGATGAAATGAAGGAGGCCATATACTGCCTCAACAATACAATGGCAGAGGGACTGAAGGAGGTATCTGAAGCAGTGAACGAATTAAGTGACAGAATGGAGGGGGAGCGCGCTGCAAGGCGGAGAGACAGGCAGGTGATTGCAGGCTTCACGAAGTCTGTGAACAGACTGTGTAATGCCACCCACGTGCTGAGTCGAATATCTGTGGCCATGCAAATGGAGATGGCCAAGTGCAGTCATGAGGTTACCCAGGGCCTGGTCACAGTCACCAGTGTCGTGGAAATCATGCAGACCAACCAGATTGCTGCCACCGGTTCCGGGGACGTTGAGGAAAGTGAGGAGGCAAGCAGTCTTAGCACTGAACCCCCCCTTGCTAGAGAATAGGAGGTGCAGTGTGAGGCATGGCTCTGCTGCAGGACACAGTGCTGCTGAGGACAATGTGCAAGCAGGATGCGGCACTGGTGTGCGGGGGCGCAGGAGATACAATTCAGATCTGTAGTGGGTGAAGTAACCCTTTTGAACACATAGCTGGTGTCATGGTGTGCTGATAATTTGCTTGATGTAAGGTCTATTAAACACACTGACATAAATGCATTACCTGGCTTTGTCTCATTACTTACTTAAAAATAATAATTTGTGATCTCTGACTGTCTCTGTCTACCATCTGCTGCAGGTGCGCCGCCTGCTGCGCTGTGCTGTGTACCTTCCTCATCCTCATCCTCTCTTCAGAATCACACATTTCAACAGGTGTACCCTTCTTAGTGGCAAGGTTATGCAGCACGGCACATACAGCTATGATTTTGCAACACACCAGGGGCAGGTACTGCCGTGCACCTCCACTTTTGTGCAGGCAGCGGAACCGTCTTTTGAGGAGTCCAAATGTTCGCTCAACCACAGTGCGGGTCGAACTATGTGCAACATTGTATCTCCTTTCACTTGGGGTGGATGGGTGCAGGTACGGAGTCAGGATGGAAGAGCGCACTGCATAGGCACTGTCACCTGTGTGTGAGATGTAAGTAAGTATTACACAGCGTACAATCTCATCAACAGTTGTGTAATTCAGGGGGTGTCACATGTACTTACGTAGCAGGTAGCCTTCACCAAATTTTCCTGCAAGGAGCTGGGTATATATCCCACTGTTCCTGAATATGTATGAATCGTGGGTGCTCCCTGGAAACTTTGCAACTATGTTGGTGATTATGTTCTTCGCATCATATATAACCTGTACACTGATGGAATGTGTGGACTTGTGATTGCGGTAGATATACTCAGTCGTAGCAGGGGGGCAAATTGGTATATGTGTCCCATCAATGGAACCTATGACGTGTGGGAAGTGGGCCTTCTGATAAAAGTCCAACTTGGTCTTCAGCAGTTCTGCCTGTGTGTTGGGGAATTTGATGTAGTGTGCCATTCTTTGCAACATGGCATCCAGGAATTTGCGGAAGAAACGCGACAGGCAACTTTGTGAAACTCCATCTGCCACAGCTATTACCCCTTGGTAACTGCCAGATGTCAGGAGGTGCAGGCAACAGAGTACCTATACATGAGTTGGTATTGCGTGAGCCCTTGGTGTCTGGTGCTCCAGGAGTGGGTGCAGGTCCCGTATGAGGTCCAAGATGGTGTTTGGGTGTAGCCTGTAGCGCTCATGGATTTCAGCCTCAGTCAGTTGGAACAGTGTTATTCGCACTCTGTACACGCGCTCCTCCCGTCTCCAGAACCTCAGTCCTGCTGCACGCAAACGTAGCCGCCTTGCTATCACGTACAGGGCTGCCATTGTGTTCACACTGATGCAATTTGGGGCTGTTTTTATGCAGTGCACCTGATTACCACCTGCTTTCACTTAGTGCTAAATACCAATTCTTAATTACCGATTTTTGACAAATTCAGTATTTGGTACATCACATTGCCCACTTTTTACCAATTCCTTATTTCCGATTTGGTATTTTTTTTTGGATTCGGTATTTGTTTTCCGATTCGGTATTTTTTATTCTCCGAATCGGCAAATAAGGAATCGTTAACTGTTTTTCCTTTTTTTTACTGTTTCCTTATTACCGATGCCAATCGGTAATACCTACATCGCACATGGCTAAATACCGGTCGTAATGGTGAAATTTACCGAATTTCACCGTTATCGACCGGTATTTAGCCACCTACATCTAGCCCATAGTGACTAGACCCGGTGTGGAAGCGTGATTTCAAGAGCAATGGGTTTATACTCCTTGGAAAAGGAGTGAAGTCCTTTCACTAAAATCGCAGCGCACTGACCCCCGTAAAAATCCTACGGCTTATTATAAGGAACTTACAGAGGCTGCCTCATTGGCTGTTATGACCCTAGTTGACATAGAGCTATTTTTTGGCTCTTTAGTCCCTGTTGATGTTGATCAACAGGGACTAAAGAGTTGGGCGGAACTTGGGATCAGATTAAAGATTGGGACAAGGACCGCAAACCTGGTGATAAAGCGAAAACCAAACTATTGGCTTTACCGGGTCGGATTATTACCTATATGCATTCGTTAATTCCACCCCGTAAAGTAGATTGGGACAAGTTGACAGCGTGCAAGCAGAAGAACGACAAAAGTGTTTCGGATTTCTTCACTAGATTTGAGGGCGTATTCATTGATTTTAGTGGGCAAGAGTTGTCAGTGGAGGGTGGTATACAATTATTTGTTAATCGGTTTGTGACAAATCTGTTACCTGAAGTCTCAGCGCGGCTACAAGCCGCTAAAAGTACTTGGAAAACTTCTACACCTTAGATTATACTGAGTATGGCTCAGTATTACGAACACCGGGAAAATGAGAGTAAGGATAAGACAGAAAAGAAAGCAAAGGATCTTAAAACACAAGTGTTGTTACAGCAAGTCATCCGGGGACGAGGCAGAGAAGGGGCGGTAGAGGGTTTGTTCTGAGAGGGGCAGGAACCGGACGAGGCGGAGGACCAGCTGTTGCTTTTGGAATAAACCAATGCGCCTTTAAACTGCTCCCTTCCTTAACCTGGAGCTCCACCTTGTGGCCTGTTTTTAAACAATGCTCCCACCTTGAAATTCTGTGCTGACTGATGACCCGATATTTTTTTTATCCTGAACCTAGCGATCCTCTCCTTCTATAGCTTTGCGGAGATTGATTGTTTGCTCTGTTAGGGTTATTTCAGCATTGCTTTATTATAACTCCCTCCAAGCGTAGCTGTGCTGTAATTGTTTGCTTCGTGGACTGTGTCAATCACCCCCCCCCCTTTATCTTCTGCTACTATTGCCTAGTCTTCTTTGCCTTTGCTATCCCGACTACCCTGTTTCCTACTTGATTATATTATTTACCTTGTCCTTTTGTTGTTTACCATCTAGTACCTCTGTTTATTTCACCTTGAGATCCCTGGTCCATGCTTCACATATTGATTTGGAATTTTATTCTCTCTTTTTGCTTAGGTTTATGTTTTTTTACTTTGTTCACAAGCAATTATGTAAAGCAGTATTGCTGATTGTCTACAGCAGGCCCTACAAATTTGTTTGACAAAATCTAACGCACGTCCGATAAATTTTGCCATCTACCTCCCAACTACTGTCTCTCCCACTACCTCCTAACTCCGTCTGACTACCGCTTCCTTCGTACCTACCTACATGACTCATATTCTCATGTCTCTGGCCTCTTTCTCTCATATCATCTTGTGACCACATTCCCTCTCTTTTTTCTTCTCCTCTGCCGAATCCTCCCCTTACCCTTTCCCAACACCGTGTCCTTCTACTCCTCCCTGTCCACGTCTCTCCCTCCACAGCTTCAACTCACTGCCCTCCCTTGACTTCTCACGTGACTATCTGATTTACCTCTCTTTCTTTGCCCAATACGCCTCCTCCCAATTTCCCTTCTCCCACCCAGGACCTTTCTCTATCTAAACATGGTCCCAACAATACAGCGCCAGGCAGGAGATATGTGCCTCTGTTCACACCTTATGCACCTCGTGCAACCTTCCCCCTCTCCGCTCCTACTCCTTCCAGCTTCTGTCCTCTGTTCTCAGCCCTCACATGCCCTAGCCCTTTGTTCCCCACCCTGTTTTTCTGTGAACCTTAGACAGACTTCCTTTTGTCTCTATGGTTGTTTCTTCCCTTATCCTCACTCCCTCTCGCCCCCTACCCCCCACTACTTTCTCTCGCCTTTCACTCCTCCCTAATTGTATTGCTGATTGTCTTATTTAATGATTATTTGTTGATTCTCTTCTAGTATATTGTTGAACCACATTGTTGCACTTCCTGTCGTCTCTCCTATTGTCTCCTACCGCACCCTCCCTCTATTTATGTCTCTCCCTCCCTTCTCTCTCAATGTTTTGAGACTGAATTATTTTGTCTGATGCCCGATGGAGCACTTGGTTTAGCTATAAGGGAGATGGGCCTTGGACTCCCTCCTTGGTCGTCACCTACCCAGTCGGTCGTTAGGCAGACTTCTTTTCGTCTCTCCTTATTGTCTTTTCTCTAGGTCCTATCCTTTCTCCCCTGAATCTCTCCCCTTGCCTGCTACTCTGCCTATCCCCTGTCCTTTGTGCCCTTTGACTAAGCACTCCTTCTCCCCTTGTTGGGGAAAGATCCAATATTTATACTCTGGAATCTCAGCGAACATGCTGAGTCCACTGCGCCAAGGGAGCCACTCACACTTGAGGTATGGTATGGCACCCCTTGCCAAAGCACTCCCTCTCCCCTTTTTGGGGAAGGATCCATTATGTAGACCTTGGAGTCTCAGAGACCTCTCTGAGAGAGTCCACTGCATAAAGGGAGCATCTTGCAATAGAGATTGGAAAGGGATATCACTTCCCCTGGGATCACAGCTTACTGGACTTTGGACGTTGCCTTGACTCGTCTACCGGTTTGTGTCCCCGTCACCCTTCCCCTCTTCTCACCATGCTGTGACTCTCACCCTTCCCTCCCTTCCTCTTTCCCACCTTCATTATCTGTCTATTTCCCCTACTCCAACCCCCCCTGAATATCTCACCTTGCCTTCTTTTCCCCTTACGTATTTGTAATTAGTGTTCATCTCAACCTTACAAGTAACTATGTTGCCATGCTCTAAGAACTATGTAACCTTTGTAACGATGTAACCTGTAACTATGATCTGAAGCTCATGGAAAGCGCTCTGATACCTCCGGGTCTAGCCAGCGCTATATAAAACTTTTAAAATAAAATAAATAAAGGGCATTGGTGATCTCAGTGTTCACTGTTGTTGGCTCTGAATGGGGCAGTAAGAGGGAGAGGAAGAGGTTGAGGTGGCGTGGATCGCAGTGATATGCGAAGAGAGGAGGCAACGCACGGTGAATCTGATAAGAAATATTTTGATAATCCGAAAGGTAGGCAGTACTATAATGAAGACTGTGTGTTTGATGGGACCGAAGGTTATGCTTATACATAAGACAGCCAAGGACAGAGTGAGGGCCAGGTGACAGTACCCGTTGATCAGCAAGGTCCTTATGTGCGAGGGCGGTTGATGGGGACATTTGAAAACTTCCTAGTTGATACAGGTGTGATGAATAGTTCTATTTCTCATTCACTGGTCCCAGAGGCTGCTCTGTCCGGGCAGAATAATGTTTCGGTGGGATTTTCTGGAATTCCGGTGGTGAGCCCCATCTCTAAACCTATTCGTTTTCTGTAGGTCCAGTCACAGTGGACTCTCCGTTTTTGTTGACGTCGCATTGCAAGGAGAATTTATTAAGGCTGGATTTGTTAAAAAAGTTGCATGCAAAGATTCATTGTTCTCCCGATGGTGTTTATGTGACTATACAATCCCCTGGTAAACCTATTTAGCAGTGTTTCCCAAAAATAAACCCCTCCCTCCTGAGCTTGCTACTATCCCAGTGACGCTATGGGCCCCCGGAGACGCTGATGTGGGATTGTTAAAGATTCCACCTGTTTCTATTACTCTGAATCGTATTGTTCGTCTACCACGTATACCTCAATACAAAATTTCAACTGCAGGTGCGAAAGCTTTACTCTCCATCATACAAGATTTGATCGACAAAGGCGTGGTGGAAGAAACGGCAGCTAATGTATGCAACAGTCCCATTTTACCGATTTTGAAGAAGGTCCCTGTTGGAAGCGATCCTGACCATGTTGATACATACCGCTTCGTGATTGACCTGCGGTAAATTAATAAAATAGTGGTACCACAATACCCTGTGGTTTCTGACATCACTATTATTCTCACAATGATTCCACCCACTGCTAAGTATTTTTCTGTTATTGATTTGAAGAATGCTTTCTTTAGCATTCCGATTCACCCTGATAGCCGTCAAATTTTCGGCTTCTCCTTATCTGGTCGCAGCTACCGGTTTTGTCGCGCTCCCCAGGGGTACACCGAGAGTCCTAGTATCTATAGTCAAGCTCTGAAAGCATTATTGGATGATTTGACCCTGCCCCCTGGTAATGTGCTCTTGCAGTATGTTGATGATCTGTTGGTGGCATCTGATACTGAAGAAGGTTGTTAAGAGGCCACTGTTCGCTTATTGGCTCATTTCGCGGCTCATGGTAATAAGGTATCCCTTTCCAAATTCCAATATTGTCGACAGGAGGTGACTTACCTTGTTCATCTACTGTTGAAAGAGGGGAGGAGACTAACACCTGAGCGTGTGACTACCATTTCTAATATGTCTGTACCTCGTACTCAGCGTGATGTTCATGCATTTCTTGGCATAACTTCTTACTGTCGCCAATGGATTCCTAATTTCTCTATTCTCTCTAAACCTCTCCTGTACCTAACTACTAAAGATGTGCATGAACCCCTGCCTTGGACTGATGAGTGTCAGAAAGCTTTTGATTCTTTGAAATCTGCGCTTTGCTCTGCACCCGACTTGGGTACTCCTGACTACCGAAAACCTTATGTGCTCTATGTATGTACATGAGGTGGACGGTTGCTCGCTTTCTGTGTTAACACAAGGATTTGGTGGTAAGCAGAGACCTTGTGCTTATTTTTCTGCGGCGTTGGATAATGTTGCCAGAGCACTTCCTAGCTGTTTAAGGGCAACTGCTGCGGTAGCGGTGGCCATTCGAAAGTCGGAATGGTTCGTTCTGAATACTGATCTCACAGTGATGGTACCGCACGCTGTGGACACATTATTGAATAAAAAGAAGTCTCAGCACCTTACCAGTGCGCGTTTTACTGGATACGAATTGACTTTGTTTGCTCCTCATATTACAATTAAACAGTGTGCCACTCTGAATCCTGCCACGTCACTACCCCTCCCTTCGGACGAGACAGACAATGATGTACATGATTGTATATTTCGGACAGAGGAAGAGGCAAAGGGACAGGTAGATCTCACAGACATTCCTCTATCTGACCCTCAAGGTTAATTGTATGTGGATGGCTCTTGTTTCAAGTTACCAGATGGCACGACGACAGCTGCATATGCGATTACGACTCTTCACAATGTAGTTGAGGCTTCTTGAGTACCCTATCAGTCAGCACAGGCAGCTGAGTTAGTGGCATTACTTCCTGCCTGTGAGTTGAGCGAAGGATTGAGAGTAAATATTTACACAGATAGCCAATACGCCTTTGGCGTGGTTCATAGTTTTGGCCGACTGTGGGCAGAAAGGGGTTTTCTCACTTCCCATGTTCAGAGAATACAACATGGGCCCAGATGTAGGTAAAAGAGATTTACCGATTTTTAATTACCGAATCTTACCGATTCGGTAATTAAAAATCGGTAAATCTAAGGGGTTGATATGTAGGTATTCCAGATGTGCTGGAATACCGATTCTGAAGAATTCAGTATTTACCGATTCGGTAAATACCGAATCGGTAATGCTCATTCATTCCTATGGGCTTTGAAGCCCATAGGAATGAATGGGCATTACTGATTCGGTATTTACCGAATCGGTAAATATCGATTTGCACAAGGGTGCAGGGGGTGTCACTTTGACACCCTCTGGCACCCCCAAAACAGGCTCGGGTGCCATGTGGCAGGCATACATGCCCTAAGGGCAGGTCTGCCTGTCATATGGCATAGGTGTGCATGCACACATGTGCATGCACACCGGAATCGGTATTTTACCATCAAATTGGATTTGATGGTAAAATACCGATTCGGTAAGGCTTGTGGGACTCAGAAGAGTCCCACCTACATCTCAGATTTACCGAATCGGTAAAAATACCGATTCGGTATTTTACAGAATCGGTAAATTTACTGAATCGGTAAATTTACCGATTCTGTAAAATAATGCCCCTACATACCATTTCTGAAATACCGGTCGGTAACGGCCGAAAATAATGATTTTCGGCCGTTACCGACCGACCTACATCTGGCCCTTTGTCCTTTGATACTATGATTACTGACTGCGCTAACATTACCAGAACAGGTGGCTGTAATGAAATGCAGTGCACATAAGACAGTGGTGGATGCAGTAGGTGAGGGTAATGCTTTTGCCGATCAGATAGCCAAAGAAACTGCCAAATCTAAAATGTCCTCAATGTTCGTGACTACTTCCGCTAGGTGGGTGGTGGAAATGGAAATGTTTGAAAACACTATGGAGAGTGTCCGAGAGATACAGAAAGAAGCTACTCCAGCTGAACTGGCTCACTGGGAAAAGGAAGTGGGGAGATTAGATGCAAACGATTGCTGGATTGATTTAACTGAGAAACAGAGATGGTTGTTGCCCAATGCATTAGTGAATGCTGTAGTGACTATGGCGCATGGTTCAGCACATATTGGGGCAAAAGGTATTTGTGCCCTTTTAGACCCTGTATGGAATAACCCTAACATCCCAAGAACTTCTGCTCATTTGGTTCAATATTGCATGGTTTGTTTGCAGCATAATCCTGGAGGCAGGGAACCTGTTCTGCACCACTATCTTTGTCTTTTGAAGTGCTTAAAATGGATTACATCCAGCTCGAGCGTGTGGACAACTTGAAGTATGTCCTGGTTGTGGTGTGCGCTTTCAGTAAATGGGTAGAGGCTTACCCAACTAAAGAAAACACTGCTCTGGTAACAGCAAAGGCTCTGATAAAGGAAAACTTCCCATGCTACGGATTGCCTCAGGTGATCTGGAGTGATAACGGGGGGCACTTTAATGCAGATCTTATCGGTCATGTTTGTAATGGATTGCAAATTAAGCAGAAATTCCATGAGGCTCGACACCCTCAGTCTGCTGGTTTAGTTGAGAAGTAAAATGGAATACTGAAACTCAAACAGGCGAAGATTCAAGAAAGTATTAGGTTAAGCTGGCCAGATGCCTTACTATTAGCACTGATGTCAATACGAGTTACCCCACATTCTCGATCTGGCCTATCTCCTTATGAGGTGATCTTTGGGCATCCTGCCAATGTCTGGGGTGTCCCGACACCCAGAGCGTTTCGTGATATTGAATATCCTATCATGACAGATTATTTGTATGCCTTGACTAAGGATCTTCATTTCATTCATCAACAGGTTTCCGCAGTGTTGCAGCCCCTGCCGGAGGGTCCCGGACATCGTTTGGAGCCAGGGCAGTGGGTCTTGGTCCGCAACTATCAGCGGAAATCCAGTCTGGACCCTCGTTGGTCCAAGCCTCTTCAGATCTTACTGGCCAATCAGACAGCGGTGAAGGTGAATGGAAAGAGACATTGGATACATGTTTCTCATGTTAAAAAGCTGCCCCTGCCGCTTCCTTATGATCAGCAAAATGAGGGAGGAATGTTGACCCAAGAGAGTGAACGGGCCCCTCGTTTTGTCCCTTTTTCTGATGCCCTGGAAGTTGGAGCAGGGCAAGGGGAAGGAGCTCCGGGCCCGAAAGGGGTTTTGTCATCTGCACAAGTGATTGCCCCGGATTCTGTGGCCCCTGTAGTTGAAAGAGAGATTCGTGATATTCCTGTTGCAATGGATCCATCCTCCTCTGTTTTGTTCCCTGATCAGAAAATGCCTGGCCATGTTCGATACAATCTGTGGCCCAGAAAACGAAACGGTACCCCAGGTGAAGATGACAGGAGATAGGTAGAGACTTGAGTAATAGGGTTTGTGAGATACACTTCTGGGGTACTGAGCGAGACACTGGACTGAACACGCTGGGAGCCTTGAACATTTGTTTGCTCCATTCAGAAAGAAAGACTGAATTCTTTGTTAAAAGGGGCCCACATTGTGTTTCTTCAAGGGTTGTGTGAGAACATAACTCCAACGTGAGAAGTTTTTTTTTCTTTTTATGATGAGCGATAGGAGCCTGCCTGTGAGGCTCTAGGCGGACACAGGAAAGAAGTACCCTCTGGCAGGTTGGACCGCATCGCCCGAGTTTTGCCCGAGTTTATTTTTTGGACTTTTAGCTAGCATGTACCCCTTTGCCCGTTTTGTTCCCAGAGAGGAGCGTCCTTTTGCACCACGCTATTACTCTGTAAATATGCCTGTCTTTTCTAGCTGGACACAACATGTTAAAATTGCATTTGTGGTCGCTATAGCGACCTTGTTAATCATATTAATGAGTGTGTTTATATATTTAGAATTTCGCCACCTTATGCATACCGTCTTAGGTACTACTGCCCCGCCTCTAGAACATGTATTTTATACTTTAGCCCCACATAAGGAAAGGCATCAACAGACTTATATGAAAAATGTATTTGTTGAAATGCTTCACCAAGCGCATAGCGCTACTAATACTACAAATTGTTGAGTTTGTGGCCTTCTACCCTCTGTTCTGCATAAGCACAATCTATTTATATATCTGCCCCTATCTTGTTTAGGAAGCTGTGAAGCTTGTTTCAAATTACTCTCCATGATGCATATGCATTATACGGTAGATATTCAAAGATACTCAGAGAAAGATTATGAGATGATTTTGGCATATATAGAAATACACCAAGGATTTGACTCAAAAGGAAATGACGGGGAGGGATCCTTAGATCCAGGTGCATGTATGGATATGTATACTGAGCACGAAAACATCACCTGGTTAAAGACTGAAACCCTAGACTTTGCAGAGTTCAATTTCACCCAGTATTTCCAACAGTTTAAAGAAAGAAATGTTACCGAGGATAGGGCTATTCCAGTACCTATATTAAACAGTACCTCTGCATTTTGTCACAATACGAAAGAACAGTGGATTTGCTATTTTGACTCGCACATCAACATGAGTTCTCATTAGTCAAAGTCAATTCAATTATACACACCATGAACAGTACGGAGTGCTACTTTGGCATTGGATGCACATCCACCACGAACATCAAACAGTCACCCACTGCCCCAACCTCAATTCGGGCTGTAGGTTAACACAGAATTGAGAAAATACCCGTGCACCTCCACAATAGTCACTTTGATCCTTTCGCTATTATAGCATTTGACATTCAGTCCATATCCTTAGTCAGAAGCCATTTCCACAAAATCAGACGATGTAGAGAGTTCAAGCTTTTATTTTGCAACCGTTATGATCCACAGCCGACGCGCGTTTCGCCCTCTTCGCGCTTTCTCAAGGCTATTTGTAGTGTAATCATAAGTCCCAATTCCTTTATCTACTGAAAATCTGCGAGAATACTTTTACGTCCTTGTCTGGTTAGTCTTGGACTCTTTAGTCATTGTATTACTGCAGGATCCCTTGATTATTGTCAGAAACATGAAATGTCAATTCGGTCTTCTCAGCAGTACTATTCGTGTGGCACCATATTAAGCCCCACCTCCTCGGCGTTTATCGAGGTCCTTCCCGAATACCGTCCCTGCACCTCTGCATTTTGTGTTCAGGGAGCAGGATCCATCTCGGTAGGGAAAAGTCGATGCAATTACACCTATTGGTTACGTACCTTTAGTAGCCTGCCCTTGTTGACTCAACCCAATGTCTATTTTGTTTGTGGAAAAAATGATTATACTTGGCTCCCCCGAGGATGGGCTGGCAGTTGTTACTTGTCCTTCTTGTACCCTCCAGTTTATATAGCCCCTTCCAACTATCACAAGGATCATAGTTTAAATAAGCGAAGCCTGACGTTTTTCCAAAATAGAAGAGAGATTGATACTCTGACATAGACCAAACAGATACTCCTGAACAGCATTTCACTGACATTGTAAAGGGAGTATTTCCTATCTGGGGAGCCATCATCACTAGTAAGGAAGTACAGCGTTTGTCCAGAGTAGTCGAAAAAGGGATCAACACTACTGCGGGTATATTGACCAATATAACTGTAGAGCTTCAAGCGACGAGACTCGTTTCGCTTCAGAACAGAATTGTTTTAGACGTCATCTTGGCTGATCAAGGAGATGCATGTTGAGGGATCGGCAGTTCCTGCTGCGCATATATTCCTGACTCCGCCCCCTCTGTTCATTTGGCCATTCAGAAGCTACATAGGGTGGCGTCTGAAGTGTATGTAGAGACTGGTACCTGGTCCCTTTCTGGATGGTTGTGGGGGCTGTTGTCCACCTGGGGATGGAAAATTTTAATGATACTGGCAGGTATAGCCGGTATCATATTTACCTGTTGCCTTTGCATACAATGTGGGCCGGCATGTTGTTATTACTGTGCTACTAAACTCACCTCCTGTGGCCGGTCCTTCCCCAGCAGTAGTTAAAGCCCAATTGGTGCAACAAGAAATACAGGATATGATGCAGATAGATGAAGGGATATTTGAAGATTGAACCATTTGTGTTAGCTACATCATGCTAAAAGGGTCGTTCTGAGGGATAGAAGTTAGATTTCGCTTATATGGGATATATCAGACACATATATATTGTGTTAGCATGATGTATCTATATATCTTCGTGCTACTATATACACCACAGGCCTCACATTACTTTTATGTGCTTTAGCCAGTAGGAATTCTTTTGATTGTATTCATGTTAATAGAGTAGGCCGAGAACCATACAGACGCCATCTTTTTCCTTAGTGTCAGCCCGAATGGTGATCACGTGTAATTCTTCACTAGTTGTCAAGTCCCAGTTCCTTTGAGTTACAGAGATCAGCTGAAAGTAAGCCATTCTCCCTCTGTCCAGGGACTCAAGGTCGCATCTGGCTTTGGGTGTGATAAGTGCATTACTGGAGGCGCCGTGCCTACACTCCCGGGCACCAGGACGAAAGGGAGTCACCCCTCCTGACCTTCCCAGTAATAACTAAGTAGAGCTTTGAACCAATCATGTGTGCCATATATGGTCCTTCCCCGGGTCCCAAGAGCCAAGTGGTGTTTTTCCATTAACGGTGATTTCATAGGTTGATCTGAAAGTATATATGTTCTGTTTTGACTGTAAGCCAGCAGTCTTCTCTGCGCACCGGATGGGTGAGGATTGGAGAGGCTCTAATGTGGAGTATTTTGTTTAATAAACAATTGAACTTTCTTCACTGCCAACTGACTGGTTATTGGGTAATGGTATTGGGGCTATTGGTAGGCATAGCTCTTTATGTTATTTTTTATGGTACTTCATCCTTCCCCTCGATAAGCATAGCAACACCACAATAGTCCAAGTAAATTGGCCCCAATAAAGCCGACATGGCCTGAGCGGTGCACCCATTCCCAAACACCCTAAAGTCAGATGCCACATGCAGTTAGGAACATACAATCAAGGTAAATTCATATTCGAGAAACAAACGCATTTTTAAATGTATTCCCAAGTTGTTTTTAGTGAAGAAGAATTGTGTATGCAGTAAAACTTTACGCAAAGGCGCAGGGTCATCATTATGAATGGAAGGGGCATATGATGGGGATGTATGGACACACTAAAAGAAGTAATTAAAGACCCAGGGCCCGATGTAGGTCACCAAATACCGGTCGGTAACGGCAGAATTCGGCCGTTACCGACCGGTATTTGGTGAATGAGATGTAGGGGCCAATATTTTACACAATCGGTAAATTTACCGAATCGGTAATTTTACCGATTCGGTAAATTCCAGATGTAGGTAGCACTGTTTACAGTGCTACAGGACTTCAGAATTCGGTATTTTACCACCCAATCCTATTGGGTGGTAAAATACCGAATACAGGTGTACATGCACATCTGTGCATGGACACCTGTGCCATGTGACACACAGACATGCCCTTAGGGCATGTCTGTGTGCCACATGGCACACATGCCTGTACTTGGGGTGCTAGAGGGTGTCAAAGTAACACCCCCTGCACCCTTGCAGGATTCAGTATTTACCTAATCGGTAAATACCGATTCGGTATTTCCCATTGATTCCCATGGGCTTCAAGGCCCATAGGAATCAATGAGAAATAGCGATTCGGGATTTACCGATTCGGTAAATACCGACTCGTACAGATTCGGTAATTTTTTACCTACATCTGCCTGCTTCAGATTTACTGACTCTTAAATACCGATTCGGTATGATTCAGTATTTAAGAGTCGGTAAATCTGAATTACCTACATCGGGCCCCCAATGTTTTGGCAAATATATGGATGCACATAGCACAGCTGGTCTTATACAACAATACAAATAACGCAAAGGGAGTGAAAATATCTAGAATAGAAAGGTTAGAAATCATTTTTTGGAGATGCCTAATGTTTTGATCGATAGATTGTGCAAATGATATGCTTTAGCAGTGAATTAGGCAAACCATTGAAACAGAAGGGAAAAGATATGGGTGGGAGAAGTTCTGGTGTACACATGGGGCCTCATTTATGGCATTTTGGCATAAGGCAGGCAGCGCAGCAAGGCACCTTGCTTTGCTGCCCTAAGCCAAAGTGAAAGGGCAGGAATGAACCGCTTTCAAGCAATTTGGTGCATTTCTGCCCTTTCTGCCTACGCCGGTGCCATTTTGGCAGCCTAGCACCAACGTAGGCACCTTTGCACAAAAGTGGAAGAATGCCTCCATGACAGGCAGGATTGTTTTTGTGCAGGAAAGGACACCTTCCTGCACAAAAACAACCCTACAAAGCATTTTCCTCTTTCTATGGAAAGGGCAAAAACAAGGAGAAATTAAGCTATTTGTCCTCATTACGCATCACACACGTACCACTTTACATGGTGCAAATGCAGTGCTGTGGAGGCCCCTAGGCAGTTAAAATTTCGGATCCCGCTCACAAATTATCTCCTAATACCCAATTAATGGGATTTTTTATAAAATGACAACTGCCAGAAGATGAGCTTTTAAGAGACAAACTGTTATATGAATCTGATCTCTCTGGTTTATGTAATTTAAGTTCTCAAAGGGTACATTACATTAATACAGTATTTTCTCTATAGAGTTTTAATGTAAAAAAAAAAAACTTCGAGTTGATTTATTTTTTTCTATTTTTTGTAAACAATATTCAAGAAAGCTTGATTGTAATTCTTTTAAAGATCAAATCAATATTATTTTGATTCGTTTTTGGGGGCCCCAAAAATGAGTGGGGCCCATAGGCCGGTGCCTACTTTGCCTATTTAGTAATCCAGAACTGAACAAATGTGTTGCATGGTTCTCATAAATTAGCTCCTCTGTGTCGGCTGGCAAGCTCCTAGTGTTTGCTACACGGTATGTGGTCATGTTCCATATAGAATGAAGTTGGTTTGAGTATTCATTGTGGGAGGGGGTTGCCCAGGGACAAAGAAATTAAACATTGTTCACTTGGGAGATTCCATAAGTCTAGTGTCACAGAATTTCATCTGGATATTCAATGGGGACGAGTTATACTGTATTGAAATATTGTTCACTCAGATATTTCATTAAAGCCAAGGTTCATGTGTAAAAAGACTATTACATATTAAAACCACACAATGATCAAGTAGAGTGAAATACATGCAATCCACATGACAAAACTCTAAACAGCTGACATACACATCGTTATGTAAACAACAAAAATGCAGAAAACCTTTGGCTTTTCTAATCTCGTTCATTAAGAAGTTGACTTCTTCTTGAATGATCCCCTCAATGCTTCTTTTTCCCATGCCATAATTCCTCATGGTCATGACAGAAAAACGCCGAATCTGTTTCCACGCCTCACCGTTGAGGACGCCAATCCCTGTGGTAAATAAAAATAACATTTATTGATTTGCTTCCACGACTTTTATCTCAAAACCACTTTTTGTACTCTTGAGTACCACAAGCTACTGATTTAGCATAAATGCACGCACTGCATTGGATTAAAGGTAAAGGGCAGGAATGCACTGTATTTAACATCATCCGGTGCATTCCTGTCAATTCCTTGCGCTGGTGCACTTTGACTGCCTAGCACCAATGCAGGTGCAAGAGTCCCTGTGTTGAAAGCAGCATTGCTTTTGTGCAGGGAGGAACACCTTCCTTCACAAAAACAATGCTGAGAGGCCTTTATCTCTATTGTGTGCTGTACTCTGCAGCACACATGGAAAGAGGAAAAAACAATGCGAAATAAAGATATTTCCCCTCATTTCACCTCCCCTAGAGACGTGTAGCATTCTGACACATTCCCAGGTCTACCAGCATTGGGAAATCTGAGAATGCTTCAGAATTCATGGATGGATGCGTGGGATCCCCCATTGTCCACCCATGGAAAGCCTCCTGGGGTAGAGTAACACAATGCAGTGATTTGTGCTGCTTGCCTTACTCCAGATTTATCAAGCCATGCATGTTCACGCAAGTTGGCCTTGCATGGCTTGATTAATCTGATTTAAGTGTTGCTTCACCGTTGCACCTGATGCACCACTATGATAAATATGGGCCTCAGTGGCAACCACAATATGGTATTAACCCCTTTGCTACGGGAAAATCCCCCCGCGGTGTGGGGGGCGGGGGGGTCCGTGGCACGCGGTGCTCGTGACGAGCCCAGCTAGTCATGAGTCACAGTGGAGCTGTGCTCATGACAAGCTAGGCTCTTCACAACCCCGCCCACTGATTAATTCTCCCGCACAGGTGGGGAATCAATCGTGCGTGGGCGGGCCGCGGCCGTTATGATGAGCCCTGCTCGTCATGAGCACAGCTCCACTGTGTCTCATGATGAGCTGGGGTCGTCATGAGCATGGAAGGAGTTAAGCTTAATGGTAAATTATCAAGAAGGACATATGCATAAAAAATAAACGTTTGCATTGTTAGTCACTGCAATGCGGGTGTAAAAAGTGATATATTACTGATTCAATGCATGCAGTCTGGCTCCAGGAGTTGTTTTAATGGTTTTTGTTCCAAACTACCAAAGACAGATTAAGAATCCACATATTTTTCTTTCTTCTTGGAGTTTTATATAGCGCGAACTAGACCCGAGACGTCTGGTATCAGAGCGCTTTACATGACCTCCAGTTTCGTTACAGAAGTACACATTCATTAGGTCTCGCCTACGCAGCGCACATGCGCTGATTAGGCAAAAGAGACCTTTACCCATCGGTCCCCTTTTTTACCCACAACCGTGCACGCGTTCCATTGCCTTCAATGGCAGCGCGTGCACGTGTGGAGATTCACTTGCGGAAGCGAGCGCCACCATATCGTAGCAATTATCACTCCCGCAAGTGAATCGCTGAGTCCCCCCCTCCCCCTGCTGCCGCGCAAGCTTGTGCTCGTTTATGTTTAGGCACAGATGATCAGGTTCTTACCTTGCTGTCAGTACCTCTATTAGGTGGGAAGTCGGTGAATGCAGAAAGGTCTGGTGCCGGATTTAAGCGCCGGTAAAACTTGAAAAGTTTCCTGAAAGCATCCTCCCCCTACGAACGTACCGACAATCCGGCTGCCATATTTAATTAAAATAGTCCAACCTCAGGGTCGCGATTCGCGAACGAATCGCAGCCGACACCCTAAATTGCATCAACTGTCAATAATCGATGTGTTTGTTATACATGACTAATAGTGCCTCTATGCCACATAGAAAAGCAGTGAAAGAATGTGACACGCCGAGTAGGATGGAAACAAAAGACAGACCAGAAGAGATGACACAGGTCGTTGGGACAGAAGTTGTTTACTAAGAAACATATCAAATTTGATGCTATTTCCTTACCTTTGTTGAAGGCGATGAACTCCTCCCATTTTATCCCTTAGATTTGTTTTGCCATGGATGGTATGACAAGAATGTTTACGCGTGTGAGATTCAATTCACAGTATTACACTATATTTTTGCTGCTTTGCAAGTCTTGCTTACGTTTCCATAAGACATACTGTATATGGCCTCCATAACAACGTTTTTTTTGTATTTAAATATGTTTGCCCATGTGGAAACTTTGAATAATTAGAGAAGATTTGAAGATGTCTACCGCCCGTTTCAAGTGTAGTCTCTTTTCTATGTTTTTGCGGAAGGTCATAGGCACACAAATTGTGTCCCGTTAAACATGGCGGCTTCCAAGAAGGTTTTTGAGACTTTTGTGTCCCGGGTACCGTGGAGCTTGCTAGCAGTAAGTGCTGGCGAGGGGTGCGTTGCCAAAATACGTTTATCAGGCAATAGATCGTCCGTGAGAGGGCTCAGTCGAGTAGTCCAAAAAGACGAGGACAGGCACACCGTCAGGCCACCACGAGTGATACAACTATAAATACCAACATTTGGGAGCATCAAAGGGGAATTATGCGTTTAAATTTGAAATTGGGATAATTTAGATGGAATAGCTGGAGAAAAGGATTACATGTATTAATATTTTAAATGTAAAACAGGAGACCTAGCATTAGAGAGCGTGCATACAATACCCAATTCTGTGCTGCGTACCGTGTGCAATACTGAAAAGAGACCCGTGTCACATTGCCCTCCGATATCTGCAGTTGAAATTAAATATTAGTGGTGCGTGGGACAACAATATGAACAAAGCTGAAGGGAATTACCATACCACCAAGAAGCTATTACATGTTTTTAAGGTCACATTCCTACAATAACAGGAGCCTCTCAAACTTGGCCCCGGGATTATGTGGAATTACTAGAAACTAGGGTGCTCATTAGGATGGCGGACGGACCTGCATCTGTCCACCACTCCAGAGTAGGAGGGACCATCCGCAGGGGCAGCGGCGGTCCCTCCGTGCAAATTAGGATGTGACCGCCACCCTGGCGGTCCCATCCTGTATTTTTAACATTGCGGCGGGTGCTGCTTGAAGCAGCACCGCCGCAATGTTAAAAATGAAAGCAGTGCATTTGCATGCACAAAGTGGCAGGCACCACGCGGTGCCTGCCGCTTCGTGCACGCAAAGGCAGGGGGGTACCATAGGTACCCCCATGTGCACCCTCCTCCCCCCTTTCACCCCTTGGGGCCCGCAACGGGCCCCCAAACAAAAGTCCGTAGGCCTTTCCACAGCGGAAAATGCAGACATCCTAATATGCCTGGCGGTGTCTGATAGACACCGCCAGACATGTTAGAGCTTTTCCGCAGCGGTCGGAAGGCGACCGCGGCGGAAAAGCTGCGGACGGTCTTCCTGACCCCCCAGCCATCCTAATCTGGCCATCCTAGTCTTTGAAGGCTCCGCAGCGTTTTTTCCGCATCCTCCGGGCCGGCGGACACCTCCGCCGGCCCGGAGGATGCGGAAAAAACGCAATCCTAATGACCCCCAAGATGTGTGTGACTGCGTGTCTGAAAGAGTATGTGCTTGCACCCACGTTGTTTAAATATGGGATTATCCACACTTCTCAGTAACAGTGTTTTTGTTCCTGCTGAAAAGTGCTGCTAGTCAACGCCACTGTTTAACCTCTTGCATGCCTCCTTCTGTGGTGTATATATTATGCTTGTTAAGGAACTCTATAGTGTGGTTTTCATTGTGAATACTGTTTAGTGCATTAGAAACCTTAACTTGATCTTTAAGTACTAATTTAGGCCTGCTACGCTCTCTTGTTTTAAAGCGCTCCGACACCTACTGGTTAGTTCACACTACATAAACTTGAAAAATAATTATGTAAATTAACACCATAGTGTTTTAGCTTAAAAATGACTTTTTGTACTAGGTGGAAACATTTTAGCTGACTCTATGGCAAGCCACATTAGGCTCATGTGGGGATCCAACACATGATGAAATATCCAGAGGCAAAAAAAGTAATCGATGCTGTCAGATTTTGGATATGCACAGAATAGGAGTCTCGAGAAAAAAACATTGGCAAAGTTCAATCTGGTGAGTATAGAGCAGTAGGTCCACCCTTTAAAAGAGGAACAAACAAATAATCTGCACGCTCTACAATTCTAAGTAGTATACCGTAGCATTAAAGGCAGTATGATTAGGGCTCCCGGTTTTCCGTTTAAACGGATTTATACACATAAATACAGACGGAAAACATTTTTTCCTTTGTCTGTATTTATACATAGACACGGAAAAATACTGACAAAACAGCGATGTGTCTATCCCTGTCTGAGGTTCACAGGGGCTGCAGAAAGAAATCTGAAACCTTTTCCAGATTCTCCGGCACACTATTCTTCCATCTAAATCACCCTAAGCACTCCCCTGCTGAGTGATTTGTTTCCAGGGAGCCCTGACAGCAGCAGTCCAGGAGCGCTCATCAGCTTTTTTTAATGTACTCTCTCGGCTCTTTAGGCTGTAATTAGCTGTCTCTTTCTCTGGACTCGGTGCCTGTGTAGATCGCTAGAAAGGAAAAGGGGGGGGCACCATGGCTAAGTAGGGAGGGGACCCCAGGACACATTAAAATCACAGCGTGGGCATTGCCCATCACATTGTCTGGCATAGTGATGTCACGGCCAAGTAAAGGACACTATGGAAACTTTCAACCTGGGCAATTCTCAAAGTCGAGTGCTGGGGGCACGGAGCAATACCAGGAGGGCAAAGGTCATTATTATATCACCTCGAGTGACTGTGCCAACTTTGATAATGCAGGGTGCTGCCCCGACCCACTAAAAAATTGTTTAAGCAGTAGGGCTTTTCTTTTTTTTTTTTTTTTTTCAAGTTCATAAGTCTTTATTTCGAATAAAATTCATAAAAGACCACAAAATAAAATATTTACAAGATATCAACATTTTTGCATATTCCAAGGAACCCCAAATATAAAAAAAGGTTGCCCGTAGGCGACATACAAAATTTAAAAACACAAGTTAAGAAGAAGAATACAAGTTAATCAAAGCAGGGTTACACGTTCTTTGC
This sequence comes from Lissotriton helveticus, assembly GCF_964261635.1. Taxonomy (NCBI): domain Eukaryota; kingdom Metazoa; phylum Chordata; class Amphibia; order Caudata; family Salamandridae; genus Lissotriton; species Lissotriton helveticus. Next base: position 885,157,962 of record NC_136070.1, read on the forward strand.
ACGTATCAGCCACATCCACCCCAGAAATTTAGCAACACAAATCACAGATTTTTCAGTGCGCATGTCGCGTAGTTTCAACAGGGCAGTGCGATTCTCTACACAATTTAAAGTTTTACAAATTGGTTGCAGCCATTTTAGTCGGGGCAACCGATATGCTGGGCACGCAAAAAATATATGGCCAATACTCTCAACCTGATCAGAGCAAAAAGGACACTTAGAGGTAGAAGACTTTGTCCATCTTGCAGTAAAGGAATTGATCGGCAACGTTCCCACACGAAACTGAAAGTACAGCTTGCGGTCAAGGGCTTTGCATATCAAATCCCAAAAAGGCTCAAGGGATGGTATAATCTTATGTGATAAGAACAATCCCGTTAGGCTATTTTCTGATGAGAGTGAAACCAAAACAGATTTCTTTGCTGCCCAAAATAGCTCTTTAAACTCCACTTTGGAGGGGAACCTAGCACATTCCGGATGCAACCATAATTCAGAAAGGCCCATGGAGTCCAGAGTCTGTTTGACCTCCCGCAGCCAAGGGATTTTCATGGCACCCCACAATGATCTAATTTCACACAATTCGTGGGCAAAAAGGCTAAGCTCATGAGTAGTCCAGAGTCTTCGCCAGAAGGCGACAAGCCGGTACTGTGCCATCTCATCCAGAGGTCTGCAGCCCAAATCCAAAAGCAAGGGTTTTATGGGTGTCGATTGTGGAAGCCCAACTAGACTCCGAAGGAACCTATTCTGTGCTATGGTCAATGCTGTCAAGCTTTTGTAACCCCAAATGTCCGCACCGTACAAAGTGGCTGCGTTAACCTTGGCCTCATAAATTTTTAAAGCTGGTGTAATGCGTTTTGTCAAGGTTTTTTTTTGTTCCTTTAGCAAGCAGCCAGTGAGGCGGACAAATTTTAGAATTAAAACCTCCAGCTGGGGATTCCAGTTAAGTTGATGGTCAAGAGTCACGCCTAAATAGGACATGACTTTGACCTGTTCAATAGGGACACCTTCTAATAAAAATGAACTTGTAATTTGTTTGTTTTTGTTAAAAACCATAAATTTCGTTTTATCAGCGTTAATCTGAAGGTCATTTTCAGAACAAAATTCTGCAAATCTATTTAAAGCTGCCTGGAGGCCACTCCGAGTCCTAGAGAGGAGCAGGGTATCATCAGCGAATATTAACATGGGGTACTTGGCCCCCCCCAGGGTGGGTGCATCAGTTTGAGTTTCATTAAAGAAGGCAACCACCCGATTAATAAATAGGAGGAACAGCGTGGGTGCCAACACACAACCCTGCCGAACCCCGCGTTCGACAGGGAAGTTGGCGGTTACCTGACCCTGCTTCCCCCATCTTACACGGGCAAAATTATCCTCGTGTAGACGCCTAACCAGCTCTAGAAGTTCAAGTGGAAGGCCCATAAGTCTAAGGGCATCCCATAACTTGGCCCTCGGAACCAGGTCGAAAGCCGACCTGAGATCGACAAAGGCGGCATACATGACACCTCCGCCCAAGAGGACCACCTTCCAGTATAACATGGTAAGGCGAAACACCTGGTCTAGGGTGCTAGTACCTGATCTAAACCCTGCTTGCAAGGGGGAGAGTATATTATTCTGCTCCATCCACCCCTGAATTCTAGCTAGGGCCATTCTTGATACCACTTTCTGAATAGTATCTATCAAGCTGATGGGACGATAATTTTTCGGAGAAGTTCGATCCCCTTTCTTGTGTACCGGAAGTATTTCAGCCCCTTTCCAGGATTGTGGCACCCTAGCTCCCGCGGCAATAGAGTTTGCTAAAATTGTTATATAAGGGACCCATAATTCTATATTTAATTTAAAAAGATCTGCGGGAACAGCATCTATGCCTGGGGCTTTCCCAGACTGGACTAAGTGTAAGGCATGTTCGGTGTCAGAAAAGCAGAAGTTAAGAACATCCCCATAAACTTCTAGTGAGGTCCCCACTACAGACTCAGTAGCTAAATGAACGATGTTAGGGTCTTTAAACTGAGTGGAAAAGAATTCCACCCAATCATCAGAGGAAACATAATTTTCCGGAGTAAGTGAGTCAGAGCCCCGACCCCACCTAACCAACTCCCAAAACTTAATCTGGTTGGATGATTCACAGGCTTTAAGGAGTTCCGTCCAATATGAATCGTCCCATTCCCTTTTGGCTTCCCAAATAACGTGTTTATAGGCCTGTCGGGCTGTCCTGATTTCTGGGGTATTTCTAGATTTAACAGCAGCGATTAGTATACTATGGGCCTCTCGACAATTTTTAGTATACCAACCTTTGGGTTGCTTCACTTTCTGTTTTCTATATGGCCTAGTAAGCAGTTCTTTAATGGCCGCAAAACATGTCTCGTGAAGATCAACAATAGTGGGCTTAGCCCTGTCGTCGTCAGGTGAAAATGCAAGCATCTTATCTCTGGTTTCAAGGGCAAGATTTTCTATTTGACTGACAAGCTCCTGATCTACTATGACCCTCGGCCATTGGACTCGTCTTCTATTGTCACTTAGAACCAGATCTGATGTAATGCAGGCTGTTTCAGCCTGGGGGGGTGCTAAGCCCGGGACCTTAAATACAAATAAGAGTGGATCATGATCACTCTCTGGCCTTATTTCAATTGACATGTCCACTACTGTGTCCCAGGAATCGATATTGACCAAAATATAGTGAATACGACTCACACCAAGCCCATTATTGAAAGTTGGGTTGCCCACCTTATCAGATAAGCAACGCCCGTTCACTGCACGGAACCCCCATTCCAAACAGAAACCAAGCCAGTGGAGGGCAGCCTCTGTTCCCTTAACTCCCTTAGTTATAGCCAGCGGGGGAATATTCCAGACAGAGTCATCCTCCAACCCTATATCCTCACCTAGATTCATAATGGGTTCAAATGTGCAGTTCAAGTCACCAGCCACCAAAACGAGCTGGTCACTTTTCTGCTCATTTAGGAAGGCTTCCAAGTCATTAAGGATGGGTTGTTTTTTTCCACCCTGGCAACCCCTGGCATAGATATTAATTAAAAGGATGTCCTTGCAGTTCTCCTTGCGCAATAGCAGACAAAGGAGATTGGGGTTCTTCACCTGGATTTCCTTCACACTAAAACAGAGTGAGTTTTTTACCCAAATAGTTAACCCACCTGAAGGCCTACCCCTAAGACCCTGCAAAGCAGGTATATAAAAGTTTAGAAAACCTACTCTAAACAGGGGATCAACTGACCAGGTTTCCTGGAAAACGATGATATCATGAGTGATAATGAAATCAACCCAATCATCGTTGTCCAGGCGACCCCTTAAACCTGCTATGTTCCAAGATGCCATATTTATTGGGTTAGCTGGATTACTAAAACTGGAGGTCGCAGTGTGTCCCGGAACTCCAGACTCAATCAGAATACGCTCACCATCGATGTCCACTGGAAATAATAATCCCGATGGCATCATGGTGCATTCTATACTAGGTGCTACCCGGGAAGGCAAGCTGAGATCTACTGGATGCTTAAGAGCAACCCCCCCCCCATGTCAGTCAACCTCATCCAAACAGCCAAACATGTTACAGGTAGGCACACCTTGCCATCCAGTGTTCTGTGTGGGCCCACCATACCCAAAACCTCTAAGCCTGGGCTTTTGAATTGTCATCCAAGACCCACCCATGTCAAATTGCCGTTGAGGGGGATAAAAAAAGGTGAGGGGTCTAACAACGATTGACTGATCACCTTCGTAATGGGGCCATGAGCAAAGGTGCTGTGCAGTATTGGGATCAGCGAATGACACCACTATACAGTCACCAGTAATGTTTTTATAAGTGCGTCCAACCCATGGTACTCTTCGCACCATTAAGACCTGGCTTCTTAGGTGACTAGGTATCTGTTTGTTCTTGTTTAGCCAGTGGATGACTTTATTTTTAAGAGACCAAGGGTCCTCTTTTGTTTGATGGCCAAGAGAAGGAACGCCAGTTAATATGATGACATATGAGCTCGCCTCAGGAGGTAGATCAATATATCCACCACGAAAATTTGGTCTACTAGATTCTAACGGTGGACAGTTTTTATTAATCAAGTCGTTAGAACGTTGTACAACAGGTTTTAAGCTAGGTTTTGGACGTGTTGTATTCTGTGATGTGGTAGTGTGAGCCCTCGCCTTTGGTGGAATTGTAGTTTTAGCGGGGCAAGCTTGTTGTGTGGGTTTCGGTGGTATTGAGTCCTGAGGCATAGAACAAAGGCTAAGATTAGAAGAGTTGATGGCACTATCTCCAACAATTGTGCGAGGTTTAGGCACAGGTTTGGGGTTTGTGGTGGGGGGGGCAGGTGGGTCTGCCACAAGTGACTGTGGCATCAAGCTCCCATCCTGTATGACCCTAGCTTCCATTTGCTTAAGACTAAAGCTAGCCAAAGTAACAATAGTTTTGTCCATTTCTAACAAATGGTTTTCCATACGGGAGAGTCGTAGTTCTAAGGGAGTAAGTAACTTTTTGAGCGTGTCCCAAACTGTTTGTAAAAATTCCTCATCCCTCCTTCTGTCCCCCTCAACCTTACTCAATCTACACTTGTTTGGTACTATGTTATTGTTGACCTGGGAATTTTCCACTAAGGATTCAAACTCTACATCACTTGGGGCAAAACTAATGTCACTACCAAGTGGAGCAGGTACAACTTTATCTTTTGCATCCTCTGTCCCTAGTATACCCAATGGACGTCGATTATTAAAAAACTGGGAACGGGCAATCCTTGCCTTTTTACGAGCAAAGGTAGACCTTGCCAGAATTTTTTTCCGCTGGAGGGCAGCCTTTCTAGCGATAGCAGCTGACCTGGGCATGACAATTTTCCCCGGTGATTTTTTCCCTGCCACAAAAATGGATGATACAGGCACCTCTGAAGCGGTTGGAATAGAAACCTTAACTTGCTTAAGAGGAGATACGGGTGGCGGGTGATGCATTTCAGCCATTGTAATCAAGGGGCGAGGGCCAGCTGGACGCTCGGGAGTTAGTGCTAAGGCCAGCTTTCCCAGGGACGATTTTTTGGAGGAAGCAATGTCCATAGACAGTTTCCGAGCAGCATCTAATTCCAAGGAAACCCTGTGCTGCATTTTATTTATTTCAGCATCAATGGCCAAGTTAGTCTTTGTGAGGAAATCGTCCAGAGTCCCACTAGGTTTTTTGAGACCCAAGGCAGTTTTGCTCCGACTACCCCGTGAGCACATTATTGACACAACAGAGGACAAGAATACACAGTGAGGTTAACACTAATAACAAAAAAGGTAATATAATAAAACCAAGGGGGGTAGCCCAGCCCAGCCCTCTTAGACCTCGAACGGCCTCAAACGGCCCGCTCTTAGCCCGGTCTTCGCCCCGGGCTGCGTCCCGCGCTGCGGGAGTTAAGTGCTGTGTTATAGGGCCGGGATGGGCAGGGGGCGGGCCAGCAGGGAGAGCGGACCGGATGCTGGTATCCCTGGTCTCGCAGGGACTCCTGGTTGACGGAGTCCCCGCACGCTCGCAGCCCCGCCGAGCCTCTTGCCCTGCCTGCCTTGCTGGTCCTCCTCCTTAGGATGCCGAGAAAATGCCCCACGCACTCCTGGGCGAAGCGGCACCCGCGAAGCGGGTGCGGCAAGAAGTGGAGAGAGTCGCCTTGTCCGGTCCGGTCAGGTACGCCTGTGGGTACGCCTGTGAGTACGCCTGTGCGTACGCCTGTGCTGCGCTGGTTCAGAATGGTGTCCCAAAGAAGAAAAGGTGGTGGAAGCCTTAACAAGCTTCAGCTGGGCAGGGGGCGGGCCAGCAGGGAGAGCGGACCGGATGCTGGTATCCCTGGTCTCGCAGGGACTCCTGGTTGACGGAGTCCCCGCACGCTCGCAGCCCCGCCGAGCCTCTTGCCCTGCCTGCCTTGCTGGTCCTCCTCCTTAGGATGCCGAGAAAATGCCCCACGCACTCCTGGGCGAAGCGGCACCCGCGAAGCGGCACCCGCGAAGCGGCAACCGCGAAGCGGCACCCGCGAAGCGGGTGCGGCAAGAAGTGGAGAGAGTCGCCTTGTCCGGTCCGGTCAGGTACGCCTGTGGGTACGCCTGTGAGTACGCCTGTGCGTACGCCTGTGCTGCGCCGGTTCAGAATGGTGTCCCAAAGAAGAAAAGGTGGTGGAAGCCTTAACAAGCTTCAGCTGGGCAGGGGGCGGGCCAGCAGGGAGAGCGGACCGGATGCTGGTATCCCTGGTCTCGCAGGGACTCCTGGTTGACGGAGTCCCCGCACGCTCGCAGCCCCGCCGAGCCTCTTGCCCTGCCTGCCTTGCTGGTCCTCCTCCTTAGGATGCCGAGAAAATGCCCCACGCACTCCTGGGCGAAGCGGCACCCGCGAAGCGGGTGCGGCAAGAAGTGGAGAGAGTCGCCTTGTCCGGTCCGGTCAGGTACGCCTGTGGGTACGCCTGTGAGTACGCCTGTGCGTACGCCTGTGCTGCGCCGGTTCAGAATGGTGTCCCAAAGAAGAAAAGGTGGTGGAAGCCTTAACAAGCTTCAGCTGGGCAGGGGGCGGGCCAGCAGGGAGAGCGGACCGGATGCTGGTATCCCTGGTCTCGCAGGGACTCCTGGTTGACGGAGTCCCCGCACGCTCGCAGCCCCGCCGAGCCTCTTGCCCTGCCTGCCTTGCTGGTCCTCCTCCTTAGGATGCCGAGAAAATGCCCCACGCACTCCTGGGCGAAGCGGCACCCGCAAAGCGGGTGCGGCAAGAAGTGGAGAGAGTCGCCTTGTCCGGTCCGGTCAGGTACGCCTGTGGGTACGCCTGTGAGTACGCCTGTGCGTACGCCTGTGCTGCGCCGGTTCAGAATGGTGTCCCAAAGAAGAAAAGGTGGTGGAAGCCTTAACAAGCTTCAGCTGGGCAGGGGGCGGGCCAGCAGGGAGAGCGGACCGGATGCTGGTATCCCTGGTCTCGCAGGGACTCCTGGTTGACGGAGTCCCCGCACGCTCGCAGCCCCGCCGAGCCTCTTGCCCTGCCTGCCTTGCTGGTCCTCCTCCTTAGGATGCCGAGAAAATGCCCCACGCACTCCTGGGCGAAGCGGCACCCGCGAAGCGGGTGCGGCAAGAAGTGGAGAGAGTCGCCTTGTCCGGTCCGGTCAGGTACGCCTGTGGGTACGCCTGTGAGTACGCCTGTGCGTACGCCTGTGCTGCGCCGGTTCAGAATGGTGTCTTTTTAGTTTTACATAGTGTGAACTCGGCCGAACCGTATTGTAGTTCTTTACGTGAGCACCAGTTACATTAAGCAAGACTATCAACATTTTTTATATTTAGGCAAAGGGAGATTAAGTGATTTTCCCAGAATCACACTATGTTGAGCCGGCGCCGAAATTCAAAACTAAATCACCCTGCCCCAAAACCAGCAGCTCTGGCCGTTACACCTCGTGCTCTTCCTCGTTCGACCTGGATGGCCTGTTTTCTTTTACGAGTCGAGTAAACTGATTCCGTTCGGCGAAAACCTGACTACTGTGACCACTTCATAGGTACCTGCAGACAGTGCCTGACACCACCTCACCTACAGGCACAGGTGTAAGAATGAACACACCACACAACAAAGCACCAAGAGGTAAAGGAATGGCTTGTTACACTTGGCATATATACTTGCCTGTAGTGCTTGTAATACACAAACATGTCGGCGCTTACTATTAACCACAAACATACAGGACTTCGACTGCCTCATCACCCTGACCCACAGCTCCAACTGGAAGCTCAGCCAGTTAAGCGCTCGCTGTTGACATCTGGCGAGATCAGCACAACATAACTTCACAATCCAGCTTTTCATCCTTCCGAGGTCGGTAAATGGCGTGTTATAAATGTGGGTTTATACGACACGTGCAGACCTCACAAACTGAAGTAAGAGGCACTATAGAAAAGGTTATTGTTTTATAAAGTGCTGAATTCACTTCCCAAGGAGGACAGTAGAGAGCCCTGAAGTGCTTCCAGTGTGACACGTGGTGCTTTACTTAGCGTTATGCATTCCACATAAGGCCTTCTGGAACAAAAATTCAAGAGTCCTACAGAAATGGGCCCCAACTGGGTTTCATACAAGCATCCGCCATTGCATAAAATACCAACATAAGGCAGCCAATCAAAATTCAGCAGTAACAAATACAAGGATGGGGAGCAAAGCCCGGGCTCAGGGGCACCTCTTAACCAAGCCTGGAACCGAACCCACCCAGGGACAGAACACTTCAGAGCGCCCATCTTCAGAAAGGACTTGGAAGAGAAGGGGTGTACTGTAGACAAAACTTTGCACTGGTTCAGAAATTGACTGGATGGATTTGTACCACGCTAGCAGCTTGTGCAAGGGGGATGCCTCCTTGTACAAACGGCAGCAGCACGATAAAAATATAATTAAAATTGATTCGTTCTACAATAGCTGTGTTTACATGATACGAAGTGGGAAAATATGCTTTCCCCTTCCAAACCTGAAATACCACCATGTGTTCGCCCAGCCCTTCATTTAGCACTCAGTGCCCTCGGAGTGAAAATCATTCTGTTCTATTTGTTTTAACAGCTTATTCGAAGACTAGGATGGTCATTTGCATGTATCTGTCACTCTTTTAAAATAAAATGCAATGTAATGCTTACACGTATTTTCCAGGTTGTTAAAACCATTTTGTTCTTTTTATATAAATATGTATATATTATGGAGCAGAGAAAAATATATTTGCCCCCATTCCTTGCCCGGGAAAATCGTAGGCAAGTAGGGCTCTCTCATTTGGTTAAGCCTCTTAGACAGTGCCTTCACGGGCAGCACTTTTATTTATCTTGAAGTGACTAACCAGTCCCAAATCTCGGTGTCTGCTCACCATCCTGTGATCCTAGGCAAATAACTTGATTTACTGGTGGATGTAGAAATTAGAGTAATCTTGTGTAATCAGACTGGCGCTCATGTCAAGCGTTTCAATGCCTTTGGTGCACACTATACAAAACAGGCAAAAATGCACAACGATGTAAAACAAAAACATTATTTTCTTTGAGAGAAAAACCTTCCCCAAGCAAAAGGCATCCATTCAAGATGAACATGATAGAGGGGTGCTTAGGTTGAGGAACAAGGTAGGGGTATCCCCTTTCCCCACTATTGTTTAATTTATATATTGAACCTTTGGTTACTCAGTTAAGATCTGATGCATTGATTAAATCTTTTAACTTAGCCAAATTAGCTCTAACATGTGCACTGTATGCGGACGATCTTTTAATGTTCACCTCTAATTCAGAAGTGGCAATCCCCCGACTTTTCGATCAGGCAGAAGCCTTCGGTGGAATTTCGGGGTATAAAATAAATGAGAAAAAAACTTAGATCATGCAGTGGAATCAGGAAGTATTATCCCTTGTAGCTAAGCCACAGATGAGATATCTTGGAATACTTCTGACACAGGATATCTTAGAGATACCTAAAATAAACCTTAATAGAGTCTATAAGGAGGTTTGTGGGCTTTTGCAGCGCTGGACTGGTCTCCCTTTACATATTTTCGGGAGTAAACTTAATAAAGATGGTCATCCTACCTAAAGTGACCTTTTTGTTCAACTCTATACCCCTAAGTTATAGCCCCAAGGATATAGCAAAAATACAGGGGAAAATTGGATCTTTTATCTGGAATTCGAAATCCCCAAGAATCTCCTGGAAAAAGTTGAGGAGGAAATTGAAAGCAGGAGGGTTGGCATTGCCGGATCTATTAACTTATTGTTACTCATTTCACTTTCTAAATTTCAGGTCAATGGCAGATAAACCTGATACGTCATCTTTGGGCCTATTATTTCAGGCGTTATTACAGGGCATCCCTCAAGGGCATGAATATTTCTTGTATAAATTCGGCGATCCCAGATTTTATAATAAAGTAAGGCTAAAGATCTTGGGTGCAGCTCTGAAGAATTGGGTATTCATTAGAAAAAAGCTGGGAATCCCTTATTATGTGCCTCGGGCCCGATATGGGATTCCCCAGGGTCACCTGAATGCCTTAAAGATCAATTATCAAATCCACTCAAAGTGGCAGGCATTACATATTGGCAGGACCTACAAAATAATTCACAGCTCATGGATTGGGATTCCATCTCTAGGTTGACGGGAGGAACCCTTACCAGGTTCAAGTACTACCAGTTGTCAGGCTGGTGGGCTACCATACCATGGGTTTTTGATACATCTGAACCCAAGCTGGATCTGGTAAACAGAAAGGGGAGGTGGAAAATAAGAGGTATCCTTTTGGTATGAGGCCATGTTGGAGTCGGAGGGAGTTACAGAACAAGAACTCCAAAAGATGTGGGGGGGATAGTGGGCTTAGACTACAATAACTTAAAAAACCTGTGGGGCGATTCTTTTACGATGCTAAATGCGGTAGGTAAGGCTGCACCCCTCAAAAGGAATCACCTATTCACTCTGTATAGAGCCTTCATTTCTCCTAAAAAACTGGTTAAGATCACGAACCTAGAATATCACTGCCCAAGGTGCAAAGCTCCTGCCGCTGATGACCTTCACATGTTTGTGGAATGTCCCAGGCTTATAAACTTCTGGTCTAAAATAGGAGAGTTTATAGCTGAAGTATTGGGTATAACATTTTTAATTACCTCCAGGATAATTTTGTTTGGGTTAGCCGTAGAATACCAGCTTAATGATATGGCGACTACATTCATTTTCTATGTGATGGTCTTTTTTTTTTTTTTGTAAATATATTTTTATTGCAGAATTAAGAACAAGACCACATCTTAAGCCAATCAGTACACTTGCAGCATCACAAACTTAAAAGTTACAGATATATCGTACACAGCCATTTGGCCCACATCCCGGAGGCTGGGCGGCGCTGCAGGATTACCCTTCCCAGTAGGATGCTTCCGTGTCCTCCTTTCCCAGGTATTCGACCAGCATCACTTTTTAGTATCTGCTTTTACCCCCCTAAAACTCCCCCCCCCATGCATCTACAAGCAAACTCAGAAATTTCAGGGAGAAACCGTCAACAGCTCATACCTCGCCCAATCCAGTGCCGATCAAGTCGCTCCAGAGTCCCCCTCCCGGGCCTCCCCTGTATCACTGTCAGAATACCTGCCTGCTATCCCGGGAGCCCCGGTTCCCTGGGTCCAACCTACATGCTATCCTCCTATTCTACTCCGGGCCGCTAAGTCGAGCTACCCTCCTCAAAACGCCCCCCCCCTCCCCTCCCTCCCAACTACTGCTGCTGCTGCTAATGCGGGCTGTCCAAATCCGTGCTATCTCAGAGGCTCGCCATCCACCAGAAGTCGTTCGCAATCGCTAAAAGTGCATGGAAGCCGCATGGATCATCACTCCTCCTCGTCATCCCCCACCATGTAATCACGCAACGCTTGCACCACCATCTCCCAAGCTCTTGCCATGTCCAGACAGCTCTCCCTGCCAAGTCTAGTAGCCTGCCGCATTCTAATGATGCTTTCACAGCCCGCCCATTTCAACAGCTCATTCATCCACCTCCTCACTGAAGGGCTTGCACTAGACTTCCAGTGCCAGGTTATCTCTCTTTGTGCCAATATAAGTCCCAAATCAATAAATTTACTGGTGATTCTCGTCTTTTTTGTATGCGGGAACCAGAGCAGGAGACATGCCGCCATATCAAAGTCCACCTCCCTATCCGTTACCGCATTCAAGAGCACCCCCACCTCCGGCCAGTACGTCCCCAGTATCGGACACCCCCACAACATGTGATCCAAGTCAACCTCGGGCGCCAAGCATCGTGGGCACACGGCGTCATGCACCTGGAAGTACCGTTTTATCCTCTCCGGAGTCAAGTACACCCTATGTATTACAAAGAAATGCACCTGCTGAAACCGTGCGTTCCTCGTGCCCTTCCACGTCCGCCGCAGGACCTGACTCCAGACCGTGTCCGGAATGGGCTTGCCTATGCTATCCTCCCATCGCGACTTCAAGGCCAGCAGTGGAGCTAGCCCCTCGTTCAACATTCTCATGTGGAGACACGTCACCGCTTTAACAGTGCCCGCTGCCATCACCACATATTGGCATGCCATGGTCACTTCCGGCTCGGCAAGCCCTACTCCCCAATGTTTTTGCAGCACCGCCACCACTGCCGCGTGCAATAGAAAGGTACCGTCCGGCAAGCCAAACTGCTCCTGAAGCACTTGATAGGGAACCAATGCTCCATCAATGTACAGGTCCCCCACCATCTGTAGACCCAATTCCTCCCATTCCAGAAGCCTGGACCAGTCACCCCCATGCGGCAGCGCGGTCAACATCCCCAGCGGTATCTCCGGTGCATACGGCCGGACCTTCCTCGCTCTTTTCAGACTCCGCTGCCAGCACATTCTAAGCGTCCTTTCCTCCACCGTAAGCTCCCTCGAATCCAGTTTCTGTTGCATAACTATATAAGAAAGGATGTACTTTGGAATACCAGTACCACGGTCACACTCAGGACCCCTGAATTCTCTAGCCACATTCTGCGTTAGGGTCTGCAGTTACGCCTCTAGGTAATATAGCTCAAAATCGGGGACCGCCATTCCCCCCTCAATCTTAGGCCTGATTAGAGTTTCCAACGCCACCCTCCGCCGACCTTGGCCCCAAAGGAAGCCAGTCATCAACATCTTCAGTTCCTTAAAGACCCGCTGCGGAATCCATACCGGCAGCGTTCGAAAGTAATAAAGCAGCCGGGGAAGCGCCACCATCTTCAACAGTGCTACTCGGCCCAGTACCGACAGAGGGAGAGAGGCCCAGAATGCCATGCAGCCCTTCAGCGCACGTATGCAGCGCCCTACGTTCCCCTCCAGGAGATCAGCTGCCTCGTGATAAATTCGCACCCCGAGGTAGGTGAAGCCAGAAGGCTCCCATACTACCTCCCTTGCTAACGGGGGACAGGGCGTACCTGCCCGCAATGGGAATATACAGGTCTTAGTCCAATTCACCCTAAGGCCCGACAGCTGACCGAATCCAACCAGCATATCTACCGCTCTCTCCAGTGACCGTTCAGCGTCCGCTGAGTACAGCAGCAAGTCATCAGCGTATAACGAGATATAATGCGACTCCGGCCCTTGCGTGATCCCTCCATACACTGTACCCATCCTCGCCTGCGCTGCCAGCGGTTCTATCGCCAATGCGAACAGCAGGGGGGACAATGAGCAGCCCTGTCTCGTCCCCCTACAAACAGGGTAGGCCGAAGATATCAGCGGGCCCAGGCGCACCCTTGCCCTAGCCGACATGTAAAGGACCCTCGTCCAGCTCCGGAATCCCTCCCCAACTCCGAACTTCAGCAACACCTCATCTAAATACTGCCATTCAAGGCTATCAAAAGCCTTTTCAACATCAACCGCTAGCACCACGGAGTCAAGAGCCGAAGACCCGGCACTATCCAAAATTTGGACCAGCCGTCGTATATTCATAGAGGTATTCCTAGTCGGGATAAACCCCGCTTGGTCCCTATGCACTAGCTTCGTCATGTGCGGCAGTAACCTGGTGGCCAGGATGTGATTCAAGATCTTGTAGTCCACTGTCAGCATCGATAAGGGCCTGTAAGATGTCACACTCAACGCATCTTTGCCTGGCTTCAACAGTGGCACCACCAGTGCCTCCCTCATTGACTCAGGCAGGCAACCCCGTTGCCTGGCCTCCGAGTACACCACCAATAGTTTCGGCGCTAGGATGCCAACAAATTTGGCATAGAACTCTATTGGCAAACCGTCCACTCCCGGGGTTTTATTTCGAGCCATCTGTTTAATAGCTACTCTCACCTCTGCTAGCGTTATAGGACCTCCCAGTTCCTTAGCATCCTCACTATCCAGCACTGGCAGCGGGAGCAAGGCCAAGTGTTCACCTATCTCGTCCCTCCCCGCCTCCAGGTGGCATTCATACAGTCCCGTGTAATAGGACTGAAAGCACGCCAACACAGCTGACTGTGAGTAGACTACCTCCCCCCCCTCTGCTCTTATACTCATGATCGGGCACCCCCTAGGCTCAGGATCCGCAAGTGTGGCAAGGAGCGCGCCCACTTTATCACGTTCCTCATGTACCCTGGTGTTATACAACTTATAGTCATAACACCGCAGCCGTTCAGTTTCAGTTGCCACCACTTCCTTAGCCTCCACCAATCTCTCCTGCAGATCCGGCCGTTCAGGCCTCCGACATTCCAGGTCTCGCAACGCCACTTCTGCTTTCGCTAAATCATTCAGGACAGTCGCCCGCGCATTCGAGAACCCACCCATGCACACGCCCCTCACCACCACTTTCATCGCATCCCATTCTATTGATCGCGACGTCGCGGAGCCCTCATTCTCCGCGAAGTAGCGGTCAATGCCCTGTTGAACCATGTCACTGAACACCAGATCTTCCAGCGCCTCCGGCCGAAGCCGCCACGATGGGACCGCCGACCTAGCCCGTTGCCACTGCACTGACACCAATAAGGGGTTATGATCCGATATGGTCCTAGCCAGGTACTCAGTATGCGTCACCGCCGTCACCAAAGTGCCACTACACAACACTGCGTCTAATCTAACATGTAGGTCGTGTATTGCAGAAAAGTAGGAGTAATCCCTCATCCCAGGATGCTGTACCCTCCACACATCAAGCAGTCCCCACTTCTCCTGCCAATCCTTCCTATGAGCCGCCAGCCTGCGCACTGGGGAGTCGACCAACGGCGGGTACGACCTATCCAGTACTACATCAGTGATCGAGTTAAAGTCGCCCCCTAATAAGACCGGGCCAGCCAAAAAGTGAGCCAGCGAACTTGTTAAGCCGTCAAAAAAGCGGGCCTGATCAGAATTGGGGGCATACACACTACACAGGACCACCTCCCTCCCGTAAAGTCGCCCCTCCACCGCCACATATCTACCCTCGGGATCAACCCGCTGTGACGTGACGTCGAACGGAGTCCCTGCTCTCACCCAGATTAGGGTCCCTCTGGCAAATGCTGAATAGGTTGTGCCAAACACCTGACCCCGCCACCTCCTCTGTAAAGCTCCGCATTCTTTCTTAGTTAAATGAGTCTCTTGAAGCATTGCTATCTGCACTCCCCGCCTCACCAGGTATGCATGCACCTTGTGGCGTTTCACCATCGTCTGAATTCCGCGGACATTCCATGTAATACATTTCACATTAGGTAACGACCCCATAGTAGACAGTTCTGAGCAGTTCCACCATCAAACAGTTGTACCCCGCACTGCAGCAGTTGCATCCCCCTTCCCAATCTCCCCCCAAAACACCCCAAACCCCACTCCCCAGGACAGGACCTAATAACCCAGCTTCAGCCCCGTTCCAAACCATCAAAACCACACACTCACACTAATCTGTGGTCGCCACCACAGAAGGCCTTAGGGGCCACAAGAGGGTGATAGAGCACCGAACCAGGGCCAGCAGAGCTCCCCCCGCGCGCCCCCAGCCCCACCCTGCTTTCTCCGCCCCATACCTGACAGCAAACCAAAAGACCGGAGAGTCAGTCCCAACAGGTACCCCGGGGTAACTGGATTCTTCGGAACGTCACTCATTAAACACTCCATCCGAAGTCTGTGGGGTAACCACCGGTCCCCCGGCACTCCCCGTTTCCGATTCATCGCCTCCAGATTTTCCTCCTTCCTCCTCCGAGGCCGACCCCTCCGACGTTCTCTCCTGCTGTGAACCTGTAATGTTTGCCGTTGCAGCCACAGCCCCTCTCCTGTCATCCGCCAACTGGGCCTCCCGCAAGGCCCTCTGGAGTTTGTTCTGTGAGCGAATGCGCTGCGATTTCCTGATCCGGATCGGTTTCGGTCTTTCCCTTCCGCTTTTATTTGTGCGGTCTGTTCCAGCACGGTATAACTCCAGCCACGACCAAGCCTCGTCCGGAGTTTGGAAGAAGTGTGTCCTGTCATCGAGGATAACCCTCAGTTTGGCAGGGAAGAGTAAGGAGTACTGAATCCCCTCTTCCCTCAGTTCTTTTTTAACTGACAGAAAGGATGCCCTGTTTCTCTGCACTTCTTGTGTGTAATCCGGAAAGATCGTGACCTTGCTATTGTTCACCTGAAAGGGGCCCTGAGTCCGCGCCCTCTGTATCAAAAGATCGCGGTCCTTGTAATGCAGCAGTTTCACTACCATCGGTCGGGGAGGCCGGCCCTCCAGGGGCGGCTTGGCCGGGACCCTGTGTGCTCTTTCCAGGGAGAAGAAAGGAGAAAGCCCCTCCGGCGCCACAACCGTTTTGAACCAGTCCTCCATATATGCCACAGCGTCGTCTTTCTCGATCCTTTCCGGAAGGCCCACCACCCGCACATTGCTCCTCCTGTTATGACTTTCCGCATCCTCCGCCCGTCGTTCCAGAATCGCCAAACGGCCCATAATGTCTGTCAGCTTGTGTTCCGCCGTCACCACAGCAGGTTTCAGGTCGAGGAGTAACTGGTCATGTTCCTTCACCCTATCCGAGAGCTTGGCGTGGTCTGTGATCCAGCGGCCTATAGGAAATATATCATAAACAACGCTACCCAACTTCATAACCTATAAACAAAATTCTACACTAACTTATGGACCCATTTATAAACATGACATATTTGGGCCTACTGAATCAGGTGGTCAGATTAAATCTATATACACATTATTTACAAACTATATATAATTTTATACATCTGCGGAAGGAATATTGTCATTAGAATAAATCCTAACCATTTAAACGACCACCATTGGCGATGGGATCTAGCTAATAGTAACCTGCACTTCTGAATAACCAAGACCAGCTTGTTTGTCAAAAGTAAGATTTTATTTACTAAATTATGGTATTTCAAAATGTAATTTTATTATTGTAATTTTATTAACATTAAAGTAAACATGTTTGAAAAGCTTCATAAGAAAAATACATTTTAGTAAGAAATTCAAAGTTTAAGTAAGATTTTAGCAGTTTAGCATTTCTAAAGCCTAAGTCCCTAGCTAAGCTAAATAAATGGAAAATAAAGTAAAGTTCTTTGAGGATTCTTACGTGCTCCACGCAAAGTTCAGCAGCACTTCACCCTCATCGGAAAGTCAGAAAGCAGCAGCCAGCCCATCTCTAAGGGCATGACTTTTTATACCTTTCTATGCTAGCTAAACTAAGCGAAGGAAAGTTTTCAAAAATCCTCGAAGTCCCATTGGTTGAGAGTGACAAGTGACATGTCACCCACATTTCAAAAGTTCCATTAGGTCACGTTTCTTAAAGACCATTGTCTTTTCCGAATGCAACCAGGAGCTTCCTTGGTTTGCAACAATTGTAAATTAATGTTCTCACAGTGTTCATTTCATTTCCGCGGGTGCCAAGTTAGAGCTGACAAAATTGTCCTTTATCACTTTGTCCAATTACTTTGTCCAATTACTCCAACTCTTCATCTGGCATACGTCAGCCCCACCAGTGACCTGCCATCGGTCGCCCTCAACGCTCAAGTGCCAGTTCCAGTTTAATCTGTCAGGGTAAGCCTATCTATGTCTGCGTTATATGTAGTTACTTTGCCATCAACACGCCTACACACTGTCTGATGAAAAAGTGTGTCGTCAGTTACAGTCTATTTCAAGGTGGTAATCTAACGCCACGAGTACAGGCCAGGTTGTAATAGACTGTAACTGACGACACACTTTTTCATCAGACAGTGTGTAGGCGTGTTGATGGCAAAGTAACTACATATAACGCAGACATAGATAGGCTTACCCCTGACAGATTAAACTGGAACTGGCACTTGAGCGTTGAGGGCGACCGATGGCAGGTCACTGGTGGGGCTGACGTATGCCAGATGAAGAGTTGGAGTAATTTGTAGTTTCAAAGGTTGTTTAAAGTTACTTGAGGTTGACAGCAGGAACAAAGGATGTCTTCAGTGGTCTTCAGAGGTAGCAGATGCAGGTTCTTTAGTTCAAATCGTCGCCAAATAGATGTAGTAACTTACTCCATGCAGGTAGGTGATATTCAGGTAGATTTATTAGATATTAATGGAGATTAGTAATACATTAGTAGATAGCCCCACCAGGAGTACCCTACTCCAACTGACAGCTTCATAGAACAACACTCCAAATGACATCACACCAGAGTGTTCTACAGATGGAGTAGTGGGAAATCTGCATATACATAATATACAGGATACTACACACTTGCTTCCGACCTTGGCCACGTCCGACAAAATGGTGACAGCATGTCAGATTTGCTTAGTGAATGCAGCTTTGACGAACACTTTTTCAGGATGGGCTTCTCGTGACTTGTACAGAAGTAAAATTCAGCTTTAGCAAACTCGAACAAACTAGGCCCAAAAGTAGGCAACTTATGCTTTCTAGTAATAAACAAAAACAAGAAAAGTATTAATTAAAGAAATAATGTTGATTCTGTATCCACCCTAGGTTTACTAATTAATTAACCCTCCCGATTAGTCTAATGTTACCTAGCAAATGCAAACAAATAAAGCAGCGTTTATATCTACCAGTCTTCATGAATCCATGAAACTTATGTGTACCTAGAATAGTAGAAATGACATCACATAGACAAGGAAAAGCAAAATAAGCACATGCTTCTTTTAAGTTTTGCTGCAGTTAGTAATGACAAAAACGAAAACAACAAATTATTTTTATTATTTTGCACGAACAAAAAGATGCAACATTTATGCACGTTTATGAGCACGCATGTTAGTCCCCCCATGTGTAAAGTTTAATCTAGGTTGTATTAACACAATACATTACAAATTATTAATTTTATTATTCATGTTATGGAAATGTGACTTTGCGAGTTTAAACAAAATTTTGTTTTCTATCTCGCTCCATCAACTCCCTCATCTGGTGATTAACAAATCACCACACCAACACCCAAAATTTTGGTAATTTAAATTTCCGAGAAATTGATTCAAATTCATTTGTATCAGTAATCCTAAAAATCTGTTTCTGCATAATCTTTGGAATTAACATAACGCTCTCTATGTAACTCCTGTAATTCAATCTCCCTTTCTTCTTCTTTTCTAAGTTTATAGATTCTTTTCTTTTCTTTCAACTGCTTCTTTCTCTTATGCAACAAACAACCTATTTTTGTCAAAATAAAAATGAATACTATTATAATCAAAGGTGCCAAAATCTTACCAAGAATTGAACTACCAATATCATGAAACCAATTTTTAATTGCTTGGAACCTTTTTGAAAGTTTCCCTGTAAAATCATCTTCTTCTAAAGGAATTATCTCTGAATGCATTTGTGTAATGTTTTTAATGTACATCTCAATATTCTTACTTTCATCAGGTATATATGTGCAACAATGTTGTACATGTAAAATGCCACAGACTCCTCCCTCTTTTGCTAGGAGTATGTCTAAAGCAAGTCGATCTTGAATCACCATAGATCTGATTGCAACTACTTCAACATTCACTAATTGGAATCCATCAGCTGTGTCTGTTGACAATCTGTCAACAATTGTGGACAATTTTCTAATTCTCCCTGCATTTAGGGTTATACCAACAAAAGGTATCACTGCTTGAAAAATATCTCCCAGAACTTCTGTAAAAGTTTCTCTTTTGACTCTATTTACATAATTATGAATTTTGAACAATCCTTCTGAATCTCTATCAACATGAAACACTTTAGGAAAAACAATTCCCACATAACAAGTTCCATACCAATGGTCTGGAAGGTTGTAGTAGGCTTTGTCACCACAAACAAAATAAATCCCAGGGAAGATTGGATCTTTTCCACCTTTGAATCCCCAACCTCCCAAAATCTGATAAGTATCTTCACAGTTACTTGCACCTACAAAATAATTATCAAAAAGTGTATTATCTCTTCTAATGCAAAGCTTTCCACTAATTGGTTTATCTATGTGAATTGCAACATTTTCAAGCATTTTGCCATTTAATTTCTCATCCTCTTTTTGCCAAAATTTTGACTTAGTCTGCTTGACTAATTCATTTCTTTTGTAAATTGCTCTTCTCTCCTCAACCATATTCAAAAATTTCTTTCCCTCAGCACTCAATTTGCATGTTAGATTATTCTTGTAAGCATACTCGTAAGTGAGTTCGTTAGTAACAAGGAAAAATTCTCTCATTTGTTTGGCTTTCTTGTGCTTATTTAAAGCACCCTCAATCTTTATATTCGCAAAAATCTCGTCAAAATCTGAATAGTAATATTCTAAGCGTCCAGTTTGATAAAATAAGCTAGTTAACACACTACATGTTACACCATATGTAAGAGGAAGCATATTGTATGTCACTCCCTCAGAAACAGAAGCAGGTAACTTGACGCAGACATAGCAGTCTTTTGCATCCATTACCTTGACATATTCACTCAAAAGCTTAGTAAATGTATTACTTGAAAAATCACTAATAGATTTATCTTGATGAATGTTAGGTTGATGATCAATAACTTTAGCAGATGCACTATGTTTAGTTTGACTAACCAAAGCTTTGCTTGTCATGTTAACTTTGTGTAATTCTCTATTCATCTCTAATGGGATGATCACAGCTAAAACTAACCAGAGCAGAATTAAAATGAGCAGACACACCAGAGTCATCTTACAGCATCTCTTAAAAACAGAACACTTTGAAGTGCTCTCCTTAACATAAGGCATTTTGGTTAGTTTTGCCACAAAAATTTAAAAACAAAATTAATTTTAAAATTTCTAAGACTTAAACTATTTATACCCCCCTTTTAAAATAATTTTATTTTTAAAACCCTAAACAAGTTTTCTTCGACCTTATGTCATACATAAGATTTCTTTAACTAAACAGTTTTTCTTCGACCTTATGTCAGCTAACAAAATTTCTTCAGCCTTTTGCCGAATTAAAATTTTTGTACTTCAATCATTGTCACTAATTTCCTCTATTTCGTTTTCTTCTTCACTACTACCATAAATGTCAATAACGGGTGGAATTACTAAATAAGTCCACTCAGGAGACTTGTATTTCTGGTTTGGTCTCACTATTCTTTTTCCTTTTCTCGACACCACTTCAATTTTCCTTCCAACTCCCACTTCCTTTCCAGGACTCTTTTGACTACTGATTTCTTCAACTTGCTCTTTAGGTTTCTTGATCAACCTGACTCTCAATCTTCCACCAGGCCAGTAGTCTGCCTTTCTCACGTATTTCTTCTTTGGTTCAGAAGCATTTGATTCTGACTTCCAAGCCCTTTTCTTTCTGTTTTCACTTGCACCATCCACGTCACTTTCTTCAGTTTCGTAGTCTGAAATTTCAATTGACTCAGGAACTTCTCTATTCGGCAGTTTTACTCCTTCAGGAACACTTCTCTGATTTCCAATACTGGTACTTGGTAATTCGTCTTCTTCTTCTTCTTCAATTACCTCCAACTTCCCAGATTTTGGATTTCTGTTCCTTACTTCAGAGCTTGTTTTCTGCTTTTCGATACTCTCCTGGTCTGAAACTTCTTTTTGTTTCGCTTCTCTGTCTTTAATAGAAACAACTGAATCCTCAGTTATCTTTCCTTTTAACAGATTCTCTTCACCTTCAGAATCAATTTCAATAATTTCCAAGTCTTTTCTTGTTGAATTTTCATTCACAGATACAGGTTCCAGATGTCGACCTTCTTGTCGATCTTCAGGATCTGGATTTATTTCACCTTCTGCTTCAGAATCAGAATCATCTGTAGTATCACTTTCAACATCAGAACTCTCAGGAGTTGGTACTGGAATAGTATGACTAGGATGAATCCAACGTTTCAATCCTTTGCATTTTACAGCATTAGTAGTGATCAAAATTATTTGCCTAGGCTTCTGCCATCTAGGAGCCAGACAATTTCTTCTCCGATGTACTTTCGTTCTGACCCAGTCACCAGGTCTCAGGTCATGTGTCAAAACTTTCTCATTTGATTGTGCTTCAGTTCCCACCTGATTAGACACAGAAGTCACTATATCAGATAACCTTTTACAGTAATCCAAAATAGCACTGTCATTTATGCTCAACAGTTTACCTACAGGTACAAAAGCTTGCCTCATAACTCTTCCCATTAAAATTTCATGAGGACTCAAACCTGTCTTTTTATCTGGTGTACTTCTTAATGACATCAAAACAAGTGGAAGAGCATCTGTCCACTTTACACCTGTTTCAAGACACATTTTTCCAATTCTGTTTTTAATCGTTCCATTAATCTGTTCAACTACCCCAGATGCCTCTGGTCTGTATGCACAGTGTATTTTCTGCTCAATGCTCAAAGCTTCACAAATTAACTTCATCAGTTTATTATCGAAATGGCTTCCTCCATCACTCTCAATAGTGACTGGAAAACCGTACCTTGGGATAATTTCTCTGAGCAGTAGTTTTGCTACTGTAATTGAATCACAATGTCTTGTAGGAAATGCTTCTACCCATCTTGAAAATAAACAAACGATTACAAGAACATATTTTAAGCAATTGTGTAAGGGCATTTCAATGAAATCCATCTGTAACCTGGTAAAAGGACCACCCTCTCGACCAATTATTCCTGTCCCCACCAATGACTTTCTGTTTGGATTCATTTGTTGGCAAGACAAACACCTTTGACAAAAAGATTCTGCAATTGTTCTGAATTTAGTATTGAACCAAGTTTCTCTGAAAAGTCTAATCATAGAATCTCTTCCAAGATGTGCTGGACCATGATATAATCTGGCCATATCTGCAATTAAACAATTTGGTAAGACTATTCTGCCATCTTTGTAAACCCACACTCCATCTTCTTCACGTGGTCTACAATCTGATCTTAACCATAGATCTTTTTCCTCATCATCTGCTTCATTTTGTAAGTCTCTAATCTCATTCCATGTTTCTACAACTGTTGTTAGCATTAATGAATTTGAATCAGTTTCTTTACTCCTTTCCCGATTGTATGAATAACCTTTTCTTGCACAGTATTTTGCCGTTTCATCTGCAAATGCATTGCCTTTTGAAATATAATCAATTCCTTTAGTGTGCGCTGCACACTTGACAATTGCGATTTCTTTCGGCAATTGTATTGCTTCAATTAATCTCCTAATGAAAATTGCATTTTTAATTGGAGATCCTGCTGATGTCATATAGCCTCTCTGAGACCAGAGTTGTCCATAATCATGTACAACTCCATACCCATACTGACTATCAGTAATGATGGTAACTCTTATATCCTTTGATACTTCACAAGCACGAATTAAAGCAATCAATTCAGCCACTTGTGCTGATCGAACTCCTTCAAGACATGATGCTTCTTCAACATCTGCAACTGTGCAGACTGAATATGAGGCTTTCAAGACACCTCCTTCTGATCTCAAACATGAGCCATCTACAAAGTAGACAAAATCTGATTCAGATAGAGGTCTATCTTTGATATCATGTCTTGGTTTCGTGCAGAATTCCATAACATCTAAACATTCATG
The DNA here is from genome assembly GCF_964261635.1 of Lissotriton helveticus. Lineage (NCBI taxonomy): Eukaryota > Metazoa > Chordata > Amphibia > Caudata > Salamandridae > Lissotriton > Lissotriton helveticus. The sequence continues at coordinate 885,181,193 of NC_136070.1, forward strand.
TTCTGTTTCGATGTTATCAATGATCTCAGAATCAGGCAGTAATGTAGAAGGATTCAGATTCAAACATCTTGAAATTGAAACATTATCTGCTCCTAGTATGATTTTCTCATACTTTGTCAATCTGCTGCTTGTCAGATGCTGAGTTTTACCTCTTGTCAGCAATATTTCAACTGAATGAGGCACAAAAACCTTTACAGGAAATCCCATGATGATTCCTTCACTCTGTTCAAGACTAACACTTGTAGCTGCAACTGCTTTTAAGCAACCTGGTAATGCTTTTGCAATGGGATCAAGAACTGCAGAGAAGTATGCAATAGGTTTCTTTAAATTCCCATGTCTCTGAATCAATACAGACAATGCACATCCTTCTCTCTCGCTGCAATACAGTTCAAAATCTTTCTCATAATTCGGCATACCTAAAGCAGGAGCTTGGCATAAGCTCTTTTTCAAATTCTCAAAGGATTCCATCTCAATTTCATTGAGAATAATTGGATCTTTTACATCAGACTTTGTCAGTCTCTGTAGTGGTTTTGCAATTACTGAAAATCCACTTATCCATTGTCGACAGTAACCAACCATTCCTAAGAACATCCTGACTTGTCTCTGTGTTCTTGGAGGTTGCATTGCTTGAATCATTTTAATTCTCTCAACTGTTACTTGCCTTTTCCCCTTTGCAATTCTGTGACCAAGGTATTTTACTTCTTGTTTGCAAAATTGTAATTTTGCTGGAGACACTTTATGTCCCTCTTCTGCAAGGCGATTTAACAGTATTATTGTGTCTGTCACACAATTTTCTCTTGTCTTTGCAGCTATCAATAAATCGTCAATATACTGCACTAACGTAGACCTACCTGGTAAATCCAAGTTTTCCAAAGATCTTTTTAACAACTCATTAAAGATTGAAGGACTTTCTGTATAGCCCTGAGGGATTCTAGACCATCCGAGGGTCTTACCTTGGAATCTGAAAGCGAAGATTTCATAACTGTCTGGATGTAAGGGAACAGTAAAGAATGCATTGCAAAGATCAATGACAGTGTACCATTCAGCATCATGTGGAATCTGGTACAGAATTACTGCTGGATTTGGAACCACAGGACAACATGGAACAACTATTTGATTAACCTTTCTCAAATCTTGTACGATTCTAAATGCTCCATTTGACTTTTTAACTCCCATAATTGGTGAATTACAAGGACTACTCTCCATTTCTTTTAATACACCTTGTTTGATTAATTTTTCAATTATAGGTGTAATACCTTCAATTGTTTCTGCTTTCATTTTATACTGTGGAATGTTAGGAAATTCTATTCCCTGTTTCAATGTAATTTTTACTGGATCTACGTTTTTCATCAGACCCATCTCGTTCCCAGTAAAATCCCATATATCAGATTTCACTGTTTCCTTGAGCTCTTCAGGCAAATCTTTCTCTTCAAATGCAGGAAACAATTTTGTTTCTTCTGCTTCCATCATCATCATTGTCATTCTGTATAAACCATCTTCCTCCATTGTTTGTAACTCAACTCCATCAGGAGAACAATATATTCTGCAATTCATTTTACACAGAATATCTCTGCCTAGTAAATTTACTGGACTACTATTACAAACCACAAATCTGTGTTTATCTCTATAATTTCCAATTTCAACTGGAACTGGATCAGTTAAATCAGTTTTAATTTGTTGATTGCTTACTCCAACAACTTGGATGGTATCCCCAGAGAGAGGTAGGTTTTCAATTTCCACTGATCTAACAGTAGAACGGGTAGCGCCAGTGTCCACTAGAAAAGTGATGTCTACATCGTTAACTTTCCCGTTTACAAATGGACCGGACTGGTCAACCTCAAGAGTGGCTCCAACAACACACTCTTCCTCCTCTCTCGGGCACCGTCAGTAATAATCATCAGAATCACTGTCTTGGCTTTCTGTTAACAAAAATTGTTGTGAAGCATTTTGCATTTGCACCCTTTGTTGTCTTTGCTGTTTTTGCGGTTTTATTACCTGTTCATTTCCCTGAAATCCCACATTTGGATTATATTTTTGAACTCCCCCACAATTCGGAAATGGTGGTTGTGGCAATTGATCCTGACAGTTATTCACCTGTTGCTGTTGCTGTCGCTGAATGTTTAACTCGTTTAACCCCTGTTGCATCTGTAGCTGTTGCTGCAGGTCAACACCATTCTGCATCTGTGGATTTAATAAGGGATTCTTTAAGTTTCTAGGAGGTTTAGGACACTCGTCTCTCCAATGTCCAATTTCGCCACAATTAAAACAAGGTAATCTTTGTTTCAACTCCTCAATCTTTGGGCTAAATTTTCTTGGAAAAATATTACCTTTAAGCTTTCCTTGTATCTGGTTCGTATTTCCAGTTTGAACAAAATTTGTGTTCTTATTGCCCATGCTGGCAATTTGTTGCTCAGCTACTTTTACCTGAGCCCACATGGCTTTCTCTTTGAGCTTCTTTTGTCTCACCTCTAACTCATCACTGCAATACTTAGCTTTTCTCAGAATATCATCCACAGAAAGTGATTGCCATCCTACAATGCTATTCCTGATCATATCTGCAATTTCAGGTTTTAGTCCATAAACGAATCTATAGATAAAATGACTCATGTCCTTTTCATCTAATTTTTCATAGCCACTGTATTGTTTAAAAATTAACAGTAACCTCTCATAAAAAGAATGAACTGATTCTTTTGTTTCCTGATTTGTCCTTTCTATTTTAACCCAATCAACTTCTTTGGGTGGAATTTTGTTTTTCATCCAAACGATCACTTTTTCGTAAAAATCCATTACAAGAGGATTTGGGGCACCTGTTTCTTTGATTCGTTCAGGTTCTGTTTTTGGCCAACTTATTGATATTTTACATTCTGTCCAAAGATCTGATGGTACGACAATGTCGAAAAATCCATCTAAATCAATCCACAGAACTTTTGACACTTTGATAAATCTATCCACTTGTCTATACCACTCTACCGGTTTCTCCCTCAATTTTGGAAAATCATTTGTGAATAGCAGTATGTCCTGTCTTGACCAAGGGACATGAACATATCCTCCACCTGCAATCTCTCTCATTGGAAATTGTTTTGACAATTTTTCCAATCTTTCATCTTCCTTCTTTTTCGTCCATTTTACTCTCCATTTATTGAGTTCTCCCAGCTTTTTGATGTAAACAATCAAATCTTTTATATGTAGTATTCTTCCCATTGAGTTCAAACTCTCAATGTCACTTTCTGAAAAGTCTAGTCTGTAATGCTTTGCAAAATTCTTTTGTTTACTCACATCAATTTCAAGTTCCGCTGCTAGTTCCTCTAGCTGATCATATTTATTTTTAGTTTTCCACTGTATACTTTTACAAATGAACAGTAGTTCATCATCTCGATAATAATTCAAACTATCTGGACCAATTGTTCCAATTATTAATTCTTCGATATTTGCTTTTAATTTAGCCACATCAAGTTTCGGAGTAGTCACCCTAACTTCAGGACTCCCTACATCTGAAATAGCACCCATTGGTGTTTTTGGAGATAAATCCTCATTAAAAGTTAAATCTGGCATTCTCGATCTTGAAGAGTTTATTTCAGATATGTCTGAGTAAGATTTTTCAGCAACCTTTTGAATTTCTGCATTTAAAGGAATAGTTAACCCTGTTTTGTTTGATTCTCTTTGGTCAAATACAGGCTGAACAGGACCAATCGTTACTGGAACTGTCACAGCTTCCATGCTTTTTGTCATTCGTTTAATTAATTCTTCTTTAGATTTAAAATATTCAGCAGAATCAGCTGTTTCAATATTTCTTGTTTCCCTTGCATAGTCTTTTGGAGCTTCTCTTGCTCTTGGAGTCATTGCAAAATGTCTACCTTCATTTCGAACATTATCAAATTCTGGTCTTCTTGGAGTTTCAATAATTTCACAATTATTTGGATAAAGTTTTGGAGTTTCATTAATTGGAGGTGCACTCGGTGAAGTTTCAGTAGAAACCACCGGAGTAGACCATGATCTAGGAGGTCTTAAAGGTTGATTCTTTCTAGCTGTAGTGTATATTTCTTCCATAACTGCATCTTCAGATTCGCTTTCTATAGATTTCCCAGCAGGAGTACCCATGACCATTTCCTGAATTAAATACAATCCTTCACTCATGTTTCCCTGCCTCCACATTCGCAATCTGTCTTCATGAGTTTCTCTTCTCCAAGGTGGAGTTTTAGTAGGTCTTTTAATTCCACTAGCTTCTCTTTGTAATTGATACATCTCATCTTCCCACTCAACTAAAGCTTCAAATTGAGTTGGTCTCGGTTTTGGAGTAAGAGCATTCATTTTCTCTCGTAAATTTCTCAAAACCTTTACATTAAATGAACCATCATCAGGCCAAGTTAAAACACCGTCGTTCTTAGTATAACGTTTCCAGCTATCGAACCATAAAACAGTATGATATCCATATTCACCTTCCATGTACGCTGCAGGTGTTTTATACTTATGAAGTAATTTACCACCTCGCGTTTCGATTTTCTTGTCGGGTGAAAATAAATTTTTAAGTTTCTGAAATAATGTTGTCTTTTTCTCAACATGTTTAAAATGATAACTCATTTTTAAAAGTTAAATTTAATTCGTAAAATCGTTCGTAAAATATTTCCGGGATGTTCCGCAAAGCAACCAATCCGTGCGCGAAACACACCAACAAGCCAATGACAGTTGAGCTACGTCAGTTTCCTGCTCAACGAATAAAAATTGAGTTTTTCTGAAGGGCCAATCAGCTTACAGGTCGTCAGAGACTCAAGAGCCAATCAGAATATAGCTTGTGACGTAGGTCACCCAATCCCAGCGCGGCTCTGTGACGTACACAGCAGCTGCGGTTTCTTGCTTCTCACTCCTAGCGCTTACCCCTCCTTCACAAAATCTTTTCACAGCGCCATTTTAAGGGCACTTTTCAGTGTAAATTAATTCTTAAACAATGACAATAAGGACTCATCTGTTTGTTTCACTATTTAGGATAGTTTACATACATTCAAGTATCCACACTTCGGAATAGTCGGCGCTATTCACACTAAGGATAATTTTCAATCGTCGGAAGAGTAACTCTTACCCCACCCTTCTAACACGTAAAATTATGAACTCGTTTTCCTCTGAACGCACCGCGAAGTGACAGTTCTAAGAGTTCCACTTGAACATAAATTACAAATCAAATTAGCACTTTCACACGGAAAATTCCCTAATTTCAAACACACATGAAATCCGTACAGGACTCTCACCTGTTTATAGAAATCATGCACCGTTAGCAAAATAACGACGTTATCCGTACAGGACTCTAACCTGTTTATAGATATAAAACATGTACCCCTACAGGACTCTAACCTGTTTATAGATAATCATGCACCGACGCTACTCTGCCCTTCATTCAAGCTCGGATATAACTAATACTTTTATCACAGTGAGTTTTATGGAAGGCGCTTTGTCCCTATTCTCATGCTGCTCTAATTTCTTAGAAAACCCTCACTTTACAAGATTCACACCTAGCCCTAACACTGTGCTGCACGGCGACAACACTATGGTACACGGCGATACCTCTTGTGATACTCGGCGATATCACTGCAAACAGAACAGATGACTTGCGTGACTAATTTCTCGCCACACAATCTATACCGGTATAGCTTACAGATAGCACGAAAAACAAACTCAACATGTGTTAAAACATCAATCCTATTTCCATACCATAACACTTTAGTAACCCTTAGCAACCAACATATTACCTTGGTTACCCTTAGCAACCATCAATTTCTGCTACCAGAGAATTGATCCAGCGGCCTATAGGAAATATATCATAAACAACGCTACCCAACTTCATAACCTATAAACAAAATTCTACACTAACTTATGGACCCATTTATAAACATGACATATTTGGGCCTACTGAATCAGGTGGTCAGATTAAATCTATATACACATTATTTACAAACTATATATAATTTTATACATCTGCGGAAGGAATATTGTCATTAGAATAAATCCTAACCATTTAAACGACCACCATTGGCGATGGGATCTAGCTAATAGTAACCTGCACTTCTGAATAACCAAGACCAGCTTGTTTGTCAAAAGTAAGATTTTATTTACTAAATTATGGTATTTCAAAATGTAATTTTATTATTGTAATTTTATTAACATTAAAGTAAACATGTTTGAAAAGCTTCATAAGAAAAATACATTTTAGTAAGAAATTCAAAGTTTAAGTAAGATTTTAGCAGTTTAGCATTTCTAAAGCCTAAGTCCCTAGCTAAGCTAAATAAATGGAAAATAAAGTAAAGTTCTTTGAGGATTCTTACGTGCTCCACGCAAAGTTCAGCAGCACTTCACCCTCATCGGAAAGTCAGAAAGCAGCAGCCAGCCCATCTCTAAGGGCATGACTTTTTATACCTTTCTATGCTAGCTAAACTAAGCGAAGGAAAGTTTTCAAAAATCCTCGAAGTCCCATTGGTTGAGAGTGACAAGTGACATGTCACCCACATTTCAAAAGTTCCATTAGGTCACGTTTCTTAAAGACCATTGTCTTTTCCGAATGCAACCAGGAGCTTCCTTGGTTTGCAACAATTGTAAATTAATGTTCTCACAGTGTTCATTTCATTTCCGCGGGTGCCAAGTTAGAGCTGACAAAATTGTCCTTTATCACTTGCTTCCGACCTTGGCCACGTCCGACAAAATGGTGACAGCATGTCAGATTTGCTTAGTGAATGCAGCTTTGACGAACACTTTTTCAGGATGGGCTTCTCGTGACTTGTACAGAAGTAAAATTCAGCTTTAGCAAACTCGAGCAAACTAGGCCCAAAAGTAGGCAACTTATGCTTTCTAGTAATAAACAAAAACAAGAAAAGTATTAATTAAAGAAATAATGTTGATTCTGTATCCACTCTAGGTTTACTAATTAATTAACCCTCCCGATTAGTCTAATGTTACCTAGCAAATGCAAACAAATAAAGCAGCGTTTATATCTACCGGTCTTCATGAATCCATGAAACTTATGTGTACCTAGAATAGTAGAAATGACATCACATAGACAAGGAAAAGCAAAATAAGCACATGCTTCTTTTAAGTTTTGCTGCAGTTAGTAATGACAAAAACGAAAACAACAAATTATTTTTATTATTTTGCACGAACAAAAAGATGCAACATTTATGCACGTTTATGAGCACGCATGTTAGTCCCCCCATGTGTAAAGTTTAATCTAGGTTGTATTAACACAATACATTACAAATTATTAATTTTATTATTCATGTTATGGAAATGTGACTTTGCGAGTTTAAACAAAATTTTGTTTTCTATCTCGCTCCATCATCTGCTCTCAGTAGGCCCAGCCCCGTGGCAACCTGCGCAATATCATGGTGCAGCGTCTCCTTTGTCGTGGTAATCGCATCCAGGATAGCATCAAGACGCAGGTTCAGCCGCTGTTCCGGCGTAGTGTCTTCCTGTGGGGCCCGGTTACCGCCATCTTGAGTTAAGGTGGATGCATCGCCTTGCCCAGGCGGTGTGTTGAGAACCCCGCCCGTAGCAGCCATCTTGAGCTCAATTGATGCTCCTCTTGGACCACTGCCTATGGCCACGCTGTCCACAGCTCTCCCGACAGTCACACCGCCTGCTGCCCCTTTCCAGGGAAGATAGCGGCCAAGTGTACCAGGGCTCCCCACACCTCGGCAAAGGTAGTTCCTGCTCCTTCTCTATGTCGTCTGCGTCCCCAGAACACACCTTCAGGCTCTGACCGACCCCAGCAGTACACAGTCTTAAGCCACCATCAGGGCTCCGGGCCACCTCTTAAATCCAGCCGCCCAGGCCAGCAGCGTCCCCCCAGGCAAGGAGGCCGGCACCCCCAGGGGCCGATCGTGTCGGGTGTCCGGCCCAGGGCACCGCAGCACAGCAGGCCAGCAGTACGGCCGCAGTGCTCGCTCCACGTGTGCCCCACCTCCGCAACTCCGCAGTCACAGTAGTTCAGGTGGGCGGTCCCCGCTAAAACAGCAAGCCCCCGCTGTCCCGACCTGAATGCAGGGCGCCCCCCATTGCCAGGAGCTCACTGTCGGTGCCTCGCTTCCCGAAGGTCAGGGTCCCCAACTGTGCGTGCCCCGGCCCCTCTGCCTCTGCGGCTCCAGAATCCGCCGCTCGCTGCAACAGCTGTTTTGTAGGCAGCCGGGTCCGCTCGCTTGTGCAGCCCCCCCCCGGGGCGTCCCAGTCCAGCACTCTGATTGCGCGCCCGCTGCCCGCGGCAGGCGCCGCAGTCCCAGGTCCACCCGTCCCACACCAGCCTCCAGGACGGGGAGCGGGAGGGGGAGGGGGAGGGGGGGGGCCCGCGAGGGGACCGCACTCACCGCGAGCCGGGGGATGGCGTCTTCAGCCCCCCACTCAGCACCGAACGTGCCTAAGGGAGTCCACCGCACCCCTCGCTCCACTCAGCAGCCACCTGGACATCAGCTGCCAGCGCCCTCCGTCTCCGATGCGCTCCGGAGCCTCACGCCGCCATCTTGCCTTTGTCCACGGCCGGGCACCTCCGTGTTCGGATCTCGGTCTCCGCCCGTCCTCCGAGGCCCCGTCAGCAACCAGACTCTCTGCACCGATTTAAATTCACCTCAGATGGTGAATTTGTGCCTCCAGAGGTTCCGCAGGCGGCAATACCAGGATATATTACGGGACTTGGCGCGGAGCTACACGCTCACACGGCCATCCCGGTCGGCGCCAAACCACGCCCCCGTCTTTCTATGTGATGGTCTTAGCGAGGCGGGAAATATGTAAGGCCTGGAAAGATGCAAATGCCCCCACTTTTTTGGACTGCCTGAAATACATTATATACACAAGTGAATCTGATATGGCCTGTGACTGCACTAGCCAGGATAAGATCTGGGCGGCCCTGGTGGCATGGCGGAATAGATGAGACTAATCCGAGAGTATTACGATGATTTTCACTGTAGGTGCTTGGCCTCCAATTCAACCAAGGGCCATCTAGACACAGAGGATTTGAGTGGAGCAAGTGAACTGTTGAGGCTAGAGGGGTTTTGCCTATCTCTCTCTCTCCTCTGTTTTAAATTGCTGAGGTCGGAACATCGTAACATTGGAGTGAGGAGGGGGGTTTCCCCATCTAGAATGCCCACCATTGGTATATGAGGAATACAAAAAAAAATGAAAAAAAAAAAAAGATGAACATGATAAACATGAAGTAATGGGAGAAATTAGAGTACAATTTGAGTCTTGTTTACTTACCCATCCCGTGAATCTGGGCAAATCATCTAAAGTGAAATGCTGGCTCATGTAACGGGTACAAGCGCCAAGAGGCCACTTGCACGCTGTTCCCTGGACTACTTTTGCTGTGAAGGTGTTACAGTTGATAAAGTTGTAGATCAGAAGTCCTAACCGGGGTTAAACTGTACAGACCATATAGATAACTAGGACTTAGGGACTTCCTCAGTCTGTACTCTGAATAATTTGTACTAATGTCCGGAGGCCAAACGGCATAAAGGCAAAAAACAACCAGAAAGAGCCCCAATTTCATCACAGTCTCTTGAAATACACATGTTCTTGTCCTATAATGAATTCAGAAAAGTGGGCCAGCAAGGGGTTTTATTTGAGTTATTGATATCAGCAACTTTGGGACTCTAGTTAATTAAGAACCCACACTACTGTAAGTTAGTGTCTGAAACTGAAAAGTATCTCTAATACAAAAGGATAATGTTACCACACTAACAAAATAAATAAATACAATAACCAGGTTTTTTTGAGTCAAAAGATTATTATTTTCTTGAAGACAAAACATTTTTGTTTGATAATATAGCAGGGTACAGAAAAATGCATTTCAGATATACAAGGGGTATCTCATACAATCCTATAATATATCAGAAAGTAGGTCTAAACTGCTAAGATGAAACAATGACTTCAAATCAAAAGTAAATGAAAATCAATCGTGGTTGATGAATAACGTGCAGAATTAGACTCAATAGTCGACGTTTCGTTCTCTGCGAGTTAATTTCATAAGACCATCATCAGGACATAGGCTTTATGCATCTAAGTGATGACACTAACTTACAGAAGTGTGGGTTCTTAATTAACTAGAGTCCCAAAGTTGCTGATATCAATAACTCAAATAAAACCCCTTGCTGGCCCACTTTTCTGAATTCATAATTTGCCCAAGCCTGCAAGGGTATATTGGGTTGCTCACCCTTTCTCAGATTCTTGTCCTATAATGGCAACATTTTCAAGTTAAGTATTATGTTTATTTAATTTGACATATATATATATATATATATATATATATATATATATATATATATATATATATATATACATTTGTATAGATAGATAGATAGATCAACACACTCCACCAGCGTCGTCTTTCTCGTACTCTCAGAAAGAAAAAACACAGGAGCCGTGGCCTCAATAAACGGTGCAGATTTAATGCGGATACAACGTCCTACGCGTTTCGGAGTAAGCCTACTCCTTCATCACGGGCAAACTTTGTGCATAATAGTGTGTGTTATAAAGTAAAAAAATATATGTCACGTGATAAGAAACATAGAAAAAATACTTTGCCATTTACATACTTTTCGCCGGTGTTAGCCTTAAAAGTGACATTATACCTCTGGTAGTTTTAGTGAAAACAATAAATCACAGTTCTTATTTGACCCCGACTGTAACTGTAAATGAGTAAGTGTTCGTGACCTGCGCTATTACATACCGCCCCTCTCCTTTACTTCAGGAAATGGCATAATACTAGCGGTACTGAGCTCAATAGTATAACATTTGAATAGTATAGTGATCATGTGTACCACTAACACATATTATAATTCAAAACCTAACATGTTGAAAAATATAACATATGGAAAAAAGGGTTTTGAGGCGACCTAACTGATAGAGGAAGCGAACCCTTGCTCTCAAAAGAGTGTCGTTTATGGTGAACCAGCCCGCTACGCTAGGTGTTCACCCTGTTTACACATAGCTAAAAGTTAGCCGTCATAAAGCAAACAATCGTACGCTTTAAAGTGACTGACGGGCCAGAAACATAGTATTGCCCAAGTGGGCTGACGTGTTTGTGGTGCATATAAGAAAAAACAAATTAATGCCCTAGTGGGTCTGAATAGTACATTCCGAATAGTATTAACGAAAAAAGTTCATTGCGCAAATAGGTCACTTCTCTAACATTCCGTAAACCTAGATCATTACGGGATCAACTATGCAGTAACATGATATCCACTCCTAAAAAACCCAATGCAGTTAAAGGTTTCTTTACATGTAACCAATGCAAGGCTTGCAAATTTAGCAGTAGCGTTAAATCACTCAAAAGCGTACGATTGTTTGCTTTATGACGGCTAACTTTTAGCTATGTGTAAACAGGGTGAACACCTAGCGTAGCGGGCTGGTTCACCATAAACGACACTCTTTTGAGAGCAAGGGTTCGCTTCCTCTATCAGTTAGGTCGCCTCAAAACCCTTTTTTCCATATGTTATATTTTTCAACATGTTAGGTTTTGAATTATAATATGTGTTAGTGGTACACATGATCACTATACTATTCAAATGTTATACTATTGAGCTCAGTACCGCTAGTATTATGCCATTTCCTGAAGTAAAGGAGAGGGGCGGTATGTAATAGCGCAGGTCACGAACACTTACTCATTTACAGTTACAGTCGGGGTCAAATAAGAACTGTGATTTATTGTTTTCACTAAAACTACCAGAGGTATAATGTCACTTTTAAGGCTAACACCGGCGAAAAGTATGTAAATGGCAAAGTATTTTTTCTATGTTTCTTATCACGTGACATATATTTTTTTACTTTATAACACACACTATTATGCACAAAGTTTGCCCGTGATGAAGGAGTAGGCTTACTCCGAAACGCGTAGGACGTTGTATCCGCATTAAATCTGCACCGTTTATTGAGGCCACGGCTCCTGTGTTTTTTCTTTCTGAGAGTACGAGAAAGACGACGCTGGTGGAGTGTGTTGATTTCTGGGGGTGGCTACCCCTGCCGTGAGCCCGCCGACACAGAGGCAGAGGTTCAGCCAAAAGTCTGTGTTTATACATTATAAAAACCTTTGCCCACACGACGACGCCACCTGAAGGAAACCAGTCAAGGGCTGAGTAATCGGAACGCGAGGAGAGCCGAGTGGAGGAGGAGCAGGAAGCTGCACTCGTCTTGTCGGTGCCTGTCGGTGAGCCATTACGAAACGCCGTGGGATCTTGACACAAGTGGTGAGCTTGTTCGTGGTAATCGGATTAGCGCATTGGGGCTTATTAACCGATAGCGCTGGGAATACTTGCAGTCCGGACAATACCGGAAGAATACGACCAGGTACACCGGTCGTATTAAATGGCAGATACAAGAAACACCAAGCGGAAGCAAGCCGCAACAAGACTTTTTGACAAAACTGCTCGAAGTGAAAATGGTGGGGACACTACCAGAACCGCCAGTAATAGTGTTAAAGATAAGAGGAAGCTGTGGGATACGCTATGGAGAGTGCTCAAAAAAGAGCAGTCCAAGTGGTGGGAAGCCACAGCACTCCAACACTATCTAGAAAGTAATCGAATTCCACGGGGTTTGCGTATTTTTATAACCCCTACGCTCCAGCAACCTGATCCTGAATTAATAACAGCATGGATGGAAAACAATCATAACTGTTCATTAAACATGCTAAAATTACTAATAAAATCTGCCGAAAAGGAGAGCATTAAATTAACACAAGAAAGTGAAGAATTGATTGCCAAACTTAAAGAGTTACTGAATGATGAAGAATTCAGTACTGAGATGGATAAAATGAATAAACGTTTAGAAAAACTAGAGGAGGAAATCAAATTGAAGAAATTATCCAAGTTTGAGAGAGATGAAATAGACTATAAAAATGGCCAGATTCTAACCTTTGGTAAGAAATTTGAAAAATTGAGAAAAGAACAAATTATACAGACGAAAGCAAAGGAAGGAATACCCTTGGCGACAACTGAGGTTATGGAATCTGTTGCAGCTACTAATGAAATTTCCCCTCTGACACAATTGATCATGCAATGTGATGGGGAAAATGGACAGGAAGGAAGTGACAACAATGCTGAAATATTAAAAGCACGCTTTTTAAAGGAGTACGAGCTACTGGCAAAAGAAAGGTCGAGTACCATGACCAGCAGCGCCAGCCCGGCAAGAGGGCGTGGAAGAGGAGGAAGAGGAGGAGCAAAGCCAAATTACTCTATGCCAACAGACAGCCCAGTGGGAACAAGAACAAGGGGCAAATTCGCCAAGAAAACATGAAGACCAAAACAGTGGTAAATCTTTCTAATTACATTTTGAGTGAAGATGAATTGGAGGTATTAATGTTAGGATTATCATTTTGTCCGACTTCCAATTTTAATTACACTGCATCAAGAATTGACTTGTTCCACTATATACGGAAATTAAAACTTAAGAAATGGTTTCTACATAAACCGGACAAATGCATTAGGGAACAAGCAACTGACCCTGTAGGACCATCAATAGGAGACATTGAGACATTACACACTGTTCAAGATTCAGCTAGAATGGGTGGGCTGAATGTGGATCCGGTCTTGAATTTAGCCAACAATGATCCAATAACTGATTTGGTGGCCCCCACACCTTTTAAACCGAAATCTGTGTTCTTACCCCAAGTGAATTGTGAAGCAATTAATTGTTTTGAGAAAGGCATGATCAAGGAGTTTAAAAAACTCAAATCATATAAGAAGTCGATCAGAAATAATTTAACTGCTAAACAGTATAAAGCTTTGATAGGATTAGAATCCAATCATGATTTTGTTATCAAACCAAGTGACAAGGGGGGTAATGTTGTCATCTGGCCTGTTGAAATGTACAAACAAGAGGGGCATGCACAACTATCCGACACCAGTAGGTATTGTCACAGTTCTAGAACTGAATATGATCAAGCAATGCTGTATGTGAGTAACCAAATCACCAACTGGAGGGATAACAGTATATTGAGTAATGATGAATTTGCATATCTGGCTTGTAAATATCCCAAACTTCCGGTTCTGTACTTGCTCCCAAAGGTACACAAAAATGCACTTAGACCACCAGGGAGACCGATTGTGTCCTCCTGTGGAAGTGCATTGGAAAACACATCCAAATATGTAGACTATTTTCTACAGCCGTTGGTACAATCACTTCCATCATTTGTCCGAGATACCAGTGACTTCCTGCGCCACATTCATGACATAGAGTGGTCTCCTGACTACTTAATGCTAGGCCTAGATGTTTGCAGTCTGTACACCAGCATTCCGCAAAATCTAGGTCTAGAGGCTTGCAGACAATCTTTCACTAAAAGACCGATAGGCTTTTTTCAACACACCGAGATGTTACTCAAGATGGTAGAATTGTGCTTGAGTAACAATTTTTTCCTTTTTGACAATACCATCTTCAGGCAGACACAGGGGACGGCGATGGGAACCTGCTTTGCTCCCAGCTTCGCGGGTATCTACCTGGGTCGCTGGGAGGAACAGGTAGTCTATAACATCAGGCTATTCAAAGACCACGCCGTCCTCTGGCTACGTTATATAGACGACATTTTTTGTGTGTGGAATGGCACCGCTACACAAGCAACTGAGTTTGTGCAACTGCTTAATAACAATGAGTTGAATCTTCAATTCACACATCAGATGAGTAAGGACAGCATGGAGTTTCTAGACCTCAAATTGGAGGTAGCTGATAATAGAATTGTCAGCTCACTGTTTAGGAAAACTACGGCTGGCAACAGCTTGCTTCACGCGGGAAGTTGCCATCCCCGTAACCTAATCAACAGCATACCTTATGGCGAGCTACTACGGGCACGTAGAAATTGTAGCACAGCTGATAAGTTTGAACATGAGAAGGAGATCATGAAGGATAGATTCCTGACACGAGGTTATAGCCTCAAGGTTGTGAGTGAAGCCATCTCTAGAGTAGAAACTCTTAACCGGCAAGACCTTTTATTTCCCAAAGTATCGGAATCTCTAACTAAATCTGAAAATACAGTAAGATTTATTACCACTTACAGCACTCATGCATGGGAAGTGAAAAAAAGCCTGAACAAGTTTTGGGATGTACTAAAAACAGATATTGACCTAAGAGATTGTATAGGTGAACATCCTTCTCTAACATTCCGTAAACCTAGATCATTACGGGATCAACTATGCAGTAACATGATATCCACTCCTAAAAAACCCAATGCAGTTAAAGGTTTCTTTACATGTAACCAATGCAAGGCTTGCAAATTTAGCAGTAGCGTTAAATCACTCAAACTTAACAGCAATGAGACCCCATGGATTATACAAAAACATCTGAACTGTAATACTGAGTATGCCATCTACACCCTGAAGTGTCCGTGCTCCAAATACTATATTGGTAGCACTATTCATAAAGGTAAAAAGCGTGTATTAGAGCATCTGCGAGCCATCAGCAAAAATGATAAAACCTACCCAGTGGCTCGACATTTTCAGGAATACCACAAGAGTAATGCCAATCTTGTAAAATTTGCTGTCATTGATTGTATCCCCCCCAATATAAGGGGTGGGAATAGACTTCTGGAGCTCAGGAAATTGGAGTCCAAGTTTATCATAAGGTTCAACACCTTGTTGCCCCAGGGGTTGAATATGGACGAGGAACTGTCAGTACACTTATATTGAAACTATGAGTTTTTGTCTTGAGATTGTTGCTGCTTCATGAACTTCTGCATGTTGTTTTAGAATTTTGTGTATTTCTTCATGATACTCTCTTTTTGATTATGAAGTTTTTAATAGGTTGCCTTTACTATTGTCCATAGGTGTTACAAAACCTGACCAAGAAGACTTTCGCTGGCACTACATTGAGTACTTGCCCACATGGGCTGGAGAAGTGACCTATTTGCGCAATGAACTTTTTTCGTTAATACTATTCGGAATGTACTATTCAGACCCACTAGGGCATTAATTTGTTTTTTCTTATATGCACCACAAACACGTCAGCCCACTTGGGCAATACTATGTTTCTGGCCCGTCAGTCACTTTAAAGCGTACGATTGTTTGCTTTATGACGGCTAACTTTTAGCTATGTGTAAACAGGGTGAACACCTAGCGTAGCGGGCTGGTTCACCATAAACGACACTCTTTTGAGAGCAAGGGTTCGCTTCCTCTATCAGTTAGGTCGCCTCAAAACCCTTTTTTCCATATGTTATATTTTTCAACATGTTAGGTTTTGAATTATAATATGTGTTAGTGGTACACATGATCACTATACTATTCAAATGTTATACTATTGAGCTCAGTACCGCTAGTATTATGCCATTTCCTGAAGTAAAGGAGAGGGGCGGTATGTAATAGCGCAGGTCACGAACACTTACTCATTTACAGTTACAGTCGGGGTCAAATAAGAACTGTGATTTATTGTTTTCACTAAAACTACCAGAGGTATAATGTCACTTTTAAGGCTAACACCGGCGAAAAGTATGTAAATGGCAAAGTATTTTTTCTATGTTTCTTATCACGTGACATATATTTTTTTACTTTATAACACACACTATTATGCACAAAGTTTGCCCGTGATGAAGGAGTAGGCTTACTCCGAAACGCGTAGGACGTTGTATCCGCATTAAATCTGCACCGTTTATTGAGGCCACGGCTCCTATGTTTTTTCTTTCTGAGAGTACGAGAAAGACGACGCTGGTGGAGTGTGTTGATTTCTGGGGGTGGCTACCCCTGCCGTGAGCCCGCCGACACAGAGGCAGAGGTTCAGCCAAAAGTCTGTGTTTATAGATAGATAGATAGATAGATAGATAGATAGATAGATAGATAGATAGATAGATAGATAGATAGATCAAAACCTATACCAACCGAGTTCTAGTGTGCATTGTCTAATTAAATAAATGTGGAAAAATACTAGCTGCAGCGTCTTCTTTTGCTTGCAACACAAATACATGTGGATAAATACAGAAAAAATGACCCAAAAATAGATATGGATAAATACAGACGGAAATGTAAAAAAAAAAAATACCATAAAACCGGGAGCCCTAATTATGATCAATATTTTCCCAAGTCACCCGCTACGAGTAACCACTGTAAATCATACTTCCGGGCATTACAGAGGTAACTGCAGATAGAGCTAAGATAACTGTAAAATACAGATTGTGCAAAAAAAAACAAGATATTTATGACTCTATGCGGCCAAATCATGCAAACATTTTACACATTAAGTTTTCATGGTCAGATAGACAAACGTTTGAAGGACGTAGAACATTAGGAGTGTCATTGCTAGCGACGGAATATCCCTCAAGATGAATTCTGAGGTACAGTTATTATAGATGCTGCAAACCACTGTCAAGACGAAACCTTCAAAACCTATCATTAAAACTGTGCATTCGGAGCACACTAGATGTAGAGGCAGATGGAAAAAATATGACATTTAGAAATCTACATATTGCCCAACAACGCTGAGCAGAAACAGCTTTAACAGTTCATTTAACAACCTGAGTAAGGATTTCAGCAGCTGAAGTGTATTAGGAATGTCATGCCTGGAGATCGTAACAATCCTCAAGATGAATTTGTCCATGATAGTTCTATGTTATGCGAACCCTCCTGAGTCCAATTCTTAACTCAGCTAGCTTTCTAATACAAAAGCATATGTTTAGATTAATGTTGTCTAATAAAAAGTCCAGAATGAGGGCAAAATTATTGATATACGGGAATATATAATATGAAGACCATTAAATTGTGCATTTCAGATTCCAGCATTGTGCAGAATCGGAATGAAAGGGAACAGACCAGGCACAGTGCATGACTGAAAATAATTCAGTACAAATGTCTCGAAATAAAATTATTCTGGCTTCCCCTTAGAACTAAGAAGTTAATATTCTTGTTCCACAGTGTCTGGCGCTTTTTCATACTGGGATGTACATGTATCTAGATAAAAAGTAACTTTCAATCCCCCTCTCTTTTCTTTTAAAACAATAGCTTTATTAACTTTGCATTTATTTTGAAATAGGTTGCCTTAAATTTTGAAAACAACTGTCAGAGGTGACCCAGCGCAAGGAAAGCAAGCGTTGGCACATCCAATAGGTCTCGCCTTTGGGACCTTATAAGTGTTTAGTTGTCCAACACAATATCCTTGGTGCATCAACATCAAGTGTTACATGGCTAAACACTTATAAGGTCCCAAAGGCGAGACCTATTGCCTATGCCAACATGGGCGTAGGAACTGTGGGGGACGCGGGGGACATATCCCCCCCAGATTTTGGAGTGGGGGGGACGCAGGGGACGAGGGTGGGGGGACGAAAGGACAAACACATTTCCCTTCTCCCTCCTGAGAGGGAGATTAGCAGGCCTTTAGCGCGCGAAAAAAAGTGCGAGCGGACCTGCGTGACCTAATGGCCCTGCACTTGACCTGGCGCCTCTCCAGTTACCTGTCTGTGAGTCGCCAATGATCCGATAGTCACAGCATAAGGTGACGTCAGAGGCCACTCGCCCCCCCCCTGCCTCTGCCCTTTTCAACTCTTTGTGTGGCGCAGCCCCCTGAGGCTCCGGGAATTATTTATTTGGGCGTCCCCCCCCCTAGTGTGTGTCAGCCGGGCTGGTCGGGTGAGTCTGCGTCTGGGCCTAGTAGGCAGGAGTGGTCCGTGGGTGGCATTACCCCCTCTTGACTTCCCCAAGCAATAAGCATTTCTCGCCCTCTCTATCTTGTGGGCGGGTGTTTTCAGAAACGGTGCATTCTCAGATTGTGTTTGCTAGAACGGAGGTCTGCATATTAAGAGAAGTTAGTGATTTTTTTTCGGTACTAAAGGAGATTTGTTACTCTCAGCGCAGAAGCCAGATGTGATGGTTACATTGCACTTTCCCTAAAACGCTGTATTTTGCAAGAACCGAACAAAGTTCATGACCCCTTTTAGGCTCTATTTTCGTTTTTCTTTCCTATTCACATTGACAATGCCAATTCCTTGCTAGACGCTGTGTTCCAGGTGGACGGTGTGGTGTAGGGTTTTTATGCACACTGATTACTGCCTAACCGAAATCGATATTCATTTCATCGATCTTGGAAGAATCAAAGGCTGAGTGTATCTTGCTGAGATTCGAACGGGCGGCCTGCAGATTAAACTCCAGAGCTCAGGAGCTGGTTGCATTTCATTGCTGGAGGCACCGACAATGCACTGTAAGTACAAAATGGAGCTCTGGGAAGCTCCATTCTGGCAGTGTGAGAGAGGGACCGCATTGACAGCAAACACACACTTGCTTTTTTCACTGAGATACACCACTTGCTCCCCACTCTTCTACCTCCCTTAGTAAAAATAAACAACTTCCTGAATGCTGTTCTTAGCTTTTGGAATCCTCGTATTCTGTGTATGTGTGCGTTAGTCCAATGAAAAACTCTGATATGGCCACTGGATTTATTTGGGGGGTGTAATCTAGCAGTAATCTCTTGGCATGTGCAACCACTAATGCTGGAGCAGATTATGGGGACACCACTATGTTTTGGCAGTGATACCATGGCTGTTGCAAGTACTAAGCATTGCCTCTAGATGATGCAGGAGCTGACCCATGGGACTGTGATAATACTGACACATAAACTGGAGCTGCTGACAAGAATACCAATGAATGACGGAAGACATGGTGACTTTGTTGCTGCAATCTAAATGATGCTGCCATGGATCATGGGGGAGTCCAGGGATACTAATAATGATTTTTAAGAGATGCTAGCGGGTATATGAAAGCTCTGACACTAGTTGGGGGTAATTTGGGACGCTGGTAAATATACAGAAAGCAGGTAGTTTTAACTTTGATGTTGGGCTCACTAGCCATGCTCACACTGATAGATAGCAATGTAGAGCCATTGGAAATGATAGGTGGAAGTTAAGTGTTTAAGATGGAGAACCCATAAATGCCGTGGGGTTGGTCATTTCGCTCAAAGCCCATTGTGGGTCTTACCCACATTCTAATAATGCGCTGGGGAGTAATGTGTGCCTTCAGTGAATTCTCTGTAGGTATTGTACACATACAAGCACCGAGAGGGTGAGGATTTGTGACAACATTATG
This sequence comes from Lissotriton helveticus, assembly GCF_964261635.1. Lineage (NCBI taxonomy): Eukaryota > Metazoa > Chordata > Amphibia > Caudata > Salamandridae > Lissotriton > Lissotriton helveticus. The sequence continues at coordinate 885,201,199 of NC_136070.1, forward strand.
GTCATTTTTGGAGTATTGTGTGCGGTGCCCAAGTAGAACAGAAAAATAAAGAAGATGGGGCCTGATGACTCTTACTCCATAAAACAAATGATAAGAACGTTCAACATTATTTTGGCACAATCAGTAGCTGGAGAAAGGAAATGCAAGAGTATCTACGAAAAAAAGAATAGCATGATGAATTCCAGAAAATAAAGGTTATAACAGTTAAACCTTCTTCAACTAAGATGTTGGGGCCGACACAGGGTCAGACTGATTTGTATATGGCCATGTCTGAACTGGGGTGGCAGAGTGGGCTAAAGAACGGTGATGGATCAAACCCAGATCTGTGACTGGGGGTGAGTGTTTGATTGGTTCTGATGCTCCGTCCATCACCACCCCCTTTTGTACCGCTTTTGGCCGCCATAAGTGTGGCAGGGTATGCTCAGACGTGAGTCCCTTGCTCACTTTGCCACTGGATTCAAGCAAGCCGGCCTGAAGACGGCTGGAATGCCAGAAACCGGTCCTCGGAAGCTTGTTTCCGGTCCAGGGAAGACCTGGCTTGGCAGTTCGGGCTGGACTGTTCCCATGAGGCACAGGGTCAGACTGATTTGCATATAGCCATGTCTGAACTGGGGTGGCAGAGTGGGCTAAAGAACGGTGATGGATCAAACCCAGATCAGTTGACTGGGTGTGAGTGTTTGATTGGTTCAGATGCTCCGTCCATCACCACCCCCTTTTGTACCTTCATCTTACAGCATGGAAAGTGGACACCATTGGCCACACACTCAGGGATAATGGAGCAAGTGAAGGTGGCAATGCTATTAGAGGAGAAATAAGCAAGATTGATAGAGAAATTGTCTAGAGGCATTTGATTAGAAGAAGACCTACAAGTATGCAAAAACGATTAATGGTTCATTCGGATAAAAGAAAAAGGATCCTAGGCTGGAGGTTAATAGATAATATAATTGCCCTCTCCGCAAATAAATAAACATGATATTTTGCTCTCTAACCCCTGAAACCAGGACTCAATCAATACAGTTGTGTTTCATGTCCAGAGGGTGAAACATACGCCCCTGAAGCCCCCACGGTGCATGGGTGGGGGGCAAGCTCCAGGTGGGGCCCTCAGCACAGTACCCTGGCAGGAGAGCTCCTGACTGAGTCCCAAGGGGACCGCTCCATGTACTTTGCAGGGAGGCCCCCTCAAGTTTCGTTAGGCCACTGCCTTCTAGAGCCCCTGCATCTCCACTAACTATTGCTGGAAGAGTCAGCCCTCCCTCCTATATCTTTTCCTAGCCCGCCCCCCCGAAATTTGGCTCTAGTTGCGCCCCTGGTCAAGTCTGACTGCGAGAGCCATGAAGGACAGGTCAGAAGGCTCATTATGTGATCCGGGCCACGTGTATCTTGTAGACCACAGATTTTATAAATGCTTGATATGTGCCAGCAGCCCCTTGCATTCTGGTACTTGTAGTTTTATGTTTTCTACTATAGGCATGGACTTTGAAACCTAGCCTTACATAGTGCAGCTGAAAGTCAACCAGTGGTGTTAGAGTTAGCTGGTTTCTTGGCTATTAATGCTTTGTGAAGTAGTATTCTTTAAAGCGGTGTTTCTTCAATGTGTAAAAATTCCACCTGCAGGGGTCACACCTATCATACAAACAATGAGCATAGTATTTGCACTATTTTTTATTTGATTTTTAAGTCTGGGAATTGGCAAATTGGTACTCACTCCCTTACATATTTTGGGTGCAAGGGCAGGCTATGGCAGAGTACTGGTGGACTGTAGGCTAGAGGTTACCTGCACCATGTTTGAGCCTTCGTGCATCTCACACACACTCTCTCCTAGTTCTGTGTTTCACAATTCTCTATTGCTCTTAAAACTATGTGGAGTTTTACACCTGATGGTATCTGGGCTCAGGATACTGCTAGTGAAGATTTTGTCTCAAGTCCCTCAGTTTCATTTCTTTGTACTTGCCACCATTTAACAACTGAGCAAGAATCATCTTAGTACCGCATTTGAGTAGCCAGTACATCTTCCAAGTCCACTACTTGCCTGCCTTTCTTAATATTTCTCTCCATAACTATGCGATTGTATACATTTAACGCGCGTACGGTCTCACACAATGGGCGATTTGCATAGGGTCACTGGAAAGTCCACAAGGTTGTCCCTGTCCCCCCCAGAAATTTAGTGTCTCCTACGCCCATGTATGCCAATGCTTGTTTTTGTAGGCACGGGGAGATTAAGTGATTTGACCAGAATCAAAGAATGTTAAGCGTCATTGCCGAGGTGCGAACCCGTCTCCCCAGCTTCGAGTTCGACCGCCCCAGCCGTAAGGCTACATCCTCTCCCATATTCGTTTTATATTGACTCCAATTTACCCGTTTCTTCAAGAACTCACCATGGCCATGAAAAATCTTTTCGAATGTCGGAATTGCTCCTCTTGCCATAAAGTCATCTGCCTGGTCAATAAAAGCTTCTTTAATAACATCGTAGCTGCAGAGCACCACCACAGGTCGTGGACCTATGTACACCGTGAAAGCAGGGCCATAGATATCACGCAGCTGCAAAACAGAATATACACCCTTAAAAAATGCCACTACATGTCCTTACATAAAACATGTCATTCAACTCTTCAGGTAACACCACAGAATCAGCATTTAAACTAAAATATAGTCTGTCACGGTTGTCTGCTAAAGGTGAGATGTCACGAGGGGACAAAATACGTGATAAACTCATTGTATTTGTGAACATCCATGCCTTCGTTTTGAAAATGGTGTCAGGCGAGCATAACCACCCCCTCTACTATGGCCCCTCTACTCTTCTACATACATCAAAGCGTCAAAGCAGGCCCCATTGTTTCTACCTCTTTCGGTTATGTCCGCATGTTACAGAATTCTCTGTACTATGCTATTTTCGTTTGGCCTAAAGACAGATTTAGCTAGTTTGTAAACCGCTTTTTTTAACAACAAAATTTACTAAAATACCAACATAATATATGTACAAAGGGAGGCTTTTGGTAAGCCCTTTCCATCCGTTGGTCCGGTCAAGTGTCCTTGATATTTTGCATCCACATTCTACAGCCGACAGCATGGGGAAGTGGGTAAGCCAGCGTCAACCATCACATCTCTTCACATTGAGTGATGCAATTTTTCACTTGCACATGTGCTCATCCATCTAGAAAATAGTCCTCTTCAGCTCTAGGGCTTGTAGGCAAATCTCTGCTTTCTTTCTAAATTTCATGTTTTAAACCATTTTTGAAATGTGTATTTTTTCATTAAATGTTTTTGCAAATATATGCCCACCATGTTTATGATTTTCCATTTTTACTCTTTATTACTTTTTATATATTTATAAACCTGTAATTCCTATTCCATATTTTTGCACACAAAAAATTGGCTTGAAAAGCCAGATCTATGGTTTTGTTGACTTTTTGCATAATTGAATATGAATATGTTGCTCTCGTGGTGATCGGAGGGATCGGGAGCAAGATGGCGTCCGCATCACAGTCCGTCTTCCGAGCCAAACACAGCACCAAGACCGCCCTCATCGCAGCAACAGACGACATTCGAAAACTACTAGACAACGGAGAAACAGCTGCCCTCATCCTACTTGACCTCTCCGCAGCCTTCGACACAGTCTGCCACAGCACCCTTATTCATCGCCTCAGCAACGCCGGAATACAAGGAAAAGCATTGGACTGGATCATCTTGTTCCTCGCCAGAAGAACCCAGAGAGTCCACCTCCCCCCTTTTAGATCAGAGGCCACCGAAGTCATCTGCGGCGTACCACAAGGATCATCACTCAGTCCCACCCTCTTCAACGTATACATGAGTCCCCTCGCATCCATCGTGCGCCAACACAACCTCAACATTATCTCCTACGCAGACGACACCCAGCTGATCCTCTCCCTCACCAAAGACCCAAATACCGCCAAAACTAACCTACACGAAGGGATGAAAGAAGTAGCAGAATGGATGAAGAACAGCCATTTAAAACTGAATTCGGACAAAACGGAAGTCCTCATCTTAGGATCATCCCCATCCGCCTGGGTCGACTCATGGTGGCCACCGGCCCTGGGAAACGCACCCATACCAACGGACCACGCACGTAACCTGGGCTTCATCCTGGACTCCTCCCTCTCGATGTCTAGACAAGTCAACGCCGTCTCATCATCTTGCTTCAACATCCTACGTATGCTCAAAAAAACCTTCCATTGGATCCCCACCGAAACAAGAAAGACGGTCACTCACGCACTGGTCACAAGCCGACTGGACTACGGAAACACCCTTTATGCCGGAACCACAGCCAAACTACAGAAAAAACTCACCTGAAAGACCTCCTCTGGCTCCCCGTCAACAAAAGAATAACCTTCCGTCTCCTCACCCACGCACACAAAGCCCTCTACGACCTTGGACCCGAATGCCTCAACACGCGCCTGTCCTTTTACACCCCCACCCGCCAACTACGATCGTCCAATCAAGCCCTCACCGCAATTCCACGCATCCATAGATCCACCATGGGGGGAAGATCCTTCTCCTACTTAGCAGCCAAGACCTGGAATTCTCTCCCCACCCACCTCCGCCTTACTCAGAACCACCTTTCCATCAGAAAACAACTAAAAACTTGGATATTCGATAAGTAATTACCCCCCTCCCTCCCTCCCTCAAGCGCCTTGAGACCCTATGGGTGAGTAGTGCGCTATACAAATGCTAAACTTGAACTTGAACTATAGGTGGACGCTTGCGGAACTAGCAGGCAGCGGTCCTCGTTTTGGATGCGGCTATAGCGAGGAGAAAAGAATTCCGCAACCCGTGTTGTTTTTGTGTACTCGGCAGCCTCACTGCATGGGACTTGATTCCCTTATAATACGCCGTGTGAAGGCATACCTCAGGAGTTTGTTTCCGGGTCTCATCATCCTGAACACCGCCATGGCTCCTAAAGTGATGCAGAGCAGCGCGGCTGCCAAGGCGGCAGCAGCGGCCGCCGCTAGAAGAGCTTGCAGCAAAGTTAATCACCCCCCGGTGAGAGCACTACGGTCCCCGGCGAAAGCTCCCCAATCCAGCCCTAGAAGCCACGCCCACCGGAATCAAGGAGACGGAAGGCCGGCTCAGTGAATGCAGGCAACGCAGGCAATGCTAGAACTAAACCAGCAGGACCGACAGTGGTCGAACTGCCCAAGGGAGTCGGCGATACCTGTGAGTAATCCTGCTGGTGTGGCTGATGAATCTGATACATTAGAAATCACGAGGGACTCCACTGTGGGTGTAAAAGGGGCCCGGGAATCTGATACAGGGGCAACGATTGGAGACAATGTGGTATTAAGTACTGAATTACTAAAAGATCAAGACTCACGGGATAAAATCAGCCTGCCGCCAATTTCTCTGGTGGAAGTACCCTCAGGGGCACGGAGCCATACAGTATTACAGGGGCAAAGTGCAGAAATCAACCCCTTGGTGGAAACTCCATCTCTATTCTCCCCACCGACTAAGAACGGTAGTCATAATAAGAATGAGTCTGATCTCCCAGCCGTCTCGACTGCGGATTATGGTATGATTTCAGGAGCTCTGACAGATGGGGGCCCTAAAGCGGATAAAGGATGCCTTGAAGAAGAGAAGGAGCCAAGCGATTGCTTTTTCTCCTTAACAGAGGAGTGCAGCATGGTCCGATGACCTACTAAGCACGTCACAGGGGGCTAGTAGCCTTGAATCTGATTTGGAGGAGAGTGTGGAGCGCGATGATGAGCAGCCCCTTACATCAAAGAAAGTGTCGGGCCATTTACTCAAAGAAAAAAAGGGGAAAAAAGATCCCTCTTGGGATTACTCTGCAAATACCCGACTCTCAGGCTCTAGCGATAAACCAACTGTTGTCGTAAGATCGGAGGCTCCCACTACACTCGAGACCATTTACCAGGCGATCCTATCTCATAGACACGAGGTCCGCCAAGACAGCAGGAAAGCGCAGGCTGGAATGCGCAAAATGCAAGGAGTAATAAGAAAGCTATCAAAAGCATTCTCCAATATGGGAGATAGGGTGGCAAACTTGGAGGAAAGGGTGATGGGGGCCGAAGGCGACATGTCTAAAGCTGTGACAATGGTGGACGCACGTGACGCACAAATCAGGGACATGCAATGGAAGCTGGAAGAGGCTGAAAATAGACAGAGAAGAAATAATCTAAGAATTCTGGGGGTACAAGAAGGTTTGGAGGGGTCTGACACTAGGAATTTTGTGACTAGCCTTTTCTCAAAAGTCTTTCCAGAACTTTCAGAGTGGAATTGGACTTCTGAAATCCAAAGAGCACACCACATTCCCTTCAAGAAACGAACACCAGCAAAAGAAGGCGAGAAACCTCGAGCCATTTTGGTATTTATTGGGAACTATCTTTTGAGACAGTCAATATCTGACAAAGCTAGACCAGACGCTATGAGATCAGGCGGAGAAATCTCCTTCTTTGTGAGGCCGGACTACTGCCATGTAACGGTGGAAAGACACTGGCGATTAAGACAGATGCTGAAACCGTTTCACAACAAAAAGATCCAAGCTTACCTAGTTAATCCGGCACAATTGAAAATTATTAATCAAGGGTCCACTAGAAACTTCTCGTCCGAGATTAAGGCAAAGGAATATTTGGACTCCCTGGGCAAGTAGTGTCAGGATATTGAGTGGATATAGGCTTGAGGGGGGGTGGTCTGGGGGGTGGAGTGGGGGAGCCACATTAAAATGGGGGGGGGGGATTAGGTGAAAGTTAGAAAAAAGGGGAGGGGAAATGACAATCTATAATGGGTAGCAATTAATCGTCTATTACTTTCTCTCGAAATTCCCTTTTCCCTGGTTTTGGCCACAATGTTGAGAAGTTAAGGTTACTTATAGGACTAACTGCCTTCTAGGTACGCACACATCACATGCACAGACTTAGGTCTGAGCGCTCTCAGGGAGGGGTCGGCTGCTGTCGGAAGGGGGAGGCGGGGAGGGGGGGTCACATTGGGGTAGTGGGGTGGAAGGGGGTCTTGGGCACTTTGTGGGGAGGTATGGGTGGGTGGGGGGAAAAAAGAAAAATGCTAAAGATTCAGGTGTACTGCAGTTTTTTGTATCGTTTTAAAGCACGCTGATTTAACAACTAAACTAAGTAATGATGAGGAAGCTTAGGATTTGCTCTTTCAATATAGGGGGCTTGAATGATGGATTAAAGAGGCAGAAACTTGGGCATTTTGTGGGAATGAATCATTTGAATATTGTATGTGTTCAGGAAACGCATCTCCCCTGGGCTAAGAAACACTTATTAAGTATTAAGGGCTTTGAACTAGCTGGCTGCTCTACACAAACATCTATGGTCCGGGGTGTGGCTATATTGGTTAAAATAATTTTGGAGGATTTGCCCGTGCAAATTCTGATCCCTGGGGAAGATGGGCAATAGTCGAACTAAAGATAGGGGTCACTCTTTGTACAGTTTATGGATCCAACCAGGATGAACCTGATATATTTGATAAGCCGGAGGTAGAACTCCTATCTTGGCCATGCCCATTAATTGTCTGTGGGGACCTTAATATCTCAGCAGACTTTACCAACAAGGTTGGCTATGCTGGACGTAAACCTAAAGTGTTAAGAGATATATCACCCTTAGCTAACACACACAATCTGCTGGATGTATGGGGCTATATGGAACCAGTGAATCCGGGATATACTTATTTCTCCTGCCCCTACAAAAAGTACACCAAACTAGACTATGTATTTATTTCCCGATCTGAAACAGGCAAAGTTGGGATCCGCAAGCTGCCGAAAACTTTATCGGATCACAGCCCTTTAATCTTAGAATACGAGATAGACAATGTTACTAGCCCTATTTATAGGTGGACATTTGAAAGGAAACTATTACTGAATTCAGAATTTGTTAGTCATCTTAAAAACTGGGCACAGTGGTAATTTGATACGAATAGACCCCTCGTAACACAGTCTGAGATGCGTTCAAAGCAGCTCTAAGAGGGGAGACAATTAGCTTTTCCGCTACCCTTAGGAAAAGAGCTCGAGAGGCACACAATACTCTTCTCACTCAGCTGGTACAGGGAGAGGAAGAACACCTGAAGGATATTATTGAGGGGAGAGATTCAAATGAGAGTTCATGTAGGATTATAGCCCTCAAGGCTGAAATCTACAAGGCAGAGGCTCAGAAAACTGCGGATAATTTTCAGATATACAGGGGAAGAATGTATGAGTCAGGGGAACAGGCTGGGGAGTTGCTCGCTTTGAAGACCAGGCAAGGGATCAGTAATAATCAGGTAAAGACCAGGTGAATAACCAAGAGTTTACAGATCCAGGGGATATCAGAAGGGTCTTCAAGGAGTATTACCAGAAACTGAATCAAGAAGAGCCTGGGCTTGACTTCTGCAATCTCCCGTTTGAAGATCTCGGCCAAACTCTGACCCCCCAGGAGAGGACTGTTTTGGATAGGGATTTAGAACTGAACGAAATAATATCGGCTCTTCAGAATTCACCAGCTGGCAAGGCCATTGGCCCAATAATATTCCAACTGAAGTATATAAATGTCTTTCTGAAATTCTGGCCCCAATATTACTTGATCTCATTAGTGGGGTAATTTGGTCAGGAGTAATTCCAAACTCTTGGAAGGAGACGAATATTATAGTCTTTCATAAAAAGGGTAAACCCAAAGATGCCCCCGGGTCGTACCGCCCAATATCTCTCATAAATGCAGACACAAAAATCTATGCAAAGTTCCTGGCTAATAGGCTCGGGAGGGTCATTGGCGGTCTGGACTCCCCTTGGCAGCATGGGTTTATCCCGGGTCGTGGATCAACGGACCATGTAAGATGTGTTATCACGCTCTTTGATGCCCTTGCTGCCTCGGGGGGCCGGATCGCCATGATCCTTCTCGATGCCGAAAAGGCCTTCGACCGTGTCACATGGATATATTTGTGGGGGATATTGGAGCAAAGGGGCTAGGGCCCCAAAATTACCAAGGCCATTAAGGCTATGCATTTTGACCCGTTTGCCAAGATACAGCTGATGGGTGGATCATCGGATAACATCTGTATTTCGCGCGGGACCCGTCAGGGATGCCCATGCTCCCAAATTCTCTTCGCCCTCTATATTGACCAGCTGGTAAGAAGGATTTTGGGATGCGGTGATATCAGGGCAGTGGTACATAATGGATTTGAAACTAAACTGCTAGCCTATGCGGACGATCTGGCAGTCTTAACACCGGACCCGGTGACCGCTATGGCAGCCTTGAAGGAAATTACATCAGAATTCGGCCGTAGTTCTGGGTACCTACTCAATGAAAATAAGACCTTGATAGTATGCTCAAATAATATCATGAAGCAGGATAGCAGGTACACAGACTTGGCAATATATCTGGGGGTTAAAATTAGTGCCTCAATGGACTCCATAATTAAAGAAAATTATGACCCACTGGTTGAATCAATTATACTGGAGTTAAAGAGGATTGATGTTATCCATTCATCCCTAATAGGGAGAATTAATGTGTTAAAAATGACCATGCTAAAGAAACTGCTATACCTATTTCGCTCAATCCCACTCATTTTGGGGGAGAGAGTGTTGAAATCTATTGAAGCGGCATTTAGCAACTTTATTTGGGAGTACGGCAAGATTAGAAGATCACTGAAATTTCTGGCTCTGCCCCAAGATAGAGGAGGCTTAGGGGCCCCTAATATCAGGTTTTACTTTGTAGCATCTTTATGTAGCCAAATGGCGATACTCCTGGGCAATAACCATAGCTCATCTAATACCCATCCCGTGAGCACCTATCACCCGTCTATTTATGAATTGCTATTGGGGAAAGAAGCATTCGGCCACCTCCTCCGCAATACAGACCGTCGGTTTTATAATAAAAAAAGATACAAGGTCTTGGATAGTGCCTGGGGGGCTGGAAAGTGGTGAAAAAGGCATTAGGCATCTCCAAAATTAACTGGTATACTCCCCTATGGAACTCAAGACTTTTTCCGCAGCTGAGCTCTGACGGTGGTTGGTTAGTCTGGGATGAGCAAGGTATTAGTAGGATTGTGGATTTATGGCTAGATGCGGCACCACTGGGGTTTGTCGAGCTCCAACAGAAATACGGATTAGAGGCAAAGCACGGATTTAAATATATGCACATTTTTCAAACCCTAATGTCTATTAGACCCCGGATTAGTCCAAGAGGTAGAGTGAACATTTTTGACTATCTTTTGGGGGGGGGGGTCTAGGATTGGCAGGGTTTATGATGACGCTCTCTCTGATACACTCCAAGACGATATGGAAAAGATCGAAACCTCCTGGGCCCACACTCTGGGGGATCCAAATGTGGATCTTGATTGAACATTGCAGACGGCAAACAACCTATTTCGATCCTCAAATCCCAGGGCACAACACTACAGAACTTTATATAAGCTTTACTTTACCCCTGCTAAGTTATTTGAGTGGGGGAAGAGAGAGGATAATAAGTGCCCGAGATGCTCTTGCAGGCCAGAAAATCTGGTTGATATGTTTGCAGTATGTAGTGCTTTGAATGACCTGGGCTCAGAGATTGTAAAATTTTGGGCAGGGTTGCTAGGGATTAGAATCACCCTATCCCCTGCCCTGATTATATTTGGGATTGGTTTTAAACTTAGTTTAAAAAAGGAGGAGGAAGCATTCATATTTATTGGTATATCAGTTTTTAAAATTCTTTTAGCTGCACGTTGGAAGGATTCGATGGGGCCTACATTCCAGATGTGGTCATCAAGATTGCTTGGTATACATAATATGGAAGCTTCTCTATATTCCCGACGGGGTAGGAACCTGAGGGAATTGGGTCAAAACATCTGGGCTCCTTTAAAAAGGTGGAGGGCGGCCAGAATGTAGGCTCCGAAATATTAATTATCCTGCTGCTTATCTGTTGTAATGATGTATCTATTGGTATTTATGATGAATTGAGATAATTGTGCTTTCTCTCTTATGACGAATTGTTCGTACTTTAATGCTATATCTGCTCTGCATGTTTTAGTCTTTTTTTGTATACACCTGATTTCTAATAAAAAAAAAATTAATATGTTGCTCTCATCCTTTCCTCTCATACCCTGATATTTGTATTACCAACAATTTGCTGCAAAGAGCCTCTCATTCAACCCGTATTCATCTCATCTCAATTACGAAAGTAATTCAGAATAGGTCTTTTCACAACTGGAAATATGAAGCTAAATCTCTGTCAGACCCAGGCCTGCCCTTAGTCCAATAGCATCCCTGGTAGAACAAATCTCTTTTAAATCAAACCCTATCCCTCATAAACTCCAGTCCCCCAAGACTCTTTGTGACAAATAATTATTTTTTCAAAACATCTTTTAATTAACACTGCTCATGAGACCATACAGTACAAAATAGTGCCAATATATCACATTGGGAGATATCACCAGAGAATACAGAAACATAAACGCTGGGAGACAACAAGGACAATCAGCAATTCCCAACTCCCCTACCCCTTCATGTCTGCCACAGATTCTCTATACTTCTGCCAGGACGCCCACACTCTCTTCCATTTTTTAGAACACCCACTGCTTTTTTATACAGTTTCTTTGTCTCATTGGCACCAGTCAAGGTCTCTCCTCCATTCCTCCCACCAAATAGTTTTTTAAGACAAACAAGGACAGTTTAGGATTTAGCTACTTGTTATAAGATTTACTGTGACGTAAAATATATATTTAATAATCATGTTCTTTTACTCTTTCCATAGGGTATTATTCCTATATTTTTTATAAATAATGCAAGGGTTTGATTTGAACCAATCGATAGATTAAACGTTGTGGGTGTGCTGGGTCAGTCCTTAATTAACTATGACAAAGATTTTCAGCCAGATTCATGAAGCAAAATTGCGATCGCAATAGCTGCGAATTAGCTATTGCGATCGCAATTAACAGAAAAGCAATTCATCATGTCAAAAACACAGAAATTGCGAATTTGCAAAAATAAATTTGCAAAATCGCAAAATAAATCGCAGAATCTAGGAGGAACCCCTATAGCGAATCGGAAATAGCGAGAATCCATGGATTCTGCGATTTGTTTTGCGATTTCGCAAAAGAATCGCAAACGCAATTCATGACAACTCGCAATTAGCGAAAAAGCTTAAAATAGCTATTTGCGAGGCACAATTTAAGGAGAACCAAAAGCAGGTGGTAACCATTAAGGGAAGAACATTTTTTTACTAACGAGCCACAGGTGCAGTCCTGAACAAACACACTTAAGGAAACACAGTAGTAGCATAAGGACTCTCACAATGCCAGGACTCTACATGGTGTTCAGGCGGCGAATGCTCAAGGCTGCAGCACGGAACAGACGCAGGATCCAGGAGCGAATATTCCGGTTGCGGGTCACCCTGCTGGGCCAAACAGCGGAGTAAATTTACTCAAAGTACCGCCTGAATGGGCCAATGATCATCAAGCTGATCCGGGACCTAGACTCCCTGATGCAGCACCCAACAAGAAGGACCAATCCCGTGCCCACCCATGTCCAGGTCTTGTGCTGCCTGCACCTACAGGCCTCCGGAATCTTCCAGGGGATAGTTGCTGTTGCAGGGGGGATATCCCAGTGCACCATGTCCCACTGCCTAAGGAGTTTCCTGGAGGCAAAGCTGACTCGGCTACACCACTACATCTCATTCCCAACCACCCAACAGGACTTGAATGAGACCAAGCTATATTTCTACAACGTTGCGCAATTCCCACATGTAATCGGATGCATTGACTGTACCCACATCCACATCTGCCCACCAGCACAAATGGAATACATGTACCGCAACCGTAAGTCCTACCACTCCCTCAATATCCAGATGGTGTGCAACGCTAAGACTTACATCACGGACATAGTGGCACAATACCCGGGGAGCACACATGACTCCTTCATATTCCGGCACAGTGGCATTCACACACGACTGGCCAGGGGAGACTTTGGCAAAGGACACCTACTAGGTAAGTACACATGCCCCCATATAGTACACTGTGATCATGTAGCTGCGCAGAACATGCACTGAGCCTCTGCTCCTTTCATTCAGGTGACAGCGCCTACGGTCTCCGTGAGTACCTCCTTACCCCTTACCTCAACCCTGCAACACCACAGCAACGGCGTTACAATGCAGCACACATCCGCACTAGGAATTGCATTGAGAGGACATTTGGGCTTTTGAAGAGCCGCTTCCGCATACTGCACAAGACTGGTGGGGCCCTCAATTACGAGCCTGAGGTTTGCGGCCGCATTGTGGCCGTGTGTGCAATACTCCACAACATTGCTACCAAGCGCAGGATACCTGTTGAGATATCTGGCAGTGAGTCGGAAGGGGACAACCGCCCACCTGCACATGCGCGCCATGCAGGCGGGGAAAATCCAGCTGAAGGACTCAGACGCCGCACCCAAATCACAAATAACTGTTTCTGGTGCACCCACTCCCTTCACCCAACACTTCACTCATGCATGACAATAGAAATAATGACATGAGTCAGATTAACTTGAACAGAAAATTTGTTATTGTTTTTTGTACAATAAAGTTTGAATTTCTCACACAGTAACATGAGAGCCATATTGCGTCATATGTCCCATGTATTTGAGGAGGGCATGCTTGTCTCAGCAGCATGGCCCTTCATGGTACTTTACAAATGTTCAATGGCACCGCCGGGCGGACGCTCCCAATCTTCTTTCCAGCTCTTCCTCCGGATTTGTCCGTGAGGCAGCAGAGGGCCTGGTGCTGCGGTGGGGTGCTACCACCAGTGGCACGGATTGGCTGCTGTGGCTTTAATTAGCCTCACTAGTGTCATCCCCCCCACCCGCCTGGCCATGGCCGGTTGTCCGCATACCCTGCACTGCAGTGGTCACTTGCTCCAGTGCCCTTGCGACATCCTGGCAGCACTGGACCATTTGCACTTGCATGGCCAAGGAGCGTCGTGACAGCTGGGAGGTGGCATTCCCTATTATATAATTTGAACGCGTGTACGCGGACAGGCGGGTCAGCAGCTGCCGGTGTCTGCGCCGGTTGATGTCCCGCTGGCTATACATGGCCTGGGTGTTGGCCTCCACTGCAGCAGTCATCCTCTCCATCCTGTCTGACAGCTGTCCAACATTTCTAGCAGTCTTGTTGAGCTGTAGATGTATTGCTGTGAGATGACAGGCCTGTGTCTGGTGGATGTGAAGCAGACGGCGCTCAATAGAGAGCCCAGGTGCCCGCACATTCCCCCCTGCCAGCGCGTGGTGTGGTATTGCGCGGCTCCCTCACCAGTCCGCTGCACTGGCTCCTCACAGCGGCAGTGCGGCGGGTTTGTTTTCGACCTGCAGCTGTAGTTGTCAGCCCCAATGGTGTGTGAGTCACACGCTGTGGTGCGCCTGTTGGCGCTGAGGTGGCAATGTCCACAGGGGCAGGTGGTGATACTACCGCTGGTGCGGCAGCTTGCCCTGATGGTCCTGGTTGTGTGGATGGATGTACGTCTCCCTCGGTGTCGTCAGTTATGTCTTCTATTTGTAGGGCATCGCTATCCGTACTGGGTACTTCAGCGCCACCTGTGATGTAAAGTGGACGTTGATTAATGACATGTATCTTACACATTGAAGGTTGCTACATGCATGCAGGCTACCATTCCCTGACTCGCTGCAGGATTGACTCTCACTGAACAGGTCTGGCTGTATGGGGCTATATGGTAATTGTGGACAGACTACATGTCCCACAATGCAATAGGGATTTTGTGGTGTGCTTTGGCTGCATGACTGGTGTTTCTGATGGGATGATCTGGGGTCATGGTCATTGTTAGGGGACAGGATCGCAGTCGCATGGCACTTACATTGTGAATCTTGGGTGGGTCGGGAGGAGTCCAGTTGGGTTACCCCCACGCATGCCTGGGGATGCAGGGTGTCCTCTACTCGGTCCTCAAGTGGGGTGTTGGGTGGGACAGTGGGCTCTCCTCCTCCAGTTGCAACACGCTCCCCCAGCCTCTCTGCGATCCTCTCCTTGGCCCGCCCTCTGAGGTCGTACCACCGTTTTTTCAATTCATCCACAGAGCGCTGGGTCACTCCCACAGAATTTAATTTTGCGCGGATGCGCACCCAAATCCTCCTTTTGTCGGCCTCCGGCACCCTTCTGGAGTCCTTCCCAAAAAGGCGGTCGTGGTCCTTGCACACTCCCTCTATGAGATATTCAAGTTCTTGTTCAGAAAATTTTATTTTCCTTTTCCTTCCTGATGAAGTTTCCCCTGCAGCTTCCTGTGACATGTTCTGCAGTGGGGTGTCTCCTGGTTTTCAGCCAGAGGTACTCTGGAGTGGAGCTCTGAGCAATGCTGCTTCCACTTCAGGCTCACCATGCAGAATCAGGGTGGAGACTGCCTACTTCCTGGTTGTGATGTCATCACTGTGCTCAAAATGCGACTTCCCGTTTTTGCAATCTCGCAATTAGCGAGATTGCAATTTGCGATTTCGGTAATTGCGAGATCGTAATTTCAACAAGGGTATCGGCCGATTCTGCGAATTTCATGCGATTTTCGGAAACTCGCAATCGGCGATTGCGGCCGATTGCGAATCGCTTTTTCTTCTCGCAATTTTTCTTGAATCCCATTCTGCGATTTCTAAATTGCGATTCGCTGTTTCCGCAATTTAGGAATCGCAGAATTTGAGTTTGATGAATCTGGGGGTTTATGTTTTGAATTGGTGTATCTAAGGAATATACTTTAACTTGTTGCCAGTCTCGACAGTGAGGGCATTGGTTTGAACTCCAGTGCTGGAACAGCCTGTCAGCTGCCTAAGTAAACGATATGCACACTGGTAGGGAATCTAAACTACCTCCTGTTTGTTGAATTGTTATACATTAAATTCTGCGATTCCTGTATAAAACAGATCTCTAATTTCTTTATAACACATAGGATTACGCAAGCTCTGTTTAAAAAGTATCTAATTTTTTTTAATAATTAGTGACTTGTGACACAGCCAGTCGCTGTTTATGAAGAAATGACATCAGAACTCAACTGTGACAGCTTATTAGAATTAATTTCTGATATCACAATGCCTACTGCCCGAGACAGTAGCTGAGTGGAAAGGCAGGTCACGGAGCACAATTAAAGCAGCTGTTTAAAGAAATAAAAATGAAACCTTACTTTTCTTACTTTTCTCTTTTTTTGTAGCCTTACATTGACAAGAAGAACAGAGATATTTAAGACAACATGTTTATTTTGTGCACTACTTGCCGAATTGTAGAAGCCTTAGAATCCTTCTGCAAGTGGAGGAGCGAAGGGCCATATGTATCATTGAAATTTGCATTCGCAAAGGCCGAAATTCGCAGAATTTCGGCCTTTGCGGATGCGAATTCGCAAAATGATATGTATGAAGGAAATCCCGATGCAAAATAAGGAATTTCAAAATTTGCGATTCCTTATTTTACGATTGCATTTAAGGAATCGCAAATTTTGCGATTCCTTAAATGCAATGTAAGAAGGCAAAAAAATTTGCTAAATGACCTTAAGGAATCGCAAATTACCATCAACTTCTAGTTGGTGGTAAGTTGCAAATTCCTTGAAAAATGCACATTTTTGCATTTTTCAAAGTACCATGTGACGCACATACATGCCCTTAGGGCATGTATGTGCACCACATGTGCACCTATGCTCATTTCAGGGGTGAAACAGGGTGTCCTTTGGACACCCCTGCACCCTTGAAATTATTCTCAATTTGCGTTTCGCAAATTGCGAATCCCAAATTGAGAGAACATTCCCATTCCTTCCTATGGGCCTCCTGGCCCATAGAAATGAATGAGAAAGTATTCCTTAATTGCGAATTGGCAATTTGCGAATTTGCAATTAAGGAATATCAAGAAATCGCAAAAAAATTGCATTTTTCTTGATACATACCGTTTTTCGATTCTGAAATAGCGATTTCTTAAAAATCGCTATTAAAGAATCTCTAAATGGTTCCTTGATACATATGGCCTTTAGACTCCATCCCTTACACGTCAACAATGCACAACTTGCATTTAGATTTGACATTATCTCTAGAGTGTGCCATGATAATATTAATGTGTGAACACATACATGCATTCATGAAATGTGACCACATAGAAACTGAAGCTCTACAAATGTGTTTACTAATGTTCACTTGCATTTATATTTTAGTTACATCTGCATATATTCTGAAAGTCATATTTGGAAGACGAATCATGTATGCTTTTACTAACTTAGGGTTTGTTCTTAAGTTATATGTGCTCAAGTACAACCATGTATGATATGCATGTTATAATGTTTAGTTAACGTAAGCCTGACTAAAGGTCTTGTGATTTTGAAGCATAGTTTGCTCAGTCAGCATGTTCTTTCTTTTGCAGGTGCGTTCTCAAGGTTAATGGTTCATTGTGCCAAGCACCTAATGACGCTTGGGTGTCTGAAGGCAGTGGACTCTCAGTGACATTTCTGTAGCAGAGATTTGATGTTTTTAGCACACACAGAACCGGTTCAGCACCTACAGCTGTAGTGAAAGCCTCAAACAAACAAGCATTTACAATGCAATGGTCTCGGCATCATTAAAGGTAGAGCTATTGGCATTGCTCATGACATTTTTTTTTCTTTAAATCATAAATAAATGGCATTGTCATTTACATTGTCAATACACACCACTCTGCACTCAACTGCACTCACCTGCACTGCACTCAACTGCACTCACCAGCACTGCACTGCACTCACCTGCACTCACCTGCACTGCACTCACCTGCACTGCACTGCACTCAACTGCACTCACCTGCACTCACCTGCACTGCACTGCACTCAACTGCACTCACCTGCACTGCACTCACCTGCACTGCACTCACCTGCACTGCACTGCACTCACCTGCACTGCACTGCACTCACCTGCACTCACCTGCACTGCACTCACCTGCACTGCACTCACCTGCACTGCACTCACCTGCACTGCACTCACCTGCACTGCACTCACCTGCACTCACCTGCACTGCACTCACCTGCACTGCACTGCACTCACCTGCACTGCACTCACCTGCACTGCACTCACCTGCACTGCACTCACCTGCACTGCACTCACTTGCACTGCACTCACCTGCACTGCACTCACCTGCACTGCACTGCACTCACCTGCACTCACCTGCACTGCACTCACCTGCACTGCACTCACCTGCACTGCACTCACCTGCACTGCATTGCACTCACCTGCACTGCACTCACCTGCACTGCACTGCACTTACCTGCACTGCACTCACCTGCACTGCACTCACCTGCACTGCACTCACCTGCACTGCACTCACCTGCACTGCACTGCACTCACCTGCACTGCACTGCACTGACCTGCACTGCACTCACCTGCACTGCACTGCACTCACCTGCACTGCACTCACCTGCACTGCACTGCACTCACCTGCACTGCACTCACCTGCACTGCACGCACTGCACTGCACTGCACTCACCTGCACTGCACTCACCTGCACTGCACTCACCTGCACTGCACTGCACTCGCCTGCACTGCACTCATCTGCACTGCACTCACCTGCACTGCACTCACCTGCACTGCACTCACCTGCACTGCACTCACCTGCACTGCACTCACCTGCACTGCACTGCACTCACTTGCACTGCACTGCACTCACCTGCACTGCACTGCACTCCACTCACCTGCACTGCACTGCACTCACCTGCACTGCACTGCACTCACCTGCACTGCATTGCACGCACTGCACTCACCTGCACTGCACTCACCTGCACTGCACTGCACTCACCTGCACTGCACTCACCTGCACTGCACTCACCTGCACTGCACTGCACTCACCTGCACTGCACTCACCTGCACTGCACTACACTCACCTGCACTGCACTGCACTGCACTCACCTGCACTGCACTCACCTGCACTGCACACACCTGCACTGCACTCACCTGCACTGCACTCACCTGCACTGCACTCACCTGCACTGCACTGCACTCACCTGCACTGCACTGCACTCACCTGCACTGCACTGCACTCACCTGCACTGCACTCACCTGCACTGCCCTGCACTGCACTGCACTCACCTGCACTGCACTCACCTGCACTCACCTGCACTGCACTCACCTGCACTGCACTCAACTGCACTGCACTCACCTGCACTGCACTCACCTGCACTCCACTCACCTGCACTCCACTCACCTGCACTCACCTGCACTCCACTGCATTCCACTGCACTCCACTGCACTGCACTCACCTGCACTGCACTGCACTGCACTCACCTGCACTGCACTCGCATGCACTGCACTGCACTCGCATGCATTCCACTGCACTCCACTGCACTGCACTGCACTTGCCTGCACTCCACTGCACTGCACTCGCCTGCACTGCACTGCACTCACCTGCACTGCACTCACCTGCACTGCACTCACTTGCACTGCACTGCACTCCACTGCACTCACCTGCACTCCACTGCACTCACCTGCACTGCACTGCACTCACCTGCACTGCACTCACCTGCACTGCACTGCACTCACCTGCACTGCACTGCACTCACCTGCACTGCACTGCACTCACCTGCAATGCACTCACCTGCACTGCACTGCACTCACCTGCACTGCACTGCACTCACCTGCACTGCACTGCACTCACCTGTACTGCACTGCACATACCTGCACTGCACTGCACTCTGCACTCACTACTCTGCACTCACTACTCTGCACTCACTACTCTGCACTCTGCACTCACTACTCTGCACTCACTACTCTGCACTCACTACTCCGCACTCACTACTCTGCACTCTGCACTCACTACTCTGCACTCTGCACTCTGCACTCACTACTCTGCACTCACTACTCTGCACTCACTACTCCGCACTCTGCACTCTGCACTCACTACTCTGCACTCTGCACTCACTACTCACTACTCTGCACTCACTACTCACTACTCTGCACTTACTACTCACTACTCACTACTCTGCACTCACTACTCACTACTCTGCACTCACTACTCACTACTCTGCACTCACTACTCACTACTCTGCACTCACTACTCTGCACTCTGCACTCTGCACTCACTACTCTGCACTCTGCACTCACTACTCACTACTCTGCACTCACTACTCTGCACTCACTACTCTGCACTCACTACTCACTACTCTGCACTCACTACTCACTACTCTGCACTCACTACTCTGCACTCTGCACTCACTACTCTGCACTCACTACTCACTACTCTGCACTCACTACTCTGCACTCACTACTCACTAATCTGCACTCACTACTCACTACTCTGCACTCACTACTCACTACTCTGCACTCACTACTCACTACTCTGCACTCACTACTCTGCACTCACTACTCTGCACTCACTACTCACTACTCTGCACTCACTACTCTGCATTCTGCACTCACTACTCTGCACTCACTACTCTGCATTCTGCACTCACTACTCTGCACTCACTACTCTGCACTCTGCACTCACTACTCTGCACTCACTACTCTGCACTCACTACTCACTACTCTGCACTCACTACTCACTACTCTGCACTCACTACTCACTACTCTGCACTCACTACTCACTACTCTGCACTCACTACTCTGCACTCACTACTCTGCACTCACTACTCTGCACTTACTACTCACTACTCTGCACTCACTACTCTGCACTCACTACTCACTACTCTGCACTCACTACTCACTACTCTGCACTCACTACTCACTACTCTGCACTCACTACTCACTACTCTGCACTCACTACTCTGCACTCACTACTCTGCACTCACTACTCTGCACTTACTACTCACTACTCTGCACTCACTACTCTGCACTCACTACTCACTACTCTGCACTCACTACTCTGCACTCACTACTCTGCACTCACTACTCTGCACTCACTACTCCGCGCACTCACTCCTCTGTACTCACTCCTCTGCACTCACTACTCTGCACACTCACTCTGCACTCACTACTCTGCACACTCTGCACACTCTCTCTGCCCACTCACTCTGCACTCACACTCTGCACTCACACTCTGCACTCACTACTCTGCACTCACTACTCTGCACTCACTACTCTGCACTCACTACTCTGCACTCACACTCTGCACTCACTACTCTGCACTCACTACTCTGCACTCTGCACACTCACTCTGCACTGTGCACACCACTGATATCATGGAATCTTCCACCACACTTTCTAAAACTCTATAGTCCGAAGCATAATAGGCACAGAACCAAAAGAAGGGTAGACATTGCTTAAAATAATCTTATTGTATTTATGAGAAGCAAAAGCGAGACTGTGAAATGTGCTGAATATCAGTTTGTTACGAATCAACAGAGTGGAGTTAGAGAACCAAGAAATAGTAATTTAGAATCCGGGTTAGAAGGAGTAGTAATCACAAGCTGAGGATCAACGGGCACGAAACAGCGTGGTGGGCGCGCAGGAGACGCAGCGTGAGCGTGCACATCAGCTGAAGATCGCCGGAGAAGACACCGAGCCTGCCTGCTGCCGTGACTGACCCGCTGCAGAGGGAAAGAGCCCGGTGAGTGGGGGTAGAGGGGGGGGGGCGGCAGAGAGGGAGTGGGCAGAGAGGGAGGGTGTGTGTGTGCGTGCGTGTGTCTGTCTGTGTGCGTGCGTGTGTCTGTCTGTGTGTGTCTGGTGTCTGCCTGCCTGCCTGCCTTTGTGTGTGCGCGTCCACAGACCCTGGTCGGCTCGTGCACCGCTCTGTACTCCCTTGAGCTTACTCGGCGACAATAGTTCTCGTTGCCGAGACCTAAAAACGGAACACTAGCACAGGCAGCATCAATGCGAGGTCCAACAAGATCAGGGTAGGTATAGAGCAGACAGGCCCAATGCTTCACTTAAACAAAGTATGAAATAAACAGGTAGATGAAAGACATTCGTAAACCATGTGTGTTGGTTGTTTATTATTTTCCCGGGCACTAAACTCCAAGTTTTAGTTTAACCCAATTAAACATCACAATAGCAACTCCCATAAAGTACAGTGAAATAATTGTTAGATGTGCTCATATGCCCAAGAAGAGAGTTTGTGTGACCGCAGCATTAGGAAAGTATAGCTACCCCATGTCTAATGCCACAATGTCATCCAGCCCTTTTAGTTCTTTGCAGTATGGTACTTTCAGATTTAAATGTTAATCACAAATGCGGGTGTGCATTTATTAAAATGCAAGAAACAATATAATACAAAAAAGTTTTTGCAATAACCAAACATACAAGTGTCAACAAAAGTTGACTACACATACGTGAGTCTAAATAGACTGCTTTATAAGGAGAGAAATAAATAAAGCATGACTTTGTGCCCCGCTTTCGTTCTTTTCTTCCATCCTTTGAAAGATGAAAATGAGAAAACAAACAATACCACTTAGTAGCTGAATTTAGCTTTGGAGCTCTTTGTCTGGACACCAGTTGACTAGTCAACTGACTGAAGTAGAACTTAGGCCTCGATATGCAGATTGTTCACATCTCAGTGGAACAAATATCAATCAATCAATCATTCAATTAGCATTTGTAGAGCAGGTCACTGTCACCCGTGGCAGCCGTAGCCCATGCAGGTAAGAGTGGTGAGGCGGTGGGGCCGCGTGGGGGGGATTTTTACAGACACGACGAGGGAAAATTAAATAAATTTTTTATTTTCCCTCGTAGTCATCTGTGCAACAATCCCCCCCCCCCCCCCAACCAGCACCACTGCTCTTACCTGTACCGCCTGTCGCTGACCCCTGGGCGCAGTGGTGCAAGATCTCTGTCGAAAAGCCTGGTCTTTAGGAAATAGGAAAGAGGAAAGAAGCAAGCTGAAAAAGTCAAAACAGAAAACTGAAAAAGGAGCAGAAACGGCAAAACGGAACTGAAGAGGGCAAAACAGAGGGCAGAAAAATTAGAATAAAAGGCAAAACAGAGGGCAGAAAAATGAGCAGAAAAGGCATCACAGAGGGCAGAAAACATGCAAAGTAGGCAAAACGGAGGGTAAAAAGGAGCCGAACAGGCAAAGTGGAGGGCGGAACAACAAGCAGAAAGGCAAATCAGAGCAGAAGAGGACACACCAGAGGACAATTGCAAAAATGGCCAAGCAGAGGCCAGAAAAACTAGCAGAAAAGGTAACACAGGGGGCAGAAAAACAAGTAGAAAAAGGCGAAGCAGAGGCAGAAAAACGAGCAGAAAGGCAAAACTGAGCAGAATAGTGCAAAATACATGGCAGAAAATCTACCGGAAAAGGCAAAACATAGGGAAGAAAAAGGCAAAACATAGGGCAGAAAAATGAGCAGAATAGGCAAAACAGAGCAAGATACGATCAGAGGAGGCGCAAACAGAGTGCAGCAGGTAGACAGGCAGCAGAGAGTAGCGTACTGCAGGCAAGTTGGACTGGAGAACTGTCTCAGGAGTAGCTGGCACAAGTAATTTATTCAATTTTGGGGCAATGCACCACATTTTGTTGCTTTCCTGTGTGGCATTAGTGGGAAGGAGCAGCACCAAGTCACATAAATAAAAAATGAACAGCTACAGCTCTAATCCCCTGCGCTGGTACATATGCAGGCTGGCTAGTACCATGCACAATCTTTTTGACCATGGTGAAATAATGTAGTGCATTTATAGAATGCACATAAACCTCATAAAACGAGGGGGGACACTTCTGAGATGATTGTATGATGGAACAACGCAGGGAAATCCATTGCATGCGTTAACCACACATTTTTTACCCCGCATTTGTTTTACAACGCATATGCTTTTACAAGTTATGCCATTACCACGCATTGTTCATATATATATAAAAACAATGTATTTGTCCCCCCACACCCCAACTTACCTTAAATGCGCAGTAAAGACATGAGTTGTAAGAACATGCACATGGTAAAAACATGTGTGCTAAACAATGCATGGTAAAGGCACAACGTGGTAAAAACCTAGTTGTTAAGGCTGTTTCCCTTCCGACACGTCACTACCCAATGCAGGAGCAGGAGACAGGCTGTATTATTTTTTAATAAAAAGATGACATTTAAGCCCCTTTCTAAAGCTTGCATATTTCGGCTGAGCCTGAAGAGAGATGGACATGGTAGTCCACGCTTTTCCCGTCACAAACAAAATCTATCTGACTTTATTATATTTCTGTGATTTGACTAAGTGTTGTGACTTAGATCACAGCAATGATGATGGAGAGTACCAAGAGAACAACGGGACCATGCAGGAGTTTGCTGTTGTGCTATATCATGTTTTATGTCTAAGACAAAGCGTTTTGATGAAAATTTTCTGGGCAATGGATAACGGTTAGTCAGGGTAACTGTCCAGCTGGGTAGAGATTGGTGCACTTGCATAAGCTTTTTGAACTAACTGCATTTTGTGAACAAGATAAGTTGGTAGAGGATCCAGTGAGGAATTACAATAATCTTGCCTCAATGTTATCAGAGCTTGAAACACATTTTTCCTGGAAGATGTTGGGAGAAAAGAAGGAAGAATCTTCCTGATAATTGCTAAAAGGTGAAAGCAGGATGTTTTAAGGGATTCTCAAATCTGAGCCTGGAGTCGAGTTTGCATACCAAGATTTTGGCAGACTCGGCAGGCACTGGTAAAGAGACAGGCCGCCAGTCCTGTATCCACTAAAGAAGAGGACTTCGTTTTTGTCACTATTAATTACTAAAGAGTTGTTTTTCATCTAGATGGCTACATTTTTGAGGCAGGATGGTGCAAAGGTGTGTGTGTGTGTGTGTGTGTATGTGTGTGTGTGCTATGTCTAGCATAGGTTTAGCTCTGTAAGTATACCTTTCCAGTGCAAAATCCTCTGCCTAGAATATTTTTTTACATTTCACACATTGGGGTCGATTCTGATCTCGGACGAAGGTTCCGCCCAATGCAATTTGAAGAACTACCTACCGTCCGACACGTTCCAGGATCCGGTCTGTCTGAACGATGAAGTACGATGTGCAAATGTGTCCAAATCCCGATCGACACATACGCTCCGGTTTCAGTCACATATCCTGTACGAGCGGCGCCGTAAACACTGAACGGAGTCACCCGGAAGCATTTTCACAACAGTATCTAGTCGGCCAAGTACGATGCGTACTTCCTACGCGCCGAACAGGTTTCAGCATCCGGAAGAGCAGTACATCAGGTACATTCGCGCCACAACACGATCTATGCCTACGAGACGAACCAAGGATCTACACCTATGAGACGAACCAACGACCAACGCCTACGAGGCGAACCAACCATGTATTCGATCGCACATGTCATCCCTGTACTGTACATCTATGACCGAATCGACAACCGGACCCGACATGTACGTCACAGATGGTAAGTAAGACACCTTCCACACACCAAAACGTCACAAACCTGCGAAGAGTAACACACACATAGGGGGTGGATATCTATCTTCAATAGCATTGTCCAGCCCATAGGGGGATGGATGGCTATCACTACCAGCATTGTGCAGCCGATAGGGGTATGGATGGCTATCACTACTAGCATTGTCCAGCCCATAGGGGGATAGATGCCTGTCACTATCAGCATTGTCCAGCCCATAGGGGGATGGATGGCTATCACTATTAGCATTGTCCAGCCCATAGGGGGAGGGTTGGCTACCACTAAAAAGCATTGTCCAGCCAATAGGGGGAAGGATGGCTTTCACTCACAACAGTCTCTACCAGTAGGGTGATGGATGGCTAACACTCCCAGCAGTCTCTACCCATAAGAGGATGGATGGCTATCAATCCCAGCAGTCTCTACCATTAGGGTGGTGGATGGCTATCACTCACAGCAGTCTCTACCCATAGGGTGGTGGATGGCTATTACTCCCAGCAGTCTCTACCCATCGAGGTGTGGACGGCTATCACTCCCAGCATTGTCCAGCCCATAGGGGGATGGATGGCTATCACTCCCAGCAGTCTCTGCCCATAGAGAGGTGGATGGCTATAAATCCCAGCAGTCTCTACCCATAGGAGGGTGGATGGCTATCACTCCCAGCATTATTCAGCCCATAGGGGGATGGATGACTATCACTCCCAGCAGTCTCTACCCATAGAGTGGTGTATGGCTATCGGTCCCAGCAGTCTCTACCCATAGAGGGGTGGATGGCTATCACTCCCAGCAATGTCCAGCCCATAGGGGGATAGATGGCTATCACTACCAACATTGTCCATCCCATAGGAGGATGGATGGCTTTCACTACTAGCATTGTCCAGCCCATAGGGGGGTGGATGGCTATCACTACCAACATTGCCCAGCCCATAGGGGGATGAATGGCTATCACTACCAGCAATGTCCAGCCCATAGGGGGATGGATGGTTATCACTCACCGCAGTCTCTACCCAAAGAGGGATGGATGGCTATCAATCCCAGCATTCTCTACCCATAGGGGGGTGGATGGCTATCACTCCAAGCAATGTCCAGCCAATAGGGGGATAGATGGCTATCACTACCAGCATTGTCCAGCCCATAGGAGGATGGATGGCTATCACTACTAGCATTTTCCAGCCCATAGGGGGGTGGATGGCAATCACTCCCAACATTGCCCAGCCCATAGGGGGATGAATGGCTATCACTACCAGCATTGTCCAGCCCATAGGGGGATGGATGGCTGTCACTCACGAGTCTCTACCCATAGGGTGGTGGATGGCTATTACTCCCAGCAGTCTCTTGCCATAGAAGGGTGGATGGCTATCACTCCCAGCATTGTCCAGCCCATAGGGGGATGGATGGCTAACATTCCCAGCATTCTCTACCCATAGAGTGGTGGATGGCTATCAGTCCCAGCAGTCTCTCCCATTGGAGGGTGGATGGCTATCATTCCCGGCATTGTCCAACCAATAGGGGGATGAATGGCTATCACTCCCAGCAGTCTCTACCCATAGGGGGGGTGGATGGCTATCACTACCAGCATTGTGCAGCCGATAGGGGTATGGATGGCTATCACTACTAGCATTGTCCAGCCCATAGGGGGATAGATGCCTGTCACTATCAGCATTGTCCAGCCCATAGGGGGATGGATGGCTATCACTATTAGCATTGTCCAGCCCATAGGGGGAGGGTTGGCTACCACTAAAAAGCATTGTCCAGCCAATAGGGGGAAGGATGGCTTTCACTCACAACAGTCTCTACCAGTAGGGTGATGGATGGCTATCACTCCCAGCAGTCTCTACCCATAAGAGGATGGATGGCTATCAATCCCAGCAGTCTCTACCATTAGGGTGGTGGATGGCTATCACTCACAGCAGTCTCTACCCATAGGGTGGTGGATGGCTATTACTCCCAGCAGTCTCTACCCATCGAGGTGTGGACGGCTATCACTCCCAGCATTGTCCAGCCCATAGGGGGATGGATGGCTATCACTCCCAGCAGTCTCTGCCCATAGAGAGGTGGATGGCTATAAATCCCAGCAGTCTCTACCCATAGGAGGGTGGATGGCTATCACTCCCAGCATTATTCAGCCCATAGGGGGATGGATGACTATCACTCCCAGCAGTCTCTACCCATAGAGTGGTGTATGGCTATCGGTCCCAGCAGTCTCTACCCATAGAGGGGTGGATGGCTATCACTCCCAGCAATGTCCAGCCCATAGGGGGATAGATGGCTATCACTACCAACATTGTCCATCCCATAGGAGGATGGATGGCTTTCACTACTAGCATTGTCCAGCCCATAGGGGGGTGGATGGCAATCACTCCCAACATTGCCCAGCCCATAGGGGGATGAATGGCTATCACTACCAGCAATGTCCAGCCCATAGGGGGATGGATGGTTATCACTCACCGCAGTCTCTACCCAAAGAGGGATGGATGGCTATCAATCCCAGCATTCTCTACCCATAGGGGGGTGGATGGCTATCACTCCCAGCAATGTCCAGCCAATAGGGGGATAGATGGCTATCACTACCAGCATTGTCCAGCCCATAGGAGGATGGATGGCTATCACTACTAGCATTTTCCAGCCCATAGGGGGGTGGATGGCAATCACTCCCAACATTGCCCAGCCCATAGGGGGATGAATGGCTATCACTACCAGCATTGTCCAGCCCATAGGGGGATGGATGGCTGTCACTCACGACAGTCTCTACCCATAGGGTGGTGGATGGCTATTACTCCCAGCAGTCTCTTGCCATAGAAGGGTGGATGGCTATCACTCCCAGCATTGTCCAGCCCATAGGGGGATGGATGGCTAACATTCCCAGCATTCTCTACCCATAGAGTGGTGGATGGCTATCAGTCCCAGCAGTCTCTCCCATTGGAGGGTGGATGGCTATCATTCCCGGCATTGTCCAACCAATAGGGGGATGAATGGCTATCACTCCCAGCAGTCTCTACCCATAGGGGGGGGTGGATGGCTATCACTCCCAGCAATGTCCAGCCCATAGGGGGATAGATGGCTATCACTACCAGCATTGTCCAACCTATAGGGGGATATATGGCTATCACTACCAGCATTGTCCAGCCCATAGGGGGATGGATGGGTATCAATCACAGCAGTCTCTACCCATAGGGTGGTGGATGGCTATCACTCCCAGCAGTCTCTACCCATAGGGTGGGTGGGTGGCTTTCACTCCCAGCAGTATCTACCCATAGGGAATGGATAGCTATCACTTCCACCCCTGTCCACCCCATAGAAGGGGGAGGCTGAACACTCCCCCCCACTATCATGCCAAGATTGTGTCATGTGTCCACACTGCTTGCAATAGTGACACATAAAGGGAACATTCACTGAAAGCCTCATCACAGTTTTGAACAAAAGGTGAGTGGGGGGTTCAAACCCAGAGAATTTGGAGACAAAATGTGGAAATGGGGTCTAACCCCCCTCACTGCAGTGACCAAAAGGTGAGTGTGGGGTTCCATCCCCCAGCATTGGGAGGCAACATAGGGAAATGGGGTCTAACCCCCCTCACTGCAGTGACCAAATCGTGAGTGTGATGTTCATATCCCCAACATTGGGTGGCAACATGAGGAAATGGGGTCTAACCTCCCTCACTGCAGTGACAATAGGTGAGTGTGGGGTTCAAACCCCAGCATTGGGAGGCACATGGGGAAATGAGGTCCAACCCCCCCCCTCAATGCAGTGACCAAAAGGTGAGTGTGATGTTCAAACCCCCAATATTGGGTGGCAAAATGAGGAAATGGGGTCTAATCCCCCCTCACTGCAGTGACCAAAAGGTGAGTCTGTGGTTCAAAATACCAGCATGTGTGAACTATCACTTATGATTCCTGGTCCTAACACCACAAGCAATGTAGAGACAAAATAGTGGTTGTGTGACGAACAAACACAGATCTGTTGAGGGAAACATTGTGGTGCATTTAAAAATACCCTCAGCCATGTGAGGACAATCATTGCCCATGTAAAAATTAACCACCTTGATGCAGAAGCACACATTTGTTCACAAACAGACATCCATAAAAAGGAACCCACGGAGACCACAGCATGTAGGAGATCATGTTCCTTACTTTTGCAGCAATGGGAAATAGTACACATGATGGATGTGCAAACTGGCGATGTTGAAGTCCCAGGTCCAGTAGATAAAAAACCTCCAACCAACATCCACACAGTGACCCTCAAAGCCAATATAAATACATGGTTGTAGATGCACTAAAACAACCAGCCAGCCACACACTGCAGAACAAACACAACATGTGTGTGTGTAAGTGTCTCCAGGGTACAACAACACACATGATGGGGGGCTGAACTCCACTGAGACAAATGCAATTTCAGTACAATCCAGAAGTATCTCCTGAATTGGGTTCCTGTTTGTGGCCAATTGGGCATTGTTAGATGAGCGGGTTTACAACAGACACATTTGAACAAGATGGGTGGGACAACTACCAACATCAAGAGACAGACCCACTCCAGCAGCACCCTACACTGTGGTGACAGTATCCTGTCAGATTACCCTCTGTGTTGACAAATCTGGATGTTGCCCACACTATGGAGCACATTCACCTGTGCACCCTGTTTCATGTTTCCTGATAGATCAACTTCCATCACACATAGTCAAACACAACTCACTGGGCAAGGCCTATAATGTAAGGCCACTATGTAGGAAGGGGCTTAGCCATGACACAACTCACATTTGGCTACTCTAAATGCCACACACCTTGATCTGCACCAATGTGCATCAGCTACTCCAACATTGACTGTTGACATTGCACATGCAACCATGACAATCCCAGGGGTGGTGGTGGGCTCTGAAGTGTACAAACACATTACAAATGGCCAGTCATCAAACATTGTGAATGTCTTTCACACAGCATAGTATAAGGTACATGTGCATGACGTGAAATGTATCAGACAAATTGGGCTCTTCATCACAGTCCCAGAGCAATAAAAAAAGGAGAGACACAAAGTACACATGTTGCCATCATCCAACCTTGGAGGTTAGAATCTGATGAGTGTGAGCAGTCGCACACACATACAAGTGACAAAGTCACAGAAAGAGACCACATAGTGAAAACAAGCTGATGTCGGAAACACAAATGTGACTCGGGGGATCAAGAATATGTCAAATGTGTGTTTGCACACAGTACAGGCCCTTACATAAACAACACCCGGGGATGACACCCTAATGACTAGCAGTGTTCCATGCATCTACATCCCATTAACCAAAATTCAAAGATGTTGACAAAGCACAGGACAACACAGCAAGCATCAAAAACATGTACATCTGCAGGGACCTCAGGCTGTGTTGAAAAAGGGATGGGAACACATATTCATGCTCACAGAACCCACACCATGGGCTCAGGCAATATCAATGAATATCACACTGCCTTGAGGTGACTTCACTCATGTGGAAGGTCAGCTGTGTCAAGATCACTCATGTGGAAGGTCAGCTGTGTCAAGAGTTGGCTTTGCAAAGTCTCAGTCATGTCAGAATAAAACTCGGACATAGAACCAACAATTACAAAACACAGAAACCTCTGGTCACATCAGACTGTGTATAGTAGTGTCTCTCAAGTCATCTGCACATACCCAAAACACATGTTTAGCAAGTTGCACTGATGACACAGATGACTTGTTCATCATCAATGCGCTAATCCACATGTCCAGTGGAGACGGGCCTACAGTCAGAAAAATGTACAACGTGCACAGATGTCAGCCCAACATATGTGCAACAGTGTACGCCAAAGATATGAAGTGGTGAAAAAAATGTCACACTCCCTGTGCCAAATGATTGGGATCATGACAATCTCAAATTACAGCCAAGGATGACATGGATATACACTGGAATGGGACACATATACCATGGACCACATACAGCCCATCACTTCACCATTTCACTTATTGTCAACAAACACTATTACAACAGCAACTTCGGGAAACTCATCAGCAACATCATTGACATCAAATGCAATGAAACAAAATAACAAAAATAAGCTTTATTCAGCTGGACACAAAAATAATTGTGTTATCCTGGTTAATCAAAAGGCCAATGGCCAGTCCATGTCAACAGTCCTTCGTGGTTGATACATGACAAGTTGTCACACATTGCTTGCCTGCACTGATATGACTAGGGGACATCTCCCCTTAGAGGGGCATCCATAGGGGCCAGCCAGGCACCGCAGGGACAAGATTAGGGGATACCAGTATGGGGCAGGGGAGGGGTGGTGTGAACAGGAGTCTCTGTGGCAACTGCAGTGGACCTGTTGGATTGGGTGAGCGGGCTCTCTACTGCAGTGGCCATGTCGGATGGAGTGAGCGGGATCTTTACTGCAGTGCCAATGTCTGAAGGAGTGGGTGGGGGCTCAGATGCAGTAGGCAGGATGGATTGGGGGCACGGTCTCAACTGCAGTTGTAGGAACAGACTGAGGGTGCAATGTCATGGGAGTGGAAGTGCTTGTGGTAGGGGGGAGGGCCTAATCCTCTTGGGGATGGTGTAACAGTGTGTTGGGGAACCTGAGACAGGGAGTGGTGGGGGAACTTTTGAAGTAGTAGCATGGGGGCTGGAGGACAGAGACTGTGTGGTGGGAGTGTGTGATTGTGGTGAGGTTTTGCTTTTTCTGGTCCTGGGGGATTTTCGGGTGGGGGCCTCAGTGTTCCTGCTCCTGGGTGAGGGTGTGCATGTGGTGGGAGATCTCCTCTCTCTGTGTGGTGACCTCCTCTTTCCCTTGTGAGTTGGTACAGATGGATCTGTCCCACATGGATCTTCTTTAGCACGTCCACAGACTCCATACTCACGGCAGCAGGGGAGACAGAGGCAGGGAGTGCGGTGCCTGAGCTTAAGGAGACATGTTCCCTAACACAGGAGGCTCCACGGAAATCTGAAATGGGAGCAGCTGGGAGGGTGGAGATGGTGGTGGTGGCGGGGACAGACTTGCTAGTTGTTGTCTGTGGTCTAGTCACTCCCGCCTCCACAAGGGAGTCGTCATTGGAACTGGAGTGTTCCTCAGCTGACATCGATGTTGCTGAGCATCCCTCAGTGTGCCCCCTCCATGCCACTGGGTCCCTCAACCTCCTCTACAGCAGACCCAGTCTGGCTCTCTGCCTCCTCTTGGTCTGTGGAGCTGTCTCTTCTAGTAGCCGTAGATGATGCTGTGAACAAGGAGAAGAAACAGAATCACATCAGTCACCTGTATTGACTTAACACATGAGTTTAATAGCAACACATCACAGACCAAGCCCTTGCATAATTCAAAAGCCAAAGCTAACTTGACTACCACATATGTGAACCAGGCACTTGTCAGTCTGCCAGTGAACCATGCTTCTCGTACACATGCTGGCAATGGGCCCAACTGTCAGATGTATGTTTGATTTTACGTATTACATGGACAAGCATGCACTACTTTGCCTCTTGTCTGATCTGCAATGATTGTGAGTGTCATGTGTCATTACACACATGTCTCATCTCATGCAAGTGACTCTGTAATTGGCACAGCAAATGGGATGGCCAAAGTCATAGTTGACATGATGAACATACTTCCATCCCCAGACACCATGTGGGCTCATGTCTTGAAAGTCAGTGTGAGAATGATGTGCATGCAGGACAACAGACAAGTGACAAATATGCATCCTCCAGATTTTCATGTGGCACACCACAGGCCTGTCTATCCACAGGCCTGTCTGGCCAATCAGTCAGTACTGACTCCTGTCACAGGGGCAGTGCATCCCAACTTAACAGTC
This sequence comes from Lissotriton helveticus, assembly GCF_964261635.1. Taxonomy (NCBI): domain Eukaryota; kingdom Metazoa; phylum Chordata; class Amphibia; order Caudata; family Salamandridae; genus Lissotriton; species Lissotriton helveticus. The sequence goes on from NC_136070.1 coordinate 885,234,197, forward strand.
AGCACCATGCCACACACATGCATTCACTGTTAAAGCAACCTCTGTAGTGGTCAAGTATACATGTCCACCACATGCTACACAAACTTGAAAACATCTGATAATGCCACGTTGACCTTATGAACTCTTTTACAAAGGGGGTTATGTCCGATAATGTGGCCGGGTAGGACAATATTCAATTGGAAAGAAAAAGAGGACCCGGTCACTGGTTTTTGTTCTGCTGTCTTTTTTATTTAGAGCAGAGTCATACACTAAGGTATTTCATCCTTAGATGTATATTTTTATTTTAAGTGGATGAAATAAGAAGATTGCATCAATTTTTACATAATTCTGACAGTCCGAAGATTTACTCACTGTCCTACACAAAGACACATATATTTACAAGTGACTACAAACATACATTACTATGAAAAACGAAAAAAAATTAGACATTTCTAACAATTCCAAACAGAAAATATTCAACGAATAAATTCCTTTTTTGTTGAAGTACCCTGTCCACTATTTCTGTATCAGGCCACTAGGATGCAATTGTTTTTCTATGTTTTGGCCTAATGGCGCAAAGGCAAGTATTGCAATGAACGTTCAATTATGTTTGATTGTATAAAACAAAGCCTTATGCGCAACAAAAAGACATTCAAATTTAAGACGAATGCTTACAGGCTTTTTCATTCGTCTTAAATTCGAATGTCTTTTTGTACTTCAACAAAAAAGTAATTTATTCGTTGAATATTTTCTGTTTGGAATTGTTAGAAATGTCTAATTTTTTTTCGTTTTTCATAGTAATGTATGTTTGTAGTCACTTGTAAATATATGTGTCTTTGTGTAGGACAGTGAGTAAATCTTCGGACTGTCAGAATTATGTAAAAATTGATGCAATCTTCTTATTTCATCCACTTAAAATAAAAATATACATCTAAGGATTAAATACCTTAGTGTATGACTCTGCTCTAAATAAAAAAGACAGCAGAACAAAAACCAGTGACCGGGTCCTCTTTTTCTTCACGTTGACCTTATGAGACACTTGAGCTTGTGGTTCAGCAAATAGGTATACATGAACATATTGCATGTTCCCAAGAAAAAGGTAAAGCTGCATGCACATATGTTGAATACACCATTAGGCACAGTCAAAGGTTAACACACATATGTTTAGTCCTGTGTGCAGAGACAATTTCCACATATTAGATGTCTGTCCATAACTAACATAGTTGATACATTTGTCATCCAAAAAGCTATGCTATTCCACACTGACACACAGTCAGACACATGATTAATAATTTCAAAATGGGCAAACTGTTGGTGGACACCCAAGATTAGGAGGTCACAGTGGCTCAGATGGCTGGAGTTGGCATACATGTCCTTGGTCCATGTGAAACATGGGATTACCCGGAGCACTAGGCAGGTGACTAGGTATTTGTTACGCTCATACATTTTATTTGTCTGTGTCCTCAACATGGTTTTTGCCTGCTGCATGGGTGTGTAGTAAATACCTCAGACACCTATGCTGACCCAGGTCAGCAATTCGCACATTTATGTATGGGCCACACAAAGTACAGGTCATATGTGTCAGTCAATGTGCTGACACATGTCAGACAATTGCCTCACTCATGATGCTCAACTCAATGCACCTGATACAGATGTTGTTCTCAACATCAACCCTGGACAACAGCAAATACACACAACCCAAGTGACACAGACAGAAATTAACACACCTGGTCATCAGATGGAATGGGTCATCACGACATTTAGCCACATGAGTATTGTCTCAGCAGACAGACAAACTGTGGGAGTGTTACCAGGCTGAAGGAGTGCAAATTGCATTTTAGACATAGTTCACCAAAAGGTAATGAACTTACCCCCTCCTTCCTGCTCTCTGGCCTTCAACTGCCCATCCAGGTCAGGGAGGACCACTGTCAATATCCGGAGCATGTGAGGGGGTCAGTGTCTGTCGTTCGCTCCTTCTGCGTGGAGGCAACAGCTTGAGCTGGACTCTGGCAATCCTCCGGGTCCAGCCCTGAAGCTCCTGCCACCTCTTCTGGCAGTGGCGGATGCAGCGTCTTAAGACCCCCACAGATCTTACTGCCCGGTCGATGGTCTGCCAAATCGCCTGCTTCTGATGGGCATCAACCTGTAAGGATGAAGAAGTCAGACCCCATTGCTACACATGCAACATGTTTGTTCATCACATCGTTGGGCATACATGTCATTGTCAGAAAGGCATATGATGTGGACAGGTAGTGCAATTCTGGTCATGGGCAGTTGTCCTGTGTGCAAGGCTGCATTAACAACATTGGAACAGTGCATGGAAATCCTAACCATGAAAAAATACACTTTTGCATCACTGTGCCTGTACAGTACATGTATCTGCACACTTTGAGCCTCGGTGTGCAAGCTTGCCCTTAGTGATCAGAATGCCAGTAGTGCTAGGCAGATGACATGTACAAATGTAAAGGCAGTGTACTGTGGAAGGAGGCTGTCCAGCAGGGCCTTGTTCTCCTCCTCTGTGAATGCTGGGGCCCTCTCCACAGTCCGTGCCATTGCAGAAGCCAGAGGATGCAGAGACAGCAGCAGTGGTTGTTAGAGATGTAATCCTGTGGCATGTAGTGCAGGCAAGTGAAGTCTCTGGGTAACAGACAGCCTTATATCTGTGTTGCAGAGGCAGAATCTGTTCCATGCGTCCGAAGAGATAGGTCAGAGACATTCGCATCATCTGAAATTGGCCAATCCATGACATTGCACGCATCGTACACACCTTCTGCATCATAACACCATTGACTTTGATACATTGTTGTTGTGACAACAAAGGTAGATATCCACAGCGGACCAAGCAAATAGCACCTCAACTTCAAGAGTCCCAAGAGTATTCAGTGTTATGTGCTGTTAAACCTCCAAGACCTGCTGTGGTTCGGTCTCACTGGAATCCCAGATAGAAACTTCGGAAAAAGGTAGAGGCAGCACCAGATGTAGAGTAAATCGCAGAGGCAAAGTTTTCTGAAAAAATATTCTTCTTTTTATTAATATTTTTTTATGGGTGCACAGGACAGCCAACGTGTTTCGCTCCCCACCTTGGGAGCTTCTTCAGGGCAAAGTCAACGAGTTATTACACAAACAGAGATGTACAAGTCCAGGCTGGGCAGGCCATATTAAGCTCAATCAAAATCCACATGGAAAGGAAATGAACAAAGTCAAAAGTGTAGCACGATAGTCTGGGCGCCGTGAGGACCAATTGACGTAGGGTATTAATTCCAAGATGATAAAGAATATGAGTATAATGAACTTGGATAAAACGCAGAGATGCGGTCTTTCATGCGGGCTTGGCAGACCTTGATAAGTTGCCAGACCAGTTTGTTCTCTAAAACGTGTATCCTCAACAGCAAAAAACCCCGTGCAGGACGTCCTACCCTACGTCAATTGCATCTTTTGAATACTCACCCGCGTCCGTCTCCATGACAGGCAATAGCTAATGCGTGCGCCCGGCTTGGTCCGTAAGTGTACGACGCGTCTTTTGAATACTCACCCGCGTCTGTCTCCATGACAGTCAATAGCCAATGCGTGTGCCCGGCTTGGTCCCTAAGTGTACGATGCATCTTCAGAAAACTCACCCACGTCTGTCACCATTACAGAAAACAGCCAAAGGATGCCACCCACAATTTTTTGGCAGAGACTCAGGTGCTTTACAACAGACAAACAGCCAGTCATACTGTATATGAAATCATCATCATTAAATCTTTATTTCGGCCATGCGGCCATCAAAGATACACAACAAGATAAAACATATACACCATAAAACATCATCAATAACAATAAGACATACTTGTACATTATAAAATCGTACATATCTGTAGGTTAAAACTATAAAGGCTTACATATAGGAGACTGAAGCTAACTCAATGTCCGTGACTTCAGTAAACTGGTGCGAATATGCCAGACATTGGTAAGAAATTTAGCCAATGCAAACACAATTGGACTCGAAAGATCAGTTTTTAAAATTCTATACATTGGGAGATACTCTCTGCCACCAAGGTTTCTAATGAGTGGGAGAAGCCAGTATCTCCTCGCTTTCGAGTACGTGGGGCAAAACAAAACTACATGCAAGTCACTTTCCTCAGCATAAGAGCATGTTGGACACTGCTTAGGGGAGGGCGGGTTTGTCCAAGAGCTCGTAAAAGCCCGTCACATTTCATAACATGTGTGTGTACATTGCTTCACATCTGATATTGTAGAGAGCACATTGTGGCACACACTACCTGGATATGCAGTGTTTCAAAAACTATTGTGTGTGATGCACATCACTATAGTGAGTGACAACTTTGCAGATCAGCACCCGAGGCCTGTACACATTTCCAGGTGCACATTGTGTGATCACATGTTACATACATCCTGAATTACAGCTGAAATGGACTGTGTGTAACAAAGTGTTCCTGAGCTACATTTGTGAGGTTAATCCAGAGTATTTGGGTATTGTGCTACGCACATGTGTCTTATGGTATCTGGTAGATGTATATTGTTTCAACATCCATCTGATTATGGCATGTGAGTTGCTGTTGTGCTTCCTTAGTATGCTAAGGAAGCAATTGAGTTCCTAGACATTAGGATCAAACATGTAGAAGGGAAGGTAGCGGTCGAACTGTTTACTAAACCGACAGACAGAAACACAATGCTTCACTATAAAAGCAATCACCCCAACAGCCAGAAAGACAACATCCCTTTTGGCCAGTATTTAAGAATCCGACGAAACTGCACAAACATCAAAGACTTTAATAGACATGCAGATGACCTTTCAAAGAAATTATTAGAAAGAGGTTATCCCAAAAGCTTAATAAGGAGGTCATTTAAAAGAGCAAAGTATTATGACAGGGAGACACTGTTCACCACAAATCTGAGGAAGGAAGATAAGACAAGAGACAGACTTATCTTTGTCACAAATTACAGTTGTGCCAGTAACAAGGTTAAAAACATTATTAATAGGAATTGGTCCCTGCTGAATGAAGGTACAGGTTCGAAAATTCCAAAACCAATGTTTAGTTTTAGGAGAAACAGAACAATCAGGAATAGCCTTGTACACACGTTTAGGGAGGACAAAGGGCAGAAACAGAATACTATTAATAACACTCCCTTACCAACTGGCAACTTTGCATGTTGCATGTGCACTAACTGTAATAGTCTAAAGAAAGGAACAGAAGTAACTTACAATGGGATCACCCATAAAGTAAAAAGTTTCATTAATTGCAGAACAAAAGACCTGATCTACCTGATAGTTTGCCCATGAAACAAAGGCTACATTGGGGAAACATCGAGGGAGATCAAAACAAGAATTACTGAGCATAAATCTGCCATCAGGACCAAAAAAAGAACAGCACCACTTGTAGAACATTGGATTAACTGTAAACATACAATAGAGGATCTACAGTGGTGTGGTATTGAAGTGACCAAACATAGCATCAGAGGAGGAAATCATGAATTAAAAAGGAAAAAAAGAGAACAATTTTATATGTCCCTTTTTAATACCTATAGGACCGGACTTAACAACAAAGAAGAATGGGAAAGACTTATCATCTAATGAGAACACTCCCAAATGAATATAACTTCCGATATTTTGTCTTTGATCCGTAGATATAGAATGAGAAACAGAGAACCCCATGTTTAGGACCACTGGGTAATAATATAGTGCGCGGGGCCATTTACCATCGAGCAACCTGTGCCTAAATATTCCACATATATTTAAATAGTGGGGTGTAAAAAGGATGTAAGACTGAAGGAAAGTGTCAAATCGTACATATCGTATGAAGTAGACGATGTTAATGCAATGCTGGATTGAATGATTGGACTTTCCGTTTTTTGATTAGTTATACAACCATGGAATATCATGGTAAAATGAATATTGATGTAGCGTATGTACTAGACGATGTTAATATAATGCTGTATTGAATGATTGTACTTTGTTATGTTGTTATGTTATGTTATGTTATGGCCATACTTTTAGAGCGCACGGCTACCCCAAGGGGTGTCCCGGCGCTTTGGCAAAAGAGACCTGAAAACCTGAGAACACAAAGGAGCAATACCACAGTCGTAGTGATTACGCGGAAAAGAGCATGGTCTTCAGCTCTTTCCTAAAAGCCAAAAGACTCTTAGCTTTGCGGAGGGAAAGAGGAAGCTCATTCCAGAAGCGAGCTGCCACAAATTGGAAGGACCGTCCCCCCATCCGAACTCGTTTGGCAGTAGGAACCTCCAGCTTGGCCAGATCCGCTGAGCGCAGCGTCCTCCGAGGCACATAGAAAGCGACCCTCTTTCTGATGTAAACCGGGCCGACAGAGTGAAGGGCTTTAAAGGCTAGTGTGAGGATTTTAAACCTGATTCGTTTAGCGATGGGTAACCAATGCAACCTATTTAATAGCAGGTGAGCGCTAGCTCTCCTGGGCAGGCCAAATATAGCTCTGGCCGCCGAGTTTTGAACAATTTGCCGTCTGTCCAGGAGGTACCTAGGCAAGCCTGCAAAGAGCGCATTGGCGTAGTCTAGCCTAGAGCCTACTAATGCCTGAACTACAGTCTTCCGATACTGCAGGGAAAGCAGAGGAAGAAACTTCCTCAGCATCTTTAAGATGCCAAAGCATTTCCCAGCTATCCCCAGAATATGGGGACGGAAGGAGAGGTCATCATCAAACACCACTCCAAGATTTTTCACTTGGGGAGATGAGTTCTCAGGAGGGAACATATCCTGGGGCCACCAGGACTTCCAGCCCGGATCGGGGGCACAGCCAAAGAAAAGCAGCTCGGATTTCTCCGAGTTGCATTTCAGGCTGTGCCGCTGAAACCACGCGAAGACTGCACTAAGACAGTCTTTAATCCTGTCGCCGTCAAAAGCCTCTCCCTTGCTGCATGTGAACAGAAGCTGGGTGTCATCAGCATATGAGATGACCTGGGCCCCATAGGCCTCCGCTACCGCCGCCAGAGGAGCCATATAGATGTTAAATATGGTGGGGCTCAGAATGGACCCTTGAGGAACCCCAACCTCTAGCGATGGCATTTCAGCGGAGAACGGGGGAGCCCAGATCACCTGACGGCGGTCCGACAAGAAGGATTGAAACCAATCCAACACCGTCCCCCGCAGGCCGATCTCCCTGAGTCTTAAAAGGAGACCAGCATGAGGGACGGTGTCGAAAGCCGCCGACAAGTCCAGCATGACCAACATAGCTTTTCCCCCTAGATCGAGCGTCTCCCTGATGGCGTCGGTCACCTCCACGAGGGCCGTCTCCGTGCTATAGTTTGCACGGAAACCGGATTGAGAATCATGGAGAATGTTGTTATTCTCAATGAAGGTGGTAAGAGTATGCTGAACATGCTTCTCAACCACTTTCGCCAGAGCAGGGAGAAGGAAGATCGGTCTATAGTTAGCCTGCAGCAAAGGATCCAACTGAGGCTTTTTGATCAGCGGCAGAATCAGTGCGTGTTTCCAGTCCCGAGGCACCACTCCGGAGCTCAAAGACAGATTGAGCAGAGGATTCAGCAAGCTGTTTACTGCCGGTGCCACTCTGCCCAAGCATCTCGCTGGACAGGCATCCAGGGGTGAGCCAGAATGAAGCCGAGACAGTAGCTCCAAAGATGTTGCACAGGACAGCTGCGGGAAGACCGATAGTGTGGGCCCAGGTTCTACCTCCAGAGGTAATGCCGGCCCGTTACTCATAGAGACGTCCGCAACCCCGGGAGGGTCCCCCGGAGGAAACGAATCCTGAATAGTTTTAATCTTTGTGACAAAAAAATCAGCTAGCTGCCTAATCCACCCTTCAGTGTGAGAGTGTGGACGGGCACCTATAGCAGGATCCGCGAACTCCTTCACAATTCTGAAGAGTTCCCTACTCGTATTGTCCGCTCTATCTATCCTGTGCTCCAGATATTCCTTTTTGGCTTCGGCAATATCTTTGTGATAATGTTTTATAGCGTCCCGATACTTTATTTTCTCCACTGGATCGTATTTACGACGCCACAGTCGTTCCGCATTTTTACAGACTTGGCGTTTTATACGTAGTGTGGAAGTAAACCAAGGAGCAGAATCGTGACAGGGAGCAATTCTCACTGATTTTAATGGGGCAAGCTCCTCGAATCTAGATTTGAGCCAATTCTGAACCAAGATCAGATCGGTATCTAAATTCCCTGAAAGTATACAGGGATGTTGACTGAGCGCAGCCGAAAGCATATCTGCCGTCACTAAATGAAACGACTGACAAGATGCCTCCTTCTGTGTTCGATACCTAGGTCTAGTCTCAAAAGAGATAACAAACTTTATTAAAAAATGGTCAGACCAAAGGACTGGGAGCGGCACGGACACCTCAATCGGCGCCGTAGAAAATATTAAATCTAAAATGTGTCCTTTAACATGGGTCGGGCTATCAATAAAAGGGGCGAGCCCCAGCAATGCAGTAATGTCCCGCAGCTTCGACGCATTGGCGTCAGAAGTAGAGTCCATATGTAAGTTTAAGTCTCCCAGTAATAGGCATTGTGCAGAACGCATGCAGGGTGTGGACAGAGCATCCTGCAGGTCTTCAAAAAAAGCCCCAATGGGCCCAGGAGGTCTGTACACCAGAATCCCTGAGTACGTCTGAGAGGCCGAGAAACTAAGTGTAAAGCCTAAAGCTTCGCAACCTGTAATGTTTTCCACGGGAAAAGAGGAGCAACCCAAGGCCTTGTCCACTATCAAGGCCACTCCTCCTCCTCTGCCCCCAGTTCTGTCCTTCCTTAAGATGGTATAGTTAGACGGCAAAGCACATGCAATGTCCGGTTCTGATCCTGCCCCCAACCATGTCTCTGTGAGGAATAAGCATGATATATCGGAGTCTGCGAGCAGATTCCAGATGTCCGTCGAGTGACAGGCCAAAGACCTGGTATTTAACAGAGCACAATGGTGATTCTGGATGGAGGATAACCGGGCAGGATTAAGTGAGGCCGTAGGACGCCAGCCACAAACTGTGCAGCCTTTACCCAGATGACGTCCTCCCGGGAATAAACATTTACATCCCGCAGGATGATTGCGCATGGATCTCAAATCATCCGCGCTATATGAGAACCCCCTGGGAGAGCACGAGCGGCACATACCTTAGGGCCCAAGATGTATCCCTGCTTAGAGAGAGACGTAGCCCAGAGTCCCGCCTCGCACGCCTCCGCGACGCTGACGAGCGCAGACGGGCAGGACTCTGGCACGACTCAGGCGCAGGGAGGGCGCTACCGCTGCGCGTAACCGCTGCGCTCTACAGGCGAGCTTTAAGTAGCGTCGTCTCGGCGTCCCAGGTGACCTGGACGCTCCAAGATGGCGCTCGCGCTTCAAGCCCTATCCAAAATGGCGCTGACAGCCACAGCCTCCCAGCCTCCCAGTAACCCGGACCCGCCAAACAGCGGTGGTGTTTCCTGAATTACAGTGCAGGTAAGGGGCAGCCCACAGTTAAGACCAGGGAAGAAGGGCGAAATAAAAATTACAAAATAAATCCAAAACGGGGATTTTTAAAAAATTTGCGCTAAGCAAAAGCGCGCGCGACCAGCGCGACCAGCAGCAAGGCGCCGAAGTAATTCTCGGCGTCAGGAACCTAGAGAGGCTCACCCTCCAGCCGGCTCGCCTTAAGTAGCGTCGTCTCGGCGTCCCAGGTGACCTGGACGCTCCAAGATGGCGCTCGCGCTTCAAGCCCTATCCAAAATGGCGCTGACAGCCACAGCCTCCCAGTAACCCGGACCCGCCAAACAGCGGTGGTGTTTCCTGAATTACAGTGCAGGTAAGGGGCAGCCCACAGTTAAGACCAGGGAAGAAGGGCGAAATAAAAATTACAAAATATATCCAAAACGGGGATTTTTTTAAAATTTGCGCTAAGCAAAAGCGCGCGCGACCAGCGCGACCAGCAGCAAGGCGCCGAAGTAATTCTCGGCGTCAGGAACCGTTTTTTGATTAGATATACAATGATGGAATATCATGTTAAAATGAATATTGATGTACCATTGATACATTTACATTATAGAGGAGATGGGTGTTACCATCACCAATAACAATAAGTCCTTTGATCATGTTCGCAAAGAGACTAAAAATCGTTTTCACGTTGAAGAACAATTTTTGATTATGAATATGACGAAAGAAAAATGGATATGTGCAGTCAAATACAAACTGTTGGAGATATATGTATACCTATTTGCTGAACCACAAGCTCAAGTGTCTCATAAGGTCAACGTGAAGAAAAAGAGGACCCGGTCACTGGTTTTTGTTCTGCTGTCTTTTTTATTTAGAGCAGAGTCATACACTAAGGTATTTCATCCTTAGATGTATATTTTTATTTTAAGTGGATGAAATAAGAAGATTGCATCAATTTTTACATAATTCTGACAGTCCGAAGATTTACTCACTGTCCTACACAAAGACACATATATTTACAAGTGACTACAAACATACATTACTATGAAAAACGAAAAAAAATTAGACATTTCTAACAATTCCAAACAGAAAATATTCAACGAATAAATTCCTTTTTTGTTGAAGTACCCTGTCCACTATTTCTGTATCAGGCCACTAGGATGCAATTGTTTTTCTATGTTTTGGCCTAATGGCGCAAAGGCAAGTATTGCAATGAACGTTCAATTATGTTTGATTGTATAAAACAAAGCCTTATGCGCAACAAAAAGACATTCGAATTTAAGACGAATGCTTACAGGCTTTTTCATTCGTCTTAAATTCGAATGTCTTTTTGTACTTCAACAAAAAAGTAATTTATTCGTTGAATATTTTCTGTTTGGAATTGTTAGAAATGTCTAATTTTTTTTCGTTTTTCATAGTAATGTATGTTTGTAGTCACTTGTAAATATATGTGTCTTTGTGTAGGACAGTGAGTAAATCTTCGGACTGTCAGAATTATGTAAAAATTGATGCAATCTTCTTATTTCATCCACTTAAAATAAAAATATACATCTAAGGATTAAATACCTTAGTGTATGACTCTGCTCTAAATAAAAAAGACAGCAGAACAAAAACCAGTGACCGGGTCCTCTTTTTCTTCACGTTGACCTTATGAGACACTTGAGCTTGTGGTTCAGCAAATAGGTATACATGAACATATTGCATGTTCCCAAGAAAAAGGTAAAGCTGCATGCACATATGTTGAATACACCATTAGGCACAGTCAAAGGTTAACACACATATGTTTAGTCCTGTGTGCAGAGACAATTTCCACATATTAGATGTCTGTCCATAACTAACATAGTTGATACATTTGTCATCCAAAAAGCTATGCTATTCCACACTGACACACAGTCAGACACATGATTAATAATTTCAAAACGGGCAAACTGTTGGTGGACACCCAAGATTAGGAGGTCACAGTGGCTCAGATGGCTGGAGTTGGCATACATGTCCTTGGTCCATGTGAAACATGGGATTACCCGGAGCACTAGGCAGGTGACTAGGTATTTGTTACGCTCATACATTTTATTTGTCTGTGTCCTCAACATGGTTTTTGCCTGCTGCATGGGTGTGTAGTAAATACCTCAGACACCTATGCTGACCCAGGTCAGCAATTCGCACATTTATGTATGGGCCACACAAAGTACAGGTCATATGTGTCAGTCAATGTGCTGACACATGTCAGACAATTGCCTCACTCATGATGCTCAACTCAATGCACCTGATACAGATGTTGTTCTCAACATCAACCCTGGACAACAGCAAATACACACAACCCAAGTGACACAGACAGAAATTAACACACCTGGTCATCAGATGGAATGGGTCATCACGACATTTAGCCACATGAGTATTGTCTCAGCAGACAGACAAACTGTGGGAGTGTTACCAGGCTGAAGGAGTGCAAATTGCATTTTAGACATAGTTCACCAAAAGGTAATGAACTTACCCCCTCCTTCCTGCTCTCTGGCCTTCAACTGCCCATCCAGGTCAGGGAGGACCACTGTCAATATCCGGAGCATGTGAGGGGGTCAGTGTCTGTCGTTCGCTCCTTCTGCGTGGAGGCAACAGCTTGAGCTGGACTCTGGCAATCCTCCGGGTCCAGCCCTGAAGCTCCTGCCACCTCTTCTGGCAGTGGCGGATGCAGCGTCTTAAGACCCCCACAGATCTTACTGCCCGGTCGATGGTCTGCCAAATCGCCTGCTTCTGATGGGCATCAACCTGTAAGGATGAAGAAGTCAGACCCCATTGCTACACATGCAACATGTTTGTTCATCACATCGTTGGGCATACATGTCATTGTCAGAAAGGCATATGATGTGGACAGGTAGTGCAATTCTGGTCATGGGCAGTTGTCCTGTGTGCAAGGCTGCATTAACAACATTGGAACAGTGCATGGAAATCCTAACCATGAAAAAATACACTTTTGCATCACTGTGCCTGTACAGTACATGTATCTGCACACTTTGAGCCTCGGTGTGCAAGCTTGCCCTTAGTGATCAGAATGCCAGTAGTGCTAGGCAGATGACATGTACAAATGTAAAGGCAGTGTACTGTGGAAGGAGGCTGTCCAGCAGGGCCTTGTTCTCCTCCTCTGTGAATGCTGGGGCCCTCTCCACAGTCCGTGCCATTGCAGAAGCCAGAGGATGCAGAGACAGCAGCAGTGGTTGTTAGAGATGTAATCCTGTGGCATGTAGTGCAGGCAAGTGAAGTCTCTGGGTAACAGACAGCCTTATATCTGTGTTGCAGAGGCAGAATCTGTTCCATGCGTCCGAAGAGATAGGTCAGAGACATTCGCATCATCTGAAATTGGCCAATCCATGACATTGCACGCATCGTACACACCTTCTGCATCATAACACCATTGACTTTGATACATTGTTGTTGTGACAACAAAGGTAGATATCCACAGCGGACCAAGCAAATAGCACCTCAACTTCAAGAGTCCCAAGAGTATTCAGTGTTATGTGCTGTTAAACCTCCAAGACCTGCTGTGGTTCGGTCTCACTGGAATCCCAGATAGAAACTTCGGAAAAAGGTAGAGGCAGCACCAGATGTAGAGTAAATCGCAGAGGCAAAGTTTTCTGAAAAAATATTCTTCTTTTTATTAATATTTTTTTATGGGTGCACAGGACAGCCAACGTGTTTCGCTCCCCACCTTGGGAGCTTCTTCAGGGCAAAGTCAACGAGTTATTACACAAACAGAGATGTACAAGTCCAGGCTGGGCAGGCCATATTAAGCTCAATCAAAATCCACATGGAAAGGAAATGAACAAAGTCAAAAGTGTAGCACGATAGTCTGGGCGCCGTGAGGACCAATTGACGTAGGGTATTAATTCCAAGATGATAAAGAATATGAGTATAATGAACTTGGATAAAACGCAGAGATGCGGTCTTTCATGCGGGCTTGGCAGACCTTGATAAGTTGCCAGACCAGTTTGTTCTCTAAAACGTGTATCCTCAACAGCAAAAAACCCCGTGCAGGACGTCCTACCCTACGTCAATTGCATCTTTTGAATACTCACCCGCGTCCGTCTCCATGACAGGCAATAGCTAATGCGTGCGCCCGGCTTGGTCCGTAAGTGTACGACGCGTCTTTTGAATACTCACCCGCGTCTGTCTCCATGACAGTCAATAGCCAATGCGTGTGCCCGGCTTGGTCCCTAAGTGTACGATGCATCTTCAGAAAACTCACCCACGTCTGTCACCATTACAGAAAACAGCCAAAGGATGCCACCCACAATTTTTTGGCAGAGACTCAGGTGCTTTACAACAGACAAACAGCCAGTCATACTGTATATGAAATCATCATCATTAAATCTTTATTTCGGCCATGCGGCCATCAAAGATACACAACAAGATAAAACATATACACCATAAAACATCATCAATAACAATAAGACATACTTGTACATTATAAAATCGTACATATCTGTAGGTTAAAACTATAAAGGCTTACATATAGGAGACTGAAGCTAACTCAATGTCCGTGACTTCAGTAAACTGGTGCGAATATGCCAGACATTGGTAAGAAATTTAGCCAATGCAAACACAATTGGACTCGAAAGATCAGTTTTTAAAATTCTATACATTGGGAGATACTCTCTGCCACCAAGGTTTCTAATGAGTGGGAGAAGCCAGTATCTCCTCGCTTTCGAGTACGTGGGGCAAAACAAAACTACATGCAAGTCACTTTCCTCAGCATAAGAGCATGTTGGACACTGCTTAGGGGAGGGCGGGTTTGTCCAAGAGCTCGTAAAAGCCCGTCACATTTCATAACATGTGTGTGTACATTGCTTCACATCTGATATTGTAGAGAGCACATTGTGGCACACACTACCTGGATATGCCGTGTTTCAAAAACTATTGTGTGTGATGCACATCACTATAGTGAGTGACAACTTTGCAGATCAGCACCCGAGGCCTGTACACATTTCCAGGTGCACATTGTGTGATCACATGTTACATACATCCTGAATTACAGCTGAAATGGACTGTGTGTAACAAAGTGTTCCTGAGCTACATTTGTGAGGTTAATCCAGAGTATTTGGGTATTGTGCTACGCACATGTGTCTTATGGTATCTGGTAGATGTATATTGTTTCAACATCCATCTGATTATGGCATGTGAGTTGCTGTTGTGCTTCCTTAGTATGCTAAGGAAGCAATTGAGTTCCTAGACATTAGGATCAAACATGTAGAAGGGAAGGTAGCGGTCGAACTGTTTACTAAACCGACAGACAGAAACACAATGCTTCACTATAAAAGCAATCACCCCAACAGCCAGAAAGACAACATCCCTTTTGGCCAGTATTTAAGAATCCGACGAAACTGCACAAACATCAAAGACTTTAATAGACATGCAGATGACCTTTCAAAGAAATTATTAGAAAGAGGTTATCCCAAAAGCTTAATAAGGAGGTCATTTAAAAGAGCAAAGTATTATGACAGGGAGACACTGTTCACCACAAATCTGAGGAAGGAAGATAAGACAAGAGACAGACTTATCTTTGTCACAAATTACAGTTGTGCCAGTAACAAGGTTAAAAACATTATTAATAGGAATTGGTCCCTGCTGAATGAAGGTACAGGTTCGAAAATTCCAAAACCAATGTTTAGTTTTAGGAGAAACAGAACAATCAGGAATAGCCTTGTACACACGTTTAGGGAGGACAAAGGGCAGAAACAGAATACTATTAATAACACTCCCTTACCAACTGGCAACTTTGCATGTTGCATGTGCACTAACTGTAATAGTCTAAAGAAAGGAACAGAAGTAACTTACAATGGGATCACCCATAAAGTAAAAAGTTTCATTAATTGCAGAACAAAAGACCTGATCTACCTGATAGTTTGCCCATGAAACAAAGGCTACATTGGGGAAACATCGAGGGAGATCAAAACAAGAATTACTGAGCATAAATCTGCCATCAGGACCAAAAAAAGAACAGCACCACTTGTAGAACATTGGATTAACTGTAAACATACAATAGAGGATCTACAGTGGTGTGGTATTGAAGTGACCAAACATAGCATCAGAGGAGGAAATCATGAATTAAAAAGGAAAAAAAGAGAACAATTTTATATGTCCCTTTTTAATACCTATAGGACCGGACTTAACAACAAAGAAGAATGGGAAAGACTTATCATCTAATGAGAACACTCCCAAATGAATATAACTTCCGATATTTTGTCTTTGATCCATAGATATAGAATGAGAAACAGAGAACCCCATGTTTAGGACCACTGGGTAATAATATAGTGCGCGGGGCCATTTACCATCGAGCAACCTGTGCCTAAATATTCCACATATATTTAAATAGTGGGGTGTAAAAAGGATGTAAGACTGAAGGAAAGTGTCAAATCGTACATATCGTATGAAGTAGACGATGTTAATGCAATGCTGGATTGAATGATTGGACTTTCCGTTTTTTGATTAGTTATACAACCATGGAATATCATGGTAAAATGAATATTGATGTAGCGTATGTACTAGACGATGTTAATATAATGCTGTATTGAATGATTGTACTTTGTTATGTTGTTATGTTATGTTATGTTATGGCCATACTTTTAGAGCGCACGGCTACCCCAAGGGGTGTCCCGGCGCTTTGGCAAAAGAGACCTGAAAACCTGAGAACACAAAGGAGCAATACCACAGTCGTAGTGATTACGCGGAAAAGAGCATGGTCTTCAGCTCTTTCCTAAAAGCCAAAAGACTCTTAGCTTTGCGGAGGGAAAGAGGAAGCTCATTCCAGAAGCGAGCTGCCACAAATTGGAAGGACCGTCCCCCCATCCGAACTCGTTTGGCAGTAGGAACCTCCAGCTTGGCCAGATCCGCTGAGCGCAGCGTCCTCCGAGGCACATAGAAAGCGACCCTCTTTCTGATGTAAACCGGGCCGACAGAGTGAAGGGCTTTAAAGGCTAGTGTGAGGATTTTAAACCTGATTCGTTTAGCGATGGGTAACCAATGCAACCTATTTAATAGCAGGTGAGCGCTAGCTCTCCTGGGCAGGCCAAATATAGCTCTGGCCGCCGAGTTTTGAACAATTTGCCGTCTGTCCAGGAGGTACCTAGGCAAGCCTGCAAAGAGCGCATTGGCGTAGTCTAGCCTAGAGCCTACTAATGCCTGAACTACAGTCTTCCGATACTGCAGGGAAAGCAGAGGAAGAAACTTCCTCAGCATCTTTAAGATGCCAAAGCATTTCCCAGCTATCCCCAGAATATGGGGACGGAAGGAGAGGTCATCATCAAACACCACTCCAAGATTTTTCACTTGGGGAGATGAGTTCTCAGGAGGGAACATATCCTGGGGCCACCAGGACTTCCAGCCCGGATCGGGGGCACAGCCAAAGAAAAGCAGCTCGGATTTCTCCGAGTTGCATTTCAGGCTGTGCCGCTGAAACCACGCGAAGACTGCACTAAGACAGTCTTTAATCCTGTCGCCGTCAAAAGCCTCTCCCTTGCTGCATGTGAACAGAAGCTGGGTGTCATCAGCATATGAGATGACCTGGGCCCCATAGGCCTCCGCTACCGCCGCCAGAGGAGCCATATAGATGTTAAATATGGTGGGGCTCAGAATGGACCCTTGAGGAACCCCAACCTCTAGCGATGGCATTTCAGCGGAGAACGGGGGAGCCCAGATCACCTGACGGCGGTCCGACAAGAAGGATTGAAACCAATCCAACACCGTCCCCCGCAGGCCGATCTCCCTGAGTCTTAAAAGGAGACCAGCATGAGGGACGGTGTCGAAAGCCGCCGACAAGTCCAGCATGACCAACATAGCTTTTCCCCCTAGATCGAGCGTCTCCCTGATGGCGTCGGTCACCTCCACGAGGGCCGTCTCCATGCTATAGTTTGCACGGAAACCGGATTGAGAATCATGGAGAATGTTGTTATTCTCAATGAAGGTGGTAAGAGTATGCTGAACATGCTTCTCAACCACTTTCGCCAGAGCAGGGAGAAGGAAGATCGGTCTATAGTTAGCCTGCAGCAAAGGATCCAACTGAGGCTTTTTGATCAGCGGCAGAATCAGTGCGTGTTTCCAGTCCCGAGGCACCACTCCGGAGCTCAAAGACAGATTGAGCAGAGGATTCAGCAAGCTGTTTACTGCCGGTGCCACTCTGCCCAAGCATCTCGCTGGACAGGCATCCAGGGGTGAGCCAGAATGAAGCCGAGACAGTAGCTCCAAAGATGTTGCACAGGACAGCTGCGGGAAGACCGATAGTGTGGGCCCAGGTTCTACCTCCAGAGGTAATGCCGGCCCGTTACTCATAGAGACGTCCGCAACCCCGGGAGGGTCCCCCGGAGGAAACGAATCCTGAATAGTTTTAATCTTTGTGACAAAAAAATCAGCTAGCTGCCTAATCCACCCTTCAGTGTGAGAGTGTGGACGGGCACCTATAGCAGGATCCGCGAACTCCTTCACAATTCTGAAGAGTTCCCTACTCGTATTGTCCGCTCTATCTATCCTGTGCTCCAGATATTCCTTTTTGGCTTCGGCAATATCTTTGTGATAATGTTTTATAGCGTCCCGATACTTTATTTTCTCCACTGGATCGTATTTACGACGCCACAGTCGTTCCGCATTTTTACAGACTTGGCGTTTTATACGTAGTGTGGAAGTAAACCAAGGAGCAGAATCGTGACAGGGAGCAATTCTCACTGATTTTAATGGGGCAAGCTCCTCGAATCTAGATTTGAGCCAATTCTGAACCAAGATCAGATCGGTATCTAAATTCCCTGAAAGTATACAGGGATGTTGACTGAGCGCAGCCGAAAGCATATCTGCCGTCACTAAATGAAACGACTGACAAGATGCCTCCGTCTGTGTTCGATACCTAGGTCTAGTCTCAAAAGAGATAACAAACTTTATTAAAAAATGGTCAGACCAAAGGACTGGGAGCGGCACGGACACCTCAATCGGCGCCGTAGAAAATATTAAATCTAAAATGTGTCCTTTAACATGGGTCGGGCTATCAATAAAAGGGGCGAGCCCCAGCAATGCAGTAATGTCCCGCAGCTTCGACGCATTGGCGTCAGAAGTAGAGTCCATATGTAAGTTTAAGTCTCCCAGTAATAGGCATTGTGCAGAACGCATGCAGGGTGTGGACAGAGCATCCTGCAGGTCTTCAAAAAAAGCCCCAATGGGCCCAGGAGGTCTGTACACCAGAATCCCTGAGTACGTCTGAGAGGCCGAGAAACTAAGTGTAAAGCCTAAAGCTTCGCAACCTGTAATGTTTTCCACGGGAAAAGAGGAGCAACCCAAGGCCTTGTCCACTATCAAGGCCACTCCTCCTCCTCTGCCCCCAGTTCTGTCCTTCCTTAAGATGGTATAGTTAGACGGCAAAGCACATGCAATGTCCGGTTCTGATCCTGCCCCCAACCATGTCTCTGTGAGGAATAAGCATGATATATCGGAGTCTGCGAGCAGATTCCAGATGTCCGTCGAGTGACAGGCCAAAGACCTGGTATTTAACAGAGCACAATGGTGATTCTGGATGGAGGATAACCGGGCAGGATTAAGTGAGGCCGTAGGACGCCAGCCACAAACTGTGCAGCCTTTACCCAGATGACGTCCTCCCGGGAATAAACATTTACATCCCGCAGGATGATTGCGCATGGATCTCAAATCATCCGCGCTATATGAGAACCCCCTGGGAGAGCACGAGCGGCACATACCTTAGGGCCCAAGATGTATCCCTGCTTAGAGAGAGACGTAGCCCAGAGTCCCGCCTCGCACGCCTCCGCGACGCTGACGAGCGCAGACGGGCAGGACTCTGGCACGACTCAGGCGCAGGGAGGGCGCTACCGCTGCGCGTAACCGCTGCGCTCTACAGGCGAGCTTTAAGTAGCGTCGTCTCGGCGTCCCAGGTGACCTGGACGCTCCAAGATGGCGCTCGCGCTTCAAGCCCTATCCAAAATGGCGCTGACAGCCACAGCCTCCCAGCCTCCCAGTAACCCGGACCCGCCAAACAGCGGTGGTGTTTCCTGAATTACAGTGCAGGTAAGGGGCAGCCCACAGTTAAGACCAGGGAAGAAGGGCGAAATAAAAATTACAAAATAAATCCAAAACGGGGATTTTTAAAAAATTTGCGCTAAGCAAAAGCGCGCGCGACCAGCGCGACCAGCAGCAAGGCGCCGAAGTAATTCTCGGCGTCAGGAACCTAGAGAGGCTCACCCTCCAGCCGGCTCGCCTTAAGTAGCGTCGTCTCGGCGTCCCAGGTGACCTGGACGCTCCAAGATGGCGCTCGCGCTTCAAGCCCTATCCAAAATGGCGCTGACAGCCACAGCCTCCCAGTAACCCGGACCCGCCAAACAGCGGTGGTGTTTCCTGAATTACAGTGCAGGTAAGGGGCAGCCCACAGTTAAGACCAGGGAAGAAGGGCGAAATAAAAATTACAAAATATATCCAAAACGGGGATTTTTTTAAAATTTGCGCTAAGCAAAAGCGCGCGCGACCAGCGCGACCAGCAGCAAGGCGCCGAAGTAATTCTCGGCGTCAGGAACCGTTTTTTGATTAGATATACAATGATGGAATATCATGTTAAAATGAATATTGATGTACCATTGATACATTTACATTATAGAGGAGATGGGTGTTACCATCACCAATAACAATAAGTCCTTTGATCATGTTCGCAAAGAGACTAAAAATCGTTTTCACGTTGAAGAACAATTTTTGATTATGAATATGACGAAAGAAAAATGGATATGTGCAGTCAAATACAAACTGTTGGAGATATATGTGAAAAAGGCTAATAGGGAGGTTGCATGCGAACTGTCTGAGTAGTCATACATAGATTGTATTATTATGTTATTGTTGATTGGGGGCATTGCAATCGTAAAATTTGATTTCATTGAGAAACATGAGGTTCGACAAAACTAATAAGCAATTATTATAATAACACAAAAGAAAGTGTACACCTAGTGCAGCCGAACATCAAAGTTCTCGTAATAAGAAATAGTGTCCGACATAATCTGAGAGCTGGAACACAGGCCTGATCCCAACCCAAGATGGCCGCCATTCAATACGAGTTGGTTAAAAGCGGGACCAGCGTGAGCACAAAAGTTATGCAATGTGTAGTCTAAAACTAAGATTGGGTCCAAATGATATGGGGCAACTCCCCTCATTTTGTGATCAACTTTATTAGGTAAATAGATCGTGATGTCGGGAGTATGTATACCATCTATTTCGGCGGTCACTCAATCAGCATACTAGCAGAATCAGACTGACAAAATTATGAGTAGAGGCAGCCGCAGTATGCGAATGTGATGCAGCATTGCAGTAATGAATAAATAAGGTTTTATATTTGAACCATGCCTAAAAGAACACGAGTCCATTATCACTTCCAGGTCAGTACTAGTAGCGGTAGTACATATAGCGCTCAAGAACAAAAGGAAATTGAACGAGAATTTCCCGGTACGTTGAAACAGGGAGGCCGCGCCATAAATCGCAGGTAAGAGGGGACCCCTTCTCTTATAATGCCGTACTGCCCACCATTAGTTTAACACTAGTTTAAGGGTAAACCTTAACTTTTTTTACCAGCCCCATTACAAACGGGGAGATAACGAGAGACTGGAGTACTGGTGTAAGTTTAACGAGGGACTGGTACATTGTGTTAGCAAATAGCCAGAAATCCAGACTGGTAGAACATGGCTCCGCTACTTAATGTGTAGGAGCAAAACGGCAGACTCTTTAACAGAATGCTATTGTATTAGCCGGTGAGTAGACGGCTTGTTTACAAGTTAATTTAAGAGCATATAGTTGTAAAAACGTCAAATCCCTAGTAAGTCCTTAACTAATTATAAAATAGACGAAGCATTAATGGTGAGACCAGACAGCATGTAAATGCTAGTAAGCTAAAGGGTGCATGTGTATTAATGCGGGTGATAGACCGTGCGCCAATAAGATACATAGGAGTCCCAATTTAACTGTGCGATAAAGTAGAGCATTCAAATACACTTATACAGAATTTGAAGATAGACACGCTAATAATATTTGTATATTAAATTATATATGCATACCACTTTGTTTCAGGAGATGCAATCAAAGTCTCGGCACCTCGTACAACTTTTATTTTTGAAAAGAGAAAAACGTGGGTGAGTAAAACTGTTTTATAAAACCAGCAGTGACCTTGATAGTGGAGCTGTGTTTACATGTTTTAATTAAAGACATAACTGTTTCACTAGATACCCCTTTGGACACAAGAATATCCCTACCGCCACAAAATCGCATTAAAAAGACGGTGGTTCCAACGTGCCGGACATTAAGTATTACTATCATTAAAGGTAATGAAGTTAGTTAATCATATGTAGTGGAGATTCTCATTAAATATAAACCTCTACCTCTAACGATCAATTTGGTTTTGTTTTCAAAGGCTCAGCATTTATAGAGTCATGAAATAAGAAAACTAACCAGTGGAATATTGTAATTGATGAAGCAAATTCCCAAAAGAATTATATAAGGTACCTAGTGCACAAATAGTGTTGATGGCATAAGGTGAAGGCATTATAAGGTATCTTTTAAGCCACACGACATGTCCGTGAATGTTAATAATGCTTTAGAGCAAGATTTTAACACTAGAGAGCAATGCATGAGGGATTGCTCCTTAAGATTTGGAATAAACTATAGATGATGATTGTCTCTTGAGGAGAGCAGGAGGCAATACATTAATGACATAAAAGGGTTTTTAAGATTTAATTCAAAATCGATTGTGTCATACTTGCATAGGTATCTAAAAATACTGTTTTTATTTGTAGATCTGGTATACACATTTGTCCTGATGAAGGTGAAAAACTGACAAACACCGAAACGCCGCGTCAACTGTTTTTTTATTCATATTTTTTATTGCACTTTATGTCATTGGTCAACTGAGATAATGACGTATTTTAACCTATTAGAAAACTGATGTGTATTAGATTGTAACCCAATGGGAGGAATTTAATAAAATTACTCTTTTTTTATAAATTTGATCTTGTAGTATTAGCAATTTTTTGACACTAGTTTGAATATTGTTGTGATTTTTCACATTTTTTAAGCACTGAATTGATACTTTAATACGATTGATTAGCTCTCTCCACTAATATTCATAGAACCTGTGATTATAGCAGGCAACAACATGATAGGGTCTGACTTCCTGTATCTATTTACCCCCTCCCTAACCAATAACATTAGGGGTATCTTCCAACTTTTTGACCTCATAGCTGCCGAACCAGTGTGCCTGGCTTGCAGGTGTGTAATATCTGTGTGCCTTGTGTGCTTTTTTCATCTTGGAATTTAACCGTCTTTTCAGATCCATGAGGTGTTTGTTTGTTTGTATGTAGGTGACTCCGGATACCCCAACATGCCGTGGTTGCTGACACCACTGAGGAACCCTGTTACACCTGCTGAGATATGTTATAATGAGGCACATGTGTGGAACAGACGAGTGATAGAGTGGACATTTGGACTTCTGAAAAGCAGATTTCGCTTTCTGGACTGGACAGGGGGGTCTTCCAATATGCATCCGAAAAGGTTTGCAAGATCATCATTGTGTGTTGCATGCTGCACAACCTGGCAGTGCAGGAGGAGGAGCCTCTCACCCAAGATAATGACTAACAGCAACCGCCAGCAGGGGAGGATCCTGCCCTGGGTCATGTTGCCAGTGTTGATGAGGGTGGGAGGGATGTTCAGACACATCTCATCAACAACTTTTTTTCCTGATGGTGAGTATACAGTGATGAGTTGTCTACATTTTTTATTTGCCTGATATGTGTATGTAGTGCATACGTGTGGCTGAATGATACTCATCATGTTCCTTTCAGTTATGCTTCCGTTGAGTTAGTATGTTCTCCCAAACAGTGCTGACATGATTCCTAGGATCCAACAGCCGTTTCATCTTGCTGAGACCGAGGAGAAGCGACTGTCCGAATCGTGCATTGCACTCGATCAGTCAGAATACAGCTCCATAGCGCGGCACAATTCGGCTACGAATGAGTTGTACTGACACGTTCGGGTACCAGAAACGATTCGGTTGGCGCATACAGGATCTTCATATCGTACTTGGTCGTTCGGACCTGTGTACGATTCGGTCGTAAACCAAATCTGATTCGGAGGCTTTCCGAAGAACATCAGAATCAGACCCATATTGTTATATTTTGTGAAATATTATTTATATTGTAAATATAAATAATATTGTTAAGTAAACAAATCATTTTGGAAAAAAAGATATTTTTTACATTTATACATTTTTTCACTTTATTCTTACTAAATCTTATTTGTTTGATAATATTTATTATTATATTTTACATTTGAAAAAATATCTTAAATTTTTTTTTATACATCACTATTATTAATTACATTTTTACAAAAAAAATTTAACATATTTGTAATGTACATTGAGTGTAATAAAGAGAAATTTGATTCTCTTTTAATCAAAGGCAGCCATTTTTTAAACTAAGGGGGTCATTACGATGGTGGGCGAGCCCGAGTCCTTCCGCCACCCTAGCGGTGCCTGGGACTGCCCGCCTGCAATGCGGTGGTCCCGCACATCAGATTATGAGGAAACCGCCACTGTCGCAGTGGCATCCTGCATGGTTAACATTGTGGCGAGTGCGAGTGCTGCTGGCTGCAGAACCGTCCGCAATGCAAATAATGTAGGACGTGTATTTCACTGCACTATGTGGCAGGCACCATGCGGCGCCTGGCACTTATTGCAGTGAAATGCAAGGGGGTACCATGGGTACCCCCACAGTGCACTACCACATACCAGAACAAGGGGGCCCACAATGGTCTCCTAAATGCATTCTCTGCCAGCCTTTCAATGACAGTATACCCACCACGGAAAGACTGGCTGTGTCCAGAGTCGTAATATTGCGTACGGTGCCTGCTAGGCACCACCACCATTTTACCAATGCTGACCCCTCTGCCAGCCAATTGGAACAATTGCCTGTGGCGGATCGGTGGTAGGCGGTCTTTATGACCGCCGGAGTACGGGAATGATTCCCCCTGACATCGTAATATGGCAGGGGGAAAATTGATGTCCGATGGCAGAGGCCCGCCACCGCATGACAGGCGGTGGCAGGCCTTCCGCCATCGTAATCAGGACCTATGTTCTATATTGAAGGCTGTCTATGTTGTTTTAGGTCATTTCTGAGGGGAGAAGCTTGCGGTTGGAAGCTGCGTTGCATTGTTTAACCCCTTCCACGCTCATGACGAGCTGGGCTCGTCATGCAGTAGCCTCCTCGCACGCTCATGACGAGCCCAGCTCGTCATGAACCTATGAGGATCACGAAATCCCAGCACAGCAGGGGAATTCCCATAGCATCCAAGAGGTTAAGGTATGTTTACATTTATTC
The DNA here is from genome assembly GCF_964261635.1 of Lissotriton helveticus. NCBI lineage: Eukaryota > Metazoa > Chordata > Amphibia > Caudata > Salamandridae > Lissotriton > Lissotriton helveticus. The sequence continues at coordinate 885,258,953 of NC_136070.1, forward strand.
TTTTAATCTTTAATTTAGGAGTAGTTTACAGGTAGTTAAGTAGTATATAGTGTATGTAGTGTTTGAATTTTATGTTTTTGTGAGGTTTAGGTTTTTGTTTTCCATTTACAAATGGGCGGTTAGTTTGTTCTTCGGTCGATGTTAGAGTTTGATATATATGTTTAATTGTGTTTAGAGTATGGTGTTTGTGGTATGTTTGTGTGTATTTTGAAGTGATGTTATAGTATATTTGTGCAGAAGGGATTGTTTTGTCAACAGATTTTTGTCAATTGGAAGTTGCCCTTGGGAGAAGTATGGGATTTCTTCTAAAGGAACTGTATATTAGTTTCTAGTAAACTAATAATTAATGTACAGTTCCTTTATTATTGGGGTGTTCCTGGAGAGTTTTTTTTTAATACATTTTTCGGGATTTTTATGGTTTCAAGTCTATGGAGCTATTGCCGGTGGATTATTTTTTATACAGTTGTATTTTTTCATTTTTGGGGGGAATGTTTGACTAACTTCTGGAAATTTTCTACCTTTAGATTTATTTATGGAAGTTTGGACTACATTTCTTCAGCTACAAAAAGTAAGTAATTGTAAATTATTTATAATGGGAGGGAAATTTAATTTTTGTAATTGTTGGTGCTATTTTTATTATATAAAATATAATTATCGTGCCAAATAATTTGTTTAAGATATTTTAAATTAATTGACGAAATTATTACATTTTTGATGTTTGATTAAAAAAATGTATTTCACTAACTATATTGGAATTATGATTTTTCTGTGTTTCTGTTTTATTTTTTTTAAGTATGGTTTTAGCTATTGTTTCAAGATATTCTAGCCCTTTAGTGTTTGTATAGAGTCTTACTTTGTATTGTAGGTACTCGAACATTTGCTTTGTTTGTTGGGTTTGTTTTGGGCTAGCTAGGTTACCGACTGTTCCATTCTTTGTTGATGGTAGCTTTGTTCTTTTTGCATTGATCGTAATACTTTATGTAGGGTTAGTTGGCTTCTGCCTGTTGTGACTTGGAAAGTGTTATGCCATCCTTCCACAGAATTATTAGTATTTGCTTCTTTGTTTAGGGTACTGTTATATACATTCCACCATGGAATGTGGTATTTGGGCTGTCTTCATTTTCCAGATCTGAGTAGCCTTCCCACCCAGGTATCCTTTAAATAGTTGAGTAGAGGACTTAGTTTTTTTTTCATTTATTTGATATTAGGGCTTCTATTAAAAAATGGTAGTGTTCTGCTACATCAGTGATTGGGACGTATGATAGTGCTATTAGTTTTTTAATTTTATATGCAAAGTAGATATTTGTTGCATATTCTACACTTAGGGCCCGATGACGATCTCTCTGGGAAAACTCTACGGCCGACTCAGGCCCGTAGAGCTTTCCGGGTGAATCGGACTCCGGGTTTCCGAGCGACCGAGTACGATGCAATTTGGTGCCGACGGACTTGGGTCTCTCCGAGTTCCTTTGAAGTCTATGGGACCCTGTTGTACATTGTGTAAATAGGCTCCCATAGAGAAAAAATGTAGGCCACGGAAAAGGGTGTCCCCTGTCACAGGGATGCCTCAGTGCCCCCGCACCGTGCATACATGTGCCCAGTGACAGTTTCGTAGGGCTACGGATGAAGGGCCCCCCCCCACGTACATCTCCGGCAACCGCAATGTCTCGTCAGGAGTGCTTTTATGTAACTGACAGACATGCTCATTGTACTTCCTCGCTTGGAAATCGGCCCAATTGCGTAGCGCGAGTCAGCCATGTTAGTGTCGCCCAGAAGGCATCGCTGACAGGTACAAGTCGTTTGGAGCACAAGGTCGTACTTGCTCGCTCATACAGTGTTACGAGTCATTCAGTAAATGGGGCAGTGAGTCAGGCTTGCTCTTGACAGATGCGGTTTGTAGCCCTTCTGAGCGAGATCATAATCGGGCCCTTAGTGTGGATTTTCGGAGGTGTCACCATATGCATTGGTTGAAATGTGGTAGTAGCAAGCATGTATTGCTGTGTGAGGGTAGTTTTTTAGTATGGCTTGTATCATTGACTGTTAAAAGTCAATGATCACTTTTTGAGGATAGTCATTATTAGTTTCTTACTTTGGTTAAGAGTTCAATATAGGTGGTGGTTTGTTTATTTGGTAACAGGGCGAAAAAAAGGGATGGCTTGGGACATATTTCAAAAGTTCCATCCATCAACTATGTTTCACAGTTCTGTAGTTTAAGTAGGTTTGAGGGAGTTCCAAATATTATTATTCTTTTTTCGTTTGATTTATTATCATAAAGAAGAAATTGTTCTTCATTATGAGTAATAGTGAGTTCAGGGGGTATTTCTATTTCACTGAATGTTTTGGGGGCAGGTGGGGTGGTAGTAGTTGATTTTTTTGTTCTTGCTTTCATCCTTTTTAATGATGAGATTGAGGGCATTTGGTCAGTTACATGTTGTGGGTCTCTTGGGAGTATGTCTTTTAGTATTTCAGTGATAGGCTTTTGAGAGCTAGTGCCAGCTTCTTTTAGAGTTTCTAATGCATTTCAAACTTCTATGTCCGCTATGTTAGGGAGGTGGTTATGTTCTCTAACAAATAATACAGTTGTTTCTTTTATTGTAGCCCTCCCATAACATTTGTTTAAATGATATTTGCTACATTTCCAGTTAACTTTGTCACCTGTGTGTTTTTCTTTGGTGTAAACATATCCCATATAACATGATAAAAATGTTCCTTTCTGGGAAGCAATGAATTGAGCCCCTTCAGTCATGGTGATGTTTCAAATGCTAAGTAACCCTGGGCAAAGCACTACGCTCACGTAGTTTGCGAAGTTTGCGCTACTTCGCACTATGCGAACTGAACGTAGCACAGTGCAAACATGCGTAGCGTAGTGCAGCAGTTATTTTTTGCTTGCTCGTGGTCCTCAACATTAAGTTGCCGATCGCGAGCGTGGAAAATAAACCTCCTGGCCAGATTCTCAATGTGGGGAGGTCAGGTTTCTCATTGAGAGGGGTCACGTATGCTCGCGATCGCTCGCGATGAGAAACTAACAGTCCGCATTGAGAAAGCTGCTGCTCGAGTAAGAATCTACTCGAGCAGCAGAAAACTATAGCTCGCACTGTGCAAGATGCAGTTTTCAATGACTGCACAGTGCCGGATGCTTGTCTTCACTGTGCAAATCATTGAAAACGGCATCATGCACAGTGCGAACAGGGTACTACGCAGTTTGCGTAGTGCTACGCATAGCTCGTTTAGTGCGAAGTGCACTTAGCATAGCTACGCGTAGCGCTAGTTCGCAAACTACGCCAGTCCTAGAGAAATGTACATAAAAAATATTAAATGTATTTCTATTTTGTTTTATTGTTAAACACATTTACATTTACAAAATTATATTAACAAGATTGAATTTGTTGAATTTTTTTCACGCTGATGGTTTTCCTTTGATGTTTGTATTTAGTGTTTATTTATATTTTCTGCAGAAAAAAAGCTTAATTTTCATTTGTTTTACTGTGTTTTCAGTTGGTGGGGTTTGTGCTTAGCTTGTGCTTCTGTTTAGGATTCTTAGTAGTTATATTAGTTTAATTGTGTTTTATACTTACTTTATTTGCAGGTGATATTTTGAAGTTCCCTGTAGTTAGTAGAGTGTCTTCTGTATTATCTGTAGAGGAGATGTAATTAAAAATATATATATATTAATTATTTTATTATTATAAAAAAGTGTTTTCTGAACAATTTAAACAGTTGTAATATTAAAATGATATTTTACTTACTTTGTGAAGCTGAAATCAGGGTTTTTTATAATGTAGTCCAATGTTGCAGAAGTAATCCGGCATAGATTCCCCTTATTATTGGTTTTCTTGTTGTACAATAAAATAATAACAAATTTTCTTTGGTTTATATAGTGTCTAATAATTGTTCTTTAAATGTCTTTGGGTTATTTTAATTGTATTTATTTTTCATTGGTTGTTAGTTATTTTTTTAATTAATTTGCCAGTTGTTTCCTTATATGGTAAATGTTAATTAAGGTTTGGTTGGATATGTGGTGAGTCCTTCACCCCAATGAGCATATATACTCCTACTACTCTGCGGTACAAGATCTGCACGTATGCCTAGATAGGGTAGTGGGCTCCCAATCCATAATTCCACTGATAGAGAAATCAGAATACCTAAGGCGGACACACTCCGACCACAATCCTCTGTGGCTCCACCTCAGTTGGGATGCTGGTCGTCCCCCCATACCCACATGGCGCCTCCAACCTCCTGCGCTCGAAGACCCTGAATTTCACTCCTCTTTGGGGAAGGCTATCCTCACATATTTCAAACTCAATGAAGGTACCGCCAGCAATGAACTGGTGGAATGGGATGCCCTCAAACAGGCGGTCAGAGGTCATTGTCTGGGGCCACTTGGAACATACGCAAACAGCTAACGATATCACTGGCTAGTTTGGAATCCCAGCTGCTCCAATATGAACGAGAAGGGGAGGGAGAAGGCAGACACTCAGGCCACCCGGAAAACCTTTGGGCACGACGTGCAGAGCTACTGGAGCACCTGTGGTGCCATAATTTGCAGCTCACACGGCCCGGACACATGCCACAGCAGCTAGAGCGGGCCGCCTACTCGCCTGGCTACTGAAACAAGAGAACAGCCGCATCCCAGTCTGAGCCATACGCACACCAGAGGGGCCCCTTGTACACACACAGCGCAAGATCCACAAGGTGATGACAGCTCACTACGCACAGCTATACCAATCTAGGGGACGTTACTCTACCCAAGATCTAGAGAGATTTTTGGAGTCTGTCCAGTTACCCACAGCAACAGAAACCCACCAGGAGGCACTCAATAGCTCCCTTAACTTGAAAGAAATCGGAGAGGCGATCCGATCCACGGCATCTGGGAAAACGCCGGGCCAGACGGCCTGCCGGCTGAGTAGTACAAGGCTTATCGAGACCTCCTGGTACAGCACCTCCACACACTCTGCAATACAGCCCTGGATGGGTGCACGCTACCCCACTTGATGCTAGAGGCCTACCTGATATCACTGCTAAAACCGGAATAAGACCCCACAGCCCTGGGATCTTATAGACCCCTGGTGCTCCTAAATACGGACTACAAGATTTTCACCAAAATACTAGCTGAACGGCTGGCGCTGGTAGTTCCTGAACTGGTCCATGGTGACCAGAATGGATTCGTACCAAAATTAATCACGTCTCTGAATCTGCTACAGTTTTTCAGAGTGGCGTCGGACGGTGTGCAGATGTGGCCTAGAGCGGGATGCCTTGTATTGGACCTGGAGAAGGCCTTTGACTGTTTGGAGTGGAGCTATCTCTTGGTGGTGCTGCAGCAATATGACCTCGGCCTGGAAATCTTCCAGATGTTTGACCTGTTATACAAAAACCCCACAGTTAGGATACAGCTGGGACCATACATATCCAATGCTGTACCGATTTGCAGGGCCACAAGGCAGGGGTCACCGCTGTCACCTCTCCTGTTTGCGCTAGCGATAGAGCCCCTAGCGGCATCGCTGAGTGCAACGATGGGAGATGGAATACCCCTAGGCGATGCGTTACACCAGATGTCGTTATACACAGATGACCTACTGATCTACGTGAGATACATAGACAACATCCCACCCCAACTAGCGCGTACACTGAACGACTTTGCTGCCATATCAGTGCTTAGAGTAAACGCTACCAAGTCCTGTATTTATGCGTTCGGGGAGGGATACAAAGACCCGGCTATATTCTACATGGTGCAAGGGTGCAATGGAGGGAGGACACCTTCAGATACCTGAGAATCTAGATATACCTCCAACCAGCAGACCTTTTTGTTGGTAACCTAGGAAAGGCCTTAACAGCAATCAAATCACAGATACGCTTCTGGAACACGCTCCCGTTAACGGTCACTGGCAGAGTAGCACTATCCAAGATGGTGAGGCTCCTCCGTCTCCTGTACTATTTTGCAAACCTACCCAAATATGTTCCGACGACCTTTTTTAACACACTCACTAAATTGCTCAGGGACTTCATCTGGGGGAACGCGCAACATAGACTAGCCCTAACTAAGCTATATCTTCCTACTGACCAAGGGGGTCTCGCTGCACCTTGTTTCGAGCACTACTGCCTGGCCGCACAGCTACAGTGGATAGCCCGCTGGCTGGTGGACAAGGGTCGCGAAGACACTATGACCATACTACCTCCACGACCCTTGGAGCAAATCACCAATCGCTTCCATCCAGCCACCAAAGCTAGACCCCCGACACCGCACCTTCTGGCAGTGGTGGACCAGTGTTACCTCCTAACCCTATACCTCACCAGAAGACTAGTCCCCTATACCCCGGCGATACCACTGGAAGGTTCCCCAAGTGGCCACGGGGTACTCACATGCCATACACTCACGGAGTGGCGTGCAGCCGACATACAGACATTGGGAGATCTGTACCAGGATGGCATGCTCATGCCATTTGAATCTCTAGTGGAAGGTATGAGACTACCACTGGGGCAGTTCCTGGGAAACCGATCACTAGTTGCGACACTAACTGCTCGATGGAGGGATATAACCACTGAGCCGTGCCAACACCTCACAATGCAATACATTCACGTCATGGGGCGAGGCAGACACTTGTTCTGTTGGTTTGTGGCGTCACTCTGAACACATGCAGTGATTAGTCTGGACCCGCTTCACCGCAAATGGGAAATGGATCTTGGGCAGCAGTTGGCGGACAGGGAATGTGAAAAGATCATAAAGATCATAAAGAGTCCAGTGCGAATACCCAGAAACATGCGGTTTCGACAAATCCAACTGTTCATAATCCACAGAGCATACCTTACACCTGAGTTAATCAACAAGTACTTCCACCGTGCCGTCGCAGCATGTCCCTGCTGTGCCGAAACAGGGGCTGATTTGATACACATGCTGTGGAGCTGTTGTAGGCTACGTGAATATTGGCACACAGTCAGTGAGCTGCTTCACACAGTGAGCAGCTTCATACATGCAGCTTCACACATGCATGGGACGCAACATACCCTTTGAATGGACCATGTATTTATTACACCATTTCCGTAGGGACCTGACTAGAAAGGTCATAGAGACATTCCCTCTTAGCATGGGCCAAAGCAGAGAGCATAGTCATCCTAAGGGAAGAAACATTGGGGATACGGAAAGAGCCCATAGTGACCAGGTGGGAGGAACTCCTTCAGACATTACAGCAGACAGGGGAGGTGATCTGGAGGGCCAGCCCAAGAGGGGGAGGCGTGGACCTGCAGTGAACACCGAGAGGCCAGTCAGTAGACAACTGTAAATCCCTAGTTGTGCATGTGCCATCCGACGCCCTGTGTGGACATAGCTGCAGTTGGTGAGCCAAGGCCATTGTTGGGTTAATGACAAGCTGTGAGATAACGAAAGAGGGCAGGGGGCAGTGGGACAATTAGTCACATAAATACCGGTCTAAGCTGCTGTGTGTGGTTTTGGTTAAAGTTGTTTTGTTCATGACCACAACATCTGTTCACAAGCCAAAACTAAGCGATCTGAAAGGACTATGTAGAACTCATCAATAGAACCATGCAATTCTTGTAATGTAACTTCTACCCTTGGGAAATGGACTGTACGTTGGGGGTAAATTCGTCCCTGAGCGCTTGGTGTCAGAAATATACATGTTAGGCTCAAATGCCCATCGGATGGTAATGTTCCCTCAATGCTGTTGGATGGTTAGATGGATCTCACCGAAACGTGTTGCCTTTCATATATGTGTAAAATCCATAAAACAGATTTAAACAAAAAAAAATTAAGGTTTGGTTAGAGCTTTTTTTTCTTTCTATCTTTAAAAGCGTTATAGTTTATTATTTGCAAATTATATTGTATTTAATGTTAAATACTATTTGTTTATTTCATACATAATGTTTGAAAGAGTAATTACTTTGGTGTATTTAATAATTTTCAAGGTAATATTTTTTAATATAATTAAAATATGTGTTATTATATTTTTTTAATATGTTTTGTGTGTTATTGATATTGTTTATATTTTTTAGGCATGTATTGCATTGTTATATATATTTGTATGGTGTTGATATTTTATTTTTGTAGATAATTGTGTTGTCTATATTTTTGTTATCGATATTTGTGTCATTTTGTATGCTTGTTTAATGTTTTCAATATTAGTTATGACAATATTTTATGTCTCAATATTAGTGATATCGATGTTAATGTTTGACAATATTTTATTGTCAATATTTGTGTATTTTGTTTAACTAAGTATACAATATGGATATGTACGTCATCAATATTTGTGTGTTGATAATTTGTTAGGACGATATTATGACAGTGATCCTTGGCCACACACCATCACAAAGGTTTGGTTTGCATCAACTTCCAGCGTACATTTGACCGTAAACTCAATATAATGCTCTATTAAGATTTTAAGTCCCCATGGTATCCTTGAAAGCAAAACTGCATCATTAAGATAAGTTAATGCTAAAATAGAAGCCTTTTTTGTCATAGGGTCATCCTAGCATTTGGTTATAAGGGCCTCCTCCAGCCCCGTAACATGCAGTAAAAACAAATGCTGGTGAGCACACATTCTTGTTGCATCCCCAACTCTAGACTGAAGGAGTCAGTACACTCTGTTTTTTCCCCAAATCTCACAACATCCTATAGATCATAATTGAGAGCCATTGAAAAAACAGGGAGCCCCTTTTCAAACCCCAAAGCCTCCAGCGTGTCCCACAGGAGAGACCATACCACACAGTCAAATGCGCAGGAAAGGTCCATTAAGTGTAGAAAGATGGATCCCTGCTTAGCAATGGTCATTTATCACTAGATTCGTGTTGAGGCATTGTTCCAGTGTCCCCAATCCTGCACAAAACATTTACTGCAATTTTGAGAGATCTCCTTTTTCCTCAGCCCAAGTAGCCATCCTGTTAAGGACTCCTCCCTACTATTTTTACTGTGGAACCTATGAGAAAAATGGGACGGTGGCACCTTGGGTCACCCCTTTGCCCCTTTTTAAAAACAGTCACTGTGACTGCTGTTTTCCTAGACTGAGGCAAGGCAGATTTACATGCATAATTAAAGCAATTGTTGATCAGAAGGGCCCAAAAATAAAGACTGGCTTTATAAAAATCCATTGGGACCCATCTGGCTTAGGCACCTTATTAGCAGTACTAGCAGTAATAGCGTCAATCTCTTCAGCCAAGGAAAAATCTATTTGCTGTGGGTAGGAAATGGAAGAGGATGAGACATAAGTCATATTTGACATGTCAGATATTGACCTAAAGTGAGTAATCCACTGTTCAGGACTAATATTTACCTCCAGTGAGCCTCAACCATATTTTTCCCGCCTTCAGTTATTAACAGTATTCCAGAAAAGCTTGGTATCTTTCAATTTACAAATGCTAAGTTAGCCCAGACATCCTGCTGCATTTCACATTTGTACTTCATGACAAGCTTATACTCCTCCTGAGCCCAGAACCCACTCCCCAGTCTCTGGCTTTAGCCCTGAGAGCCTCAAAAATATGGGTACAAACACTCCTACATCTGGCCTCAAACCAAAAGCAGTATTCAACCACCTTCTGTCCAGCTTGTTTCATTAACTTTATTAAAAGTTCTCTCACAACTCGGCCCAACTCTTCAAATGCCATCACAGAGTGCATAGTTTTCAAATTAGATGTTAAACAGCGGTTGAGTAGTGGTAGGTGGGCTACAACTAGTTTAGACAAAATCCCTGCCATCTTCACTCCCCTACAAACTAACCGTCTCCCTCTAGCTTTTAATCCTAAATCACCCCCAACTTCCTTTAACATGGGTTGCCTCGCTACTGGGCTGGCCACTATGATACTCAGCAGATTATGATCACCGAACATATTGGGCCCCATTAGGATGGCGGGCGGATTGCCCCCGCCGGGCCGGCAGTAGTCAGTGCCAGCCCGACGGGGGCAATCCACCCGCCATCCCTGTAGAAAAGACGGAAAGACCGTCTGCCGCTTTTTCGCCCGGTCGACATGTCGACCGGGCGAAAAGGGTTCAATATGGTATATTAACCATTAGCCATATTAACATGTGCATTTGTGAATGCCTTTCCGTGGTAGCATTGCCGCCACGGAAAGGCATGCGGAGTCAGCTTGGGGGGCCCGTTGCGGGCCCCCATGGACTCCGGGGGATGAGGGGTGCACATGGGGCGTACCTATGGTACCCCCCTGCCTTTCAAAGAACAACATGACAGGCACCGTGCGGTGCAACGCCCGCCGCAATGTTAAAAATATGGGATGTGCCCGCCACTGTGGCGGGCGCATCCTAATTTCCCCCACGGGACCCTGCCCTTATGGCGGGCGGTCGCTTTTACCGTGAGGATGGCGGGCGCTAATGATGCCATAAATGTTCATTTACACTGCCAAGGACCAGCAGCACGAGGTGTCTAGAATCAAAGATATAATCAATTACCGACTTGCGATCAACAGAAACATAGCTTGAAAATGTATTCAAAGATTCCTCTCTAATCTCTATAGCATTTCACAAATCAATATTTTAGACAAAAGAGGCAAACAATAACCCTTACGATATTGTCCCTGAGTAGTGCAACCCTGCACATGTACTGAAAACAGATTTTCAACATAAATGGTGACATCTTTGCCTAATTTGGCATTAAAAACCACAGCTAGTATCACATGTAATCCTATATTACTCTATTGCAAATCACCTTTAGAGCGATAAAAAAAAACTAACAACTGAGTAAAATGGGGTTGGGAACACATGTGAAATTATAATTATAGACGTGTATAAAACACAATTTAAATCCACTATCCCATACCAAATGGACAGCCTGTATAAAATCAGAATTGGAATGTAGTGCAGTGATGCTGCATCCTATTGTTGTTTTAACCGAGATACTGAGCCCAGCCCATGCATGTTCGACTAGTGAGGGAGTTGTCATGGATGAAATACAGGAGTAGTCACTGCAAAACAAAACCTTATTGATCGACCATGTTTCTTGAAGTAGGACCAAATCAAAGACACTTGAATATTCCAGAGAACTATGATTCATCCGTTTTTTGACCAGACCAGCAACATTATGGTTGAGAATTTTCAGTACCCTTTGATTACCACTCTGCTTAACAATTGAGATACCTTGTTCTGATTCAGATACTGGAGTGGAAGAAATCCCCTCATGGACACTCATAGCAGCTGCTCTGAGACCTAGGGGAAACAATCAAAATAAGAGTTTCCCTCACATTGTACTCCAAGTCAATCACAGTCCTGTATATTTGAGAATGCTGTAAAATGATTCAGCATTTATAGGTGGGCAGGCAGCTCTGAACAGTGTCCATACAACAGTAAAATCAAACCAGAGGGTGAACTCTTACCACCCCCCCATGGGGACAACCATCCTGGAATGATGTAATTGTAGCTGAGGCCTCACCATCCATGGTCTTTTCAAGCTCCTCACCCACAAACCTTCAAGCTCCTCACCCATACATACAAGGCCATCCACAACGCCAGACCAGCATACCTGAACTACCGCCTCTCATTTCATGCACCGAACAGACCACTCTGCTCCGCACAACTGTCACAGGCCACAATCCCACAGATCCACAAGACCAGAACAGGAGGAAGATCCTTCTCCTACCTCACTGCCAAGACCTGGAACACCATGCAACCTGCCTCAGGCAATTCCCATTGCTGTTCCAATTCAGGAAGAACCACAAGCCCTGACACTTTGAATGAAATCAGTGCTCAGATAGATTTGCAGCCTGCACCCCGGCACCTTGAGATCCTCACTGGCGAGTAGCCGTGCTTTACAAACCCCTGATTTATTGATTGATTGAAATTTACAATTACACAGTCCCCCTCAAACTCCTTCACCATTGGGACCTCCCAGCTCACCCTGCATGCTAATAAAACTTCACTAAATACTTGCAGACTTTTATTAGTGTACTTGTGCAGTCAGTTGATGTTGTCCATAAGCTGCTTCTTGCTTTCTGAGATATTGTCTGCAATCCTCGACACATCTGCCAGAACCAGAATGTAGTGGCAATCCACCAGAGTTACGTGGCAGACCAGTGTACATCTAATTCACCTTGCACCATCCCCTAAAGCAGTGGTTCCCAAAGTGTGAGCCGTGGCACGCCGGTGCCCCGTGATGAGAAGCCAGGGGCGCCGCCAAGAGTGTCTTGATTAGGCCATAGTACAAGATGAATGCGAGGCAAGAAGTCTTGGTGTTGTGCAATAGCCCTGAAAACTTGTTGAAGTGTGCTTGAGATCACGACATCTTAAAGTCGATGTGTCTGGCAATGAAAGTTACTGGAGCCACCAGAATTACAGTCGGCTGGCTGACCCATTAATCTTGCGGAGACTGTTGCGGTTGTAATCAGCTGCAGACCTCTGATGAACGATTAGTGAGAATGAGGAATAAACACGAGATTGGGTCCTACATTTCCGATCATGCTGATTTATCTCTCCTGCTGAAGAGATCCTGATGACTTGCTGGGTAATCCCATTATATTTTAATAGTTGTTGGTGGCTGACAAAGCAAAGCAGATGAATCATGGTAGAAATAGCAAGGGACACAGGCAGGCCCCGGAGAACCTGCTTGAGTTAGGTCTATATTTTAATATCAGAGTAGCTCAGGCATGGTGTGCAAATGTATTTAAAGTTCCAAAAGCTAAAATATTTTGGAAAGTAAAACGAGTGACAGAAGCACGGAAGTGCTCAAACATAAATGCAAATAGTCACTTATTCTTGTACAAAATGTGCAGATATGATTTCCTGGCTTTTCTCATCTGTACCAGTGCATGGAAATCATGACATGCTATTGTTGCAAAGGTACTAAAGCAAAGAACTGCAGATAGCCGGTATCAGACAGGATCTGCCCATTAAAAAAGCGTCAATTAGAACATCTGTTTGCTTTTACCTCAAAACATGATAAACATTGTGGCATGCCAGTTGATTGCCAGGACGTAGCCTTCAGTCCATAATTTGAGCAGTTGCGTTTGTATATATGGGATTATATAGGCTAGTGGTTCCCAAAGTGTGCGCCAAGCCCCGGTGATCCCCACTCACCCACTGGTAAAAAAAATGATGGGGAGCCACGGCCAACTGCCAATTAGGTCAAGGGAGCTATGGGTCGAAAAAGTTTAGGAGCCACTGCCCTAAAGTGATGGCATTATTAGATGGGCCAGGGCCCATGCTTGAGCCACAAGCTTTGCTAGTCACTGCACTGTGCCGGCTTTTCAATAAGCTCTAGTGACCTCCCCATAATGTTAGAAGCATCGAGGCCTATGGAGCAATTTACCTCCCAACAGGCAACCTTTGATTAATAGGGACAGGTTTAATAAATGGGGGATAAAAAGAGGGAAGATCATGATGTCTTGCAGCCAGATTACCCCCCTTTACACCGTCCAGACAAAAATTAAACCCATTTTCCTTCATATAGTTTTCTATTCTCTCTAGACGAGATAAGAACGGGCAAAGACACTGCTCCAGATGCATCCTAAGGTTCTCACTGATACGGTTAACAATGGTTAATGGTTGATGGTTTCCAGATCAGTCTGAAGCGCAGACAAAGTTAGCTTAGTAGGCAAGGGATCTATCATCCTACGTTCCATGTGCCCACAGCCCCTTTCTTTCCATGTAAAGATAGGAGCCACATGATTCACATCAAGTGAGCTGGCAACTGAATCATTAGAAACACTTCGGGAGCACAGGCCCCTCCCCCAACACAGTCTGATACCTGATCTGCAACAGTGCTCTCCACATTTGGTACCCCAAAAAATACACGAAACCTCCTGGCAAATGAAAGAGGGGTGGCCCGGTTCAGTCTCCAACCTGTGATGATGAGCATGAAGATGGCACAGATTTTGGCCCGGCTGCGTCCCACATGGTTCCGCAAGTTCCTTAATGTGACCCCAGATGCGTGTTGTACGTGACTCTGCCTCCTGCTGGCAGGCCAAAGCATCTAACATGGTGGGCTTCTGCAAGTTCCTTAATGTGCCCCCAGGCATGTGATGTTCAAGGCCCTCTGCTTTTGCATCAAACTTAAAAGCTATACGCAAAGAGGATGAGAAAAGTCTTCACCTCTTGCTCAATAGCGGAGACCAATTACAGGCAGAATCATACTTAACACCTAAATAAGAAAATTCACTAATCCTGCCAATTGCCATGTTTCTTATCGACAGGGATCTTGACTTGTTTGTTTTTGGTCACATATCGCAAAAACCTATTGGACATATTTGTATCCAGATCATACCCATTCATAAAATAACAAATGCATCAACACGTTTTTTCATCCCTTGCAGTTCTTGATAAGAGCAAGATATCTCCTGCATATAATAGGGCAGTGACGTGACAGGTCTGTGAGCTAAGCATCGAGTCTGGAGTGCTGTCGTTGCATAGACGAGGAGCCAGGTTTCTCCACACTGTAGAGCCAATGCGTTGATGTAGGAAAGTGACTCTTTTGACATGGTTAGCCCCCACTTTTTGCCTGGTGAATGAGGTGATTTTGATTGAAAGTGTCAGACCCTTAAGACCGCATCGCGTGGGCAAGGTTCGACATATACCCCTCCTCCTCGGGGCAGTGACAGCTGGAACAGTGAGTCCCCAGGTACAGAAGTAATCCTGGTGACCCGCGCTGCAGGAGGTCGCAGGCGATTAAGAGCTTCTGGCAAAGGCAAGTTTTCCCCAGGCACAGAGATAATCCTGGTGCCTTCTCCAGACTTGGACCTGACCTGACATTGCTCTCCCTATTAGGCCCCAGCCATATTCATGGCATTGTACTCTGCTCACATTTTGCTCACTAAGCGCTTCCCGGCAGGGGCGCCTTTGTAGCCCCATTGAGACCCTGACCTCATCATCACCTTATTCTGGATGAGACTTATCTGGAGGTCCCCAGACACCCTTGTTTTTATGTGGATGGCCCCTGCTGCCTCTCTGGATGGTCCCTGCAGGTTACCTCTGACTATGTTTAATTGTATTGTTTTTATTTTATTTTGAAGTGATTTGATTGGTTTATCTCTTGTTTGGGCCCTGGTAGTGCATTACTAGAGACCATCTATGCTTGTTTCTGTATTTCAGTCTCTAGGAGGGTATGATTGGGAGGGAATACATTCCTGATGGAATTGGGCTGTCAGTGTGGGTGAGGGAGAAGGGGGTTGGTTACTGTTTTTTACTGCGCTGATTAATGTATGCATTTTGCTGTTCAGTGTTACTGTCTTGTTTCCACTGGCTCTCCACCTATTTACTGCTGCATCTGCTCATTTTACCCACCTTAGTATGCTCAACATGACTAGCACACATGCTATCCCCTACCAAACACCATATAAATGCATCACATGGAATATTAGGGAGATTGGGAACCCGTGCAAACAAAGTCACATACTGTTATACCTGGAGACTCATTTGAGTGTATCTACAGGTACGACCTTTGTGGCTAGGTAGGCACCCCACAGACAATTTTCCACATACTACTCCTATTCTAAGGGGACAGTTATGTTCATTCATGCGGTACATTGCACAGGGGTACATAGGTGATCCGGAAGGTCGATATGCGATCATGTGGGTAAGATTGCACTCTGAAGCCGTCACAATGATCAATTGTTTTGGGCCTAACACACACTTTTTTTGACTGACACAGGGGGCAAATTACAGGTATAGGCCTGTCTTTAGTATTGTGGGACAGCAATTCAACATAGCATTAAATGTGGCAATTGATAGTTCCCACCTCTCACCAACACATCGCAGCATCTGTACTCATCATCTCGATGATATTATGGAAGTCCATGATTTGCACAACGCTTGGAGAACACTACACCCAATGAACAGAGAGGGCACCTTCCACTCAGGAATCCATGAGGGTTTGTCAAGATTGGACTATTTACTTATTTTCAGGGGAGTGGGGCCTTGAATGCAGAAGGCTTCTCATTTTGCACGTACATATTCCACCTTCTCTCCAGCCCTACTCATCCTGTTCATTCCTACCCAGGCTCCCATTGGCACAAATTGGTGATTGTGCCCACGCTTACTCCTGGATAATCAATTTTGGAAAGGACTTTGGCAAAACATTTCTGATTTCTTTCCTAGAAACGCAGACTCGGTGCCTTTGCTGGGACCATTTGGGAGGTGTATAAAATCACAATTCGGGGATTCTGCCTTGCCAAAAGTGGGGGACTACTATGCTCCCTGCACAATCATCTAGCTTGACTGGAGGGTGAACCCAATCAGCTAGAAGCTCTGCTGGGTGGCGTGGACGATCTAACATTGACACAGCATTTCAGGGCAGTATTGTCTGAATTCTAGGGATTCGCTGAGAGAGAAAGCAAATATTGCAGCAATTATGCATTAGGCCAGGCATATGGGGAGGATGAGCGCATGGTGCATGATCTTGCCACAATGACCCAGCGACAATGTTCAGCTAATTACATTTTGGAGGAACAAGATGATATGGTACCGGTGCATAATGATACCATGGGTATACTCCATACTTTCTACTCATTCAATAGCTCCCTTTATACTTCCAGGAGGGTTGAATCCACTAATGTGGACCCCTTTTTGGAGGACAGCATTGAGTTGGCTGAGCGATACCCAAAGGAATTTTCTTCCCAAGGTTTTACCGTTGACGAGTTCAGAGATGTGGTTATGCGGTTTCAGGGTGGTATGTCCTCAGAACCAGATGGCCTGCCAGCTGACTTTTACAAGGCCTATGTGGACCTATTTATGCTTGCATTGGTCTCCGTCTTTTAGGAAGCAAGGAATGGGTGAAACCCTGATCATCACTGTGTTCAACCTAGGCAAACCACCTGATCGATGTGAGTCCCACAGACATCTATCTCTTATTAATTGTGACAAAAACAATTTAGCCAATGTGCTGGCCAATCATCTATCCCTAGTTATGACACTCATAGTCTGCCAGGACCAATCAGTCTTTATTCCTGGTTAATTCACTTCCCACAATCTGGGGACTTTGTTCACAATGATGCACAATATCAATCCTGATTTGGTTGAGGTGGCAGCTTTTTTAGATGCCACCGAAGCCTTTGACTCATTACTAGTAGTACGTAGCAGGGCTGTCCACTCTCGCCCCTACTCTTTGCTCTTGCAAAAGAATGTTTAGCCGCCAAGTTGCACCAATGTCACCGTGTGTATGCGCTTTGCTACCCTACCAGACATCTATTGATCTCTCTCTATACGGATGACATTACCCTATTCTTGCACAATCCCCATATTAGTCTTAATGCTGTCCTCGGACATTTGTCAGATTTGTTTGGCTGTCCGGTGTGCTGATCAGCTGGGAGAAGTCACAACTTTTTCCACTAACACCAGCAACCAAGCCTTTCATCCTGGACTTTCCCTTACAGTGGTGCCAGTCCAACCTCAAATATTTGGGGATTGTGATCGCATGATTGAGAGGATGTGAAACGAGCTAACTATGGCACGGCATTGTCTGCACTTACTGGACGTATTAGTTGCTGGATTTCTCTACCCTTGTTGGCAGGCCACATTGCTTTACTGAAAATGGTGATACTACCTAAATTCTTATATCTATTCCTAAACATACCATTCCCACTAAGATGTTCTTTCTTTCAAGCACTAAAAACTCTGATGATAAGGTTAGCATGGTGAGCAAGCAGCCTCGGTTGCAATGTGAAACTCTGACATTGCCATGTTCCAAGGGGGGGTTTATAGCCCCAGATATGGAGCTGTACTACCTCTGTGCCCAGGCTTATCATGCCAGACACTGGTATAAACCGACCCTGCTCCTTCCTCATTTGGCAGTGGAACAGAGTTATATGGCCCCCTATGCCCCCTTCCTAATTTTTGGGCTCTACCTCTGGTGCACCCACTCTTGCCAATTCTATGGTGGTCTGCACCTCTACTGCCTGGCAGATGCTGGGCCGAGAGATGGGTAAGGCCCTCTTCTACTCTCCACTCATACCTCTTCCCTATGTCCCATTGCTACCAGTCACTTATGAGTCTTTGTGAAGACTTCTGCTTGAGAAGCATGAATTCCATCAATGGGGAGATCTTTATCGGGATGGCTCCTTTCTATCCCAGACTAACTTCTTCTGCGATGAGCGGCATCCCCCTGGACATTTTCCTGTACATTCAATTGTGTCACAATGTTAAGGCAGCCACCTCTGATTTCTCGGATGAGCCTCTACTTTTGATATCCTTCACACCATGCTCCAAGTGGGTACCTCATGACATCTAGTCTCCCTCTTATATCTCACTGCTTAGGATGAATTTCCTTGTACTTGGGGGCAGGCACAGGCACAGTGGGAAACAGTTCTTGGGCCTACTTTTACGGATGAACAATGGAAATATTGCTGTGCACAAACTGGGTGGATAGATGTGGAGTGGATGTGGCCTAACGGCTAGGGTGGTAGACCTCAAATCTGGAGAACTGGGTTCTAGTCTCGGACACGACGCTCAACATCCTGTGATTCTGGCCAAATCACTTAATCTCCCCATACCTAATGAAAATGAATGAGTCTGAAACACAACTTGTGTTCATGCAAAGCGCTCTGATACCTGATACCTTTGGGTCAAGTTTGCGCTATATAAAAATCTGGAAAAATAAAAATAGCTCCAGGCAGTCGACTGCGCATCATTCATTATAAGTGCCTCCATAGGATATACAATACACCTGCCTGACCCTATCGCTATTGACTCCGCTCAGATGATGTGTGTGACAGGTGTGGGTTGGATGGGACAGACTTCCTCCATCTAGTGTGATCCTGTGAGCCGATACAAACTTCTGAGGTGAAGTGACCACGGCACTCACTGCCATGATTGGATAGGCCCTAACACTTACCACTCTCTTCGCACTCTTGGGATGCACAGATGAGATCTAAGCTGTGTTCAGGAAATATATGGCCCTGGATCTTCTATTGGCTAAGCGTAGAGTTGCCTGTCGATGGAGGCGTGGGAGGGCACTAAATTTCTAGGCTTGACTATCTGTCCTTATTTACTGTAATAAACAGTTGTCTGTATATTCTGAACTGTTGACTACCACGTCTAGACCATGAGACATTTGGGAGTTAGGACCCACTGCATAACTATTTGCTTCTGCATAACCCATTGACTGACACTGGGGCTGAGTCAGAGGATGCAGTGCAGAGTGCGGCCCCTGTGAGGGCTGAAGACTTCTTTTAAGATATCTCCTTTTAAACAAACATGTATATTAAGTGCCCTCCAATCGCTGAATGAATTTGGGGTATTTTATGTGATGTTCCAGGGCTTTTAAAATGTAATGAAAGTGTGTTATGACTCTGCTATGATAAGATGAGAGGGGAGGTGTTTCCATCGGAGATGTGAGGGTGGATAATGTTGGGGTGAGATGCTAACACCATACTCACATTGAATTTGCAGCACAACTTTTGATGATTTTGAAGATTTTGTAATTTTCTGTTGTCTTTAATTAAAACTAATAAAGAAATGTAAAAAAAAGCAAATAATAGTGGTACATCTCAAACATTTATCCAACTATATTTTTAAATGTGATTTTTACAGTTTTTTCCGTAGGGAATTTACTTTCATTTACCCCAGTGGCGTAGCGGAATACCAATGACAATAAAGCTAGCAAGGAAGTGAGCCCACTGTTCCGTTTGATAGTAATAGCCTGGCAAAATTAGACACAAGGCAAAACATAGACAGGGGACAGTCAGGCTGGAAAAGTGCATCAGCATGGCAACAACACTATAACTATAATGTCTAAAGTGGGCTGATCCCAAGAGTTGAGGGGCATCATGGAAACTGAAAGCAAGCTTTACATCTGCTCTAAGTGCAGCACAGATAAGGCTGCCAGCTTCACGAGATGATTACAACAAATGTGTATTCAGTCAGGCCCAGATTTCCAAAGGATTGTGTTGGCCTTGTATCATGCAAAGTAATGCAGGGGCAATGTAATTAGGTCAAATTTCCTAAGCCAAACAGGGCCACCTTGCATGGCACTCCTTGGCTAATGAAATCTTGAGTAACGCAAGGCGGCTCAAGTCTCTGCCTTGTGTTACTCTACACTAAGAAGGTGTTACATGAAAATAGAGCGGCCTTCCTATGCATCCACCCATGTATTTTGGCATACTCCCACATTTACCAAGACAAATAATCCTAGGAATGAATGAAAATTGAATTCCTTCAAAGTAGAGGTGCAACAAGGAGAAATATCTTTATTACGCCTCATTTTTTTCCTCTTTCTAAGGTTGCAGATATCTGCAGTACACTTAGAAAGATAAAACGCCTCTAAGGATTGTTTTTTATGAAGGAAGGTGTTCCTTCCTGCACAAAAACAATCCTGCCTGCAATGCAGGGACCCTTGCACCATGGGGCAAGAATGGCTGTCTTGGCACTAAGCAGCACAGTGCACCAACACAGTGAGAGAACAGGATTGTGGAAGAATAGTATATAAGGCACATTCCTACCCTCTCATATTTGATTCAGCGCAGCAAGTTGTATTGCTGCGCTGCGTCATATATTGAGAAATCTGGCCTTATGTCTCAGTGCTTTCTAGGTGAATAAATACTGGATGCATCTACTGGCTCCATAGGGATAGGACCTCACTCCTCTTCCAAGGAGTGTAAATCCACTGTTCCTGAAACCGCGCGTCGGCTCGCGGTCTGATTACAGTATTCGTGAAGTCACACAGTTTTGGTATTTCAGGATGGTAAATGGGATGGACTACCCTCATGGGATGTTGTGTCCCTATTGTCAGTACCTTTTGGAGCAATCTGCCTCGGTAACCCACTAATGTTGTTACATAGCTGAAAACCTCATTGGGAGCCATACCTGTAGCATATACCCTGCCCCGTATGTCATAGATGATCCGGGGTGCAACACTATGGAAACACTGCTCCCACACTCCTGTTAGCATGGCTGACATGTTCTTAAGGGCATTCTGCTGTATGAAGGGCTCATAATCTCTCATCACACTCCACACATCTTCCAAACTATAGATCGAGGTCCGAGCCCACTGAGCCGCCTGATTCACTACCATTTGTTTTCCCTCATCACCGACAGCAGAACGTACCAACACTTTCTCCAGGTGGTCTCACGCTGCTTGCCCAATTCGCTTCAAGTATCCCACACACAGCCATTTCTATATTCAACAGTGTGTGGTGTGTCACACTCAAGGGGTAAAGAGCAGATGCAGAGACAGGTACCATCAGGTAGGGATACAGTGTGGTAGGGGTAAAAGGGGTTGTAGCAGTCGAAACGGAACCAACGGACAGGACAGGAGAGCTAACGGCACCTGCCCCTGTAACTTGTGGGGCCAGGGCTGAGGCAGTAGCACTAGAGCCAGAAACAATAGAGAGGGCGGAACTAGGAGCCAAATGCTGGGACGTTGGGACTGTCAGGTATATCCATTCAGGGGCATAAGGTGGAGGAGGGCGATAATCTAATAGCTCTTCAACAAAATCATAACCATCCTCTCTAGTAACATAACATTTATCTGTCTGTAACCGAAACTTTCTATCTGCTCATTCTATGCCTTTCTCTATCTTTTCCTTCTCATAGGCCACTGCTTTCTGCATTATAGTTTGCGTCTGTCCCTTCCAGGCCTCTTTCTCCACTCTCATATGCTGTTGCTTTTCCTCCTTTTGCCATACTCTTAAAGAATCAAACATCACCTGCCTGCTCTTTTTAGTGAACAATTTGTCCTGCAAGAAATTCAATTTTTGTTCATCAAACGAGTCAGTAAGTGGCCATTGTAACTCAGGATTATCCCTCTTATATTTATTCCACAATGTGCTAAACATAATAGGGCCAATACCATGCTTGACGTATTCGTCAAAATTTGGGGAACCCTTCAGAGGCACAGGCGTTGAGCATCAGTGGAACAACATCGACATCCAAAACATCCCAATTTGCTTACACAAGGCATCTAAATATAAGACACACACGCTGTCCCCAATAAACAAGTATAACACCAACAAAAAAAAAAATAGAAAGAAATAAACAAGAGAAAAATTGTTCAAGAACCTCACCAAAACGGTCCGAAAAATGCCCACTGCAGTCGGAAGACTGTACCAAGTTCAAGAAGACAGGTTCTAGCCTGAGACCTTTTCAAGCACTAACCAAATTACCAGTTGGCCTGGCAGATTGTTCATGAGCAGCCGCAGACCGTTCCAAGTGCAGGCCAAATTTCTGGTTGGTGTGGTAGACTGTTCACAAACATTCTCTGTCTTGTAATGGTTCACAAACCCACCAAGTTCAAACCGAGCATGCCCAGAGACCGCACCAAGACACAGCCTGTTGGCTGGCGCCATTCAAGCAAGGCAGTCTGAAGGCTGCACCAAGAGAGTCCGGAGACTGCGCCAAGACACGGCCCATAGGCCCGTGCCATTTAAGAATAGCGCCATTTTCCAAGAATCAAATCACTCACCTGGTGCAGACAGGTCGAGTCTAATTATTCTCCACTGCCGACTCTTTGGACCAAACAGTCAACTCCAAGGTTTCACCTTCTCAGGACCCCAGCCGGGGACCACTAGAAGTGGAGACACCTGATCAGCCGTGCGTGGCAGCTGTGAGAACCAAGCTGAATCGTGTGGGGATTCCTGAGCCGCCCGACCGACCAAACGCACTCTCCGACCCTGCAACCTGATCACCTTGCAGGGTCCCAGTTTGGGCACCAACTGAAGGAAGAGACCCTCAAGGGCCACTCAGGTTACTTATAACCACGTGCTATGCCTTCCCAAGAAGGAAAAGTCGGTCAGACAGTAGAGAATACAAACTTTGTTTATCAGCAATACTCTGCAGAGCAGTCCAATCTAACCTGCACCCTAAGATGTCTGCCGAGGGACTGACCCACCCAACTGTCTGCAATGAGTAATCATTCCTCCAGAGAAGCCTTCAACCATGGCACAGTGGAAAGTTACCGGCCTGGGCCGAACATGAACAAAGGAGGCACAGAAGGATGAGATACCACCTGTCAGATGGGTACATAATATCTACAATTCAAGGCCATGGCGCCGAGTCTCTGTATCTCCTAACGTGGGAGCAGAACTACACACTTGGATAGTTATGCAAGGGCAGAATGGCCTATTCATTAGTAAGTCAGGAAGCAGCCTTGAATACAGAGAGAATAATAACAAAATACAGTGTTCTGCTGAAGCATACTGAATAATAAGGCTTAGTACTGGCACAGTCTAAGCAGCCTAATCAGGATTACGGAATACAAAATGGAGTCACACTCACTAACTGAAGCCTGCTAATTACAAAGATTACTCAGTGGTTTGCATAACATGAATACAAATTGTGTCTATTTAGCCACACACTGCTAACCTAATATAGCATAAAACTGGTGCATTGCAGAAATTGGATTTTTCAAACGTAATATTTCTCAGATCTGGACTACTTACAACGAATAGGTACATGTTTGTGTAACACTCCAGACAGAGCTGGCTAGCTACATGATAGGAGTGAATTAATAAAAATGTGATACCTTTAATTCTTTTGAGCTACATACTGTGCAAGAGGTTTATTGACATTGAGTACGTAGCTTGTTTGCCTGAGGTTTGTTACAGTTCACCTATAGCTAGTTAGCTACAAGACAAAAACAAAATAAATGAATAAAGAATTTTATATAATGCCTCACACACACAGGGGGATCAGTTATAAGACTTCTTGTTATGGTCATAGCTCTTTCTTTTTCGTGTTGCTCTTCAAAGTGCTGCCTACACGCAAATGAATAGATGAATGAATTCATGAAAAAATTCAAGCTTTTTGGAAGGCTAAGTACAACGTGATAGGCTCCAATTACAACGCATAACCGCTTGTGCTTACAAGTAGTTTCTTACAATTCATACAAAGTAGACATGCTGTAGGAAAAGGAAGAATGAATGAACACATGAATATTTTTTGATTGTGATATACTATGCACTTGAACCTGGTGTAACTAATGCACACCCAACCGAATCATCTGCACGCGCTTTGTTACTCTGAAAATGGAGCTGACAAGTTAGCAGGAAAAGGTTAAAGTGACTGCTTCATTTGTAAGGCTGCCAAACACAGTAATGAGGCACAGTGCTGACACAGCAGGATCTAAAAATTATTGCCAAATACCATTTTACAATCACTATGCTGTCCTATTCAGAGCAACAAGCAGCAAGCACCCTTAAATATGTATCATGGAGCAACAATGGGCGTAGTGGGGGGAGGTGCAAGGAATGAAGGATTAGTGGACGGGCAGTAACAATGGGAATGCAACAATGGGACAAGCAATGATGCAGAGGGGGGGGGAGGAATTCGGAAACCAACAACAGGAAGCGAGGAAGGGGGTAGCAAAAACCTCAGGGAATGCAACAATTGGTAAACGATCAGTGGCTGCTCCTCCTAATCAGCTGAACAGTCTCCTGCAGAGTCTCTTGGCTGTCTGCTGTGTCTCTGACAAAAATTGTGGGAACAGGATGACAACAACATATTCTCTCTGCTGTGAGCTATGTGTCATAACTGGATGAATCATGGCTAGTTTGAGTCCAGACCATACCTACCCTGAGGCACTATCATTACACAGATCATGATCAGGAAGGCACCTGAACTATTGTGATCAGGTATCTCATTTTTGGCCGGCAGTGGTCATCAGGACTTGATGTTGACAAGCAATGGAAACATAACAGGCCAGTTGATTTCAGTCAGGGCCTAAGATAAGCTCAAACTGGAAAGCTGTCTTTCAGGTAGTCAGTCAAGATGTATCAGAGGAGTAAGTGCAACTGCAAGTGCTATATGCCATAATCAAGGTGCAGATTTGGTTAGTTGGTACATAGTTTGAGATATTGGGATGGTAATCCAATTATTTTAAATAATGCTTTCTATGGGCAATTTTATTGGTTGAGTAAGATCAATCCATCTTCAAATGTTTTCTGGGAGCCTAGCCTGCCTAGGCCCCAATACAAGTACCCCATTGTTGCACATAATGTTTATGGCACCTAATAAAATAAGACACAGATACTTTTTTTGGACGCAATAATTATCACTTATTTAGTGTTTCTCCAGAAATATACACATAAGATAAGATTTTAGCACTTTCTAAACCAAAATCTGTATAACTGTGTATTGTCAGTTTGTCTAGCATTTTTCTGATAAATATGTCAAGGTTTGCAGTGACATTTTGGAACCTAGACAACATGGGTGTTCCAGGCAGTGGCGTAACGAAACTTGAGGAGCCCACCTGCAAGGCACGTGGAGGGGGCCCCTCTGGGCTTAATCAGGAGCTCTCCACCTAGAGTACTGTGCTGAGGGGGGGCCCTGCCCCTGGAGCTTGGGTGACCACTGCACCGCGGGGGCTGCCGGGGCCTGCGTTACGCCCCTGGCCTAACATATGATCAGCATATTAGGTAAAATTAATTGTTCTATCTCAATAGATCACATTCATAGGTCTGTTCATTAGGACCCTTTTGTCAAAAAGATTTGGACAATCTTAGGCACGTACACCACCCCATGACAAGGCTTGGTCTAAATTCTAATTATTTGTTTATAAACATAATTAATGGAATTGGGTTCTTTTACAGTGTCTGGAGAAGCTACATAATTCAAAGAATTGGAAATAAACACCTTAGATGTGTTAGCTCTTTAGCGTGAGTGCGGTGGTCGCTGAGCGTGGGAGATCAATTAATTTATTGTTTTGACCCTCCTTTCCCTTACCAGGCACATAAAACCCAAGTGAGGTACTTCACTACTAATTCTCAAAAACTGATGTACGCACAGATGTACTATTTTATTCCAACACCAGGCCAAAAACTGGTAGATGGGCTAATGCCTTCTGGCCTGCAAATTACACAACTGCATTTCACCCCTGCTGTACCACCACCAAGCTGTGCCTGAGCATCTATTTAATGCACCTCTGATCAGCCAATCAGGCTTCAGTTCAGGTTCCTGCCTCTACTTTCCTTACTTGTCATCTGGTAGAAAGTAATGAAAGTCAGTAAAAAGCCATGGTGAGCCAGAAGCCAGGGAGGGACAAGAAGGGAGGAATGGAAGAGCAGCACCCTACAACCCTTCTTGAATGCAAATAGTCACAGAAGTGAAAATACATTCTACAGTTATAAACACGAGCCAGGGAGTATATTTTATGTAATGTTGACTAGCAGCTACATCTCAGAATAATCCTGGCTATCCCCCACAGACACTTTATCGGTCCATACGGCGTGGTGGACACTGCACAAACTTAATAGCAACATGCTAGGCGCGCACACGAGTTAGAAGAAGAGGGGAGTGTAACAGCAGCACCCCACAAACAGACGAATGGCATCTGTCACATAAATTAAAGTGTTGAGTGAATTAGCAATCTTTAATGGGCAAACCCCTTATGATCCCTTGATAAGATAGGCGAGGCTCAATATATCACATGCTCTTCTCTCCCCTCTCGGCACTTACCTTCTGATGAACTGACACTGCAATGTGATGAACAGCATCCTGTAGATAACCCATAGTCAAACACACGATGATGATAAAAGGAATAACAGCATCCCACAAACACATGTAAATGCAAACAGTTATAAAATGCAAAATGTGTAGTGCGTTCATAAGTAAAACTACAGAGGCTATTTGGTGTGTGCATGCCCATAAAACACACTTGTCCACTCCTGAAAAGCACACATTTGTGCAAGTCCAGTGACTCCCAAAATATGGATGCACAATTAGGAATGCCGCCGGGTTCCTTCCAGGTAATATAAAGACCCTCTGATGGCGAACATTGACCTGCTGTCCCAGCTCTTTTCTGCAGCGCTGTCTAGATGTGCACAGACCCAGTGTGTGCGTGACCATCTCTAAATGTGCACGTGCCCATCTGTGTTCCGCATTACAGAATGTCGTACATGGAATATAGGCTCTATGGTCTTTTCCGAATGTGCAAAGGGTGGAGAGTGCGATGATGCATAATCTTGTTTCAAAATGTTATGGGGTTGAACATTTCACATAATGTGGTGGAAGTAACCATGGCCCATGTCCACCTTCAGACCCCTTTTGTGCAGCGATCCTGCCCAATCTCCCCCCAGTTTCCAGACCAGATGGTTTGGGACACGCTGATTTACCTTTCAAGTCACGAGCGCCTGCGGGAATAAGAGCTGTGACACCCAACCTATGTGCCTAATTCAGAGAAAACAAAATTGAAAAGGATTTCCTATCGAGAACAAATATGAGACCCATTCAACTACATCCGAAAAATGCTCTTATGCTCTTTACTCACAGGAAGTTAAACAGTGAACGTAGACATACTGACTTAACTCTAGACGCTTGATATGTGATATTTAAAAAAGACAAAAACATGGAGAAAAACCCAATGGCATTAGGGTCATAACCTGGTGTGGATTTCACATAAATAATACTGCGCGGTATGAGCGTTTTTAGTAGCAACAACACAGGCAACTATTGACAAAGAAGAGAGTGATGTGCTAAATGTAAACAATGATTGCTTGGTGGCAGCAAGTCACATTATGGGCACTTTGCTGTCCTAAGTCAAAGTTCAAGGTGCCTTGCTCAGCAACAAAACTAGCACCATTCCCAGCATACCCTGGTTACAAGCTGGCTGGCGTAACAGGCATGTCTTAGGAGCATGGCCTACATGGTGATCTCGTAAAGCTCGTAAAGCTAGGATGTGTCATGGAAAGGCTTCTTGAAGGGGACCAGTTTTATGCCATTCTTGAAAGAGATTGAGCTGCCAGTGCTCTCGGATCCGAGTGTGGGCCAGTTCAGATGTAGGTGCTAGTTCGCCCATGGGTCTTGGGTCATTATTTTTCTTTGCATTGGGAATGCTGATCAATCTTACTGTGATGGGCCCTACTTGATGTAGATGTTGGCAGATTAACTAATGAGACAGCTAATGAACATTCTACTTAATTCCTATTGTATTTTCGAACTGAGTACTGACTTGTTCTTAAGAAGTTTATTGGTTTCATTCGGTATGTGCATGCAAGAAGTAAAAATCCCCTTGATTTTTTCAGCAGCACCCAAAGTCTAAAACCCCTATATTACAGATACTCCACAAGAAGTCATATCTAATTGGTAAGCTGACATATTCACGAAGGGGGGTGATCGCAAAATCTACGGGGGTGTTGCCGCGCCCTTACTTGTGGCCCCAGAACGCCGAAGGACACCTAAGGACCGACGTAGCAGCCAGCCTCCCGCCACCGCACTCCCTGTCACTCGAGTGCTGCTGCTCTGTGGAGAGCTGAACTGGTGGGACTGCATTTCCCAGCATCCCTCAGCGGCCGGAAGCCGCGCCCCGCAATTTCGCGCCAGGAGGCGCATAAAGAGCAGCGCTACTCCCGGCTGAGCGGAGGTGATCGCAAAATCTACGGGGGTGTTGCCGCGCCCTTACTTGTGGCCCCAGAACGCCGAAGGACACCTAAGGACCTACGTAGCAGCCAGCCTCCCGCCGCCGCACTCCCTGTCACTTGAGTGCTGCTGCTGTGTGGAGAGCTGAACTGGTGGGACTGCATTTCCCAGCATCCTCAGCGGCCGGAAGCCGCGCACCGCAATTTCGCGCCAGGAGGCGCATAAAGAGCAGCGCTACTCCCGGCTGAGCGGGGGTGATCGCAAAATCTACGGGGGTGTTGCCGCGCCCTTACTTGTGGCCCCAGAACGCCGAAGGACACCTAAGGACCGACGTAGCAGCCAGCCTCCCGCCACCGCACTCCCTGTCACTCGAGTGCTGCTGCTGTGTGGAGAGCTGAACTGGTGGGACTGCATTTCCCAGCATCCTCAGCGTCCGAAAGCCGCACACCGCAATTTCGCGCCAGGAGGCGCATAAAGAGCAGGGCTACTCCCCGCATCGCGGGAGCGCGCGGGAGCAGCCCGGGACAAGGGGGGGACAGTCTTTGACAGTCATAGACAGGAAGAGTCAGGGCTGGGCCGTATACTCTGGCTAAACTGTGTCGGGACCCTTGGAGATTTGTGGTATACTTATCCGGTAAATAGTTCGCTTGATATACTGTTTTTCAACCACTTTGATTAGCTGCGGACACACATTCTGTTTCTTTTGTCTCCAGTATTACAATGTTTGGTAATAGGAAAAAACATGCCAAGTGCTTCAAAGGAGAAATTCATATCAGGGGTAGGCCCTATTGACAATTACCTGGTGAAGATGGTAAATAAAATCAGTAATGATAGGAGGGCATCTCTAGGCAGGGGTAGCCCACCAAATTCTGTCCAAGATCCCCCGATCCCCTTGGACAACGCCCCAGAGGTTGCTACCCCTGAATTGGATCAAAATGTGGTTACTTCGGTGGTTGCCCAGGTTCACACTGAGCCTCCATCAGTAGATTTAAACATAGGAAGTGATGACAATGAAGAAGTACTGCCTATTACTAGACCTGTCAGAAACTGCAGGAAACAACAAAGTAAAAGGGGGAGTAAGCATCCAAAAAAAAGGATAGTTACCCCCATACCAACAAAGAATAACACTGATGAGTCAATCATAGTACAGGATGAAAGCATTATGGCTAATAACAAATTAAGTTCAGATCCATTTGCCCAATTACTTCGCTCTTTGGAAGCCAAGTTCGAAGCAAAATTAGAGCAGTATGTCCAACCCCTAGTATGTAAACTCGACAGTGTTACTGCCGAACTAAAGAGGCTAGGAGGGCTGATATCCAAACAATCGGCAGTGGCTGAGAGTACAAAACCGGTTGGGAAAGGCACAGGAGGGAAAGAGCAGGAAGTTATAGCTGAGAACCAGCAGCAATCCACCCAGCACATAACTAGAACTGATTCAGTTATAACGGCCTCAACCACTGCAGTGAGTGTAGTCACACGACCGACAACAGGGCCTGATGCTACATCTAGCAATAATTCCGTGAGGAGAAGTAAATTCATAAACCTCCCCCCGGAGTGTAGCCCCGATGTAGTTGTTTTAACCAATGTACCGCCTCATGATATGCACTCAGCCCAGACACCCGAGGAATCGCATGACTCCCTTAAAAACAAAACTGTGTCATGGTTGAACAGGAGGTGCGGTTTCCCCATAAAATTTGCCCCTGATATTATAACAACTAGGAGGGCAAACTGGATTGGCCCCACTAGAGAGAACTGCAATGGGGACTGTATAGTTGTAAATTTCAGACACCCACAACATGTGGCTACAGTTCTGTTAAGGGCAGCCTCCATGACGTACGATGCTAATAGTATCTGTGTGCGACCTCTTGTTTTTTTTTTATAATCACCTCAATAGAGTGCCCCCACATAGCGCGAGAATGAGACCTTATACACCTGTCATGGCTCAGACACCAGGCTCATTGCAGGGACCTGGAGGAGAAAATCATTTTAAATATATGCCTAGTATTGTCACACATAACAGATTTGATGCACTCTCTGGTTTAGATTTGTACGATTGACGAGAGGTTTGTGAGGGACCAGGAGAAGAGTCTCTTCCAGACCTGGTTCCCTTGGTATCTGATCACCCTACACTGACTCCTGTCATTGCTCACTGTAACCCCGTAACTATGTGCAATGTCGAGGGGGAAACAGTTAAGATGTTAAGTTGGAACGTTGCTGGCCTGCGTTCTAAAAGAGAGGATAGCAACTGGTTAAATTTTGTTAAACAACATGACATTGTGGCTCTCCAAGAGACATGGGATAGGGACTGTGACTTTTGGATGGATGGTTTCACCTCACATTTTGTTCCAGCATTGAGATCGTTAGCAGGGAGAGATAGAGGGGGCCTAGTGATATTAGTATCTGTAAACGTAAGGGGGAAAGTGAAAAGGGTAGATTGTGCCTCTCACAATTTTCTTATCTTGGAACTAAGACTAACAGACAACACCAAATTAATCCTTGTGAATTGCTATAAACAATTCAATTCAATTTTATTTATTATGTTTTGGCTCTCAAAGAGGGCCACATAAATTACACAAAAATACAGAGAATAAAACAAAACACATGCATTTACAAATACACAAGAAAAATCTACCCTTTACATCAATAAAGATTAAATACCAAGCTAACATACAAGTCACTACTACACAAACATCGGAAAATCAAAGCATCATCCAGGACATATTAATAAATAGCTAAAAATCCTTTAAAAAAATTAAAAATATAGAAGCAGAACATTTCATTAGGAGGGCAATAAAGTGCATGCAAAAAATCATTTAAAGTGACAATGCCGAGGCGGAGACAAATAACTTTTAACCATCTAGCGCGCAATTTACGCAACATAGGACAGATCAATAAGACATGCGTACAGTCCTGAATATTCAATTTACATAAGTTGCACAAAGCAGAGGAGCCATACCACTTGGATAACAGTAGATTTAGAGGGATTAAGTCATAACGTAAAAGAAACCAAAATCTACGGATACCATGCGGCAGGTTCCATGTAGCATAGGTTTGAGGTTGCTTCATCACATATGAGTCAAGAAGAAAATCTACCTTCCTTTTACCGCAGATAAGCTTTTTGTCTGATTGAAAACTTAAGTCCCAAGAGGCAGCCTTCAACGCAAGTTTTAACTGCGGGGGAGAATACGAAAACAAAACGTTTTCATCTAATTTTAGTAGGGCTGCCGCTTTTCTGAAGTTATATACCAGTTGGGAAAACTCATTAAAATTACCCAGTAGTTCACTACGGATAAGAGCTCTTATCGTCCCTTCTTTTGCTCTAGCAAGGCAGGCCACCCATCTCACCAGGGCACATAATCCCTGTACCCAACTACTCCTAATGCCAAAGTCAAGTCTACAGGCGGCCAAAGAGCATGCAGTATTAAGAGAAGAGAGAGCTCTAAGGAGTTTCCCCTCAATCTTATGGCAAAAGGCCCAATTTTTCACTTCTATAAGTTCAATACCATACAGAATTGTTGCGGGGATTTTTGATCTATATACCTCCAATAAACTCTGGAAGTGTCGCTTCCCCGTTGCCAGGTATAGAGACTTGAGACCTCTGCCATGAGCTAGAGCTTTGCGCGTGCAATGCTCAATATGGAGCCTCTCACTTAAATTAGCCATGATGATTTTTCCCAGGAAAGTATAGGACTTCACAACCTCCAGTTTATTGCCCCCAATGTGCCAGTGATAATCTACAGAGCGGCACTTCTTTTTACCGGCTATACACATCACCTTGCTTTTGGCAATGTTAATTTTCATGCAATGGGCTACAGCAAAAGCATGAAGGGCATGTAACCGATTTGCAAGTCCTTTAGGAGTCAGATCAAGCATAAGGACGTCATCGGCATACATCAAACAAGATATGGAGGTCCCCCCCACCACCGGAGCGATGCCCTCACTAACGGACACAGCAGCGGGTAAATCTGCTGTGTACAAGGAGAACAAGAGGGGCGCCAATAAGCATCCTTGCTTCAATCCATTCTTAGATGGGATTACAGAAGAAATTCCCCTCTCGCCCCCCATCAGGACCCTGCACCAAGTCTCAGTATGCAGAGCCCGCACCAACTCTAATAAATAGGGTGGGAGACCAAGCGCTGCCAATTTTCTCCACAGCGTTCCACGATCAACTTTGTCGAACGCTGTGGAGAAATCAATAAAGGCAGCATACACGACCCCTCCTC
Organism: Lissotriton helveticus; assembly: GCF_964261635.1. Classification (NCBI taxonomy): domain Eukaryota; kingdom Metazoa; phylum Chordata; class Amphibia; order Caudata; family Salamandridae; genus Lissotriton; species Lissotriton helveticus. The sequence continues at coordinate 885,291,398 of NC_136070.1, forward strand.
GCACCTGGACATATTTATCTGTCACCACATGCAGCGCGGTGAGATTGTCCAACGTACCGTGATCCCTACGGAAGCCCGTCTGTTCAAGGGGCAGAATGTTATACTCCTCCGCCCAATCGGAAAGGGATTGCAGGAGACATTTCGCAAAAACCTTTCCGATAGAGTCGAGGAGAGCAATCAGCCGATAGTTGCTAGGGCTATCCCTTGTTCCCTTCTTAAAGATAGGGACCAGGATACTTCCCCTCCAGGAGGCAGGTACCATATTAGACAAAAAACAGGCTCTAAACAAGGGATACAGAATTTTACTCCACCTTGCAGGATCCTGTTTCAGGACCGTCATGGGGAGTTCGTCAGGGCCCATTGCCCCAGAGACGCGCATCTTTTTTATTGCCATCTCAATTTCTCCTTCTGTGGGGTAACAAATGAGTCCGTCAGGAGTGACATCTAGAACGATATCATCACCTGGGATCCCGTTCCCCGCATACAAGTCCTGGATATAAGAAATCCATACCTCTTCTGCTATAGGGATAGGGGAGGGACTTAGTCTAGAGCCACATCCCTTACTGATTATTGCCCAAAAATCTCTAATCCTGCCCTGAGTGACAGATTCCCTCAAATTGATCCAGACCTCGTCCTGACTTGCCTTTTTAATTTTTAACTTAAGTCTCGATCTCTTTCTCTTTAGCCTGGAAATTTCATTTCCACGTTCCGTGACTCTATCTACGTATTGTTGTCGGACTAGTTTATTTATTTCCTTATTCAGGATACGCAATGTACTAGGGACCACTACCCTTGTGCTAGATCGGGGAGTTTTTTTGGCAAAAGAGATGATGTTTCGCATAAATTTTTCAAAATATTCTATTTCATTACCACGCCACTCACTTAACACCACTAGAGTATCAGATAAAAACTCCTGTATCCCATTAATGGCGGAAGAATTCCAGACACACCTTCCCGATGAAGTATGGAAGGCAACATCACTGCCATTAAGGGACCAGGGTACAGAGGACATGGGATTTAAAGAAATAGTTATAAACATTATGCTGTGGTCACTCATGGAAGTAGGTATGATCTTAAGATCCTGGATAAAGGGAAACAAACCATAGTCAGCAATAGCATAGTCCAAGATAGACGACCCAAAAGGGGATTTGTGCGTATATTTAGCGGGCACGTCAGAAGGGAATCTCCCATTTAAAATAAGGCCATCTACGGCCGCTAATTCTTTTAACAGGATCTTCCCTCTTTTATTGGTCACTTGCTTATCAGGAAAGAGTATTTGAGGAACCAAGTGCACCTCTTCTTTACATTTATTCCTAAATAGTTTTAAGCTGGCGTTAGAGATTTTACAGTTCAAATCTCCCACAAGTATAATTTCGGGAGGAATTGAAACATTTTTAATTTTCTCAATGTAACCAAATAACTGCTTCAATATCAGATTAAAACGCTCTTCTGGGGGAATGTACACATTTATAATTACAATAGGCGATTTAATGCCGTTGCTAAAAATGTTTTCAATAGTTATCGCCTGAAAAAGTTTACTAGGATCAGTGTAATGGGCGAATCTCCACTGCAAATTGTTAGATAATAAACACGCAATTCCCCCCCTAGCATGACCTTTCTTAGAGGGGGCAGCAGGGACTTCCAGGACATAAAAATCCTTAGAGACAGCCAACATACCAATACACCAAGTTTCCTGTAAACAAATCACATTCGCTCCTAATGAAAATAGGAGCGCAAATTTCTCCGGACTACTGTGAATCCCTGCCGCGTTCCAGGAGATGATCTTTAATGAGGTGTTAAAGATGATGAAACAATCTGGGATTATCCCTAGTTTTGGTAACTAAGGCGCTGTGGAGCCAATTCCACTGATCACCATCCTCTAAGGATGGATGCTGGATCAGCGGGAGAGGCCTCACATGCGAGACCAAACGTTTTCCCCTAGAGACCCAAATCTTCAGGTCTGTAAGGGGAAACGAAGTCCCATTTTGCTCATCCCTACTACATACCTCCCCAGAAGGAGGGTTTATATTACAAAGGTTATACAACGGGAGAATATCAATACCAATTCGTTGAAAATTCTCCGCTTGCTGCAATATCAGATTTACAATAATTTGAGAATAAAATTTCACCCTTATACTTGAGACCCTAACTTCACCCATCAGGGACACTAACTCAATGTCCCTAGTTTGGATATGGCGAAGACTTTCTATCTCGCTAAAACACTTAAGAAGCCAGGCTCTATTTAAAGGTAAATCAACGTCAAATAATGGTAGAAATTCTAGCACAAGAGTGTCCACTGGAGTTTTTAAAGATGATAAGCGACGGTCCGAGAAGGGGCGGTCACCAGTCTCCAAGGCTGTCAGAAACGGGGGTGCCAAGGGGTTGAGAGCCCCAATTGGGTATTCGATAGAAGCTCCAAACGTTGTAGGTAGTTGAGAACCTGTAGAGGGGCCCCCCATTTGTTGCACAACTTCCGAGGGCATTAGCGGAAGTAACTCATCAGTGCCCTCTAGAGGTGTGGAAATAATCGAATTCAATACAATTTCAGCCTTAGGAGATATGGAAATAGGATCCAAGTCGTTTTCTTCATTCTCCATAGCTGCCAGAGAGTTTTGAAAGATTATCCGACGCTGTCTTTTTTTCATATATTTTCGAATTGTTTTTCTTTTATTCCCTTTCTTGTTTCTGAGTTTACCATTTTTTACCTTTGCCTCATGTTTATAGTCCAAAAGTTCTTGTTTATTTTCAGACATAAAGATAGGGAATAGTTCTTGCACCACTTTTGGGCCAGGAGTAGATATATTGACCTCCTCGATCTCGAGAACTGAGTTCTTGATACAGTTAGGCACTGCAGTTAAGGGGATAGATGTAATATGAGATTTCAGCCCTGTTGTTACAGCCTTCATGGCAGAATCCGCTGGTTGCTCATGTGTTTTCCCCTTAAACAAACTAGATTCCATCACAGGGGGGGGAACACTCCCTGTATCAGACGACTTTTGTAGCAGTGCCTTTAGTATTTGAGTAACTGACTCTAAGATACAGTCCGAGTTACCTACGAATTTCCCCAAAAGTGCTAAGATGGAAGCTAACAATTGTTCCAAGGCAATCATGGATTCTGAGATTGGCTTATCACACGCTTCCACGGGACGGCAGATCCCAGAGAGGATAAGACCCGGACTCCCAGAGACATCTAACAGGTCGGACATATCCTGTCCGTTTAGAGAAGGGGTGCTACTATACAACATTAGCCCAGATGGGGTAGCGCCCCCTACATGCTTGGTAGGGTCTAGAGTCTCTACTTTAGCTGTATCGACATATCGGCCACAGAGTTCAAGATCAATAAATAAAGAAGACTGATCACCCCCCAACCTATCCGTCACCGCCGCTTGAGGCAAAGAAGGTTTATTCAAGCATTTCCTATCGGCTAGCAGCGGGTCAGAGTTAATACATTCCTTCCCTTTAGGGGAGACACGGGAGGGCGACACCGCTGCCGCGGGTTGTTGAAAAATAGGCTGCACGGGGGGAGACAAAGGATCTATAATGGCTTGTGTATGAGGCTCTTGACCCATAACTCCAAGTGATTTCTTTATTACAATGTTCGATTTCTTAGAAGAAGACATGTCCCAAAGCTCAAAAAGCTGACATTGACCCTTCAACGGGGGATTATTTACAGATTTATTCCTTGTCCGGGTTTTCTCTTTTTCAGCACCAGGAGTGCCTCCTACTTCCCTTCCTGAACGTAGTTTTTTAGACATCCTCAGTATGGGGATTCAGCAGATATTTAATGTGCAAAAAGAAGCTTCAGGCCAGAAGAGATATCACTAAAAATGACACAAAATGCAACCAGGATAATGTATTGCAAATAAAATAATAAATAAGAATTATAGTCCTGGGTGAGCAAAAATGATTAACCGATGGTAGAGTGAGAGGAGGCGACCGGTAAAAAAACCAGTAGATGGTTCTACCTCCAACTGACAAGCGAATCAATGTTAGCTGGATGCGAAACAATGTCACAAACAAAATTAAAATAGTAAAAAGATAATGACCGAAAATAACCGGGCCCAGCCCAGCCTACCTCGGCCACTGAGGGCCACAGAGGGCCCGCCCTTTGCCCGGGCTTAGCCCGGCGTCCCGCTCGCGTCCCGCGAGACGGGGGTGACTCTGTATTTGAGCGCCTCCTGGCGCGCGTTTGGCGCGATTAGCGCCGCTAGGGCAGCTGGGTATTGTAGTTTTGCTGCTCCTCTACCGCACTCCACACGGCTGCAAGACCCAGAGATGGAGCAGGGGTCGGCGGCGGGAGGCGGGAGGACGAAGGCACCAGAGTCAGCTGCTGCAGGTAGGTTCAGGGGCAGCCAGGGGTCCACACAGCGTCAGTTTCTGTAAGCAAAGAGTCGCCCCCTCGACCGGGGTGACTCTGTATTTGAGCGCCTCCTGGCGCGCGTTTGGCGCGATTAGCGCCGCTAGGGCAGCTGGGTATTGTAGTTTTGCTGCTCCTCTACCGCACTCCACACGGCTGCAAGACCCAGAGATGGAGCAGGGGTCGGCGGCGGGAGGCGGGAGGACGAAGGCACCAGAGTCAGCTGCTGCAGGTAGGTTCAGGGGCAGCCAGGGGTCCACACAGCGTCAGTTTCTGTAAGCAAAGAGTCGCCCCCTCGACCGGGGTGACTCTGTATTTGAGCGCCTCCTGGCGCGCGTTTGGCGCGATTAGCGCCGCTAGGGCAGCTGGGTATTGTAGTTTTGCTGCTCCTCTACCGCACTCCACACGGCTGCAAGACCCAGAGATGGAGCAGGGGTCGGCGGCGGGAGGCGGGAGGACGAAGGCACCAGAGTCAGCTGCTGCAGGTAGGTTCAGGGGCAGCCAGGGGTCCACACAGCGTCAGTTTCTGTAAGCAAAGAGTCGCCCCCTCGACCGGGGTGACTCTGTATTTGAGCGCCTCCTGGCGCGCGTTTGGCGCGATTAGCGCCGCTAGGGCAGCTGGGTATTGTAGTTTTGCTGCTCCTCTACCGCACTCCACACGGCTGCAAGACCCAGAGATGGAGCAGGGGTCGGCGGCGGGAGGCGGGAGGACGAAGGCACCAGAGTCAGCTGCTGCAGGTAGGTTCAGGGGCAGCCAGGGGTCCACACAGCGTCAGTTTCTGTAAGCTATAACTCGCAGCAAGGGGATTCCCCAAATGAACACTTGACTTGGCTGACAAATTTTTTAAATACTTATAATGTAAAGCAAACCACTTTTTGCCAATATATACTGTTGGGCGATTTTAATGTGCACCTATGTAGCCAGAATTGCCTATTAATTGATAAAGATGGGCCAGATTTCACATCCCCGCAGCATTTTGAGCATACTTGCAAGGGGGAAGCTTTGGAGAAACTCCTGTCTAAAAACGATTTGTTTGAAGCAGGGTTTTTTGACAAAAGTACCCGTATTGCCACGTATATAGGCAGGGATTGTGAAACAATAATTGACTACATATTTCTTTCCTCAGGGCTCTTAAAATATGTAATCTTTTATAATGCTATACCTTCTTCTTCCAGTGACCACAATCCAGTGGTGATTGAGCTGGTAAATGGTTTTTCTCTTTTAAATAAAACTGTTCCGCCACAGGCTGTTGTGGAGGTTAAAGTCAAAGATCAGGGGAGGAGGCTAAATTGGAGTAGAGTTGTGCCAGAGGAGTTTTTCCATACCATTACCGTTAAAGCCACCCAGGATTTAAACATCTGTGGAGATGCCCTTTCTAGTGGGGAGGAAGTAATAACTTCATATGAAGCTATTTGTTCCCAAGTGGCTAAGGAACTTACGTCTAGAAATCGACCAGTAAAAAATAAATCGGTAATGGGCTGGTTCGACCATAAATGCACTAAAACCCATAACCTCCTTAAAAAAGCTCTTCAGGAGCAACCAAGGAATAAAGCCCGGGTAGCCCAGCTCAGAAGAGAGTACTCAAGAACAGTACAGGAAAGGAAAAATGAAATTAAACATGAAGCATGGACTGAGCTTATGGATAAAGCAACCCTAAAAGATAGTGCAAAGTTTTGGTCCATTATTAATACTCCCTTGTTTTCCTGTGCTCAAAACAATGCTTTAGAAGTAAATATTGCAGAGGAGGACTGGTTGAGCCACTTCAAAAAAATGTAAGGAAGTCATTTAGAGCTGGAAATTTTTGTGGCCCCAGCCTCAGAACCTCCTGTTACGCCAGTAAGGTTTCATTTCGCGGAAGTCGTTAAAGCAATTGAGAGCACAGCAGGACGAAAGGCACCAGGCCCAGATGGGGTACCCTCTGATTTGTACAAGGCAAACCCTATGTACTCGGCAAATATCTTGACTAATGTCTTTAACACCTCGGCCTGTGTGGGATTCCCTAAGTCATGGTCTCGATCAATAATAATCCCAGTGTTTAAGAAGGGTCAAAGGGGAGACCCCAGATGCTATAGGCCTATATCCTTGTTAGATTCCTTCATAAAAATCTTGGGGAAGTATATTCTAGCAAGGATAACAGGGTGGGCCGTGGACAATAACATACGTCCGATGCCCAGTATGGCTTTAGAGCGGGGAGGAGCACGGAGGACCAATGTCCGAACCTACACCTAACTATAGCTAAATACACGAAGGCGGCCAGGGGCTCTATTTTTCTGGGCTTTATGGACCTGTCCACAGCCTTTGATCTTGTTAATAGGTCAAAGCTGTGGACAATGCTCCTGGAGATGGGCCTTGATCAGCCCCTTGTGTATTTATTTTCTGGCCGAGTTGCATAAAGACTTAAATGCCTCAATTAGGATGAAGAACGAGGGGAAATGCACATCAAGTTTTAAGTCTGGTAGAGGGGTGCGTCAGGGATGCATCTTGGCCCCCATGTTGTTTACGCTGTATGTAAACTCGTTGGAGGTAAACCTGTTAACAGCGACTCCCGACATCCCTCGCATGAGAGGTACACCGATTCCGGTGCTCCTCTATGCGGACGACGCAGTCTTATTAGCACTTTGACTTTTCCCTGCTTGTATTCCGGCACATCCCCGATCAAATCTAGCAATCAGAAGTGCCTGGCGAATATGACTTTTTGTAATGTTGTAATTTTGGCCTGACTATTTGGCCATGATATTTTCAATTATCCCCACACTGTCAAGAAACTTGTAATAATGTTGTTACTTCTTGTATACTGTGTTAATTTTCTCATGACTTCTTTTGAGCACTCTCTCCTTTTCCCTTTCCCTCTTGGGGCTTTTTGCAAAATACCAATTGATGTATTGTTACTAACATTGACAATCACGTTTTGTTTGGTAATAAATCATTATTACCACTCTGAAATTTTCTGAATTTTCCGTTTATTTGTTCTTAGTAAATTGTGTATGCTTTTGACAATACACCATCCTTACGGGGACCCTCTCATATATGTACCGCTTATTAGCAAGGACACCGTTGGGTCTGCAAAGATTGCTGAACTCTTTTGGAGATTTTATGATAAGCCTGGGTCTGGTAGTAAACAACGGCAAATCTCATGTTATGTCACTGGGTGTCTCAAAAAATAAAGTTCAGACCTTTTACTGTAGTAGTGAAGAAATCACCAGAGTAAAGGTATTTACCTATTTGGGAGTAGTTTTCGATGAAAGGGGTTCGTGGTCCCCACAGCTCTCAATAAAGGTAAATGCGGTGAGAAGTTCTTCAGTTGCAGTGTTAGGTTTTGCTAAAAGGTTGGGGGGGAAAACCCTTTGAGGCGATCCTGGCAATTTATAAAGCCAAGACCTTATCTATTGCAAGGTATGGGGCAGCAATATGGGGGTTTACCAAACCCGACCACATCCAAACAGAAGAAAATACATTTTTACGGTCACTTCTAGGCCTTCCGCAATCCACAGCTACCCACTCTGTCCATCTTGAATTGGGGATAGGGTATATAGCTGATATAATTAAAATAGCCCCAATTCTGCTATGGATTAAAATCTGGTTGAACCCGAACCTTTCTCTAAACCACAAGATTTTAAAGGATTGTATCAACTTAGATAATATGAAGGAAATCCAGTGGTTGTCCTATATAAAAATGTTAGCTGTTTATTTGGGGCGACCGGAGATCTTTTTCAATCCAGAATCTCTATGTAAGGCTGACTTAGCGTGGGTAAAAATCAATTTTACTATGCTAAGGGAGGCAGAGCGGGAAGCAGTAGAACTATGTAAACCATCGGTTAGGAGTCATGTTCTGGTTACTTTGTCACTAACGATGTCTCCCTACTTGTCCATAGTGACTAATTATTTTCATAGATGGTTATTGACAAAACTCCGGTTCAACCAAATACATACGGTACTTTGGGACTTGCAGGACTGGAGTAGACCTGAGGACGCCGCCCCGTGCAAATGTGATGATTTTTCCCCCCAAGACACCTTGCACTTTATGATTTTTTGTCCTCTGTACCATGATGCCAGGAAAAGGTTCATTCTTTCACTACTGAAAAAGATGAATTTTATCCAGTGTAAACCTGCTTTATTGTTTTTACAACTGTTGGAATCCCCGGTAACTATGTTCTGTGTCGCCAGCTTTCTTGCCGCGTCTGCTAGAAATAGGAGGGCTAGACAGAAAGCAGCACAAGAAATTTAATCCTCTTAAAATAATGATAATGTATACTAATCAATGGTTTTAAACCTGTAAACGATTGTTAATGATTTTTAAATGAATAGTACTGTATTTTTATCTTGTATTATACATTTTATAAATATTTTTAATTGTTCTGTATATGTATAGCATACTTTTATGATTTTAAGTAATCGAATAAAGTGGTTTGACTTGACTTGACGAAGGGCTGTACTCAAAATGAGCAAGATCTCTTTAACCACTTGGCTGCTAAGGCAATTCCCGCTGGGTGCTGAAATTTCCAAGATCCCATTCTACATGACGAGTTCACCTTGTCATGAGCACAGCTCCAGTGTGCCTCATGACGAGCTCACCTTGTCATGAGCATGCAAGAGGTTAAATATAAGAAATGTTTCTTTCAAGAAGTGGCAGATTTTGCACAGTAAACTAAGAACAGAAATATTATTTTACGTTTCTCAACATTTGTCTGGGTTGTATTAAAAAGCCATGCTATTCATCCCATTTCCAAAGGGCAGATCAAAGATGCCTCTCTAACGGCCCCGAAGACCCCTCTCTGAACTTTTTTACGTTTGGAAAATACATTATTCTTATATTCACAAGACTCCGTGGAAGGACAGAGAGTTCACAGTTCAAAAGTGAAAGCTTCGAATTTCAAAATAAAAACTTGTTAAAGTTCAAGAATTACTCATTTAAAGTCCATTGAAGTCAAATGAACCACACAAATTGGCTTTGAGATACACTGTGGTACAAAGCACACGACTAATACCAAATGAAAACACACCGTAGGTAAGACATGAAAGGCTGCAAAGAAGGATATAATGACAGCTCATGGCAGAGGCCTAGCTGCCTGAAACTAACCTTCATGTGAGCTGCTGCAGCTGCGCACACTCTTCACTTCACATCCTAAAGCCCCGCCAATTTAAACGAATAACAACCCAAATGACTCACTGCACTCCAGGCATTCACTCAGCGTGCTCTTTAACCCACTGGTGGCCTGCGTTTAGTGGAAGTTTGTCCTTCCCGCTACGTCGTACTTGAAGTCCAGGCCCTTTGGCGGCGCTTTCGGTGGACTTCTTGTATCAAACACCACGGCAAGTAGACCTTTGATGAATGCTTATTGTTTGTAATAGTTTTTTTTAGGGATTCTAGAGTACTATAGCTGGTGCCCCCTCTGGACTTAATCAGGAGCTCTCTGACTGGAGCACTGTGCTGAGGGCGGACCCTTGTAGCTTGACCCCCCCCCCCGCACTGCGGGGGCTGCGGGGGCCAATGTTATGCCTCTGATTCCAGGATGATGTGGCTTCTGTGCAGCCCATGAGGCTTCCTATCCAAAATGTCCTGCAAACCTCAAACTTTAGTTAAAATCAAACATATTTCTTAGTTTTCTGTGATGGAAACATCTGGAATCTGTAGGAATTCACAAAAATTCCTACCACTCAGCATTATACCACTTGTGTCGATACAAATTAAGTGCCAATTGTGTGGCTGGGACTAGTGCCAAAAAATGTTGCTCCGTTCCTGTTGTTGGCACTAGGCCCAGTCACACACCTGGTGCAGAGATGTTATCAGCAGATATGTGATAATGTTGGTTGGTAGGAGTTTAGGTGGATTAATGCAGATTTCAAAAGTTTCCATCATAGAAATGGAAGGTAAATGTGTGATGTCAGGTACATTTTGAGGTGTGTAGGGCATTGTGGGTAAGAAAACCTAATGAGATCTATGCAGGGCATACCACATTGGAACCCCCTGGTTGCCTAGTTAAAAAAAATATCAGTGGTTAGTAGGTTTCTCTGGGTGGAAGCTGAGCAAGGCCCAAAATCCTGCAGCTACCCCTATTGCTGATTTCTCCACGTAGTGATGTAGGGCCTCTTGTGTGAAGGTCTCTTGGCCCACCTACACAAGTGAGGTACAATTGTTATCAGGAGACTTTGGGAAATGCTTGGTGGTAGTAGGAATCGCGTGGCTCCCCACTGACTGAAGTTTTCCTCAAAGACATATTAGAAAAGTATGTGGTTTTAGTCAAAGTTTGAGGATTGCAGGTTTTTGTGGGTAAGAAAATGTTGTGGGATCCATGTGAGGCACAGTGCCCTGGACTCTCCTTGGTATCTAGTTTTCATACCTTTCTTGGTCTGGTAGGTTTTCCCAGGTGGCAGCCTACCCAAGCCAAAAAAGTGAAGCCATTCAGTATTGCAAGTGAGATGATATTGGGAGGTAGTCACATTCTCCTGGCCCACATATAAAAACAACACCCCAAAAGAATCAAATGTCCTCTGGCTTGCCTTTGAACTTGAATTTCTTAGTCCGCAGAAGAACAGAAAGACTGTTGAGACTTTAGGGACGAGGATGGTGTGGATGTTAGCATGGGCCAGACCCACCCAATTATTTTAATAAAAAAATATACTGCTAACATACAGTGGGCTTTCTGCCCCCAGGGGCAAATGTGGGAGAACCTCCTGTCTGCTCCTCGGGGTGGCAAAAAGACTAGTTTTTCACTTTTGGGGTGCGGGTGTGGCCAATGCCAGAGTGCAAGACCCGCACCTCTTACTTTGCACAACACAACTCTTAACCAAATGATTGCAAAATTGCTTAGGGGAAATTTAGTTTGGTCCACAACCCTCAAGACAGTACACATACACTCAAGGTAGGCCCCAGTGGGTTCACTGACATAGGGGGTCATTATGATAGCAGGTGTTAGTACCGTCGCCCGCTATCAGAGTGGTACGAAGACCATCCGACAAACAGGCGGTGGTCCGACCGCAGTACTACGATGTGCCCCATGGGCTGGTAGTCAGAAAATACTCCTTTTTCCAGGCGGCTTGGGCGGTGACCCAAGAAAAGGGCAGCAGCACAAGCTGCTGTGAAAGAGAGCACTTCCTGCACATTCATGGACTGTTTGCCATGCACCATGTGTTGCATGGCACACGTTGCATGGATATGAGTGGGGGTAATACATGTGCTCCCAAAGGTCACTTTGCAGGAGCCCAAGAAATATAGGGCCCTGTTTGGGGACCCCATAGTTAGTTTCTGACAGCCTTTTCATGGTGGTCAATCTGACATGAAAAGGCTGTTGGAAAGGAATATTGTAATCCTGCCGGTGGTGCCTGCCTAGGCACTCTCTCTATTTTGGATTAAAATTCCAATCACTGCCCCGTCTGGTTCACTGATCCTGGTGGTAGTCTGTCCCCCGACAGAATAGGGTCCAAAATCTAGCACTGTAATGCGGTGGTAGGAATGAAGGGTTGTCTGTGGGGGAACCGCCACCAACATCTTCTGGTGGGGGCCCCATTGCCATCATAATGAGGCCCTTAATGTCAAAACCATAAATATTGTGATACAGAAATGTTGTGTCAAAAATAACAATCAGAAAAATATTGATTTTCTAAACAAATGAAGGTAAGTGCAAAAAATAAAATAATATTGAGTTACACTAATATCGTAAAAAATAGTAAATCTTAAATATTTTAACATATAACATATATATATTGTAAATTAAATATATTTCATTATTTTAAAGTATACATAAATATATATGTATTTGAACAAAAAACACACATATATATGTTGTATTGTATTGTATTGTAGGTGTACTTGTAAAGCGCGATCCTGTCACCCAAAGGGCATCCTGGCGCTTGAACTTCGGTCAACAACACTTTCCACTGCTCAGACATTTCTAGGAAAGAGATACGCTTTTAAGGCTTTCCTGAACGGGAAATAATCCCTATGGCTTCTCAAGGAGAGTGGCAGGGAGTTCCAAAGTTTGGCCGCTGCAACACTAAATGAGCGGCCACCCATCCTGACTCTCTGAAACCTCGGGACCACAAGCAGTTATGCCGAAGAAGAGCGGAGGGGCCGCGAGGCAGAGTACCAGGCAAGCATATTCTGCAAAGGCACTGGACCCTGTCGATGTACCGCCTTAAACACCAGGCACGTCGCCTTGTACAATACACGCAGGTGCACCGGTAGCCAGTGTAGATCTCTTAGAGCTAGAGTAGAAGAGCTAAAGTTAGGGCGAGAGAGAGCCAGCTTGGCGGCCATATTCTGCACCCGTTGTAACTTCCCCAGCAGATTTTTTGGGGCCTCCAGAAGCAGCGCATTACAATAGTCTAAACGACTTAGTATGGTCCCGCGAACTACTTCCGACCTGGCCTGAGCGGGGAGGAGGGGCAGGACTTTACGCAGCATGCGTAGCAGCATCATGCACGTAGAGATGGTCTTATTGACGTGCATGTCAAGCTGTAAATTTGGGCCAAAGATCACCCCCAAGTTACGAGCTGACTCCGCAGCCGACACTGGCTCGGGAAAAGTTGCAGGCCAAAAGTTCTCTGGGAGTACCCGCGGGATCCGGTCCATGGAGCAGTGGAGCACCTCCGTCTTTGTGCTGTTAAATTGGAGGGAATTGGCCCGCAGCCAATCCGCTGTGGCTGCCATACAGCAATGGAATGTCTCCAACGGGACCGCGTTGTTTCCTTCCAGAGAAAAGACCAGCTGGGTGTCGTCAGCGTAATTAAAAGCCGAGACACCAAAAGATTTTATAAGCTGGACCAGAGGGCGGAGGTACAAATTAAAAAGTATAGGGCTGATGGCCGAGCCCTGTGGGACCCCCTGCCCTACTTTCCGTGGCTCCGATCGAAATGGAGGAAGCGAGACCAACTGCTGCCGGCTACTGAGATAGGATACCAGCCAGTCTCTTGCTCCATCTGTGACCACGCACTCCTCAAGCCTCCTGATGAGGGTCCGATGGCAAACCGTATCGAACGCGGCCGACATGTCGAGCAGCACTAAGAAGGCTGCCCGACCACTGTCGACACGCGAACGGAGATTGTCCAGTACGGTTACCAGTGCGGATTCCGTCCCGTGCCCAGGACGGAAGCCAAACTGTGTCTCATCGAACCATCCGATTTCCTCCAGGAAGCCTGAGAGTGAGCGGGTCACCCATTTTTCCACGATTTTAATAGGAAAAGGGAGCAAAGAGATCGGCCTATAGTTGGAAAGACAGGCAGGGTCCAGCGTTGGTTTCTTGAGCAGAGGAGACACTACTGCTAGCTTCCAGCACTCGGGAACAATAGCCAAGTCCAAAGACTGGAGGCAGATGGAATACAAAGGCTGGAAAAGTTCCGCCTGAAAAGCCTTCCAGAATTTGGGAGGCAGTGGATCGAGCGGAGAGCCAGATGACACCGTATGTGCCATGCTGCAAAATTCCTCAAAGGAGGGACTGGGAAAAAATCTTAGTTGGGGTCGACTGGAAGAAGTATCCGGAGCTCCCATACTAAGAACTGGGTCACTCGGCTGGGGTCGACTGGGTGACCCGTCCGGAGCTCCCAGACCAGGGCCAGGGACAACCGGCCGGGGTCGACTGGACGGGCAAACCAGAGCTCCCAAGCCGAGAGTGCCCGAGATAAGAGCTGAATCACTCGGCTGGGGTCGACTGGATGACCCGTCCGGAGCTCCCAAGCCAGGGCCGAAGACAACCGGCCGGGGTCGACTGGACGGGCCAACCGGAGCTCCCAAGCCGAGAGCAGGAGGCAAAGAGTTTTTTAAGCCATCTAAGATCTTAGCAGTCTTCTCCTCAAAAGCACCCGCCAGGGAGTCACACAGGGCCTGCCACGCAAAGACCGTGTTGGCCACGCACACGGGATGGGACAAGTCCCTGACGATTTTAAACAGGGCTTGAGACTTATTAGGCACCTGGTTCAAAGTGGTATCCAGAAAAGCCGCTTTAGCCAACTTAATCTGCGCCTTATAGCCCTGCAGTGTCAGCCTGAACGAGGCCCTTGCTGAGGTCGAGTACTGCTTCCTCCAAGCTCTCTCAGTGCGTTTGCAGCTCAACTTCAGCTGCCGCAGCTCCTCCGTATACCAGGGGCAAGCCCGGTTCAATCTGCCTCGAGACTTATGAAGGGGCGCAACCTTGTCTAGCGTGTTAGTAATAGACCGATTCAGAAAAGTGGGTGGTGATGAACAGAGTGTCTGAATTAAGCAGACCACTCTTACCCAGTCCAAAGATCAGGGCTTGATCCATCACCGTTATTTAGCTCACTGCCCCATCCCAGCTCAGAACCTGGCTATATGCAAATTAGTCTGTCCCTGGCCCAGTGCATCATGGGAACAGGGCAGACCAAACTACCAATCCAATTCTTCACCAGAAAGGAGACAAGCTTCCGGGGACCGGTTTCTGGCATTTCAGCCGTCGTCGGCCCGGCTTGCTTGAATCCTGATGGAGCAGTGAGCAAGGGACTCATGTCTGAGTATACCCTGCCACACCTGTAGTGGCCAAAAACGATTCAGAAAAGTGGGTGGTGATGAACAGAGTGTCTGAATTAAGCAGACCACTCTTACCCAGTCCAAAGATCAGGGCTTAATCCATCACCGTTATTTAGCTCACTGCCCCATCCCAGCTCAGAACCTGGCTATATGCAAATTAGTCTGTCCCTGGCCCAGTGCATCATGGGAACAGGGCAGACCAAACTACCAAGCCAATTCTTCACCAGAAAGGAGACAAGCTTCCGGGGACCGGTTTCTGGCATTTCAGCCGTCGTCGGCCCGGCTTGCTTGAATCCTGATGGAGCAGTGAGCAAGGGACTCATGTCTGAGTATACCCTGCCACACCTATAGTGGCCAAAAACGATTCAGAAAAGTGGGTGGTGATGAACAGAGTGTCTGAATTAAGCAGACCACTCTTACCCAGTCCAAAGATCAGGGCTTGATCCATCACCGTTATTTAGCTCACTGCCCCATCCCAGCTCAGAACCTGGCTATATGCAAATTAGTCTGTCCCTGGCCCAGTGCATCATGGGAACAGGGCAGACCAAACTACCAAGCCAATTCTTCACCAGAAAGGAGACAAGCTTCCGGGGACCGGTTTCTGGCATTTCAGCCGTCGTCGGCCCGGCTTGCTTGAATCCTGATGGAGCAGTGAGCAAGGGACTCATGTCTGAGTATACCCTGCCACACCTATAGTGGCCAAAAACGATTCAGAAAAGTGGGTGGTGATGAACAGAGTGTCTGAATTAAGCAGACCACTCTTACCCAGTCCAAAGATCAGGGCTTGATCCATCACCGTTATTTAGCTCACTGCCCCATCCCAGCTCAGAACCTGGCTATATGCAAATTAGTCTGTCCCTGGCCCAGTGCATCATGGGAACAGGGCAGACCAAACTACCAAGCCAATTCTTCACCAGAAAGGAGACAAGCTTCCGGGGACCGGTTTCTGGCATTTCAGCCGCATTGAAGCTTTTTTCCTTCCCAGTGTAAGAATTGGCTTGGTAGTTTGGTTTGCCCTGTTCCCATCATGCACTGGGACAGGAACAGACTAATTTGCATATAGCCAGGTTCTGAACTGGGATGGTGCAGTGAGCTAAAAAACGGTGTTGGATCTAGCCCTGATCTCTTGACTGGGTGAGAGTATTCTGCTTAATTCAGAAACTCTGTCCATCACCACCCCTTGTTGTTAAATATTTTGTCCACCCTAAGCGTGGAAGGGTATACTCAGATGTGAGTCCCTTGCTCATTGCACCATCAGGATTCAAGCAAGCCGGGCCGACGACGGCTGAAATGCCAGTAACCGGTCCCCGGAAGCTTGTTTCCTTCCCAGTGTAAGAATTGGCTTGGTAGTTTGGTTAGCCCTGTTCCCATCATGCACTGGGACAGGAACAGACTAATTTGCATATAGCCAGGTTCTGAACTGGGATGGTGCAGTGAGCTAAAAAACGGTGTTGGATCTAGCCCTGATCTCTTGACTGGGTGAGAGTATTCTGCTTAATTCAGAAACTCTGTCCATCACCACCCCTTGTTGTTAAATATTTTGTCCACCCTAAGCGTGGAAGGTATACTCAGATGTGAGTCCCTTGCTCATTGCACCATCAGGATTCAAGCAAGCCGGGCCGACGACGGCTGAAATGCCAGAAACCGGTCCCCGGAAGCTTGTTTCCTTCCCAGTGTAAGAATTGGCTTGGTAGTTTGGTTTGCCCTGTTCCCATCATGCACTGGGACAGGAACAGACTAATTTGCATATAGCCAGGTTCTGAACTGGGATGGTGCAGTGAGCTAAAAAACGGTGTTGGATCTAGCTATGATCTCTTGACTGGGTGAGAGTATTCTGCTTAATTCAGAAACGCTGTCCATCACCACCCCTTGTTGTTAGTAATAGACCGGCACAACGTAAGATAGCTTTCCTCCACCGAGTTGCTCAGGCAGAAATTATCTGGTAGTAGAGAAGGCAGCGAAGGTGAGCTTAATAGCCGGGACCAAGGTCTGCCCAGTTTAGCCTGTCCGACACCGGTTTCCCCCGAAAGATGGTCCCCTATGCAGAGGGAGAAAGCAACCAGTGAGTGGTTGGTCCAGTATTGACATAGAATGTCATTGACCACTACTAATTGTGCGTCAGCAAAGACCAAATCCAAGGCATGACCCCCCCTGTGAGTCGCTGATCGGACCAATTGCTGCAGCTGAATGTCGCCAAGAGCTTGGCAGAGTGTCGTGAACGCACCATCCAGCGGACCACCCTGCCATAAGTTGAAGTCCCCTAGGACCAGCAACTTGGAGTGGGTATTAGACAGGTCATATATCAGGTCGATGAAGTCTGATAGGGAAGGTACAGAGCCCGGCGGGCGATAGCACAGCACGCCTGTAAGCAGTGTTCTCTCAAGATCTTTAATACAGAACCCCATCAGCTCAAAGCCCGAAACCTCCCTAATTTTAAGTTGGAGGAGACCCAGCGTTTCTCTATAAATGACACCTATTCCACCGCCTCTGTTCTTCAGCCGAGGAGTGTGGATGATTTTGAAGCCTGGGGGGCAGGCCAAGCCCAATTCGACCAGGCAGTCCTCCCGAGTCCAAGTTTCAGTTAAAAACAAAACCTCCAGCCCCGAGGACTCGATAAGGTAGGCAATCTCTGTGTGGTGCTTGCAAAGTGACCGAACATTAAGCAGTCCGCAAGACAGAGAGCGAGGCAGAGGTAGAGCAGTAGCCCTCTGAGTCGAGGATGCCTGGCTCGGTCTCAGTTCCAACAGGGCAGCCCGAGAATAAGCTAAGCGGGAGAGTGCGAAAGACCAGAGGAAGCGGCCCGATGCGCGCCCGTTGCGCGAACGGGCGCAGACGGGCTTACCTCTGGCGCACCTCCGGCGCGCCTACGTCGGGCCCGCTGCGCGTGACCGCTGCGCGCTTGGTCAGCCATTCTTTTTTGGTATTAGACCGAGCGGAAGTCCGCCTCCTGCGTCCCTTGCCCTTAGCAAGATGGCGCCCGAAGTGCTCCCAGCCTTCACCCCCACCCAAGATGGCGGTCGGACCCGCTAATCTATCTGTATCCTGCCGAATGCGGGTGGAAACAAATTAGGGTGCGAGTAAGCCTGTCCAATTCCCCGGCCTACGGAGCCGACACCTAGGTAAGCAGCGCGAATTTAGCGAGCTCTAGCAGCTCTGTAGCGCGATGACCAGCAGCGCGAAATACGTTTTTTTAAATAAGCACAATTAAAAGTAACAGCAGCAGAGAGCGCGCAGGCCAAAGTTCTAACCTATCTATATATATATATATGTGTGTGTTTACACTTATATTCACATAAATAATCTAAAACTATTAAAAAATATACATTGTAATTCATAATATAATTTTCTACTTTTTTAATGTTTCAAGTATATATAGATATACAGATTGGAATGGGAATAGTACATTTTACCCCTCCTGAGTTCAACGATTTCCCTACTGTTGCATAGATTGGAGTGGGAATAGTATATTTATGATTCCTAGAGTTTAATATTGTTGTTAATATTGTTTAAATATATAGTATTATGTGTTTGTGTATTTAATTTATAGTTTTTATATGTATAAATGTATGTAATTTTTAAGACATTTGTATTAAAACATATTTTTATTCATTGTTTACTGTTTATATACAATTAAACTGGTAACCTTTTAATTTGATCTGTAGTTTATTTGTTTCGTGTTTTAGTTTTTTCCATGTGTATGTAACTCTATATATATATATATATATATTCACTGAAAAAACCATAGGTTATAGACCATATATAGTTAGGAATTAGCATTTACAAAACCTTATTTTACTCACACAAAACCATTGAAATTCCATATATAGTTAGTTGCACTAACTATATCGCGCACCCGCAATCCACTGCTGATGATGTCACATATTACATCATTCATGACATGGTCAGTGACATCACTGATGACATCACTGATGACATCATCTAGTGTCTGTGTGTTTTTGTAAAGTTTAAATACGTTTTACATATTGAAGAATGACTGGATGGATGGAAGACTGAGTGTGTGTGTGGCTGGCTGGGAGGTGTGTGACGCTGTGCATATCAATGTGTACTTGTATCAGTGATTGTATAAGAGAGTAAGTATGTGTTAGTATATGTGTGAAAAGTATGGTGTTCTGTGTTTAACTATAGATGAGGAAATCGAAGTGTGATTGATTCTTCACAGGACTGACTAGGTGTATGAGTGCATATGATAGTGTTCTAATAATAACTGACTGTATGTATGAGTAATTGTATGGGTGAATGAGTGAATATGTGTGTAGACGTACGAATCAGTGAGTGCGTATGTAGTAACTGGTATTGGTGTGTCATGATGTCATCAGTGATGTCATTTGAGATGTCATCAGTAATGTCATTTCAGATGTCATTAGTGATGTCATCAGTGATGTCACTGAAGTATGGTGTTCTGTGTTTAACTGTATAGATGAAGAAATGGAAGTGTGATTGATTCTTTACAGGACTGACTTGGTGTGTGAGTAACTCCATGGATGAGTGGCAGTGTGTGACTGTCTGTATAGGTGTATGAGTGCATATGATAGTGTTGTAATAATGAGTGACTGTATGTATGAGTGATTGTATGGGTGAATGAGTGAATGTGTGTGTAGACGTAGGAATCAGTGAGTGCGTATGTAGTAACTGGTATTGGTGTGTCATGATGTCATCAGTGATGTCATTTGAGATGTCATCAGTGATGTCATCAGTGATGTCATTTGAGATGTCATCAGTGATGTCATCAGTGATGTCACTGACCATGTCATGAATGATGTAATATGTGACATCATCAGCAGTGGATTGCGGGTGCGCGATATATAGTTAGTGCAACTAACTATATATGGAATTTCAATGGTTTTGTGTGAGTAAAATAAGGTTTTGTAAATGCTAATTCCTAACTATATATGGTCTATAACCTATGGTTTTTTCAGTGAATTTCAATGGTTTTTTAATAGCAAATATCATAAGCTGTCGAATGTCAAGTACGTGGTAAGTGAAAACATTTTCGGGTTTATGCACACTGATCTGCTTTGAATGGTGCCCCCCCCCCTCATTTCTATTAGGAGTACTCTCTCTTTGCAGATAGTGAAAGGTAGTTAACGCAGACCTTTGCCCCCGTTGTAATCCGTCGTGCCTGCTTCTCTCTCCATTTGATTGATTGTTATCCAAGTATTTACTGTTTTAGAATTAGTTCTCTTTGGTTCATTCTCTATTTACAAACAAACACAGAGTCGCAATACTCTGTTTAGTCTTTGCAGATAACGAAAAATCGTGTAAAAAAAAAGAAAAGGAATCGAGCAAAATCAGTAGGCCACTAATGGGATCTCTTTTTGACCTCGCTAAAATAGAAACATTAGGAACAACCCCTCATGACAAATACAAAACTAGTGAGATGAACTGAACTCCACACAATGATGGCTGCAAAACAGCTCGGCTCCGCCACCCACCCCGCCCAAAATAACGATAAAGAGCGGCTGCCATGATTGGTTGCGGAATGGCCACGACGGAGCTACGAAATGGTGCTGCTCTCATGCTAACCCCAGCTTCAGTCTGAAACATCCAGAAACACTGTAGACTACCAATTCGATCAGTTCCGGTAGCGCCCCAATGTAACCCGGTAGAGAAGAACTAGCCCTCCCCTCTTTGACTGATGGTTCTTGTTGCCTGTCCCTTCTGTTGTCATTTAACAGAACTATTTAGCCTGCTGAAAGGGGTTGTGTTCCGACCGCTGGTTGGTGGAGACATTTTGACTATATTCTGGACCTGCGTTGTCGTGTAATGCGTCATATGACGCGCCGCGTTAGCGCAACCGGAAGTCATCCGGGGCGCGCAGCGCGTAACGTAAGCATAACAAGTCATGTGACTTGTTAATAAAACTTTTCATTGGTTCATTTTACTTTTCTTATTGTAATGATGAAAGGCTTGGTCATATGACCTAAAAATTACGCTTTTTATTACTTCCGAACATTATTTTTTCTTAAATATATGTTATAATGTTCCAGGCTAATGTACTTTCCCGGAAAATTTACAACTGTCCTTCAAGTAAAATATATTCTTTTTTCGAGAAAAAGAGCGTTTCTTCGTCCCATGACGGAGCCGTTGAGCAAAAGAGGGTCGACCTGCTGTCTTAGTCGCCGATACGCCTGAATATGAGATTCTTATCGATCACTTTATGTTGCAGGAATAGAAAACACAACAGCCCTTGACCATTTATCTTTACTGCGTTCCTTCGTATTATACCTTTTACCCTTCATGTAATTGGTCTGCTTTATTTCACTTGCCTTTTAATGATTCTAAAACAGTGACTATTATTAAAAACTTTACCAATGTATATACTACTACCATGTTTTCTTTTAAAAACCTTTATTGTGAAAATTTCATTATACAAATACGAGCCTATAACCACGTGGGCCTGCCACGGAGCAAACTGTAATCGTATATGATGAATAGACATTTACACTGTAGAGGAACGTAACAGGCGGGCCATTAGGTTGCAAGAACTAAGGTGTCTAACAGTTACGGAATCGGTGGACGTACATTTTATAATTAAAATACGACAGGGCCAGTTACAATAAAATTATCTAGATATACATTTGCGGGCAAGTACCATGGGTGACGTTAATTCGAACTTTCAACAGTACAGTAATCAATAACACATCAGAACTTAATATCAATAGGGATGTCGAAATATTCAATCAATTCTCGTCCCCGCCCGCCATGTGCTTCAAAACTGCATACGTATCTCGTGATTTCAAGGTTCTGCAACCAGTACACAACAAGGAGTTACGAGTCCCATTTATTCCGGCGCCATTTTGGGCGAGGACGGGCAGGTCCAGGATATAGTCAAAATGTCTCTACCAACCATCGACTATGATGATGTTCATATGCTGTATTTATTAGAGTAACACTCATCTGTCCACATGAAATTAATTTGCCACAATCTAAACATGTCATTTTAATCTTTCCAAAGTTCTTCTAAATATTTGGGACCGTTTCCCTTGCCTCTGAAGCTCTCAGTGCCACTTCTTTGATGAATGTACTAGCAGGTCAGGGGTTCTCCTCCAAATCTCTCTTTTATGCAGCACTATAATTAATTGATGCCACCTCTCCATATGACGATGCATGGTATAGTTACCACAACTATATTTTTTTTCGGTTCCTCTGGAGAGTTCATCGTGGCAGATGAAGCGTGTAACGTACCGGGCATTTACCTTTTTTTGCATGTACAGGAAAGGAAAAAAAAATCGAGCGTCCGAGTTCTAAGGTGTCCCAGGGCCATTTTAGTGGACCAGGCCCAAATCCAAAGAACAGGCCGCCATTTTGAGAGTCCTGTTGCAGCCGCCTGTCGCTGTAGCATCAAGAGCAGCCGAAACTCAGCTGAATGGCAACTGAAACGGTAAAGGGGCGCCCCACTACAGCAGACGAGCCTCCACCTAGGAAGGCCCGTTCACGCCGCCTCCCCCCCCCCCCTTCGGGCACCCCACGCCGTTATTCGGAGCAGTATTGTAGGATGGCCACACCAGTGCGGCAACTTGCTAGACATCACCTCGGTGGTAACCGAATCTCAACGCCTTGTGGTGTCTTCTATTCAGAAAACATTGTTATGCTGCCTTCGACCTATTCGCCGCAAGTGCGCACACAACTCAACTGCATAGCTTGCTAGACACCACCTCGGTGCCATCCGGATCTTGGAATCTCAGCGCCTTTTGGTGTCTTCTCTTCAGAAAATATTGTTGCGCTGCCTTTGGCCCCATTCGCACATCGGTCCGCTACTGACGCCATCTCACAGGCTAATGGGGCGCCCCACGCCGACTTTCAGCATTGTAGGATGACCACACCAGTACAGCAACTTGCTAGACATCACCTCGGTGCCATCCGGATCTCGGCGCCCCACTGCAGATGAAGTGCCTCTCAACTATGAAACCACCACGGTGACATCCGGATCTTGGCGCGTTGTGCTGCCTTCGGCCTATTCGCACATCGGTCCGCTACTGACGCAAACTCACAGGCCAACGGGGCGCCCCACGCCGACTTTCAGCATTGTAGGATGGCCACACCAGTGCGGCAACTTGCTACACACCACCTCGGTGCCATCCGGATCTTGGCATCTCAACGCCTAGTGGTATCTTCCATACAGAAAATATTGTTACGCTGCCTTTCGCACATCAGTCCGCAACTTAGACATCACCTCGGTGCCATCCGGATCTTGGCATCTCAGCGCCTTGTGGTGTCAGTCAGAAAATATTGTTGCGCTGCCTTTGGCCCCATTCGCACATCAGTCCGCTACTGACACCATCTCACAGGCCAACAGGGCGCCCCACGCCGACTTTTACCATTGTACGATGGCCACACCAGTGCCACAACTTGCTAGACACCACCTCGGTGCCATCCGGATCTTGGCATCTCAGCGCCTTGTGGTGTCTTCAAATCAGAAAATATTGTTGCGCTGCCTTTGGCCCCATTCGCACATCGGTCCGCTACTGACGCCATCTCACAGGCCAACGGGGCGCCCCACGCCGACTTTCAACATTGTAGGATGGCCACAGAAGTGCGACAACTTACTAGACACCACCTCGGTGCCATCCGGATCTTGGCGCGTTGTGCTGCCTTCGGCCTATTCGCACATCGGTCCGCTACTGACGCAAACTCACAGGCCAACGGGGCGCCCCACGCCGACTTTCAGCATTGTAGGATGGCCACACCAGTGCGGCAACTTGCTACACACCACCTCGGTGCCATCCGGATCTTGGCATCTCAGCGCCTAGTGGTGTCTTCTATTCCGAAAATATTGTTGCGCTGCCTTCGGCCCCATTCACACATCGGTCCGCTACTGACGCCATCTCACAGGCCAACGGGGCGCCCCACGCCGACTTTCAGCATTGTAGGATGGCCACACCAGTGCGGCAACTTACTAGACACCACCTCGGTGCCATCCGGATCTTGGCGCGTTGTGCTGCCTTCGGCCTATTCGCACATCGGTCCGCTACTGACGCAAACTCACAGGCCAACGGGGCGCCCCACGCCGACTTTCAGCATTGTAGGATGGCCACACCAGTGCTGCAACTTGCTGGACACCACCTCGGTGCCATCCGGATCTTGGCGCGTTGTGTTGCCTTCGGCCTATTCGCACATCGGTCCGCTACTGACGCCGCCTCACGTGCCAACGTATTTTCTCCGCATTTTATACCCTATGCCGCATAACAGGTCATGTGACTTGTTTATAAAACTTTTCATTGGTTCATTTTACTTTTGGTTTCCTAATGATGGAAGGCTTGATCATATGACCTAAAAACAACACTTTTCATTGGATGAAAAAAATTTTTTTTCCCAAACGATGAAAGCCCCACCTTGTTTCTGGATGTTTCAGACTGAAGCTGGCGTCAGCATGAGAGCACCACCATCTCGTAGCTCCGTCGTGGTCATTCCGCGAGCAATCATGGCAGCCGCTCCCCACCAGAAGCCTGCAGGAGTCGGGGCCCCCAAAACTTTTGATGAATTCTCAAGGCGGAGGAGACGCTTTCGAGAATGGGGTCCAAGACCTAGCAGACAAGCGTCCGATTTCCAAGGTGTCCCAGGGCCATTTCAGTGGACCAGGCCCAAAAAGGAAAGAGCCTGCCGCCATTTTGAGAGTCCTGTGACAGCCGCCTATCGCTGCACCGCAAGAGTGGGCGCAACTCAGCTGAATTGCGGCTTTTGACACAGTGGACCAAAAACGGACGGAATGGCAACTGAAACGGTAAAGGGGCGCCCCACTACAACAGATGACACTCCACCTGGAGAGGCCCGTTCACGCCGCCTCCCCCGGGGCGCCCCACGCCGTTATTCGGAGCAGCATTGTAGGATACCAAAACCAGTGCGGCAACTTACTGGACATCACCTTGGTGCCATCGTTCTGCTGCCTTGGAACTATTCGCACAACAGTTTGCTACTGATGACCCACCCCCCGCGACGCCCCACGCCGGAAATCTGGACGTTGTGCTGCGTTGGGACTATTCGCACAGCCGACCGCTACTTCGTTGTTTTTCCCTAAAAATGTTTATATGTTATTACTATTTTTGTTTTCTTGTATATATTTATAAATTATTAAAGTTTTATAATCTTACTACTTTGTCGGAGTGCTATATATTTTTAATGTGACACATAATTGTAAAAACTTTGATGTACAAAGAGTCATCCCTGGAATCTTCCGCTTCAGGCTCGGTCCCCTCCCCAATCACAATACAGGATGGTTTTCAGATAATAGCAACGCTTCTGCTGTGACGGATCTCATCGAGTGTGGGCCTTGATCTACTATAACTCCTTTGAAGAGGGGTGATTCTTTACAGCTGGGGCCATAAACTACATCTGCAGGGCTAGCTGATACCCTAGGACCAGCCTGGACAATCGGACACAGAGGAAAAGGAGTGTCAGAGGGTGCGGTAGTGAATAGGGCGAAAGGGAGGTGTAGGGCAGGCACAGGGTGTGATTCTCAGGGAAGAGCAGCGCAGATGGGGGGAGGTTTATTACCCATGCATAAGACAGAGAGCGGGGGTGACCACTGCCTGGGGGAGATGCTTGCGAGGGTGGGGAGCCATGCTAAGGATCGACAGCGTGCACAGAGTGGGTCTGGTCAAGGCATCTAAAATGGCTGCCGTGCACGACAAAAGTGTGGCATTTGAAAAAAGACAAGATGGCGCAGACAATGTTTTTCAACACTTCCTGATTTCCTTCGAATCGAACGTTAACAGACGTTGGGGCATATTACCAAAGTTAAGCGATATTTATCCCTAACGATGCTTAGCAACGATTTTTTTACCGCTAAGCATCGTCAGAAATTATCGCAGATAAACCTTGCTATTATCAAGGTTTATCGCAAATACGATAAAAAACGACCGCAATGCATTAATATCGCTGAAAACTCAGCGATATTCATGCATTACCGAGCTAATGCTCTTAGCCATGTTATCCACCTCCCATTGGATAACATGGCTAAGAACTGCTCAGGGCAGGTGCTAGCTTTTGGAGATATTCGCGCTTATCTCGAATATTTCCAAAAGTTGATAATAGGAGATAGCGATGTTAGCGACTGTTTCCAGTCGCTAACATCTTGGCATGCCCACTTTGCATGTCATTAGTGATAAATATCACTCACATGCAAAGTGGGGCCCAAGATGGTCGCTATCTCCTACTAGCCGTCGCTAACTGGTGTTAGCAACAGCTAGGTAATACAGATATAATTTTATCTCCGCGAAGCGGAGCGCTGTTACAGATATATATCTTGTTTTTGAACGTTAATTTCTCAAAATGCACTGAAGCACATGTATTGAGACCTAGCAAAGGCACATCGAGCTACCAGTCCCTACAATTTTGCCAAGTTTCGTGCAAATCCATTCAGCCGTTCGATTATTATTATTATTTTTTTTTTGCCCCGCGGGGCCCTTTTAAAACCTCCACATCAAACCTAAGAGGTCAAGGAGGATCTACTATGCCCCCTTATGGTCATTTGCCCCTTCGCTTTGGCCTCCTCTTGTCTCTCGATCCTACCGAGAGACAAGATGGCGGCCGCTACGGACTGTTTGGAATGTTTACAGACACCGGAGAGCCAATCAGCTTCGCTTCGCAAAGCTCCGTAACGCGAAAAGTACGCGAAGCGGTGCGCTGTTACAGATATATATCTTTTTTTGAACGTTAATTTCTCAAAATCCACTGGAGCACATATATTGAGATCTAGCAAAGGCACATCGGGCTACCAGTCCCTACAATTTTGCAAAGTTTCGTGCAAATCCATTCAGCTGTTCGATTATTATTATTATTTTTTTTTTTTGCCCCGCGGGGCCCTTTTAAAACCTCCACATCAAACCTAAACGGTCAGGGAGGATCTACTATGCCCCCTTATGGTCATTTGCCCCTTCGGTTTGGCCTCCGCTTGTCTCTCGATCCTACCGAGAGACAAGATGGCGGCCGCTACGGACTGTTTGGAATGTTTACAGACGCCGGAGAACCAATCAGCTTCGCTTCACAAAGCTCCGTTGCGCGAAAAGTCCGCGTACTGGAGCGCTGCCCGGTCCGCTGTTACAGATATATATCTTTTTTTAAACGTTAATTTCTCAAAATCCACTGGAGCACATATATTGAGACCTACAAAAGGCACATCGGGCTACCAGTCCCTACAATTTTGCCAAGTTTCGTGCAAATCCATTCGGCCGTTCGGGCTAAAAGTGAGGCCAACCGCCCTATGGAAAACTCAATGTTAAAAACACGTTTTGGGACCCCCCTTTTTTCTCGGCCCCCCCTTGACGAACCCCCCCCCAAATTTCCAGGGGCTGCTCAGAAACAAAATGTTCCATTTTCCTGAATATTTCAGCCAATTCCGTCCACAAACGCCAAAGTTATTAGACATAGAATTTTCAAAAATCCCATAGAGAAAAAATCCTAACTATATATACCTACTGGCGACCGCCAGTAGGTAATATATATATATATTCACTGATAAAACCATAGGTTTCAGGCCTGATATAGTTAGGAATTAGCATTTTAAAAAAACTTTGAAATTCACTTAAAAAACCCATAGGTTTTAGGCCTTATATAGTTAGGAATTAGCATTTAAAAAACCTATAAAATTCACTCAAAAAACTATAAGTTTTAGGGGTGTTATAGTTAGCTGGACATTTCACTCATACAAAACCATTGAAATTGCTCCAATATAGTTAGTTGTACTAACTATATTTCGCGCACCCGCAATCCACTGCTGATGATGTCACATATTACATCATTCATGACATGGTCAGTGACATCACTGATGACATCTCAAATGACATCACTGATGACATCACTCTCTCTACACGCACACATATACACATATATATATATGCATATATATGCATATGCATTTATATATATGTATGTGTATATATATATATATATATACATACATATATAAACAAATATAATCTGCATATCTATATAAATACAAATATAAATGCATGCATACATATACATATATGCGCACATATGCATGTTATTTACATGAAAGTTTTAAAAACACTAATAAAAGCAAAGTTAAAAAGCCACCTCATTACAAACAGAATGACTTTCTCTCAAACGAGGGCGAGATCTATTGCATTATCAATGCTTGTTTACTTTGGTTCCATCAAGAAGGCATTCAGATGAGTCACACATTTGCCATAAATTCTGAATGTTAGCACTCTAGTTGCTCATTAGATCACTGTAGTAAAGCTACTGCTCACCAGGGAATTCTGCTGCTGGTATTCAAAGTGCATGTTTCAGTCTGCATGTCAGAATTGTTTTAATGAAATAGAAGATGATTTGAGAAGTCACTCAAAATGTGCCCTAATTGTTCTTTCTGAAGCACTAATCATACTTTCTATGGCAAAATGAACCCCCTCATTTTGTTCCTTTTTAAATTAAATGTTTTCAGACTTACCACTTCATTCCAATCAAAGATGGCCTCTGGTGTGCCATACTTTTGTCATAAGTAGGACTGTTAGCGCTCTAGTTGTTCTTTAGAACACTCTGGGACATTCTGTCATTGGGCTCTACTTGGGCTACATCTGGGTGATATTTGGGCTACATTTGGGCTCTTTTGTCTCTGGTGGCCATCTTGGGAGACTGCATGTCAGAATTTTTTAATGAAATAGAAGAGGATTTGAGAAGTCCCTCAAAATGTGCCCTCATTTTTCTTTCTGCAGCACTAATCATACTTTCTGTGGCAAAATATACCACCTCATTTTGTTCCTTTTTAAATTAAGTGTTTTAAGAGTTACCACTTTATTCCAATCAAGATGGCTTCAGGTGTGCCATACCTTTGTAATAAGTAGGACTGTTAGCGCTCTAGTTGTTCTTTAGAACACTCTAGGAGGCTGCAGTAAAACACAAAGGAATCAACTGACAGTCTCTGTCCTTTTTTTTTTTTTTTCTGTCCTTGTGGGATGTATATGTTTTACTGAGAATGTCAGACTTCATTCTCACATGACTGAGAAAGATAATGTGAATTTATAGAAAATATGCTTTCAGTTTAGCTTATAGATCCCCTTCCAAACCACTGTGGGAAAAGTATGAGATAATAGTTTTCTTTCAAACATGATTCATGATATCCCAGCAGAAGGCTTTTTCACATGGTAAAATCACCTTAGAACACACCACAATTCCTAAAATGAGTATGGTACCATCAACAAATGATTTATAATGTAACTAAAGTCCTAAAACCCTCTATTAACTACAATGCTTTTTAATGAGGTGCTATCATGTATATTGGTCCCAAGATGGCTGCCAACACTTCTTGGATGAAGTGCTGACAGTCAATCAGATCTCACGCGTACCCAGCGATTTTTCCAAGTCCTTGTGGGACCCCCTGAGCAGGCCTAGGGGGTCAGGGTGCTTCTACCCTGCCCCCTTTTTGAGTTCTACACGTTTGTTTTTCTGCTTTCCTGTGCCTCAGTCTTACGAGGTACAAGATGGCTGCCAACAATTTCTGTTTTGGAGTGTTGACAGACATTGGCAGCCAATCAGAATGCAGCTCGTACTCGGGAAGGTACAGAGTACAGTAAGCTTACAGAAAGCTTATATAGATACATATGTGTTTTTGAAGTTAAATTTCATAAAAACCACTGGAGCAATTTTCACCAAATATAGAAAAGGCACTTCTGCCTACCAGTCCCTACAATTTTCCAAAGTTTGGTGTAATTCCATTCAGCGGTTCGGGCTGTAGCCGTGTCTGAACGTCCTATGGAAATTAACATGGGGAAAACACGTTTTGGGACCCCCCTTTTTTCTCAGCCCCCGCTTGACGAATCCCCGGAAAACTTTAAGGGAAGGAGCAGAAATGAGCTGGCCAAAATTTTTGATAATTTCACGCAATTTCCTCAATCAACGCCAAAGTTATTCCCAATAGAATGTTGTGGATTTCCTATGGAAACTAGGTCCTAACTATATATACCTACTGGCTATCGCCAGTAGGTACTATATATATATATATTCACTGAAAAAACCATAGGTTTCAGCCAAGTTATAGTTAGGAATTAGCATTTAAAAAACCTTAGAAATTCACTGAAAAAACCATAGGTTTCACACAAGTTATAGTTAGCTGGATGTTTCACTTATACAAAACCATTGAAATTCCCCCGTTATAGTTAGTTCAGCTAATTATAACTCGCGCGCCCGCAATGCACTGCTGATGACGTCACATATTACATCACTCATGACATGGTCAGTGACATCACTCATGACATCACTGATACATACAAATATTCCTCTAAAATCAGCCAAAAAAAAAAGTTTGGAGTGTTGACAGACAGTTGACAGCCAATTAGAAAGCAGCTAGTGCTCGTAAGGGTACGCGTATAATCTTTGGACAGTACGCGTACGGTACTTCGTCCATAGATATATCTATGATTTTAATTTTGATTTTCTCAGGAACTACTGAACGGATTTACACCTTTTAACAAAAAGCGTAATCTGCGAACCAAACTCTACCTTTTTGCCAAATTTGGTGTAATTCCGTTCAGCAGTTCGGGCTGGAGCCGTGTCTGGAGGTCCCTATGGAAAATTGCATGGGGAAAACACGTTTTGGGACCACCCTTTTTTCTCGGCCCCCACTTGACGAATCACCCCGAAACTTTCAGGGAAGGAGCGGAGGGCCATCTTCTTTGAGATTTTCGCGAAGATTCATTGACCGGCACCAAAGTTATTCCAAATAGAATGTTGAGGATTTCCTATCAAAACTAGGTCCTAACTATAACTGCCTACTGGCGACCGCCAGTAGGTGATATATATATATATATAGATATATCCAAAACACACCACTCCAGTTAGAAGAAGTAGAGGCCACTCGGGGGACACGCTGGAAGACCTTTAATAGGACAGCTCGGGCATGATGCATTTCGGCCTTACGACCTTCTGCAGATGCCGCTGCTCGCAAGGTACTGCTGCACCCCCCCTTTAAAATAACCAGGCTCAATCCCATTGGTGGTAGTCCGCTTGATATCAGGTCACATGGTCGCAACTCTACTGTAGCTTCAACAAAACTACAGCTCCCAGAATGCAGTGTTATTGGGTAAGTGTTGCCTGGGGAGAGCCTGATCGTTGTAAGCTCCTGTTAGCATTAGTTGTTGAACGAAAGGTGCGGAGTGTCCGAATATAAAGTCCTTGTTTGGAGATCTGTGATAGGGCTTCCTCGAGTCCCCTTTGATGTTCCACCCTAGATATATATATATATATATATATATTACCTACTGGCGGTCACCAGTAGGTGGATATAGGTAGGACCTAGTTTCCATAGGAAATCCACAACATTCTATTTGGAATAACTTTGGCTCCGGTTGATGAATCTTCGCGAATTTCTCAAAGAAGATGTCCCGCTTGGCTCCGCTCCTTCCCTGAAAGTTTTGGGGGGGATTCGTCAAGTGGGGGCTGAGAAAAAAGGGGGGTCCCAAAACGTGTTTTCCCAATGTTATTTTCCATAGGACGTTTAGACACGGCTGAACGGAATTACAAGAAATTTGGCAAAATGGTAGAGTCTGATGCGCAGATCAAGCTTTTGCTTAAATGGTGTAAATCCCACCAGTAGTTCCTGAGAAAATCAAAAGAGAAAAAATATATATATCTATAAGCGCGCACAGTGAGCGCAATGTGGGCGCACCAACTCAGAAGAATCCTGTGGCTGCCGTTCTGCCATTTTGATATGAAAGAAGCTGGAACAAAGCAGAGATCCTTCTCTCAGGAAACCAAAAGAGATAGTGAGGGAAGTGGGTGGGGTATTTCAAGATTCTGGAAAAGAAACTACTTTAAACCAATCAAAAGTGTTGTTTTCATGTCACATGACTTTACGTGCGCGCAATGTGTGCGCACGCATGCGTGCACGTTGCGCGACCGTCGCATATAAATGACGTTTTACCCGATTTTCGTAAAAGCTTTTAAAAACGTGAAAAGGAGGCAGGGAAGAGACTCCTAGACCCCTGAGGCCTTCTCATAGGGTCCCTGAAGGACCCCGAAGGGCAAAAAAAACTTTTTGTTTTTTTAAATCGTCGAGGTGCGCGCACGTTGCTTGCACCCTCGAGGCAGAACTGAGTCAAAAACAATAGTGGAGAACGTGAAAAGGGGCAGGGTAGAGACTCCCTGACCCCCTAAGCCTTCTCAGGGTGTCTCTGAAGGACCCCTAAGGGCAAAAAAAACATTTAAAAAAAAATCACGAGGTGCGCGCACGTTACGCGCACGTTAAAAAAAAAATTAATTGACAAATTTGACTGTTTATATTTTGATTGAAGATGTAGACTATACTGTTTAACTTTATCCAAATCATAAAAACTAGCTGTGCTGTTGCATATTACAGGATACAGTAAATGTATTACAATATACAAAGGCAGTTTGTTGGAAAATAAACATATTAAAAATTTAAAAATTGATACAGAAATTAGCATTTTAAAAACCTTGGAAATTCACTGAAAAAACTATAGGTTTCACACACGTTATATTTAGGAATTAGCACTTAAAAAACTTTGTAAAATCACTGAAAAAAACATAGATTTCACACACGTTATAGTTAGGAATTAGCATTGAAAAAACCTTAGAAATTCACAGAAAAACCATAGGTTTCACACACATCATATTTAGGAATTATCATTTAAAAAACCTTGCAAATTCACTGAAAAAACCATAGGTTTCATGCCTGATATAGTTAGGAATTAGCATTTAAAAAACCTTTGAAATTCACTGAAAGAACCATAGGTTTCAGGCCTGATATAGTTAGGAATTAGCATTTAAAAAACCTTAGAAATTCACTGAAAAAACTGTAGATTTTAGGGGTGTTATAGTTAGCTGGACCTTTCACTCATCCAAAACCAACGAAATTCCTCCGATATAGTTAGTTGTACTAACTATATCTCGCGTGCCCGCAATCCACTGCTGATGATGTCACATATTACATCATTCATGACATGGTCAGTGACATCACTGATGACATCTCAAATGACATCACTGATGACATCTTCCACGTGACGATACACCTCATCATACACTAGTATACCCTTTCGTCACTCACTGTAAAATACAGAGTACCATATTTAAATCCATTGACACACCGATACAAGTTTCTAAAAAACCACTCAGTGATTCCTAGATCTATACACACATCTAATCACTTACCTACAGATTCACTCATACATTCAGTCAATGATCAATAGAACACTATCAAATATACTGATACACCTATATCGACATTACACACCAGCACACATCCTATTCACTTATAAAGTCATCCTATTCACTTATGCAAACAATGGATGATACTTACATTTACTTAGCTATACACTTATACAAACACCACTTTATCTATTCATATAGATAGTAAATTATACTTAGTGTGTTATAAAATCACTATTACAAGTATACAGTTATCTATACAGTCACGCATACAATCATTGAGTCTTACATATACTTTTTTATAAACAACAACTGACACATATATTGCCTTTTATTTTTCTACTTTGTTGGACATGTACCATTAAGAGAGATATTTGCTCATCACCACACCCATAAAGATATTCACTCATCCAAACAACTGTTATAACATGTATTCTTAACGTCATATACCTACTAAATCAACAATTCACACATCTTTGGCCAGTCACACATCTCCCACCGAACCACACACACATTCACTATCCAATACAAATACTTAGTTAACTAATCAATAACTAATATAGACTTTCAAATAGCTAGTAACCAACTGGAGAAGTAGTTTTTACAACAACTGACAAAGTGATACAGATGTTCACACAGTTTAGTCACTATCCAATATATTTAGAGAGACACTTTAAATTAGTCAAGTAAACAGTCAATCACACTGCTACTAAATCCTCCATCCAGATATTTATATTTATATATCCACTCATTTTTCAATGCAAATTGCTATATATATAATACATATTTAAATAACAAAGCAAACCACATTCACTGGATGATGTCCTCAGTGATGTCATTTGAGATGTCATCAGTGATGTCACGGACCATGTCATGAATGATGTAATATGTGACATCATCAGCAGTGGATTGCGGGCGCGCAAGATATAGTTAGCACAATTAACTATATCG
This sequence comes from Lissotriton helveticus, assembly GCF_964261635.1. Lineage (NCBI taxonomy): Eukaryota > Metazoa > Chordata > Amphibia > Caudata > Salamandridae > Lissotriton > Lissotriton helveticus. Next base: position 885,325,325 of record NC_136070.1, read on the forward strand.
GAGGAATTTCAATGGTTTTGTATGAGTGAAATGTCCAGCTAACTATAACACCCCTAAAATATACAGTTTTTCCAGTGAATTTCTAAGGTTTTTTAAATGCTAATTCCTATCTATATATGGCCTAAAACCTATGGGTTTTTTAAGTGAATTTCAAAGGTTTTTTTAAATGCTAATTCCTAACTATATCAGGCCTGAAACCTATGGTTTTATCAGTGAATATATATATATATATATATATATATATATATATATATATATATATATATATATATATATATATATATATATAGTTACATACACATGGAAAAAACTAAAACACGAAACAAATAAACTACAGATCAAATTAAAAGGTTACCAGTTTAGTTGTATATAAACAGTAAACAATGAATAAAAATATGTTTTAATACAAATGTCTTAAAAATTACATACATTTATACATATAAAAACTATAAATTAAATACACAAACACATAATACTATATATTTAAGCAATATTAACAACAATATTAAACTCTAGGAATCATAAATATACTATTCCCACTCCAATCTATGCAACAGTAGGGAAATCGTTGAACTCAGGAGGGGTAAAATGTACTATTCCCATTCCAATCTGTGTAACAGCAGGGAGAGCGTTGGACACCAGAGGGGTAACATTTACTATTCAAATTCAAGCCTATGCAAAAGTAGGGAAAGCCTTGGACTCTGGAGGAGTAAAAAGTTACTTGTCTCTGTCTAGCCTGTGCAGCAGTAGAGAGTACTTCACTTCAAACAAATAACATATTTTAAAAAATCTATAAAATAACCAAACATAAACATTTCTAAATATAAAAAATGTATATCTAATTTTTAACAAAATTTAAACAAATGATATATTTATTACAACGTTTAATAATTATTATTAATAAATCAAATATTAATAATTTACCTAAAATACCCAATATGGGCCTTATTATGATGTTGGTGGGATTGCCACTGTTAGGTCATTGGTGGCAGTTCAACTGAGATACAGGCCATCGGTCCGACCGTTCCATTATGATTCAGCCAGTTCGACCGCAATGGTTGGGGGGAAGGAACGCCGCCTCCGACAGGATCAAAGATCCCGTCAGGGTTGTGTTTTGCATCGTATCCCTAGCACTGCGGCAGTGCCTGCACAGGGATTATGATGTCCCTTTCGACTTTCTTTTCATAGCAAGCAGACATCCATGAAAAGGCAGAAGGAACCAGGTTTTGAGGGCCCCAAACAGTGCTCCAGCCCCCCTTGGGCCACAGCTAAGTGCCCCTGGGGGGCACGTAGGGTGCCCTCCCACACATCCATTTATTATTTGTAATCATTTACTTCCCACCCTTTACCCGTACAAGTCCCACAACCTGCACCTAAAAGAAAACATAAAAATAAATCAATTACACAATATGCATACTTGATTATCAATTGAATAATTAATTTTAATTTATATAATTTAATTATAATTATTGTACTTCCCCCCTTGTACCCCTACAAACCCCAAAACCCACTTTGACACTAAAAATCACATTTAACAATTAAATTACATTTGAAAACAACAATAAATTTACAAACTATGTTTAAAAACATTAACAAAAATTATACAAACAATTTATGATATATACAATTAAAACATATACTAAAATACATCAATATAATCAAAAACTGATATTTTTAAAAAATATATTTTTGTAAGTAACATTAACAACATAGATATTTTTAACATCAATATTGCTTACTTTAGAAATTCAATGTGTTTATCAACAATATTCCTGTATCACGATATTTGCGTATCACAATATTAAACACTCAATATTTATGTTTATCAATAGTTTTAACTCAATATTTTGTCCGAATACACCCCCATGCTGTGCATATATTATACCAGATTATAGACTCTGAAATACTGGTGGAAGAATGGTGTGAGTTAAAGGATGATGCCGACCTGACCTGGTCAGAACCGGTCGCTCCACCCGCCGCGCGGCCCTCCTTAGTGTGCCTGTGGTGCCTGGTATCGTATCTGATTTGCATCTCCTTCATTTCATTGTTTTTGTGCCAGTGACCTTCTCCCTTGTGCCCCCGATCTCGTCTGTGCCAGCAATAATTGAATTTCATTGTTTTTGTGCCAGTGACTGTGTTTGTGCCAGTGACATCCTCCGTTGTGCCCCCGATCTCGTCTGTGCCAGCAATAATTGAATTTCATTGTTTTTGTGCCAGTGACTGTTTTTGTGCCAGTGACCTCCTTGGTTGTGCCCCCGATCTCGTCTGCCATTATTTTGTTGTGCCCGTCTCTCCACCCCGCTCCCCACTCCCTGCCGCTGCTCCCCCGCGGCCCCACCCCCGTTCCCTCCAGCATCTCCAGACCGATCCACTCCCCACTCGCCACCCCGCTCCCGCCTCCTAGCTGCTCCTCCCTCGCTCTGCCCCCCTCCACTCTACACCTATGGCAGAGTCACGTACGCGCAGCGGGTGCGCCCTATGCATGCCGAAGGCGCGCCAAAGGTAAGCCAGGACCGCGCACAGCGCCAGACCCCCTGGCCCGCGCAGAAACCATCCCACCTGCCAAACGTATGACGCCACCACCCTCACTGCCCTCAACACCGGCCGACTCCCCGACCGCAACCGAGCCGCCCCAGGATGCACCCACGGACCCTTCACCTGCCAATCCTGCAAGTTCTGCTGCATCAGGACCTACACCGCATCCACACACGCCAAGCAGAGCTCCAACAACAACCACCTGAAGTGCATCCTGCTCAACACCCGCTCGGTCCACAGACACGCCATTGAACTATGGAACCTACTCAACACCACATCTCCGGACGTCGCCTTCCTCACGGAAACCTGGATGAACGCCTCATCAGCGCCCGACATCGCCATAGCCATCCCGGACGGATACAAGATCATCCGAAGGGACCGCATCAACCAAACAGGAGGAGGCATTGCCATCATCCACAAGAACACCATCCGCATCACGACCAGCCCCGACGACACCCTCACAGCCGCCGAACACCTTCACTTCCAGATACACACCGACCCCAAGACCACACTCAGAGGCACCCTCATTTACAGACCCCGCACACAATTCAGCGAAGACATCGCTGACTTTGTCAGCCCACACGCCCTCCCCTCCGATGATTATATTCTCCTAGGGGACCTCAACTTCCACCTGGAGAATAACAATGACAACAACACCACCACCCTGCTGGACAACCTCGCCAATCTCGGACTCAAACAACTGGTGAACACCCCCACCCACTAAGCCGGACACAGGCTCGACCCAATCTTCTCCTCCAGCAAGCACATTTCCTTCAACCACTCCATGGGACTCCACTGGACAGACCACAGCTGCGTCCACTTCAGCTTCAGAAAGACCACGACCCACCACCACCCACAACAGGTCCCCCGCAGATGCTGGAACAAAATTATCACCGACCAGCTTATCACATCACTGAACCAGAACCCTCCTGCCAGATCAACGAACCCCAATCAAGCAGCCAACAACCTCGCACAGTGGATCACCAACTGCGCTGATGACCTAGCACCCCTGAAAAACCGCCCCAACAAGCCAGGAAGCAAAAAAGCCTCCTGGTTCAACGACGACCTCAAGAACTCCAAGAAGAACTGCCGAACCCTCGAGAAAGCCTGGCGAAGAAACCCAACCACAGACAACATGACCGCTCTCAAGCATGCCACCCGCAAACACCACCAACTGATCCGCACCACCAAGAAATCAGCATTCATGGATCGACTAGACAACAATGCCCACAACAGCAAGGAACTCTTCAGCATCGTCAAAGAGCTCACCAACCCCAGCGCCGGCAACAACAACATCACTCCCTCACAAGACCTCTGCGACTCCCTCGCCTCGTTCTTCCAGAGCAAGATCGCAGACATACACAACAGCTTCGGCGATCCGACCACTCCCCCAACCACAGAACCGAAGCCTCCCACCACCACCCTCCGCGCCTGGACCCCGATCAGCACCGAAGACACCATCCGCTCGATGAACACCGTCCACTCCGGATCGCCAACCGACCCATGCCCCCACCACATCTTCAACAAGGCCGACTCCGTCATCGCACCCCAACTCCAGGACATCATCAACTGCTCCTTCAACACCGCTACCTTCCCGGAAAGCTGGAAGCATGCTGAGCTCAGCGCCCTCCTGAAGAAACCTTCAGCAGACCCCACCGAACTTAAGAACTATTGCCCCATCTCGCTCCTCCCATTCCCCGCAAAAGTCATAGAGAAGACCGTCAACAGTCAGCTCGCCGCCTTCCTCGAGTCTAACGGTTCCCTCGACCCCTCACAATCCGGCTTCCGAGCCAACCACAGCACCAAAACCGCCCTCATCGCAGCCACAGACGACATCCGAACCCTGCTCGACAATGGGGAAACAGCGGCCCTCATCCTCCTGGACCTCTCCGCAGCGTTCGACACGGTATGCCACCGCACCCTAGTACAACGCCTCAACAACGTCGGGATACAAGATAAAGCATTGGAGTGGATCATCTCGTTCCTCGCCGGAAGAACACAGAGAGTCCGCCTCCCCCCATTCAGATCAGAGGCCACCGAAGTCATCTGCGGCGTACCACAAGGATCATCGCTCAGCCCCACCCTCTTTAACGTCTACATGAGCCCCCTCGCATCCATCGCACGCCAACACAACCTCAACATCATCTCCTACGCCGACGACACCCAGTTGATCCTCTCCCTCACCAAAGACCCAACCACCGCCAGAACCAACCTACACGAAGGGATGAAAGAAGTAGCCGAGTGGATGAAGAACAGCCGCCTAAAACTGAACTCAGACAAGACGGAAATCCTCATCCTGGGATCATCCCCCTCTGCCTGGGACGACTCCTGGTGGCCCCCGGCTCTAGGCAGCGCACCCAAACCAACGGACCATGCACGCCACCTGGGCTTCATCCTAGACTCCTCCCTCTCGATGACCAAACAAGTCAACGCCGTCTCATCATCCTGTTTTAACATCCTACGCATGCTCCGGAAGATCTTCAGATGGATCCCCATTGAAACAAGGAAGACGGTCACCCAAGCACTTGTCACCAGCCGACTGGACTACGGAAACACCCTCTACACCGGAACCACAGCCAAACTGCAGAAAAGACTTCAACGCATTCAGAACGCCTCCGCACGACTTATCCTGGACATACCTCGACACAACCACATAACCGGACACCTGAGAGACCTGCACTGGCTCCCCGTCAGCAGGAGAATCACGTTCCGTCTCCTCACTCACGCACACAAGGCCCTCCACAACCTAGGACCCAGATACCTTAACAACCGCCTGACCTTCTACACCCCCACCCGCCAACTGCGATCTTCCAACCAAGCCCTAGCCGCGATTCCACGCATCTGAAGAGCCACCATGGGGGGAAGATCCGTCTCCTACTTGGCGGCCAAGACCTGGAATTCCCTCCCCACCCACCTCCATCGTACCGAGAACCACCTCTCCTTCAGGAAGCAACTCAAGACCTGGTTATTCGATCAGTAGCGAACTCCTCTCCCCTAAGCGCCTTGAGACCCTCTGGGTGAGTAGCGCGCTGTACAAATTTCTGATTGGATTGGATTGGATTGGATTATGGCCTAATACTCTTTTGATTCATTTGCACATGATATGAACTGACGTATAGATTTTTGGATGCAGTCAGACAAGACTGTTCACTGGTTCTGATCCTTTGTTACCTGCACTTTGTCAATTAGTACCCAGTCATTTTAACTACTGACCTTGCAGACTATGGGCCTGATTCACAGAACTAGCTTAAGACAAAATCCTAAACTTACTACCATTTTGGTATTCACAGAAGGCACTTACTCATTTTGGTATTCACATAAGGCACTTACTCATTTTGGTATTAACGAAAGGCACTTACTCATTGATGAGTAAGTGCCTTCTGTTAATACCAAAATGGTAGTAAGTTTAGGAATTTATCTTAAGTTAGTGCTGTGAATCGGGCCCTATGTCTGCAAATTTAAACCCTGGCCATTCCCGTGTTGACATGCAGGTACAAAAGTTTTAGGGCTGCTATTACGAATGTCATTGATGAATACAAAGAATACTGTATCCGTGCCCTCTTTTCTCACTCTTCGAGGTCTTCATGATCTGTATACAAGGTGTTTCTATTTCAAAACAAGCAGGTGTCCACAGAGCAAGCCATAACATGTCCACTTTGGGTGAAATAGGCGATTTGCAGTCATAATTTAAATAAGATTTGGACCTCAAGTTTGCCTTCGTTGGGAAGGATGCCCATTCTTGCTCTTACGGGGAGAGAGAACATTCTAGCAAGACTCTGGCCTGGCGGCTTAAGGGAGCACAGTCCAGAACAGTGGTTTAGACTCTGCACTACGCCACAGGTACACTTATTACAGGAGTTGATGCCATGCTACAGAACTTTTACACTTCATATAGGACATTTATTCAGTGATGATGGTTAGGCATCCCTATGCAATACTCTCACAATACCCCAAAGATAGTCCTTTGGATAAACAATAACAAAGCCTTAGTTAAGTTGTGGCAAACAGCAGTCAGGCTCTACTGCAGGAACATGTGTTAAGCATTTCAGAGCAGTTACATTGACGATAAGTAATGTATATGACTAGTCTTAGGTGGTGAACTTCATTCTGTTCGCAGAGTATTCCGCACTCTGTGATCCGTGGAGCACGAGGAGTTTTGTTTGTCCTGGCTTCTGCTCACGAACGTTAAGTTGGTGAGCATGAGCAAAAAAAATCCAATGCTAGACCACCTCCCGTCGACAGTTCTCAACGTGGGTGGATGGTCGCGACCTGTCACATTGCGAAACCATCCATTCACATTGAGGAAGCTGCTACATGAGTAGAACATCTACTTGAGGGGCAGAAAGAAACAGCGCCCTCTTGCACTGTTCACTGTGCAGTTTGCGCTGATTTTCCAGCATAGGGCAAACACCCAGCACTAAAGTTCTGCACAAGCAGCCCAACTCCACCCCTTGTAGAACTCCCATAGTGCAGCATAGCTTTTTGATCAATGTTGTTTTTTTGGAACACTGCACACTCCACCCAGGCTGTGACATGACTTGAAAGAATTCCAGCACCAATTTATAAAAATCATGCAAATTTTTATATACATTTAGACACCAAAACCAACAAAATCAGGTAACTATGACCGGGGTTAAGGATTTTAAAAGAAAAATAAATTAGTGGATATCACTACAGGAAAACGTTACCATTGCGATCGATGGGAAATGGCACTAGTGAAAATTAATCATTTGCAAGCTAATGTGATGCGGGACCTGGGACCAGCCCCAGAAGTCAGTTTGATTTTATCTGGCTCGAGAAGCCCTGTTGCTGAGCTGGCCTGGGTCTCCTGGGTGCTTAAGTGGGAGTCGCTGGGGAGCTGCTTTACCACCTGGGTGCTGCTAGTGAGGAAGCAGATGCAAAAAGTAAACAATGGGGCCACTTCTGACATCGATCAAAGATGCTGGGGAGGTCCCTCTTGTTGCAGTGTCAAGTAAAGGTAGTGGTAGCTGGAGATGCCACCAACAATCCTTGGCAGCAGTAAGGTCAGTGGGAAGTTAACTATCTAGAGGTTGTGGGGAATGGCAGCTGTCTGAAACTTGCTGGAGGTCAGCAATACATTCCCCACAATGCACTTTACAATTTACTTTTGGGCTAACCCTAAGAGGGCCCTATTGCAAGCAATTCTTTGGTTCTGAGATTTTTTTTATCTGTAGTTGCAGGGGACTAGTGGAGCTAGTCTAAGGGAGTCTGGAGTTGCCTTTGACTTTCAAAGAGACCCATCTGTCAGGAGGAACCAGTCTTTGGTCTGGGACAAGTCACAGTCTTGCAGTTCCAGGATGGTTTTCCTAAGTGCAGAGAATCCCGCTTTTAAGTTAGGCACATCCTGTTGTTGCGGAGTCAGGTTTCTACTTTGACCTCTGCTCTAAATCAAATCACAACTGAGGGACTGGTGACAAGGGCTCCCCTTAAATCGTAGATTTTGGGGTGTTACGGGTGTGGGTGCAAGTAGCAATGGGCTTCGAGATTCTGCAGCTAATCTACCCCAGAGGTGGGCACATTGGAGTGGGGTGTCACCCTTTCTACCCAGAACCCTCTATTCTTTCCCTTTGATAATGTCATAAACTTTCATAGCTGTACAGACCAGGTAGCCCACCCCAGGGGGTGTGGTTAACCTACTAGAGGTGTACACTTTGTTCCTGATTACATCATTCCCAAGCCTGCTTGGGTGAAAATGTGTCTGGTGCAGGGGGAGGGCTATTTCCTCCATTGGAGGACAGTCTTCTTGCATAACTTTGCTTTGAAGCTCACTTTGAAGTTCACAGCCTTCATGTTTTGAAGCGCACTGCCTTGATGTGCCACTTCACTATCCATCCTGTCAGAGAGGGAGGTGCCACCTACTTCGCGCCCAGGCCATTTCTATCTCCTGGGAGATTTCACAACACCGGGCATGGGACTAGATTCCTGTCTTGGAGACGGCAGCTTTGGGCTGACAATCAGAACATAGGAAAGACTGAGGCAACCAGGCCTGGGTGCATGCCACATTGACCCTGACATGAAAATCTTGACAAGGATGATGAGGCAAGTTGTTTGATACTAAACATGACATACTTCGGCAGTACCTTGCTGAAGCTGGCAACCTGGGCGGTGCTCTGGTGCTTGCCAATGGTATCCTATTGACCCCTGATCACTTACAGTAGCCCTTCATGGAAAAAGCTACTACAGGGACATATAACCTAGCACTTATATCTCCACACCTTTAATATAATTCACCCTGTCATATGGGCTCAGGGGGCCTTCTTAGGGGTAACTGGCTTATATTAAAAGTAGTGCATTGACCTTGGCACACATGCTGAGGGAACAATTGAGTTTGAGCAAGGTGCACTGTTCCTTCAGTCTACAATGGCAGGACTGCTGCCACCTGTTTGACAGTGCTTCAGGCCCTGGTGACCTCTCTATCACCCATTCCCTGGGTACACCTGGTACCATTTACCAGGGACTCAAAAAGGGGTTAAAGTCCTTGTCAATTTAGGTTACTAATTCACACATATCAGTTTTAGGGAGAGAGCACTGGAACTGGGGCCTGGTTAGCTGGACCCTGTCCCATTTCAGAGTGAAAAACCAGCGTCTAGTAGTCCAAATGGGTGCAAAAAGTAAAGGGACACCTGTGAAAAAGCACTGTTTTCTCACACTTACTATGAGATGAGAGTTTGTATACCTCCAAGCTCACACTTGCACAGGAGCACCTAGATAGTTATTTGGGCGATGTAGCATTGGTTTGGACAGAGGGAGCAATCCGCCAGTCTAAATCATGCTAAGAGACCTAGGGTCATATTATCAAGAACGACGCAAACATTATCAACACTTTAGCGACAGGAAACTGCCACTGAAGCGGCGATAACGGCTTGATAATATGCCTTGGAGAATTCCAATAGAAGCCCAGGTTTGATGTCCTTGACACAAAAGGGAGCAAAGAGGGAAAAAGGAGCCCAGGTCACCCTCCACTCACAAAGTCAATCAAAATGCAATGACCTGGTCCAATAGAGGCACTATTCCTAATTCTTTTAATTAATGTACGATATTTTGAAAAAAGATTCTCTTCTTTTCAAATGTCTCCCCTATTTCAAAGCTTCACGGGGTTAAAAGTACATCAAAATCATGCCAATTTTTAAAAATAAGCCACAGTTCCTTATCAGACAGTCAGAACCTGGTAGATACTCACCAGGATTGCCCTGTTCTCATCATCAATTCATAAAAGGGGGTGGTGATGGACAGAGTATCTGAATTAAGCAGAACACTCCTACCCAGTCAAAAGATCAGGGCTTGATCCATCACTGTTTTTTAGCTCACTGCACCATCCCAGTTCAGAACCTGGCTACATGCAAATTAGTCTGACCCTGGCCCAGTGTATCATGGGAACAGGGCAGACCAAACTACCAAGCCAATTCTTTACTGGAAAGGAAACAAGCTTCCGGGGACCGGTTTCTGGCATTGCAGCCGTCTTCGACCCGGCTTGCTTGAATCCTCATGGTGCAGTGAGCAAGGGACTCACATCTGAGTATACCCTTCCACACTTGTGGTGGCCAAAACGATTCATAAAAGGGGGTGGTGATGGACAGAGTATCTGAATTAAGCAGAACACTCCTACCCAGTCAAAAGATCAGGGCTTGATCCATCACTGTTTTTTAGCTCACTGCTCCGTCCCAGTTCAGAACCAGGCTACATGCAAATTAGTCTGACTCTGGCCCAGTGCATCACGGGAACAGGGCAGACCAAACTACCAAGCCAATTCTTTACTGGAAAGGAAACAAGCTTCCGGGGACCGGTTTCTGGCATTGCAGCCGTCTTCAGCCCGGCTTGCTTGAATCCTGATGGTGCAGTGAGCAAGGGACTCATGTCTGAACATACCCTTGCACACTTATGGTGGCCAAAATAATTTCAAAAAGGGGGTGGTGATGGACAGAGTATCTGAGTTAATCAGAACACTCCTACCCAGTCAAAAGATCAGGGCTTGATCCATCAGCGTGTTTAGCTCACTGCACCATCCCAGTTCAGAACCTGGCTACATGCAAATTAGTCTGACCCTGGCCCAGTGCATCATGGGAACAGGGCAGACCAAACTACCAAGCCAATTCTTTACTGGAAAGGAAACATGTCATGCCACAAACCCCACCCATTTTGAAAGCCAAACAACATGCATGGCATTAAGCACACCTTTAACTGAAAATGTCAACTTCGATTCTTTCTCACGCTCCTACAAAAGGAAATAAAAAGATACAAATTAGAAAGGAGGAAATAGAATGGTCATTTTGGAGGGATACTGGTATTCGAAGCTTAGATAACCTCAGGGCTTCAAGTGAGCTGGGTCCCGCTAGTGCTGAGAACCGGCAGATTTTAAAAGGGGGTCTCAAAATGGGTCCCTATCGGGCTCTGTTTTATGGCCTAGCACATGCAGTCCATTTTTTTGCGGACTGCAGTGAGACTTTGCACATCGATATGCACCTTCTCATTTTGCTCACTTTTCACTAGTGCACTTTATCACTCAGCCTACTAACACCCATGCCCCACGTTCATTGTGAAAGAGCTCACTCCCAGGGCACTGCCATGGCCAGCACTCCTCTGCTCTGTAACTAGGTATGGGCTTCGTGACACATGTGTGAACTAAGGGCACTATACTGCTGTTGAAGTCACAGGATTTTGGAATGTGCAGACATTCTGGAAGTGGGACAACACATTAACCCCTTCGACGCTCATGACGAGCTGGGCTCGTCATGAGGTAGCCTCCTGCTATGCTCATGACGAGCCCAGCTCGTCATGAAACATGGGAATGAGTAAATCCCAGCGTACGGGCGGAATTCCGCCCGCACGCGTGCGGTTAACAAAACATCACTCGTAATATCACATTCCCCAAATATTTGGAAGAACGCTGTGGGCCTTGCACTTATAATACACTTGCAAAGTTCATTTGAGAAACCTGCCTATCAGCAATACACTTCGTTACTAATTCAAATGTTCACGTAGATTAGAGCAGCGAGGAACGCCTGGCAAACACATATCAGTCTTTTCCAGGAATACAGGACCATGTGCCGTTTGGCTGAACTCCTAGATTGCTACGATATCTTCCAAGAAGGAGTCCAAAATAAGCATGCAAGCTCACTTTACACATGAGCATCGTCCAAAGCACATGATGGTGTAACAAACAAGCAATGACAAAGCCAATAGCCCCCGTCTATGGTAGAGCTTTTGGATTTGGCAATGTTTTTTATCCATGAATAAAACCATACCCTTCCTTGGATATTCCACACCCCTGTAAGAGGTTTCCCACGCCCCTTTTATGGTACCCCAGATTTTTCTCCACTGAAAGCCCTGGATAACCTGATACAAAATGGAGGCTTCCTACCATTTCAGATATTTGACCAAAAGTATGACTTACTACAATTACAACACTGGGGATGCTTACAGTTCACACACAGCCTTAGAGCCATTCTAAGCCATTCTGATGTGTATTGGGGAAACTGCTGGAGGACAGTGTTAGCCTCCAAACTCCTAATTGCGATATGTGCTGTAGCAGAAGTTATCACACATATAGCAACTAACCATGCCATTAGTACTGAAGGCCTAAACTGGCAAACTGTGTATAATAATGGGTAGATGATGTGTTTTACCAAATAAGTTCACAAGGATTGTCAAGAAATAATAATATGATATTTGCTTAAAGGGCTTTTCTTTAAGAAATAGTACTGTTCTTGAATACTCACCTTAGTTCTGTCTCTGTGGAGTACCTTCTGCAGTGGCACATTTATTGTTGCATATATGGCATTAGTTCATGTAAAAAGAAAAGACATTTGAACTTTCTGTGAGATATCAGATAATCAGGCTTGCTTCCAGGTCTCTTCTCGGAAGGCCACTGCAGCAAGCACCTCCCATGCCTTGCTATCGCTGCCAATGGAAGTACTAACATAACTCCTAACCATCACACTCCTACAAATGTGACAATTCAGCCTATTGCAGGCCACACAAAGCTATAATAATGACACAAAAGGAAGGTATTATTCATTTTCATTGAATATTGACTAAATAAACACAGGTGTTGTGCTCCTCTCAAAATGTATAAGACAGCGCAACCATGTGGTGGACTGTCACTAGAGCCGGTGCTGACAATCAAGTGCCAGTGCCGAGCTCAAGACACCACCGGCACAAATTAGGCACTGCTTTCTTCACATTTGATCCTTTCATGCAAGATGTTTTTTTTTAAAAGAACCACACTCTTTAAATATTTCCCCAACATAATATAACATTTTCAAATGTATTGTGTAATCACAAATTGACTGCAAACCCATTTCTAATCTTCAACCTAGAGCTAGTCAAGCTGCACATCACTAAGACATTTCATAATTGTATACCCTAAAAATTCTCCAAGTCATAATTATGAATCCCACAACGCAGAACCAAGAATCAGGGTGGGAAAGATATAAAAACAACTGCTGAGGTCTTTTAGTGTTTCAGAGTAATAAGGCGCACACCTGGGTAACTGCTAAGTAGTTAGTATCAAAAAGGTAAACAGTGTAGGCAATGGGGCGAGTGGTAATACCTCACAACCACTCAATTAGACCAGAAAACTGGTCTGTACTGAATTAGAACAACTGTGCCCCTGCACTAAACACACTATGTAATGATTCAATGGTACACACTGAGTTGTTACATGCAATAGTATAGCTTAATACAGCAATCTAAACAATTAGTGGAAATTCAGAATTCAGTAACCAAGAGCAAAGTGGAAGGCGTAATTAAATATAAAGTCCGTTCTTTAAGTGTTCATTTTCTGTTTAATGTTCCAATTCATAAGCCAACACGTGTTTCATCGCAGGGAACAACTGCGAATCTTCAGGGCTGGAATGGATGGCTTTCACGATAGGTGTGTTAAGTTAAGGAACACCAAAATAGAGGCGAGAAGGGCCGGTCAGTGTGTAGACTCTGGTTCTTGTCGGGAAAATGAAGGTTAAGTTCTTGGTTTGTATAGTAGGGTGTTATAGCCCGGTCTGGGCGAGGTAAGAAATCCCAATATTCGGAATTCCAAATTGAAAGCAGATTATATATTTGAGATAAATCTCGATTTTTCACAAGTACGGTGAAAACCGGGAGGAGAAAGGTCTTCGTGGTTGGGCGGGTGTGCCTATATTCACGGAGTGCCTTGTTTTGTGGACGAAAATCTCCCTCTTTCAGTTTCCCGGCGCCGTGTTACTGAATTCTGAATTTCCACTAATTGTTTAGATTGCTGTATTAAGCTATACTATTGCATGTAACAACTCAGTGTGTACCATTGAATCATTACATAGTGTGTTTAGTGCAGGGGCACAGTTGTTCTAATTCAGGGTGGGAAAGATCTTTGATTTATGGGCCTCAAGAGTGGATGTCAAACCTCAAAACATTGAGGCATATTCACAAGGAGCTATCGCCGAATTAACGTCACTTTATCACAGCCAAAGTCATGATAAATTTACCCAACATTCACAAGCAGGTGCTAACAGCCCACAGCACCACTTTGGCCACGATATCAGCCGCAAAAAACCTTGCCACAGAGGACCCCCGCAACTATCGCTAATGAGATGCAGAGTAGGCGTTCCTGTGCAATAACCCATGACAACACCACACCTCAACATTCACAACGACCAGACAGAATGGTGATAAGAACACAAAACATGCGATAAGGCATGTTAGCAGCAGGAATTTTACACCTGCCCTGACCTGGTGTAAAGTCGGACGGCAGCCTGCACCACAATAGGGAGCCCAGCCCAGAGCCACACCAGAAGAACAACAGATGCCATGGAGCTACTGATTATGCCCACGGGACACTCAAGAGGGCCACAACACCCACCGCCACCACACCCAGGACCCCCCCCCCCCGGACACCCCAGGCAAAGACATGCTACTCCAGCTACACCTAAACATGTACCAAATAATCCTCCTGATGTCGCACAATCACAACTGGTGACATGCTGTGTCGGCACAGAAATGACTATCACACATTCACTATTGAAGCAAACAATTAAACTTTATTGAAACAACACGGAAATCACATTAGGAAACATTGCGGTTCCCCTCAACACATCCCGTAGGTCACAGCCTGCAAGACAAAAAATATGATGAGAAGGAGTGTTCTGCGCACATCAAAGGACAGAGAGAGCAAAGGAGAGAGAGAGAAAGAGAAGAGAGGGGGAGAGAGAGAGAAGAGAGGAGGAGGAGAGAGAGAGAGGAGAGGGGGAGAGAGAGAGAGAGAGAGAGAGAGAGAGAGAGAAAGAGAGAGAGAAGAGAGGGAGAGAGAGAGAGAGAGAGAGAGAGAGAGAGAAGAAGAGAAGGGGAGAGAGAGACAGCAGACCATGTGCACCCATGCCACACTGCTCACCTGCTGCCACCGGTGTGTCTCCAACCGTTTGCTGGTACGTAGCGCAGCACACCAGGTCTCACATCTGAGACAGCGCCATCATCTGAAACAGAGTCAAGAGACATGACTGGCACAGTACAGACACTTGCACAAGACAACATTGCCCGCCCATGCACACCCAGGCAGACGCATCCCAGCCCCTCCCGCCACCCATCGAAGCATGCCCGCCCATGAACACCCACACAGAGGCATCCCAGCCCCTCCCGCTGCCCATTGGAGCATGTCCACCCATGCACACAGAGGAAGAGGCATCCCAGCACCTCCCGCCACCCATTGGAGCATTCCCGCCCATGCACACATGGGCCTCACTGCTCACCTTCCACCACCGGCGTGTAGACTGCAGGTCCCACAATGTGCTGCTGCAATCCAAAAGGCTGGGGTCCACAGACATGGCACCCTCCGCACCATGCATCCACACTGTGCTGGCCACCAGGTAACACGTCTGGTGCTGGGACCATATTACACCTTGGCATGGTATGAACCAGGCACACAAATCCTGGGCAGTCTGGACCACCAGGACGGGCCATCATCACAGGCTGCACACCCGCTCAGCAGCTCAAGGTGCCAATAACTCAGCGCACCCTAAGTTACCGTCCCGTGGCGGGGTGCCTGTGCCAGCCACAATGCAGCTTCTGCCACAAACCCTGTCCAAGTCCAGTCAGCGTCCTGTGGTGTAGTGTAGCTCCTATTTTCCCAATAGGCTCTGCGCATTGGAATAGTACCTACAGCAGTAAAGGCCTAGGCCAGACGTTAACTAGGTCTACTACTGTCGATACTAGACTTAATTTTTGGGTTTGCCAGCTAAGCTCAGAGTTCGCTAGAAACTTTCTCGAATGTTCAAGGAAGGATTAACTCCCCTGATTAGACAAGAAGGGATTTAGTTTCTGACAACCATAGAACATGACAACTTTGCTCTCCCCTAATCAAGAGTCAATCTCGAGAGTCGTGTGAGCACAAGGCAATTATTTTACTCAGTCAGTACGTGCATTCTTAGTCTCATCAGAATGTAGAGAAAAGGAAGAGACGGGCGTGTTCAATAAAAGATGTTATTTATTGATCAGTCTCTTTTCTCGTACAAGAGAAATGGATCGATATTATTGCAATACTTATAGTTAAGTAAAGTGCATACATTAAAAGCAATAGTATAAAATAATACTGTAAAAACATTGATATGGTTTCTGAGCCATATGATGTTTTAAAATGATTAAAATATATTTACATACACATATACATTTGACTAAACGTACTCAACTGGTGTTTCTAAATACGCCTACCCCGTGTACCTGACCTAAGTCTAATGCGTGGGCGGGAATAGAAAGTTACAGTTTAAGTTAAGTTTGTTTTTGCCAAGTGAATAACTAAAGAATTCTCTAGGAGGGGTTATTCAGTTCTGTACCTGGAATTTAGGATGAATGAGGAATGGTATCTCTTTCTCTGCTCTCGATATTCCAGGCTGCCTGCGAGGGCTACCCGGAAGCGCCGGTGCTGGGTCTCTCGGCTTGAGATAGCAGCGCGTCTCTCAGCGCGTCAGGAAGGCGGGGCTGCTGCCTGCGGGGTCTGCTTCTGCTCTCGGCTTCGGCAAGTATGGCTGCTCCGTCTTGTCACCACGCGTGTGTTTTGCATAGGGCAAGGTCGGCAATATTTATACCTTAAAGGTGCCGGGATTGACGTAAGGATGGACATAGGTACGTCAATAAAGATGTCATACGACTTGCTCGTTAGCACATTCTTTACTAAAGTTCTCTGTGAAATCAAAACAATGGCCGCACGGATTATCCAGGTTGTCATAGGTTTGATTTGTTATGAGAACGTCGTATGCCTTATCAGGGGCTGGAGGAATGTCGCTTGTCTAATTAGATCTCAAGCGTTATGACCTAATCAGATAACACGTTCCTGTGCCGTAGTGTGACTGCGTCAGATAACGGTATCTGCATCATGGGGGATTTCTTGCCTCATGGGCTGACTGTTAGTTAACTAGCTAGGTAGTTTAACCAGAATAGGGTCAGGAATAGGGGGATCGATTCAGAACCTATAGAAATACACGACACCCACTCCACGCTAACTATGGTCATATCTACTAATCTATGCATAGTATAACATAGTACAACATACTATAGAGTATAGTGTATACCTTACCACCCCAAAATACATAAATGCATTTTGAAATTTTCAAATATACTGAAAAATTGCAGTCATATATATTGTATGCACTTAAGCTATGAATTAAATGCAAAAATAAACACGCATCGTTATGCATTATTGCTTGTTGGTATATGAGAAATACACATGAAATGGCTCTTAATATGGCTATACAGAAAAAAAGTCGAAACCATTTCATCACATAAAATATATTGTGAACATACCAGCGGGCAGCTAAAGTCTATATAAAGTCTATAAAGTATCTAAAAAAATAGAAATCTTAGTTCTCTAGGAATAGTTTCTTACTTTAAGCAGAAGATCAGTGTCCCGGGGCAAAAATATATAGAAAAATATTTTAAGGGCTTGCTGAAAAAAGTTGCTGTCCGTGAACTGGATTGTAATTGTTCATGTGACTTTATTTTCTAAAAGTTGAAGGCCGAATTCAGGGAACGCCGTGTGCGAGTTTACTCAAAAGTCTCTATTTCTGTTCCGGAGAGAACATCATATCATTCAGGCTTTCGAAAAAACTGTCAACAGCTTCATGGGAAATTTCCACTAAGTCGGAAATAGGGGTAACCATGCATTCATGCGCATGATTGTCTGCATTGACATTCTGATTTGCATTGCTGACAGAAGGTCGTACCTGTTCGATGTTGCTTTCATCTTGAACTTCACTACTCTTCAATCGCAGTGGTGAAGATTCCAGGAATGCCGTCATCAGAATTGGCAGCCTTTGAGGGCAGCACAAAGCGTGAACCTTGGTAGGAACCAGCAGTGTATCTGCATCCACCGGCGCATCCGATTGTAGCGTCAGACAGGTGTCTAACACGCATTCTTCTCCGCATAGCAGACACCTTAGTACAGGTAAAACACACCTTTGCCACATTGGTCGAAATGATAGAAACCAAGTCATGTTTAGGTCTCTAAGCCGGGAGAGTCCCAGGATTTTTGATATCCGGTCCCGGTATCCAATGGCTAGGATCGTATCTTCCATTGTCGTGAGAGTTTGTTCTGTGACATGGGTTGCCATAACGAAAAATAAGGACTAGGAATAGGATTCCTGCAATTAGTCCCAGGATCAAGGGAAGTCCGCCAAAAATCGAATGGACGAAATCTGGAAAAATACCCAGTATGGCTTTGAATGGTGTTAATGCCATCGAAAATACTGTCTTAAATACCTTTAAGACCCCAGTGGTATCAGAAATATTTAAGATTTCGCTCAGGATTTCCGCGAAATGTACGGGGGAATTAGTTGATAATAATGTATGTATCTCTGCAGTCGTCCTTGCGACTTGTAGATCATACGTTTCTTTAGATGACGTGAGCCTTGTAGGCGTCTGAAGAAGCACTGTTTTCATTCTGCTTAAAGTGTCTATTCGAATAGAAGTAATTTTCAAACCGGGCCATGCCCTTGCCTCCCTGTCTGGAAAGGAGCTGGGGAACAAAGAACGTCCACAGCACTTGACCTTCGCCGTCGTAGTGACGAGATAAGGAGTCCCGGGCATAAGACTACAACATCTGCGGTCTACAATAAGAATGTAACTCCCATTATAGAGTCTTTGAAAGAATGGTTCTATTTCAGTTGCAGGTGCGCCTTGCTGGTGACATGAAAGGTTGTATGAATTCCCTTCACAGGCTCCGTGCAAACTAATACCGTTACACAGAAGTGTGCCGCTTAGTGACATAGCACAATTGTTGCCACTAAGAAACACTTTCTGTCCTTTGTTACTGACACATGCATGTGAATAGGGCAGGTTCCAAGTTGTTTTAAGGTACCCCTTTCCCAATTTCTCGTACATGCCAGCCTGTATATATTTTTGGCAGTATTGAAACCTGAAGGTTGAGATTGGAATATTTATGATTCCATGGATTATCCATTCACTGACAGGTCGTTCTGACATTGTCAACGGTAATCTTTCTAGTTTTTCAATGCTCAAGATTGTATAATCAGCACCCTTCTGCGCCATACCGATTTGTCAAGCTGTACAATAGAACGCAATTGTGACTGACCATGTTGTAATAACAGTAAGTCTTGCGATAATATATCGATTGCTGAAGACACAATGCTGTCCAATGAAAAAATTCTGGAGGACAGAGTCATTAACCCATTGTCCACTACAGAAAGTGATTTTTCCAAATTAATACGATCAATTTCACGTATTCTCTCTGCTGTTTCAATTTGAGTAACCTTCCAGGCCTCATTGTATGCTGCATATACAGAGGCTGCTATGAAACGCTTTTGACGCTGTTTGCGTGGTCCCATTATGAAATCACGCAAGTCAGCACCATCAGTAAGTAAAGTTAGGTGTTGCTTAATTTCAGGCAGTGTGGAAGACTGTAGCCATTGAAGGCATAATTTGCCCACACTGTAGGTTGTTATTATCCCTGGGTGATGTCTTTGGGGATATCTAGGGTCTGGCCTGGTCATTTTGAAACCCTGTGTTTTATTCAGGAATCTATCTTGACAGTTATTTGTATCTGTGGGCCAGATCAACCATTGTTTCCAATCAGGATGTGTTCTGTTTTGGTTAAGTATATGGTTTATGTCTATTTCTTCATCTGTATCAGAGTTATTGCTAAACATTGTTGGCTTTGGAATAGACGGGTTATTTAAATCTTTGATTTTGGCTAAGCCAAGACAGGTGGTTTGTTGAACAGTGTCATTTAAAAATATCATTTGTTCTGGGATCATGCAGGCTCTAAACAAAGCTTCTATACCCTGTACTTGCCATTCTTTTGTACCCCAAACACTTTTCAAATCAACATTTTTGTCCCAATAATCGAATCCAAAAGTATTCATTTTTTCAAAGAATGAATCAGAATAAATCAATTTTGTGTTGGTTATCATGGTTTTGGTCCCTGTCTTGTTTGACAATTTATAATAAAATGTTTCAGCATTACTAGTGTTAAAACCTTGAAAGTATGAATATTTGTCATAAACGGTTCTAGAGCTCCCTTTTGGAGGTGTAGCACAATGTTCCCATTGATTATAATTTAAAACATTTCTAGGTTGTGCAGATTTATGCAAGAAATGGTTACCATAGTGGTTATAGCAATACATACTATCATAATTTGTAGAACCTTGCAAATAATCATGTTTTGTAAATTTAGCAGACATTACTAAGTCAGACATCATATTGTTTATACTTTCAAAGTCCCAATCATCAGCAAATGAGTTTGGTTTTGCAAAGTCACTCAAAGAGATCTTAATTTGGTGTGGATATTTCAGGATCTCGACCGGACCATAAATTTCATAGTCAGTGTTGTCCCAGGCTACCCCACCAGGTATTGGAATTGCTGTGAAGTTGGCTGAAGAAAGTTCTGAAGAAAGTTCTCTTTTCTCGACGTGTGAAGATGTGTGTGGTTTGAGGACCAAGTTGATGTTCTGACTTGCTGTGTCCATTTTAGCATATTTTCCCTCAATGAAGCGTCCCAAAGTAAATACCATGATGAGCCAAAGTATGAGGATAAATGCACCAAAACCCACCCAAAATTCAATCCATGGAGAAATCAGATATGTTTCTTTTAGTTGTTTCAAAAGTTCCTTCGCTTTTTCTTTAAAGGATTTTGATGAAGGCTGTGTCTTTTGTTCGCTGAAACCTTCAGAGGAATCATCGAAGTTGATGAAGTAACCGGATGCAGTTCTGTCAATTGTTCCAATTGGTTCAGGATTTTTGTTTCTTGCATTTTCACTTGGTACTTCAGTATAGATTGGTGTGTCTCTGCTAAATGTCTTTATTTGGGTTTTCAGAGGTCTAAGTTCTATTGCATTGTTGCATAGTCCTTGTTGTTCTTCTGTAGGCGTTTCGAATGTGATGAGCCTCTTTGTTAGGACCTCTGTACTGGTAGCAAACCTTGGTGTTCTGCTACTTATTGGGAGTCCACTTGGCCTACTGTTTGTTTATCGGCCACATGTTGTGGTTTTACCAGGTCGATGGATACAACTCGGTTCTCCTTTTTTCCAGCAAGTGGCGGTAGTACAACTGATCTTGTCCCGTTGACAGACAAGACAGGAACTGCTTTTCTGTAAGAAGGCCCAAATTCCTTCTTTAGCGCGATCTTCTCCCTGACTAGATCCCCGACTTTTGGAATCCAGACAGGTCTTGCTGGGACAGGTGGTGATTCTTCAGTGGTTGTTGGCTGTTGTTTCAACTGTATGTTGCTCAGGTCTTTTCTTGTTTTGTTTAAGTCCTGCAAAATAGCCAAACGGTCTTTGACATCAAAGCTTTTTTCTATTACCACTGAAGTCTGACTATCAAGGTCAGAGATCAACATCCTAGTTCCGAATAATAATTAGTACGGACTGAATCCCTTCAGAGAATTTCTTGGCAAGTTATTTAGACTACGTTGGACACTTATTAGATGTTTGACCCCCCAGCTCCCGAACCTAATATCCCTTCTATTATAGATTGCTTTCTGTCTTGGTTTTTTCTTTACACCATCCCATACCCTCAGGAAGGAAGTGAGAAGATTCCCGCTGGACTGTGCTCATTTGGCCATTCTTTCCCCCCCCCAGGCTGGATTGCCTGAGAAAAAGAAAAAAAAATGGTCGAACGTAGCATGCTCTTAGCGTATATGCCATTTAGACTCGCAAATCTTGTATAATAGTCCGGACGTCAGCCGAGTGCTGTGGATCTACATTATAAGTGGGAACTAGCCTGTATATGTTAATCGCAAGCCATTCTTTTTGCTGGTAATATTATCTGCCTTGATACGACGAGGTATTAAACTGCTTCTCTCCCCACTGCGATCTCTGTTGCAGTTTGGGCAGTTTTTTACAAAGATGGTAAGATGGAGGCTCATGCCTGGCCACCAGTACCGTGATTGTAAATCTTCCAGAGAATCTTTTAATTTAAGGTGTCTGTGACCCTCGCCCATGTGTGCGTCTGCGATTAACAAGTTTCTCCTGTCCATGTTTGGAATCACTCTATCCCCCACTCCAGGGATTCGAGCAAAAGGGACGGAGTTTGCATCGATTATGTATGTATAATTGAGTGGATAGTTGATCGGTAACGCTGAGCAGTCGCCTTTTGATGACGTTTTCACCGCCAGCAATGTTTCACCGTCAATGTATTTTAATGTACGCTTTTTCCGATCTACGGGAGCCGATTTAGTGGCTGCCGCTGCGGCTGTCTCAGCCAATGAATTCCCTACAACGTGAACGCCATCACGTTGATGACTCAGTGAGTGAGTCACGTGAGTCTTTGGTAGTTCTTTCTTCAAAAGAGCTACTTGTTCCCAGAGAAGTCTCTGCTTTATTGGTGCATCTGTGTCATCTTTGTAACCGTTCTGAATCCATGTCTGCAAATCCTTGTTATATGCTTTGACGCAGAAATATGAATCTGACACTATAAGTGTCGGGAATTCGCGATCCGCATTATCTAGCGCCATTTTCAAAGCTATTATTTCAGTTTGCAGTTCTGAATTAGTTTCTACTGAGTGTGATTTTGTTAATAGAGGTCTTAGTTTACCTCCGCGCCACACTTCTTTTGTGATCTCACATGTGGGATTGTATGCATGTTCTCCCCAAACGGAGGGTTGAGCATGTCCGTCTGTATAGATTACACAGGCGTAATGTCGTAGAGGCAGAATGTCGATTGGCAGAGGATACGTTTTTTCATATTTTAGATTTTTTAATTCTTCTAGTTCTTAAAAGACTGTCAACCAGGCAATACTTGATAATTCATATCCTCCGTACTGGATTTTCAGATGGGCAATTCTGGATTTTTTGAAGTTGAATTTGTAACCCTCTGCAGCGAAACCAAGTATTATGGTGTTCACTCTTTTCAAGTGAGTCTCCAAGTCATCATCTGTTAAGTAAATGTCATCGACATAAGATAATGCTTCATCATCATATTGTTGTAGTAATTCTGTTACTCTCGCTGAGAATACCCCCGGGCTATTCTTGTACCCCTGGGCTAACCGACAGAATTGTTTTTGAGTGCCATTTACTGAGAAAGCTGTTAAATATCTGCTCTCTGGTGCTATGTTTTGACAAAAGAATCCGTTGGAGATGTCCAAGGTAGTTTTGTATTTTTTGCGCACTATGTTATTCATTAGTGCAGCACTGTGTGAATTTTGCACTGCAAAAGTTTTGCAACATGTGTTAAGGTGTCGGTAATCCAAAACTAGACGGTATGAATTGTCTGGTTTGGAGACCGGAAACAAAGGATTGTTCATTTGTGAGGTACAAGTTTCAATCACCCCCTGGTATTCTAGCTGATCTAGTATTTCATTTACTTGTTTTTTAGCTTCTTGCTTAACTGGGTACTGCCTTTGTGCAGTAGGTTGTGATTTTAACTGGATTTTGTGAGGAGGAGAATCCTCATCCCATCCTACATGATTTTTGTATAAAGCAGGTGCTAAGGCCACTGCCCACTTTCTAGCAAGTGTGTATTTTTTATGAATCGGTATTTGATTCGAGAAGGCAGGCATAATTACTTCTTCGCCATGAGGGCACTCCCTGACAAACTCTGGTGGCCAGTCTTTTTCAGCTAGAAGGATGTCATAGCCTTTGGAGAGGTTATCCCAAAATAGTCCCCTAATTTTCCTAGTCTTATCTCCCTCTATACGTAATGTTATCTCGTATATTTTGTGGGGCTTGCTAACTCTGGTATCTGCAGTTTCCACTTGAAGGTATTCATTCGTGTCCACTGTCTCCAGATGATTCATAAGGACTTTGCGAGCTATGCTCACCTCTGCTGCGCTGTCTAGCATTGTCTGAGCCCACTCTCCGTTTTTCAGTTGTGTCCTCAGTATTCTCGGCATTGTTAACTACCTTGATACTGGCTACCTTCTTTTTTGGAAATTGTGATTTCTTTTTCAGTTGAGCAGGTTCCTTGTCTTTGGACTTGGCGTGCTCTTCTGATCGTCCTCTTCTTTCCGATTTCTGCGAGGAATTCTGAAAAGATTGAGAGGGACGTGTATCAATGTCTTGATATCTATCAGGTTTTTTAATATTATCCCTATTTCTAAGGTTATATCTATTCCCAGAGGGTTCACTCTGGGGTGACCTTTGTCTCGGGTTTGGAGATTTCTCTCTTCGCCTAGGAGACCTTCCTCTGGACTGGAATTTCTTTTCTTTAGGATTGGATTGTTTGTTCCCATCCCAGTTCTTTTTTGGTGAATTATTATTATTATTAAAAAACATTTTTTCTGGACTTGTAGTCAGTTGCGGTTTTACTGGTATTCCACCTAGACTATCTCTGCCTAGTTCTTCATAGGATTTTTCTATGATTCTGGCAATTTCAGCTGGTTGGTCTGCTATATCTGTCTCTTTTAACCTCTGGCGGATCGCCACGTTTGCTGCTTCACCCTTTATGTTGGCTAGTAATATAGCCGAGACCTGCTTGAAGTCTTTCAGTAATTTCATACCAAGAGTTAAAGCAGGTTCTGGACCGTATTCATCTTGAATTTGTTTTAGCACATCTGGTATTACCGAAATGGATGGAACACCGTGCGTTTTTGTGTAGATGGAAGCAAAGACTGTACCCCAAGTGTCACAGTCCTCAATGTGTGGTGCGATTCCCATTGGGAGACATATAGTCAGAATCCTGTGTTTTTCTAATGGGGTGGTGTCAGGAAACACCGCCTCTATTTGGGTAATTTTCTGTGCCAACCAGAATGGTATTTGTTCCCGTTTTGCTGGGACTTTACCTAGGCAGGATTGGATGTTCTGTGGTGTAATTTTATTTGTGTTCCCCTGGTGAGGGGTCAGCTGTGGAAGTTTAATCGCTGGCTGAATTGTTGAAGTCCGCATTACATACTGAACTAATTGTCTGTGAATTTTTAGTAGTTGTTTTAGCTGTATTAACAGCTCTGCTGCAGGCATTCTTTCGATGTCTGGATGTGGTGTGTATCCGGCTAGGACCGGCCACGTTGCTCCTGGTCTTCCTAAAGGACCGAGCCTTGTAATGTGATTGTTATGTATTAGGGCGCCATCAAATAAGAGCAAATGCTCTTGGAATTTGAGTGGTACTTCCACCTCCTCAAAAGGAGTGTACTCATTAGGAGGTTCCTCTACTTTGTAATAGTGGAAGTACTTTGTTACAGTATTAGCTGCTGGAAAATGTATCCATGTATAGTATACCTCTGTCTGCCGATATTCGTGTGCCTCGATTACGAATATGACTGTGCCACCTCTAGGTGTCAGTCCATTTTCTATAAGTTTTAAGGTTATAGATCTCCTTTTGGCGACCTGGATGAGTATTATATCCGGGTCTGCTGTTTGCATGGTAGCATCAGCATCTGCTATTTCAGTAGCTAATCTAGTAACCTCTCGTTCTTCATCGCTGTCCATTTTGCTGACAGGATGGTATTATGTTTATTTGCAGATCAGGTTTCTTTATGGAACAGAGATTAGATGCACAATATTTTGGAACTGTTTTATCCTTCAACGTTGACTAGACCAAGAACCATACATAGGAGTTCCCTCCTGCGAGGTTTTGGAGGATATAATAACCTTTCACCCACTCCAGACGTCTTTGGAGTATTTGGGAAAAGGGGTCTGAGTGAGAAAGCACGACTGAGTTACTCTAAATGTCTTACGTTAGTTTTATCGCCCTTTCCAAACGCGTTGGGCGCCATGTAGTGTAGCTCCTATTTTCCCAATAGGCTCTGCGCATTGGAATAGTACCTACAGCAGTAAAGGCCTAGGCCAGACGTTAACTAGGTCTACTACTGTCGATACTAGACTTAATTTTTGGGTTTGCCAGCTAAGCTCAGAGTTCGCTAGAAACTTTCTCGAATGTTCAAGGAAGGATTAACTCCCCTGATTAGACAAGAAGGGATTTAGTTTCTGACAACCATAGAACATGACAACTTTGCTCTCCCCTAATCAAGAGTCAATCTCGAGAGTCGTGTGAGCACAAGGCAATTATTTTACTCAGTCAGTACGTGCATTCTTAGTCTCATCAGAATGTAGAGAAAAGGAAGAGACGGGCGTGTTCAATAAAAGATGTTATTTATTGATCAGTCTCTTTTCTCGTACAAGAGAAATGGATCGATATTATTGCAATACTTATAGTTAAGTAAAGTGCATACATTAAAAGCAATAGTATAAAATAATACTGTAAAAACATTGATATGGTTTCTGAGCCATATGATGTTTTAAAATGATTAAAATATATTTACATACACATATACATTTGACTAAACGTACTCAACTGGTGTTTCTAAATACGCCTACCCCGTGTACCTGACCTAAGTCTAATGCGTGGGCGGGAATAGAAAGTTACAGTTTAAGTTAAGTTTGTTTTTGCCAAGTGAATAACTAAAGAATTCTCTAGGAGGGGTTATTCAGTTCTGTACCTGGAATTTAGGATGAATGAGGAATGGTATCTCTTTCTCTGCTCTCGATATTCCAGGCTGCCTGCGAGGGCTACCCGGAAGCGCCGGTGCTGGGTCTCTCGGCTTGAGATAGCAGCGCGTCTCTCAGCGCGTCAGGAAGGCGGGGCTGCTGCCTGCGGGGTCTGCTTCTGCTCTCGGCTTCGGCAAGTATGGCTGCTCCGTCTTGTCACCACGCGTGTGTTTTGCATAGGGCAAGGTCGGCAATATTTATACCTTAAAGGTGCCGGGATTGACGTAAGGATGGACATAGGTACGTCAATAAAGATGTCATACGACTTGCTCGTTAGCACATTCTTTACTAAAGTTCTCTGTGAAATCAAAACAATGGCCGCACGGATTATCCAGGTTGTCATAGGTTTGATTTGTTATGAGAACGTCGTATGCCTTATCAGGGGCTGGAGGAATGTCGCTTGTCTAATTAGATCTCAAGCGTTATGACCTAATCAGATAACACGTTCCTGTGCCGTAGTGTGACTGCGTCAGATAACGGTATCTGCATCATGGGGGATTTCTTGCCTCATGGGCTGACTGTTAGTTAACTAGCTAGGTAGTTTAACCAGAATAGGGTCAGGAATAGGGGGATCGATTCAGAACCTATAGAAATACACGACAGTGGCGTGATGCCTGTGCCGGCCACAATGCAGCATCTGCCACAAACCCTGTGCAAACCCAGTCAGACCCACATGGTGGTAGGCCCGTGCCGGCTGCAAAGCCTCGGATCCGCCATCCAGTCACAACCAGCAGAGGGGTATGTTACGTTGTCGGCCCCTTATATTTGCGGGGTCACATGGCCTGTGACGCCTGTGCTGGGTGGGTGTGGTGTGTGTGCAAACCTGCCCTCAGGGAGTGGCTGTGACATGCTGACAACTAGACCAGTGACCTGCACAACACCAGCGAGTACGTCTGCGACAGGTAGCAAAGAGGACCCCCTGGGAGCGTGAGTGGAGTGGTCTGGCCTGCCGTACACCGAAACAGGGCAGGGCTTGAGAAAATGACTCATGGGCACTGGGCGTGGTTCAGTCCATGTCCGGACTAGAAAGTGGCCGCTGCATGTGTCCCTATTGTGGTGTCCATGGGACTCCTGACACAAATTGCCATGTTGCCCCTTCTAACTGCTATCCCACAGTCTGCGGAGAGTCCCCTCTGTTTCTGCACCCGATTACGAGCACTCCCACTGGACCTCCCATTTCCCGACTTCCCGACGTCTGACTTCCGGTTTCACGGAACGAGCAAGCGCCTCCTGCCAAAAAGTGAAGTACGGGCCCGTATCCAGTTCGGCATAAGCGGGAAGTACTGAAGCCGCGAAGAGTCGTGCGGTGGGGGTAAAAGGGGGCGCGGCGCCCGCACCCCCCTCAGCAATTTCAGACTCAGAGCACAGCGTGTGAAGCGCTGAGAAGATTTACAGTGCATGAGGTGCAGAGCGTGGGCTGAATAAAACTGTGGCAGCTAGAAACGGACCGCATTGAGAGGAGTCCATCAAATCAAATGTAATTAATTGAAAGGCGGCAGAAGAACAAGCATTAATGCCCAGGAGAGGAGAACACAGCCATTGAAGTTTGTAGTAGTCGCTGAGTAATTAACCTGGAAGTTAAGTGGTGAGGTGAGGAAAAAGTGCATGCTTACAGAAACAGAGGTAAGTGAAAGGACAATTTTTAACCCTATTGTTTAGCTATCTAGGTGAAAGAAAACTCCCTTGCATCCTCGTGTACGCAGCGAGGAAGAATTAAAAAAAAGCAAAGGCAATGGCCTTAGGGAAACCCAAACCACGTAAGGTCCTGAAAAATCAGGAAATAAATCCGGGATGGTGGATGTGACTGACGTATCGAAAAGACAGGATGACGCAAATAAAGATATGGCAACACCAACACCTACGGGTAGTAGAGTAACGGCTAATGGAGCAACCCCCCCCCAAGCTTAACTCCACAGCTAGCACCTGCATCTTCTAAGTCAGCAGGCGCAAAAGAGGGGTCGGCGGTATCAAAATCCATTAAGGACTTCATTGGCAAACATTTTACAGGGAAAGAGACAGCAAGTAAGGAGACAAGTGTATTAGAGACTCCGCAAACCATCGAGGACTCGGCAGCATCTAGCACGGAAGCTTTCAACCAGTCTGACTTCAACATCGCTGAGATACCATTGGAACCTCGATGTCTTCCTCGCCAAGGATGTGTCAGTCGCTATTCACCCAGGACATAGGAGCAGATGCGGTGAATGAAGATAACATAGACAGTAGCAATCCCTTGGGTGAAGGGAATTTTGCAGAGAGGGAATCCAGCTTTAATGGACACCAAAGAGTAGTGAACTCAAATGTTGTCGGACTTGATGTATCAGGAGTACCTCTATTCAGTTTGGAGGTGACTGGATCCACCAGCTTATCCATGCTTGAGGTTATGCTGATGCTCCAGAAAACCCTGCAGGGCATTTTAGAGGTTTCAGTCCTTAATAATGACATTATAAAAAGACAAGGTGACCAATTTAAGGATATCATTGGAGAGTTGGCACAGATTAAAAACTTGATGCCCGCATTAGTAAGACCAGGAGAAGCCCAGGAAGAGAACATAGTGGATAGTAGGGAAGTAGCGAGAAGGGCGAGTAGTCCCTCAGAGGATGTACCCACAGAATATATATCCTACTGCCCAATGATAATAAAAAGGTATGGGGGAAGGAGGTATAGAATGCAAAAAACAACAAAGCGAAGGAAAGGGAAAAAGGCCCCAGTTAACTGCCACCCCACGAAGCAACAGGAGTATGGGGGGGCGGGGGGGGCACCCCAGAACATAAGACAACGGATAAGGTGCTAAGGCAAGGAATTAAAAAACTAAACTTTGCAGAAATAGGAGCAAGTAGCAATAGACCCGGAGATCAAAACAGGAGGATAACAAGGAATAGAATGGGAAAAGGTGAAAAGGCCTATCAGGTGGACTCAATCTGGGTTAAAGGAGAGCACAGCAGCAGAATGGGGGATGGACATGTCTCCAGGTGTGGGGCCTACGAACCCAATCCATGTGAACGAGGTTAGAACCGGAGGCAGAGAAGAAGCAACCAGGCACATAAGGGGTGAAATGCCAGATAGAACATTACAACATCGGCAGCCAGAATTACTTGCAGACAATTGGGTATTTGTAGAGCCATTAGGACAGGAAAAGGGGGGGAAAAGAACTAAGAAACTAAAACCCTTAAACCGCTCCCAGCTCCTATCCTCTTTTGCAATGTGTCCTAGCTTAAGATATGTTAGTACTGCTGATTTAAAATAAGTTGGGTTTATGGCGAATAGCAGGGGGGAGGAAATAACTACGGTCCTACTCCACTCAGCCCTAATAAAATACGCAATAGAAAAGGCAGAGACCGGGATGCTTTGGGAAGGAATTAGAATAGTAAAAAGGGAGGAGGTGTTACTCGACAAAATAGGGAGCTCTTTCCTTAGGAACCATGCGGCACTGGGTGAAAGAAAAATAAAAATGATTAGCCTGGGGAGAGGCAAGAAAGACACCCTTGAAATTACGATAAAACCAAAAGACCAGAGGTGGGATGTTGAAGATGTCCTTGCTGGGAATAGATATAGAGAACTGGCATACATGAACGGTGAGGAAGATGGTTATATGAGTAACATTGATTAGGAAGTAGGGCCGTCGCACAGCCTATCCATTCTGTCCTGGAATGTAAACGGATACAATAGAATAGTGTCACAGGAAGATTTTAAAAACATCTTGAGGAAAAATGATATTGTATGCTTCCAGGAAACCTGGCTGTGCGACGAAACCCCTGTAACCGAAGGCTTCACTCACCACGTAAAACCTGCAAAAAAGAACATATCAGGTAGACCTTCTGGTGGTCAGATGACGCTGGTCTCAACAAGGATAGCTAAAGACATGGAACCCCTCGAACTCATGTATAATTGTGCTTTGGGTAGTAGAGTGCGAACCCTGACCAATATGTTGGGGGTCGAAAACCTATGCATTATAAATGTATACATACAGAAAGGGAAAACAAACGAGTATAAGATTGACCTGGAACGTTTAAAAACAGACCTGGAAGACCTATGTGATTGCTATTCAAGAGATGTGCTCATAATACTAGGGGACTTCAATCATAGATTAAATCCCATTAAAACGGACCCCTGGCTGAGGGATCTGCTAGGAGTGTATAAAATAGAGCTTGCACAATTTCCCCGTTGTGACATCTCATCTCAAGATGATGAGCTTGGGCAACTGTTGGGGGCCATGGGCCTGGTCTGCATGAATGGAAGAAAGGAAGCGGACCGGCCCGCGAATCGTACTTTCAAAGTAGGGCAACAAATGTGCCCCATAGATTACGCATTCATACAGGCCTGGAATTTTTATTTCATTAAACAGTTTGAAATCCTCAGGGTGGAGGGTAGTGATCATTATCCACTGCAGGTAGAACTCCAGGTAAATAGCTCCCCACATAGACAAAAAGTGCTATTAGTAGAGGCGGAATATCCCAAGCGACTCACTACGAGAATTACCGATGAATACATAAAAAAACTGAGTGTACTCCAGTTAACCATGAATTTAGATAACCTAGCACCAGAAGAGGGCATAACCTGGTATGAGGATACAATAAGGCAACTGGTGGAATGCCTCAGGATAAAATTAAAGCACGGTAAACATAAATCAGTAAATAAAGCGAAATCATACCCCAATAATACCAAACATTGGTTTGATGATGAATGCCGGAAAGTAAAGGCCGGTATTAGAAAACAGGAGAGACGCCTAAGAGGTAATTATAGTGATGATGCGGCAATAGAACTTAGGATACTAAAGATAAAATATAAGGCCACTATTAGAGATGAAAAAAAGGACTTTTAAGGATAAATGTTGGGGGAATCTACTTGAGGCAATTGAAGAAAAAAATGTGAGAGCCTTTTGTAAGTTAATACAGAAATGCACGGGGAAAGTCTTAGGAACCTTACACTGCTCGGTGCCAGAGGACAAGTGGGTGACCTATCTGGAAGAAATCTATGGTAAATAGCCAAACAGGGAGGGAAGAACGGCCAATGTCTGGCCTGGAATAAGGGAAGAAATAAAAGTGCAGTTCTCCCCAGATGCCATTAGAGGTATAATAAACAGATTAAACCTAACACGGGCAGCAGGCCCAGATAATTTACCAGCTATCATAATAAAAACGAACATAGAATGGGGGGCGGAGTTTTTCTCTAATATGTTCCAAGGGATTTTAAACACTGGCAATTTCCCAGATAATTGGAAAGGGGCTATTGTCAGGCCAATACATAAAAAAGGCGATGTAAATTCCCCAAAAAATTACCGCCTAATAAACCTTCTGGACATAGGTGAAAAGGTTTTCTCTAAAGTAATTCTAGGTTTACTAAAGGAATGGGTGGATGACAAACAGATAGTACCACCAGAACCGGGGGGGGGTCAAAGAAGGGCACTCAACGGTTGACCACTGCTTTGCTCTTTGGTCCATTGCACGGAAGTCGATTGATCAGAGGGGTAATTTATTCTGCTGTTTCGTGGACTTCCGTGCAGCTTTCGATCTGGTGGACAGGGAGCAATTGTGGTCAACATTGGAAAGGTATGGAATACAGGGTGACCTGCTAGCCCTAATCCAAGCACTGCACACAAAAAATTGGGCACAGATAATTCTGGATAAGGAGGGAGGTTTGACGAAGAGAATCCCAATTGGGAACGGTCTAAGGCAGGGGTATGTACTCGCCCCCCTACTATTCTCCCTGTTCTAAGCAGACCTACCCCAAAAATTAAGAGAGGTTAGGGGGCGAACCCAAAACTGGGAGGAAACCAGATATCGTGCCTCCTATATGCTGATAATCTGGTAATCATGGATCAGACGGAGATAGGCCTCCAAAGAAAATTAAATCGATTTAAAGATTACTGTACAAGTAAAAAATTAGTAGTAAACATGGAGAAGACAAAAATTGTATGCTTTGGAAGGAGGAAAACGAAGTTCTCTTGGTACCTGGGCACAGTATTGCTTGAGAGGGTAGCTGATTATAGATATTTGGGAATGTGGTTTTCTGGTACCCTGAAATGGTATACTCATGTACAAGCATTAAAAATGAGGGCATTGGCGTCTGTGAAAGGCTTAAAAAGATTCAATAATACCTATGGAGAAATGTCGGATAGACCGGTCCCAAAAGCCTGCCAAGCAATGGTGCCCCCACAATTTTTGTATGGAGCCGAGGTTATTTACATAAGTGGTAAGACCTCCTGGGATAGAGAGGAGGGAAATATACTAAAAAGCTTATTTGTGCTGCCTAAATCATCTATGGTAAAGGCGGCAAGACTTGAGCTGGGAATCAGCTCGTGGGCGATAACTGCCTGTATGGCCCTTGTACGATTCTGGCAGCGATTGGGAGCAGAGGAGCTTTTCAAAATCTCCCAGTGGGCCAAAGAGGAAATTGCCACGAGCGAGCTACCCTGGGCAAAAGAGACTAGAGTATCAATAAGTAATGCATATAGGGTGCTCGATCTGAAGGAAGGTTCGCTGCAAGACCACATAATAATAGGTAAGAAAGAACTAAGGCTTCAAGAGACTGATATGTCCCGTACCTATGACCTGGAGTACCTTTTACAAAAAAGTTCGGTAGCCCACATGACATCGGCCTGGGAGCTCGACCAACACTTTCCCTATGTGGACCGGCTACCAAGTCATAGCTTAAGGCGGGATGTCCTAAAAATGCGAATTGGAATAAACCCATGTTACGCTAATAATGGAGTTAGAAACCAAATGATAGGGTGTAATGGTAATTGCACTTGCATTTTAGGTACTACTTGCAATATTTTACCTATTTTACTATACTGTATGTGGTTTTTAGATATACGAAAGGAGTTTTTATGTCCGATTTTTAAAATTTATAATATTACGAACAGGATGCAAGTCGTTAATCTTTTGGTGAAGATGGGGAATTTAGATATAGCCTGTGCTCTGGGGAAATATATGAATAAAGTCAAGGTGTTCCTCAAGTGCACAGAGTAAGCACAAATAATGCTACTCCTCGGCATTATATAAGGGTGGAACAATTAGTGTTTACAGTAGTAAGTGCTGCATGATTAAGGAGGTGCTGTACAGGCATGAATTAAGTGATTTTAATAATTTAACTGTTATAATACTCCGATTTTAAAAATGAAAGTCAAACTATATTTATATTGAGAAGTAATATGTTTTGTGATATGTTTTTGTTGTTTTTATTGGGATAAGAGGTAAATTGTACTTTTATAGTTGTAACGAACCAAATAAAGTTTGTTTTTGACTGACTGACTGACCATCCCGCAGGATGTGCATCTTTGAGGCAAGGGAAATCACTGTCCCTACATTCATCCACACAGACATGACACAGTAGTGCATCAATGGGTGTTTATTGCACATCCAGTGCTTTTCCGCAGCTGGGGTAGTACAGGGCAATGCCGAATAGACCACACTGTCTGTGCCCGTGGAGGGCCAGCCACAGTCCATCCGTGGAAGACAAGTACTGCGGAAGAGGAGGGGTGCAGTCCGCAGTCTGGTCGCCGTGTCATTGGTCATCAAACAAGATGTAGTGGTCCATGTCGCTGTCCAAGGTGAGTGCATCTGAGTGAATCGGGGGTCAGTGGAAGGTCATGAGGCCACGTGTGGGACCCACAAGGAACAGGCCAGGTGGCAGAAATTAATGCTACTGAGCCCTTCTGATCACATGCCCATCCATGTCCTCGTCCATGGATATGTGCCCTGCCCCACCTGGGGATGTTGCTGTACTGGCCGCGGCACTGTGTGGCACTGACACCTCAGGTGCCGGAGGTGGTCTTTCTGCCACACTGTGTGGCACTGACACTTCAGGTGCCAGAGGTGGTCTTTCTGCAACACTGTGTGGCACTGACACCTCAGGTGCCGGAGGTGGATTGTCTGCCACACTGTGTGGCACAGACACCTCAGGTGCCGGAGTGGTTAGGCATGCCGCACAGGGAGGCATAGGCATACCAGGGGGCGGAGATGAGGATGGTGTGGGGGCAGCAGCATTTAACATTGCCATGCCTTGTGGCAGCAATGCCATGAGGAGGATCTGCAGGTCATGGTAGATCCCTGCTACATTCCGCCGATGTGCTGTGGTGGCTGCCAACCTTTCCGCCACCACCTGCACCCTGTCCTCCACGAGCCTCTGCATGTGTCCCAGCTCACAGCTGGTATTGCTGGAGCCACTCTGAGCAGACAGGTGTTCTTCTCTGTGCGTCATGACTCCAGCGATGTCAGTCAGGGCTCTTTGGAGACCATGAAGCGAGGCTACAAGCCCAAGGATAGCGTCAAGTTTGGTTGCCATGTTGCCGAAGCCCAACCGCACCTGCTCTGCAGTGTCCCTCTAGCCCTCCAGCACACGGCGTTGGAAGGCCATGTGTTGTTCCTTGCGGTTTTGGGGGTTGCCGGGCTGTGGGTGCCCCCTGCTGGGTGGTTTCGGTAGTTGGTGGGCGTCTCCTTGATGCAGCTGGCCTGCCCTGATCCTGGAGGTGAGTTGCCGATAAGGTGCATGATGTCTTGGATGGCTTGGGTGTCGATGGTGGTGTTGTCCTCCTCGTCATCAGTGAAGAGTGGCTGGGACTGCTCTGCAAGAGGTGTTGACGGTGCCCCTGCAATGTGAAGGGGAGATGGTGTATCACGAAGTGTCCACATGCATGTAGTCGCATGGTACATGCTGGCATTCAGACAGCATGGCATTGTACATTGTGAGAGTCTGTAGATCTGGGCGAGGACCCAGAGTCATTGTGGGTGTGCACTTTGGTGTGCTTGACTGTGCATGTGTGCCATTGTGCCCTCCAATCCCCCAAAACCTGGTGGTCACTCACCCTGTCGTGGTTGTGTTGTGTCCTGTCGAGCTGTGTCCGATCCCCGACTCCGGCCACAGCATCCACACTGATGACTGTCGACACCAGCTCCTACATGTCATCCAGTTCGAGCTGTGGCACTTGGCCCCCACCTCCAGTCTGCGTTGGTGCCTTCTGATTGGCGGAGAGTTTCCCCTTTGTCTGCCGCTTGATGTAATTCCATCACCTCTTGACCATGTCTATTGTCCTCTTGTGCTCCCCGACGGCATTCCCCTTGTCAACTATGTCCCGCCATATTCCATTTTTGGCGCCCAATGACACGTTGGAGGTGACGAACAGTTGTTGATGGTGTCCCATCACCTCAGTGAGCATGATCCTGTTCGCATGCGGACTGAACTTCGTCTTCCTCTTCTTCTTGTCCTTGCCCTTCTCTGTCCCCGAGGTCCCGGACTGGTTGTCTGGGGTGCTTGTGGGGGTGCGTTCATCCTCTGCACCTGCTCCGGCAGCATCCATGGTGCTAGGGTTTTGGTCAGTTTGTGTTTTCACCTTTTATGGTGATTTTTCCCGCCTGCCAGATGTGTGTTGCAGGCCTGGCATTGCTTATTGCTGGTTTCCTCATTACGCCTGGGCCCATCGCAGGTTTTTTGGGGTTGTGGTTTGTGCTTTTGTCTCCATCGCAGTGATTGTATTGCAGACAATGACTGCGGTTTTAACAGACTATTTCATGTTACCGCTGTGTTGTGAATTCCACGTTGACACTGGATTATTTTCCCGCTATGGACTGCAATGTTGAAAGTTGCGTTACTCTACTCTTGCGGTAGTTATCACACGTTCTTGTGAGTAATCCCCCCTTGAGTATTGAGGGGCAGATTTGCAATTACTGGCGCATTCCTGCATATCAGCAGGGATGCGCCAGTTATTGTGCGTCACGGCTCCGCCACCATGGATGCGTCGCATTTACAATGCGGAGCACCATGGAGCAAAAATGGACAGATGAGTGACGCGTCTGCTGCCGTAAAGGCGGCGCATTGCTGGAGTTGCGTCGCAAGCACGACGCAGCTCCAGCAAGGCTCGGGGATGCCCTATCCTTAGAATACTGCGTCAATCCTTACGCCTGCTTCAAGCAGGTGCAGGGTTTTGACGCAGCATGGACTTCAAAGTGACTGAGTGAAATCTTGTAGATTTCACTTTTAGGAGCCGTTCCTGCACCGGATCGCCCCCCCGTGCGCCGGAACGCCTACATGTGGCGCAGGGCTTTACAAAGTGACGCATCTCCCAGATGCGTCACATTGTAAATACCCCACAGCATGGCACTGGCTTTGTGCCGCCGCTGCGTCACAAAAGTGACTCAACAGCGGCATAAAAGAGGCACAAGGGGCTTGCAAATCTGCCCCTGAGTGCGCTTTAAAACTTGACTTTGTAAATTCCTGCTTGACTATTTGAGGGAAATGAAATGAACTACTAAGTAACCAAAATTATTAACTGGGTCTACAATTAAGTATTCATCGAAGTGCTTGTATTTGCAACACTTTGCATGTTATCCAAGTATACAAAGTTAGTTTCACTTTCATTTATTTCAATTATGTTTTCTTCTGTACACTCTTTCACACTGTTCAATACATTATACAATCTCACTTTTGTTAAATCATAAAAATAGCTTCACCTGCAAAAATTAAAATATAAACTCTTGTGACCGATGTGTTCTTTAAAACAATAAAACATATTATAAAATATAAACTCATTGTCGTTAGGAATGCATTCTTCTCCCCTTGCTCCCACCCACCTTTCCATCCCTGTCCAGCCCTATTTTCAGCTTGCTCTATTGTTCATTGGTTTGTATATCCTGTGAGGTTATGACTCTGGTCAAAGCTACTTGTACCATAATGTGCCTAAATGCTAAAAAAGAATTGAAATATAAGCATATTAAGTCTCCCTGCCGAATTTGCGGAATTTGTAGAACATGATATTATATTATAAATAGAGAGTATTTAAGAGCTCCAAAATTCCCTCCTAAATGTCCATTTCCTAAGCTTTTGACGAAGTGCCAGCTAATCAACTCTGAATATCATGAAAAAAAATCAACAAAGTTCAATTTGTATACTATATTTTGAAGACGCATCTAGAGCACCTAATATCATAGGCACAAGATGGAGTGTGTAGTATATGTGAACAGAATTGAGAGACCTAGGTGTTGTTATATGCATAAAAGTCACAATAGTACAATAATGTGAAATGCTAACCCTGCAGATGTCTCCATATTCTCCTTTCCTTGGTGGTGGAATGGTATTGTGTTGTCTTAGTTCTTTTTAAGTTACTCACAATAGACCTAAAGTTGCATAGTTTATCAGTAATAGTTTGACTCCACAACACGTGGGAATAATGGGAAGACACAAATCATTTATTGCAATTATAAAGGGAAAAATGTCTTTAATATCCTAATCTCAACATCTTTGCAAGACTAAACAATATCATTGTTATTTACTCACTCATTTATGTGATAATTCAGCATTTTTATTTACCATATTTTATTTAAGTTTCCAATACACCAGGATACATATTTGACTTGCAACGTAAAATATTTCAACAGAGTCCTGGGTGCTTTACAAATGTTCCCTTATGGAGGAACGTGCACTATCAGGTTAGGGGGCCCTTCTGTTACTCATCTCTTAAAAGTCCATGATTAGCTCTGAGAACAGAAAATCCAAACATTGTAGTAGTTTAAAGTTCATGAATGAGAGTGCAATAGATGCTGCAATGTGTGAAGGACCAGGAGGTTTCCTTAAGTAGTATCTGGTTTTGTGGCCCGCATCTTAGTGGTAGCACGCAGCAACCATAGGCTAATACACAGTGCGGCATATTTCAAGGCTCTATCGGCAAGTTAGAGGCACTTTATCACAGCCAAAGTTGCGATAAGTGTATCTCCCCATTCACAAGCAGGTGCTAACAGCCCATATCACCAGTTTACCCGCGATAGCAGCCGCAAAAAACATCGCCACAGATGACCCCGGCAACTATCGCTAATGAGATGCAGATTAGGCGTTCCCGTGCAAAAAGCAACAACACCACCACGTCACAACATTCTCAGCAACCAGCCAGATCTGCGATAAGATCACAAAACAGGTGATAAGGTGCATTAACAGCAGGAAATTAACACATGCTCTGACCTGGTGTAAAGTCGGACTACAACCTGCACCAGAAAAGGAAGCCCAGCCCAGAGCCATACCTGAAGAACAACAGATGCCATGGAGCCACTGATCATACAGCGTGGACACCCAAGAGAGCCACAACCCCCACCGCCAACCCCCAGGATCAACCCCTTCCCCCCGGGCCCTACCCCCGGCACCCTCCACCTCCCCTGGACCAAGATATTGCACATCAACATCACGAAATCATGAATGAAAGCATTCGCTTGATGTTGCACCTTTACAACAATTAACATACATGTGAGTACAGAAATTCTGAATCATTAATTCGCCATTGAAAGTCCCAAAAAAATATCACAATCAAATTTGTCTCCAAACAACTTTGTTGTAGAGTCATGGCGAGGCATCCCTGGACAATCTCTAAGTTACAGCCTGCAAGACAATATCCATGATACGAAGGTGTGTTAGGCACTCATCAAAGGAGAGAGAGAGAGAGAGAGAGAGAGAGAGAAAGAAAGAGAGAGAAAGCGAGAGACTGAACAAGGAGTGCAAGGCCAATCGGGCCCTTGGCCCATTCATACATGCCAACTGGTATGTGTGTTTCGCAATTGGTGCCCCCAAAACCTAAGGCCTGGTATCAATGTCAGCACGAAGGCCACATCACATTCAAGAAATGTAAGCAGTAGTCAGACTAAAATTAGGTATGAAAGCTCCTCTGTCTCAATACACAAGGCAGAAGGACAACCCAACCTCTGACCTTGGTCTTGAATGCGGCTGGCACACCCTGCGTGAGATACCATACCAGACTCCAACGACTCCCACACCACGAACTGCGCTAATGAAAGACCAACGTGTCCACACCCCACACACACTTGTCCCTGCTTGAGCTACACCTTCAAGGGCTGCCCTTGACACATTGGTAAAAAACAACCCATACGTCCAAATGTTGCACACACATAAGACTCATTGCTCAGAACTGTGGCATATCGTCCACCGAACTGCTGCCAGTCTGAGGATTGCCTGTGCCACAAGACCAACAAACGCAATGGCAGGACATCCGGGCATATGCACAACCCCTGTCACATGGAACTGTACCGTGCATGAATGCTGTATCAGTTGGGATCACTGCCAATGGCAGTATTGCGAATCAGTTCCCGTCTGAGTTTCCAACTTGCCTACGTCACCTGTGTCTAGCCCTGGTTCCACTGTTGATCATGCACATTCGAGTGTCCCATGGACATCTGCCTATCTAACACAACGGTAGCTGAATTGGATTATGACTTGACTGTGTGTCCCCTGTTGACCCACGAACAGGAGTGTCACCGGGATACCTGTGAATGGGATGCCTTGATCTTTGGCATATGTGCTGGCAGTTGTGCATGGGAGATTGCACAACTCCTCGTGTGCAGTGATTATATTGAGAGCTCCCCTATTGGTCTGTGTTGCGGATTGCTGAAACAACGTGGACGGAACACATCTGTGGGGACCAGTTAATAGATTGGCTCTCCCTCTTGTTCCTTGAACTCGACAACAATGTACTCTTGGAAAATATTGCCCATGAAGCTGTGCTCGCATTCATGGACGAGTAACTATGTTCCTGCAGCCACATCTGATTGTCACCCAAAGACAGGTCCTCACACCTTGTTGCATCTTGGGGAATGCTCACATAACCCACAACAGTGAACATGTCTGTGAGAAGTTAGCCTGGCATATGATGTCCACTAATTCTAGTGGGCACTTTGCACCAGTCTTATTGATGGTGGTTTTAAAGTCAACCTTATATAAAGCTATCCTAGTGGTAGCATGAAACAGCAGTCTTCAGGCTAAGACTTCAGTAGGCGAGTTAAGCAAGTTGTTTTACCATATATAATCCCTTGAATACCAAATGAAAGGACACCACACAAGGTATATATCAAGTATATATGAATTTAATCTAAACACAACACCTCTGCACTCTTTGTGAGGTCAGAGGTAAAAATACAATACAAGTCACACAGTTAATACACGATAAGCTGCACAGTATACGTTATGCCCTAGGGGCCTCACTAACCATATACTAAGAAAGTGGTATAAGTACCACGTGAGCATTAGAAAGCAGTCCTAGGGCCTGTATAATTGCTGGGGCTACACTAAGCAACCAAAGGTTAAGAAGTAGGAGACCCACGGGAGTCGCGTGCAGTGTCTAAACACAGGCGCAGGCTTCCATTGACTTTCTATGGAGTTCGTAAAAATTACAAAGTTACAAGTTAAGGACACTTCCGGATGGACTAGGACGGAACCCTTTTAGACGTAGTCACTAGGAGGGGCAATGCCCTCAAGACTACCAGAG
This sequence comes from Lissotriton helveticus, assembly GCF_964261635.1. Taxonomy (NCBI): domain Eukaryota; kingdom Metazoa; phylum Chordata; class Amphibia; order Caudata; family Salamandridae; genus Lissotriton; species Lissotriton helveticus. The sequence goes on from NC_136070.1 coordinate 885,366,032, forward strand.
TACTTGTGTTACCTCACCCACGGAAGCCGGGTGCATAGGTGTCTTTTGATGTCGGGTTTCGTTGTCGTTTTCTATGGAGAGCTGCAAAGAACTGCTGCAGGCAACCAGAGAAAAAGTGTCCGGGTGGATCCAAGGGTGGATCGGAGATGTGAAGAACCTGAAAGCAGAGGGGACAGAGTCTGGGTCACTAGCCAGTGATCAGGAAGGAACCAGGCAACGTTGCATGCTTGAAGGTGAAGAAGGTGAATTTGTCTCTTCAGCCACGAGGTCCAGGAGGCATCGACAATGATCAAGAGCTGGATTCGAGCTGTCCCATGATGGATCTAGATGACTGCAGCATCGGTATCCGGATTGGACTAAACAAGCCTTGGCAACCGCAAACCACCAGAATGTTGAGATTGGCTCTGTTGCAGACCAGCAAGGTCTGAGGTGCTTCTCCTTTGTAGGGAAACTGGGGCAAGCCTGCAGCAACCAGGATCACAAGTTAGGTTCAAGATGGCAACTTCAAGGGGATCACTAGCCATTGGGCAAGGAACCTGGAAGACGCATCAAGCACAAATGTAAAGGCGGGGCCCACGGGACACTCGTGGTGTGTGGGGGCCTGGGCTTAAGGTCAAATGATGCGTGGGGTGGGGCTTCTCGTACCCCAATGCACAACTTACTGAGGCTTCAGAAACGGAGTGCAGGTAGCAAAATGCAGGATGTTCAAGATGTCCAGGGCCACGTCTCTCTTGTCTGCCACGGGTCTCGGCTTTGCTGTGGATGTGGGTCGAGGTCAGAGAAGTCTGGAAGTCTAGATCTTGAGTCACAGAGACTTAGGGTTCCGGCAGGAGCCTTGAAACTGTAGACCAGCAAAGTTGCTGTCGGTGCCTGTTTGAACAGGGTGGTCATTCCTTGACCACAAGGGAGATGTCTTCCATCTTTTTTTTTAGGTTTCTATAGCGCCAACTCGCCTACAGGTCTCTATGCGCCCAAGACCGATGACAAACCGCAATGATTAAGGAACGTAAGAGAGGCAGAAAAGGCCTAAAATGCAACTATTTGAAAGGGCCAAAAGCCTCCCTAAATAGAAGCGTTTTTCACAGCTTCCTAAAACGCAGGAGATTTACTTCTCTCCGAAGCGGTTCTGATAATTTGTTCCATATCTGTGGAGCCAAAAACCGAAAAAGATCTCCCTCCTTTGGTTGCTAACTTGTATCGAGGGCAAACCAGTAACTGGGAATCAGAAGACCTCAGAGCTTGTTTGGGGGTATAGACCTCCAGGCGCTCTTTAATATAGGCAGGGGCTTGCCCATAGATAGCCTTATGGGCCGTGCATAAGCTCTTGAACTCCACCCTCTGCTCAATAGGGAGCCTATGTAACTTAAGCAATAGAGTTCTTCTAGTCAGAATAGAATGTCGAAGGTCCAAGAGTTCTGTATCAAAGTTTCGTTCCAGGATAATCCAAAGTCCTGGGGACACAGCTCCTATACTCAGTGCTTAATTTGTAAAATATGAAGTGCAGGTGCTCAAATTCTTTTTAGGAGGCCACACCCACTTCCACCAGTTGCTCTACCCACTTACTCTAGTTGCTCCACCCCAGTGCTTAATTTGTAAATAAAAATAAGTGCCAGGACCCTTTTCGGGAGATCACGACAGCCTGCACCACCCATTACCCCTGCTAGCGCTGCCAGTGATAGTACCAGCACAACTACATACAATCTCAGTCCTAAAAGTAATAAGATTCAGACTATTTTTAGGTATTTTGACTTATTAAACACAGGTGTTGTACTCTTGTGGGCAATATTTTATGGGCATTGTTGGGATTTTAATTTCTAGGTAAATAAAAATTTTAAAAAACGTGACAGAAAAAAAACTACTGAGGAAATCATCCAAACGCGACGTTTTCCCTTTTGTAACATACACTTTAGAATATATATATATATATATACACAGGAATAATACAATTCAAATCTGTTTTAGATGGGAAACATCATTTACAACGCATGAGTTACAATGAGTGTCATTACAACGAATGTTTTACAACGCGAAATCCCTTACAACGCATGTCATTACATCGCATAATCCATAACAACGCATTCCCCAAAGTAACGACCCGGTGGAGTTAGAATAGTAATTGCGTTGTAATCGATTATGCGTTGTAACGACATGCGTTGTAGTGGATTTTGCGATGTACAAAATTTGTTTTAATGACACACGTTGTAACGCATGCGTTGTAAAGTGTAATATTAGTTTTAGACTCATCATCTAGCCATAAATGATTAGTAAGACAAATAAAGACAGAACAAACTTGTTAAAAAGGTGATACTGAGGAATGTAAACAAAATTAGTATGGAACCTTCCAGAATTACAAATTAAAATCAAGTAAAGGAATATTTATTTCAATGAGTATGGAGCAGCGCTGGCCTCAGAAATAGCAAGAGAGGGGCGGAAAAGAGAGAAAGAAGAGGGGAGAGATGATTGGAAAAGGACAACGAAGAATGGAGCACCTGCAAGAGCCAGAAAATGAACAGAAGTGGAGCGAGGTGCAGAAAGAGGAATGAGGGAAATTAAACAACCTTGCTACTGGGCTGTGCCGACAGGCCCCAGAAATCCTCAAGGCCCCTGCGCTTAAAATTTTACAAAATAAGTATTGAACACAATGCACCTCATTCATATCCAGATGCAAAATATGGCACCCACGCGCAGCTTCTATGCTAATGCACCTCAACAGTAAACTCGCTTTACTCTGCTAATAAAAGCATATAACTCCCACAGTTAATCCAGGGCACAATAAAACAGTAAAGAAACATAACAACGATGCATAAACCACCACAAACAGCACCCACCCAGTATGGCAGCATCATACTTTATTAATCTAATGAAAAACATCCGATTGCACATGGGCTTCCTAGCAAGTACTAGGGTCATTGCTGCAAGGGTGCAGGCCTTGGACTCGCATGACGTGAACTGTGAAGTCCACTCTCCAAGGCCTGCCCTGAGCAATCATGGCTTTGCAATCGGTACTGTCCGTGTGCAAGTACAATGCCATGGTAGAAGTACCCAGTAGGCCTCACAACCATGTTACCATGTTTCACGGTACCGCTGCAAGCCTAGAGGGAGGAGCCCCAGCCTCGCAGCTATGACCCAACGCTGCCTGGGAGGCCTACAGGCCCTTTTGAGGGAAACATGCAAACGTCTTCTCTACTGACTGCCAGTGCCAGGAAAAGGCTGGTCTGCTGGATTATGGGTAGCAGGGGCCCATGCAGCCTACAGGGCATTTAAAGTTAACCCTGGAGGGCCGGAATTCATCACCGAGTGGGAGCTGGAGCTAGCCTACGCCTACCACACCCTTGACTTTCAGTCTCAGACAGTGTCACGCCACCCACCACGCTCTAGTCCAAAATAAACAAGCATTTGCAATGCAAGAGGTCTCGCATTTACACAAGTTTAAGCTATTGGCATTGTAAATGTCAATGCCTTTTATTTATGTTTTAAAAACCAAAACATAAATAAAATGCATTGTTATTTACAATGCCAATAGCTCAAACTCGCGTAAATGTGAGACCTTTTGCATTGCAAATGCTTGTTCTGCAGAGCTTCAGAACTGAGCTGTGCGGTTTCTAAGCGCTGTACAGTTTATGACAGGTGTACCTAAGCACACTGTGAACAGGTGCCCGTGGGAGTGATTGCTGTAGCTTTTTGAGCAGGTCTCCTAACAGCGCTCCCGGAACTCAGAATATTTAGTGAGTGGCTAAAGGGGGAGGGAGTCACTAACCCCCCTGTACAGAAGGAAAAGAGGAGAAAAGGTAAGACCACCACGGGGACGGCTGTTAAACCCCCGGCCCCCTCATCCACCTCCCAGCTGAACCGCCTGGTCAATGCTAGCTGCCAGGCAGGTGGTCTTGGGCATTGAAAAGGTCCGGCCTGGAAGGACCCCACCCGCAGGCAATCGAGGTGCGAACTCCTGCATATGAAGGTGTCGAGGAAATGACACCGGAGCGCGGGGTGTCAGAGTTCTGGGGGCAGAGGTCCTGGGAAAGAATAACAATAACAGACACCCTGCACTGGCCCTTTGAGAGTAGAGCGCAACACGATGGGCTTTAATTACAGACCCCACAGCATAAGAAGGTGGCATCTGCAGGGGGTCTCAAGGCAGAACGTTGCTCATATCCCTAGGGCGGGGCTTTGTTGGGCAGATTACAAGGGCCTGCATTAAGGTTACGAGCATTTAAAAGTGTCTCCAACAATAGGCTATTTGTGTGCAGTGCAAACAAATAAACACAAGCGTTTCAGATCAGTTTTGCTGTTAAAGAGCTGCAAACAGGTGGAACTAATACCACAGGTAAGGCGCTAGGTTGATCGACTGGTTAATTGCGGAGTTAGCCTTGGTGGGATTCAAACAGCTTGTCAACCTTGCACTCACCTTGCCGAAAAAATGGAGGTAACATTAAAGGAAAGTTCTAATACAGTTAAAACACGACCTGCAAGCAGCCATTGAACATGACTCGACAACATAACCGCTCAAGATGCGAAGGGATCTACTGAAAATTACCTAATTTCCGAAGAGCAAGTTTCTGTCCACAGCTTCCAGCGGAGCCCATTTCTAACCGGCGAAGGGGATGAGCCGCATAATGCCTCAACATGCCTGCTCGTAAATGAGGAGAAGTCAAGTCTAACATTAAAGAAGGTAATACCACTAAAGTCAATGAAAGATAAAGCAAGTTAGGAGGGTGGTGCATGTTTCCAAAGAGTATGAAACCGTAATGCAGAGTCAAAAAGAAAGCGAGCGTGTAGGCGAGGAGAGAGGCACAGTAAGGGTTGGAGCCCAAGTCTGGCATGTGACACGTGTCACTCTGTCATGTGGCATATGCCACATCTGATGTGACATATGCCATAGATTTTCTACTTGGTCTTTCATTATTATCAGTTGAGCATTTCCAAAGGACTATGTTTCACTCTGCTAAAATAAATAAATTGTTTAAAAAAATAAAAATAATATTAAAAAATAATTTCCCGAGGTGGGGTTTGAACCCTGGTCAAAACTCACTCAAAGCCCTATGTCATGTGGCATATGCCACATCTGATGTGACATATGCCATAGATTTTCTACTTGGTCTTTCATTATTATCAGTTGAGCATTTCCAAAGGACTATGTTTCACTCTGCTAAAATAAATAAATTGTTTAAAAAAATAAAAATAATATTAAAAAATAATTTCCCGAGGTGGGGTTTGAACCCTGGTCAAAACTCACTCAAAGCCCCTGTACATTAACAGTGAGCTACTTACTCTGCTGAATGTTCCCCAGCCAAAGGTATCTATGTCATAGAATAAGGTTGTCAGTCCTTCCTCTATTTCTATTGTCTTTGGACTGTAGATACCAGAAATCTTCTCTCGATTTACATTCTTTAAATACAAATAGCCCTTCCTTTCATACAGTCTGCCACTAGCCCCATGCATTTCCAATTCTTACACAATCATCCCCAAATTCTCATTCCACTAAATAAGTGATTTCTTTCATAGCAAACCTGTCCCCCCTATCCACGTACCACACAGCATGCCATTATCAATGCCTGACATGCACTATGAGTAAGGAGGCCATAGTTCTCCCAGATACTGCTAGGGGGTCATTTACAAAGGCACAGCTTTCATTTGTGGAATTTAGAAATAAAATTTAAAAAAAAAAAACGATTTTCCCCACCTGGGGTTTGAACCCTGGTCAAAACTCACTCAAAGCCCCTGCACATACACAGTGAGCAACTTACTCTGCTGAAAGTTCCTCAGCCAAAGGTATCTATGTTATAGAATAAGGTTGTCAGTCCTTCCTCTATTTCAATTGTCTTTGGACTGTAGATACCAGAAATCTTCTCTCGATTTACATTCTTTAAATACAAATAGCCCTTCCTTTCATACAGTCTGCCACTAGCCCCATGCATTTCCAATTCTTACACAATCATCCCTAAATTCTCATTCCACTAAATAAGTGATTTCTTTCATAGCAAACCCCGTCCCCCCTATCCACGTGCCACACAGGATGCCATTATCAATGCCTGACATGCACTATGAGTAAGGAGGCCATAGTTCTCCCAGATACTGCTAGGGGGTCATTTACAAAGGCACAGCTTTCATTTGTGGAATTTAGAAATAAAATAAAAAAAAAACAAAAAAAGATTTTCCCCACCTGGGGTTTGAACCCTGGTCAAAACTCACTCAAAGCCCCTGCACATACACAGTGAGCCACATACTCTGCTGTAAGTTCCCCAGCCAAAGGTATCTATGTCATAGAATAAGGTTGTCAGTCCTTCCTCTATTTCTATTGTCTTTGGACTGTAGATACCAGAAATCTTCTCTCGATTTACATTCTTTAAATACAAATAGCCCTTCCTTTCATACAGTCTGCCACTAGCCCCATGCATTTCCAATTCTTACACAATCATCCCTAAATTCTCATTCCACTAAATAAGTGATTTCTTTCATAGCAAACCTGTCCCCCCTATCCACGTGCCACACAGGATGCCATTATCAATGCCTGACATGCACTATGAGTAAGGAGGCCATAGTTCTCCCAGATACTGCTAGGGGGTCATTTACAAAGGCACAGCTTTCATTTGTGGAATTTAGAAATAAAAAAAAAAAAAAAAAAAAAAAAAAAAAACGATTTTCCCCACCTGGGGTTTGAACCCTGGTCAAAACTCACTCAAAGCCCCTGCACATGCAAGGTGAGCCACCTACTCTGCTGAAAGTTCCCCAGCCAAAGGTATTTATGTCATAGAATAAGGTTGTCAGTCCTTCCTCTATTTCTATTGTCTTTGGACTGTAGATACCAGAAATCTTCTCTCGATTTACATTCTTTAAATACAAATAGCCCTTCCTTTCATACAGTCTGCCACTAGCCCCATGCATTTATTATTGTTACACAATCATGGCACAGGGAACCCCAGGTGCCACCTAGAATAGGATGAATGAAACATCTGGGCCGCCATTTTTAGGACAGCTTCTGGGCACCCTCTTCGTTCAAGTGGGTCTCCTGGAGGCACGCAATGGAGACGCCATGGCGTTGGAGGAATGAAAGGACCCTGTATCTTTTAGTGCAAGTGCCCAATCCACGCACGTTCCAAGTTAAGAATTTAAACCCCATGACAGGAGATCACGCCCAACCTGGACATATATTACAAACGGCGTGTTCCGCCACCCACGGGCCCAACCAGCATCCAGGCCGGGGGACCTAGCCCATCTGATCAGCCATTCAAATAACAGAAACACAGTACTCTCGATGCCAGCAACAATTTCCCCTCCCAACCCCACCAACACCCCAAGCCCCCCCAACCCCACAACCCCCCCATAACATCTACCCCCACCCCCACCCACGAGCAAGATGACAGCAACAACAAAACACGCTATCCTGCCCTCCCCCTGCTGGTGCCAGGATGTACACAGCCACCCTATTCGTCCCATCCAATACACACACACACACACACCCAACCAAACACCACCCACCCCCCTTCTAGCTCCCCATGGGACCCAGACGTACAGGAATGAACCTGGGCTTGGCCGCCGGCATCAGTCCCAAAGCAGGGCCCTCCCCAGCCAAAATAAAGACAGACACCGCCACATAAGGTCGTTCCAACGGGATACAGGTCCTACGCTCCTCTCCGTCATTCAAGCTCGAACAGCACGGCTCCCAGGTACCTCATACAAACTCAAGGCCCAGCACTAAAGCCCCCAAAGCAGAGCACAACACTCTTCACTCCAACAGTACCTTACGACAGAGCCGTCCCCTGCAGCAGTTCAGACATTCCAGTCTCTGGGATCACCGGAGCCGTAGAGTCTGTACCTGGCACAATGTCCTGCAGGGTATCTGGAACCAACACGTCCCCAGGGGCGGATGCGCCCGAGGACTCTGGACCATCCCTTGCCAAGGAAGGTCCCAACGGCTCCGCCTTCCGCATCGTTGTCTCTGGGGATGGTTCCCCCAGGTCTCACGGGGCCCCCCTCACTCTCCCGTGGGCATGTCGTCACCCCTGTATCTCCTGCCACTCCCACACCTCAGCGGGCTATTCGAAGAAATGTGCCCGGCCCTGAGATATCACCTTGACCTTGGCCGGATATAACAGCATATATTGTAGCTTCATCTCCTGGAGCTTCTGCTTGACTCCCAGGTAGGACTTTCGCTGCTCTTGCACCTGTTGGGTGTAATCAGGATAGATGCATATGTGGCTGTTCTCAATGGTGAGAGACTCCGTCTACCTCGCCGCCTTCAGAATGCAATCCCGGACTATATAGTTCAGGATCTTCGCAATCAATGCCCTCGGAGGCTCCCCCGGGTGCGGGGGTACCATGGCCCTATGCGCTCGTTCGATGCCAAATACATTTGATAGCCCATGCGGGCACAGTTGAGTCTGAATCCAGTCCTCCAGGAAGCGCTCGGCATTCCCCGCCTCCAATCGCTCCGGCACACCCAGGACTCTAATGTTGCTGCGGCGCGCCCTACCCTCCGCGTCCTCAGCTTTTCGTTCCAATGCGTGCTTCATAGAGGTGAGTTGCATGACTGTCTTCTGGAGGGAAGCCACCGATACCTTATCCGCCACTTTGCGAAGATCCGTTCGCAGAAGGTTGACATCAAGCGATACAGTCTCTATCTGCCGCTCCAGCGCAGAATGGGAGCCCTGTATGGCCTTCAGCAACTCCGCCCGGGAAGGCTCCGCCGGCACATCCGCGCACTCCTCTTGACCTCTCTGCCTCGTAATCCGTTGCGACGGCAGACGCTGGGTTGTATACTGTGTGATACTATTAGGCTGAGTGGATTTCGACATCCTGTCCTTACGCAGAGCCAGCAGACCAGGCACTCAGCGACCACCGCAGGGGAGCACCAAGGATCGTATACGGGTACCTCCGCTCAGTAGCGCGCCTTCTGGTCACTCTTCAGGTCACTGCCATTCCGCTCCCGATCTGCCATCCAGCAGGACCAGGCTGTAGCAATGGGGTGGTGCACACAAGGATCAAGCACTACCTCAGTGCGTCCCCAGCGAAATTCAAGATTAACAATACTATGTCCACACCAGTTCCTGTAACACTGGGTGTCCCTCAAGGATCCTCCCTCTCCCCTACTCTGTTCAATATTCTCATGGAACCACTTACCGCACTACTTCAAGCATCTAATGTTCAATTTCACATGTACGCAGACAATACCCAGCTCTACCTTAAAATACACACCCTTGATGACATCAAAATACACAACGCTTAGGAACATACAGACTTGGCTGGCAGAGAGTCACCTCAAACTTAACCTTCAAAAAACGGAATTCCTCCTAATAGCGCCTCCCACCAAAGTCCCCCTCACTCAGTCCTGGCTTAACCATCTCATTGCACTCAACGTTCAACCTACTATTGTGGACTCAGCGAAATCTTTAGGCATAACCCTTGACTGCAATCTCAATATGCATCATCACATCAGCAATGCAACGAAGGGAGCTAATTTCAAAATCAACACATTGCGGAAATTGAAAACTTTCCTTCCTCTCAATGACTTCAGAACTGCAGTCCAAGCCCTAGTCATCCCTCGAGTGGATTATGGAAGTGTTGCCCTCTGTGTTCTCCCCATATCGACAACCGCACCAATAAAAGCCTCTATTAATGCTGCAGACAGACTAATCACGGGCTCAAAAAAACTTTCACACATTTCTCCTGATCTAAAAGCTTTGAACTGGCTGCCTTACGAAGCTAGAATACATCTGAAAATCACCTGCATGACCCACAAGGTTATACACCATAACTCCCCCAGCTACCTCGCTCAGAAACTGACAATCTCGGGTGGCTCAAGAGTGACAAGAAGTGCAGACAATCTTCTTTTGAAACCTCAGAGATTTCACAAGAAAAAACTTATAAATGCTCCTTCTCAGGGATGGCGCCCAGGATCTGGAATGCCCTCCCTCCAGAAATCAGACTTATCTCATCCTTGGCATCCTTCAAAAAAGAAGTAAAATCTCTCCTATTAGCTAAAGTTACCTGAACTTTGACTAATGTAATCTCGTAACTCAGTACTCTTCCTCCTGTGACTATGTATATTGACCACCTATGCACCGTTGCTACCTTACCTTGTTTCTTTTTTTGTAACAATTTGCTCATCTTTGCACAAAATGTTTTGTTTAATTATTACTCCTTGCCTTTTTATCCCATTCTGTATGTAAAGAGCTCTGATATCCGTAAGGATCTTGTTCGCGCTCTATAAAACTTTTAAAATAAATAAAAATAAATTAAATTCACAATCAGGACATGCCACACACACCAGCGCATGTCCTACCTTTCACATACAGTGCACCCTGCCCATGGGGGTACATTGGACCTACCTCGAGGCGACTTACATGTAGAAAAGGGAAGGTTTAGGGACTTGCAAGTGTGTGCACTTGCCAATTCGACATGGCAGCCCTAGGCTGTGGACAGGCTACGCAATGGCAGGCCAGAGTTACACTTTACATGCTGTTTGCGTGGGTGGCACAATCCAGTGCTGCAGCCCACCAACAGCATTTGATTTATATGCCCTGGCACTCGCAGTGCACTTTACTAGGGACTGACACATGAATCAAATAGCCAATCATGATAAAACCAATCCATAACACAGTTTACACAGAGAGCATACTTTATCACTGATTTGGAGTGGTTAAGTGCCCATAGTCCTAAAACTAATGCACACAGGTCAGGAAATAATAGGAGGAAAAATCTAAATATTTGGGGATAACCCTGCAAACAGGGCCATTTCCAACAAGCAGTCACACACATGCAAGCACAAACTCCACTCAATAGCAGTCACACACATGCACACTCGACTCACGAGCAGTCGCACACACTCCACTCACAAGCAGTTACACAAATTCAAGCGCAAACTCCACTCACGAGCAGTCGCACACTCCACTCACGAGCAGTCACACTTATGCATGTGCACACTCTACTCACAAGCAGTCGCACATAGGAGCACTCGAGCTCTTCCACTAATGTTATGTGAATGTGATGGCATGCAAACAGCTCCTTCATTCTGCAGGCAGAATGCGTGGTGAGCACAGTGCGGGGGAGACACTCGGAGTGTGAAACTCTCTGATGGATCCTGTCTGGATTGATCTGAAGGGCTCAGGAAACAGAGGAAAACTATGAAACAAAGAAAACAGCAGTGTGGGGACGCCATTTTTTTTTTCCATATATAATTACAAGCCTGCCAATTTTCAAATGACCCTGGATAGCTCAGTTGGTAGAGCATCAGGCTATTAATCTGAGGGACCAGGGTTCAAGTCCCCAGGTGGTTTGTTTATTTTACTTTTTTTTACATCTATGATTTCTATTTTTGTTCTTAAAGGCCAACGCTCCTAGTAGCAATAATCTTTGCAAGCTCTTTAAGCTTGGAATTCGCTAATTGCTCTCCTTTTCGATATTCAATGTTGTCTCCATAGCGCCACCTCCTGTCTGTCTGTCACTGTGCACCGGTTTCAACGAGTGATAATCGGAAGTGCAGTCGGTGTGCAGCCGGATCCCACTCGGGCTTCCGCTCGTTGACATCTCTGCTCATTATCAGATACTTCTGTTTTGCATCTTATAAATGTAACAAACTTACTATATTCTATTCACAAATTTGAAACAACCTCGTGCAAGGGAAATGAGTGTAATCCATTTTTTTTTTTAAATTAATGTCTTCTTGTTGTAAATCGTTTGAAATAAAAGGACGTGAACATTTTCTAAAAGAAGTCACTGTTTGTGCCTTAAACCATCTTCCCTCAACAAGATCTAATTTTTGCCACTTCCAGTGCAATGTGCATAACTGGTGCGAAAATATAGAGCACGAGCTCTACGTGTACAGACATCTAAACCCTATTGGTAAATGAACTTCCCAGTGGCATGTTGGTCTAGGGGTATGATTCTTGCTTTGGGTGTGAGAGGTCCTGGGTCAAATCCCAGACGAGCTATCTTTTGATTTTAAGATTTTTTTGTTTAAAATAGGGGCACTGAAAAACACTTCAGAAAGATGAAAAAAAAACCTTTTCCTTATTTCAAACGCATTAAATACAAATTAAAAAATTTGAATATGAGATAAATAAGAAGTAAAATGGGCTCATACAGGCTTTCTATGAATTTGGCAGGGAAAGAGAGGAGCGAGATGGTGCGGTAGTTCTTAAGTTCAGTGGGGTCTGCTGTAGGTTTCTTTAGTAGGGCACTGAGTTCGGCATGTTTCCAGCTTTCCTGGAAGGTGGCGGTGTTGAGGGAGCAGTTGATGGAGTCAGCCTTGTTGAAGATGTGGTGGGGGCATGGGTCGGTTGGTGATCCGGAGTGTATGGAGTTCATCAAGCGGATGGTGTCTTCGGTGCTGATCGGGTTCCAGGTGCAAAGGGTGGTGGTGGGGGGCTTCAGTTCGGTAGTAAGGGGGGTGGACTGGTCGCCGAAGATGTTATGTATGTCAGCGATTTTGCTGTGGAAGAATGATGCTTGTGAGTCGCAGAGGTCTTGAGAGGGAGTGATGTCGCTGGAGACGGCGCTGGGATTGGTAAACTATTTGACGATGCTGAAGAGTTCCTTGCTGTTGTGGGCGTTGTTGTCGATTCGATCCTGGAATGCTGATTTCTTGGAGGATCGGATCAGCTGGTGGTCTTTGCGGGTGGCGTCCTTGAGGGCGGTCATGTTGTCTGTGGTTGGGTTTTTTCGCCACGTTTTCTCGAGGGTGCGGCAGTTCTTTTTGGAGTTCTTGAGGTCGTCATTGAACAAGGAGGCTTTTTTGCTACCTTTGTTGTTGTGATGGTTTTTCAGGGGTGCTAATTCGTCAGCGCAGTGGGTGATCCATTGTGCGAGATTGACGGCTGCTTGATTTGGGTCCGATGATTTGGCGGGAGGGTTTTGGTTTAGCGATGTGGTGAGTTGGTCGGTGGTAATTATGTTCCAGTTTCTGCGGGGGACTTGTTGTGGGTGGTGGTGGGTCGTGGTCTTTCTAAAGTTGAAGTGGACACAGCTGTGGTCTGTCCAGTGGAGTCCTGTGGCGTGGTTGAAGGAAACGTGCTTGCTGGAGGAGACGATTGGGTCCAGCGTGTGTCCAGCGTGGTGGTGGGGGTGTTTACCAGTTGTTTGAGTCCGAGATTAGCGAGGTTGTCCAGAAGGGTGGTGGTGTTGCTGTCGTTGCTCTTCTACAGGTGGAAGTTGAGGTCCCCTAGGAGAATGTAGTCCTCGGAGGGGAGGGCGTGTGGGCTGATAAAGTCGGTGATGTCTTCGCTGAATTGTGTGCGGGGTCCTGGTGGTCTGTAGATGAGGGTGCCTCTAAGTGTGGTCTTGGGGTCGGTGTGTATCTGGAAGTGAAGGTGTTCGGCAGCTGTGAGGGTGTCGTCGGAGCTGGTCGTGATGCGGATGGAGTTCTTGTGAACGATGGCGATACCTCCTCCTGTTTGGTTGATGCGGTCCTTTCGGATGATCTTGTATCCGTCCGGGATGGCTACGGAGATGTCGGGCGCTGATGAGGCGTTCATCCAGGTTTCTGTAAGAAAGGCAATGTCCGGTGATGTGGTGTTGAGTAGGTTCCATAGTTCAATGGCGTGTTTGGGGACCGAGCGCGTGTTGAGCAGGATCCACTTTAGGTGGTTGTTGTTTGGGCTCTGTTTGGCGGTAGTGGTTGCAGTGTGGGTCCTGATGCAGCAGAACTTGCAGGATTGGCAGGTGAAGGGTCCATGGGTGCGTCCTGGGGCGGCTCGGTGGCAGTCGGGTAGTCGGCCGGTGTTAAGTGCAGAGAGGGTTGCGACATCGTACGTTAGGCGGGTGGAGTGGTTTTTGCGGGGGCCAGGGGGTCTTCCGCTAGGCGCGGTCAAGGCGCGGATGGACGTAGACGGGCTCACCTTTGGTGCGCCTTTGGCGCGCTTAGGGCGCGCCCGCTGCGCGTAAATGCATCTGTCATAAGTAGATAGTGGCGAGGGCGTAGCGAGGGAGGAGCAGCTGGGAGGCGGGAGCGGGGTGGCGAGTGGGGAGGGGATTGTACGGCGATGCTGTATATAATAGGACAGGTGCTAATTTCGAGCTACATGCAATGGCAGCGGGGCCAGAGCCTTCAACGACTCCAGGATACTGACACAGTCTAAAGAGATATTTTTTGTTCACAAACCCAGGTCTTCCTCCAGGCGGATAGCAGCACTCTCTGACCCGCTTCATTACACCACTACCCCATGGCAGCCATGAAGCTGTGGGGGACCAGCCGACCTCCACCTCATCGTAATGGATTGCTTAGTCAGGAGTAGAGGCAAGTCTATAAACCGAAGTTGTTCTTTCTGCGCCTTATGGAGCCGCATCAATCCCAAAAGGAATACTGCAGGAGTACGCGGAATGGGGACACCAACCACAGCTGATATCAGTGATAACAATTCTAACCAGTAAGACATAATCACGGTGCATTGACATAACATACATAGCAGGTTAGCATCTTATATTTTACATCTAGGACAGCAGTGCTGTGTGGCTGGGAAGATACGCTGCAGAAGGTGCAGGGTGAGATATGCCCTCTGCAAAAAAATGTATTGAATGAAGTTGAATTTGGCATTCCGTGGGATTCTCAAAGGGTATGCCAAGGACCTGCTCCAGTCCCCATACATCATGTCTGTACCCAAGTCTTCGGTGCATTTGTTGCTTAAAACATTCTGTGAAATTCTAGTTTGGTTAGTTATGCCTCTGTAAAGCCAGTTGGTGAGGTGTCGGCCATTCACTATCAGGTAGGTTATGAAGACCATTTCATGGTGGGGAGGTTTCTCCCTGTGGGGGGACGAATGTTTCTTTACATATTGCAGAAGTGTGGCATGTAGTAAATCTAATGCATCCGTGACTCCTTTGCTCCAGACAAAATTGTCGTGTTCCATAAATGTGCTGTTGTGAAATAGGTCTCCCACTCTAGCTAAACCGCCTTCAGCCCAGGGGAGCAGTCTCAGTTTAGTGAGGAGGCCATTTGGGGTCAGGATCCCAAGTAGTGGTATGGTGTCAGAGTCAGGGAGGCAGCCACGTGTGTAGTGTGTGGATTATTTATAATAAATGAGAGCTGTGCGTAAAAGCAGCGAGCATCGGTCGGAATCTTAGCCTCTGGTAGGATCAGAGTAGGAACCCGTCCGCGATCCACATCGGCAGGTGAATAATTTAATTTAATGTAAGTTACGCCCTGACAGCCAATCTGAGAGCCACTGTAACCTAGTCCCCTTTATCAGTGTCCAGTTGCAGCTTACTCAGTCCTACTCTGCGGTGGCCACTTCCCCAAATCAAAACGGAAAGAGTAATGTTCATAGTTAAGCAGCAGGGTCGGGATCACAACCGGCAAATTGGTTAAGAAATACAGTAGCAAGGGGAGGGCTCCCATTGTCGAAATTGCCACTCGGCCCATCTATGATAGCAGTAGGGAGGACCAGAAGGTTACATGTGAGTGTAGCGAGCGCATAGCCTTACCTAGGTTAACGTCAATGAGGTTTGGTGTTGAGCGATAAATCTGTATACCCCGATATTTTAAAGTATGTGCTGCGACTTTTAAAGAATGAGGGCCAAACTGAACCGTCTCTGGGCAATCCCCTTCCGGGAAAAAAGGCATAATACATACTGACATTAATTCTGATGCCCGAAAGCAACGCAAAAGCATAAAAAATGCCTGTGGCCAGTGATAGAGAGGTGAGGTCTTAAGCATACAGAATGATGTCATCCGTGTATGCGGAGATAATGTGTGTTGTTTGGCCGATACGTATGGCCGGTTGTACAGGCGATAACCGTACCCTAAGGGCTAAGGCTCCAGGGCCAGCACAAACAACAGAGGAGACAGTGTGCAACCCTGCCGTGTGCCTTTTCAAACCGGGTACTCCTCCGAGATATGTCGCCCTGTACGGGCCCTTGCCCTGGGGTCCTTGTACAGGAGCCTGACCCACATTAAATAACCCGGCGGGATGCCAAATAGTTCAAGTGCAGGGAATATGTAGTCCAATATGAGCATATTGAATGCCTGTCTCAGATTCAAGGTGATACAACCTGCGTGGGCTCTCTCCTTGGGGGTTGCAGTCATAACATGGTAAAACCTGCTGATGTTAAGTGAAGTGCACTGCACTGGTACAAACCCACATTGATCTGGTTGGATTAGGTTGTGTAAATATGGAAGTAGGCAGCCAGCCAGTACTTTACTGAATAGATTGTAGTCTGTAGTGATTAGAGATAGTTGGGGGGAACTCTGAAAGATACATTGCCTGGCGTGCTGGTTTGGAGAGAGACATTAAGAGTGCCTGTCTCATGGTGGGTGGCAATGACCCCGAGAACAGCGCAGCATTACACAGTTTCTCTAGTTGTGGCACAAGAGTATCCGCAAACGTGGCATTGAATTCGGACGGGAGGCCGTCCAGACCTGGGTCCTTGTTTTGAGGGAGGCTCCTGATGGCTGCCTTGATTTCAGACCTTGTGATAGTGCCAGATAGAGCGTCTTGCGCTGTTTTTTCAAATTGTGGGAACTGTGCGCCTGTTCAAAATGGCATCAAGGGGTCTTCCACCAATGGTGGGGGGGGGGGGACTGTTACAAGTCTTGGCAATATTCACAAAATGCTGCATTTATATCCCATTGTATATTCAGGGTATCCCCAGCGCTAGTGGTTATCTCATGGATCAGGGGATGTGGGGGGTAATCTCTGAGAATACGTGCTAATAGCGGGCCAGCCTTATCAGCATCAGGCGGAGGACTGGCTGGAAACCTTCACCAATGTGGGGCCTCGGGACATGGCCACAACAACAAGGCTACCGAAACTGAAAGGCCCTTTTCGCAACTGGCGGAGAGAGTAACGTTATACGAGAATAATGACACCGCCTTTGCCACTTGTGGGTCCACGTTCGGAGCTGATCCTGAGCTGACAGCAAGACACCATGCAGGCAGTTGCAGAGATCAGGGGTTCCCCGATGAAGAGAATGCATCTAAATCCAGCCAATGAGACATGTCTAGTGATGACGAACAGATATATGGCCTACAGAATTCGCAGGATTCAGTAGGAAAAGTGGATGTCAACCAGCAGACGGCGTACTTGATTGCATAAACGCTGCAAGCTCCTGCATTTGTATGGACTATAAATTGAGGTATTGGGGTGTATTTGTGGGGGAATGCTGTTGCTAGACGCGTAGACACCTGGGATGCACGCTGTTACTAATCCACAGTATTTTCTCAATACTGTGTTGAACACTGAAATACATGAGGGAACCGGTACGACTGAAACGTATATTTTATTGCTGATTTGTGAAATATTGCTGAGTTAACATATGAAGTTTGCCCCAACTATATTGTATGTTGCCTGCGCATGGGGAGCCCCTGAGACGCTAGAAACGAGGACTGTACTCTAAAGTATAGCAGTTTGCAGCGCACCACCCAGGATTGTTTTGAATGTTATCTCAGATTGGGAGTTTGGAGGATTGCTGGTTACATTATCGGATTTTTGGAATTATTAAAGCATATATCTTTTTGTGAGACGTCAACTGTTAAGAGTAGATTCATACAGTGTACCATGCTGCGAGTCAGGGAGCAAAGAGGGGTATGTAATGATGAGCTGTGTTTAATTAACACAGCTGTTGGGCTGCCACGTACACAATTTCACCTGAATGCGTTGGAGGGTTAATGTCTTCAGTTAAGATTGGTACATGGGGAAAAGCTTCGCGAGCATCCGAGATGGCCGCGTGAGCTAAGAGCTCCCGAGACCCTCGCTGCCTCCTACATATATACTGAAACGAATCCGGATTATTCGGATGGAATATTGAAGTGCAGACCCGGCAGAGGCACTAGCTGCTTTCCAAAATCGATTTGGACATTGGGAAAATGAATTACACCGATCGCAACTTTCTGGCCCACAGGGGTGGAAGGGCATGGAGCTCAAGTGGCACCAATACCCAGGCAGTAGTTGAAGAACAACGGCTAGCTGCAGTGGGATCGATGCCCCTGGTCAACTTTCGGTTTCGTTTTGAGACCTCACTGGTGAGCGAGGGTGTTATCGACAGATTGATCATCGGCCTCCGCTGGGCCGCTTCACTCTGCAGTGTATCTACCGCAAGTACTTGGTGCGGACCGGGAGAAACCCTTTCTCAACTGTCATATGGATACTTCGTTACATATATTGCGTTAAGTTAGCATGAGTGTATTACATGTTTAAACAGCCATTTTTCCTTCGGCTTCAGTTTTGCACACGACACCTACTTGTTGTTGTCGCTTTCACCCTAGAAGCGGTGAGGTGATTTATTTGAGAATAATATGTTATTACTATGCTATCAGCTTTGCCTGGTACACTTGGTACAACTGTCTGCACACTGAGAGCTGCACACTCTAAGAATAACCTAACACAAGGTTGCTGGGAGGCCTGATCCTCGCACCACATTAGACATAACACAAATAATGTTGATGCCAACATTTTGGGCTCTACGCGGGTTTAAGATAGAGTTACACGGAATGAACGTAGACACTTGGTGCTGCGCATGAAGAGAGCTGGTAGCTGTTGATGTGATCTACTCCTACTGACATTTAGAGGTATGGGTCCGCCCTGCTAAAGCCCGAATGAGACCTTCTTAGATATAAAATAATATGCTAAATAGGGTGCGTGAAATATAGGTGATATAGATTTCTATAGATTTTGCATTGTAACATGCTATCACCGTTTGCTTACTATGGATTAGTGACTATGCTGCTAACTCTGATTTTTATAATCTGCATTTTGGTATTATACAAGATACTGTGTTTGAGAACTTTGCATTGAATAATAAATATTTTAAACTTGCACGTGTGTTCTTTGACTCTCAGTTTTGGTTTGAAATGATTATATAACGAAAGAGTGTTCATGTGTTCCACGATTCCTGAGGTATTCTAAAGATCATGTTCTGGTTTGTCTAAGACATGGATCATTTTATAATGATCCATGAGACACTGTAGCTAGCTAGGTAAGGGGATTTCTTATACTGAGATGAGTTTTGGATCATCCTAACTCACTGAGGTTCTAGATCTCTATGCACAGTTCTGTGGGAGAACGGAAACCCTGCTACACAACCTGAACATTTGAATTCTAGTGGGCTACGAAGTGCGGATATTGACACCAGGTCGCACAGGGCCCTCCGGGGCACAGAACCCAATATGGCGGGCAAGCAAGACGGAGACCGGCGGAAGACCAAGATCACCGGCAGGGGCAGTGTGACACAGGCGGATAGTATCGAACGATTCACCCAGCCGAGGGGATCACCCGGTACCATCCCTAAAACTACCAGAGGGGCGAATGTGACTTTTGAAGACCCAGAGGAATTGAGCCTTCAAGTCGTCATGGGCGCCATTGCTGGCATGAAAACTTCAATCGGACAACAATACGATGCTCTGGCTTTAAAGTTGGATACCGTGGCTGTGAATGTCACCTTAATCAGGGCGGACCTCTACAAAACGAACGAGAAGGTAAAATCCCTAGATTTGGCCACAGCCAGTCTCACTACCGTTGTTTCTGACTTGCAAACGGAGGTCCGTAATTTGCAAACTGCCAACGAACAGTTTGCCCGCCGATTGGAGGATTCCGAAAGGCGTGCAAGGCGGAATAACATACGCATTATTGGTATTCCTGAAAAATCAGAAGAAACCGCAACGGATCTTTTTGTGGAAGATCTGGCCCTCAATCATCTTGCCCCCAAAGGCTTGAGTAAATTCTTCGTGGTGGAACGGGCGCACAGAGTGCCGGGCGGGAGGCCGAAGCCGGGTGCCCCACCAAGTCCTATTATCGCTAGGATTTTCAACTTCCGCGATAGAGACGCTATTTTGCAAGCCTCGAGAGTGGGTGGACCCGTCAAGTTTGAGAATACTACAGTGAGCTTCTACCCGGACGTCACTCAATCTGTCCAAAAACAACGATTGGCCTTTCAAGGAGTAAAAAGGCGGATGCGAGACATGGATTTGAAGTACGCTATGCTCTTCCCTGCACGGTTGCGGGTCGAATATGAGGACAAGGCCTTTTTCTTTGACCGCCCAGATGTGGATAGTGACTGGCTTGACACTCTGCCCGTGAGAAGAGATCCAGCAGACCGCTCTGGGGGTACGGAAAACGGCGGATCGGCGCAAGAATAAGGAATATTGACTAGGTTCACTGAACTATTGCATAGTGTACTGCTGGGGGTCGCATATCGTATGTATAAATATGTTTTGCTGCTTCTACGAGGTGGCGGGAGGGACAGGGACTCGTCCTCCTCTGGGGTTTCTTTTTGTAGACTAGTTAGTGAATGGGGCGACAGGCACACTGCAAGTTGGGGTGGCTGATGGGTCAGACGCAGAATGCAGGGAGGGGGGTAGATGCTTGGTTTTCTGGTTGGGGGGCGGGGGTTGGGTGTTGGGGTTTGATTTGGTTTAACACAAGGTGCCGTATCGTTTGCTTATTGTCCGCTGGTGATGCGTCTTTCTCTGGGATGGGGTGGTGGGCACTATTGGGATGGGGGATAGGGGGTTGAGACTAATGTCATGGAATGTCAATGGTCTCGGGGACAGAATTAAAAGAAGGGTGGTTCTCCAACTACTCAAGAGAATGTCACCAGATGTGGTCCTGCTACAAGAGACACACCTTATAGAAAATTCCTGCTCATCCATGAGCAGACGAGGTTATCGTCTTGTCGCTCATTCGGGCTTCACCTCCGGGTCTCGGGGTGGGGGTAATGATCAGAGCCTCCCTCCCCTTGGAAATTACGAGGTGATTTATGATGACAGGGGACGTTATGCAGTAATAGTGGGCAGATGGGAGGTAAAGACCATACTTCTAATGTCTGTTTATGTCCCACCTGGTCTGCAATAGTCCACATTTGAAGATATCGGTAAAGTATTTCTGAATCTCCCGGAAGGATTCCTGATAGTGGGTGGTGACTTTATTTCGGTTGTTTGTGGGAGGGAAGATCGTTATCCACCTAGGGACCTGCCGGGATCAAAGGCTTGGCTGAGTAGGCTTATGGACACTTTGGGATTAGTAGATTGTCGGCGCTTGCTACACCCTGGGCAGACACAATACACCTTCCACTCCGGGGCACATGGCAGCCTCTCTAGGCTTGATTATGTTCTGATGCCAGCGGCGCAGGCCATGATGGTTAAGGAGGTTAGACATCTGCCTCGTGGCATTTCAGATCACTACCCGCTACTCATGGTGTTGGATACTGGTGTTGGAGCAGAAGGGAGGTTAGCTCCCATAAACCCATGGTACCTCCGCAACCCTAGGACCCGTGCAGCATTGGTTAAGTCTATAGAGCACTATTTACTTGAAAACTTGGGGTCAGTGTCTTCTGCTGTTTCACTTTGGGAGGCTTTCAAAACAGTTATCCGTGGGCAGGCTTTGTCGTTGATTTCCTGTGCCAAGAGGAGTAAACATGAAGAAGTAATCCGACTTGAATCCGAAATAGACGAGTTGGAAGAAGATTTGGAACATGATGTTACTCAGGAGAAATTTCATGCTCTTAGTCTCAAACAGAGTGATTATAAAGCACTGGTCACTGCCAGATCCATGAGTAGAGAGCAGCAGGGGCATTTGTATGATGTTGGGGATAAGGCAGGTAAATTGATTGCATGGCTGGACAAGAAGGAGAGAGCGAGTCGGGTGGTTCCGGTGATTGAAAGTCAGAGTGGTATGAGAGTTACTGACCCAGTGGAAATAGTGGAACGCTTCGCAGAATATTTTCAGGGGGTTTATTCTCCCGTATCGGACAGACCCGAAGAGGACTCGCATTGCCGCTCATTTGCTTAAACTCTACTTGCCAACAAGGAGGATACCTGAACGCTGAACTCGGAGGGCGCTTTGCAACACCTAATCTGCACAGGAAAGGTCGCGCCGCTGGTGGGAGCTTCTCCGCAATCGGCGGACAGCCTGCACGCTCCCAGCGTGCACTAGACCTTGAGGCTACCTGTTGGCTCCACCGGGGGACTGCGAGGACCAGCAGCCTCTACACCTAACAGCTGGTGCCTCTTCCCCCGGCGGCCACGCCCCCTAACTAGCTCACCATAAATTGAACAGACCCAAACGCACCGCGGGACGCGCGCGGGGCGAAGCGCAGGCGAAGCCCGGGCCAAGGGCGGGCCCGTTTAAGCCCGTTCAAGACCGGGCAGGACTGGACTGGGCCACCCTATTTTCAGTTTGCTTTTATATTTTGCCACTGACAAAACATCTATTTAGGTCCCGCCAGTTTTTGCTATTTGGCCTTAGAAGTTTCATTGTACCTTACTACTGTTACGATCCTTATGGTACAATGTGTCCGAGAACCACCAGGAATACTGTTAAAAAGCAGGCTCAATCTGCAGCTGAGGTCATTGGGCCAATAGACCAATTTATAACGAAAGCTAACGATGCCATTGAGCAGGGTATCATTCTATTGGACCGGAGGATCTCACAGGACCTGATGATTGACAGACGCTCTTCAATGGGCTTACTGGCCACTGCAAAAACCCCACTTCGTCCTGTTGATCTGCCCCCTCCAGTGACAGCACATGCAGAAATGCACACCGTCCCCCGCACAGTGGACCTATCTGCATCCCTAGATCTTTCCGAATCCCATTTCTCTCTTGAAAAATCTCCAGTTATTTTTGTTACCCAACCAGATAATCCCCCCTCCTCCCCAATAGCCAGGGGTATACGAGAAGGAGCAATTCCCAAAAAATTGAAGAAGAAGGCAACTACTAAGTCCCACCACTCCACCATTCCTTCTTCTACAACTATCCTTGCAACTCCTTCTGTCTCTGATCCTCCCCCGCAAATTTTTAACCCTTCAACCCCCCACCATTCTCCTTCACTGTCAAGTGCACAAGCAGTGGATCCTATCTCTGTTAACCCGAATATCAGCTGTACTAGCTCCAGTAGCTATGACAGTGGAGGAGACATGGAAAATGGTAACCTTACAACTAACACATGTAGCAACGATAGCTTACTGCTTACCAGAATTGGAGATTTATTTAAATCCCACTTGAAACCAATTGAAAAGGCTCTACACTTGGTTCAGTCCCAACTAAGATAAACACAGAGAATCCAACCAAGAATGGGAGGGGAGGGGAGTGTTATCAACGTGTGTTGAAGCACTCAGTGTTTTGAAAAATACCCCTCACACACCAAAAGGCTCTGAGAACCAGCGGAGCAGCGTGTGGGGGTAGACGGTGTCCATAGCGTCCTGTAATCATTGCAAAAATAGCAACACCCCAGACGTTCTCTATGCTCATGAGGCAAAAAAGCAAGCTTCAAAAGTCATTGTACTTGTAGCAGACCGCTGTAGGCACACTTAGCCTATATTTTCGTCACTTTTCTGTATAATACACTTTTTAATTTTAGAAAAACGTGAGTAAGGTGGGGAGGTTGTGCCCCCGTCCTGAAGAAGGAGCTTGGCTCCGAAACATGTCGACAACGCACACCAGAGGTCCTGTTCCCTAATATAACAGCCCTGACCTCACTTTGCACTTCTTTTAATAATACCAGCCAGAGTTCAGAATAAATTTTTCCTTAAACTCATGCGCCAGGTATTTTTTAATTTTTTCACCACATCCCACCACTCACTTAACCTAAGACACCCCACACACCAACACCACACATAGTCTCTACTATTAGTGCTCCCGCGTAGTCGTAGGTCGCAGCACGCCGCATCCCGATAGAGGGGTGCGAAGACCCCGATGATGAAGCATGACACCAAGGGGCCTTTTGGTGTGTGAGGGGTATTTTTCAAAACACTGAGTGCTTCAACACACGTTGATAACACTCCCCTCCCCTCCCATTCTTGGTTGGATTCTCTGTGTTTATCTAAGTATCCCAGTGGAGCAAGAATCCAGTCGTTTCGCTCTACCTCCCTTCTTTGTTTTTGACTCAGTCCCAACTAACTCAACTGTCTCTAGGACTAAACCAAAGTAAGGGAAACAAGAAGGATTCCAACTTGGCGCAAGGTAGGCCCACTACTTTAAACGTAAAAACATCAAAGCCTGTAACCTCTGCGCAGAATCCCAACACCAACAAAGAAAAATCCCCAGAGAAGCCTACTCAAAAACATTCTTTAACACCTACAAACAAGCCGCAACCACCTCCCAAATCCACTAATCCCTTACCGTCACATTCTGCAACCAATCCCAACCCAACATCATCTACCCATTTAAATCCTCTTTCTTCCCTTTCTACCACCGCAGCCCCCACTCCTGCCCCCACCCATCCCAAAAACTCTACTGGATTCAATACCATTCCGAAAAACCGTAAGAGAAGGACTCCCCCTATTCATCTCCCACCCGAGGCTTCTCCATATGTAGTAATAATGACTGGTGTTCCGGAACTCTCCCCAAACCAAGACGAACCGGTATGGTCTTTAAAAAACAAAGTAATATACTGGTTGTCCAGCAACAGACCTCTTCCAATCTTTATGGACAACAGAGTTACTACAGTGCGCAGAGTGCCTTGGCTAGGCAACGAACCGAAAAACATCCAGGGCGACTGCGTTATAGTAAACTTTGCAGATCCCAATACAGTTGAGCATATCTGCTCCTGGGGTGATCATACCTCTACTGAAGGGATAGCCACTCACAATCTGTCGTACTTCTATCCCCCGACTACACGACGTAACGCTGGTCCTCCGTGGTCCTGGACGAGGGTAGGGAACTGGGGTGGGATTAGAGATCGAGACCAGTGGTCTGGGTACGGTTTTAGCAATCCACCACCAGGCCACTTTAACAACTTTAACAACTGGAGAGGCCCACCATTATCCAATAGATATGACTGTTTGGATATGGTGGACTGACCACCAACTCTACCCATCTCAGACAGTGGCCCCAACAATGTTCCGCCCAACCCCAAACACTCCTGTAAGAGCACTCGGACGGTCGGCTCTATTTTGCCACCCCTGTCTGGTACTCAGCCTGAGTCTTGTCCTCCCCAGCAACCCTTGACCCAACAGCCGTCAACTTCTACTCACCAGGATTTGTGTCACACTTTGTCAGCTACCCCAGTTGACTCACCTCTGAGCCAACAACCTATTATTCTTCAACTCAGTGATCCAAAACCTACCCTCTCCCTTTCCGTCCCAACCACTCAGTCCTTGTCCCAACCCCCACACTCCTCTGCTGAACCTCAGTTTTCAAACCCTATTTTTTCATCAACCCAGGATCTTCCAGTCATATACTGGAACGTAGCTGGCCTTAGATCCAAAATCCATCTCCAGTCCTGGCTAGAAGTGACCAATAAATATAAGCTAATCTGCCTTCAAGAAACCTGGGCAATTGATCCTATTCACATCCAGGGCTTCAAAACATTCCATCTTCCGGCCATACCGTCCACTCATGGAAGACCCAAGGGTGGCTTAGCCATTTACATTTCCAACTTAATTCCTTTTACGACCACGGAAGTCCAGTTAGTCTTTCCAATCTTTCAAATTCTCAAATTAGTTCCAGACAATAGTTCTTGTTATTATTTCATCAATATGTACAATAATTCCACGCCTGGTGACTGTGTAAAATCTTTGTTGGAAATCACTTTATATTTACAAGATCAGAAAGCCAAGAACCAACAGCTACAATGCCATGTTGTGTGGGGTGGGGATTTCAATGTTTATTTGTGTAACAACTATAACAAAGGTATTTGTGGGCTCCAAGACGAGCACGACGCCCCCCTGGCCCACTTCGCCCACAGTAGTGTTGGTGACGCTTTAAATAACTGTATTTTTGCTCTAGAACTTGAATTTGCGAACATTTTAGTGAGTCCTGCTGTTGAGTTCAAGACGACTTTTCACGGTAGAGGATTTAGCACAATTATTGATTTTATCTTATGTTCCCAATCTTTAAACAACCGATTGAAACACTTTACAACTGGTACCGATCCCTCAAGCGATCACTACTCAAACAGCACCACTATAGTATTAAATACCCCATCCTCAGCCTGTCCAAAAACAAGCCTCTTAACGCAGCATTCCCTGTAGATGAGTAAAATTAATGGCTATACTCTCAAATGGTCGATGATCAATCCCTCAGAGGCCACTAGCAAGATAATCCAAAGAACCCTTCCCTTAATCTATCACTGTTTGGAGATGTCATCATCCCCTCAGCTGATCCTCTCTAGCTTCGTTAAAATCTTAGAAGCCATCAGACAAGAGCTTACTCGCCAACATAAGACTCACGATAACGATAAGGATTCCAGTGGGTGGTTTGATTCCCATTGCCGTAAAGCCCAGCGTGCACTAAAAAACGCTCTACACAATCAAGTCAGAGACCAGCCCCTAATTGCGTCTTTAAGAAAAAACTATAAGATGGCACAAAAATCCCGTAAACGGGAAATAAAAAATAATCTCTGGGCCCAACTACACCAGAGCACACTAAGCAAGTACTGTACCCTGTTTTGGAGAACAGTTAAGGCCCCTTTCCTAGCTGATGCAACTGCTGTACGGCATCTTGACGTGGCAGTACCCGCTGATAAATGGGTAGCACACTACTCGCAGATCTTCGGGGACCCCACCTTGACAACTGAGGCTCCTAGACTAGAGGCGGCAGCTGTCACTAGTAACAATATCTACCCTATTGACCTCCACTTCGATCTAGTGGAGGTGACCGCGGCGCTGACCTCCTCAAAGACCGGTAAAGCGCCCGGTCCTGATGGGGTCCCCTTAGACATCTTTGTTAGCAACATAGACTTATGGTCCCCAATTGTTACGCAGGTCATGTCCGCAGTGACTCAGATCGGCCTTATTGATTCTTGGTCCACTTCTGTGCTCCTACCCATATTTAAAAAGGGAGAACGGGACAACCCAGCCTGCTACAGGCCCATCTCCCTCTTGGATTCTCTGGGCAAGGTCGCCGGCAGATTAATTCTGGAACGACTACGGGACTGGGCCACAGAGAATAAGATCTTAACCGACTTACAGTTTGGTTTCCAGGAGGGTCTGGGCACTGTAGAACAGGCCTTAAACCTGACTCTGCTTATGGGTAAATACGCCTGGGCCAAAGGCGGTAATCTTTACCTAGTCTATGTGGACTTGAGTTCCGCATTCGACTGCGTAATTCATTCCAAGCTATGGGCGATCTTGAGTAATCTGGGCATAGATCTTGCACTGCTGAATTTCCTCCGAGAGTTATACTCGGATGCAAAAGCTTGTGTGAGATACGGCATCAAAGGGGAGCTTTCTGAATCCTTTAACATTGCAAAAGGCGTTAGGCAGGGTTGCGTCCTTGCTCCATTCTTATTTAACATCTACACTAATGGACTGGAGCAAGCGATGCTAGTTGATAGTAAAGATCTCCCCTGCATAAACACCCGCCCAATCCCTGCATTATTATATGCAGACGATTCTGTCATCCTAGCAAGGACACCTAACCAACTACAGATTCAACTAGATAAATACTGCCAATTCATGCTTTCTCTTGGACTTTAAGTTAATAAGTCCAAGACTTTTGTTATGAATATTGGCAAGAAAGCCCAAAAATGCAAATCTCCTTTTATTGAGAAGACCAGGTTAGAAACTGCTAACACCTACCCTTATCTAGGTATTCTCATTGATAAGCATCTGTCCTGGAAACCTGCCACTTCCAGCAAGAAATTGCAGTTTCAACGCACAACATCGGCGTTGACTTCATTCTCAAGGAAACTGGGCAAGCCCGCCCCTGCTGTGATTTTGAAGATCTACCAAGCTAAATGCATGAGCGTGGCCACGTACGGGGCTGGTGTATGGGGCTATACGCCCGCAGATGAGCTTCAAATTATCGAAAATGACTTTTTGAAATATATATTAGCCCTTCCCCGAAGTGCTCCTACTTACGGCACCCATATGGAGCTCGGCTGGGAGTATCTAACTGACATCATTAGGTACCAGCCGATTCTCCTATGGCATCGTATATGGACTCAGGAGCAATGTCATCTTACTAGGTCACTAATATCTGACTGTCTCACACTGACCTATTAGAAAAAGATTCCCTGGCTGTTATATGTTTTTAAATTTTTGAATGATCTGAATTGCCCTGCATATTTCACTGACCCTGAATCTCTATTGGCTATACCTAGAAAAACTTTGAAAAAACTATGTGTCGCCCATTGAAGCAATTTACGTTTGTGTTCAGAACTTGGTAAAAAGTCAAATGTTCATTTAACGATGATTCAATCCTCCTATGGCATTCAACCTTATCTGTCTTTTTTTTTGTCTAATTATGAGAGATATGTTTTAACCAGATTTCGGTTTGATGTATTTTATCGCCTTGTCTCACTGCCTGTGCCCTCTGATTGGTCACGTGAAATAGCTAACTGTCCATGTGATGGTCATACTCGCCAGTCAACCCTGCATGTAACCTTCTTCTGCAGTCTTTATGAGACCCCGCGGAAACGTTGGCTGGTCCCACTTCTCCGGCACTTAGGATTGAGAAGATGCAGACCGGCTCTTTTGGCACTTCAATACTTAGACACCCCGTATGTTGCCAAAACTGTAGCCTGCTACCTCAAAACCTGCTTGAAAATCCATTCCCAATTACTAACCACTGCTCCTTAAGACTTTATTTCCGCGCAAATGACTACTGTGATAATATATTTGTGCATAGAGTGTCAGTGTTTAGTTGAACTTGAACGATTTCTTATTGTTTTGAAGCAATAGCGCTCCGCTTTCTTTAGTAATTAATGAGCAAATGGAATTTTTTATACTGTTGTAAATATTCGTTTTTAAATGCACTTTTTATGATTGTAAATTCAATCGAAATAAAGTTACTTTTGACTGACTCGCACTTGTTGTTGCGAGACATAGCTTTACCCCGCCTAGCTGACGAAGACAGGGAATTGATCGATGCTGTACTGACTGCTGATGAGATTGCGCTGGCGATCCGTTCAGTGCGTTCAGTCAAAGTGATGGGACCAAACGGGCTCCCTATTGAACTGTACAAACTAAGACCCGACAAGATAGCGCCATAACGCCGGGCTATGTTTCTTGAATCGCATGATGCGGGCCTCCTCCCCCGTGATCAAAGGCTCGCAACCATTGCAGTTATCCACAAAGAGGGAAAGCCGCGAGAACATTGTACATCCTATAGGCCCATTTCACTTTTGAACGCCGAGCCTAAGATTCTGGCTAAGGTCCTGGCGAATCGCCTGATAACAGTCATTGGTGATTTAGTCCATCCTGATGAGTCCGGCTTTATTCCACATCGCAATACCACACTGAACCTGCGGCGTCTCCATGGAGTCCTCGCGAGAGTGGCGTCCATACGTGAGCCGGCCATCTTGGCATCCCTGGATGCAATGATGGCCTTCGATACGGTGGAGTGGCCATACCTTTGGGCCGCGCTGGCAAAGTTTAGTTTTGGCCTGGGATTTAACAGATGGGTAAAACTGTTATACAAGGAGCCGCTGGCCCAGGTAGTGGTGAATGGCAAAGTCTCTGGCCCCTTTGTACTGGGGAGAGGCACGCGACAGGGATGCCCGTTGTCCCCTCTCCTCTTTGCTATGGCCTTGGAACCGCTCGCTGCCTGGCTGCGTTGGCAGCCCTCGATGAGTGGTATCAGCTGGACCCCGGAGTTTGAGGATCGCATTTCGCTCTAAGCTGACGACATCCTTTTATATCTTTGTAAATCACCCCCTAGCAGTGTCTGGGAGAACTATGGCCTCCTTAGTCATAGTGCATGTGAGGCATTGATGATGCCATGCTGTGTGGCATGTGGATAGGGGGGACAGGTTTGCTATGAAAGAAATCACTTATTTAGTGGAATGAGAATTTGGGGATGATTGTGTAAGAATTGGAAATGCATGGGGCTAGTGGCAGACTGTATGAAAGGAAGGGCTACTTGTATTTAAAGAATGTAAATCGAGAGAAGATTTCTGGTGTCTACAGTCCAAAGACAATAGAAATAGAGGAAGGACTGACAACCTTATTCTATGACATAGATACCTTTGGCTGGGGAACTTTCAGCAGAGTAGTGGCTCACTGTGTATGTGCAGGGGCTTTGAGTGAGTTTTGACCAGGGTTCAAACCCCAGGTGGGGAAAATCGTTTTTTTTTTTTAAATTTTATTTCTAAATTCCACAAATGAAAGCTGTGCCTTTGTAAATGACCCCCTAGCAGTATCTGGGAGAACTATGGCCTCCTTACTCATAGTGCATGTCAGGCATTGATAATGGCATGCTGTGTGGTACGTGGATAGGGGGACAGGTTTGCTATGAAAGAAATCACTTATTTAGTGGAATGAGAATTTGGGGATGATTGTGTAAGAATTGGAAATGCATGGGGCTAGTGGCAGACTGTATGAAAGGAAGGGCTATTTGTATTTAAAGAATGTAAATCGAGAGAAGATTTCTGGTATCTACAGTCCAAAGACAATAGAAATAGAGGAAGGACTGACAACCTTATTCTATGACATAGATACCTTTGGCTGGGGAACTTTCAGCAGAGTAGGTGGCTCACTGTGTATGTGCAGGGGCTTTGCATGAGTTTTGACCAGGGTTCAAACCCCAGGTGGGGAAAATCTTTTTTTATTTTTTTTATTTTATTTCTAAATTCCACAAATGAAAGCTGTGCCTTTGTAAATGACCCCCTAGCAGTATCTGGGAGAAATATGGCCTCCTTACTCATAGTGCATGTCAGGCATTGATAATGGCATCCTGTGTGGCACGTGGATAGGGGGGACGGGGTTTGCTATGAAAGAAATCACTTATTTAGTGGAATGAGAATTTAGGGATGATTGTGTAAGATTTGGAAATGCATGGGGCTAGTGGCAGACTGTATGAAAGGAAGGGCTATTTGTATTTAAAGAATGTAAAACGAGAGAAGATTTCTGGTATCTACAGTCCAAAGACAATAGAAATAGAGGAAGGACTGACAACCTTATTCTATGACATAGATACCTTTGGCTAGGGAACTTACAGCAGAGTATGTGGCTCACTGTGTATGTGCAGGGGCTTTGAGTGAGTTTTGACCAGGGTTCAAACCCCAGGTGAGGAAAATCATTTTTTTATTTTTTTTATTTTATTTCTAAATTCCACAAATGAAAGCTGTGCCTTTGTAAATGACCCCCTAGCAGTATCTAGGAGAACTATGGCCTCCTTACTCATAGTGCATGTCAGGCATTGATAATGGCATGCTGTGTGGCACGTGGATAGGGGGGACAGGTTTGCTATGAAAGAAATCACTTATTTAGTGGAATGAGAATTTGGGGATGATTGTGTAAGAATTGGAAATGCATGGGGCTAGTGGCAGACTGTATGAAAGGAAGGGCTATTTGTATTTAAAGAATGTAAAACGAGAGAAGATTTCTGGTATCTACAGTCCAAAGACAATAGAAATAGAGGAAGGACTGACAACCTTATTCTATGACATAGATACCTGTGGCTGGAGAACTTACAGCAGAGTATGTGGCTCACTGTGTATGTGCAGGGGCTTTGAGTGAGTTTTGACCAGGGTTCAAACCCCAGGTGAGGAAAATCATTTTTTTATTTTTTTTATTTTATTTCTAAATTCCACAAATGAAAGCTGTGCCTTTGTAAATGACCCCCTAGCAGTATCTAGGAGAACTATGGCCTCCTTACTCATAGTGCATGTCAGGCATTGATAATGGCATGCTGTGTGGCACGTGGATAGGGGGGACAGGTTTGCTATGAAAGAAATCACTTATTTAGTGGAATGAGAATTTGGGGATGATTGTGTAAGAATTGGAAATGCATGGGGCTAGTGGCAGACTGTATGAAAGGAAGGGCTATTTGTATTTAAAGAATGTAAATCGAGAGAAGATTTCTGGTATCTACAGTCCAAAGACAATTGAAATAGAGGAAGGGCTGACGACCTTATTCTATGACATAGATACCTTTGGCTAGGGAACTTTCAGCAGAGTACGTGGCCCACTGTGTATGTGCAGGAGCTTTGAGTGAGTTTTGACCAGGGTTCAAACCCCAGGTGGGGAAAATCGTTTTTTTTTTTTAAATTTTATTTCTAAATTCCACAAATGAAAGCTGTGCCTTTGTAAATGACCCCCTAGCAGTATCTGGGAGAACTATGGCCTCCTTACTCATAGTGCATGTCAGGCATTGATAATGGCATGCTGTGTGGTACGTGGATAGGGGGGACAGGTTTGCTATGAAAGAAATCACTTATTTAGTGGAATGAGAATTTGGGGATGATTGTGTAAGAATTGGAAATGCATGGGGCTAGTGGCAGACTGTATGAAAGGAAGGGCTATTTGTATTTAAAGAATGTAAATCGAGAGAAGATTTCTGGTATCTACAGTCCAAAGACAATTGAAATAGAGGAAGGACTGACACCCTTATTTTATGACATAGATACCTTTGGCTGGGGAACTTTCAGCAGAGTAAGTGGCTCACTGTGTAGGTGCAGGGGCTTTGAGTGAGTTGTGAACAGGGTTCAAACCCCAAGTGGGGGAAATTGTTTTTTTTTTTTTTAAATTTTATTTCTAAATTCCACAAATGAAAGCTGTGCCTTTGTAAGTGACCCCCTAGCAGTATCTGGGAGAACTATGGCCTCCTTACTCATAGTGCATGTCAGGCATTGATAATGGCATGCTGTGTGGCACGTGGATAGGGGGGACAGGTTTGCTATGAAAGAAATCACTTATTTAGTGGAATGAGAATTTGGGGATGATTGTGTAAGAATTGGAAATGCATGGGGCTAGTGGCAGACTGTATGAAAGGAAGGGCTATTTGTATTTAAAGAATGTAAATTGAGAGAAGATTTCTGGTATCTACAGTCCAAAGACAATTGAAATAGAGGAAAGACTGACAACCTTATTCTATGACATAGATACCTTTGGCTGGGGAACTTTCAGCAGAGTAGGTGGCTCACTGTGTATGTGCAGGGGCTTTGAGTGAGTTTTGAACAGGGTTCAAACCCCACCTCTGGAAATTATTTTTTAATATTATTTTTATTTTTTTTAACAATTTATTTATTTTAGCAGAGTGAAACATAGTCCTTTGGAAATGCTCAACTGATAATAATGAAAGACCAAGTAGAAAATCTATGGCATATGTCACATCAGATGTGGCATATGCCACATGACAGAGTGACACGTGTCACATGCCAGACTTGGGCTCCAACCCCTTCTCGAGAGGCACGTGAAAGTGAAAGTGCATCGATCGCGGGCTGTAAGGGTGCTGATGATTGATGGCACGGACGTGCGTGCGCGTGCGCTGGGGCGTGGCATACTAAAAAAATACAAGCACACGCTGCCTGCTACACAGCCCTACCCTCACATGACCAAATCCAGCCCCCTGCCCAATCAGTGTCCTGTGCCCGCAGCCCACCCACTCACAGTCAGCAACACTGAAGGGCTGCAGGTCATCCACCACGGCGCTGTGGCGCCTAAAAGCAAATTTAAATTGCGTCATCATTACAATAATTAAATTGAGTCGGACGATCGCTGGAGTCATTAATATGAATAAATTACATATGCGATGCACGCCAAGCGCCAAGTCTGAGGTAATTAATTGTATATACTTATTGACATTCATGTTGCCTGCCAGATATGACCAATTATATGACATGCAGAGGCAGAGTTGCAAACGTGTGGTGGTGATTTGTAGACCCGGCCCTGTCAAATAAGTGCCGGTGCTAAGCACCGGAAAGCACCGGCACAAATTAAGCACTGCCTATACTTATACTAAGGATGGGGGCTGGATTACCTGCCTAGATCTCTCCTAAGGGTGGACCTTAAAAGGGTTGGTTACACCCCTTTCCCTTTGTCCAGTTTCACGCCAGAGCTGGGGCTGGAGGGCCCCAGCAACTGGTTTGAACCGGGCTATGCATGGAGCACATTGTGTGCCCCAGGCAGTGTCTAGATGCATTAACTGAATGCAGCCCTCCCCGCCCCAATACACAAAACCCCTGTCTGGGGAGGTTTGCACCTCTGTCTGAGACAACCTCCTTTGGAAAAACCCACTCTGGAGAAAACTCCCAGGAGGGCTCTTGCCACAACAGGTGCTGTTGTGGTCCTTAGGGGAATAGCTTCTGGGTATCTGGTGGCATGATCCACTACCACCAGAATAAACCTGTGCCCAGAGGCTGTTTGGGGATCCATTGGTCCAACAATGTCAATCCCTACACATTCACAGGGAACCCCCACCACAGTTAGTGTTATTAGGTGGGCCTTTGTGGTGCCACCCGATTTGCCACTGGTTTGGCAGGTGACCCAGGAGCGACAACACTCCTTGGTGTCTTCTGACATGTGAGGCCAGTGAAAGTGAGGGACAAGCCTGTCCCAAGTCTTGTTCTGGCTAAGATGTCCTGCAAGGGGAAGATCATGGGCTAGTGTGAGAAGGAAGCCCCTGAATGCCAAAGGTATGACCAACCTCCTGGAAGCACCAGGCTTGGGGTCTCTTGCCTCTGAATACAGGAGCCTATCATCCCAATAGACTTTGTGGGTCCCACTAGCATTCCCAATAATACCACCTAACAAGCGGTTCAGGTAAATAATTCTAATTTAGACCATCAGATTATGGACAGAAAAGAATTATGCAAAGGAATGAAGAAGCCTATACAAACGAATACACAATTTTACAAAAATACTTATAATTTATTAAGCATATAATTATTAAAAAGGGTCATAAAATAACCAAAACACTCAAAAAAGGGATTGTTGGCAAAACAAAAACAAGCAATTCACATGCCAAACAAGTGGCTACCAAACAAACATTACATATACAAAAAGAAACAACAAATACAAAATGATGTGTCCTTCACAAAATATGGCCACAAAAAGCGCCGACGGCGTTTCATCCGCTAGATGAATGTGCGGTCATCATCAGGACAGAAGTTCATATGAGCGTTTAAATTTCTATGTAAGGAAAAATTATAAAATTAATATACATTACATAATTATGGTAGGCTTCTTGACTGGGGAGGAAAGAAAAGGGAAAGAAAGCACCCGTGTAATTAATCAAAATCAAGACAGGGAGATAGAGAAGACTACCACCACACTGTTCGTGAAATCATTAATCACCTAAATAGTTATAAAAGTAAAAGATAATAACCTTAGAATAAAATAGGCCAGTTATAAGTAAAATGGCGAGTAGATGAATATTTCAACTCTGTAATGAAATGAATATATAATTTAGAAACATGCTGCTAATGCATTCGGATCTAATTATGGTCCCCAATGGGACACAAAACTTATTTTGAGTGATCAATCATGGAGGCAATCCAATGTTTTACTTCAGGCGTATAAATACTGCCTTCCAATGTCACCAATGCAATTTGGTGCGGTGAGTGGTCTCTGAGTTACACTCCACCAATATGACCAATAAATCGGCTGAAAAGAAAAAATGTGCGCCATATGTAAAATAATGGACATAAGCCAGAACAACCAACATTTAAGCAATGGCCCAATAGTGGTCATGCGTCGCTCACTCAGTATAGCCTCAATTGCTGTAGAAAGAAGGAGAAATTAATCCCTTATAGTAAATCAATACAGCATTCAATACTGCCGCATAAAAAAACGCGTCGGCCACAGAGGGGACACATTTTATTAGTCTGATTTAATACGGACCGAAAAAAAATAGCTCCTACTCTGAAATCAAATTACGGCCAGTGAACTATGCAAAGCCGTATTTGATAAAAACGTCACCTAGAAAGGGAGAAGAAAAGCGGGAGCTCTTTACTCCATGTTATCAGTACAGTGACCAAAATTTCAACACTGAAAGCGCCATTGTAAGCCATAACGGTCACTAAAGTTAAATATCCGGCCAGCCGTCTTTACAAAAAAAAAATAAAGTGGGGGAGGGGTGGTCATTTAATAATAAACTTGAACCACGCGTCAACCCAGCCAGGGACGTATGTTTATGTAACCAGAAAATTGGCAAAAGCCACTTACCAAGCCCTGTCCTGCAGAATGTTTATGGAGGGTATCCCGACGGAGTGCTAACCCACCGAGGCCGGCGTGATATATAGAAATAGTAGAGGGCCACGCGCTTCATGCGCTCATGGCGGCCATGTTAGAACAGGGAAATTAACAAAAGAACTAAGCGCCATTTTGGAATGGGGCAGTTATACATGTATACCGCACCACCAATTATAGATTGGTATTGGATATAAATTGCACTGTCTCTCATGAACAACAATTTAAAAGAACAGTATCTCGCAATGCTGCTGCATGTAGTATATACTTCGGGCATCGAAAGGAAGGCACAAACAAACGAGAAAACACCTGAGGCACAACACATCGAACTATATTCGCAGTGGTGTACTGCCAGAAAAGAGACATAAAAGGAAATCACGTATTCGACTTTTATGTTGTCCAAGTCGTGTTTTAATTTTTGGAGTCGTTTGTCCGATATAAATCAGATTGCATGGACACCAAATTGCATATACGACGTTCGCCGTATTGCAGTTTGAAAGACTACGCAAGTCTTGTTTAATATTTCCATGTACAAACTGTTTAGTATTCAGACAGGAAACACACATGAGGCAGCCGCCACATTTGTAATGTCCAACAGTTTTG
This sequence comes from Lissotriton helveticus, assembly GCF_964261635.1. Classification (NCBI taxonomy): domain Eukaryota; kingdom Metazoa; phylum Chordata; class Amphibia; order Caudata; family Salamandridae; genus Lissotriton; species Lissotriton helveticus. Next base: position 885,402,413 of record NC_136070.1, read on the forward strand.
TTGAGTCCCCACATAGATGATAAAGTCGGGCTCTCAGCGCGAGGTAAAGCTGCTCGCACCAAATGATCACGAAGATTTTTACCACGTTTATAAGAAAACAGCGGTAACTCATTTGTAATACCAGTGGCCACTACCAGTGCCCAGTGTTTCTTAATGATACCAGAAATTTGGTTGCTGCGAGTACCAAAAGTGGTTACGCATGGAATGCGGGTCATGGGTTTTTTACTTTTAGGTATCAACAGGGTGACCCGAGGATTGTACCATGCTCCTTTCATCGAGCGTTTAACAAGTTTGTGGGGATAGCCACGTTGTATCAGTTTCTTTGAAAGAATATCAGCTTCGCGAAAATAGTCTTTTTTAAAAAAGCTATTTCTGCGAATCCGCAAAAATTGTCCGAAGGGGAGCCCGTCCATAAGCCCGCGTGGATGGTTACTGGAATACTCCAGAAGGGTATTACAGGCCGTGGGCTTAGTAAACAATTTCGTTGACAGCTTCCCTTCATTTGGAAAAATAGTAAGGTCCAAAAAATCGACCTGGCAATTACTAGAATTAGAAGTAAATTTGAGGTCATTGGAACAAGAATTTAACCAAATCATAAACCTGTCTAATGAGTCCTCAGTCCCAGTCCAAATGAAAAAAACATCGTCAATGTAGCGTCGCCAATGACGAACGCTACCAAAAAAAGGATTATTGTTACAGTCAAAAATAAAATGTTTCTCAAAGTCATCAACGATCAAAATAGCAAAATTGGGGGCATGAGAAGCCCCCATAGATGTCCCCTTAGACTGTAAATAATATTGTCCGTCAAACTCAAAAAAGTTTTGGTTAAAGAAATGGTCAAAAGATCAATGATGAAATCAGTTGGTACTGACATTGGGGGGGCCCGCGTATTTAAAACCATTCGGATCACCTCAATCCCCTCCAATTGGGGGATGTTCGTGTACAAGGACTCAAGGTCCATGCACACCAACAGCTCAGTTTCAGGACAAAATTCCATTACCTCAATTTGAGAAATAATATCGCCACTGTCACGTACATAGCTACGAGTGGCACAAGCAAAATCCCTGATGAATATATCTATATATTTGCATAGTGGCTCCACGACCGACCCACATCCAGAGACTATGGGTCGGCCTGGGGGAGAAGAAACACACTTATGCACTTTTGAAAGTGTATACAACACAGGTGTTTGCGGTGTTTTGGCATTTAAAAAGGTAAATTCTTTTGGAGTTATGAATCCAACAGTTTTAGCTGCTGTAGTCACTGTAAGAATCAGGTGTTGGATTTCGGCCAAGGGACTAGTTTTGAGGGGGAGATAGTGGTTAAGATTACTAAGCTGACGTTTGACTTTGATCTTATAGTCAGTCTTAGACTGCACCACTATCCCCCCACCCTTATCGGCCGGCTTGATTACGACCTCTTGATTCGTTTTCAGTTTTGTGAGCACTTGTCGTTCAGCCAGGGAAATATTATACAGAACATATTCAAAGTTTTTATTCAAAGCAAGCACATGATTTAAAACCTTTTCCATGCTAATGACAAGGTGAACTCGTCATGAGGCACACTGGAGCTGTGCTCATGACAAGGTCAACTCGTCATGTATAATGGGATTATCAAACTTTCAGCGCCTGAGGGGAAAAGCCTTAGCAGCCAAGGTGTTAAAACCATAGATTCAAAGGCCAACAGTTCAATAGGAACCTGGTTAGTAGGAGGGTTGAAAGTAGAGGGGGGCCTCAATCCAGGGAAACTTTCACTCATGTTGTTCTCCTTTCCCAGAAAAAGTGCTTTAATACGTAATTTTCTGAAGAACTGTAATAATTCTAGTTGGATATCAAATAGGCATGATTTTTCAGTGGGAACAAAGCTGAGCCCCTTAGAGAGTAATGAAACTTCAGCTGAAGACAATAAGTGTTCAGAGATGTTAAAAATAGGGATGGTATTTACACCAGAGCAATCAGATGTTATTATTGCGGTGGACCCCACTGATAAAACTTTGCGCGTCTGTCTCTCCCCTGATTGAAAATTCCAATGCTGTACCTGTGGATTGGATATCGGTGCTCGAGTTTTGACTCTGCCCCTCCCCCTCCCTTGTAGCTCTAAAAAAGGAGGTGGTTGGGGGTAGGTTACATTGGATGGGCCACTAGCATTCCCAGCAGCCTCAGCAGCAGCTTACCATCTGAGGGGGTTCAAGAGAAGGGAATTCTAACTGCGCCTGCCTCAGATCTGCCCTGGAGGGAACCCCTGTCCCAAGAAACTCAACCTGATCAGGCTCAAGTTCTTCTAGGACAGTTTCTCCTGGGTCTCACAATCAGCTTCCTGTGAAGTCTGACTCTCTTCCTGAGGCAAGGGGGAGGCACTGCCTTAACCCTACTGCTTCTCCTCCTGGTAGGCAACTGGTCCATTGTTCCAGAATCCAGTGCCAGTTCAGTGTTGCTATCTCTGACCTGTGACCTAGTCACAGCAAGGAAATGTGCTGATATTCCTAACATCTCTTCATGGGTCCTATACTCCACTTCAGCCAAAGCTGAAGTCTCCAGGACATTGCCAAGCAAGCATTCTACAGGGAGGTCTGAGCTAACCACAACCTTTTTGAGGCCACTTACCCCTCCCAAAGAGAAATTAACAATTGCCATACTGTGAGTGGTAGTGACATTGCTAGCATTGGTCACTAGGTAATTTTCACCTAGTATGAATTGTCCAGGGTCCACAAAGCCAGGCGTCACCATTGTGACACTAGCACATGTGTCCCTGTAGGCCTGAGCCATTTTGTCATTAATTAAAGGAGTCTGTCTGTACTTGCCCAAGTTACCGGGACTCACAGTAGAGGACATAGCCATGTGCACATCACAGACAAGAACAGCTTGAGTTGGTATTCTGACTAGGCCAGAATTCATCTCAGTTCCCAGGGTTAACCCTACTACATCCTTCTGTTGAGAACCACCACTATTAGCTGTACTAGGGGGAATAGTTGCCTTAGGGGCAATGGTGGCTGGAGCTGCCTCCTTCTTGGTGCAATCACTGGTCCAGTGAGTATTTACCTTACATACTTTGCACCAAGGTTTCTTAGGGCCTTCTTTCTTTTTTGATTGTTGGGGACCCCCACCAATAGAAGCGTTTTGGGGACCTTGAGAAGACTTCTGGTCTTTTCCTTTCTCCCCACTCTTTTGGTCTTGCTTCTTCTGATCACTACCTTGGTTCTGTACCTTCTGCTTCACCCTGGTTCTGACCCATTTGTCTGCCTTCTTTCCTAATTCTTAGGGAGAGGTCAGATCAGAGTCAACCAGGTGGTGATGCAATAACTGGTTCTGACAGTTGTTAGGAATTTGTTCTCTCATAATCAAATTATACAATCATGTATAGTAATTAACCTTACTGACCAGTAACCAGCCTTCCAGAGGCTTAGTGGCATAATCTACAAAGTCAGTCCAGTCCTGAGTCTGAGTCTTCTGGGTATCTCTGAACAGCAACCTGTACTGCTCAGTGGTTAAGCCAAACCCATCTATCAGAGCACTCTTCAGGACATTGTAGTTGTCAGCATCCTGTTCACTAACTGTCAGAAGCTTATCTCTGCATTTCTCTGCAAAGGAGAGCCACACAATTGCTGCTCACTGACTCTTGGGTACCTGCTGTACTTTGCAGGCCCTCTCCAAAGCAGTTATCCACTTGTGGATGTCATCCCCACACTTGTAGGGAGGGACAATTTTGTTCAGGTTTTTAAGGTCATAAGACTTTTCCCTATCTCTAGGTACTATGCTGCCACCAGTGGGCTCTAGCCCACACAACTTTTTCTATCTTTCAAGGGCACATTTTTGCCTCTTGATCCTAAGCTTGACTTCTTTCATTCTAGCTTTGTGCTTTCTCCTCTGAGGGGAAGTCATCCTCTTCACAGCAGAGGCACTGGACCCTACTGAGGAATCAGAATTATCAGAACCACTGGACAGTGATCTGGGCCTTCTGGGTCTACTGTTAGGCCTATTTGGAAGGTTAGAGGGGGGGCTACCATGACCCTACCATGACCCTCTCCACCTCCAGACAGTCCTATGTTGCCCAGGGGAGCTTCATCAGCTTCATCCTGGTCATCATCCTTATCAGGGACCAATGGATCATCTCCAGTGGTATTTTCCTCTGTTGAGAGATGGCCACCCCTGTCTACCCCCTTGGTTACCTGGGTCTGATGCATTCTCTACATCATGAGCCACTAAGATATCTACCAGGTGGTTGAAGGTTGGACTCTGTCCTTGTCTCAATTTTCTGACTGCAAACAGGCTTCTCAGTTCATGAAAAGTGAATGAGTCATACTTAGAAGGCACCCTCTGGGTTTCTTCTTGAAGAGGTCCACTAGGGCCTGCTTCAAAGGACATTTTCTAGTGAGGTGTGGAGTGTGCACCTACCTACACTAAATGGTGTCCTACTAGAACCTATCTAGGAGTTGTAGTCAGGGTGTGCTAGGCCCTTACCACCTACAACTACTAAGTTCAGTAGAACTTATGTATATCTAAGACTTGATTTATATGTACCTATAGGTACCTTGATATGATCTTTCAGATGATATTACAAGAATATTTGGTAAAACAAATTGCAAGCTCTTATCCCAACCGATGCACACCAATGTGAGAAGTTAGCCTGGCATATGATGTCCACTAGTTCTAGTGGGCACCTTGCACCAGTCTAATCGACCCTTATTGATGGTGGTTGTAAAGTCAACCTTATAAAAAGCTATCCTAGTGGTAGCATGAACCAGCAGTCTTCAGGCTAAGACTTCAGTAGGCGAGTTAAGCAAGTTGTTTTACCATATATAATCCCTTGAATACCAAATGAAAGGACACCACACAAGGTATATATCAAATATATATGTATTTAATCCAAACACAACCCCTCTGCACTCTTTATGAGGTCAGAGGTAAAAATACAATACAAGTCACACAGTTAATACACAATAAGTTGCACAGTATACGTTATACCCTAGCGGCCTCACTAACCATATACTAAGAAAGTGGTATAAGTACCACGTGATCGTTAGAAAGCAGGCCTAGGGCCTGTAGAATCACTGGGGCTACACTAAGCTTCCTCCTCTGGGACCTCTTCCTGCAGCCGCTTCACCTCATCCCACGTATCGGCTACAGCTAACATCATGCTGAGCTCAGTCTCTTCTGTGCTCTCTCCTACACATTCACCATTGAAAATACAAGCATATGTAGCACAAAAGCGATGGTACAGGCACACGTCCGGGCAATAACTTCAGCCACCTGAGCAGAATATACTCTTTTCAAGCAGGCAGCTTCAACAGCCCCCAAGATGGTGCATATAGCAAACGCTCCTCTTAAACACCCTTCATTGTCTCTTAGGCATGAACCATCAACAAAGACGATCAAATCAGATTCAGACAGCGGTTCATCGACAATGTCAGGTCTGGGTTTGGTAGATAGCTCAGTAACAGTCAGACAGTCATGCTCTTCACAATACTCTCCTTCCTCTTGCGGAAGAGGCAACAATGTGGTAGGGTTCAAAGCGGTACAGGGCTTCAAAGTAACATTTTCAGAAGCCTATTTAACATGCTCATACTTTCTAAGCCTGTTATTTGTTAAATACTGTGACTTTGTTCTTGTCATTACCAATTCTACTGAATGTGGCATGTAAACAATCAGTGGATGACCCATTACTATGCTTTCACATCTCTCAAAGCTGACACCTGTTGCTGCAACGGATTTAAGCATCCGGGCAACACAGAAGCTACTGGATCTAATGTAGCTGAGAAATAAGCCACTGGTCTACAGGCACCTCCATGTGTTCGTACAAGAATCGCTAATGCACATCCTTCCTTCTCACAGCAAAAGAGCGAAAACGCTCTGTTGTAATCTGGCATTCCCATAGCTGGAGCGTGACATAGGCTCTCTCTCAGCTAGTGGAAGGCTCTCAAGCAGTCATTATCCCATGGTACTGGATCAATAATGTCTTTTCGAGTCAACCTCAACAGTGGCTTTGCTTGCAAGGAAAAATTTGGGATCCACTGTCGACAAAAGCCGACCATTCCCAAAAACATTCCGACTTCTTTCTGTGTTTTCGGAGTTCCCATTTGCAGAATCGTCTCTATGCAATCTGGTGACACCCTTCATTGTCCCTTTTAAATCCGGTGACCTAAATACTGCACTTCTGTTTGACAAAACTGAAGCTTGTTAGGGGACACCTTGTGTCCATTTTCTGCGAAATGAATCAGCAAAGCCACTGTGTCAATCCTATAAGCACCCTCAGTTTCTGAAGAGACCAAAAGGTAATCGATATACTGAACCAGGACTGAACTCTGAGGCATCACCAGCCCTTCAAGAATCTTTTTCAAGCATTGACTAAAGATTGAGGGACTTTCTGTATACCCTTGAGGGATACAACACCATGTTAACACATGGTCATCCATCCTAAATGCAAATAAATATTGGCACTCTTCATGAAGTGGTACGGAGAAAAATGCCTGACATAAATCGATAACCGTAAACCATTCTGACTCGCATGGTATCTGAAATAGTATAACAGCTGGATTCAGTACCACAGGACAACATGGGATCACGATTTCATTGACCCTGCACAAATCCTGCACTATTCTGTACTTGCCACTAGGCTTCTGTAGTCCAATAATAGGTGAGTTACAGGGACTTCCTCTTATCTCTTCCAGAATGCTCTGTGCAATCATGGACTCGATTACAGGTCTTATTCAAGCCAAAGTTTTTGGGGTCAATTTATACTGTGGAGTTCGTGGGAATTCAGCATTTGGTTTGACCTGTATCTTAACAGGTTCAACCCCTCGAATCAGTCCTATCTCCTCACCTGTGAAATTCCACACTTTCGAACAAACTGAATCTCTCAAATCACATGGTAAGTCCTCTATCATGAGAACCACAAACAATTCGGCACACAGGCTCATATTGGCCATTTTAAAATCAGCATACTCATCATAGGTCTGCAACTCCACACCCGTTGGTGTGCAAGATATAGTGCACTTTAGCTTACACAAAAGATCTCATCCCAATAGACAGACTGGGCTGAAATTGGTGTTTGTCCTGAAGTGGTCCTATTCTCACAGGTAACTCATTTGTTAACAGGTTAGTCATTCTCAGATTGGTAATGTCTACCACTTGAATAAATTGTCCTGAAAGAGATACATTTGGGAACACTTCTGTCCGTACTGTGGAGTGCGCAGATTCAGTGTCTAACAAAAAGGTAACAGGATGTCCATTCACTTCTGCATCTACAAATGGGCCAATTTGATTCACTTCCAGGGCAGCACCCAAAGTGCACTCTTCCTGTACCCCCTTCTGACATTCATGAGGACTTTGAGGTTGGTCAAATCTGTCTTGTATCTCAAAAAAAGGCATCTGATGATATACCTGAATACTTGTGGATATTCTAGAGCTGAGGAATCTGCATCTGCAATTCACATCCTCCCCTTTACATGGACCTTGGTCTTGTCACAGTGTTCACACCCTCTTACATCTGTCCCTCTCCCTCATATTGAATTTGATTTGCTGGATTCAATCGACACTCGTGCTTCCAATGCCCGATTTTGTGACAATAATGGCACACTGTGATTTTCTTTTGATTTACTACGAAATTACCTGCCATACCGGCATCCATACCCCTTCTTCTTCCCTGTCCAGGTTGAGGTACCGGTTGTTGATTCATTCCTCTATAACTTCCTCTTCCTCGACCTATCGACCTATCGCTCCTCCAATCCCTTGCATCCAATCAGGCCTTTTCGCATTCCTCAACTGTACCAACATTAATTTCTCCTTCATTTTCTTTTGTGCTGCCTCTTCACTGCACTATTTTGCATAACACAGAATTTTGTCTACTGATTTGTGTTGCCAACATATCAAGTGAAGCTGTATCATTAGACTAATATTAGATTTTAAACCCAACACAAACTTCGAAACAAACTGTCCCATATCTTTTGGCTCAATGGTGTCCAATCCACTATGTTGTTTAAAGGCCACCAAAATTCTCTCATACTAGTCATGTATGCATTCCTTAGGATCTTGAGTAGTAACATCGATTTTAAGCCAATCAACAGTCTGCTGAGCTACTTTAGATTGCAACCATGTAATCACTTGTTTGTATTACTTCATGACCTCAGCCGAAGGACCATGAGTCAGCGCATATCTAGCTGGTTCTGCTGTGGGCCAATCAACGGCAAATTTACATGCCGTCCATAAATCACCCGGAACCACTATGTTAAACAGAGTATTGAAATCAATCCATAACACCTTCAAAATCTTTACAAACCGGTAAATCTGTTTATACCAATTGGCAGGTTTCTCCCTCAGTCGAGGAAAATCATCAGTGAATGCTGCCAAATTACCCCTGCTCCATGGCACATGTACATACCCTCCATTCTGTACTTCTCTCAAAGAATAATTTCCTGCCTCTTCCGTCCCTCCACCCGGAGGCGGAGTATCTCCCATAACTTTCTTGGCATTTTTCTTTTTCAACCACCTTTCTTCCCATTTGTCTAATTCTCTCCATGGTCGCATCGCTATTAACAAGTCTCTAATTTGTGCCTTTAATCCTGTTGTTCGCTTTTCTTCTAAATCTTGAAATTATAGTATAATTTAATCTGCAGCTTCCCTGCATCAATTTCGTCTTGGTCAAATCCACCTCATACCTTCGTGCCAACTGTACCAATGCTTCGTAAGCTTGCTTTGCCTTTTTAGTAACATCCTTAGCTACAAATAGTGACTCGCTTGGGGCATATGTTTCAATCCTATCCAATGGTAGATTACCTTCTATCACTTCATCTATTTCAGCTTTTAGTCGTATCACATCTATTAATGGGGCCTTCATTGCCACTTGTATGATTCTCTGACCTCTTTCACTTCCTGATTCTTCTCTGCCCCAACTTTGTGCTCTCCTTGGGCCTACACCCCCTCCATTCTCACCACGGGGCGACGTTCTCTCTCACAACTTCGACTTCTCCAATTGCTACCTTCACACAAATTCTGAGGTTCAAACATTACCCTCTGTGTTTCCCTTCTCATGTCTAGTTCTTATCTCTGTATCATTGACTCCCTCACTTGTGGAACCCACATTCAAAAGTCTGACCTAGAATTTGCCAAAGCTCCTGTCGTCTTCGTTCTGATCCACTTTCTATTCTTGATGGATCATCCGTATATGGCAGTGGAGTACTAGCTTCCACTGGCATCTGAGCCATACCTGTTCCACTCATTCTAAGACTCCCTCCAGGCATAGTCTCTTCTCCTCCTGTTTGCTGTTGACTTTCAAATTCCTTTTCTTCAGAATCATATATTGAAACCACAGGTCCAATAGTAACTGGTACCGTAAGAGACTCTGGTAATCACATGGTAGATGCGATTTCATCTGACCCAGGAGCTGCATTTCCTATTCCTCCGGATCCTTCTGGAATTCTTTTTCCCACTGACATTCTCCCCCTTACTCCTGTTGCCTGCTTTTTAGAACCCATTTCTCCCATTCCTACAGCTTCTTCTATTTTCTGTGTCTTCTCCAGCTCCGATCTGGAGTCACAAGGTGGAGGACGTTCTGCTAGCAATCTATCTAGGAAACTATCATCTGTATCACTGTCCTTCTCTGTCTTTCTCTTCTCCCCAGACCCTTCCATTAGTAACCTGAATGGATACAATTGTTCTCCCTCTATAGTCTCTACTCTCCATCTCTTCAGTTGTGCATCCCACCTGGCATCCTGATATGCCTTCATTGCTTTCTTCATACTTCCCTGTGAAGCTTCTCTTCTCTTCACCATTGTTGCCCTCATCCATGCACTTAATGCCTCAAATTGCGTTGGTCTGGGCAGAGGTTTCAGAGAAGACATCACTCCTCTCAGTTGGTACAGCACCTCCATACAAAATGACCCATAATGAGGGAAAGCCAATTCTCCCTCTTTCTCTGTAATTTTATGCCAATTTTGAAGCCACATTAGGGTATGGAGTCCTTCATTTGTTGCCATGCAATGTGCCGGGGTATCCTCTGGTGGAGCTTCTTCTCCCACCCGAGTTACCACACCTGTGTCGCCTCTACACAAATCGCGCAACACCTTAAAACATCTCATGGTAAAATCCAATTATTTACAATCTAATCTTTAATATTCAACTCCGGACGAACTTCCACCAATCCCATCACAGCGTTACACCAACCAACCAATCCCAGCACAGCGCGCACTAATGTCGCAACTCCGTCTTTGCAGCGGCTTACCCTCCTTCACAATTTCACTTCGTACACTCGCTCACACATTCGTACACAAGTAACTGTATATCAAAAAGTTATTGACCAAGTAGATCCTTCCTAACACAGTCACAATAAGTTACAGTTACATAAATAAGTAATTATCGGTCCGCTAAAAGATCGATAGAATACTCTTACAAGAACATCCACTGTGACCCCCAACCTGCGTTGGTCACTCAGTCGCTGTAGTCTGCCCCCGGTACCTGAGGCTTTCCTTTTTTTTTTTTTTTTATATTTTTATTCAAAAAAAGTTTTTTTAACTTTTTTCCCCCCTCTGGAGCGCAGAGAGGGCATGGAGCAGATAACAAAGGAAAACAACATTGTCTACTCATATGAAGTTTACACCATATGTTTCGAAATAAGGTAAACAAAAAGAGAAACAACTTTTTAACACCAAATTAATCCGTCCCTCAGTATTGGAGTAATTTACCTCTACTTATACATACTAGATAACATCAAGCACATTATATCTATGTTATTCGTTATTGAATCCTTTTTTTACACAAAGTCTACAGACTCATACAGATTATATACACATTATATACATATACCTTTCCTATACACACTAATACAAGTTATATACAAATTATATACATTTACCTTTCCTATACAGATCACTCTTCTCCCTTCCATTTCGTTATTATCCCCCAAATTTCCAAACCTATTTTCCTCAACCTTTTACCTCTTCTGGAGTAGATCGCTTTTTCTAGATTGTATATGCTCAACAGCCTGGCTAACCATTGTTGAAATGATGGGGCCATTTGATCTAACCATACAGTGGCGACGCACAATCTGTACACTGCCATAGCCACAAAAATGAAATATTTCCCTGTGTCAGCTACGTTATTACCATCTACCCCTAACAAGATAATCGCAGGTGTTAGGTTAGCAGGTAATTTTAGAGCCCTTTGTAAAAACATTTCTATCTCTTTAAGTATTCCAGCTAGACTTGGACATGTTGCGAACATGTGAATGGCATCTGCGGCTACACACTTGCATCTAGGACAATTAATACCAGTTGTCGCTCCCCACTGTGCCAGTTTAGCCGGGGTATAATATAGCCAGTACATAGTCTTGTAGTGCTGTGCTTGTAGTGACGCAGAGCATAGGATGTTTACCCCCAGTTCCAATGATGTATTAAAACACTCTTGTCCTATGCCCAGCTTCCTTGACCAAGTTTCCCCCCATTTATCCATATCATCTGGCCTATGTTCATTTAGCTCACAATAAAATCTTTTAATTGTACAATCTACTCCAGTCTCTATTATCTCCAATATGTTATTTTTTTCAAATCCACATGTACCCCCTCTTTTATTTTGTAAAAAACTCCTTACTTGTAAATATTTAAAGAAATGTTGTGTTGACAAATTAAATTTTTCCTGTATTGTTACAAATTGCTTCATCCCTTGTGTCCCCATTACATCTCCTAATTTTTTTATCCCTTTCCCATACCATTCCGCAAAAACTACATCAGAAAATACATCTCCCGAAAATAACGTATTCTTGTGTAACCTCGTATACCTATTAAAATTCCCTAGACCAAACTTTTTCATAAATGCCTTCCATATTTTATGTGCGTCCGCTAAAGTCTTGAAGCGTGTTCTTTTAAAATATGCCGTGTCAAAGTTTTTCAAAAAAATATCTTTTGTTTCTTCTCCCATCAATATACCATATACTGCTAATGACCCTAGGTGATCTTCCCCTTCTACTTCAGCTCCGCCTATTAATCCCGCCATATATTGCAGGGCAGCAGCCCAATAATACATCTTGATGTCTGGTAGCGCCCATCCTCCTCTTTCTCGCGGAAGTGCCAGAAATCTAGCCGCTCTCCTAGTTTTCCCTTTAGACCATATAAATTTGTTAATCATATTCTCAATCCTTTTGAACCAGATGTTGTCAAACCATAAAGGAATTGTTCGAAAGAGGTATAAAAATTTCGGCATGATTAACATTTTTATAATGTTCACTCTTCCAACCAGGGTGAGATGGAGATTGTTCAGTCTATCTAGTTTCCCCCCAACTTTCCGTACAATAGGGTCGATATTTAATTCAACTATCTTATCTAGTTCTGAGGTTATAGTTATTCCCAAATAGGTTCCCGTCCGTGCCACCCGAGGGTCCTGGCATAGAGTCTTGTTATTTTTTATGATTTGTGTTTTCCCAGTATTCAAAGAATACCCGGAGATCTTCCCAAAATTCTTTGCCTCCTGCTCCACATGTGTTATAGCCTCTGTGGGTGATGATGTTATGACCGCCACGTCATCGGCATAGGCCAATATTTTGCACTCCCCCCTAGGTGTAACGATTGGGGAAATGTTCCTATTTGACTCCAGTCTTCTAATTAGAGGGTCTAGATATATTGCAAATAGCAACGGGGAGCATGGGCATCCCTGTCTTGTACCCCTATTGATCTTTACTTTGTCCGTTAACCCAGCATTGATTCTTATTGCCGCCACAGGCTCTCTATACAATGTTTTTAACGCTGTTAAAAAACCTCTCCCAAAACCAAATTTTTCCAAGACACTCCACATATATACCCATGACACTCGGTCGAAAGCTTTTTCGGCATCAAGTAGTAGTACCGCAAATGAATCCCCATCAGCCTCCGTTTTATCCATGAGGGTAATTAACTTCCTTACGTGATGTGTAGTCCCCCGTCCTGGTATAAAGCCATGTTGATTGTTAGTAACTAAAGGTGTTATTATACTGGCTAATCTTGTTGCAAGTGCTTTTGAATAGATCTTAGTGTCCGTATTCATAAGAGTAATCGGTCTATATGACCCTGGGTTAGTTGGCGTTTTCCCTTTCTTAAGGATAACCACAATTTCGGCCTCCGACCAAGTGCCTGGTATTGAAATTCCCGTCTGTGCCTGTTTCATAGTGTGTAACATATCCCCACGTATCTCCTCCCAGAATACCTTATAGAACTCTAGCGGGATTTTGTCCGGACCAGCCGCCTTTCCTGATGGTAAACTCTTCATGGCTGTTTTTACCTCCTCTAATTCTAGCATGTTATCAATCCTCTTCTTCTCTACTTCCTCCAGCTGTCCCCCCTCATGACCATTCAAATACTCAGTTATATCTTCAGGGTCTTTTATATCATTTTCAGAATATAAATCCGTATAAAAAAGCCTAAAGACTTCCCTTATTTGTTGTGTATTGGTTACAGTCGCTCCTGTGCTATCTTTAATTGCTTTTATCTCCCCAAAGGACACCTGCTGCCTAGTTCTAGCTGCTAGCATTTTGCCCACCCTTTCATTCAACTCGTAACAGTTCTCCCTATTTACTGTATATTGCTTGGCTGCTCTTTCTGCTAACTGTTCTTCCTCCTCCATTCGCAGTTTTACGAGTTTAAGGTATGCGGAGTTTGTTGGAGCATCATTATCAGCTTGATTGGTCCTACTGTTCAGTTCCTCCTCCGCCCGCAATAACTCCCTCCTTACCCCCTCACTTCTTTCTTTGTCCTGTTTCCTTTTCCTAGCCCCATAACTAATGGTCTCGCCCCTCACACCGGCTTTAAAACAATCCCACACTGTTCCTACGGGTGCTGTATGCCTATTAATATCCAAAAACTCAGTAATCCATCTCCTCATATGTTGGATATACGCGTCCTCCACTAAAAAAGCCTTTTCAAAGGACCACTCCGAAACCTTCCTTGCCTCTGTCATATCTTTCAGAGTAGTTATAAGAGGATTATGGTCCGATAACAGCCTTGGTATTCTTTCAATATCTATCCCATCCCCACCTTGGTTATTAACGAAAAAATAGTCTAGTCTGACACTTATCCTATGGGGTGCTGAGTAATATGTGAAACCATCCTGACCAGGGTTAAGAGTGTCCCATACATCAATCAAGCCATTATTTCTAGCTAAGTTAGCAACTGCTTTATAGACTCTTTTCTTCCTTCCCTTATACTTAATTGGGGGCCCCAACCCCAGCCCCAGTCCCCCTGAGGCTTTCCACCGCAACGTACTCTTGCATTCACACAAAGTTCCCTATCACAAGTGGAGCATCAATAGCGCTTCACAACCCACACAATTTTGATCAGACAATTACATATATTAACTATCCCAGGATCTTGAACATCTCTTTAGTCCTCTCACCAAACTTCCTGATCCGCACGCGTCCGGACCAGTAAACTGATTAACCAACACTCACTCAACGTACATTCCAACTTCCCAATACATCACACAATTAATTAATCACCGCAATCTAACACACCACACGATTTCATACTCATGCTACCACTGTTTCCACTGCACCATCAGCTTCCGCCGACCTCCATCAATCTTTGTTTTTGCCATTGTCTACTCCAAGTCCAGAGCACGATTTTTCTTCCAAATTTACTTTCATTCCTCATTCTCCCCTCTCCTTTAAAGGCAAAGCATCCTCTGTTACTATTTGATTATGCTAAATTTTCTCCTACCTTACCTACTGAATCCAATACTGATGGTTGTTTATTTGCCTGATAAAAGTGATGGGGGGGAGCAAAACAATTCAAAATTATACTTCCAAATTAGTCATGGTTTAAAGAACCACGGACTCTGGACTTTCATTTGATGAGTTTATTTTAAGGCCAAAAATAATTGAATATAAACACACCTTAATATCAGAGTATATAGATACATGAAAATTAATATAGAGCCGAGTCTACGAATATAAATTATTCGGCATAAAAGGGATAATGTGTTGAACTCTAAAATTAAAATGCAACACAGAATCAAAGCTGTATCTAATTCTCTTTTCATTGAGGAAAAACAAAAGGTGTCTTTTTCTACACTGCTCTCACTGAGGATCCTGCCTTTCTCCCTTGCATCATACCCCAAAGGGTTCAGCACATGTTGACTATCTAAGAAGTACTTACGTCAAATGTGTCTAATAGCTTAAGGCTATGGAGCTTGCTCTAAGATGCTCCTTCTCCTCCAAAAAATGCAGAAGTCTCTCTTTTCTCTGTCCATGTGCATCATACAAAAAGACAAAGTTCAGCCCCTTCAATTGTGTCTCGTTATGAATTGTTTCACTTGCAATATTCTTCAGTAGATTTCCACAGAAGTTTTAATTAAGTTCTTCTTGCCTGCCAGTGGCCTTGGGTTTCAGATAGGCCAGGCACAGAGGGCATCCTCCCTTCTCGCCTTTCCGTCTTCTTCAAAGACATTCCAGGTATCTCCTTAAATCTAAGAATAACGAGGTTGAATTCTTGCACCTGCAGTAGGATAAGAACATACTGTCTTCGCTTACAAAGAGGATTTATTTAATTAAGTCTTGAGCAACCAATGAAAATAGAAACTCGCAACAACCTTCAGTGTTGGGCCTACAATACAGGCAACTTAAACTAAACACGAATTACATTGCACGAATATTGTTTCATCCTGCATATTATTCATACAGGATTTAAAGGCTTTTCTAATACATACGAATCCTACTTAAATGTGCATACAATTCAATGCTTATATGATTTGAATAAATGAATCTTAATAATCGTAAAACTCTGCAAATGATAAAATATATGTGAGTGTGTTTTAACCATGAATATAATGCACCCATACAATTTAGAGTGCTGTAAGCGCTCTATCAGTCGCCATGCTCGATTGCACACAACCTTGCAACAAAGTGCAAGGGGGTGTGTATTCTATCAAGCATAGATTTTGTAGCGAAAGGGAGTCTTTCACTACAAAAACGAACTGTAATTCATTTCCCAATTATACTCGTGCTGTACAATCCAGCACACATAATAAGGGGCATATTTACAAGGAGTTAACGCCACATGAACGTCACTTTTGGCGAGGTTTTGGTGGCGTTAAGTCCTTCGCCTTAGTTACGAGGCAGTGTTATGCCACTTAATGTTGCTTAATGACGCTACATAAATAGTGACCCTATTTACACAGCGGGCATTCAGCTGCAACGCCCATTGCTTTTTGACGCTGCCTCATATTTACAAGGTATGGGGAAGCACCAAAAATATCGCCAGGGAATACCTGGTACTAAGCAGATAATACGAGGAGAAATATTGCTCTTTCCATTTGTGATGCATTCTGCAGCACACATAGAAACAGCAAATCGCCTGTAAAGGTTGTTTATGTGCAGGAACGTGCACATAAACAATAACCCTTGCAGAACAGGCACCCTTGCAACCTGGCGCAAGCGTGCCTGCGCTGGTGCTAGGCAGCTTCTTTAGTGCCAGAACTAGGGGAAACTCAGGGGTGCTCTGTATTTTTGTAAATACAGCGCAACCCTGTATTTTGAAACTGATGGAGCACAGCATTACTAAATTTGGCATAACATCATGCTCCTCCAGTTTTTAGTAAATATACCCTAAAATTTGAAAGGGGAGAAATTAAAACATTTTGATTTCCTTACGCCTGCGTAGAGAAGGTACAAGGTTCTGGTGCAAGTCCCTATATACAGATGTTAGTAGATAGACATTTGTGTCAAAACCATTGGCGGTTGTAAGGGAATGCCCATGTACAACCTATGGTACACCCCGTTGACGCAAAGTAGTGCATAGTCAATTGTCTGATTCTTGCTCTCTCTCCAATGCCTCATTTGTTCCATCCATCCCCTGCTTCCATTGGCTTCCTTCACTGCCCCATCTACTTCCTCATACAATCTGTTTAATGTTTTACTCTCTTCTTCTGCATTCTCTCTTTTCAAGAGGCTCATAAAATGGTTTATCATTTCAGCTAGCAGTCATGACATTTGGGCATGTCCTATAAGATTGGGATTATCCAGAGGGGCATATTTTTTTGCCCATTAAAGTTTACTCGAAATTAAACACACATTTCCAGTGTAGTAATCTCTATATGGCCATTTATATCAGACATAGCATATACGTTTCTCAGAGATGAATTTATTATGGTGGATAAAATGATGCGCGGAAGGAAGTGGTGAGTCTGAAGAAGAGTCATTCATGCAGAAATAGTCTAGCACAAGAATCCATCTTCAGACTAATCATCATCTACCCATTCATTCTGACATTCACTCATTTAATCATTTGCGATTCACATCCACTTTCATCCTTCCCATGCATCAAGATGTTTTACTTACACCCAAAACACAGAATTTGCCATCTTGCCTAAAGATGTCGAGCTGAAAACTATCCTGTTACTAAGAAACATAGACATACATGTGATCAAGTAAAGAAAACACACTAAGGTCTCTGCTGGTGAACATTTTAGCACTTTCCTGGGTAGTAGCCTCTGGCTGCTTGCCCATTTCTTTCATGCAAGCAAACATGTTCCTGGTGGTTTACTTGAGACAACCTACACAGATGCTGCTTGCACTACTAATGTTTAACAAACATACTTTGGCCCTGAAAGTTCGACTCATTATGGCAGGTGATAATACTTTGACTACATGCAAGTCTCAAAAGGCTTGGCAGCCCTGCTCCAGTCTTAGCCAGCCATGGCCTGAAGAAGTGTTTGAGAGCCTGGACAAGTATTCCTGTGCTCTTATGATGATTCAGTTGTGGCTTATCACTCCACAGTGGATGTATGACGTTACAACGCATACTTTTACATCGCATGCCTTTACAACGCGGTATTTACAACGAATACCATTACAACGCATAGTGCTTTGGGGCGCTGGATAGTGAATAGTTTAATTTACTATTCCAACTCCAGTCCCCGTGGACACTAGGGAAGGTGTTGGACAGTAAATTAAACTTATTCCCTATCCTAGAGCGCCCCCCCAGCGCAATGCGATGTAATGGTTTGCGTTGTAAAAGTTGCGTCGTAAAGGCACTGCGTGGTAAAAGTTGCGTTGTAAAGGATGTTTCCCCTCCACAGTCAGCAGGAGTGTCAGGCTGGGGAGATTTCAGTCAGTGATGGCTTCTGGGTGTGGCAGGTGGCTTGTTCTTCACAACTCATGCAAGTCCTGTGCTGAGGTAGTGATAGAGATGAAGGGTGGCCTTTGCTCTTGATCGCGAGTCCCACTAAGGATCGACGGGTGAGGACCCAAATGGTTCTAGTGGTTCCCTTCTGGTATACAGGGGTAATGGGCAAGGAAAACAAGTATGTGGGTTGTACCGGATAACAGTTCCAAAGGTCCCAGTAACTCCTCCAGGCTGACAAGGGTCACAGGCAAGGGTGATGGCCCCAATTAGTTTGCTTCAATGAATCATGGCCTAAAACTTTATAGTAGCCCTAACACATGTTGTTCACTTCAGCAGAAGGGTGAATATCTCTCTATTGCAACATTACCTGACTGGACAGGGCACCTCACACTTGGCTCACTGGCATAGACTGACCAAGATCTCCACTGGCCCTTTTTTATTCCAAGGTCTTTACTCCTCTGAACAGTGCAAACTGTGCTTGGCAAACAGGCAGGAGGCTGGTGTTCCAGGCAGAGGGCAAGTATTTTTTGCCTACTCAGCGATGGCCTCCCACCTTGGTTGGAGACCATAAGTCCTTGCTCACCTGTCATTATTACAGCAGCTCAATGCCATGGTTGTCTTGTCTATACTGATAAACTATTTGGGGGTTTTTAACTTCCACTTGCATACTAATCTCCCAGACACTAGATGTCTGGTGTTTTGAAATTCTTGTTGTGGGTGCGATGTCCTTTGAAGTGACCACTCCACTCTCCAGATCTTTCTTTAGAGGGCAGCCTGCCCCAGCAGGGTTGACACCAGAATTAAGGGACACACACCACTTGCCGTGGATGCATCTTTAGGGTCACACTTTGGTGTGAGCCTCACTGATGTATGCCTCACAAAGGTTCAAAGTCCTAAGTCTCTCCTCTTTTATGATTCTGTGATCCTAATCAGGCACATCATGTACTTTAAGCACTGTGCCCACATCCTCTGACCAGCACTCTTCCTGACTCATAAAGGGAGACAGTCTTTACAGTGCATCTATTACTACACAATTCCATCACCACGCATCATTAACAATGCATTAGTCTTTACAACACATGTCTTTACGATGCAAAGTTTTACCATGCATATACCTTTATCACATGTGCGTTTACAATGAAAATGTAAGTATATATAACCTTCTGGCGGTTGAAAGTAGAGAGTTACAGTTAAGACCTAGTTTCAATAGGAAAAGCATTTTCTGGCTTGCTATTACCTTGGAGCTGTTTGATAAACGTTCATGAAATTTTCCCAAAGACATGCGCTGCTGATTCTAGTTTTGCAGATATATAGACTGGGGATGATCTGTCAAGCGTGGGCCAAGAAAGGGGGGGGGCAAAAAAAGTGTATTTCCCATGTTAATTTCCATAGAAATTTTAGACATGACTACAGCCAGAACCGCTGGGCGGAATTCTACCAAATTTGGCAGACAAGTAGCTCTTGGTCCAGAATGCGCTCGTGTTGCTATTTGAAATAAATTCGTCGTTTTTGAGCTATTGAAGAAAATCCAATTTTGTACATCTGTGGTTGGGAAGCCTTCATGAGTATTGCCGATTTTGTGCAGAGATATGATTGACTGCTAGCACTTCAACCAGGAAGTGTGGCAGCCATCTTGGGGCTCGGCCAAAGCAGAGTCCCCCAAAACAGTAAAAATATAGAAAAGGGGCAGGGTAGGAATACCTTGATTGCCAAGCCCTGGTGCTGGGGTCACCGAAGGACCTAGCCACAGGAAAAAAGCATTACAAAAATATATTGCCATGAAATCACGATTATTCATGAATTTGTAGCAATTTTTTTTTTTTAAAAGCGTGAGCTCCCTAGATTGTTTATTGATTAGCCCACTGGGTGGACCAGGTCTAGGGGGCATCTCTATATTTGTAAAATTGATAGGGGATAGGACCAAGAAACAGAGCCCAGCCCTAGCGCTTAGGAAGCGCTAGGGCTGGGCTCTGTTTCTTGGTCGGTACGTCTAGTTATTTTTTCCCTGCTGTCTTCAGTCATGTACTCCAAAACCGACCTTCTTCGTCTTCGTTCTACCCCTGCTCCTTGCTCGGAGAACTCTTTCCATCCTCTGTGTGGGCCTTTTATGTGCCCTGATTGTGCTTTTACACTTCCTATACCTACCCCGATCTCCATTCACGGTCCCGCTCCTCGTCTGACATCAGAGCCTACTACATTCAAGATCTACCATCTCAATGTTCGTTCTCTAGTCAAACACCATCTGGAGGTTTATGATTTACTCGCTGAGGCTCCTGACATACTTTTTATGTCTGAAACTTGGCTTCATAATGACGCGTCTGTTACTATTAATTTAGCACTCCCCCCAGAGTATACCATTTATACCCTCAATCGTGATTCTAGAGGGGGTGGCATCGCGGCCGCTGTCAAAACCAGGTATGCCTGCACCTGGAAGGCTATGGATATTGTGGGGTGTGAAAGTGCTTATTTTTCAGTTTCAGTTAATCCGCATTTCTCCTTTTCTGGTTTACTTATTTATCGACCCCCGGGCCCTGATGCTGCCTTCAGGGCCGCCCTCCCTGATGTCGTTAGCTCTTTGGCTTCGAAAACTGCCAATTTTAATATAATCGGTGATCTGAATCTGCATTTTGATTCTCCTTGTCCCTCAGCAGCCAGTAGCACCTGTGCTGATCTGGAGGCTCTCCAACTTTTTCAATTAGTTCACTATGACACACATATTGGTGGTCATATCCTAGATCCTTTTTTTACTTCTCTTACATCAGCCAAAGTCCTGCTCCCTAGACCTATGGCTTGGACTGACCACCACCTAATTGAATGTCATCTTTTACTCGAAGATCCTCCTGCTGCCGCTCCTACTCCTGCCACTCTCAGGCGGCCATGGAAAAAGCTGAAACTTAATGATTTTTATCAGCTTCTAGGCGAGGTTCCTTTGGCCCCTTTTACAGATGCGGAGTCTGGTTACAATCTTTACTGCAGCTGGCTCACTAATGCTTTGGACAAGCTTATTCCTTTTACCCTGACTAAACAACAGCGCAGCCATTCCAGTCCCTGGTATGACGATGCTCTTCGGCTATTAAAAAGATCCTGCAAACAAGCCGAAAGAGCCTGGCGCAAGTCATATGACCCGATCAGGAAGGCTTCGTACCTCACTACCATCAAGGTATACCATAGAGCCATCTGCAGGGCCCGGGCCTCTTATTTTTCCCGTGAGTTCAGTGCTAGTACCAACCCTAGTAAACTCATCTTTAAAGCACTGAAGGATCTTTCTGCTTGTAGAACTTCTCCCGCTGAGATCTGCTCGGCCTCTCACTGTGAGGACCTGGCCGCCTTTTTTGTTAATAAGGTGGAAAGTATTTATTTAGCCTTTCCTAGTCCCACAGGCTCCCGGCAGCCTAACACTGTTACTTCTAAAATCACCATCTCGCTATCCCATCTTCCGGCGCTTTCAACGGAGGAATTTGATAAACTTGTGATTAGGGTGAAGTCAGGTTCCCCGAAAGATCCTTTGCGGCCCTCACAATTTAGGGAATCTCCTTCCATTTGCCTTCCCCCGCTTTATGAGCTCATCAATTTGTCTTTGTCCTCGGGCTCTGTACCCTGTCCCTGGAAACAGGCGCAGGTAATTCCGGTCCTGAAAAAACCTGCTCTAGACCCCAAAAAAGCAGAAAACTATCGCCCCATTTCTCTCCTCCCGTGGGCCGCCAAACTGACTGAGGCTCATGTTAATAACATTCTAGCAAAACATCTACATTCTGCGAATGTATTAGACCCCTCGCAGAATGGCTTCAGGCCCGGTCACAGCACTGAGACTGCGCTCCTGTATATGGCGGAACATCTTCGCATGTTGGTGGATTCTGGTCACACGGCGGCTCTTGTGCTTCTTGACCTAAGTGCCGCTTTCGACACTGTCTCCCATGACATTTTACTACAACGTCTGGTTGAGGCTGGGGTGGATAAGCTGGCTCTTAAATGGTTCAGATCTTTTCTATCTGATCGGTCCTTTAGGGTCATTATTCCCCCCTTTGAATCCAAACCACATGCGATTGCCCAGGGAGTTCCACAGGGTTCGGCGCTAAGCCCCACCCTATTTAATCTTTATGTTCAGCCTCTAGCTGCTGTCGCCAGGCGTGGGAACCTTTCCATCGTGTCCTACACCGACGACACGCAGCTGGCGGTTGCGATTAGTGGAGCTTCCGATCTCGAGGCAGCAAAGTTCCGTGAGGGACTTATAGCTGTGGCCCACTGGATGAATGATAATTTCCTGCAATCGAACGCTAAGAAAACCGAGGTGCTCATTGTGGGGAAACAAATTCATTTGTGGGGCGATAGCTGGTGGCCACCTGAGCTCGGTCCTACCCCTACCCCCGTTACTGAAGTGAAAAATCTTGGGGTTTGGTTTGACTCCCAACTGAGTTTTTGTACTCATACTAAAAAGACTGCTGCATCCTGCTTTGGGATTTTGCGTCAGCTTCGGTCCACCTTTAAATATTTTGACGCTCCCACCCGACAATTGATCGTGCAAGCCATGATCTTGTCTAAATTAGACTACGCTAGCTCTCTTTTTCTTGGAGCCAATCAGGCTGAGCTCTCTCGTCTCCAACGCGTCCAAAACGCTGCCGCCAGGGCTCTGGTTGGTTTGCCCAGATTCTGCTCAGCGCGTAAAACCATCTCGAATCTTCATTGGCTTCCGGTGGCACAGAGAATAAAGTTTAAATCTTTGATTTTGACTTTCAAAATCCTAAAGCTTTCTTCCCCTCAGATTTTACAGCAACTTATCTCTCCTTATGTTCCTGCTCGTTCTCTGAGGTCCTCTGCTCTCCACCTTGCCATAGTTCCTCGCTTCAAGAGATCCAGGACTGGCGGTCGATCTTTCCGTGTCCTTGCTGCCAAGCTATGGAATTCCTTGCCTGTCCACATTCGTGCTATTGATGAGCTCCTTGCTTTTAGGAAGGCTGTTAAAACCTTTCTCTTCCCCTTGAATCTTTAGTTCTGTTGTTGTGTTGTGTCTGCCACCTCTTGTCCGGTTTTCTGTTCTGCACTAGCGCCAGGACGCCCCTTTGCTGGGGCATCTGTGCGCTCTATAAATCCGGATAACATAACATAACATAACATACACGCTGCTCCTCTACCCATGGCCAATCTTGGCTGCGGGAACACAATGTAATTTAATCTGGAGTGGGGGGGGGGTCACGTGGACCCTTCCTGAGTCTTTTAGGAGCCACAAGGACCACAACCTCCTGAGGGGCTTTATAAAAAAAAATGGAGTAGGGCAGTGCAGATCCCCCTCAAATTCTTCCAAGGGGCCTGGGGAGCACCACTTCCCTGGACCACAATTTAAACTAAAATAGGTAGGGGGCACGCAACCCCCTCTGAGGCTGTTCTAAGCCACATGGACAACCACCTCTCTGGGGCAAGTCTTACATAATCAAAAGAGGGGGCAGTGTGACCCCCTACTGTAGCCAATAATGGCCCTGGGGGCCACTACCCCCGAGGGCTGGCTCCCTATGTCCTAGGGGGCCCACCTCTGGGACATAACTGTTTGCTCTCACTTTTGAGAGAAAACACTAACATCCCTCCCAGTGGGTGCTCTTACTTGGGAATGGAGTTTTCATCTGTTTCCCATTGCTCCCACACACAGGAAACAGCATTTTTGGCCGCTCCCTATGCATGGAAGCAATGCCGGCTCCTGTTGGAGGTTGGAGCTGGCAGGGACTGTGGGGTCATTGAGGCTTTCCCTACGGTCCCAAACAGTGCACTGGGTGTCCTGGGTAGGCTCCAGTGCATCCAAGAGCAAGAGGCTGGTCCCCAGGGGATGGGATCGAGATCGGCCTGGGAAGGGAAGCTGAGCGACCCCCTATCTCATTGAATTTTTGCTGGGCCCCAGGGCAGAAATCAGCCCAGAGAGGGGGGCGCACAGCCCCCCCATTAAGATTTGGCTTGGCCTTTCTAGCCCTGATGCTCATTTTACAGTAATTTAACCTTAACAGGAAGCACTTATAGATATAAACATAGAAGGTCCCCCAGTTGAAGCTTCACTTCCGTAAATGAAAAATTATCCTAACTTTCTCGACTTGACCAATGCAAACCAATTGCTTTTTTCAACAATTCCACAATGAAAGATGATCTGAATTCATGGAGGTGAATGCATCGTTGATCTATTGAAGCGCAATCTGTAGTGACTATGCAGTGGATTCTTTTGTGGTCTTGCCTGGTGAGAGCAGAGTACAATGGTTCTCCCTTATAATTACTACGAGACTGCAAATGTGCAAATCACCTAGAATCTCTGCCTATTTGGCCCCGCCCTGTCCATCTTACTATTATGCAAAAGTCTTCCAACTTTTGCCAGGATGATGGATAGATTACCAAATGGCACGACAGCACGTTTTCCTGCCGATTTTGGTGACGCATTCTTGATGATGTGGAATATGACACCTCCACCAAACAAAGAAGCACTTACTTTCTATAGTTAGGAGAAAAGACCCTTGTTTAGTGTAGATTTACCACTTTGTAGTCTCATTCTCTTCTCTAAAGTAGAATTCATGTTATCACAGATTTCTGGATAAAGACACAAGCAACAATCACATTGCCGAAACACACACAAGGTCACTGGGGACATATCCTCATAGTCCATTTCACATATGTAGTGTAGAATACACACTGTACATGTACCCAAGGAGATGGCACTTAATAATTAAGCAGTAGAAAGTATTCCAGTTGGATAGATTGTTTGTGCAAAACTGTGGACTCTTGTTGGATAAAGAGGCAGGTGAGGTTCTGTTCTGGCCGAGTCATTCACACAGCTACTGGCACACCCACACAGACACCCAGACACTCAAACACCCATTCACACACCTATATAGCCACTCACACACCCACACAACCACTAACACACTCACTCAAAAACTCATACAACCACTCATCAACCTATTCACACATCCACATAATCACAAACATACCCACTCACAGACCATTACAGTCACTCACACACCTGCTCACATGCCCAGAAAACTTTTCACACACCCACTCACATACTGTTAGACCTGGCACTGTTGGTGTGGGTCTCCCTTCCATTTTTTGCTGTTGGCTCGTGTGTTTTTGCTGGTTATAGATGCTTTGGGCACTGTGCCACTGCTGTCCAGGGCCGCAGTGCAAGTACTCCCTTTGGTAAATTGATGTATGGATTAGTGACTCCATGATTGGCTGGGTTGATTTACTTGTCAGACCCTAGTGCAGTGCAATGAGTGTGCCCAGGTCTTGTAAACCAAATGCTGCTGGTGGGCTGGTTTTGCCACCCACATAAGCAGGCTGTAAAGTGTGTCTCAGGTCTGCCATTGCAGAGCCTGTGTGCAGTCTGGTACTGCCATGTTGACTGGGCAAGTGCACCCACTTTCCAGTCCCTAAACCTTCTCTTTTCTGCATATTAGTCACCCCTATGGTAGGCCCAAGGGCAGGGTGCATTCTAGGAAAAAGGTAGGACATTCCCTGGTGTGTGTGGCATGTCCTAATAGTGAATGAAAGCCATTTTTGGTTTTCACTATTGCAAGGCAACCTGTTCCCTATAGACCAGAATGGGCAGTTTGATTATAATATCTTTTAATCCTAACTGATTCAGGGAAATTCGAGTTTAGTATGCCTGAACTCAGATGGATAAAATACATATATATACAAAGTTAGGTAACAGGTTTAAAGGGCGCACTGCAAAAAGTAAGGCCAAAGTACAAATAGAACAAATCACAGTAGGTGCTCTAAAGCAAGAGAGGGAGGTTACCTCACTCCCCCAAGATTCATTGAGCAATGCTCTGAAAATGCAAATTCAAATTTCTTGCCGAGCACTCAAAATTGAAAGTGTCTAGATTCAAAGTTCAATCTGAAGTCTTTAAAGTTGCAAATCCTTCTTCATACAAATTCAGTTCGAACTCGAGAGTCTCAAAGTACATACGTTGATATCAGTCTTATTTCAAATCAAAACGCCAAAGAACGTGAAGTTGGTCCTTTTATTTCCAAATCACAACAGGTTCTGCAGCCTTATTTTCCAATTCACATTATTAGATCATTAGATTATTAGATCATAATATTTAAATAATTTTCTGACAGTGAAATTATTTATATTTATGGAACAAGCATTGTTATATATTTTTCTTATATTGTTTTTGGCATGCAGCCCTGAGGAAGTTGTTTTGGCATATGATTGATGCCTGACGAAACACGTGTTGGCTGCAGAACCTAATGTGATTTGGAAAGGCTGCAGAACCTATTGTGAATTGGAAAATAAGGCTGCAGAACCTGTTGTGATTTGGAAATAAAAGGACCAACTTCACGTTCTTTGGCGTTTTGATTTTAAATAAGACTGATATCAACGTATGTACTTTGAGACTCGCGAGTTCGAACTGAATTTGTATGAAGAAGGATTTGCAACTTTAAAGACTTCAGATTGAACTTTGAATCTAGACACTTTCAATTTTGAGTGCTCGGCAAGAAATTTGAATTTGGATAAAAATAAAATACATATATAGTGAAGTTGGTTTTAACATTCTGTGTTTGAAAATACAACTTTTAGAAAGGAGGTATTTTCTTGTCTAACCAATCAAGCCTGCCTCTGCTAGGTTGTGCATTCCTTGTCTGGAGTTTGAGTGACAGGGGCTGGGGTTGGGGGATTCCAGGAGACATGGTGTGTCAGCACAGGGCCGAATAGAGAGATCTGCATCTAGATGGGTGGGAGGAGTTGCACCTGGGACCTGAATAGGGCTGTGCCTTCCCTCCACGCTGCTGGCTCCACCTCCTGTGGTGCGTCTGACTTGCCTGGCCTACACTGTGAATGGAAAGAATGAGTTTTGTCAACAAAGTGCTCCAGGACTGACCAGAACTGGTTTGGACTAGGCAAAGGCCTCTCTGCCTTCAGAGAACAAAGGGAAAATGAGTATAAATATTGGGAGCCAGACCCAGGAACTTTAGATCACGTTTGGGAAACAAGAAGAAACCTTTGCTGAGGAGAGGAACCAGAGGAACTGAGGAAGTGACTATCCCTAAGCTGAGTGTTGCTTGGGGGATTGGCCGGCAGTTGTTGCCTGACTGCCAAAGAAAGGAGAAAGGACTTTGTGCTAGTTTCATTCAACTGAAAGATCCCCAAGGGCTTGAGATAGAGCTTGCCTCCTGCTGAAGTCTCAGGGACAACAGACTTCCACAACCAGCTCCCCAGGGGTTCTTTTGAAGTGCCTGCTGTTGTATTGGGCTTTCTGAGGTACTGCATGTCGCAAGGAGCTGGGAGTGCAACTCACGAAGAAGAAGCGCATTGCTGCCGCTACCGCTGTCATCACATCTCTGAAGAATGGTGTCACCACTGTCGATTCGCATCGCCGGAGCAGAGGATCGATGTTGCATCAGACGCAGCCGCATCATCGGAGAAGCGTGTTGCTGCCGCAGTCGCTGTTGTCGCATCGCTGGAGAAGGGTTTTGGCGCCGTATCTGTCGCATCGCATCTGTCGCATCGCATCGCCGAAGCGCCTCGCATCACCGGGGAAGAGGATCGACGTCGCATCAGATGCCGCCGCATCACCGGGGAGCGTGTCGCAGGGCCTGTTGTGGCTCAGAAGAATTGTTGAGTCGCCGCGCGGCCGTCAGGCATGCACGCATCGTGTCGCATCAAGAAGAAGACGCCATTTTTGCTTCATTGCACTGGATCTTCCTTGCATCATGGCGCTGCTGGTCGTATCGCCACGAATCACAGTAAGAAACCGATGCATCACCTCCCCACACCGAGAAGAACAAACGAATCCCCTATGCATCAGTAGAGACCAGACGAAACACCGTTCTTGCGTTTTGGGAACTGACGCATCACCTTTGCTGCAACACTTTCGGTGTATAGCATTACGCATCCAAAGGTACATTGAACTCAAAGTGTTGCATTTTGCATCTAAAGAGAACTGAGCAATTTCTACCATTTTTGAAGTACAGTATTGTGGATTTTTGTCGTTTGTGGTGTTGTGTTAAGTCTATAGAAAAATATGTATTTTTATACTACAACTTGTGTGGTGTCCATCTGTAGTGTTGTCACTGGGTTACTGTATGTGTTCACAAATGCTTTACACACTGTCTCTGAGATAAGCCTGTCTGCTCGTGCCAAGCTACCAAGGAGGTGAGCAGGGGTTATTTTAGGAGTGTACCCCTTACCCTGACTAGACGCAAGGGTCCCTATTTGGTCAAAGGTACCTACTTCTGACAACTACAGACCCCTAAATCTAACACATACCCATACAGCCACTCACACACCCACTTACAGATCCATACAGGAACTCAAACACGCCCTTACAGATCCACATAGCCACTCACACACCCATTCACAGACTCATACAGCCAAACACCCACCCACAGACCCATACAGTCAGCCACAAAACCTGTCATACACCCGCATAGCTACTCACACCCCCACTCTCAGACCCATACAGCCACTCAAACACACTCACTCACAGAACCACTCACACACTAACTCGCATACACAAAAAAACTCTCACACACCCACTCACATACCCAGTCAACCACTCACATACCTAATTACTCATCCACAGAGCCACTCACTCTCACTCACTCACACATACAGCCACTAACAGAGCCACTCATTTACCAATACAACTACTCACACAGCCACTCATTTACCCACAGTCACTTACACAGCCACCCACTCACCCATATAGCCAATCACACACCCATTCACCTACCAGTAGAACTACTCACACATCAGCACAATTACTGACACCCCCACTCACTCACACATATAGTCTCTCAACAGAACCAATCATGCACCCACTCATGCACCCAATCACACTCCCACAAACCACTTATATACCAATTCACACATACATAGAAGCACTCACACAACCCCTCACTCGCCCATACAGTCATTCAAACAGCAGCTCATTCACCCTTATTGTCACTCACATACCCACTCACTCACCAGGACAGCCACTGACAAAGCCACTCACTCACCCATACATCTACTGACACACCTACTTATTCACCCATGCAGCTACGTACACACCCATATATTCACCCATACAGCCACTCACACACCCATACAACCACTCACACACCCACTCACACACAGACACAGTCACACAATCACTCAGATGACATATGTTAGGAATTGTGTCACTCATTAGAGGTTCGGAAAGAATAGTAATTTAACTTATGCAGTAGCTTTGTTTCTATCTTTAAATCTCACAAAAGAGTATGGAATGATTACACTCACTGGATGATGTTATCAGAGATGTCATCAGTGATATCATTTGTGACATCAGCAGTGATGTCATCATTGATGTATTGACCATGTCTTGAGCGATGAGGCGTAAGTTACAGTGAGTTCATGTACCTATAAGTGCTGAAATGCACTGCCTTTTTGTTTGTAAAATCTAAGCCTAACTACAGCATCCCTGTAACTTTTTATATATATATTATAATAATAATGGCACCAAATTAGATTGACAAAGGATTCATGTAATCCGAAACGCGTTTCTCTTACTTCAGGGGTTGAGGGTGGACCTGAGCAATACATTTTTGCCTCATCTTTACTAACACGTGTCCGTGCCTTCGTCCATGGAGGTGTCTGTGGAAGCTGGATTGTTTGGGTATTTTTATGATTTAGGGTAGGTGAGGGTATTTGGGTGGCATGGGTATTTGTAGGGTTTATGGTGGGCTAGTGTATTTGGGTGGTGAGGGTATATTTAGGATTTAGGGTGAGTAAAGATTTTTGGGTGGCAAGGATATTATTAGGATTTAGGGTGTCTATCTATGCATATTTGTGTGGAAAATATATTTTTATGGTTTTGGTGTGGGTAGGGGTATTTGGGTGTCAATGGTATTTTCACAGTTTAGTGTGGGTAGGGGTGTATTGGTGGCAAGGGCATTTTTAGGTCTTATAGTTGGCAAGGGTAATTGCGTAGCAAGGATTTTTTCAGGGTTTAGAGTGGGTAAGGGTATTTGGGTGGGAAGGGTATTTTTATGGTAAACAGTGAGTACGGATATTTGGATGGCAAGGGTAACTTAAGGGTTGACAGTGTTTATGGATCAAAAGGTCTCTCTCTCTATATATAAAGATATACATGTTTATATATTATATATAATCATATAAATACATATATACACATTGGTATTACCTACTGGCGGTCGCCAGTAGGTAGTTATAGTTAGGATTGTTTTCCATAGGGAAATCGCAACATTCTATTGGGAATAACTTTGGCGCCGGTTGAGGAATATGCCTGAAATTTTCCTCACATTTGCCTCACGGCCCTCCGGTCCTTCCCTAAAAGTTTGGGGGGGATTCGTTAAGTGGGGGCCGAGATAAAAGGGGGTCCTAAAACGTGTTTTCCCCATGTTAATTTCCATAGGGCGGTTGGACTCACTTTTAGCCCGAACTGCTGAATGGATTCCCACGAAACTTGGCAAAATTGTAGGGACTGGTAGCCTGAAGTGCCTTTGCTATGTCTCAAGATATGTGCTCCAGTAGATTTTGAGTAATTTAGGTTCAAAAAAATATATATATCTATAAGCTCGCCCCGGTATGCGTACCGGGGAGCGCACCAGCGCGTAACGCGAGTGCACGCGCAGAAAGCTGATTGGCTCTCAGGTGTCTGTCAACATTCCAAACAGTCCGGAGCGGCCCCCATCTTGTGTCTCGGTAGGATCGAGACACAAGAGGTGGAAAAAACAAAGGGGGAAATGACCATAAGGGGGCAGGGTAGAACCCTCCTGACCCCCTAGGTTTGATGTGGGGGCCATAAAAAGGCCCCACGGGGCAAAAAAACAAAAAACGGGGAGCGTACTTTGGTGAAAAATAGTGAAAAAAATTAGTGTAAAATAATTATTTTGAGTGTTCAGAGGTAGGGTAGCTGAGAAAAGAGCTTTTGGGTTCTGTAGCTGATTTAGGTACCTATAAGTACATCCCACACACATCCACATGCAAACACCCCACACACCCACACCTCCACCCACACCCAAACACCCCCCACACACACACCCACACACACACCTTACACACCCACACCCCCACCCACACTCACCCCCCCCCACACACACACACCTCACAGACACACCCCACACATCCCCCCCACACACACATGGGGAAAACCCAGTGAAACAGTCAAATAATATTTTAAAGTGCTTAGAGGTAGGGTAGCTCTGAATAGAGTTGCTGTGTTGTGTGGGTGATTTAAGTACCAGCATGTAGGTACCAATACAGAGTCTTAAATTCAATGTACACCGTCTCCTCTGTAGATATCTTGCATGTTGTTACAGAAGTTATTGTGGTATATGGAATCTATACCATATTCTCCCAGGAAAGCAGAAACAACATGGAGGCAGGAGATGAAAAAGAGATCTCAAATACACATTGGAGATAATATAGTGGGAGAAAGGAAGTAACTATGAGCAAAATTATTATGTAACACAAAAAAGTAGCACAGTATACTATAAGTCTCATGCTCACTCCTTCATTCTTTTTTTTTGGTGCGCGCCCCGGTACGCGTACCGGGGAGCGTACCGTTACGCGTACCGTTGAGAAAAAAGAATGACAGAGTTTTTTAAAAATGTTGTTTTTTTTTATAAATTAGAGGTAGTTCTAAAAAGAACTGTTTTTTTTATTCTTGTTGTTGTTTTATATTTTTTTATTGTTTTTTTGAACATTTTTTACTTTTTTTGGCTTTTCTGAACAGGTTTATATTTTTTTGTATTTTTATGGGGAGAAACAAAAAACAGGGAATTGTAAATGTCTCAACTAGAGCAAAAAAAATCTGAAAAAATTAGGGTTTTTTCGGGCACTTATGGTTATCACCAGCACAGATGATAAGTTTTATACTTTGCTCACCATAGCAAAGTGTCTTTCCACAATATTTGCACACGATTTTAAAATCGTTAAATTTTAATTGTATGATAGACATTGTCTCTCTTGCCTCTGAACCCGATGGAGTTGGTTCTTTGGATGTTGAGGGTCTGGATGTTGATGGGGGTAGCTTACTGCAGAGGTCCCTTACCTCTGCAGCAGAATAGTTGTTTGGGTGCAAACGCATCATGTGCCGAATCATGGTATGATTCCCGAAGGAATATTTTTTGTTAGGGTTCCCCCTGGACAGCTCAGCACCACAAATCAAACAAGTCACCTTCGCAGCGTTGACTTTTTTAAACCCCTTGAGATTTTGTAGAACTCCCATACAAAATGCTCTTTTGTTTGTAGGGCTGATTATCTTCAGGCAGGAAATGCCTTGTCTGTTCCTCCTCTTCATCATCCTCCTCCTCTTCTTCTTGACCACCAATGTGATCTTCTGGTGGTCTTTTGATGGTGGTGGTGGTGTTGGTGGGGCAGATGCTCCAGCTGCTGATATGACTGTAGCCATCTCTGTAAGGAAAAAGCAGGTCTTCCTCACTTAAATAACAAAGTGAAAATGAGGAAAAAAGGTGGGGGCTTTCATCATTTGGAAAACAAAAGTGTTCTTAACCAATGAAAAGTGTTATTTTCAAGTCACATGACCAGGGCTTCCATCATTTGGAAACCAAAAGTGTTGTGAACCAATGAAAAGTGGTATTTTCAAGTCACATGACCAGGGCTTTCATCATTTGGAAACCAAAAGTGTTGTGAACCAATGAAAAGTGTTATTTTCAGGTCACATGACCCGACGCGCTTACGCTACGCGCCCCGGGGCGCGCCCGGAGGCGCGTTGCGTAAGCGCGTCCGGACATTTTGCGATTGTATGCGCTCGCGTGCTTCCGGGTGCGCTTACGCTGTACGTCATATGACGCATCACGCAGCTACGCGATACGTCACGATGTTGTTTTCGTTCGCGGCAATAGCGCTAACGGGACGCTCCCCGGTACGCGCCCCCGGGGCGCGCCGTAACAACACGCTCACCGGTGAGCGCTTCGGTACGCGCCCCGGGAGCGCTCCGGGGCACAAAAATAAAACAAAATATATTACATAATTATACAATATAAAATTAGTTATAAAAAATATTACATTTCATACCTATAGAGATTTGCTATTAAAAAACCTATGAAATTCCATAAGTTTCACACCAGTTATAGTTAGGAATTAGCATTTAAAAAACCTATTAAATTCACTGAAAAAACCATAGGTTTCACACCAGTTATAGTTAGCTGGAAATTTTACTCGCATAAAACCATTGAAATTCCCACGTTATAGTTAGTTGGACTCACTATAACTTGCGCATGCAATGCACTGCTGATGACGTCACATAATACATCACTCATGACATGGTCAGTGACATCACTCATGACATCACTGATGACACCATCCTTGTGATACAGTGACAAACTTCCTTTCACTGTAATGTAACCCTTAAAACACATATTCAAAAATAGAAACTAAAATATTCAAAAAAATGGAGATGCCTATACCAGTTACAACCAGCAATTCAATAATTCCACCATCTATATACACATCCACTCATTCACCAACAGTTCTATATAATCACTCATACGTATACTCACTCATCATATGTAGTGATACACCTATACATCCTGTTACACACCGACAGTCATCCAAAAGATACTCTCACACATACTCACACATGCAAATAAACTATTGAACATCCATTTATTTGCATATACAGCTATACACACACTACCACCTTACTTTTAAGGAACCTTACACATACTTACTCTCTTAAACAATCACTTATAGAAACACATACTTATTTAAACAGGAACTCTTACAATCTCTTACTCTCACATATACTCACTTATATACATCAATATTCACATATACTACATTAAAACATATGTAGTTACTGATAAAGACACTAGTGAGACAGTCATTCAGTCAGTAACACACACATATACACAGTCATCCACCCATACAGTCCTGCACATATGCTGTCTTCAAAACACATACAAATAGAGAGTCAGTCACTCATGCATCTATGTTCTAAGTAATACCCCCACCAAACATATAGACACTCATATTGATATAAAAAAAACATCTAATAACCCATATACATACACATGTAGCTACTCACCAACCCATGCAGCCACTTATACACAAAGTGAAACACTAATCCTTATATTTAAATATTTAAACATTACTCACTAATATATTTATACACTAAGATACACTTAATAAGCCAGTGAACCAATCAATTAAAAAAAAAACATCCATGTAAACCCTTATTTAAACATTTATTCTTCCATCAACTTTTACATATACATATATAACACATAATTATTTTTTTTAATACACACATTCACTGGATGGTGTCATCAGTGATGTCATGAGTGATGTCACTGACCATGTAATGAGTGATGTAATATGTGACGTCATCAGCAGTGCATTGCACGCGCAAGTTATAGTGAGTCCAACTAACTATAACGTGGGAATTTCAATGGTTTTATGCGAGTAAAATTTCCAGCTAACTATAACTGGTGTGAAACCTATGGTTTTTTCAGTGAATTTAATAGGTTTTTTAAATGCTAATTCCTAACTATAACTGGTGTGAAACCTATGGTTTTTTCAGTGAATATATATATATACATATATATATATATATATATATATTCACTGAAAAAACCATAGGTTATAGACCATATATAGTTAGGAATTAGCATTTAAAAAACCTTATTTTACTCACACAAAACCATTGAAATTCCATATATAGTTAGTTGCACTAACTATATATCGCGCACCCGCAATCCACTGCTGATCATGTCACATATTACATCATTCATGACATGGTCAGTGACATCACTGATGACATCACTGATGACATCTCAAATGACATCACTGATGACATCACTGATGACAACATCCAGTGACTGTATGTTTCTGTAAAGTTAAAATATGTCTTACATATTGAAGAATGAGTGGATGTATAAGTGTCTGGATGAAGGATTTAGTAGGTGCGTGACTGACTGTATGAGTGAGTGATTAAATGTGTCTCACTGAATGCATGGGTTAGTGACTAAACTGTCTTAATTTGTGCATCATTATGTCTGTTGTTCTGTAAACTGCTGCATGTGTTGATCATTAGCTATACGAGAGGCTATATGTGTTATTAATTGGTTGCCCAAGTATTTATATGGGAGATTGAGTTTGTGTGGGGGTGGCTGGAAGGTGTGTGACTCTATGCATAGATGTGTGAGCAGTTTATTCACTAGGTGTATGAGTTCAAGAGTGCATGTGGAAACAGCTACATAGGCAGTTGACTGTGTGCATGAGTGAATGGATATCTCAATGCTACATGTCATAGTAAGTACATATGTAAAACACAGTACATGTGAGAGTTGGCATATATAAATAACTGTGCATGAGAGCCACTGAATGAGTGAGTGGTTGTATCGATCATTGTGAACTTGTATCAGGGATTGTATAAGAGAGTAAATATGTGTTAGTATATGTTTCAATAAGTAAGGTGTGTTTAACTGTATAGTTGAAGAAATGGAGGTGAGATTGTTTCTTTGCATGACTGACTGGGTGTGTGAGTAACTCCATGGATGAGTGGCAGTGTGTGAGTGTCTGTATACACTGAGTGTATCTAAGGTTATATTAGAGTCTGAAGAGGTTTATCGTATTAGCACAAGAATGATGTCATTTGAGATGTCATCAGTGATGTCACTGACCATGTCATGAATGATGTAATATGTGACATGATCAGCAGTGGATTGCGGGTGCGCGATATATAGTTAGTGCAACTAACTATATATGGAATTTCAATGGTTTTGTGTGAGTAAAATAAGGTTTTTTAAATGCTAATTCCTAACTATATATGGTCTATAACCTATGGTTTTTTCAGTGAATTTTCAAGGTTTTGTAAATGCTAATTCCTAACTATATATGGTCTATAACCTATGGTTTTTTCAGTGAATTTCAATGGTTTTTTAATAGCAAATATCATAAGCTGTCGAATGTCAAGTACGTGGTAAGTGAAAACATTTTCGCGTTTATGCACACTGATCTGCTTTGAATGGTGCCCCCCCCCTCATTTCTATTAGGAGTACTCTCTCTTTGCAGATAGTGAAAGGTAGTTAACGCAGGCCTTTGCCCCCGTTGTAATCCGTCGTGCCTGCTTCTCTCTCCATTTGATTGATTGTTATCCAAGTATTTACTGTTTTAGAATTAGTTCTCTTTGGTTCATTCTCTATTTACAAACAAACACAGAGTCGCAATACTCTGTTTAGTCTTTGCAGATAACGAAAAATCGTGTAAAAAAAAAGAAAAGGAATCGAGCAAAATCAGTAGGCCACTAATGGGATCTCTTTTTGACCTCGCTAAAATAGAAACATTAGGAACAACCCCTCATGACAAATACAAAACTAGTGAGATGAACTGAACTCCACACAATGATGGCTGCAAAACAGCTCGGCTCCGCCACCCACCCCGCCCAAAATAACGATAAAGAACGGCTGCCATGATTGGTTGCGGAATGACCACGACGGAGCTACAAAATGGTGCTGCTCTCATGCTAACCCCAGCTTCAGTCTGAAACATCCAGAAACACTGTAGACTACCAATTCGATCAGTTCCGGTAGCGCCCCAATGTAACCCGGTAGAGAAGAACTAGCCCTCCCCTCTTTGACTGATGGTTCTTGTTGCCTGTCCCTTCTGTTGTCATTTAACAGAACTATTTAGCCTGCTGAAAGGGGTTGTGTTCCGACCGCTGGTTGGTGGAGACATTTTGACTATATTCTGTACCTGCGTTGTCGCGTAATGCGTCATATGACGCGCCGCGTTAGCGCATCCGGAAGTCATCCGGGGCGCGCAGTGCGTAACGTAAGCATAACAAGTCATGTGACTTGTTAATAAAACTTTTCATTGGTTCATTTTACTTTTCTTATTGTAATGATGAAAGGCTTGGTCATATGACCTAAAAATTACGCTTTTCATTACTTCCGAACATTATTTTTTCTTAAATATATGTTATAATGTTCCAGGCTAATGTACTTTCCCGGAAATTTTACAACTGTCCTGCAAGTAAAATATATTCTTTTTTCGAGAAAAAGAGCGTTTCTTCGTCCCATGACGGAGCCGTTGAGCAAAAGAGGGTCGACCTGCTGTCTTAGTCGCCGATACGCCTGAATATGAGATTCTTATCGATCACTTTATGTTGCAGGAATAGAAAACACAACAGCCCTTGACCATTTATCTTTACTGCGTTCCTTCGTATTATACCTTTTACCCTTCATGTAATTGGTCTGCTTTATTTCACTTGCCTTTTAATGATTCTAAAACAGTCACTATTATTAAAAACTTTACCAATGTATATACTACTACCATGTTTTCTTTTAAAAACCTTTATTGTGAAAATTTCATTATACAAATACTTGCCTATAACCACGTGGGCCTGCCACAGAGCAAACTGTAATCGTATATGATGAATAGACATTTACACTGTAGAGGAACGTAACGGGCGGGCCATTAGGTTGCAAGAACTAAGGTGTCTAACAGTTACGGAATCGGTGGACGTACATTTTATAATTAAAATACGACAGGGCCAGTTACAATAAAATTATCTAGATATACATTTGCGGGCAAGTACCATGGGTGACGTTAATTCGAACTTTCAACAGTACAGTAATCAATAACACATCAGAACTTAATATCAATAGGGATGTCGAAATATTCAATCAATTCTCGTCCCCGCCCGCCATGTGCTTCAAAACTGCATACGTATCTCGTGATTTCAAGGTTCTGCAACCAGTACACAACAAGGAGTTACGAGTCCCATTTATTCCGGCGCCATTTTGGGCGAGGACGGGCAGGTCCAGGATATAGTCAAAATGTCTCTACCAACCATCGACTATGATGATGTTCATATGCTGTATTTATTAGAGTAACACTCATCTGTCCACATGAAATTAATTTGCCACAATCTAAACATGTCATTTTAATCTTTCCAAAGTTCTTCTAAATATTTGGGACCGTTTCCCTTGCCTCTGAAGCTCTCAGTGCCACTTCTTTGATGAATGTACTAGCAGGTCAGGGGTTCTCCTCCAAATCTCTCTTTTATGCAGCACTATAATTAATTGGTGCCACCTCTCCATATGACGATGCATGTTATAGTTACCACAACTATATTTTTTTTCGGTTCCTCTGGAGAGTTCATCGTGGCAGATGAAGCGTGTAACGTACCGGGCATTTACCTTTTTTTGCATGTACAGGAAAGGAAAAAAAAATCGAGCGTCCGAGTTCTAAGGTGTCCCAGGGCCATTTTAGTGGACCAGGCCCAAATCCAAAGAACAGGCCGCCATTTTGAGAGTCCTCTTGCAGCCGCCTGTCGCTGTAGCATCAAGAGCAGCCAAAACTCAGCTGAATGGCAACTGAAACGGTAAAGGGGCGCCCCACTACAGCAGACGAGCCTCCACCTAGGAAGGCCCATTCACGTGGCTCCCCCCCCCTTCGGGCACCCCACGCCGTTATTCGGAGCAGTATTGTAGGATGGCCACACCAGTGCGGCAACTTGCTAGACATCACCTCGGTGGTAACCGAATCTCAACGCCTTGTGGTGTCTTCTATTCAGAAAACATTGTTATGCTGCCTTCGACCTTTTCTCCGCAAGTGCGCACACAACTCAACTGCATAGCTTGCTAGACACCACCTCGGTGCCATCCGGATCTTGGAATGTCAGCACCTTTTGGTGTCTTCTCTTCAGAAAATATTGTTGCACTGCCTTTGGCCCCATTCGCACATCAGTCCGCTACTGACGCCATCTCACAGGCTAATGGGGTGCCCCACGCCGACTTTCAGCATTGTAGAATGACCACACCAGTACAGCAACTTGCTAGACATCACCTCGGTGCCATCCGGATCTCGGCGCCCCACTGCAGATGAAGTGCCTCTCAACTATGAAACCACCACGGTGACATCCGGATCTTGGCGCGTTGTGCTGCCTTCGGCCTATTCGCACATCGGTCCGCTACTGACGCCATCTCACAGGCTAATGGGGCGACCCACGCCGAGTTTCAGCATTGTAGGATGACCACACCAGTACAGCAACTTGCTAGACATCACCTCGGTGCCATCCGAATCTTGGCATCTCAACGCCTAGTGGTATCTTCCATACAAAAAATATGGTTACGCTGCCTTTGGCCCCATTCGCACATCAGTCCGCAACTTAGACATCACCTCGGTGCCATCCGGATCTTGGCATCTCAGCGCCTTGTGGTGTCTTCTACTCCGAAAATATTGTAGAAAATATTGTTGCGCTGCCTTTGGCCCCATTCGCACATCAGTCCGCTACTGACACCATCTCACAGGCCAACAGGGCGCCCCACGCCGACTTTTACCATTGTACGATGGCCACACCAGTGCCACAACTTGCTAGACACCACCTCG
Source organism: Lissotriton helveticus (assembly GCF_964261635.1). Classification (NCBI taxonomy): domain Eukaryota; kingdom Metazoa; phylum Chordata; class Amphibia; order Caudata; family Salamandridae; genus Lissotriton; species Lissotriton helveticus. The sequence continues at coordinate 885,441,811 of NC_136070.1, forward strand.
GTGCCATCCGGATCTTGGCATCTCAGCGCCTTGTGGTGTCAGTCAGAAAATATTGCTGCGCTGCCTTTGGCCCCATTCGCACATCGGTCCGCTACTGACGCCATCTCACAGGCCAACGGGGCGCCCCACGCCGACTTTCAACATTGTAGGATGGCCACACCAGTGCGGCAACTTACTAGACACCACCTCGGTGCCATCCGGATCTTGGCGCGTTGTGCTGCCTTCGGCCTATTCGCACATCGGTCCGCTACTGACGCAAACTCACAGGCCAACGGGGCGCCCCACGCCAACTTTCAGCATCGTAGGATGGCCACACCAGTGCTGCAACTTGCTGGACACCACCTCGGTGCCATCCGGATCTTGACGTGTTGTATTGCCTTCGGCCTATTCGCACATCGGTCCGCTACTGACGCCGCCTGACGTGCCAACGTATTTTCTCCGCATTTTATACCCTATGCCGCATAACAGGTCATGTGACTTGTTTATAAAACTTTTCATTGGTTCATTTTACTTTTGGTTTCCTAATGATGGAAGGCTTGATCATATGACCTAAAAACAACACTTTTCATTGGATGAAAACTTTTTTTTTTCCCCAAACGATGAAAGCCCCACCTTGTTTCTGGATGTTTCAGACTAAACTGGCGTCAGCATGAGAGCACCACCATCTCGTAGCTCCGTCGTGGTCATTCCGCGAGCAATCATGGCAGCCGCTCCCCACCAGAAGCCTGCAGCAGTCGGGGCCCCCAAAACTTTTGATGAATTCTCAAGGCGGAGGGGACGCTTTCGAGAATGGGGTCCAAGACCTAGCAGACAAGCGTCCGATTTCCAAGGTGTCCCAGGGCCATTTCAGTGCACCAGGCCCAAAAAGGAAAGAGCCTGCCGCCATTTTGAGAGTCCTGTGACAGCCGCCTATCGCTGCACCGCAAGAGTGGGCGCAACTCAGCTGAATTGCGGCTTTTGACACAGTGGACCAAAAACGGACGGAATGGCAACTGAAACGGTAAAGGGGCGCCCCACTACAACAGATGAGACTCCACCTGGAGAGGCCCGTTCACGCCGCCTCCCCCGGGGCGCCCAACGCCGTTATTCGGAGCAGCATTGTAGGATACCAAAACCAGTGCGGCAACTTACTGGACATCACCTTGGTGCCATCGTTCTGCTGCCTTGGAACTATTCGCACAACAGTTTGCTACTGATGACCCACCCCCCGCGACGCCCCAGGCCGTTATTTGCTGGGTGGCAACTTACTAGACATCACTTTCGTGTCATCTAGATTTCGGCGCGTTCTGCTGCCTTGGAACTATTCGCACAACAGTTTGCTACTGATGACCCACCCCCCGCGACGCCCCACGCCGGAAATCTGGACGTTGTGCTGCGTTGGGACTATTCGCACAGCCGACCGCTACTTCGTTGTTTTTCCCTAAAAATGTTTATATGTTATTACTATTTTTGTTTTCTTGTATATATTTATAAATTATTAAAGTTTTATAATCTTACTACTTTGTCGGAGTGCTATATATTTTTAATGTGACACATAATTGTAAAAACTTTGATGTACAACGAGTCATCCCTGGAATCTTCCGCTTCACGCTCGGTCCCCTCCCCAATCACAATACAGGATGGTTTTCAGATAATAGCAACGCTTCTGCTGTGACGGATCTCATCGAGTGTGGACCTTGATCTACTATAACTCCTTTGAAGAGGGGTGATTCTTTACAGCTGTGGCCATAAACTACATCTGCAGGGCTAGCTGATAGCCTAGGACCGGCCTGGACAATCGGACACAGAGGAAAAGGAGTGTCAGAGGGTGCGGTAGTGAATAGGGCGAAAGGGAGGTGTCGGGCGGGCACAGGGTGTGATTCTCAGGGAAGAGCAGCGCAGATGGGGGGAGGTTTATTACCCATGCATAACACAGACAGCGGGGGTGACCACTGCCTGGGTGAGATGCTTGCGAGGGTGGGGAGCCATGCTAAGGATCGACAGCGTGCACAGAGTGGGTCTGGTCAAGGCATCTAAAATGGCTGCCGTGCACGACAAAAGTGTGGCATTTGAAAAAAGACAAGATGGCACAGACAATGTTTTTCAACACTTCCTGATTTCCTTCGAATCGAACGTTAACAGACGTTGGGGCATATTACCAAAGTTAAACGATATTTATCCCTAACGATGCATTGCAAAGATTTTTTTACCGTCAGAAATTATCGCAGATAAACCTTGCTATTATCAAGGTTTATCGCAAATACGATAAAAAACGACCGCAATGCATTAATATCGCTGAAAACTCCGCGATATTCATGCATTACCGAGCTAATGCTCTTAGCCATGTTATCCACCTCCCATTGGATAACATGGCTAAGAACTGCTCAGGGCAGCTGTTACTTTTTGGAGATATTCGCGCTTATCTCGAATATTTCCAAAAGTTGATAATAGGAGATAGCGATGTTAGCGACTGTTTCCAGTCGCTAACATCTTGGCATGCCCACTTTGCATGTCATTAGTGATAAACATCACTCACATGCAAAGTGGGGCCCAAGATGGTCGCTATCTCCTACTAGCCGTCGCTAACTGGTGTTAGCAACAGCTAGGTAATACAGATATAATTTTATCTCCGCGAAGCGGAGCGCTGTTACAGATATATATCTTGTTTTTGAACGTTAATTTCTCAAAATGCACTGAAGCACATATATTGAGACCTAGCAAAGGCACATCGGGCTACCAGTCCCTAATATTTTACCAAGTTTCGTGCAAATCCATTCAGCCGTTCGATTATTATTATTATTTTATTTTTTTGCCCCGCGGGGCCCTTTTAAAACCTCCACATCAAACTTAGGAGGTCAGCGAGGATCTACTATGCCCCCTTATGGTCATTTGCCCCTTCGCTTTGGCCTCCTCTTGTCTCTCGATCCTACCGAGAGACAAGATGGCGGCCGCTACGTACTGTTTGGAATGTTTACAGACACCGGAGAGCCAATCAGCTTCGCTTCGCAAAGCTCCGTAACGCGAAAAGTACGCGAAGCGGTGCGCTGTTACAGATATATATCTTTTTTTGAACGTTAATTTCTCAAAATCCACTGAAGCACATATATTGAGACCTAGCAAAGGCACATCGGGCTACCAGTCCCTACAATTTTGCCAAGTTTCGTGCAAATCCATTCAGCCGTTCGATTATTATTATTATTATTTTTTTTTGCCCCACGGGGCACTTTTAAAACCTCCACATCAAACCTACGGGGTCAGCGAGGATCTACTATTCCCCCTTATGGTCATTTGCCCCTTCGCTTTGGCCTCCTCTTGTCTCTCGATCCTACCGAGAGACAAGATGGCGGCCGCTACGGACTGTTTGGAATGTTGACAGACGCCGGAGAACCAATCAGCTTCGCTTCACAAAGCTCCGTTGCGCGAAAAGTACGCGTCCTGGAGCGCTGCCCGGTCCGCTGTTACAGATATATATCTTTTTTTAAACGTTAATTTCTCAAAATCCACTGTAGCACATATATTGAGACCTACAAAAGGCACATCGGGCTACCAGTCCCTACAATTTTGCCAAGTTTCATGCAAATCCATTCAGCCGTTCGGGCTAAAAGTGAGGCCAACCGCCCTATGGAAAACTCAATGTTAAAAACACGTTTTGGGACCCCCCTTTTTTCTCAGCCCCCCCTTGACGAACACCCCCCAAATTTTCAAGGGCTGCTCAGAAACAAAATGTTCAATTTTCCTGAAAATTTCAGCCAATTCCGTCCACAAACGCCAAAGTTATTAGACATAGAATTTTCAAAAATCCCATAGAGAAAAAATCCTAACTATATATACCTACTGGCGACCGCCAGTAGGTAATATATATATATATATATATATCACATTTCGCTCGTACAAAACAGAGAAATTCCGAAATTCCGCAGGCATCAAATATTACATCACTCATTACACGTACATCACTCATGACATTACTATGACATCTCAAATTGCATCACTGATAAGATCACTGATGGCATTCTCCATAGACTCACTAATAAAACTCCACAGAACCTCTCATATACCCATTGCCTTTCCCACACAACTCCCCACATAGCCATCCACAGACCCACATAAGCACTCGCACACCCACTCACTGATCTATAGAATTACTCACACATCCACTAACCCATACTGCCACATGCACATTCATTAACTCACCCATAGAGCCCCTCTTGCACCCAATCACTCACCAATACAGCCACTCACTTTACAACGTTGAACTGCAGAGAAAACACACTTAAATGATTTGCACTTTACAAAAGTAAGTGCTTCTTTGTTTGATGGTGATGCAATTGTATTCCAAGGCATCAAAAGCCTGTCTCAAAATTTGGAGGGAAACACTCTCCAGTGGGCCTTTTAGTAAACTGCCCATCAACCTGGGAAAGGGCCGTAAGACATAGCATACCGCCAAATGGGATGGATTTCTAAGCAAATTTACTTAGTTCTAGTTTAAAAAAAGTTTAGAACATGATCTCTGGTCTCAGCAGCAGATGACAAGAAAGAACGCCCTAGAGAACTAGAAAAAGCTCTGCTGCCAGCAAGCAGGATCAATTCTCCTTGCTGGAAGCGGAGAGCTTGCTGTGACTTGGCACTCCCCCTCTCCTTTGATTTAGTAGGTTTTGCCCCAGAGAGTTGGTAGCACCCCCTACCGTTTCAAAAATAGAATTTGGCCCTGGGAAGGAGGTGGTCCCCGGGGCATACAAATGCCCAAAGAGAGGGTCCCCGTACGACCCCTTCCTTGAATTTTGTGTTAGCTTGCATGCCTCTGGGGCCTGACCATCCAGGGTTAATTAGTCGAGAAGCACAGGAGGCTATGCTTCTTTCTTTTAAAATGTTTGGCAGGAGGCACAGATCCAGTACAACTTGGTCAGAAAAATTGAAAAATTATGTTTTATTGCCACAGGCTGGGCACCTGTGGGAACCCCCCCCCCCCGAGGTCTAGGGGATAAGGGTATTCCTACCATGCCCCCTCTTTTTTTAACACTTTTTGGGGGGACTAAGGGTAAGAAGTCACTTCCTGGTTGAAGTGTTGGCAAACAAAGCAAATGCAAGGAGATGATGGATGGAGCATTTAAACTTTTCAGACACTCACCCCCAGTCACAGATCTATGTTGAATCCATCATTGTTCTTTAGCTCAATTCGCCACCCCAGTTCAGACCCAGCCATATGCAAATCAGTCTTGACCCTGTGCCTCAAGGGAACAGTCCAGTCCTGACTACCGGGCTAAGTCCTCCCTGGACTAGAAACAAGCATCCTGGGACTGATTTCGGGGTAACACCGCTCATCAGCCAAGCTAGATTGAATCCAGTGACAAAGTGAGTAAGGGACCCAAGACCCACGTCTGGGCGTACCCTGCCAACTTAGTGCAAACAAAGCAACAACAAGGAAATGATGGATGGAGCGATGAAACTTTTCAGGCAATCACCCCCAGTCACAGATCTGAGTTGAATCCATCATCGTTATTTAACCCTCTTCGCCACCCCAGTTCAGACCCAGTCATGTGCAAATCAGTCTTGACCCTGTGCCTCATGGGAATAGTCCAGGCCGAACTTCAAGGCCAGGTCCTCCCTGAACCAGAAACAAGCATGTTTAGACGGGTTTCACGATAACACCGCTCATCAGTCAGCCTACCTTGAATCCAGTGGCAAAGGAAGCAAGGGACCCACGTCCGGGCATACCCTGTCAACTTAGGGCAAACAAAGCAAACACAAGGAGATGCTGAACAGAGCACTGAAACTTTTCAGTCACTCACCCCCAGGTACAGATCTGGGATGAATCCATCATCATTCTTTAGCTCACTTCGCCACCCCAGTTCAGACCCAGCCAAATGCAAATCAGTCTTGACCCTGTGCCTCACAGGAACAGTCCAGCCCAAACTGCCATGCAAGTTCCTTCCTGGACTGGAAACAAGCATCCTGGGATCGGTTTCGGGGAAACACCCCTCACCAGCCAGGCTAGCTTGAATCCAGTGGCAAAGTGAGCAAGGGACCCACATCTGGGCATACCCTGCCAACTTAGGACAAACAAAGCAAACACAAGGAGATGATGGACAGACCACTGAAACTTTTCAGACACTCACCCTCAGTCACAGATCTGCATTGAATGCATCTTCGTTCTTTAGCTCACTTCGCCACCCCTGTTCAGACGCAGCCATATGCATATCAGTCTTGACCCAGTGCCTCAAGGGAACAGTCCAGCCCAAACTGCCAGGCCATGTCTTCCCTGGACCAGAAACAAGCATCCTGGGACTAGTTTCAGGGTAACACACCTCATCAGCCAGGCTAGTTTGAATCCAGTGGCAAAGTGAGCAAGGCACACACGTCTTGGCATACCTTGCCAATTTAGGGCAAACAAAGCAAACACAAGCAAGCCAAAGCCACATTGAAACTGCTGAACACTAACAAATGGGTGTCTTCTATGCATGCAATTGGCTGCACAAATTTAAAATGGTCCATCAAATAGAAGCACTCAACGGGTTCCCAATAATCCATTGTATTCAGTTGACAGATGCATTTCAACAACAATATGTCTTTCTCTATGCCCATAGCATGGATTCACTCGATTCACTCGTTTTTGTAGGGCTTCTTCCACTCCCATTGGTTTCAATGCTGTCCACTACAATTCAAACAAAGCTCTGTCAGCATGGACATTTCACCAATCATGTAGTGTCAAACAGGATATTATGGACTTAGAAAGTCTTTAGTGGATGTATACCACCACATTGGATACAAAGTCCATAATGCATTTCACCTTCCTGGATCCATGCTGGCGAGATAGAGCTTACAGTGAACAGGAGCAGTTCCACTTACAATTATTTGGTTACCCCCGTTCTACCACACCACAAACATGCTATACCAGAGCGGGCGGATCCAGGAAAGCGATTGTTTAGTAACTATGCTTTACATTTAGTAATGTCAGGTGAGTGTCACCTTGACATGCCCCCCTCTTCTGTGTATATATGTATACTCCCTTCGGTGTATACCATTCGCAGCCTCCAGGAATGACTCTGGACTTGACTCATTAACTGTTTGATAAAATATCTGAAAATATGGCTTTTCTTCTCTCAGACCCCTTAGTCATCTTCCAAACTACTACAAACGGCTTTAAACTGCCTCCCCAAATCCTTCGGGTATTGTGTGCCTTATAAGTTCGTTTACATTTCATTTTTATTTCATTTCATGTCAGCAACCCACATCTCCGGTCTAGGTCTGCAGTTCACATCTCCATCACAGCTTTCCACGGTCCAGGGCCAACCAAAATGGAAATCACAGGCCTCTACGTTATGTACCAGACTCAGAGACACACACATGCAACACAGTATTCAGACGCAGTAACGCGTTGTAAGGCACTAAACGCATTTACCATGTAGTCCAAGGCAAGTTCAAATCACAGCATCTGAACTTGGTCTGTAGACACCACTCAGCTACACAGGGAAACAGATTGTTCACACTACTGATTACTATAAAACACGAAATGCTGCCACCACTGTGACCATGCCATTTAACTCCTGGCAAGGGCAGTACCTCTTTATCACTATGAGGCTAGCATTTAATGCATCTGACCAGATTTGAAATGCACGAGACAGGCCTAGGTCAGTTCCAGATATCCATAAAGATGGAGCAATGAGGAAAGGGATGCATGCTCGCAGTGGCATAACCTAAAATGATGGGGCTCCTCTGCAGAATGGTAAGATAGGCCACTGAGTCTCCCATATCTCACATATATCAATTGGCCTTAGGCAGAAAAGGGGTCCCTTGAGGGGCAGGGGCCTTTGAAAGGTTGGGGACCCACTTGCCCGGCAGGAGCTTCAGGGGCCTGTGTTACACTCCTGCACATCCATCACCATGCAAAGGATATTTCAATGGGATCCTCTAGCCTTCCATCATCTCTGAAGAGTTACTGGACTTTTATAAATATTTAATTGAAAAGTCACATATAGTCTAGCCATCCTAACTAATAAACAGTGGTGAAAAAAATCATGATTAACATGTTTATGGCACTATTGTGAGACTTTTCATGTTCAATATGTGTGTTGTCTTGTCTGATGTGAGATTGTCCTCACTCTTTAATCAGCAGTAGGTCCAATTGTAGCTGCCATCTGCTCATCAGCAAATACTAAAAAACGTCAGTTTTGACTTGAGCATTTTGCAAGAGAAGCTTATTTGGTCCTGAAGAGAACTCTACATCCATCAAGAGTTCGAAACGCGTAAACCATTATTTCTAGCCATAAGAATATACAAACCGAATTTGAATTATGTATACAAAAAAATTAAGTGCTGATATTGTTTTTTTCTATGGCATTGTCTTAAAAAGATTGAACTGCAATTATATTGTAAATAGACAGTGTAAGGTGTGAATGGAATGTTTGACTGTTTGAGTATTCAAATTAGGTGATTTCTGAGGAGTGATAGAGCATTCTGAGAGATTGAGAGTGTGCTTGGGGTTACTAGGAATTTGTACATGTGGATGCTTTATGTATTTCCAAATGTGATATTTCTGTTGTAATTATGATGTAAAATGTAAAGGTTCGTTTAAAATCAAAAAATGTTTTTATGTTGATTTCACAAAATAATAAAATAGATTTATTCAGACAGAACTAGCAGTCTTCAGCACATGTTGTAAAGAGTTGCAATATGGCTACATTGATTTGATTATAAATCAAGGAACAGTATTGACATTTGTTTTGTTTATTATATGTCAGTGGATTGGCCTTACTGTTGGGAGCCCAAACCCAGTAGTGGTATCAGTCATCTGCTCATCAGCGGCACTGAATTACTCCTACGAATCTGCCCACCACATAATGCTCGGCATGCCATGCACCATGCAATAAAATGGATTGACACAACACAACATATTACTCTTTTACAATACTTTCCTCCACACAAATACCCATAATCTATGTCGATATGTAGCTTTTAAGCACTTAAGCACTTAAAGTGATTAGTATAGGTTTTAATATGAACATTTATTCACCAAATAATCCCTTTTTTATAGATTAAACTCAGGGGCGGCTCCTCTGCTATGGTGGAGGAGCATCGCCCCACTGCTTTCTTGCAGTGAGAGAAGCCAAAATATAAAATGGTAATAACTTTTAGTTATTACCATTTTATGTTTGCTTTGCGAACGGGCGTGTGGGTGGGGCTGCACTGCTCTCCGAGCAGGGTAGGGAAAGATTGGTTTGCCCACTCCTGAGTTGGGCTTCTCGGTCCTCCCAAACCAGTCATGTGCACTTTGCCCTTCTCCATGGAGGCTGCATTGCAGCCTGCATGGAGAACATAGACACCCCTCTCGCCCCTCGCTCAGCGCCTTGTGCTCTAGACCAATAACAACGCTGCATGCAGCATTGTGATTGGCTTAGGGGAGGGATCCTGTCTGCCTGCTTCCTGTTCCTGTTAGAGGCAGGAGAGCAGGAGCAGTGAAGACGCAGGACCCGGCAGAAAGGTAGGTTTTTAAATTTTAGTTCTTAAATTACGACTCTCTCCCTGCATGACCCCTACTCGCACGTTCCCCCACACCCGCCCCCACCCACGAGCCATGCAAGCCGGTACTAATTCAAATATGATGCAAAATGTTTGCTACTTATTTGAAACAAAACGATTTTCACCTTTGAAAAGTGGAGAAAAAAGTATTCCCATTTAAAATGAGCAAAAACAGTGTAAAATCAGGTTGTTCATGTATACCCTTGCGCAAACAGTTTTCTCTATTCCCCCTTATACAAGCAGCAAAAATAGTGAAAGCAGATTTGCTCTGTTTTCTCCACCAGTGCAACGTTTCCATAAAAGACACCAAGAGCTTTACCTTCAGCAGAGATGACACTATTTGCCCACTCTTCACTTGAAGAATGTTGCCCACTATTGGAAGTGGGGTGGGCCCAGGGGGCAGTTTGTGTGCGTGGAACATCCTCCTCCAGACATTAATTAACACCAGGTAAGAAACGCATGTAACCAGCAGAAGCGATGCAGTCACCCCCAGATCCATTTTGGTGAAATGTTCCGACGCTTCTCTGCAGAGGCAGTGAGTGCAGTGTCTTGCTTCAGCTTTCCATGTGAAGCTCATCAGCTCTGCTGACGTTTTTGTCCTCAGTTAAACTCTTTCAGCCTGCTGCAACGTTTGCAGATGTTGATCTTTATTCGTTTTTTCAAATGTTGAATTATGTTATGAAACATCTACATGTTTGCCAGCTGGCTTAACTTCATTTTGAGCAGAAGTATACACATTCTGCTGC